>NW_026294447.1:45365081-46762581 GCF_007827085.1 Peromyscus californicus insignis | reverse complement strand
GTCAGGAGCCCCACAAGCAGACCAAGCCATGCAACTGTCACCCACATTCGGAGGGCCT
This sequence comes from Peromyscus californicus insignis, assembly GCF_007827085.1. NCBI lineage: Eukaryota > Metazoa > Chordata > Mammalia > Rodentia > Cricetidae > Peromyscus > Peromyscus californicus. The sequence continues at coordinate 46,762,523 of NW_026294447.1, read as the reverse complement.
AGTTTGGTTTCATCCAGAGTCTGTGATCTTGAACTAGCTCTGGTCAGTTGTCCCTTTGGGTTTCTCCATCATGATCTTGACCCCCTTCCCCCCATCCACCTATTCCCTATGCCCCCCCATACAATTCCTCCTCCCTCTCTTTGACTGGACTCCAGGTGCTAGGCCCCATGCCTAGCTGTGGATCTCTGTATCTACTTCCATCCACAACCCCAGAGAATCTAGATAACAAGGAGGACCCTAAGAGGGACAGGCATGGGATGCCCTGGGAGGGGGAAATAGATAAGATCTCCTGGGTAAACTGGGAGGGGGGGTGAGGGGGGTCAGAAGGGAGGGGATGAGGGATGAGAACACGGGGAACAGGGTGGTTGAGCGGGGGAAGGACGGAGAGAGAGAGAGCAATGAAAGAGATATCTTGATAGAAGGAGCCATTATGGGGTTAGGGAGAAACCTGGTGCTAGGAAATTTCCCAGGAGTCCACAAGGACGACCCCAGCTAAGACTCCTAGCAAGAGTGGAGCGGGTGCCTGAACAGGGGCCTTCCCCTGTAATCAGACTGATGACTATTCCAACTGTCACCATAGATCCAGCTGGATTTCTAAAGTGTGTTAAGTCCCTTTTCTCATGGGCTAAGATGGAATAGAAGTGAAGTGATGTTTATAAGCTTGTTTTTGATATTAGCCACTATGACTGGTCCTACATCTAAGGCTATAGCTACCCAGGGAAAATCTAGATCCCCTTGCTCAAATAGCCTTGGAAGGATTATGCTGTATTATAGGGGCAGGGCAGGAGGAGTTTGTGTATTTATATCTCTTCCTACTGTCCCTAGACAGACACTTCAGATGTGGTAGAAGTATAATTACAAGAGTTAACAGCTTACTTGCTTAAACCAGATTGTCTCCCCTCTGATGCATTCCTGGATCTGTTTCATTTGGGCAGGTTTGGTTCATGGGACCTTGGGCTAAGCAGCATACACAGTTCTTTTGTATCACCATCCTGATAAGCATCACTTTAATCTCCCTGGTGGATTGTATTCTCTTGAGAATCTTAATTGCATGTTCACAGACACCAACAGCACACCAGATGGCTTCACTGCGATTAAAGAGACAAATGACAAATGAGAGAACAACAGAAAAAGGATCTTTCTTCAATGAGCCGGATGTTGTGACTTACATGTCCGTGCTGAGACAAACAATCCAACCATGATGGTCACAAGGAGTATTGCTTACACATAAGCGTTTTCCAGTGTCTCCTAAAAAGGAGGCTGGCCAAAAGGTTAGGATTGTTACAGACAGCAAGAGAGCAAGAGGATGAGAGAGAAAGATTGAGAGAGAGAGTGAAACTATCAACTCCTTTCTGACTAGGGTGGGTCTTTCTTGGTAAGTCAATCAAGTGTATTTTGTCTTCCTTCAAGGCTGCCACAGCAGAGTACGTGGGTCCACTCTACATCAATAAGACCTTTTAAAGAAGATTTTACTTGTAAAATTCAGTTAACTTTAACTTGTCTCATATTTTCTCTGTTAATAGTATTTAAAGTCAATGAATGAGTTTTGAAGTCTCCCTCTTCCTGTATCATTTTTCATTTGGTATATTAGTTGAGTGCAACCGAAGATAGAAACTATGCTAGTAATTTGAACCAAATTTAGGAAGAGTTGTCCTTTAATCTGGAGTTGATGAAGAGAATACTAAGAAAACACGGGTTCTGCTTCCTGTACCCCTATTTACCAATAAACAGGGGTATCTGATATTAAGTTTGGTGGAAAGAGAACCTAACTCAAGACCATCAGTGGGGTCTTGCTGAAGAGATCTAGAGACTTTGGCTAGAACCAGAATTGTGTAGCAACAGCTCCCTGAAGGGTACAGGTGACTACTAGAGCTTGGTGGACAGGATTGCCCAGTGGTAGCTATGAGTGCATACCACTGGAGACTGCTGGTCTACAGGAAGAAGTCTCCAACAGGTAGAGAAACTTCGTAGAAAGCCAACGTTCTGGTGTCCTACCACTGATTCTCTGGTAGGTATTTGGTTGGATGGAGCAAAAACATACCATAATCAGGAAAACATCAAAGCAAAACAAAACAAATACCCCATGCTTCCTTTCCTATGGTGTGGCAGCTGGTTAAGAAGAAACAGAATCGTGATGCAGGTCAAAGGAAGCTGGATTTGAACTGGAGAGACCGTGAAGTTAATTGGTATATTCAACCAAACATAAACAATAGACTATAAGGTAGAATGGTCAGTGAAGAGTAAAGAATATGCACGCAGCTTGAAGTGTAGATAGATGCTGAACTTTGGGACAAAGTTTATTGCTCTGCAATTTAGCTTTCCTTGTTTCAACATGTACTGTGAACCCATTATACTGCTAGTGGCACACAAGTCTCTTGTGTTGCCAAAGGGATTCTGTATATGGCGTTCCTAGAATTCCACTTACCATTTTCCTGCTTGTAGACTTTTAACTTGTTTCAAAGTTATGATCAAGTAAGTGCTGTATTGTTGCTATTCTACTTAAACAGCAACAACAACATACATGTAAAGAGAAAATTCTGGAAGGCACATAACAAAATATGGTATCTTCATCAATGGGAGAGTTTGGAAAGTGTTTTCTTTTTACTTTATTCATAGCAGTTTATGTTGTGTTTTCATAGGTGTTTTTTTTTTTTTTTTTTTTTTTTTTTTTTTTTTTTTTTTTTTGGTTTTTCGAGATAGGGTTTCTCTGTGTAGCTTTGCGCCTTTCCTGGAACTCACTTGGTAGTCCAGGCTGGCCTCGAACTCACAGAGATCCACCTGGCTCTGCCTCCCGAGTGCTGGGATTAAAGGCGTGCGCCACCACCGCCCGGCAGGTGTGTGTTTTTTAAATAATTAGAAGTACAAAAATAGTTTTAATGCTGAAAAACGCAATTTAATTGACTTTGAATACTATCACTGAGCATCTGTTTAAATACTCAGATATTTCTATGATGCAGCCTTTCAGCCTTCTTGTAAGGACCAGCAGCTGGTAACTACATTATGGGGTCCCATCAACACCATATGGATGTTCTTTTACAGCCTGATTTTCTGCTCACGTGCATGGTTCACAGGGAAGCTTTCCTCTGGTTGGGGTGTCTTCCCAGGCATTCGTGGTGTGAGAATCTGCAGGGAAAGGCTAACCTGACTCTCATCCTCTCAACGGCAAGGCACACAGACAGTGGGAGCTGAGGGCATGTTATCTCTTTGGTTCTAGTCCTGATGTGAGGCTTGCTGCCTGAGAAGGGGGCAGTGAGGGAGGGAGGACAGCCCTGGCCTGTCTACCACCAGATCCATGTGACAGGACAGCCAACAATTCTGACTCTAAACTGTGAGAATTTTTAATTTTTTCCCCTTTTATTGAAAATAGATTTTTCTCACATTAATATATACTAATAATAATCTCCCCTTACTCCTCCCGGTACCTCCCCACCTCCCCTTCCACACAGATGCAACCCCTTTATGTTTAATCATTCGGAAACAAACATGCTTTGAAGGGATAATAATAAAATTTAAGATAAAACAAAAACTAACCCATCAGAATAGGACAAAACAAACAAATTAAAAAAAAAAAGGAAAAGAGGCCGAGAGAAGTCAAAATAAACAGAGACCCACTCATTTCTACACTCAGGAATCCCATAAAAACACTAAACTGGAAGCCATGACATGTATGCAAAGGACCTGCAGGGTTAAAAAAAAAAAGAGAGAGAGAGAAGAAAAATGCATAAATAAACTAAAACAAATAAGATAAAGTTTTGTTAAGAGAAGGGGAGGAAGGAAGGAAAGGAGGGAGGGAGGGAGAGAGGGAGGGAGGAAGGAAGGAAGGAAGGAAGGAAGGAAGGAAGGAAGGAAGGAAGAAAGGAAGGAAGGAGGAAGGAAGGAGGGAGGAAGGAAGGAAGGAAGAAAGAAAAGGAAGGAAGGAGGAAGGAAGGAAGGAGGGAGGGAGGGAGGGAAGGAAGAAAGAAAAGGAAAGAAGGAAGGAAGGAGGAAGGAAGAAAAGGAAGGAAGGAAGGAAGGAGGGAGGGAGGGAGGGAAGGAAGGAAGGAAAGAAGGAAGGAAGAGAAAGGAAGAGGGGAAACACTGGAAATCCTTGACGCAACATAAGGAACATCCAAAGATGTCATTCGTTTGTTTTCTGTTGGCCACCTACTGCCGGGCATTCAGCCTACCTGTAGGAGCAGTTTGTTTCCCTGGTAAGACTCCCTCAGAGAAAACTAAATTATCAGCTGACAGTGGTTATCCATTGGAGATTGCTTCTAGGTTAGGGATGGGGATCCATTTCCTCTCTGCTCTAGGATTCCATCTGGTGTCGACCCATGGTGGGCCCTGTGTATGCTGCCTCGGTGCATCGATCCTGTTGATTTAGAGGGCCTTGTTTTGTTGGTGTCCTTGATCCCCTGACTCTTACACTCTTTTTGACTCCTCTTCCACAGGGTTCCCGGAGCCGCGAGGGGAGGGATTTGATGGAGATATCCCATTTAGGGCTGAATGTTTGGAAGGCTCTCACTTCCTACATAATGCCTGGCTGTGGATCTCTGTGTTTATTTGTTGCCATCTGCTGCAGGAGAAATCTTCCTTCGTGATGCATAAGTAAGGCACTGGTCTATGTGTATAGCAGAATGTCCCTAGGTGTCATTTTACTGCTGCTTTTTGTTTTAAAACAGTGATGTTCAGTTTTACTCTGGGTCCCTGGGATACCAAGTCTCATGCTTTTGGTCACCCAAGCAGTGTTGGGTGTGGGTTCCAACTCATGAAGTGGGCCTAAAGTCAAATCAGGCATTTGTTGGTTACTCCTGCAAACTTTGTGCCACCATAGCACTAGCATATCTTGCAGGCAGAACACAACTGTAGATTGTGTTCCAAGGGTTGGTGGCTGTATTGGTGTTTACATTTCTCCTTTGGTATTATGCAGAGTACCTTCCTATACCAAAGGCTCTAGCGTGTTGGAGTGAAGGCTCTGTGTAGGCACAGACAACTTCTCCATGTTCAATGAGTTGTGTAGGTGTTGTCTTCAGCAATGGGGCCTTGCTGTCAGTTTGTGGTAAGCCACCTATAGTCTCGGCTACAGCCTGGGTTGTTTGGGGGTTCTCATGAGACCCCCTTTTTCCAACAACTCGATTATATGAACCCCAACCCTAGTACTGGTAGCTTCATTTGGGGCTCTCTCTCCCCATTATTTGGTGATTTGCTTTGGATCATTAGGGTAGTTTGAATAAGAATGGCCCCCATGGGCTCGTCTGTTCGAATGCTTAGTCACTCAGGAATGGAACTATTCAAATTAATTACAAGAATTAGGAGGTGTAGCTTTGTTAGAGTAGATGTGAACTTGTTGGAGGAAGTGTGTCATTGGTTGTGGGCTTTGAGGTTCCAAAGGCCCATGCCTGGTCTAGTCTCTGTCTTTTTGCCTGCAGTTTAGGATGTAGCTCTCAGTTACTGCTTCAGCACCTGCCTGCATGCCACTATGATCCCTGCCATGATGATAACAGACTAAACCTCTGAAACTATAAACCAGCTTCCAATCAAATGCCTTCTCTTATAATGGTTGCCTCGGTAATGGTGTTGCTTCATAGCAATAGAATAGTGACTAAGATAATTGCCTGCATATTTGTGTATATTTTAAGAAGCTTCTAATGTGTTAGGTTTACATATGCCCCTTAATTTAAGCTATCTCTGTCTTATGATATTTTGTTTGTGTTCTGACCAATGAAGCTTGCCTGGAGATAGAGGGTGAAGCTAGCCATCAGTTAACCATAGAGGCCAGGCAGTGGTGGCACACATCTTTAATCCCAGCACTTGAGAGGAGGAAGCGGGAAGGCCAGGAGTTCAAGACCACCCTGGGCTACAAAGGTTGAACCAATCTAAAAGAGAAACAGAGCCAGGCAGTTGTGATGCATGCCTTTAATCCCAGCACTAGGGATATGAAGACAGGAATATAAGGCAGGTAGAGACAGGATCTCACCCCCCATTCAGTCTGAGGATTTGTAGAGGTAAGACGTTTCTAGTGATGCTGCTCTGCTTCTCTGATCTTTCAGCATTCACCCCTGATATCTAACTCCGGGTTTTTATTTATGAAAACTAATTAGGATCACACTTCATGTCTCTCCATATATTCCCTCTCTTCCCCCCCTCTTCCCTCTTCTTCTCCACTTGATATTCCTGTTCTAGTCCCCCCATCTATTCATAACTATCCATTCTATTTCCTGTTCCTAGGAAGAACTATGTGTTGCCCACTAGTTTCTTACTCTGTGGTTCTACTGATTGTACCTTAGTTATTATTGGCTTAACAGCTAATATCCACATGTAAGTGAATACATACCATATTTGTTTTTCTGGGTCTGTGTTACCACACTCAGGAGGGATTTTTCTAGTTTCATTCATTTGCCTGTGAATTTCATTTTTTTAAATAGCTGAGTAATATTCCATTGTGTAAATGTACCATATTCATTCTTCTGTTGAGAGACATCTAGGTGGTTTCCAAATTCTGGCTATTATTAATATAGCAGCAATGAACATGGTTGAACAAGTATCTCCGTGGTCGGATGAAGCATTTTTGAGTACATACCCAAGTGTGGTATAGTTTGACCTTGAGGTAGATTGAGTCCTATCTTCCTGAAGAACAGTCATAGTGTTTTTCCTAATTTCCATAGTGGCTGTACAAGTTTAAGCTTCTACCAGCAATGGTTAAATGTTGTCCTTACTCCATATCCTCACCAGCATGAGCTGTCACTTGTTTTATTGATCTTAGCCATTCTGACAGGTGTAAGATGAAATCTCAAAGCAGTTTTGATTTGCAATTCCCTGATAACATTTCTTTAAGTGTTCCTCAGCCACTTCAATTTTGTCTTTTGAGAATTCTGTTTATATCTGTGCCATATTTTTTCATCGGAATGTTTATTTTCTTGATATCTAAGTTTTTTGAGTTCTTTGTGTATTTTGGATATTAGTCCTCTATCAGATGTGTAGTGGATATAAATCTTTTCCCTTTCTGTAGGCTGCTGCTTTGTCCCAATGATGATGCCCTTTGCTATGCAGAAGGTTTCAGTTTTGTGAGTTCTCATTTATTAATGTTGATCTTAGTACCTGTGCTGACAGTAAGTCTGTTCCTGTGCCAATGAGTTCAAGGCTATTTCCTATTGTATCTTCTGTCAGGTACAGTGTGTCTGGTTTTATGTTGAGGTCATTGATCCATTTGGAATTGAGTTTTGTGCTAAGTGGTAAGTATGAATCTATTTAGATTCTTCTACATGCAGATGTCCAATTTGAACAGCACCATTCATTGAATGTGTTCTTTTTTCTCATGTGTTTTTCTGGCTTCTTTATCAAAAAGAAGGTGCCCAAGGGCATGTGGATTTCTGTATGGGTCTTCAATTTTATTCCATTGATCAATGTGTATGCTTTTGTGTCAATACCATGATATTTTTATTACTATAGCTCAATAGTATGTTTGACATCAGGGATGGTGATACCTCCAACAGTTGTTTTATTATTTAAAATTATTTTAGCTATTCTAGTAGTGTGTATATGTGTATGTGTGTGCACGCACATATGTGTGATTCCATATAAAGTTGAAAATTGTCCTTTTAAGATCTTTGAAGAATTGTGTTGGGATTTTGATGGGGGTTCCATCTAATACCTGTAGATTGCTTTCAGTAGAATGGCTGATTTTTTTTTTTTTTTTTTTTACTGTATTAACCCTACCAATCCATGAATGTGGTAGATGTGGTGATATTTTAATTGTGCTGAAATGTGATTTTATTTGTATGTTAATAAATAAAGTTGCCTGGAGATCAGAGCCAGAAACAGGAGTCAGGTGGTGGTAGCACACACCCTTAATCTGATCACATGGCAGGCAGAGTCTCTGTGTGGCCAAGGACACATCCAAGCGTGGAGCCTTTAATCCCAGTACCAACCATAGAGACCTAGAGGTCTGTATAGACAGGCAGTGATGAGGAAGTCATGTGGTTGGGTTTAGAGCCAATGAGAAGGCAGAACAGGAAAGCAATAAAAGTGCAGGTTAGGCAGGAAGAAGCTCTCTCGTGTGGGAAACTACAGCTAGGTAGTCAGTGGTTCTTCGCTAATTCTCTGATCTCTTCGGCTGTTACCCCTGTATTTGGCTCTGTGTTTCTTATTTACTAAGACTGTTTAGAATTTCATCTACAGGTAGACCTTTCCATATTCTGACCTCTTCTTCAATTTCTTTCCCCGGTGTCTTAAAGTTTTAGCATATAAGTCTTCCACTTGCTTGGTTAGAGTTACCCCCAATAGTTTATGTTCTTTGAGTCTATTGTGAAAGGTGCTGTTTCCCTGATTTCTTTCTCAGTCCATTTGTTATTTGTTTATAGGAGGGCTACTGATATATTTTCCTTTATTTCTGTTGAACTTTTACATTTATTTTACATACCAACCACAGCTTACCCTCCTTCCTCTCTTTCTATTCCCTACTACCACCTCCCATCTATCCCCCACATCTACTCCTCTGTTCAGAAAGGGGCAGGCCTCCCATGCAAGTCAACAAACATGTCATATCACCTTGAGGCAGGACCAAGCTCCTCCCTCTGCATCAAGGCTGAGCGAGGCATCCTTGTAGATGCAACCAACCGTCTTATTAAATAAGAAACACAGAACCAATGCAAAGAAGAAAGCCAAGAGGTCAGAGCTAAGAGCTAAAACCTTACCCTTCCTCCTGCGGTGGTCCTGCCTCTCCGAAAGAGACCTACTTCCTGTGTCTGTCTTTTTTTTTTTTTAATAGAATTTCTGTTCTGCTTTCTCATTGGTTGTAAACCCAACCACATGTCCTCCTAGTCACTGCCTGTCTGTACAGACCTCCAGGTCTTCTATGTTTGGTATTGAGATTAAAGGCATGTGTCTCCAATGCTGGCTGTATCCTTGAACACACAGAGATCTACCTAGCTCTGCTTACCAAGTGCTGGGATTAAAGGCGTGCACCACCACCGCCCAGCTTTCCTATGGCTTGCTAATAGCTCTGGCCCCCGGACAACTTTATTTATTAACATACAAGTAACATTTTAGTACAAATAAAACATCACCATACATCCTTGCATAGGGAATAGGTTCCAAAAAGCCAGCTCATGTACCAGAGACAGGTCCTGAACCCACTGCTAGGGGCCCCACAAACATACCAAGCTACAAAACTGTCATCCACATGCAGAGGTCTAGGTTGGTCCCATGCAGGCTTCCTAGCTATTGGTCTAGAGTCTGTGAGCTCCCATTAGCTCAGGTCAGCTATCTCTGTGAGTTTCTCCATTTTCATGATCTTGACCCCCCCTTCCTTGTATAGTCAGGTAGGCTGCTGATATTTGTGAGTTAATTTTGTGTCCAGCTACTTTGTTGAAAATGTTGGTCAGCTGTAGAAGTTCCTCAGTGGAGTTTTTAGGGTCATTTATGTATACTATCATATCATACTTTGACTTCTTCCATTTCAATTGAGCTTCTTCAGTTGTCTTATCATGAGGGCTAAGACTTCTAGTACTCTATTGGATAGGTAGGGAGAGAGTTGACAACCATGTCTTGTTGCTGATTTTAGTGGAATTGCTTGGAGTTTCTCTCCATTTAAGTTGATGTAGGCTGTAGGCTTGCTGTAAACTGCCTTTTTTTTTTTTTTTTCAAGACAGGGTTTCTCTGTGTAGCTTTGTGCCTTTCCTGGAACTCACTTGGTAGCCCAGGCTGGCCTCGAACTCACAGAGATCTGCTGGCCTCTGCCTCCCGAGTGCTGGGATTAAAGGTGTGCGCCACCACGGCCCGGCGTAAACTGCCTTTATTATGTAAAGCATGTCCCTTGTATTCCTCACCTCTCCAGGACTTTATCATGAAGGGGTGTTGGATTTTGTCAAAGGCCTTTTTTGCATCTATTGAGATGATCTTGTTCTTTTTCTTTCAGTTTGTTTATATGGTGGATTACATTGACTGATCTATGCATGTTGAACCATCCCTGCATCTCTGGGATGAAACCTACTTGATCATGGTGGATGATCTTTTAATGTGTTCATGGATTTGGTTTGCAAGTATTTTATTGAGAATTTTTGCCATCTATATTAATAAGGGAGATTGATTTGTAAATCTTTCTTTGTTGGGTCTTTATGTGGTTTGGATATCAAGATAATTATGGCCTCATAAAATGAATTGGGCAATGATTTTCTGTTTCTATTCTGAGGAGTGTCGGCCTTTGAGGAGTATTGGCATTAACTCTTCTCTGGTAGTATCCTGTGCTTATACCACCTAGCCCTGGGCTTTTTTGGAGGGAGGGGATTGGGGAGACTTTTTAAAACTTTCTTTTTTTTTAATTTATTCTTGGTGTCTTTCATATCATGCATCTCAGTCCTATTCATTTCCTATCCCTGCATATATGCCCTCTGCCCTCGCAGCCACCCCCCCAATAAAATTTAAGAGGAAAAAGAAAAAAGAAAAAAAAAAGGAAAAAAATCTTGTCATAGAAGCTGTTGTGTGACACAGTGCATACAGTAAACCCCTTTGTCCATATATCTTTACTTGCAAGTGTTCATTGCAAAGAATTGTTGGTTCGATTCAAGGCCTCTGGTTTCTGCTACAGTATCAATGCTGGGCCCTCATTGGAAATCCTCTTGGTCATCCTGTTGTTGTTCCATGTTATGGAAATCCTGCTGCAGCTTTGGGTCTGCAGGACCTGTCCCTTCATGTACTCCAGCATATCACAGTTGTGGTGGATATTGGTGTCGGCCAATCCATAACCCTGGTTCTGGGTCTGGATAGTTGCAGGGTTAGTCAGCCTGCCAGCTCTCCCTTGTCCTCACCACTGGGGTGAGCTCTGCTGCATTGCCCTGATGAGTTCATCCCTTGCAGTGATGAGCAAAGGGTGGGGCCAGTTCTCCTGCTTTCATGTCCTCAGGGTCAGATCTCCCATACCTATGCCTTCAGGGCCCGCTCTACTGTGTTGACCAGTGCTGCAGCAGATGAGGGACAGGGCCAGCTCCCCTGCTCTTATAACCTCAGGGTCAGCTCTCCCACCTGCCTCAGGCATTGAGGGGTGCAGGAGTAGGGGGCTGACATCTTTCCCCCTCCCATGCCACCACATGACAAATGAGTAATGAGAGCTCTTTCATGCTCACAGTACTGGGGCTGACCCGTCCACACCTCTGCCAATGGGATTGGCTCTATTGTGTTGCCACCCACCCAAGGTGCAGGGCCTGTTCTCCCAAGGGTTGCAGCTAATGGTGAGTAGGGGCAGCTCTCCTGCCCTTCTGACCTCAGGGTCAGTTCTCCCACCTGCCTCAGGTGTTGATGGTTGTGGGGGCATCTCTCCCCTGCCTATGGTGTGACAAGGCAGATCAGTGATGGGGACAGCTCTCCCATGCTAATAATTTCGGGGCTGGCTCACCTCCACCTCCACCAATAGAATTGGCTCTATTGTGCTGCCCAGGTGAGGTACAGGGCCTGCTCTGTTTGAGAGACTTTTAATTGCTGCTTCTGTTTCATAGGTCTCTTTAAATTGCGTATCTGATCTTCATTTAATGTAGGTAAGTGGTATCTATAGAGAAAGTTATCTATTTCTTTTCAAATATCCAATTTAGTGGAGTGCAGGTGTTTAAACTATGTCCTTGTGATTCTCTCTGGATTTCCTCAGTATCTGTTATTATGTCTCCCTTTTTATTTCTAATTCTGATAGTTTGGATATTCTTTCTCTGCCTTTTAGTTAAGTTGGATAAGGGTTTATCAATCTTGCTGGTTTTCTCAAAGAACCAACTCTGTTTCATTGATCCTTTGTATTGTTTTCATTTTTTTTCTATTTTATTGGTTTCAGTCCTGAGTTTATTTCCTGCCATCTACTCCTTTGCGTGTAGCTTATCTTTTGTTCTCGAGCTTTTAGGTATACTGTGAAGTTATTAGTATGTGTGATCTCTCAAAAGTTTTTGCGTAGGCATTTAGTGCCCTGAACTTGCCTCTTGAACCACCTTCATGGTGTCACATAAGTTTGGGTACATTGTACATTGATTTTCATTTAATTCTAGAAAGTCTTTCATTTCTGTCTTGACCCATTTTTCACTCAATAGAGAGCTGTTTAGTTTCCATGAGTTTGTATGATTTCTGTTATGGATATCCAGTTTTATTCTATGGTAATCAGATAGGATGCAAGGTATTATTCCAATTTTCTCATATCTGTTGAGACATTCTTTGTGTCTGAGTATGTGGACAGTTTTGAAGAAAGTACCATGGGATTCTGACAAAAAGTTATTTTTTTGTGTGTTTGGGTGAAATATTCTACAAATATCCATTAAGCCTATCTTATTTATAGTGTCTATTAGCTTTAACATTTCTTTTTTTTTTTTTAGTTTTTGGAATGACCTGTATATTGGTGAAAGTGGGGTATTGAAGTCTCCCACTATCAATGTATGATGGTCAATGTGTGTTGTAAGCTGTAGTAGTTTTCTTTTATAAACTTTGGTGCCCCTGAGTTTGGCATATAAATGTTAAGAATTCCAATGCCCTCTCTGTGGATTTTTCCTGTAATGAATATGTAGTGTCCTTCTCTATCTTTTCTGATTAGTTTTGGTTTGAAGTCTATTCTGTTAAATATTAAAATGGCTACACTATCCTGCTTCTCAGGTCCATTTGCTTGGAGTATTTTTTTCCCATCCTTTTACCCTGAGGTGATGTTTATCTTTGATGTTATGGTATGTTTCTTGGATGCAGCAGAAAGTTGGATTCTGTTTTTATGTTGATTAGTCTGTGTCTTTTTATTGGGGAACTGAGATCATTTATGTTGAGAGATAGCAACATACATAATGATCAGTCATTCCTGTTTTTTTTTTTGTGGTGTGTGTGTGTGTGTGTGTGTGTGTGTGTGTGTGTGTGTGTGTTTCCTTTCTTAATTTTCTGGCCTAGGATTATTTATTTCTTGTGTTTTGTTGGGTATGGTTAACCTCTTTAGGTTGGAATTTTCTTCTAAATCCTTCTTTATGGCTAGATTTGTACATATTGTTTAAATTTGGTTTTATCATGGAATGCCTTGTTTTCTCCCTCTATGGTGATTGACAGCTTTGTTGGGTACAGTAGTCTGGGCTGTTATTTGTGGTCTCTTAGAATATGTAGAACATCTGTCTATGCCCTTCTGACTTAGAATCTCCATTGAAAAGTCAGGTGTTATTCTAATAGGTCTTCCTTTATATGCTACTTGTTCTTTTACTCTTGTAGCTTTTAATATTCTTTCTTTGTTTCATATGTTTAATGTTTTGACTATTATATGATAGTGGGGGGGGGCTTTCTTTTCTGGTCCAGTCTACTTGGTGTTTGGCATGTTTCTTGTATATTATAGGCATCTCGGTCTCTTGATTAGGGAAATTTTCTTCTATGATTTTGATGAAAATATTTTCTGGGCCTTTGAGCTGGATTTCTGTTCCTTTCTCTATTCCTGTTATTCTCAGATACAGTCTTTTCACAGTGTCCCAGATTTTCTGGATGCTTTGTGCTAGGATTTTTTTCAGATTTAACATTTTCTCCACCCGTTCTTTTATTATGTCTTCAAAGACTAAGATTCTCTCTTCCATATCTTGTTTTCTGTTTGTGAAGCTTGCCTCTGAGGTTCCTGTTAATGTTCCTAAATTTTTCATCTCCAGATTTTTGTTAAAAAATTTTTGCTCTTCAGATCAAAACAAAATCATTTTGGGTTTCCTTTATTATTTTTATTTCCTCTTTCAGGCCATGAACTGTTTTGTTCGTTCCCGTCAACTGTTGGTGTTTACATAGACTTCTTTAAGGGATTTATTCATTTCCTCTTTAAGGACCTCTTTCATATTCATACAGGCTATTTTAAGGTCTCTCTCTCTCTCTCTCTCTCTCTCTCTCTCTCTCTCTCTCTCTCTCAAGGTCTTTGTTTTGTGCTTCAGCTGTGTTGCAATACTCAAGGTCTAGTGTGGTAAGGTTGCTGGGCTCTAGTGGAGGAATAGTCTCCTGGTTGTTACTGATTCTGTTTTTTACACTGGTGTCTAGTCTCTGGGTTTCAGAAGATTGTAATTCTAGGGGGCTAATATCTAGTCTTGTGGTGGTTGTTGTGTGTTGCATGGTAGGACATTTTTCTGGGCTCCTACTAGGTTTGGCCACTGGGAGTTCTGAGTGAAATGTGTTTCTAGTTATTTGGAGCTGACACTAAGAAAAAGGGATGGTTGGAAGGTAGGGTGGTGGGGTCCACAGGAGGGAATAAAGCAGTTCCTTCAGAGTCTGCGTAGTCCCCCTCAAATAGAAGCAGAGAGTGAGTAGGGGTCACAACAGGTAGTCTACTATGGAGTTGTGGATGAGATACTAGGGGACTGGATTTGAAGGAAAGGAAGAAGAGTTAAGTCTACCTGTGGGTTCCCATGGAGTGCCTGGTGGAGTTGGGGCCCAGGATAAAGCAATGAGTTGGGGAGAGAAGATTTGAGGAAGGGTCTAAGTGATCTGTTGGAGATGGGGACAGGGAGGAAGGGGAGGCCTCTGTAGGTGTTCTGCTACAGAGCTGAGGATGAAACTGGAGGGAGGAATTGAATTTGGAGGAAAAGAGAGGAGTAGTGAAGATCTGTGGTTAGCCTTCCTCCCTGCTTCCCTGGGTAGACTGGCATGTAGGTTCCCAGGGAATGACTGTGAGCATTTTTTAAACTTCTGAACTAAGGATTTGGTATAAAAGGTTTAATGATCTAGCAGGAACTCTCCAGATTCTAGAGCTAAACTCCCTTTCCTGACAAGCTGCAATAAAAATTCAAAACTGGGGCAGAGTCTGCATGACAAGCTTTGTTTCTGTGATGCTTTAGTCCCTTCCCAGAGCTGGATATTAAAAAGTCAGGCTACATGTGTGTGAACATTGACAGCCATAATCAGAGAGGGCTCAGCAGGCCTTTGTCTGGGGCCATGTGCCTTACTAGGTGAGTATGAAATTCTAGTGCCTCTGAGATTGCAGGGTTGGCGGTGAGGTGTGCTTTATTTCTCTGTTAGATAGACTACTGGTGACATTCAGGGAAGGGGTAGCCAGCTCTCCTAGCGGTGGCAGGAAGGCAGACCACAGCAGGGAAGACAGCAAAGACCACAATGACTGGGGATAAAAAATAGCAGCTTTAGCTAATGGAGGCAAATAATAACTGTCATTTGAAGACAGCATGGTGTGGCCTTCGGCCTTTTGTTTCTTCCTTGGTCCTGAAATGGTCCTTTCTATGGAGCTTCCCGGATGTGCCTGGGCAACCACAGTGGTATCGTTGCTGTGTAAGATTGGCCTTTAGCCTGCCCATCATGGTCTTTGTTCCCAAAGCATTTTGCAAAAGAATGAAAGAAAAAAGAATGAAAAGCACTTAAAGGGAGAGTAACCACTCTTTCTGACATTTCTCTCTCTCTCTCTCTCTCTCTCTCTCTCTCTCTCTCTCTCTCTCTCTCTCTCTCTTTTTGTTCAACTTCCTTTCCAGTCAGAAAGGGGGTCAGACTGGCAGCATTATTATTGTCAGAAGCAGAAAACAAGCAGAGAATTAATAGGAACTGCATGTTTATTTTAGAGCAGAAACCTGGGAGTCAGATGACTTCAGAGTGCTGTTCCTATGTCTCTGCAGTTCCCATACTGGACAGCTAGCTACCCATTGCTTTCACAGAAACAAGGAAACGCACTGAAGTTTGCAAACTCAACTAGGCTCCGAATTTCGAGTGTGACCCAAAGGCAGCATTTCTCATGGAAGATCGGGAGCTGGCACTAGGGTAGTGTGACATTCATACTGGTTCTCAAGTGACAAGTTGTAGAACCACCCCAGCCTACGAGGGAGTATTTAAATTCCATTAATTGGGGTAGGAATACCCATTGTACATGTGTGTGGGACTGCTCTATGGGCTAGGGTACTGGACTGAATGAAAAGGAGAAAAACGAAATGAGAACTGGTATTGCTTGCTCTCTGCTTTTTGACAGTGGATTCAATGTGACCAGCCAGGCTTCTTGTGTCCCTGCTGCTGGGTCCCTTTGATAACCGTTGACTCTGTCTCTTAGAACTGTAAGCCACTGCAAACCCTTCCTTCCTTCCTTAAGTGGCTTTTGTATGGTATTGTTATGGGAGCCCACCACAGATGACCATTTTGACACAATTTATCACCACTGGAAAGTCCTTATTCCAGCCGGTTGGGACAACACCTAGGTGTTCAGGGACCAAGGTGTGACCCCGAGTATCCAGAACATGTGGTTTATGAAGGCAGAAACCATGTCCTCACATCTTGCCCAGCAGCTTGTGGGGTGAGGGGGGTGCTTTGTAAATACCAAGTCCTAGGGTTTGAAATAGTGCCCATAGTTCAGGTCTCTGACTTTTCTTATGTGACAAGTGACATTGTCACAGGTTTTAACTTCTCACCTCAGGGTGCTGGACTGGGAATGCTACACATTTTCACACAGAGACCTTTCCTTCCTTCTTGGAGATTGTGGCAGCTGCCAAGATGGAGTGTCTCCTTACTTTGTCTCCAGTTTGTGGGTGTGATCAATGGTGCTTGACTGGCATTTCTAAACTGAGGGGAAAGGATGCTAAACTTGCCTCCTCTGATCTCGCCAGTGAATGTTTTCAGAGCAAACAGGAGGAGCCATAATAAATATTTCAAGGCTGGAAAGCATGTTTTACAGCACCACAGCCTTACAAATGTTCACATGCCACAGCCAACATTCTGTGGGAGTGCATTAGAGTGATTCATAAGAATGGGAAGTTCATCCTCCTCAGCCTGGCTGGACAGATTACCAGCGGACACTCTATTACACCCAATCTTCATGCTTTCAGCATTAGAGCTGGCATTTATTTCTAATATGTCACGGTGAAATAGGTGGGAGAGTTTACCTGTGCTACAAGATAGAAACATCTTTACAGAAGAACAGACACCATTTTCTGTGTGCTTATAATAAATAAACCACCCAGGAAAGGAGTAGTCTCCTAAAAAGCTTGAGAAAGTTTACCCTGAGGAATCAGCATGGCTTGATAACAGGTCATTACTAGGATATCCTTTTCTGTTAGACTGCTTGTAGCTAGTGCTCAATGAATGCAGAAAGATCTTGACATTCATAACTGTCAATGCCAGGGATTATTAGCATTCCAGATTTTAGAATGTGTGAGAAAAGCGTGTGTCGGGGGATTATTGTGTTTCTGACTGTGTAGCAACTACTATCCATGCAAGAGTTTGTATGCGCATGTGAGTGTGTATATGGACATGTGTGTTAACTCTTCTTTGTCTTGATATCCCCTCTTAGAGCCTTGTGATTCGTGGTTCTGTTCCTTGATCTTGCTTGGCATTTGGTTTAGAATCCCTGATACCTGGTTGGGTCCCTTTGCAGTTTCCTGTATTCTTAACAGGCTTGTTAGAGAGGTTGAATGAAGGGAAGGAACACTGAAGCTTGAACATGTCCAGAAATAGTAAAGCTTTGAGTAATAGAGCTTCTTCTGTGCTACTAAGGAAACTGTATGGCTCAGTGCTTTCTCTAGCCATCATATACAACTGATCTCCTTCAGGTCTACATGTAGCTAGGGATGAAGATCAAGGAACATTTTCAATAGTTACAAGCTAGATTCCCCATTGCATATAACTAAGGAAATAAATGATGGTTCATCTGCACCACAGGATATGATGGAGTTGAAAAGACTCACTTACACATGTAGATGTTGACTTGAAACCATTTCTAAGATGTAATATCAAGTGACAATGGCAAGTCATAAAGCAATGCTTATTGTTATGTACAAAAGCAAATAAACGCTCCATTGTTATGTATTGAATAGATATAGAAAAAAAATTTTTTTTAATATGCCTTAGGCATGAAACAACTTTGGCCACCAAGCGAGGCATCAAGCTCAGGTGAACAAAGGACTGCCATCTGCTTTGCCCCTGACTGATAGAAGAACACCACCACCCATTGCCAGGGGTTTAGAAGAGTTCTTTAAGGAAGCTGTATTACTGCTCTAGGTGCACCATCAGAGAATAACACAGGCTGTGGAGTTTAAATAGTGGAAGTGGAGTGTGTGTGTGTGTGTGTGTGTGTGTGTGTGTGTGTGTGTGTGGTTTTCCAGCCTAGAGGTCCAAATTCAAGGTATCAGAAGGGTCAGTTTCATTCTGATGCTCCTCTTCTCTTCATGCCATTCAGAGGGCTGCTTTCTTAAAACTTTTTGAGATTATAATTTGAGATTATAATGATATCATTCCCTCTTCCCTTTCCTTCCCCCAAAACTTTCCCATATATATCTCCTTACTCTCTTTCAAATTTGTGGTCAGATGGCCACTGTTTAACCGTGTCCTGGTGTGGTCTTGCTTCTCCTTCTCTATGTATCCTAATCTCTTCTCAAAGGGGAGCTGTCATATTAGGTTAGGGCTTATTCAGATGGCTTCATTTGAACTTAACTGCCCCTCTTTAGAGGCCCTGTGTTCAAATATAATCACTGTTATGAAACCCACACAGGAATTCTGAGTGAGGATGCAATTCAGTCTAAAGAGAAGCCCACATACCATTTTTAGAAGTTATCTAAGGGAGGCAAATGTGAGCCTTGGAGCAGTAGGGGTGTATTTTTCCTTGTACAACTCTGACAAGTGTCTGAATAGATCTCTTTGCTAAATTCTTCTTAATCACAAGTGATTTAAAAATAACATGATTTCCAGATCTTTCTATGGTCTTTTCCCACTTTCTGTACTGTGACTAGCAGCATGCTCCCATTTTATGGAACCATGGGGTCAGTGGTAAATTACATCCATGCCCACTGATGGAATGGCTGTCAAATCATATATGGACCATTTATCACCTTCTCAAGGATCCATTTTCTTACATTTCTATTTAGAATGTGGTTATTTAAGACCATATACTTTGTGAGGCTACTTGAAACACAGTTCTGTTTCTAACTCCAGGATGCTTTCTCATCTTTACCCAGTGGCAATGTGTTTCTTCTCAAGTATAACTAGGTCTCTGTTGCGACACAGATGGCATACCTGTGTGGGAAATTGTCCTCTTTGTTTTGCTAAAGAATAACCTACAAATGGGAGGCAAGATGTTTCCTATAGTTCCCTCCACTTCTACCTGCTTTCTTGTGGCCAATGGTGTTTTCATTTTATTGGACAATTACTCTGGACACCTTCACTTCCTTCCACTGGGTTTACTGAGAAATGCTCTCATCCATTGCCATCTGCCATGATATGTGGCCACTAGTGATACCATGACTTCGGATACATAGACACAAAATGTACATGTGGACCATAATGTATGCATGGGCCCTCGCTTTGTGCCCTCTCATTTGGTGCCCTCTCATTTCCTGAGTATTCCTTTCCATTGGCTTAAGGTCATTGGCCAGAAGCACCTGCTGTTCTCTGCCTAAGGGATTTCATCTTGACATGAGACTCACAGCCAGTGGGCAGGACAAGCCAGTATGTTGCCTCAGGGATCCAGAAGTAGTTATTGGTGATAGACAAGGAATGTTCAGGACCAGCCTCTTAACTCTTCAGCTGGGATGATGTCAGTGAATGCTCTACGTTAGCCTTGAGGTTTCTCTGGTAATAGTGACCTTGGTTGCTCATGCTGGAAATTTCCTTAGGGACCCAGTCTTTATTGACTTCCTTCCCTATCTCCCTCTTGCACTTCCTCCCTTAAAAGAGTTTCCAAGAATCACTTCAGGATGTTCTGCTTCTATTCACATAATCGTCATCAAGCCTTCTTTTGGGTTACCCAAACACAATTTCTACTGCTTTCTGCTGTAATGTGCTTTCCTCAACATCACAAATAAGTAGTGTTAATAAGTCCCTTTGGTTCCTGCTTTGTTCAAATCCCCCCTTTTTCATTTTGAAATAAAAATGGTTCCATAACCAGAAAAGAGAAACCCCAGAGATGTGTCTTCAGGGATACACATTAGAAACCCAAACAGAGGTACTTTTCTACGTTTTATTTTTTTATAATTTCATATGTGTATAGACTGTTTTGTATGTAATTATATTCATCCCCCAATACCCTCTCATATCCCTTTCCTATTCTTCCTAGCTTCCTTCTTATTCCAAACTATTCATGCTTCTGCTCCATGTCTTTTTTTTTTTTATTTATGCAGGTAGTGACAGTTCTGTGTGATTGTGATGGCCGTGCCATATCCAGAAGACAGTGTGTCATGTCTTCTCCTTCCTCTTTCTAATACAATCTCTCTACTTCCTTTCCTGTGATGTTCTCTGCACCTTGGAGAGGGAGATACAGATGTTCTTTTTAGTGGTCAGCAATCGATCAACCGTTCTCAGCTCTTCTACCAGTTGTGAATCTCTGTATTAACTGTTACATTCTGAAAACAAGATTCTCTCTTCCAGATTAAGAGAGACAGTATTATATGAGTATAAACATCAGTATTTAGGAGGCAGTTGGGTGTGTGTTCATGTAGAAAAAAATCAGTAGTACATAGAGCCCATGACTCCCCAGCCATAGGCTTTGACAAAGTTTCCAATACCAAGTACATATTGTTTATAACGGAGCAGGCCTACAATCCAGTTGGAAAGCAGTTGGTTAGCCCCCAAACATCCTTGCCGCTACTGCACTAGTAGCAATATCTTACCTGGCAGGTCAGAATTATAGCACACAGAATCCACATCTGGGAAAGACCACTGATGCTTCCAACATCAATACAATAAGAAAGACACACGCTGCCCTGGAAGGAGCCAAGCTCTCCACCACGGGGAGGCCCAGCTCCAGGAGTGTCCCACATGGTTGTTTTTGAACTGACTTGCACCAATGTGAGAGAGATCCAACCCAAAGCTTTTAGTGGTTTCATCCTTAACTGCAATTTTATTCTGCTCTTTGAATCTGGCCTCCAAGTTGATGCTTTTTGAATGCAGCTGTTGTGAACTTCTCTGCCTCTGAAGGGATATTCAGGGAAACAAAAAGAGAAAATCAGTTTTCCAAGTTTCTCTTTCCACAGTGACTTACTTCCCTAGGAAAGGCTCAAGCTCAAATGTCATTTCTGGTTCTCATTGCTGCCCCTCCTTGTGCTGAAGGTCTCAGCAGAGGGGGGTGCACAGGGAACTCAGCCCCAAGGTGGCCCAGGTGGTCTGGGGCTTATGCCAGATTCGGCTTCTCTAGCCTGCTGTGTTCTGTGACTGCTGGGGGCTGGTATTTGGTGCAGAGATTAAGTCCCTGGCTCTGAGAACAGGCTTACAAATGTCACCTCCTCAGGGATCATCTGGCTCATGGTGGGGCATAGAGGGGAAATCATCTGGGGCTCTATAGGAGGCTGCCCAAGTAAGTCTGGGAAAGCTCCTGGTTATGTGAGTACCAGCTGTGAGAAAGCAGTTAAGAGTTTGGGCAAGTTTTTAAAACCTCCACCATGGCCACATACAACCGTGGCCACACATTTGTCTGCTCCAGTTCTCATCAGATGATCCAGGGGGAAAAATTCTTTCACAGAAGATCAGTCAGTAGAGGCTACTTGGGAAGATGAAATTTAACATGGAGCCAGGGCACTCATAGATAAGATCCTGAAGGTGGGTGGCTGGTATGGCTCAGAAGTTGACTGACTCTGTGGGTATATAGGTTTGAATGAGAATGTCTCCCAGAGGTTCAGAAGGTGGAACACTTGGTCCTCAGTTGGTGGTACTGTTTCAGGGAGGTTTAGGAGGTTTGGCCTTGTTGAAGAAAGTATGTCACTGGGGTCAGGGTTTGAGACTTTAAACACTGTCATTCCAGTTTGTTCTCTCTATTTCCTGCTTGGGGGTCCAGATGTGAGCTCTTGGCTTCCTCCTCCTGCCATCATGCTGGTTGCTGCCATGCCTCCCCACTGTCACAGACTCCTATCCCTCTGGAATTATAAGCACAAATAAACTCTCCCTTCTTTACTTTGCCTTCATCACAGTGTTTTATCACAGCACCAGAAAAATAATTAATGCAAAGGGTAATGGTCTCCCTGTGTTCCTTTGTCTGTGTCTTTAGATATTCAAACCTTTGTATACTGAAAGGTCTTTTAGGCTTTAAGGTAAACTAGACATGGAGGTTCTGCTGGTTGTAAGGACTTCCATGTACATGAATGTGGCTATTTCCTTATGAGGCCAGGATATGTGGTACAATGAGTTCAAAGAGTGAATCTGAAGTGCCTTAGCTTTGGGATGTTAAATCCGGATACTTCACTCCCTTCTTATATCATAACTCTCATGAATGCTTGGGTGTGAATATATCTCTGTTTAAAAAAATGAAAGGTGAGGAATTTCACTGTGATGAAATCAAATTGCTTCTCTTTTTACACTGGTCCCTCTTCCAGTCTTTAGGAACACAGGAAGGAGAGAATAACATCCTCACTCTGGAGTGCTGGGTACATTCATGGTTATTAATTTGATCTAGAAGCTTGCAAACATCCAGTAAAGGGGCTGGAGTGATGGCTCCTTTCCGTAAAGTGCTTGCTGCGTGAACCTGAAGACATGAGTTTCCATCCCCAGCAACCACGTAAAAGCTAGACTTGGTGGTTTGTGCCTGTAATCCCAGTGTCGGGTAGGCAGAGGTGGGGAGATCATTGAGGCTTGCCTGCCAGTCAAGTCAGGCTACCCAAATAATAAGATGAAGAGTGATGGAGGAAAGACACCTACTGTTGACCTCTAGTTTCCATGTGCACACACATGAACATGGGCGGGCACACACACACACACACATACACACACACACACACACACACACACACACACACACACACACACACTATAAAAATACAAAATTGGAAACCATAATAAAGAAGCAAAATATCAGTAAGACCAAAAAAAAAAAAAAGGCCCAAACAAAACTATTTGAGTGTTTTACTATAACCATATATATCAGAAATTGGGTTGGTTCCTTGTAGCTAGAGTTTTCCTGCCTGTCCCACAGTCGGGACAAATCTCTCTTACCCGCCAGTCCCATAGCCACTCAGACCCAACCAAGTAAACACAGAGACTTATATTGCTTACAAACTGTATGGCCGTGTCAGGCTTTTTGTTATCTAGTTCTTATATCTTAAATTAACCCATTTCTAGTCATCTATAAGTTGCCACGTGGCTCATGGCTTACTGGTATCTTAACATCTTCTCATGGCAGCGGCTGGCATCGTCTCCCTGCCTCAGCCTTCCACTTCCCAGCATTCTCTTCTCTGCTTGTCCCGCCTATACTTCCTGCCTGGATACTGGCCAATCAGCATTTTATTTATACAGAGCGATATACACAGCAGTTCCTGCTTCATCTTTGTAGATGAGTAGAAACCACATTGGATTTCTTTTTGGTACAACTGTGAATACCACAAAGGGACAAAATAAACCAGAAATCAAATGGGACTATTGCAGAGAGAACAGGTGTCAGTTTTAAGGTTTTACCACAGTGACAGCGACAGTTTGTATTATGCAGTAGAGACAGGAATGTCTAGTGTCAAGAACACAGACTATCTGCTTTCTAGGGGTTTTTGGTAAATAATTATTCTTAGTTTCTTTATCAGCAGAGTGAGGCTAATCATATTTCTTATCAGGTTTGAGTGAGGATTGAATGAGATGGTATTTTTTGAGTACTTCCAACAGTGTTTGACATAAAAGCACTTAACAAATATCAGTAAATACTGGTCTGTCTTGTCACCTACCTGGTATATCCTGTCTTCCAACTAGTTCCTACAAGTCTGTGAGAAAGTGTTGTGTTTTGTCCATTTCTCTACTGGCCTATGTAATGGAAATGATATTTGAATTCTCTAAAATGCAGCTCTTCATTCTCCTTCTTTCCTTCCCAATTATAGCAAATGCTGGCCTCACTCCTCTCATTGTCTGTATCTTGTTTGCTTCCCTTCTTGCTCCCTCTAACAACCAAAGCATCAAGAATCCCAGCGAGATTCTGTCAACTTACTTTCAGACTATGTTCTATCCCTGCTAGCCAAGCCTCTATCTGGGTCCTGAATTATAAGAATGGTTTCCAATTTTTCCAACTTCTACTGTTTTACACCCTTTAAAAATATATTCTCAAATTCAGTCAATCCACTTCAAGCCCTTTCATGACCTTCCATCTTACAGGAAAACTGTCAGCATGATTTGAGAAGTGTGTGTGTGTGTGTGTGTGTGTGTGTGTGTGTGTGTTATCCCTGACTCCCTTTGCATATACCTGTGTTTATGCCTTTGATGCTATGATCTATCATTATTCTGTCCTCAGCCCTTCTCTCTAATCACTACACTGTCTTGTGGCTCCTGGAGTTGGGAGAATACTCAATCCCTGTTTTCCTTGCCTGGAGGGTTCTCTCTTCTTCACTGTCCTTACCCTGCTCCCTCTTATCTAAGAACCCTTTGTTCTAACGCCTCCTTTCCAGTGAGATCCTCTTTGGATCTGCCCCCATCTAAGGCTCTACCTCTGTCCTGCTTTGCCTTTTTGCATAGTGCTTATTATAATGTGACAAACTCCTACCTCTCCAGATAGAGTTTAAGCTTAAGTGGGGCTGAGGTTGATAGTGGGAGAGATAATTTCTACTTTGTTCATTGCTAGCTCCCTAGCACTAAGACTGTGTTTATGAATTCACAGAGTTTTAATTAACATTTACTAAATAGACAGCTGGCTACATTTGCATTCTAGAGGTGAGAAAACTTAGCCTCAAGGAACTAAGGCAATCTGGACTGCTGGACATTCATGCAAGTTGCAAGGCATTAAGACATTGCTGGACAAATGGATGATTGATGGGGGAGTGTCTTTCTATAAGCTGCAAATATGTGTTGCTCTGATTGGTTGACAAATAAAGCCATTAGGCCTATGGCAAGGCAGCTTAGAGCTAGGCAGGAAGTTAAAAGAGAGAGACAGGAAGAAGGTGGGGAGAGACTCCAGCGAGGAGCCCAAGGAGCAACATGTAATGGGATGCAGGTAAAGCCATGGAATATGTGGCAATACACAGATTAATAGTTATGAGCTAATTAAAGATATAAGAGCTATCTAGCAAAAAGTTTGAGCCATGGCAATGCAGTTATAATTAATATAAGCTTCAATGTATTTACTTAGGGGGATGCAAGTGCGAGAGATTTGTCCCAACTGCTAGCAGGCCAGGACCCAGGAAATCTTCAGACTACAGATGATAAATTTGAAAGGTCCTCTAATTTTGGTCTTAAGCAGACAATATATACTCTTATCCCCCCTCCCAACTCTGCACTACTTCTATAGTGAAGGGAAGAATGTTATAGGCTAAATAATGCCCTCCAGAATTATATTGAAGCCCCAGCTCATAATTACACTGTATTTGGAGACAGTGCCTTTAAATATGTAATTAAGGGGAACTAAATGAGTGTGAGGCCCTTATCTAATAGGATTGGTGCCCTGATAAGAAGAAGAGTAAACACCAGGGATGGGCAGGCACAGAGGAAAGACTGGTGAGGACATTGACAGCAGGCCCTCAGCTGTCTGTAGAGACTGGCCTTAAGAGCAATCAGTCTGGATTGGGGACTTCCTAGCTTCTAGCAATGTGAGAAAACACATTTTAAGGTATCCATTCTGAGGTGTTTGCTTATGGTGGTCCCAGAAGTCTACGAAAGGTAGGCAATCCATTTCAACCCATTCTGTGTGCCTGAAAGAAGATGGAAGACCTGGAAAACATGACTACGGAATTTGATGATTAGAAAGAGTCAAATGCTTGTAGTAGATCCAGCAGGAACAGCAGGCTGATGCAGAGCAAAGGTCCATTTGCAGAATCTGCACTCAAGCGAAACAGAAAGGCCTGGTAGGGAACCTGTAAGTGGCTCCTCTCACTGTATCCCAGATGTCTTCTTTAGGCATGTCTTGGGAAATGTAGACTCAACTGTGAAATCCAGAACTCTCTCTCCCACACATCCACATGGACTGAGTCTGTGATTCACAGCCACCATCCTCTCAAATGCAAGGTGGCAGACAGAGGGCTCCTTTCCAGGGTGCCTATAATGCAGTCAATATGGGATATTTTTGAAAAAGGCTATTTATTGTTTCAACAGCTGTATGTCTACTCTCTTGGATTAAAAAACAATCTACCTGTATCCACAAATGACTTCTAGGGGTTGGAAAGTGTAGCTGTAAAATTCTCAACTTAAAAAAAACCCTCCAGGTTTTCCAAATCTGTCTCCAAACCACAGCATTTTTTCCATTCTAACTTACTCCTTATTCATGAAGGGTTGAGAAAGCCAGCCTCAGTCCCAGCAGCCAGAGTTAGACTGGGATTTTAGTCAAAGGTGTACATGTTATGGCAATAACATATACAGGACCCATCTTCTTGGATACCAGCTATCTAGGAAGAGCTAGTACCTGTAAGCCTCAGAACTCTCTGTGACTTCTCATTTAATTTTCTTTCAGGTATTTGTTTTTCAAAGAGAGATTTGCTTTGAAGGGCTGCTGATGACTTTGCTATGCTAAGCTCTGTGGGTTATTTGTTTGTGGATCGTACATGAAATGCTAACATTATCATGACACAATTACTAGTAAGTAATCATCTGATTGCCATAAACACATCTCTCTGAAAATATTACAAATTAATATTCATGCCTGCCTTGAATCTACCATTCTAAACAAACGTATAGCTGTATTGTTTATCAAAAAGCACGTTCCCCCCTCCCACACACATGGCACTGAAAGGAAGAATTGTTCAGTTCTCCATTTTAAGGTAGGGGAAGTCTCTTTGGACTATAGCATTAGTTACTTTGAAAGAGACTGCTCATGTTACTGCATGGCCACCCCAAGTAAAACACAAATGATTCCAGGTGAAACATCTCCACACCCTTGGAGTTACATTATTCAAGAAACCATTCTACTCATTCCACCCTGGCAGCTGAGAAATCATGCCCTAGCATGATCATATGAAATTGTCCCATAAAATGGTAGTTGTGGTTATATTTCTAAGCTGATGGCTTAGTTATTGTTAAGGGGACATCCTGTAATCCCACTATGAATAAATAAATACAAATGCTTCTTTCAAAACTTCACATCTACCGAAAGAAGGCAACCCTCAACTAGGCACTGGTTTTGAAGCACAAGATTCCTGAAAGTTACCAGAGAGAAGGAAGGCAGGACCAGAAAAACAGAACAGGGATATGTTAGTATATTCGCAAACCATGGACATGAATGGATAGACCCAATCGTGCATAAAATTTCTAAGTACAAACCAGATGTAGTGGTGCACGCCTTTAATCCCAGCATTCCCAAGAAAGAGGCAAGTGGATCTCAATGAGTTCGAAACTGGGTCTACACAATGGGTTTCAGGACAGCCAAGGCTACACAGAGAAACACTATTTCAAAAAACTAACCAACCAAACAAAATATTTCAAAGTAGAATGATAATATTCTTTTCTGATAATCCAATAGATAACACCAAAAATATATTAAGATGGAGCTAGAGAGATTGTTCAGTGGCTAAGAATGTCTACTCCTCTTGTAGAGGACTTTAAGTTTGCTCTTAGCACCCACCTTAGGTGTCTCATAAACATCTGTAACTCTAGCTCCAGGAAATCTAATGCCCTTTTCTAGTTTCTATACACATATACACCTATCCCCACACATCCATACCCACCCACCCACCCACACCCACACATACACGTATATACATCAGTAAAAAAAAATCTATCTATCTATCTATCTATCTATCTATCTATCTATCTATCTATCTATCTATCTATCTATCTATCATCTGTCTTTCTGTCTATCTATCACCTATGTATCCATCCAAACTTTACTCTCACTAGGAAAAGAATTTTAAAGACCTCAATAATTTTCATGTACCCAATGTATATCTGTATCTTTGTATACAGTGGTGGTATTGGTAAATGTTTAGCAACTGATTGTCTTAAAACAAACTGATAGAAACCCAGATGATTTCAATGTCTGCAGTATAATCATCCTAGGACTGATTCCAAGCTGCCAGCATGCCCATAACTAAATGCAAAGCTGGGGAGGAGGGCACACAATTAGCTTTTGCAAGTTAGTACTAGATATTTTTAGAACTCTGCAGTAAGACTTGTAAAAAGCATGCTCAATTTAGGAAAGTGTTTTCAAAGAGTCACATACATTTGAAAGGAACAAATTTGTAATAAAATGTAACATACATTATTGTGATAATTTCCTGAGGAATGGTGGACTACAGGGGAAAGGAAGTTCTTGGTTCAGTATTACTTTTGATGAAACCTTACAATGTTCACCAGTTCTCTATGATGGTGACAAGAGTATGAGAGGGACATGGGGTTTGGGAACTGAGAGACCCAGGTTTGAATGTGACTTCTGTCATAGAATTCTGTGAGATCATGGAGAAGGAACTTAGAGCCTCTCCGGCTCAATTTCTTCTGAAGTGAGTGAAATGCTGAAAGTCAGTCATTATAAAGCACAGCATGGCCAAGGTGGTGCTTGACTTATGGTGGTCATTGAATGTTACTTGGATCTGTCTTGTTTGTGGCTTATAAGAAATAATTATAACACATCATATCTTATGTTATCTTTTAATGTCTAAATCTCTGAAACATTTTCTCTGATCATGTACATTTAACCAAGTGAGAGAACCTAAAATCCTTGATGTTTAAGAAACATTTGATAAATATTTCTTAAATGGATGGACACATGAATTTTGAATTATCTCTTGGATTTTCTCCAAGGTAAAAAATCACAAAAGATACCATTCACCATGCTATAAAAATACTATCCAGTAAATTACAAAGTACTACCCATTTTTACCTCCTAAATATTTTATTTACTATGCCCCTCTGTCTTTATCTAGGATTCTTCTGTTGGTTTATGGCATCTTTTATTTTTTCCTAATCAGTTTTCTGTCTCTTATCTTGAAAACCTCAGAACTATCCTCAATAAGTCTGTTTCCAATCAGACATTCTAAATTCCTTAAGGTCAAAAGTTTTCTTTTATTAGTTTTTTTTCCAAAGGCAGATGGAGGTCTATATACAAGATGTTCAAGGAATGTGTATTCCAATGTATAATGAGTTAGCCACTTTGAGATGAAAGTAATTGACTTAGTTTTCTATGTTTTGAAATTACTGTCCAAAATATTCTCCCTGGACTCCGTTCATATTCTGTTATCCTTGATAATTTCAAAATCTAGGCTTCGTGTCACATTCGTCAGGGATAGCTTGTGTCTACACATTATGAGGCCCCACCCCTACTGTGTAAGATATAACCTGTGCTGTTCTTGCTCTTACTGTCCATTTTCCACATCACCACATCTGAAGACATTGTTTATTTCCCTTTGGCCTTCTTCCAACTTGAGGTACCAAGAGCATAATCAAGTTGTAACTTCCTGAATTATTGGAGGTTTGTCCAAGCTCTACAAAATCATAATTGATTAAACAGATTTTACATGACCTCTGTAACAAGTGGATTTCCATTGACCTGGATGAACGTCCACACAGAAGCATAGGATTTAAATGCAGTCATATATTCCACCATGGCATCAAGGCCAATGATGGACTGCACATACATACAACAGTGGTTATTATACACTCTTGTGATGTCATGGTCAAGTCAGTATAAGCATACACTATGGTGTTCGTACATGACAAAACCTCTTAACAGTACATTTCTCCAGACCAATACCCATCACATGTTCATTAAGCACAGGAGATGACTGACAACACGTCTATTGCCTATCTCTGAGTAGTTACTTAAATGAGGCTATGAAGAAGGCAAAATTTCTAGTGCAAGTAGAATTAGAAATCAGATTGTTCTAGAACATTTGACAATGGCTGGTTTCATCCAAATGTTCAGTGTCCAGAATTGTTACAATTAGGAATCTTTACAGTTGACTTTACTCATACCCATACATACAGATACAATCACAAGCACATTCTTCCTATGACTTTTACATTTATTGTTAAAGAACTTGACTTTTGTGACTCAAATTTCAAGGACACTCCTTATAGACTAATAGACTTGAATACCCAGGGTTTGAATTTGATCTCCACTTAGTTAAATAATCTTGTTTAAATAGCTTAACTTCTTCAAGCCTCAGTTTCTCATCTCACATCTTCCCTGTGATAATTGGAGGGTTTGGTAGAGGTAAAATATTGGTCTTCTATTCCAGGGTGAGCCTGCTGCTTAGGTGGCACTTAGAAACAAGGAGAAATTTCTGCCTTCTTTATGAACTGTGGGTACTCTGCCTTGATTGCCCATGTCTTTTCTTCAGTTAGGTCTACTCAAAGTATCCAGCAACTTATCTCTTCCTGATATTCTACAGCCCTCATATGTTTCATAACAAGTAGACAAGACATATGTAGCACTGTGGTATATTTCCTTATGACTGAGTATATATGTCTTTGTTTTGGCTTACCTGCTGTCTCTTCTGAATGAGACTTCAGAAACTGTGTTTTACTTGGTATAATAGCACTGCTCAAAATTTATTCAATAAACAGACCAATCCATTTTTTATACATAATGTGTGTGTATATATATATATATATATATATATATATATATATATATATATGTATGTATTCAGCAAAATATTTGGTTGGTGTCAAATTCTTTGTTGATGTGGACCAGTTAGTAAGGGGTTAGCAGTTTCAATGCTGAATCTTTAAATAAATAATGAATGAATAAATAACCAAGGGCTCAGGACCTAGCTCAGTTGTTAGAATGCTTGCTTAGCATTACATTAAGTGGAGGTTCAATCTGCAGCACCACCCAAAACCAGCATGGCGGTGTGTGCCTGGAATCCCAGATCTCAGGTAACGAAGGCAAGAGAATGAGAAGCAGCATTTTGAAGCCAGTATAGGCTACACAACAGGAGCTCTTCCTCAAAAGCAAGATGAGACAAACAGAAGCATTCTGTATTTTTCTCATCTGGCTTGGATCAGATAAGCACAGGGTTTCTTACAACTATTTAATTCTTTCATCGACACATTAAAACTATACATATTTATGAGGTCCTTATGCTATATTGATACATGTATATTCTATGCAATGGTAAATCTGGCTATGCACGTCTACTTCCTCAAACATTCATCACTTCTTTGTCATCAGAACATTCAAAATCATTTCCTCTGGCTTTGCTGACCTGAACATACATTACTGATATCTATAGGTGACATGAAGTCCTTTGGATCAGTAGCCCCCACTCCTCTTGTCTAACTGCAGCTCACTCAGTATCTATCTACCGGCTAACCTTTACTCATCCCTCTGACATCTTTTCAGCCTCTGGTAACCAGTATTCTGTTCCTAGGAATTGGTGTATTGCAAACTAGAAAATATTCCACTTCCTTTTACTTCTGCATTTGTCATCTCTGTGCTGGATATTGCTCGATTATAACACAAATGATGCTGCACAAAGAAGAAAACACGTTCTACGAGCAAAGCAAATATTGTACCCACAATGCCTCTTGCCATATTGTTATCCCGTATGTGCTTTGTTTCTGTCTTTGGGATCAAAGTTCTGCCATTAAGGAAATTGTTCTGTGGTTCTGAGACTCTGCAGTAACACGAGATTTTAGTCACCAAAGAACACAGATTTTGTAACTAACTTAACTGATTTGCTAACTCAAAACAACCCAGTCAGCAGGGACTGTGGAGAAAGACACTGGTGCCTTCCTCTCCTTTACCTTGACATTTTCCCCGATCAGACACATCATTGTGGGGTCTCAGATCCAATATATTGCAGGAAGAATTTGGCCCTACCAGCTGGAATGGGGAGAATGGGAGAGCTGGCATCTGCAGTATCTGCCAGTGATTACTCAAGGTATGGCAGGAACAGAGCTTTCTGTACACAAGCCAAATGAAATTATTAAGGTTAACCTTCTCACTCAGCACTTAATAGGTAATCAATTTTCGCTCCCAACAGTGGAGGGTAAAAATCAAGGCGGGAATGATAATGCTGCCTGCTTACATTTGTGACGGGCTGTTGAGTGTGCCAAATGATTTTACATGTATTATTTCATTTAGTTCTTGCAGCAACATAAAATTGGCGGAGCGCACATGCATGCATGCCATGCATTAATTCTGCACCACTTATTTAACAAGTATTTTGGATCCATCTACTATACACCAAACTGTGTGGTAAGCTTTGGGGACAGAGTGGTAGTGAAATAGACAAGCATCTATTATCTTGTTTTTAGCAGAATGGAGAGGGATGCATCATTATGTGACCCAAGGTCACAGGAAGAAAAGCTGTTTGAAACCTAGGAGTGTTGTCCCAACCTTGATCCGTGATCACAGAGCCATTGTAAGTGGAGATTATTTCACTTTGTTATTCAGCTTCAATACAAAGCTCCCCTCTCATTGATCTATTGAGCACAGCAAATCTGCTGTGGTTTGCCTTCTGGTTCACTTAAGCATACTTTGGGTATTTTATCATCTTTAGAAGAGCCCTCTAACTCTCTCCACAGAGGTTATTGTGGTAATACCAGTAGTGGCCCGTATGATTAGACATATCACTACAGCTTTCTCCCAGTGGTGCCAGGAAGCAGTAGGCAAATCCCTATTGTCTAAATATTTTTGTTTTTTACTATAACTCTCAACATTAAAATTTCAATGAAAGTTTTATCCCATTCTGTTTTCAGCATGCCTTTTATGGTTCAGCCATCTCTTCACTCTCAGGCTTGGGGATATGTACACAAAAGCGAGGATGTTTATGATATGCCTTGCCTCTACACAGAGGCCAACAACATAAGGCTGAACTTATCTTTGAATGGGAAAAGGAAAAGAAAGCAAATGATCAAAAAACAG
This sequence comes from Peromyscus californicus insignis, assembly GCF_007827085.1. Lineage (NCBI taxonomy): Eukaryota > Metazoa > Chordata > Mammalia > Rodentia > Cricetidae > Peromyscus > Peromyscus californicus. The sequence goes on along the minus strand of NW_026294447.1, from coordinate 46,729,918 downwards.
TAGTCACATATTACTGTATCAAAGTAGTTTAATGACATTACAGAAGAACCAAACCAAGACAGTGCCTGGTTGCAAAAATCCAGTTTTTGATAGCAATTTCTGCCTATGGTGAAGGCAACAAATGCAGACAAGCTTGGGCATTAACCCTGGACAGCTGTTGGGCCTTGCTCACAGTTGCCTGAGTATCACCTAAAACATCCAGGTCAGCTCTACAGAACACCTCAAGGCTAGGGTAATGTAGGAAATAGAGAACAAATTCAAAGTGATTCATGGCATGGAAGCCCTACTTTATGGCTCAAACTTGATAAGAAAGTAAAATGTGTGTAGGTTTTCCAACCAGTTATTAAATGAGAAAGATGAGACGTGCCAGCAGCTAAGAGCAAAGGGTGAAATAAAATGAGCCACAGGGAAACTTTCCATGAACAATATCTGGAACCGTTTCTCGTGAGTTAAAACTTCTAGCCCTTGGGATGATTTCCTTTTACAGTGAAGGAAAGTCACTTGAGAAAATGTTTTATTTATTTATTTCCCATATAATTTTTTATTTAAATTTTTTTCTTTCTTTTTACATACCAACCCCTGTTCCTGCTCTCTCCTCTTTTCCCATTTCCCCACCTACCCACATCTCACCCCCAACTCCCCCTCATAAAGGGTAAAGTCTCCCTAGGGTAGTTAACACAGGCTGTCATACCATGTTGGGGCCGGACCTAGCCCCTCCCTGCTGCATCAAGGCTGAGTAAGGCATCACACCATAGGGAATGGGGTCTAAAAAGCTAGATCTTGTACCCAGGATAAGTCCTTGTCCCATTCAATGTGATCTGATGTACACATTCCCAGATCTTACCAGCCTACAGGAACGTCTGGGGACACATTGTTCTTAATGATATACTAATTGGTTTTTTTTTTCCTGAGACAGAGTCTCTCTGTGTAGCTTTGGGTGTCCTGGAACTCACTATGTAGGCCAGGCTGGCCTTACACTCACCGAGATCCACCTGCCTCTGCCTCCTGAGTGCTAGGATGAAAAGTGTGCACCACCACACCACGCTGTTTATAATGGCACTTGATCCTCAAATGTCAGACTCCAAGTGTCAGCCTCTTCCACATGCTTTCCTTTGGCTTCTCTGAGACTCATCATTGAACAGATTTCTCTGTGAACTTCCAATGGACTGACTCTGCCCAGATTTGAGTTCCCTTTGCTCCCAATTTCTCCTCAATCCACTTCTCAAGATTTTTTTCACACAGCTTAAAGATGGTTATCAATCATGCTTGTGTTACTGCACTAAAGAGTTAATTCTCAAATATCATATATGCAAAGGTTGAGTATCCCAATCTGAAAAATCCCCCAAACTAAAATTCTGAAACATTTGGAGCATTTATATGATGCTATACATGGAAAATTCCACATCGGGCCTCATGTGATGAGTGGCAGTCAATGCATATGCACATATAGTGTTGTCCTGTAGCATAAATGGATTTCATGTTTAGATTTGCATTCAGGCCCCAAGATATCTCATTAAATATATGGAAAGACTAGGAAAAAATATAAAATTCCCATACCCTTCCTGGTTCCAAGAAGTCTAAATGAGGGATAATAAGCTCCTTTATTCTTGCTGTGTGAGCAGCACATGTTAGGTATCATATTTCCCTCCTCTTAGAATACCTTCATGTGGTCTCTTAGACACATGTCTAATGTCAGCATTTTTTGCTATTTCATCTATCCCCTGCAGGGGTATACTAGCTACCTTTATCTCTGGACTGGGTCTTTGCCATAGCTCCTTAACTGCCCTTGTTCTGCCTACCTTCCTCTCCATACTGTATTCCCATCGCAGTAATTAAAGGACCTGTTAGCAAGTAAATTAAAGCTGAGACTGGTGTTCCACTCTCCTTCACCACCTACACTACGGCTCCTGTAATTCCAAGCTACCAGGAGACTGAAACAGGAGAATCAGAAGGCATCATCTGCCTGGTCTACTGAGTGGATTTAGGGCAAGATATGCTCTATCAAGTAGAACAGAGTCAAAACCTGTCACAAAGATCAAAGAAGGTAACTATATAGTGATAAGTAGATAAATGCAATGGAAGAAATTACAAGCATATATGAACCCAGTCTTGGAACATTCAGTTATATAAAGCAATGATTTTGTTCTAGGCTCATGATGTCAGCGAATCCCTTCAAATCCCATCTATATAAAACTGACTCACATCCCAATACTATCTGTCTTTCCTCATTGGTTTATTCTCTTTTTCAAATGGATGACATGATATTTTTTAATAGTTGTCTGATAGACTAGAAGCTCTGTGGAGGCAAGTTGTGTGTGTGTGTACATTTGAAGGTATATGTATATGCACATACTTGTACGTGCATGTTTATATATGTATATGCAGGTGTATGCATTTATATGTATATGTGTATGTATGTTTATATGTATTGCATGTGCGTGTGAGTGTGTGTGCTGTGTTCACTGCCTGGTGTATCATTGGTTTCCAATGAATAGTTGCTGAATGAATGAATGAATGAATGAATGTAATCTAGATTATGCCTCTATGTTCTTTCAGTCCTTACTCTTCCTGACCTGGAGCCCCTGCTTTCCTGTCTTGTACAAATGCCAGACAGGGCTGTCTTCTGTTAGTGGTTACACTTTGCTCCTGAGATGCCAACTATGCTGGAAGCCCTGTGTCTGAGTGGACTGGCTTGTGGGGTCACTTAGCCATGCACACCCTGGCTTATGCTGATGTCTTCAAAGGATTTTGTAAAGAGCTTCTTCAATGGCAGGCCTTATCTTCCTGCTCTTTTCAATGGATTCAAAACTGGCTCAGAACCAGGTCAGGAGGGTGCAGGATAAATACCCTCCAATCTTATTCAGTCTTTAGGCCACCTGAGCCGAAAATCTTTTTCTCTATGAGTAGGAATAAAGCAACAATGCTTTCAGGCCTTTTGAGTCAAAGTACAGACCACACAGAGGTCAATAATTTTTTTAAAATGTCATAGAATCTACATCTGGGTTCTGTTGAGTCACTCTGACAGTTATAACTGGACTGGACTGGCCAGATAAGGTGGAAAAGTATAGATGGGGTTAGTGTGGCAGGGACTCAGTGAGGGATGTGTTTCTGCTATTTTGGAGGAGAGTGAGCCTCACTTCCACATTTTCCTTTAGGACATCCTGGTTTATCAGAGAAAAAACGGCTCCCTGAGCATCTCTTCCTTTTTATGATTATTATTTTTCCCCCATCTCTCCTTGTCTCTGTTCCTCTCTTCTCTCATCAGAAGGTGGCAGCAGAGGTCGCTCTCTCTGCTGCTGACTGCCGTGGCTTCATCTACCATCTGTCCAGCAGGACACAAATGCTCCCCAGTGAATAAACGCAGGGCAAAGTCCTTTCCAAAAACATATCGATTCCATCTGAGGAAAATAAATTCACAAACTACCACTGCATTCATCAGTTCATTCTGGGCAAGGTGAGACAGAAGTTGTGCAAAAGTAAACTCCCAGTGGTGGGCATCCTCCAGTGTGTCTTCCATAGGCGACAAACTGTGGGGCTCACCAGAGGGAGAAGTATTGCCAGGGCTGACAGCTGCTCTCCAAGTATCCCTGCTTAACCCACCAACCCTGTGTGGAGCCAGGCCAGGCTGCCTGTGGAGCCCCGCCCCCACACCCATGCGACTCACACAGTCCAAGTTGGCTGCAAGGTCTGCATGGGCTCTGCTCTTATCTTTCAAGCTGTTCTTTTTTTCCTTCTGACTTTCTGCCTTGGTTGGTGTCCTGATTCTGAAGCTGAGGAACATATTTCTCTCCTCACTCCCAATTTTATCATTTGTGTCTGTTTGAGAGAGATAGAGATTCTTGGACCTCATATTTTCCCTAACATGTGAGGAAAGAGATTCATCTTGAATCTCTTCTGTTTCTCCTCTGTCCCTCCGTTTCCATGTGTACTATGGTGATATTTTATTTGTACTAAAATGTTATTTATATGTTAATAAATAAAGTTGCCCGAGGATCAGAGCTATTAGCAAGCCATAGGAAAGCAGGGCAGTGGTGGTGCACGCCTTTAATCCCAGCACTTGATAGGCAGAGCTAGGTTAGTCTCTGTGTGTTCAGGGATACAGCCAGCATTGGATACACACACCTTTAATCTCAATACCAACCATAGAAGACCTGGAGGTCTGTACAGACAGGCAGTGATGAGGCGGTCATGTGGTTGGGTTTACAACCAATGAGAAGGCAGAACAGAAAGTCTATATAAAGACTTTAACACAGGAACTAGCTCTCTTTTGGAGAGGTAGGACCACTGCAGGAGGAAGGGTAAGGTTTTAGCTCTTAGCTCTGACCTCTTGGCTTTCCTCTTTGCATTGGTTCTGTGTTTCTTATTTAATAAGATGGTTGGTTACATCTACAGTGTACTGTTTTAAAAAGGCATCAGATTCGTGCAAAATAGCTTGATATTTGTAAGTCTTGACAAGGTAATGGAAAATCAAGTTATTATTTTTAAATTAGTATCACTTCAACACCAGCAGAATACCTGATGGAAATCGCGTTTTTAAACTGGGAGTTAGACCACATATCAGAACAAAGGGAAGTTTTAAGCTTGCCCAGTTCTGGACCCAGTGATCTCTGTGCTCCACCCAGTCCTTTTCCTCTATATTTTCAGGAGGAAAAGAGTCTCCTGAAAGTACTGTATTTCCTTCCAGGTCCCATTGAACAGAACTGGGTCACATGACTGTTCCTAAGTCAACAGCCAGTATTATAGGAGTAGTTTTACCTGGGTATACTTATGAATCTTACTCTGCTTTTAGGTCCATTTTCCTTGAGCATGCTGCTGCTACTATCTGCACAATATTAGGTTTCTTTCAGTAAGCAAAGCAGTTGCCATGATAGTCTAGCTCCACTCAGAAGTGAAAGGATGTAGCCGTAGGCAGAACATGGACGTATGCATTTTGCTATTCATTTTGCCTGGAAGGAGAGATGGCCAGTGTTATCACACCAGTGATTTCTGTGAGTAATAGTTTGCCTATGGGTCAAGGGTTAGAAGAAGATTGGAACACTGATGACAAGAAGATTCTGGTAAATGACATATAGATGTATTTGATACTTGGGATGTGAATTTATCTATGCCTACATGTATGCTATATCAATAGACAACTACTGAAGAGGTGTTTAACAATGAGGAGGCTACACTGTGTGTGTGTGTGTGTGTGTGTGTGTGAGAGAGAGAGAGAGAGAGAGAGAGAGAGAGAGAGAGAGAGAGAGAGAGAAAGAGAGAGAGAAAGAGAGAGAGAGGGAGAGAAAGAGAGAGAGACAGAGACAGAGAGAGACAGAGACAGAGAGAGATAGAGGCAGAGAGAGAGAGAGAGAGAGAGAGAGAGAGAGAGAGAGAGAGAGAGAGAGAGAGAGAAATAGTCATTGAACTCCTTGCATAGCCCCAGCACTTGGAACAACGTCATGAAAAAAACAATTCCTCCTCCCTATGATGATTCCACCAGGTAGAATAAATTAGATAAGGAATCCATTTTACTTACAGGCAGATAAATTGACACATAATGTGTTATGTCATGACTCTAGGGAGAGTATGTATAGGTGAGTCTTCAGTTTTACAGGCACTACTTGTAAAGTAGAAGTATGACACTATTATTGCCTTTACTAAGAAATTAAACAAGAGTAAAAGTGTATTGTTGATTATGATCCAGCAATATGGTGGACCAAGAATAGGGTGGTTATCTGTTGTCCATTCAGTACCACCTCCCTCCCAGTATTCATCTCTCTTCCATATCTGATAAGACAATCTGGGGAACTTTTTTTTTTGTTATTTTTTGTTATTTTGAGGCTCTGGGCTGGAGTTTTCCAATGATAGCAACTCACAAAAACTTTGTTAGGCAGAATACAGGGATGCGATATTGTGCTTCTCTGGCAGCTGCTGTCAAAATAAGTGGGAATTTATAGGAACTTAATAGTAAGCCCTGGAGAATAATTCCCTTTGCTGCTGTAGATGGAAAAAGAAGGTAAGAAATCCCAGAGGAAGTTGAGGGTTCGGTATATGTCCCAGCAAACACCTGAAGTAGAGGGTGCTTCCAACTGAGTTGGCCTGTTGCATGAGCTACTCTTCTGTTGCTGTGATAGAACACCATGACCAAGGCAACTTGTGGAAGAAATAGTTTGTTTGGGCTTATGGTTCCAGAAGGTCAGAGTCCATCACATTGGGGAACCATGGCAGTAGGCAACAGACATGACAACATGAAGAGTTGGGAGCTCACATTTTGAACTGCCAGCAGGAAGCAGAGAGCAAACTTGAATGGCATGAGACTTCAAACTCCCAAAGCCCTCCCCCATGGATGTACTTCCTCCAACAAGACTACACCTCCTAAACCTGCACAAACAGTGCTACCAAGTTGGGACTGCTATTCAAATGCCAGAGCCGATGGGGGACATTCTCATTCAGACTGCCACACTTGTTGGGGCTTCTTTACCTCTTCCAACAGTCTAGCAGTTGAGGAAGCTCCTGCCCTCTCTGTGCACACTTTTAGTGTCTGGAATATACACAGTGATTTCTTTTTCCTGATGTAATTTTGACATATTTAAAGGTTCATAAAATTGTAATTAGTGTATCTATGAGCATGGTTATCTTGTATTGTGTGTGTGTGTGTGTGTGTGTGTGTGTGTGTGTGTGTGTGTGTGTGTACAAAATGGTCCAAAGGGCATCATTCCTTTAAGTTATAAAGTGGGCCTATTATCCCTATGAGATGTGAATAATACAGTGCCACAGAGAAAAGTCTCTCTTATGACATTCTCAATTCTTTTCTCAATTACCACTCAGTGTTTGTCTCAATCTTTAACTACTCAGTTGTTTTTGTAGCCTCTGCTACTTTCTATAGATTACACGTTAAGGTAAAAATGTAGTTTTACTATATTTGTCTAAGGTTAGATTTTTTTCCTTTCCAAGTGTGTGTTTGCAGACACAGCCTCTTCATTCTCTTTCAGTATTTCTTTGAAGGATATGATATCATTTATAAAATCACATTCCCCACTGTGGGCACTCATATTATTTCTAATATTTCCCATTACAAGTAGTATTGCAGTGAACATTCTTATAACTATTTTCATACCTACATGAGAATTTAGAGGGAAAAAAACTTATAAATTCAATTATTGTATCAGAGAACTTAAACATATCTCAACGTAAGCACATTAAAAACTGAAGAAAATCTTAATTTGTTTCAAAATATAATTTGAATCCTTCCAATAGCTCTGATGTCATAAATTGGCATGATTCCTAACAAAATTAAGGAAGGGGCTTTTGAACTTGACACCTAGCACTTGGCACCTGTCACCTAATTATAACTATATTTTGAATTAGACTAAGTTTAGAGTGGTTTCATTGCAGAAGGGTGTTTGTCTTTTCTGAAGGGTAGAGGGGCAACAGGGCAGTCAGAATAATCTTCACTCTGCCCTTAATTCATTCACATTTGTTCAATGGTGTTTTCCCAGGCACTACTTTCCTCTATCATTTCCCATAATGCATCATGAGTTGTGATATATTCTCTATTGGTCTCCCTGATCCTTATGTTTACTTACATTTAGCTGTTCCTGAGACATTCCCTCCTCAAAGGGCTTCAGACTCCTCGGATAATGTGGAAATGATCTAAATATCAGTCCTAAAGAAGAAACCTTTGCACTGATCTGCGTATTAGTCACTAGTGGGTAGAGCACAGTCCAAGCGAGCCTAGAAGCCCCACCCCAACTCACCAGCACCCTGAGTGTTACGAGAAAAGGAAGACTCAAGAATCTCATGAACAGAGATTTTTCTTCTTATTATTATGTACTTGTGGGCTTTTGGTAGATTCTGATTAGTCCCAAATAACCAGACTACAAGATCTAGACTTAAAATTAAAGGATCTTTCCATTTAAATGAGTGAAGACTGGTAATTACTGAACACTTACATCAAACCAGAGAGTTTAGATAGGTTATTTAAACTGATCTCACAACCCTGTGAGGCAATTGGCCATGTTGCATTTTACTGCAAAGGAGAGAGCAAATTGGATAACATACAAGAAGTCTGTCTATCCAGCCAGTCATTCATCACTGGGAATTTTGTGTCAAGTGTGCTCCAGAGGGTACACACCCCTACTCATTGTGTACTATGAGGACTCACTCATGGGAAAAGATGAAGTAGAGATAGAAATGATGGAATAAATATAGAGCCAACATTAAAGGGTTATATTTGTTATCTCCTTCATTGACTCAGTTAAGCACTACCTTCCCAGAACAAATAACCTCAATTAAAAAAACAGTCTCTGTGATCAGTTTGTGGATGCCAGAAGTCCATACATGGGTATCTTACTTCTCTAAAGTAGGAGTTCTCAACACAGAGCACTACTGATATTTTAGGCCATATGAGTTTTTGATATGTGATATGGGGGACACATCCTGTACACTGTAACAAGTTTCATGTCCCCTCCCAACTTTTACTCACTAGATGCCATAATACCTCTTCCAAAATGTAGCAATTAGAAATGTCTCCATGGTGGGGGAGGTGGCTCAGATGACTATCCAAGCATGAGGACCTGAGTTCAGATCTCCAACACCCACATAGAAAATCTAAGTGTGGCAATATGTACCTGTAGCTAGAGTTTTCCTGCCTGGCCCACAGTCAAGACAAATCTTTGTCACCCACCAGTCCCACAGCCACTCAGACCCAACCAAGTAAACACAGAGACTTATATTGCTTACAAACTGTATGGCCGTGGCAGGCTTCTTGCTAACTGTTCTTATAGCTTAAATTAATCCATTTCCATAAATCTATACCTTGCCACGTGGCTCGTGGCTTACCGGCCGGCATCTTCACATGCTGCTTGTCCTGGTGGCGGCTGGCAGTGACTCCATCTGCCTTCCTGTTCTTTCTTTTCTCCTCTCTGTTAGTCCCACCTATACTTCCTGCCTAGCCACTGGCCAATCAGTGTTTTACTTATTGACCAATCAGAGCAACACTTTTGCCATACAGAACATCCCACAGCATGTACCTGATGGGTATAGACAAGAGGATCCAAGAGATTGCTGGTTAGTCTGAAGCAGTGATTCTTAACCTTTCCAGTGCTGTGACCCTTTAATATAATTCCTCATGTTGTGGTGATCCCCAGTCCTGAAATTATTTCATTGCTACTTCATAACTGTAATTTTGCTACTGTTAGGAATCATAATGTAAATATCTGACATGAAGGATATCTGATATATGATCCCCAAAGCAGTTGGCTACCCACAGGTTGAGAATTGCTGGTCTTGACAAACCTGTGAGTTTGGGGTTTAATTAGAAGGACACTTCAGAAAATAAGGTGGAAGAGTGATTGAGGAAGACTTCTCAACATTAGTCTCTGGCCCTCCACTCAGGCACACATGGGCAAGCTCATCTGCACACACGAGTGCATACATGCCTATACTACTACCATACACACATACACACTCACAGTACACACATACACTCATACACAATCTCCAAACACTGTGTCTTTGAGAACCACTGATTGAAAACAGGTAAATCAAGAGAGGAGAAAAAAAATAAGGGATCACTTTCCTTTCCCAAAATCCATTAAGTAAAATTTATAATGAGTTTGCATCAAGTTCCCACTGCACACAAGTGTATATATCTAGATCAACCAGAGAGAAGAGAGCTATTTTCAGTATGATATTCAGTGAAGCAGGCTTATATTGACTTGTTAGACATAAATAAGAACGATGGATGTGCAGAGAATATGTCAAAGTGTTATTCATATAGAGCCTCTGGGCAAGTATTATAACTTTAATTCTTTTTCAATTCTGCATCACAATTTCTCAGAGAAGTAAAATTAGGTAAATGATTTCAATTTATAATTACTGAGCTATTTCAAATATCCTGACAAGGTGGTGGCTCAGATATAAAGTTACTCATAACTATGTAGTATGAATCCCTGGTCCAAACTCCAGGAATTTTACATTTTATGCCTGGTTTCCTAGGGACATAGGGAAATGAGGCCCATTGTAATTGGTGGCTTTTAAGGAGGTGGCACAGTGAATTAGACATGTCATTGAACTGGGGGTCTAGGGATCTGAATTCTGGCCTGAAGCTTTTTCTACCCAGTTGCATGCCCTGGTCCAGGTCACATGGACTCCTTAGGGTCCAATCATATAAGAATAATGAAATAAAACCTAAAACTGGTCATGCTTTATTGTAACTAAATGAAGACATACGAGATTGGTTGCTTTAATGTCCCCATCTCTGTTTTTTTCGATTCATGGCTGTGCTGCTCTGTAGCCAATCCCTCTCTGATGGCATCAGCTATGTAGATTGCTTTGGTCAGTGTGACATTAACAGACCTGATACAAGAGGAGACTTGAACAAATGCTCACCTGTTTCTGCTTATACTTGCCCTCTGATGACGCTGTAACTAGAATGTGTTGCTGATCCCAAGAGGAGGTGGAGAGACATGTTGTCATGTAGTCTTCGTATCCCAGAAGAGGCCACCCTTGAGCCTCCACAAGTGTGAGCAGTGCTGCCAAGATCAGCCACAGTCCTACAGCTGACTCCTGAACCATGTGGACATTAGATGATAGTTCTCTGTCACTAAGATTTGTGGTCCATTCCTATTTAGAATCTACTCCTTATTTAGGAAAAATTTTAGTGGGACCCCCAGAATATAGAAGTTGAGTCCACTCCTACACAAAGTAAGAGTCTAGAAGGAGGTGAGAAGGTTGGATCTCTCTGTATCCAAAACAAAATGGGAGGAGGTTGGTTCTGAGAATTGAAGACAGCTGCAGAGAAGAGAACATGAAGGGTGGTGACTTGGGAGGGCTCAACCTAGTATGAGATGGTGCTGGTCTCAGGGTGGCTGAATTTGTCAGGTATATGGATCCAAAGTTTGCTGTTCTATGGTTTGACACATCTGAAAATGATTCAAACCACAGGTTAAATCCAATGGCACACACAGCTCTCACGGACATATATACATACAACCATCCAGCCCAATTGCCACACAAGTTCATAAAGAGTCATCTTGAGTCCTGGCTCTCTTATAACCTGGCCTGGCCACATGTGCCTTCTGCTACCTCTCCTCCTGTCCCCTGTCAGGCTCCAGTCATTTAGGTTACACCCCACCCCCAACCCCTGTGATATGTAGTCTTATATACACCTTACTGCTAGCTTGGTCAGACACCCTGTAGACAGCAGGCTGGCATTTGGTGGATCAATAACTATGTGGACAGTTTATAGGCTCTTGGGCAATCACAGAAAAGAATATCTTTCTTCAGTGATGTAAGGAGGAGACATCCTAGCTATAGGAGGAAAATGAACATTTCCAGGGAGCCAGCAGAATCCATGGAGAGCCGGTAGAATCCATATCCCCTCACATTGGCGCTTGTTCTTTTTATCTAGTCTAGAGACAGGTAAACCCCGTGTGCTTGGAGAACTGGGCTTGTCCAAGGGAAGACACAGGATCCTCACAGATTTACATTTAAAACGTGAATACCTTGGTTGTAAACCAGGCCCTTGTGAATGTCCCTTTCAGCCACATGATTCTTGCAAATCATCTTAATAGGTTGGGGTAAGGCAGAGAGGTAAACATGGGTGAGAAGGAGATCTTTTTTGGAGGGGGCACTGAGGAAAGGTATGAAGAGGAGTGAGACCATTGCTTATCCCAGGAGATAATGGGGACCCCTGGGCAGATATGTGACCCCCAAGCAGATCTTTCTCTCTACAGGGCTCTCCATAACAGATAGGCCAGTTCCTTTACTTGTCTGGTGCTCAGTGATTCTCTTTGTAAATTAAAGAAAATTCAATGCATGCTAAATGGTGGGAATGCATTTGTAGCTTAAATATGTGATATTTAACTATGATGGATTACCCAGGCTAACGAAAGGTTGACAAACCTCAGCCGTGCGTCGCACACTCTGAAATGAAATAGAAATCAATGAAGCAGTTAAATGCCCCCTTAAATGCCAGTCCCCCTTTCCACGACAAACCCCCTTCTAATTCTTTCATGAAAATACATGGAAGGATTCTTCATTACATATTCATTTTCTGAATCCACTTTGCTCATTAGGTTGAAATAAGGGGTAGGTGAGGGTTTATTAGGGAGTAAGCATATCTGATAAGCATTAAATTACTTCTGATGGCTTTATGTATTTAACAGAGTTAGCAAATTAGCTTAGGCTTTGATTTAATGGAGCTGATGCTGATGAGGGCTGTGGATTTAACCCTGCATTAAACAGAACACTGACCCCAGGAACAAGGTGAGGGACTGAAGCACTGATACTCGCTCCTCACTCTTGTCCTTGGAAACATTCCTCTTGCTCTGTGTCTGATTGCCTACAGATTGCAATCACTGTCTCAATTCCTGTTCCTCTGGATGTTAGCCTTTGTGTTTCACATGCCTGCTGCTGAACAGTGTGCTTGGCCATCCTGTGCTTCACAATCAACAAGTCAAGAGTCCTCTCGCTTACTGTTTTTTTTCTTTTCCTCGCCCCTTGAGATATCTCAATTTTCATGATCCAAATCTTACTGTTAAGATGGCTTGTTCCACGCTGTGGTGGTTTTCTTTCTAGCTCTGGCTTCATCCTGACACTGCTCCTTACTGTTATCAGAGGGGAAGAATGCACAACTTGGAGTTTTTGTGTTGTCAATGAGAGACTGTAAGAAAGGCCTCTCAACTCCCAGGAGCCAAGTCAGACAGGAGCAGAAGTTGTTGATAGGTGGCTATAATGTACTATGCACACAATTCATGTACAGAGAAAGGCCAGATGAGGGTGGGGGTGAGTAGAGGTAGCTTCAGAGATTAAGCAATATTGGGTTTGATACAGAAGAATGAGTTAAGTGAACCAGTGGTTAGTGTTAGGGACAGCAGGATGCTGCAGGGACCAGTGCAAAGTATCTCTGTATTTTTCCTTGGGTTCTTAACTCTGTAAAGAGAGTATCAATTTCCCCTTTCCCTGAATCTACCATAAGCTAATAGTTCAGCACTGAGGCCTCCACACCCAAACCCATCCTCCATCCATGCCTGTGTTGACACAGTGTCTTTCACTCTCTGTTTTTCCTTTTGTTCCAGCTGCAATCATAGATAGAGCTTTTTTAAAAACAAACCTTTTTTCTTTGTTGGTGGAAGCCATGTCCTATAGTTGGAGGTACTCAGTTCACTCAAATAAGTCTCTGAGTCTCTGTGCATATCAGCAGAGCATGAGTCTAATGGATACATGTGTTCGCACGAGCTGGATACTCTTACAACCCCTTGGCAGAAATTGGGACTTAGCAGGAAAGTAGTGTTTCTCTGATAGCCCTTTCATACAGTAAGTCCTAGTTCTTTTTATGGATTATAATTTCTAGCAGTAATGTATTCTTCATAGTATCACTGACTGATAGTGTGACCAACTACAACCTGGGAAATGAGCATATTCAGAACATAGATATAGATATAGATATAAATATGTAGATATAGATATAGATAGATAGATAGATAGATAGATAGATAGATAGATAGATAGATAAAGTGCTAAGACTATTACAGAGTCAAATGGAAATCCTAAGGCCATTCATAAATAATTCCTCAAATAGGTCATATGACCATTGTGTCTTTTTTTTTTTTTTTTTTTTTTTTTTTTTTTTTTTTGGTTTTTTGAGACAGGGTTTCTCTGTGTAGCTTTGTGCCTTCCCTGGAACTCACTCTGTAGACCAGGCTGGCCTCGAACTCACAGAGATCCGCCTGGCTCTGCCTCCTGAGTGCTGGGATTAAAGGCCTGCGCCACCACTGCCCGGCCGACCATTGTGTCTTTGAAGGGTTCTAGTGAATCTTTTACCCAGGAATGCACAAACTGCTAGCCTGGGGTCTGTATCCAGCTCAATGCTTGGTTTCTGTAAGGTTCTTTCTGGAGTGAGGCTCCTGTCAGTCACTTTATATCTATCTCCAGTTAATTTTGTGCTTCATTGGCCAATGGGGATAGCTTCTCCTAGAGCATGTGACATTTAGTGTCTAGAACGCTCACTAGTTTTTTCTTGTGCCTATTAGGACCATGTCTTTTGTTTGGGGCCTTTGTGCTCATGTGAAGTTTGGCTATTATTTGGTATCTTGAGTCCAAGAAAGCAGCAGTATCTGTTTAAGAATTTGTTAAATAGATCAGTGGGATTTATTTAATATGGGTTCCCCTCCCCCATCTGTACCATCCTCTTGAAGGAATGTGCCAGAGTGCTTCCAGCCACTTGGCTGTGATACCAGCCATGTCTCAGGTTAAAACTCTCACTGTTCGTAACTCCCATAACCATCTGCTGGGAATTTTGAGAAATGGATCATTTGGATCAACTCGGGGGTGTGGCTGCCTTGAGGCAATTTATAGAAAGATTATCACTTTGTACAGAGGTGAAGTTCCAGAACAGAGAGTTCTTAAAGGGGTCAGAGAGGAGAGGCCCTCTTTATCTGGTCGGAGTCAAAGATTCCCTAACTACCATCTTTCCCTAGCACCCTGTAAAGTTGTAAAGAAATGACCGTATCTCACATTCTGATAGGACCCATATTAAATCTATCCATTGAAAAACCTCTCTCCAGCCGGGCGGTGGTCGAGCATGCCTTTAATCCCAGCACTCAGGAGGCAGAGGCAGATGAATCTCTGTGAGTTCGAGGCCAGCATGGTCTACAGATTGAATTCCAGGACAGGCTCCAAAGCTACACAGAGAAATACTGTCTTAAACAAACAAACAAAAAAAAAAAAACCCCAAAGGTGTCTTGATTAATTAAAAATAGTTGAGGCTTGTTTTTACAGCTTAATACTATACTATCTGTTCTTTTTAAAGTCTGCAATAGGATAAATAATAGTATCCAACAATTATTATTATTGTTAGACTCCACTGTGTTGCAAATCATACATAGAACTTAGGCTGGAATCTGATACATTTTAAACACTCAGTGACTATTAAATGTTGTTGTTGTTTGAATAACTAGTTTTCAGTATGCATAGTCCTTCCCCTTCTTTGCTAGATCATAAAGCTATTCTGCTAAGAGGTAGGGTAAGATATTTCATTAGGCAATGTGGATGTTTGTATGTCATTTATTTCAGCATTAGAAACTCAATAAAATTGTCTTGCATAGTAAAGTCATGTTTGGGGTATCTACTTCCCATGAATGAAAAAAAAAATTAAATATGGCCAGTTTTTTTTTTTTTTTACAAAGTTTCATGTATATTTGTTCATTAAATGAACCAGCAGTTTCACTTTACTTGGAGAATAGACTATTGATTTGTACCATAATTTAGGAGATTTATCTATCATTCTGAATGAATAAAAACTTATATGAGATTGGATTTCAGTATATGAGACAGGAAAAAACATATTCAGCTGAAGGCAGCTTATGGTCATGGGGCCAAATTCAAGGGGTGTTATCAATATATCAGGTTCCTGCTTTCAGTTTTTAATGATCTGTCACCTCTTATAAAGATAACCTCACTTTTATTGAAGCAGAATTTGACCTGGTCCCCTCATATTTTTTAAACACATTCACTATACATTCACCCTGTCACTATCCAGGAATTGATATATCTACCTTCTGGATTTGTTAGTGTTGGAGAATCATATTGATTCTAAGAAATTTTGTCTTTGTTTGGCCGTGGAGTGTGGCTTTTTCTGCACAAAGTTCAGTTCATTTCCAATCCACTTGCACAGAAAGGAAAGTAAACTGTAAATTCTGAATTCTGAATTCAACCCCCCATCTTCTGACCTTTCCGAAGCCCAGTCATGCAGCTGGATAGTTGAGTTAAAAACTTCCTTAAAATATGTCCAGTTTCAGAATCAACCTGTCCTCTGAAGAGTCTAGGTAGTTCGTTGAATTCTTTCCCCATTCATTCTTTGGTAAATAAATTCTGAGCCCATGTTTATGTAGCTGTTGATTCTAATTTCCTAGCATCCTTCAAAACTTGGGTATAACCATGAGACTATTCTGGTTTACTGGCTTACAGTGATGTCAATTTCATATTGCAGTCTGTAAGAATTCTTGTACTTATTTATTGGCCTCTGTGCTCTACCCAGTAACTTTATGGTGACTCCCAGGAGGCTATTTGAAACATATGAGTAGTATTGGACTACAGTGTTTGGGGTCTGATTTTGAACCTGCAATGGCCCTCATTATCTGACCAAAAGCATTTTAGGAAGGCAGGGAAGACTAGGAGTCACACACAGCTCTTAACTCTTGCTGTTACCCACTTTCTTGTCCACGACCATAATTTGGGAGTATCCATTCAAGGATATGAAGCCCATAGATAGGATTCTGAAGTCCCAATTGCACAGAGCTGATCAAACAGCTCCAGCTATTTAAGCTCAGATGTTTCAGAAAGAGGAAAATTCATTTTGTTTAATTCATGGTTATTTTAGAGCTTACAAGAGCACCTGAACAGGAATCCTCACTCAACATAGGGTGTAACCAGAATAAGACAAAAACAGAATGCATTTACTTCACAGTTGGCTGCAGGTGACTGACATTCACATTTCAGGCTAGGAAATCAGTGCTGAATTGCTATGATACAGGCAAAATATTTAAGAAAATCATCACCTATGAATTCTCAGAACATGTCACACCAGTAGAGGAACTGCTTTTGGTATGTGGAAGATGATTCTTCCTGATATTTCAAAGATATTTGAGGTGATAAACTCAGATGAAGCATGATGTAGCTATAGCAAGAACTGTACATGAGCTTTACCCTTTCTCAGGTACGTCCATTTTTCTATATATCATCTATCTATCAATATGTCTATCTATCTATCTATCTATCTATCCCTACCATCCATCTATTTCTATTTATCTATCTATTATGTATGTATCTATCTATCATCTATCTATTACTTATTTAGTGTATATGTATGAGGGGAAGCAGCTTCCAATGCAAGCATGTGGAAGTCAAAGGACAACTTTCAGAAATTGATTCTTTCCTTCCAATCATGTGGGCTTTGGGAATTGAACTTAGGTCATCAGGCTTGGCAGCATGTGCCCTCACCTACGTTGCCATCTCTCAGCCTCCTTCACAGTCTTCCATAAATGCCTTTGTCCAGACGATAGGAGCCATTCCAGAAACAAAGTCAGATCCCACGTAATGAGGGCTGTGTTTCACATGGCTTCAGGGAAGTCACCACATAGGAGAAAGAGATTGTTGGAAAGAGCACAGAGGCCAATAAATTAGCATATGGGTTTTTGGCCACCAAAACAGGATCAGATGAGGCTTGTGGGCATGATTCTATAGGGTTGGAAGGATTTGGAAGCAAATACATGTTTGTTTTTGAGGAGATAGTATATCCAAGGAAACTACAAAACCAGTGAATGTCTTCAGTTATTCCCCATAAAGAATCTCCAACTTCGCTACCGCACAGCAGACAAGTGTACACAGGAAACCTGTGCAGCCTGAGTGAAGAACACAGTTTGGTATCCACTTCACAGGAGTTTGTGCATGATGACAGACAAAATGTTTCTTCAAATCAGCACTAAGTGGAGAAGATCCTCTAACTGGTTTTACTTCCAGCAGGGAGGGAAAGTTACCATGGGGACAAAGACTGCCATGCATGTGCTTTGGCCGTGTTAGAGTTCTTACTGCAGTCTGAGGAATCCCTGAAGCTGTGTTATCCCGAGAGCAAAGACTTGTAGGGAGCTCAGCATGGAGCATGCAGATCAGACTTAGTTGAGCAAACTGCAACACCTGTCATTGCATTCAAGCTGCAAGCAGAAACTGGCCCCAATTCGTACTGTGTAACTTGGAAATAATGAGTATTTCTTGACTGGAAAGAGGAGTTTGCAACAATGTTTGGTGAGCAAAAAAGGGAGACGGTTGCCGACATCTATTATATTTCTCCTTTAGTGATAGAAATTCCTAGTAATTACTCAAGCTCATGGCATTTTAGCTGAAGACTACATCTCCAAGCCTCTTATGTGGCCAGCTTGACTACTTGACTAGTTTCTACATGTGAGTGGGAACTATGAGTGCTAATCTTTGTTGAGACCTTAAGATGAATAGGCATAGTATTCTCTTCAACTTGCTCACCTCTCCATTCCTTCTGTGTGGCATACAGTCACGATGGAAGGGTCTGGGGCAGCCATCATGGACCATGAGCTATAATCTGCACAGATGTATGTACTAAGGTGCCATGGGTACCAGGTGTCTGAGTCACTGTCATCAGAGACTCCTCTATAGCCCTGGGCTGCTGTATGTGGATTCTTGTGTATCAGAAGAAAAGCTTCCCTCTGCCTTCTGGTTGGGGAGCTGACATCTACTTTAAGCTGTGCAACAGGACATTATTTCTGGTGAAATGTAGACCTGAGTTGCTGTCAGCTTCTCCTTCAGATTGGAACTGTGGGGGCATTAATCGTGGGCTCGGAGATCCTCCTGTCTGCCTCCAATTGCTCCAAAGTCAGGCCTGCAGCAGCTGTGCAGTGACTCATCCCTTAACCCTGCTGAGGTGGCAGGATGTCTAGGGCTTTACTGTCTGGCCTCACCCGGGACAGGTTGATAGAAGTATGTGATATGGCTGTGTTAAGCATCCTGCCCATGAGCAGGCACCGTCTGTCTTAACTGCAGAAGTACCAGGAGCTGGCAGGGCTGCGGTGATCTAATTGAAAAGAAGGCTGTGACCTCTATCTCCTACTCATGAATCCCTACAGCTGCCACCATGTCCCCGCCAGCTGAAGTGGCCTGCCCCCTGCTCACATGCTCGGCCTCAGAACCAGCCGGTAGCCAGGTCTCTGGCACAGCTTGTATACAAGCAGCCAGCTGCTGTAAAGGCCCTTTCTCTGCCCAAACTCCTTAGGAAGAGACAAAATGCCTTTGCTCTTAGAGCCAAGGTGATTATATTAAATTCTTCATTTTCATCCATAGATCTAGAGCAAGGCATATTAGTCAAAGGGAGGTCCTAGAAAGAGCATAGAATTTTGTATAAAAGATTGACATTTTCATGTTGTTGCTAAGTCTCATGGCAGACATTAAGCTGGGAATCAATGAGCTTTGCATAGTTTGATCAACTCTTCAATCAATTAGCCTGAATGGTCCTTGTGACATAGCAGGCAGATTACTTTTGCTCTCTAATCGTGAGCCTAATTGTATCACCTGTGAAATGGTTAGTTTTTTTGTTTTAAATCATGAACGTTACTCACTTAGCTCCTATGCAGTGCCTGGTTAAGAATGATCCTTAGGGAAGTGTTGGATACTACTGACATTTTTATCCTTGTAACTCTGGGTCCACCAGACATGCGACTTACTAATCATAAACGTCCTTCTGGTATCTTCTGGCATCTAACCTTTGAGAGAACCAGAAACTCTGGCTGTGGACAATGATACTAATGGCTAAGTGAGGACTGTTGGAATAGCTGCAAACACATTCACATCGCAGATAATAACCTTGAGAATGTAATGCCAGTGAGAAGCCCATAGTCCTGTAATGAATGTAGATACCAGTGCTAGGCTAGGCTTTACTCTGTTATGGCTGGCATCTGAAATGTCCATACAGGTTCATGTTTTGAACACTTGTCCCCCCAGCTGGTGGGGGTATTTTAGGAGGCTATGGAACTTTTGGGCTTGGGGGCCCAGCTGGAGGAAGTGGATTACTAATGGAGGGCTTTGGCTGTGGATCTCTGTAACTGCTTCCATTAGTTACTGGATATAGGTTCTATGATGACAATTAGGGTAGTCATCAATCTGATTACAGGGGAAGGCCAGTTCAGGCACCTTCTCCACTATTGTTAGGAGTCTTAGCTGGGGTCATACTTGTGGATTCCTGGGAATTTCCCTAGCACCAGGTTTTCTTTCCAACCCCATAATGGCTCCCTCTACCAAGATATCATTTTCATTGCTCTCCCACTCCATCCCTCCCCCAGCTCAATCATCCTATCCTATTACATCATGTTTTCACCTCCTACTCCCTCCCCTCTACCACCCCCCGCCCCCCATTTACCCTGGAGATCTCATCTATTTCCCCTTCCCAGGGTGATCCAAGCATCCCTCCTTTTTACCTAGCTTCTCTGGAGCTGTGGGTTAATGGAGGGCTTTGAGACCCCAGCGTGGCCTAGGGTTTCAGGTCCACCCTATTTCCTGGTCTGCTGAGATGTGAGGAGCCTCCAGTACATGCTCCAGCCACCATAAACCCAGCTGCTCCCCATGTTCCTTCCCATGGTGACCCTGAAACCCTTTTCAATCAAGAGAGAAAATAAAGCTGTCTCCCCTCAAGTTGCATCTGCCAGGCATTCTGTACCAGAGAAAAGTGAAGTTTCATAGGGACTCGTATTCTGGAGGATAGACCTATTGGTTAAAGAAGCATATGGTCCTTTGGGGGCAGCTAACGTTCCCCTAATGCCCTAACTGACTTGTTTGGTATCCTAACTCCCACACTGACTTCCAGTGTCTGAGTGATCTTTCACTTCTGACCCATGAAAATAGACTAATCACTTGCTGACTGCTTACAAAAGTGACCAATGTTCACCGAAGCTCTCTTTGGCTGTAATTTCCCAGCAGGCATTCGTTCTTTACTCTTTACAGCATGGCATTGATAGACCCCAGATACCAAAGCATAGTAGAGGCCATTGGCTAAGCCATGCAAATGCCCAAAGGGCAATTTTGGGTAATTGGGGCTTTCGAAGGTACTGGGTGAACTTTTCTGCTGGCTTCTTATAGCCACCCAGTAAACAGGCCATATGCACTTTAAAAACTACAGAGAAGTTAGGGAGATGACTCAGTCAATAAAGTCCATCTCTTGGAAGCCCAGGTGCCTAATTTCAATCCCCAGAACCCACATCTGGGAGGGTGCTAAGACAGCTCAATAGTTAAGAGGCTTGCTGCTCTTGCAGAGGACCAGAGTTCGATTCTCAGCATCCATGTCAGGTGGCACACAACTGCCTGCAACTCCAGCTTCAACTCCTCTTCTAACCTCAGGGTCCTCTGCACTTATAAAGTGGGTATACACACACACACACACACACACACACACACACACACACACACACACACACACATACAACACACAACACACAACACACTACAAGATTTGATACTAAATGAAAGCCCTTAGCTTGGTTGTTGGAGACATTCTGTTTGAAATTATCCCCTGGCTATAGACAGAGGCAAGGCACAAGATCCAGCTGCTGTTCAGAAGAGATCAGAGTAGCATTCAAGTAAAAAGGCCCCAGGAAGCTCTGGGGATTATAAAAAGCTATTAAATGGATGCAAGGTTAGGAAAAATACTCTTTTGAAATAAATGGAGAACCATTCAGACAGTGAAGCAGCTAATCAGAATAGGATGTGATATAATAGTGGATAGAACTGGGAAGAGCAAACTAAAGGAAGTGCAGTCAAATGCCCAGGCCTTGCCTGTCCTCCATCTCACCCATGGGTGAACAGTTAGAGAAAGGGATGCTGGGTGATGAGAACCCAGGCCTGCAAAGTCAGTTCATGTGCACTGATCCAGACTGTGACTACACATCTGTGCCTAAAGCTTCATTTCTCCCAGTCAGTTGCAAACTTTCAAGTCCTCAAGGTCAAGTGCATTTGTGTGATAAAATGAAGGTTTGTTAGGCTCACCCTTCATCTAATAAAGTAATATTTTATTTTGCATTATATACCAGTCTTCGGGCTGTTGAAAATTATACATCAGTTTCCTATAATATCACAAATATTTTCTATATAAGGGACGGGAAAATAAGAATAGAAAAAGAGAAGGAAATAGATTCTAGCGCCAATAGACCTAGAATCAAGGCATGGCTGTAACTGAGCAGTTGTGTGACTTCGGGAAAGCCAGGTAATGTCTCTGAGCTACTCTATTCCATAGTCAAGATACTACCTATGTCACAGGTAAAGATTCAAGATTATAAACTCTAAACCCAATCTTAGTTTATAATAAGCCCTCTGCAAATAACAATTATCCTCATTTTAATAGTTTAGATAACACAAGACAAAATGAATGGTATTACTTCCAGAATGTCTGTATTTTGTTCTTAGCTTTAAATATTTCTTGTTTAATACCTTAAAAAAAAAATAAAAATGTCATGGTCATGCTGTGATTCCAACAGATTGTGGAATTTATCATTTTTATACTTTCCCTCAGTTTTATTATAATTTTCAAGCAAATATTGTTTTCTTAGAATCGGTAGGAAGCAGATACACAATAAGAATAGAATTTGGCAGGCAGTTGGAGGCTGGAAGTTCAGGAGTCCAAATTCAGCTTAGATTATACAGCAAGTTCTAGGTTAGTCTGAGCCATTTGAGACCCTGTCTCAAAACAGACAGAAAGAATTAGTCCTAAAAAAATTTTTGAAACAATTTTAGGTAAAGTGCCAGATCCAGGTCAAAGTTGATGCTTTGTTTATTCATTGTGTGACCATTGAGTCTATAATAATTTATTCTGCCTTGATTTCCCCCATTTTATCCCTTTCAGTATCACCTGGAGATGGCACAGATGAGCCTTTTAGTCTTTGACACATTATGAAGTTCTCAGAGACCAGGCATCATTTGATACCAGGATGCTTTTTAATAGGTCATGTCTTCCTGGTTGTAAATGGGTTTTTCAAGCAACCCCAAGCCTTGTTAGATTTGATCTCTTTCCTCGCTGGTGCTTCTAGCACTTTCTTCTGTGTTCTAAGGGCGGAGGTAAGTACTTCCATGCACAGGTCATTCATTTCAAACAATGGTGCTGTGATCTCTGAGGCTGAAGAGGTGCTGACTCCTGCTTATAGCTACACAGTAAGTGGCACGGGAGGTGTATCTCTGGGAACTTTATCTGCCCTCTAACAGTCTTAACTATTCTTCAACATGGCATCGTGGACACACCGACATTCAGATTCCCCAACCACAATGTGTTTAAGAACCATAGTTTGGCCAAATGATTGTCCTCTGCTATTAGATGGCTGTGAAAGAGCCTTTTAAAGCGATATCCTTTGTCTCCACAAAGCAATGGGCCACAGGCAATCACAATCAAAATGACCCCTGATGGACAGGTGAAACTCATAAACTCCCAATTCCATTCGAACTGCAGAGCAGAGCTGCTTCTGCCCTCTGCTGCCCTCATTGTTATGCAGACTCTCTGCAGAATAATAGATCCATCCTGGCTATATATTCCCGTGACAGCTAGCCAATCATTTCAGGGAAACCATGCCCCACCCGCTCAGCTGTCCACATAGCTCAGTCTCCCTTCCTTCCCACGATGGGATAATGAAGACTGGGAGAGAAGGCCTCTGGTTCTTAAGTGTTTGCACAGGGCGCCTGAGTGCAGGGAGGCAGGGAGATAAGGGATATTTCAGACTTTCTTTTGCGTGTGTGAATAGCACATGATTGATTTCAGAAAAGGAAATTTATTTCCCTGCAGACGTATTTTTATCATTTGCTTGAATTTCTTGATGCCTTACTCACCGTGTGCATAGGAGAGCCAGGTCTCCTTTAGAGGAGGATGGAAGGGAAAATGGATAACACTTTAAGCTTGAAAAAAAAATGTATATAAAGGTACTGCCAGATAAAAATGTTCTGTGACCTATAAGCTTTGGAACGGGTCAGAGGGATTATGCGAAGGCTGACATTTAGAAATGATGAGATCCGTTGGCTGCTGTGCTTGCATGTAGCACGCCAAAATACCTTCCAGAACTTCCCTTCTGGGGGAGCCTCCAACGACACCCCTATTGAATAGCAGGCACTTTAACCCTGAGGGTGACAGCCAGACTTGGGGGGGGGGGTCACTTTGTCCTGACTTTTACAGGGTGAGATGACTTTATTTAAAGAGACATATTCGATTTAGTTAAATTCTCAAATTTATGTACTCTTTAAAAGAAGGCTTAGGTGAGAATAATAAAAATGGAAATTATTTCAGAGAGAATGATGATGGAGAGGGAAAGCAGAGGCGATGGTCTGGTTTGGAAAAGTGGGTAGAGACATAGGAATTTGAAATCAATGGGTTTGGACACATTTTTTTTTTCCCATTGTATTCAATCGGTGTTTAACATGTAAGCGAGTCTCAAAATGTTTGGGTAGAATGTATTATTTCTGAGCTATTTGGCAATCTTGGCAAATTTCAGGACTGCTTTGTTCCCTGGTTAGGAAGTACGTAGGCTTAGAGGCAAACACCTTGACTTCACCTTATGAACAGGGAAGTAAGGTAAGGTCGTTTTCACATAAGGGTCTGTCTTGCTAGCTTGTGCATGTGGGAGCCAATCTGAAGTGGAACCGTTAATTCACCCACCAGGGATGTCTTGTGAAGGTGTTATTGCACTTATGTGTGAATACCAGGCAGTCTGATATTTGGGGAATGGATTTCACAGCAAATGCTCCAGGGAGACAGAGCTGTCTCTGGAATGGCTACAGGCTGCCTCATTTTCCCAGCTGGCTCCTTCCCTAGCATCCATCTGCGTCTTCTGCCCCGCCCACAGGAAGACATTTAGGACTTACCTACAGGCTTGTCCTGACACTCATAGACTGCAGCAAGAAGAGGTCTCTGGAGTGGCTCCTGGGGCTTATCTATGTGACGGGTAGACTGCGTAAACACAGAGGCTGCAACTTAGGTAGGTCAATGGAATAATGGATGCCGACTGTTGATGAAGATGAACGACACATTATTTATCCAAGTCCATGCTTATGAAGCTAGGGGGTAATTAGCAAATCTTGGAGGGTAAAATGGGTATATCCACATACATCCAACATGCTGTTTAAGCTGATGCAGATTGTAATTCCAAAGAAATTACTTTCCAGTCATTGATTTAACCTGAAATCATGTCCATGTTTCCCAATTCTTTCTTTATGGCTACAGCTGCATTCTTTATCTCTGTACTTGTGTTTAGTATTTCTTTTGCATTCTCTCTTGGATTGCTATGCTTTCTCAGGCTCCAGGCAGCCAACTTTCCTTTTTTTGTGCACCTCTTACAATGAGCTGCTTCTTTGATCTCTCCGAAGTTCCATCCACTGCTTACTTTCCCTTTCCTGTCTTAATCTAGGCCCTGCCCACACACACTGTAATGAACCCTAACTATATGCATGTTGGCTTCTCTGAATTCTGTGAGCTTTGCTTATCAACCATAGTCTCTGAAATAGGTCCTGGCTATTTCTGATCTAGGAAGTTACAGAATTCCAGTTTTACACTGTGCACTGGTCTCTCTGCAGTCATCACAACAGTATATAACCCAAAGGACCAATTTCCCGGAGCAGTCTTCACTGATTTGTTATCCTTATTCACCTGGACATGCACCACATAACACCATGTTAGTCAAAGCTAAACACACATATATGTGTCTGTGGTCCCATAAGATTACTGACATGACAATTTCCCACCTCTTACTTAGCCACTGTAACGTAACTATGCAATGTCTTACAGATACATGACTAGACACACATTGTCCCTGTGAAAGCATAGTGCAGGCAACAAAGTTCTTAACACTGTGCCATCATTAGTATTAATTGTCAACTTGACAGAATTTAGGAGACAGAATTCTGAGCATGCCTGTGAGGTGTTAGTTTATTTCGTCAGTTGATATGGATGGAAATACATGCCTACTGTGGCGGTCATGATTCCCTAGGTGTGATCCTAGAGTGGGTAAGTGAAGACAGGGAGCCGAATGGCCAAATGCTTTTATTACTTTTTGCTGTCCTAGAGTGGATGCAGTGAGACCAACTACTTCAAGTTCTTGCCACATAACTTTCCCATTGTGATGGACTTGGCCCTTGAGTCAATATAAAACCTTTATCACCTAAGTTTCTTTTGCCAGAATGTTTTATTGCAGCAACAGAAAAGTAACTAAGAATTAGTTGCTATATAGGAAATTTATATTGCTGCTTTGTGTACTTACTATACATTTAAAACCATTACTTTAGTTGTTTATTTGTTCTTTTGAGGAAAATCCCACTCTTGTCCAGGCTGATCTGGAATTTACTCTGTAGTCCACCCAGGCTGCCTTCAAACTCACAGCCATCCTTCTATGTCAGCCTGGGATTATATTATGAACCAATACTGGGATTATAACATGAGCCACTGTGTACAGCTATATTAAGGTTTTTGTGGTTTTGTTGTTAATGATTTCTTTTTGGTACGGGTTTATCCTAGGCCAGGCTGGCCTAAAGTAGCCAAAGATGACCTTGAATTCCTGATCTTCCCTCTACCTCTGAAGTGCTAAGACATGCATGGGCTTGTATTGTCACTCATGGTTCATACAGTGCTGGGGATTTGAACCCAAGGATTCCTGAATGCTAGGTGAGCATGAAACCAACTTAACTACATCCCGTGTTTACCATTACTTTGGAGTATAGTCCTTCTACTTACAGACAATAAAGAATTAACTATAGAACAGTGTGAAAATTGTGTTGTGTCTGCAGCAGCCTTCTCACATTTACTGTTTCTTCATTACATCATTTTCCTTTCATGTTTTATTCAATTTTATATTTTTTTTTAATTATGGCATGAGGTACAATAGGATATAGTAGAGATGCTCACATGTACACATCCATTATATACCTTGGGCATGCCTTGGGCGACACCACTTAGATATGTATTGAGTACCCTCCAGTGTTTGAACAATGACAGAATTGCCTACCCATATACCTTTCTCAGAATATGTCCTGCGATCAAGTGACACTATTGTACTGTACTGTGATTTCTTCTGCTGACACCTTCCCCTCCAGGAGGATATTTGCAGTGTTGTGCTGAGGTTCTTTTGAAGGAAGCAAGCATGGGCACATGCAGTTATCTAGCTTGTGTTCTCATAATGTTTGCAGGAGAAAAACAGGCTGTTGCCAAGTGTCAGTGCTACTGTCCTTGTCTGTTTACAACCCTATCATGGCATGCTTTGTAGCACCTGCGGCTGCTGTAGATTAATCGAAACATTCAAGAAATAACCTTTTAACCAATACTTATAAGTGCATTTGATAACTGAGTCTGGTATATAGTTCATTACAGCAGATGTGTGTGTGTGTGTGTGTGTGGGTGTGTGGGTGTGTGTGTGTGTTTGTGTGTGTGTTTGTGTGTGTGTGTGTGTGTGCTCATTTGAATGTACGCTCACTCATGAAGGTATGTCTAGACACAAAACATCAAGTGTCTTCTGCTTTTATTCTCCACCTTAGTTTTAAGGATAGATTCTGTCACTGATTCTAGAGCTCATCATTTAGGTTAGACTGTCTGGCCAGGGATCTACTTGTCTTCATCCCTACCCTGAGAACTAGGGTTTCATATTTGTGCCTGTGCATTCTACCTTTAAGGAGGTTATGGGGATTCAAACTCAGGTACTTGTTTCTATACAATAAACACTTTATCTACTGAAACATCTTCCAAGGTCCCCACAACCTCTCTCTAATTTTGAGACAGACAGGGTCTCACACTTGCTGGCCTCGAATTTACTTTGTAGCTGAGGATGACTTTGAACTCCTGATCCTCCTGACTTAACTTCTGGAGTATTGTGATTGCAAGCCTGTGACACATTATCTGGTTATACAGTGCTGAGTATTGAGCCCAGGGCTTTGTAATAGTATAGGTATTCTACCAGCTGAGTCATGGTCTCAGTTCTTATATTTGTTTTATATTTATGAAAATTTGCTTCATTCCTTTAACCTGTATTTCAGATTTTTATTTTTCTTTTCCTATTTAATTTTGTGCCATCAAATTTCAAAGATAAAGACACGGAGTTTAAAGTGCAAGTGAAATAACTCTCTTTGTCTCTTTTTTTGTCTCTCCCTGACTGCTTCTGTGTGTGCACGTGTGTATGCCTGTGTATGTACTTGTATATATCATAGGATTCAGCGTGGTCACTGGTGTCAGAAAAGCACTAAAATGACCTAAAGACATATTTTAGATTTCTCCCACAAACATCTATCAAAGGAGAACAGTGTTTATTCCCTAAAATCCTGCACCCTTTAGATATCAGTAACAAAGAAAGCAGTATTACATTATCTTCCAAGTCACACAAAAAAATCCCCTCACATCTCTGCTCTCTCTTTTCTAGATTAAAGGATGTCATTCCCTTAGAGCCTCCTTGTCTAGCTGTGTGATCCTATACCTCATCCATTTCAGAGCCCTTCCTGCCATCCCCTCGTCTACAGTATGAACAACATTCACTCACTGCCTGGAGTCGAGTGCAGCAAGAGAGTCATTTTTTAAGGATCAGCTCCATCTTTTCACAGCATATGATAGAAATCAACAACAAGCTCAGCAAAATTGATCATTGGAAGCTTTTTTGGGGATGTATGACAGATAGAATCAAAGGGATGTAAGCAGCGACTGATAAGCTTTCCCACATGATAATTATTTTTTTGTTAATAACTCCAGCCTTATTTCCTTCTAGCTCTTAAGAACTTTAGGCACTTTCCCATAAGACTTAACTTAAATATTTTATGTAAAGAACTCTGATTGATTGACCTTGATTCATATGCTCACATTTGAGCCAATCACTCTTAACTAAGCATCCGGCCAGGATTGAGTTAAATGAGTCTTCCCTTGGGCAGTGTCTATTATCAGAAGAAGAGGAATTAGTTATTATGCTTTTGGTACAATGGTGGAAGCTTATTTTTCATCTTTTAGAACAAGGTCATGGTGGCATTGTTCATCTTCATAGTGTTGTGTTAGAGGCCTGCGTCACACAGCACAGTAAATCTTATCTCCTCTGAAGTTACCATTTGATAACTGGTTATCTGATTATTCTATATGTTGTCCTGGCCAGGCTTGCTTGGAGTCACTATTGAATTACATCCTATTTTGTCAAATGGGTTTTGTTCAGCCCACCACATACTCTTCTAAAGAACCGAAAAGAAAAGAGAAAATCCCCCAAAGTTCCTCTAGGATAAGATTTGGATGGTCATTTAACATTTTGAAATTCTGTGTATTTGTGTTAAATCCATTCTTACAGCCGTCACATGATTGTCTAAATTGGAGAAACCTGCTTGCCATTTTTCACAAGGACATTTGTGGGCAGAGAACTCAGTTAGCACTCTGTTTGCTTATCGCATCACTTGATTTACTGGGGGTAGAGAGAGTAAGGTAGGAGGTTTGACAGGCAGTGGTAGCTTAGCCAGGAAGACTCAAATACCATTGCAGGGGGATAAACCCGTTAGCCAAACAGTCTTTCTAAATACCACCACAGAGCAGGAATAAAGCATGTAGACAGAAATGAGGCTCTTGTCCAAGCATTACAGAACTGCTATCACCCATCAGCAAACTCAAAACACTCACACACACACACACATGTATACATCCTTCTTTTTATTGCCGGTAACCAGAGAGCTGATGGTGTAAGTTTAGCATTGCACAAACTCTTGTGATGACAACTTATTTTTATAGGGTAGTCTAGGGAAATCCAACAGAGGCAAACCAAAAGCAGAGACAAAGTCATAAAGGAGGTGGGGACACATGATTTAATCCTTACTATTGGTACCCACCAGTTTTTAGAACTATAAGCTTTACTGATGAATGAGAAGTCAAAACAGGGGTAGATGTGAGGCTAAAAATGACATCATGAGTTATGTGTAATTGATGTGTGTGTGTGTGTGTGTGTGTGTGTGTGTGTGTGTGTGTGTGTGTGTGTGTGTAGGCAAAGAATACAGGCTAGATAGAGTATGAAGTGATAAACATTTTGATGACTAGGGAAAGGAGCATTTTCTGTAAAGTTGATTCTTTCTGACCTGGTATCCTCTTCCTGATGAGGAAAGGAATTAGGCTACTAGGACAGGGTCCTAATGCAACACTTTCTAGGATTTCTGTCAATGACACCACTATAATGAGCCTACTGCAAAAATAACCACCCACAGTAGATTCATATGGCAGTTCAGTACTGTGGAAATTATACTGAACTTGGGATCAAAGAGCTAATAAAACCCTTGTTTTGTTTCCTGTTGGCCATATACTCTTATATGCTGGGAGCCTTACATCCCTCAGCTACAAAATGGAGCCGTAAGAATTTTACTGATAAGTTGACTATAAGAACTTGCAGAGTTGCACAGGGAATTGCTTTTTAAGATGCACAAATGCTTGGCAAACAGGTAGATTTTGTTGGGTTTCTGCTAAGAAGCACTTATGAACAATAACTGTAACTGAAAGTTCCAAGGTCTTTTGCTTTTGTCTGGATTGTTTTACATGCAGTACATCTAAAGTGTTCTAGAAGCTCATAGGAGAATATTGTAGAAAATGAGAATGGATAAGTCCCTCTGAAAGGGTAAAGTGAGGAGAAGTTTACCTCTGTCACCTTGGACAAAAATTCACTGGTTTTAATCTAATGGTTGGGTTGGACATCCCATGCCAACCATGGCATATTCAGCAACATCTGCAGATATTTCTTATTTATTGAAGGGCTTGTAAATGGCATTTAGGACAGTAAGAGGTGAGATTAGACACCTGCAGAGTGTGGCACAGCTCCCCACAGCAAAGTATAGCCAGTTACAAAATTTTGTTCAGTAGTGCTGAGTTTGAGAATCTGCTTTCTAGGAAGGACTTTCCTTGCTGGATTTCCCAATAGGTCTGTTTTGTGGCAGA
The DNA here is from genome assembly GCF_007827085.1 of Peromyscus californicus insignis. Lineage (NCBI taxonomy): Eukaryota > Metazoa > Chordata > Mammalia > Rodentia > Cricetidae > Peromyscus > Peromyscus californicus. Next base: position 46,699,479 of record NW_026294447.1, on the reverse strand, counting down.
CTTCTGGAAAGAAGGGACTGTAACCACATCCCTATTGTATTCCCTACTGGGCCACCATTGCTTATATGATGCCTAGATTTTAATAAAATGATATTCTAGACCAAGTGTTATATTTCTAGCCATTATCATACTTAAAATTTTGTTACTTAGCTGTCACTTGCTATGGTCAAATTATCTAAGCAAGGCAACCTAAAGTGTGAAAAGATTTATTTGGGCTCACAGTGTTAGGGGGTTCAGTCCACTGTAGCAGGGCTCCTTGGGGAGTGGTGATGGGAGTATGTGGTGGAGGAGAACTGTTGACTTCATGGTGAACCAGGAAGTAAAGAAAGGGAACTCTGGGGTCCTGTTTTCTCCTTTCCCCTTTTTGTTCTGCTCAGGCTCACAGCCCATGGGATGATGCTGTCCACATTTGGGGCAGGAGGGTCTCACCAATTAATCTTCTCTGGAAGTAGTTCTATATCCACAAAAGTATGTATGATTCTACTTTCAGTCAGGCTGAAAATGAAGATTAACCATCACAAATCCAACCCTTGTCAATTTGACACCCAAACATAATTTTCAAATACATGTTCTACCCTGGACCTTGAAAAGTCATATGTCTGTCTCATAATGTAAAATGTGCTCAGTTTATCCTCTTTGCCGCAGGTCCCTGTCATCCCAAAACAAATTGTATGTTTCCAAGTTACAATGGTACAACGTAAGCATTGCCATTTCTAAAGGGAGAGACAGACTAGCAAGGAATGATACGACCAAAGCAAAAGAGACACACAAAAGTTCAAACATTAAATCCTGTGGCTCCACTCCTGGCATTCAGGGCATGTGAGCTTAGACAGACTTGGAGAGACCCAACACAATGAACTTATCACTCACAACCCACACAGTATCTTCCCTGGGATGATTCTATCTACTGTCTGAAGCTTTCCTCATCTGGCAGTCCACGTTCCTGGCATCTCCAACATCTGAGGTTTATATTGCAGCTTAGACTTCACCTTCACAGCTTCATGTACCACTTGTTTCCTACAGAGAATCAGACCGCTCTACACATTTTGTGGTCTCCTAGAAGGTTCTTAACGGTATTGGTGAACACCTTCATGACCCTGTAGCTCTTGCACCTTGAGTGCCTTCAAAGCCAGAACAATACTGATAACCCAAAGGGTTAACACTAGCTTGGTTAATAAAGGCACCCCTTGAACCATGGCTGTAGCAACTTCAGGGAAATGTTTCCCTAGTGAGGGTGGGTTGCTATGGTGGCTCTCTCTTTTTTAAGGAAAGGCTCTCAAAAGTATTTATAGTTTTATACTTTGGAATTTACAATAGGTAGAGTATAGCCAATTCCCCATGGCTTGGGTATAAGGTGTTTAACTTCTCTTTAATGGTACTAACCTCACTAACAACCATATCTTCCTTTTCTATTATTTTCAATTTGTCCCTTCCCTGGCCTTTCAAATCCTTCTGCTCTGCCTTTTGCTTCTGGCTCTTGCTTTACATTGGACCATATAGTTGGAGTTTTCTCCACTCCCACCAGGGCCTGCAGCCACTCAGACCCAAATAAACACACAGACGCTTATGTTATTTAAACTGTTTGAACTAATGGCTTGCTATCAGTTCTTAAACCTTAGATTAACCCATTTCTATAAATCTATACCTTGCCACGTGGCTTGTGGCTTACCGGTATCTTTACATCTTACTCCTTATGGTGGCAGCAGCTGGCAGCATCTCCTGACTCAGGCTTCCACTTCCCAGCATTCTCATTTCTGCTTATCCCGCCTATACTGTACTTCCCGCCTGGCTACTGGCCAATCAGCGTTTTATTTATCAATTAATCAAAGCCACACATTCACAGCATACAGAAAGACATCCCCAGCAGGACCGAATGTATGTTGTCTTGAAATAGACTCTACCAATTTCATTAGTTTCTCATCTTTAAACTCAGCATTCCACACAATTTCAGAACATACACAGAAGGTAGGCAAATTGTTTTTCAAGGCGGAGTATAAGTGGGCTGAGTTCAACTCCCAATAGAATATCTGTTTCCATCTGAAACCTCCTAAGCATGTTCTTACCATCTGTGTTCAGCATTCTGACCTAAGTGTTCACTTAGAATCACCTAGTAATCTCTGTATAGAACAGGCTTGGGCTTCCTCAATACAGACAATGAAATCCTGTCAAATTCCTCCCACAAACCAGTTCCAAAAGACCTAAGAATCCTATGGACTGATTTAGTTATAGCAACAACCCCACTCTCAGGTCAGTTTTCTCCTGTTATTTATGTTTTTATCTCTGTGACCAAAATCCATGGTGTCGACAAAGTAAGGGTGGAACTGATTTATTTGGGTTTGTGGTTTCAGAAGGCTTAGTGCAACATGGCAAAACAGTTTATATCATGATGGTGAGAAAGCTGTTTGACTCATGGCTGAACAGAAAGCAAAGAAAGGGGAATTACTTTTTTGGGCTACCAATCCATGGAATAGTGCCATCCACATTCTAGATCCTTCTTACCCCCTCTTTAATCCTCTCTGGAGATGCTGTTACAGATGTATCTGCAAATTTGTTGCTCTCCATCACTTAAATGATTTCAAATCGAATCAGGTTGACACTGATGATTAACCATCACAAACATGTTACAGATGGCTAGAAAGAAATGACTTTAGGTTTAGAGAGATGGCTCAGTGGTTAAAGAATACTTGCTGCTCTTGCAGAGGACCTCAGTTTGGTTCCCAGAAACCACATCAGGTGGTTCACAGCTGCCTATAACTCCAGTTCCAGGGGATCCAAGAACCTCTTCTGACCTTCTTGAGTTCCTCCATGTATGTGATGCACAAACATATACATAAAATTAAAAAAGTCTTTGTTTTAAAAAAGAAATGACTTTAATATTCTTATGCCTTTCCCATAGTTTTAAACAAATTTTTATAACATGTATGCCTTTTAATATAGAAAGTTTGAAGGTCACTATGATTTCTATCTTTCTTTTTTGTTACTATTAAAATATACTTTCTTGAAATAATTAAAACTCTTTATATAATTCATACAGAAATGTGATGCCTATAGTAAGAACTACAGAACCCCTCAGATTAACCTTATCTCAGAAAATATGTCACCATCTCTAATTTAGTAGTAATTTAAAAACGTCTAATTTTAATATTTAGCAAAAGAACTTCAAAAAGTTAACATTTAATCCTACAAATCCTCTTTTCATGTTTCCAACTATTGCTATCATTTTATAACTTTTGTTATGGAAATTTCCTCCTCTGTCACAACTCCACACACACATGGACACATGCATACATGCACACATTCATGCATGTGCATCCTACGTACTTCTTACTGTATTTCCTAAAATGAACTAGGTACCTGTGCTCATTGACACTGATAATTTGAACCCTTCTTTCCTTTGTGGTATACCTACGTGTCCTAGATCTATCTTCTGCTTCCATCAGCTCAGCCTCGGAAACCAGCCTTTTCTAAGTTTTAGCTCCTTTCAGTGGACAATAATATTAAGTCATGATCTCAGATATGATGTGCTCCTTGTCATTGGGGTATCATTGGTTCTAGGTTCTAGCAGCACATCTAGTGGGAAATCCGTATTTGTAATCCTATTTTTCAGGATCTATCATCTAGCTATCTTTGTATCTATCTAATAATGTGCATGCAACGATTAGTAGTTAATATCCACATGTTCAATTTGAACATAACTTCAAAGATCCCAAGTAATTTATTCTATTTTTCTCATTTTCATGTGTGTGCTCTTTTCTCTGGCAGTTGAAACCTGATACCATGCTGTGTTGATTGATTTTTTTTGTCTACTTGACACAAACACCTGGACATATCTGGGAAGTGAGAATCTTAACTGAGAAAATGCCACTCTAAGTTCGTCTGTAGGCAAGTCTGTGGAATATTTTCTTGACTGATGATTGGTGTGGGAAGGCTCCCTCTGGGCAGTACCATCCCTAGGCATGTGGTTTTGAGTTTTATAAGAAAGCAGGCTGAGCAAGCTGGGAAGAATAAGCCAATAAATAAGCAGTACTCCTCTATGGCCTCTGCCCTGCCTCCAGGTTTCTGCCTTGAATTCCTGCTCTGACTTCCCTCAGTAACAGACTGTTTCCTAGAAGTGCAAGATGAAATAAACCCTTTCCTTCCCAAGTTGCTATTTGTTGCGGTGTTTTATCACAGCAATAGAAACCCAAACTTAAGACAAATGTTCTCAATATTTTTACTCATTCGCTTAGCCCCTTGTGCCTTTCAGTCTCCTAAACTATCCTAGCCAACACTTTTGTAGACTCATTACTTAGTTATTTCCTTACTCACTGGCACAATCATACAAAACATACAAGGTCCCACTTTAAGGGAGATTATCGATTTTTCTTTGGAAAAGGAAGGACAGGATCTTGCAGACAGTCTGGGCATAGCCTTTGTGCTAGTTAACCCTGGGCTAAAAGTTATACCCACTTCCTGAGCCAGAATACTTCCACTGTACCACATCGCTGGCCTTAGATGCATCTGTTTTAAAACATAGAAAACAGATGGAAGGCATAACAATTAAATATGCCATTCAACCTTCAATAGATTCTGAGAAATACATTTTTAAAGGTTTATTTATGTTTATGTGTATGAGTGATTTGCCTGCATGTATGCCTGTGCACTAAGTACCTGGAATGTTCACAGAAGCCAGAAGAGGGAACCTAAGGAACTGGAGTTACAGATGGTGAGCTGCCATGTGGGTACTGGAGACCTAGTCTGGGTCCTCTGAAAAGCAAGAAGAGCTCCTAACTGCTGAGCCATCTCTCCTGCCTCAAAATTTCTTTTATAAAAGATGTTATTAGCATACCTGCTAAAATTGGTTTTAGAATTGTCACAGTGGTAGACATCCTATCTCATGCTGTGGTTGCATAAGAATATACCTTCCCAATCTGCAGAAACACACAGTGAGAGGTATTTAGGAGTGAATAGGAAGATACTTGCATCTTATGCTGAATGAATTCAATAGCCATGCTGATACCTAATTATGAGTGAGAAAGTGATTCCCCCTTTACACTTAGCAACTGATGGTATTAGGGGTATTCATGTGTCTTTTGCTTCTCAGTTTTCTCATTTGTAAAACAGTTGTTAACTGTTTCTTACTCTGTAGCTCTTTATAAAAATTACTGAAAATGAAGATACTATCCCAGATACACTGATGGTTGCTGTGTTGGTATGAGTATTTTCAGAAAGGAGTAGTTTCATCCCCAAAGGAGTCAGGACCTCAGCACACACACACAAAATAACTACTGGCAGCCATAATTTTTCAAGCAATTCTCTTCTGCCTTTTCTTCCTCTACTACCTTTTCCTCTTCCTCTCTTTCTCTAAGCAATACTTAAGGGGAATTTGGAAGATAGGATTACTCCTGCAGACACACAAGGGACAGCCATCCAGAGGGAATAGATAACTTGCCCAAGGTCCATTGCATGTTTATTAGGTGGTAAGTGAGGTTCAAATCTTGCTCATAGTGATGCCACAATGCTGTCAATGGCTGTGATAATCTCAAACTGATCACCATTATTTACAGTTTTATTCTTTGTTTCCTTTAGTGTGAGAAGGAAACGGTAAGTTTACTGATTGCTAAGTGTCTCTTTTGTACTTAGGGCAGAATCCCTTATTCTAGAGTCCATAGTTTCATCACATCCATTAAAACAAACAAACCAACCAACAAACAATTCGACATAGTCATGTTGGTTACCTTCTTGACGGTGAGTTAAATACCTTTGGGCATTATATATATATATATATATATATATATATATATATATATATATATATATATATATATATTTTTTTTTTTTTTTTGAAGATAGAATGCATCCATTCTCAGGGGTATCCAGCAGCCTTATAACTTTGTAAATGAAATGGTACCTGGGCTACAGACTCTGTGGAATTGTGCTGACAAACTGGAGAATGTCAACTTCCTCCCTTTCCTCCTCTGTTAGCATCATTCTCTGTGCCTGGAACAGCCGCTTTGACTCCACCCACTTATCTAATATTAAAATGAGGCTCTTACACAACTTCCCTGATATTTCTTTATTAGAGTAAGACATTTATCAGATGTTCATTGGTATTGAGGTGATAAAGATAAATGCTCTAAGTTTTGACTTTGACGAGAACATAGTCTAATTGGACTAATTATGTCCCCCTTGTCATCACAGTTAGATTTGACTCTGGTTGTTCTGGAAATGTCTGTATCTCTTAAAGCACTTGACTTTTTTTCTTTCAGGAAGAAGACAAGTTTTAGCTTCTCAAAAATATTTAGTGCCCTGACTTCACTTTTAGTTGGTTTTGATAAGGCAGTCTATACATTTTCCAAATGTTCTGTGCGTTTGTTCATTTATTCTTGTGCACACTTAGCTGCTATTCATTGAGACTTTGCAAAATGCCATGTATTAACATTTGGATTGAAAGCCAGAAGGACAAACTAAGACTTCTCGCTCTATGCTAATTCTACCTCCTGCTCCCAGCTGACACTGAGAAATGTCTGGTAGATTGTCACCAATGAAGAAGCATTTATAGTATTTAGTGTGTAGAAGCTAAGGAGGTTTTTTAACACTCCAGCAGTACATAGGAAGCTTCCCTTCTAGCTGACTCCCATTACCCACAGCAAAGATTTACCTAGTTTAAAATATCAATGGTGCGGGGGTTGAAAAATCACCATGTGGATTCGGATAATTCTGAGTTAGACCGAGTCCCCTCTTTTTTTTTTTTTTTTTTTTTTTTTTTTTTTTTTTTTTTGGTTTTTCGAGACAGGGTTTCTCTGTGTAGCTTTGCGCCTTTCCTGGAACTCGCTTTGGAGACCAGGCTGGCCTCGAACTCACAGAGATCCGCATGCCTCTGCCTCCCGAGTGCTGGGATTAAAGGCGTGCGCCACCACCGCCCGGCCCGAGTCCCCTCTTTAATCTCAGGAATCACCTTCATCTCTTGGCAAACTGATAATGTGGAGCCAGAAATCCTCCTCACCTACCAGCTGTGAAGCTTCGATTACTTTGGTTTCTCCTCACAACACCTCTGAGAGACAGAGGACATTCCTGTTTTACTGATGAGGCAACTGTGCCTGAAGAGGTTAAGTAACTGTCAGAGAGAGTGTGCACTTTTCCTCTTTCATGAAGTATAGCAGAGAGGTTATTGAGTTTTTACTGAGAGGCTTACCCTGTGAGGCTGGGTGTCAGTGCTAGCACTTTTTGGAGGAAATTCAAGTCCTTCCTCTATAGAGCTGTCAAGTCATGACTCGTCCTTAAAGGTGGGCCAAAAGTTCCTCTATAGTTTTTCAATTATGTGAGAACAACAGTTAAGGAGTTATCGATCTCCAGAGTACGTGCTGGCACATGGAAGGCAGCATTAGCCGAGAAATGAGACAACTGTGGTTGCTGGTCATTTTTCCCACTTCCATGAAGCTTCAGACAAATCTGGCTGCTTTTGAAGTTCCTTTGGGTAACTTTGTCCTTCTCAGACTCCTAGCTCTCCCCCCTTCACAGTCACTTAGACAGCCCACTTACCCCTTGAAACTACACTTACTTTCTCTATTTCTTTGTAAGTTTCCCCCACAACTTTACTTATGCTTAGTTTGGACTGATGAGAACCTTCTTTGTGGGCAAATAATAAATGATATCAACCAATAAGCATGTGGTCACAAAAAAGTCGTTCTCCACTCACTGAAGTCTTTCATTTTATTCCAAAATAATTTATAGTGTTTACAAAGCCAACATGTAAATGAAGCTTTTAAACATTGGAACATAAGGGATACTTAATGATATTGCAAGTTTGTATCCGTTTATTTTCTGATAAAACACCGTAAGCAAAGCAACTTTCAGAAGCAAGAGTCTATTTGGTCTTATGGTTTTAGAGGGATAGGAGTCTGTCATGTGGGAGTGGCATGGCATGAAGTGGCAGGCATGGTACAAAGTGGCAGGCATGGTGGCCAGAACAGGACTCTGAGTTCACATCTCAACTTTAAGCATGAAGTAGAGAAACAGAGAGAGCAAACTGAAAGTGGGGTGAAGCTATATCATCTCAAAGCCTGACCTCAGGGACATACTTCCTCCAGTAAGGCCACACCTCCTAAATCTCCCTAAACAGTGCCTCCTACTGGAAGCCATGTGTTCAAGGCTCAGTCTCTGGGAGACATTTCACATTCAAACCACCACAGAATTCTATGGAATAATATGAAAAAATGACATGGCATAGAGTTTGACACACAGAAGCATGTACTCAGTAAGTATCAAAGATGGTCAGCATTCTTCCTAATGCATAGACAAATACCATGGAGGCATTTGGTATTTATACAGCTTCACTGTATGATTGAAGAAGCCTTTAGTGGGACCCAAAATATGTGGCAAGATGTTGACAAATATATTTGTAGCCCTTAAATAAGAGATTGGCTGAGCAAACATTTTTTTTTTTTTTTTTTTATAGCAGCGTTGTCTACTCCCAGAGATGGCTCTGGGAATATTTGACAAGAAAATACATTTTTCAAGTCAAGTGAATGACTGGGTCTGCACCATGAGAAGGAATCAAACTGGAGCATACTGCTCAGCTGTGGACGTAAATGTCATTTGATTTTCCTGGAAATCTGTCAGCTGCTCTTTACCAGGCTCAGCTTCCATCAGGAAGGATTCTGGCAAACAAGATGTGCAATGCATCTTATTAGAAGAAAGCCTTGTAATAAGAAAAGTCCGATCTACACCTAGCATTTGAGGAAGGCCCAGTAAACAAGTCTTAAGTGTCAAAACCCAAAGTAAAAGAAACAATTGTCAGACTGGGAATACATAGAGTTTTAAGTAGTCAACCACTTCTGATGCATTTATTCAGAGATCATCAAGGATGCAGGAAGTTGAAAATGAGATTCTGGGTCTGCCTATTGTGGCATCATACCATGTCGAATAATACAGGCCTCACCATTTCAAGAACGAGGTCAATGATCAAATTGCTCCTTGACACCATATGTCTCTGTGTCTTGTGACAGGGAGATAGCAAATCACAGCCCAATCTAAGTTGCTGAATGGGTATTAAAGTCAAATGATATACTTTTAATAAAATTTCTAGTCTTCTTGTGTCTATATTACTGGTCTTGGCACATTCCCCCAGCTTTAGACCTATATTTCCAGTCTTGAATCAATCTGACATGTCCAGTGTACCCTCAAAGAAGGTCTTCCTTTCCAAACTTTGCTTTCCTTTAGTATTGGACATTCTTTTTTGAAGGAATTAGCACAATTTCCCTTGCCAGAAGACTGGATTCCTTTCTCTATCTTCTAACACTTTCATAGCATTCATTTTTTTCCTACTCCACAATCAACATATGGTACAAGACCTGTAAAGAGCTTTCATTGGCTGTTTGTTGACTAAATGAATGGAGTTATTGGTAATATTTCTCACTGCTATGAGCAAATACTGGACAGGGCAATTATTTGCCAAGAGGGAGCGAATTATTTTTGCTCACAGTTTTAGGCCACCATGGTGGAAAAGATGGAATAGAGTATACGGTGGCAGGAGTGTGTGACACAAGCTCCTCAAATATTGTAACATTAGACACTAGAGAAAGTGTAGCAGGAAGAAGCCAGGGATAATGCATTCTACAAGCACCTCACTTCCTTCAGCTAGACTCTACTTGCTATAATTCACAGTCTACCAAGATGTACCACCATCTGGAGACTAAGCATTCAAACACATGATGCTTTGAGGGTCATTTCATACTCAGACCTTTGTGAAAAGGGTTAGTATTTCCAGTTATACTTTAACTTTATACTGTGCTTCCTTTGCATGCCCCCATGGTTTGGTGGATTGGAGACGTCATGATACCTAACTTTTACTATTGTAACAATCTTAACTGTCTTTATTCTCACTGCTAGTGTCTCCTCCTTTCTGCTTGTCTCCACACTTTTATTGTTTATCTACTTAAAATGCACCTATGTCCCTCCTGTGTTCAAAGACTCCTTTGTCCACTCATTGTTTGTGTGGCAGTATAAGGATGCTCATAATTCAAGGTGTGTTTGTAGGATAATACTGACTTGGCTGCAAGCTCTTTTCTTCTGTTTTACTCTACTTATTCAGCAGTCCCTGTAACTCAACTATGTTAGTCTCCTGCCCCACCTGTGACTTCATTTTGGTTATTTCATGGGTCTCAAATTCTGTAAACATTATCTCCTTTTAATGATTTCTTTGACTTTGTCTCCATTTAGTAAATATCTACTCATCTTTCAGGGTCAACCAGAATGTTGCGTCTACTCTGAAACAGTTAGTAGACATACTTTGATTTGCTGCCAACTTCTTTTAGCATTGTCATTAAATAATTTTCTATTCAAATTTTTTTTTTAGCACCATGTTAAATTTTTTACATGGCTTACTTAATTTACCAAGTTGTTTGATTTTTGGATAAATTGTCTAACAACATTTGTGGTTCAACTTCCTCATTTGTAAAATGAAGACAGTAGTGTGTGTGTGTGTGTGTGTGTGTGTGTGTGTGTGTGTGTGTGTGCGCGCCCGCGCACCCGCGTGCACACATACATCTATCTATAAGTGGGTTCCTGTACCATTGTGTGTATGTATGTATGTGAGTTTTAGAGACTGACATTAGATATCTTTATTAGTCACTCTCTACATTGATTTCTTGAGCAAAGATCTCTCATTGAACCTGGAGTTCATGAATTCAGCAAGACTTATCTGGCCAACAAGCTCCAGGAATCCTTTTGTCTCTGTCTCCCTAGAGTAAAGAATATAGGCTCATGCTATCATGATCAGCTCTTTACATGGGTCCTGGGGATTTGAACCCAGGTCCTCAGGTTTGTATAATCAGCACTTTACTGACTGAGCCATCTCCTCCTTGATCCCTATAAAGTATATCAGAATCGTGTGTGGTTTAAGTGCTTTGATGAGTATATTATGCTTAGAACAGTTTCTAATAAACACTCGGCAAATGATAGCTACTCAAAATTTATCTTCCAACAGCTCTATAACAGAAGTATTATTATCTTTATTTTGTAAATACAGATCCTTAGCTTAGGAAAGTATGAAGGACTTGACTGAAGACCTGGAAGTGCCTAGAATGGAAGCTGCATTCTAGACACCTGAGGTCCCACCAGTTGGAATGCTGCTGCTGTACAGTTAATTTATAGCTGACGTAATGTCCCAGCACTAGAATGGCCTCTTTGAGGGTTTATGCGAGAGTGCAGAGAAGCCAACAGACTTCTATGGGTGAGGAGAAGATTTTTATTATAGATATGAGAGAGACATTAACCAGAGACTTTTGGGGAATCCCAAAGCAGCCATGGCTACCTCTCTAGGACAGAGAGGAGAGGGACAGACTGACAAAGAGCCAGGACTATCTCTCCTGATAGCAGAGAGAAGAGCAGGAACAGGAAAAAACATGTGGATTATAAAAACAAACAAACAAACAAACAAACAAACAAACAAACTGGTAGCTGCAGGTTTGGGGAAGGGAATCTTACGAACTGAAACATCCTGGAAGATTAAGGTAGGGTAGAGGTTGCCAGCCATAGGAGCCATATCAGTAGGGACTCGAGGAACATGAAGGCTAGCAGGGACTTTGGTACAAGTCAATAAGGAAGTGGCTCTTCCTGGCCTACAGAAGCCCATTTCACCGGTTCCTGAGGAATGATGAGAGTGAGCTTTGATCCATGTGTGAGCAATCCTTCTGTCACATGCACTGCCTTTTGGAGTTGGGGACCTAACAGCAGGCCCTTGCTTATATAACATCAGCATGTTAAAGCATGCAACACATAAAATAATGCACAGCAAGTAAAGGTATGAGTAAATACACTGACATGTAATGGAGCTTTGAGCTTGGTCATCAGTCATTGGCCTTGATAGCACATTCCCACTAGAGCACCATTGAAATTTTTAGCTTGAATATGTAACTTGCATTAATTTTCCATTGCTGCAATGGAATACCCAAAATTGGACTCATTTTAAAGAAAAGAGACCTAGATATTTCTTAGAGGTTCAAGGACATGGTAATGACTCTAGTAGAAGGAAATGGAAGATGCTATCACAATTGTGGGACTGAGTTCAAGAGGGGATATCCAGAATATGACTGGGTCCCATGAAAGCATTCCCAGTGACCTCACAACCCTTGACTAGACCACATCTTTTAAAAGTCCTACCACCTCTGAACATTGTGGCATTGAAAACCATGCTTCTACCATGTGTGAACTCTTGGGAAACATATTCAAATCATATGCAAATCATGCCCTAAATTAGATCTGCAAAGCAAGGAGTCCTACAGGCAGGTGGAGTGATGAGTGAGACTGGAGCTTCTCTTTCCATTGCCTCTCTGGTGGTCGCTTTCAGCATGAAGCATGAAACAGTATATATGCTGCTATATAATTTTCAGTCTTTTTAGTCTATAACTCTAGAGTGCAAGAAATGTCACATTCTTTTATTTCTCTAAATCAATTTTATTCTTCTCTTGGCCCCTTATCAACTGGATGGTGATAAATTCAACTTCAGTTCTTATTGGGACTCCCTATCCTTCTCTGTAGACTCTCAAATAATCTCAGGTTTATAAGGCGTTATAAGAGCAGGAGGAAGCCTGGACCCTTTGTGTGGGCTGTTCTTCATCTTTGCCAAACACTTCTTGTTTCTGACTACTGTTGGGTATGTGTTGTGCTCAGCCCCCTACCTTGTGGTCCACTCTGCTGTCCATGCAGTTGTATGAGGAACTGGCCGCTTTCCTCATTTGGAGTTAGCCTTTGCAAGTACTCCAACTTGGCTAAGACAGGATCATGGAGAACCTCGTCTCCGTTCTTACTGTAATATTCTGTGGCACTCCTGCTGGTCCAAAAGCTTCCTCCTGTCCTGTCGTAGCACTGTTTTCCTCATGCCCTTCCAACTCATCCAGAATCCCTCAGCACAGTCTCCTTTTCTGCTGGGTGCTCGAAGCCCACTGTTGGAGTCTATATTTTTTCTCGAATGTGTTAGCAGAAAATGGCCAGTACTGGTTATGGTTTTACTTCACAACAGGCCTATTTATACAGGTGTGCCTGTGGCTTTGGGCAAAGCAGGTAGCAGCAGCCAGTCCATGTCGGGTGGAAAACCCGAGAAGGAATGGCTCCTGGGGCACCTCCCTGGATCCTTCTGTCTCTCCAAGTTGTTGCTGTCATTCCCGTTTCCCATTCTCCAGTGACTCTCTTCCTCATTTTGCAAGTATATGGGTGTGAGTTTTCTTAGTCTCTTGTGACAAACCCGGGCCGGAATTCTATTTCCTCTTCTCCAAAGGGCTTATTGAGAAGAATAAATCATTTTGGGTCTGCATGTTACCTTTGTGTTTTCTTTTGAAATCCCGTGTGTAATTTTGCAGGCTTCAGCTGTGCAAAGACGCCGCGAGCGTTTCTTTTTGGGCGGCCCTCTCGCGGTTTCTTCTGTATTGGGATACAGCAAATGATTTAATTTTATCTCTTTCTATACATTGCTTTTAAGCTTCCTGCCAAAGGTGCATGTTGCTTTCTTTAGGTGGATTTTTGCAGGGCTTAGCAGATCTGTTCATTTCTCTTTTTGTTGACCTTGGGGAGTAAGAGGTACAAACACATTTTTTAATGCTCTGTACTTAGATAATGAGGCTGCGACAGAATCTAGGAGGCCCCGCTCTTCTAATTTTATCCTTCATGAAGGTGGTGGGAGGTACTAATGAGGGTTGTTGCTCTAGATAAGTGGAAAGACTTTTCTTATTCAACAAACTTCCACATTGGGAAGACGGTGTCTATTTTATAGTATTTCTGCCAGTTTAAGTATTTAATATAGAGCTTTTCCTTAGGAACAGCTTCAAAGAAAAATATCCCTCAACAACAGAAGTTTTGTTGGGCATGGAACGTGCTTGTAATCCTAACATTTGGGAGGTCAAGGGAAGAAGAGCAGAATTTCCAAGTCAGCTGCAGCTACATGGTGAATATGATGCTAGTCTGGGCTGTATGAGACCCTTCATCAAAATGAGAACAAAACAAAGCAGATAATGGGAAGAAAAGTCTTGGAGAGTTCAGATGAAGTCTTTTGACTCAAGGATGTGATCAAGCAGCCTGCCTCCATCTTAGGCTTCAAAGCTATCTTATAATAAAGACAAACTAGGCTCATTTCCATCTATGATTAAACCTCTGTGTCTCAAGGATTGGGCTGTACCTCATCTATAATCTTAACTACAAATGGTTCTGTACCACTTGTTTCAGGAGACTGTAACAGTGTCTTTGTTTTAAAAAGTTGTTTATAAGCATCCTGCAACCCTACCTTTGTTTCCAAATGTTCTTATGAGTACCTTGTTATGACCACCTTGCATTCATGTCTTTGTTTCAGGAGGTCATTATGACTAACTTGTTATGCTTATGTTATGCTCCTGTAACCCCACCTATTTTGCCTGCCAAATCCCCCATTTGGAAACTCCCTACCCCTGAGCTGTACAAACCTTGTCTTCCTCACATCTAAGGAATACCTCTTGAACCTCACCTTAGGGGGAGGCCGCCCACATGCATGAATAAGAAAGCTTGCTTTAATTAATTGCTTGCTTTAATTAATTTTGCTATGATGACTAGGGTCAGTGGTCTTTCTCCTCCTACCTTTGGGATTAACAGATGCTCGCTTCTCATATGCCCAGTTCTATTTCCAAATGCATGACAGGGAATTAAGGCTGAAATTAGAGTCAAACATGAAATCCTTATTAAGGACCAAAGATTCAAGGTTGCCAAGGTTAGTTGTTTGGTGCTGGGAGGATGCTGACTACACCAATAATGACATCTCACCTAATGAAGCTGTCAATGAGAGGCCAGAACCTCTGCATGCAGGCTGAATAATCGGAAAAGTGGGGGACATAGACAATGATTTCATTGTGTCATTCATAGGAATTTTTTTTTTGCCTGATATCAGCCACCCACATGAGCATCTCTCTATGTACTGTGTCAGGAACCACCTTATTAGAATTCTGGACCATTTCTGAAAGGAAATTACATTTGATAAACGTGTGTGCTGTGCTGGACATTGTGATAGGCACTTCACATGCAATAATTCTTTGCCATGAATTAATATTGCTAAGTGCTTAGAATAGGGATGGACATATCATAAGCACTCAGAAAATAGATTTATTATTGTTACTTTTGATATTTTTATGAGTGTGCAGAAAAATTAGATTTATCATCTCTCTCCTGCTGATAAAGGTTAAAATCTTGCTATACTTAAAACAAAGCTGGAAGCAAGTCAAAAGGAAATCTGAGCCACTGACATGATTCCCAATAAACAAAGCTTGCATAATTCGAGAAATAAACCAGCAATGTCCTATATAGTTCGGGATGTAAACCAGATATCTTTGAAACTGTGCTCATGTGGATAAATGATTACACAAGTAAACAATCCTGAGATGGTAAGCAGGTCTTCTCTGCAGTAGAATTCTAAAGAGCTTATGGGGTAGTCTCTCCTATGGGGATTGCAGTTAAGTCTCTATTACTCAGTTCTGCATCGCTACAGTGAAATATACAAAGCAAAGCAAGTTAATACAGAGAAAGAACTTCCGTGGCTCTTAGTTTTGAAGGTTTGTATCTAAGACTGGGTGGGCCTTGTTGTTTTGAGTCCTTAGGGATGGTCATGAATGGCCATGGTAGATGTGCATGCCAGAGAAAACAGCCATATTTCAAGCCAGGAAGTCAACAGAGAGGTGTGTGGACAGTCCCACATCTCTTATTGAAGGTAAATTCCCAATGAAGTAAAGCCTTCCACAAGGCCTAAGAGTCCACAGGACTTCTCAGCAGTACTACCCTGGGAACTAACTTTCTGTGAACTTTTATAGAACACTACTCATTTTCAAGACACAAGCTTTTTCATTCTACCACCTTGACATGTGAACTGTATCTAATGGTTGTTTCCAAAAGGGTAGGGTTTAGAAAATGAAATGGAAAAGTATTTTATAGCACAAAAACCTGGCAAATGCTATTTTGGTTAGGCAATCAAAGTTTTAGCATCATCTTAAAATGGCTATGTTGACAGTGTGCCAGAATGATATGAGGACAATGCTAATTAACTTTTGTGATCCTCTGTGTTAACCCCATGATTCTAGCGTAATCATGAGGAAAACAGCAAAACAAACTCAAATTAAGAGGCATTCGGTAAAAATGCCTGATCAGTACTCTTTAAAAATGTTAATGTCATCTAAATTAAGGAAAGTGTGTGTTGAGGAGCAGTTAACAGGCTGGGCACAGAGGAATTTCAGAGTAATGAAACTACCCTTCTACTGTATGTAGCTAGAGTTTTCCTGCCTGGCCCACAGTCAGGACAAATCTCTGTCACCTGCCAGTCCCACAGCCGCTCAGACCCAACCAAGTAAACACAGAGACTTATATTGGTTACAAACTGTATGGCCATGGCAGGCTTCTTGCTAACTGTTCTTATAGCTTAAATTAATCCATTTCTATTAATCTATACCTTGCCACGTGGCTCGTGGCTTACCGGCATCTTCACATGCTGTTTCTCATTGTGGCGGCTGGCAGTGTCTCTCTGACTCAGCCTTCCACTTCCCAGCTTTATTCTCCTCCTTGTCCCGCCTACACTTCCTGCCTAGCCAATGGCCAATCAGTGTTTTATTTATTGACTAATCAGCAACACATTTGCCATACAGAACATCCCACAGCACTGTACTGTTATTTGGTGAGTATATGCCATCATACACTGTCTGAACTCATAAATGTTACATATAAACTATCGGCTTTAAGTAACAGTGATACACTAATGCAGGTTCATCACTTGTAACAGATGTACTGCTCTGGCATAGGAATGTTGGCTCTTGGAGAGGTTGTGCACACGTGAGCTTGGGGAAGTAGAAGAAATCTCTATGCCTTCTTCTCTTTTTAAATGTAAATCTAAACTGCTCCAAAAATAAAGCCTAAGAATAAAATCAAAAGGCAAACACCAAGAAGCCTAAGAAAACTGTTTCTTGTGAGAAGGTGTCACAGACTAGTAGAACCTAAGAAAATGAGGATTTAGTGTGTTATATCCTAAAAAGACTCTGTAACAGAGAAAGGCTATGGGGTGGGGAGGAGGAACAGTGAATTTTGACTGAGATGTGAAGTTAATAGTCACACATTGGGATGTTACTTAGCAGTGACTAATGTCTTAGGATAGTAGAGGGAGCTAACTACTGAAGGAAAGTGTGGATAGACTATGGGTAAGCTCTGGGGACAATACCTTTTCTTAAACGTAAAATTCTTCTAAAAACAAACCTGTATGCTACCAGTATTCAGATTTAAATGTTTGTGTCTGTAGCTCAATTTTCTTCCTATAGTTTAGACAGTTATTTATAGCAATTTAGGTTTTTTTTTTTTTTTTTTTTTTTTTTTTTTTTTCTGGACAGGGTTTCTCTGTGTAGCTTTGGAGGTTGTCCTGGAACTCGCTCTGTAGCCCAGGCTGGCCTCGAACTCACAGAGATCTGCCTGCCTCTGCCTCCCCAGTGCTGGGATTAAAGGTGTGTGCCACCACCACCTGGTCAGCAATTTAGTTTTTAAAATGTATTTAGGGTCCAGCAAGATAGCTCAATAGGCAAAAGTACTTGCCACAAAGGCTGATGATCTGAGTGACAGGAGAGAATGAACTTGTCCAAGTTGACCTCTGATCTCCACATCTGTGCTGTGGCATGTATGGCACACCCCCACATACAAACAAACAATCAATAAATGTAATAAAGTACGTAAAATATATTTAGGTATTAAATTACATTTTCAAAAAGACAAAGCATGTTCTCATACAAACAAAACAAACATGTCAAATATTCAATTCTTTTAATTAATGAGGAGAACAATGTTGTACATCTAGGAATATTTACGAATCTCAAAAAAATAAGACTAGTGGGTTAGAGGCAACATTTATTCATATTTCAAGGGCCATAAATGGAACTGCTGGGTTTTCCATTTAAACAAAAATTAATTGCATTCTATCTGCAAAGTCTCTAGAAGAAACTTTGATCCTCTTAGATGTAAAGTAGAACAATCAATAGAAAGTCAGGCTTGGCATGACATGGAACAAAGCATGGTGATTGCTTTTGTTTATTTTAAAGTTTGGGTATTTTCTTGTGAATCGCCTACCCTTGCTGATTATAAGTAATCATCAACGATTATTCACAATCATACCAATAAGCCAATGCCTTTGTGTTTAGTCTGATAATTCACAAAGGCATGGTGGAAGTTAGGAGTTTGGCCATACAGACCCCTTGGATTTTATTTTCAAAACCAGAGATGTGCAACTTTGAGATATACTCATGCCTGAAAGGTAGCTCTTACAAGAAATTATCACAATGAATCTTATATTGGACTTAAAAAATATTTGTTTTTATTTATATGTGTCTCTGTGTGCATATGTACATGTGTGTATGGGTGCCAGAGAGTGAATCAGATCACTTGGAACTGGAGTTATAGGTGGTTATGAGCTGCTTGAGTAGGTGCTGGTAACCAAACTCAGGTCATCTGGTAGAGCAGCAAAGTATTCTTAACCACTGAACCACCTCTCAAGTCTTTTACACTGGACCTTTTAAAGTTCTTCAGCATTTGGCTTATTATTAGGTAGAGGCTAAAACCTCAAGTTAAGATATAATATCCTATTTGAACTGTAGTTACAAGTGTAACTGAATTTTTCCTTTTTTTTTAAATGCATGCACGTACACGATGTTTTTTTTCTGTGTGTGTGTGTGTGTGTGTGTGTGTGTGTGTGTGTGTGTGTGTGTGTGTGTTATGGGTTGGAATAGCATCTACCAAAATGCAAGTATGGAGTTCAAAGGATAACAGTGTCTGTTGTTCCTTATATTCTATTTTGTTTAAGGAAGAGTCTTACAGTTAGCTAACTGGCCCACAAGCTTTTGCGGATTCACCTCTCTCTGGGATTAAAAATGTGAGGCATATCTGACAGACTCATTTGTGAAGTAGGATGTACACAAGGTCGACAGTTCAACCTCACATTGGGTGAGAGCAGTCCATGTACCAGAAACACCTGAATTCCACTAGTGTCATGTCATGATTCAGGATTTTAAATTCTGGAAATTGTTGTTGATTTTTTAATTCAGCTGTCCATTCTTGGCTGTGTATATATGGCTTCATCTTAACATCCCGTTCTTCTCCACATCCCTCTGTCAAATGCCAGTTTACTATTGCGAGGCGTGAGCTTAGTTACTCTACAAGAATAACTGTTTCAGCTGCTGTTCCATTGCACTTCAGAAGCCATCGGCCCACTGCCTATTCAGCTGCCTTCGAAGAAAAGGGCACTGTACCTTTTCCAAATTGCGAAGGCCACTTCAGGGATGGTGCCATATTGTCCTGGCCTCAGAAGATGCCTTTTGATAAAGCCATAACCACACTCGTTTTGGCAAGAATCAGTAGTCCTTTGTTTCATGTCAGGTTTGGTTCTGTCTGTAGAATTAATTAAGCTTCCCTACCTAGAATAGGTCTTAATTTTAGATAGACATACAACCTGCAAACTGAATTTCAAATACTTTTCCTACTGTACTAGAGAAAAGAAGGTAATAACCAAATATTTGGAAAAGTTTGTAAAATTTTGAGCTTCTTGGGGAGAAAAATATTTTCATATAGTGCGTAATAACCTATCATATTATGTGATATGCAAAATGTCTTTTGATGGTGATATTTATATATGATAACAGGTATCAATAAAAACAAGGAATTGATACACACACAAAAAAAAAAAAAAAAAAAAAAAAAAAAAAATGTGAGGCACTATGTCCAGATTCACAAGGGCTCTGGGTGTGTGAGCTCAAGTCTTCACTGGTGCATTGCAAGTGCTTTACCCTGGAGCTGTTTGTAGGTGGACTTTTCTGTCCTGCCAGCCACTCCCAGAATAACCAGGCAGAGACTTCTTATTAATTACAAACGCTTGGCTGATAGCTTAGGCTTGTTACTAATTAGCTCTTACAATTTAAATTAACCAATTCCTATGTGCTGACCCGAGGCTCATTTAGTATGCACTTTACATCCTGCTCACTCTATGTCTCATGGCATCTCCTTTAATTCCTCTTCTTCTTTCCAGCATTCTTTTAGTCTGGTTCTCCTGCCTAACCTTATCCTGCCTAGCCATCGGCCAATCAGTTTTTTATTAACAATGACAGCAACACATCTTCACAGTGTACAGAAGGGTTATTCCACGGCAACCATCTCCTTGCCTCTGAATTCCTCTTTCTGAAGTCTTCTATACTTGGTAAGTCCTGGTCAATTCAGAAATGACCTTCCTCACAGCCTCTGGGACTCACAGCAAGTTCTGACCCTTTTTCTTGGAAGGACTTTAGGCATCAGCCCATCTTGCAAAACCTCTCCTTTTTCCTTAACGTGGATTGTGTAGACCTGAGTTGGAGAGCAACCTTCTCAACTACGGCATTCTCAGTAAGGCTTTGTACAGAATCTATTTTTCCCATTTTATTCTGGTCCCCCAGAGAATGGATTTACACTGAACTTAAGCCAAACTTAAGAAACTTAGCACAAGTCTTGGATTCTGAGTTTCCAGGGGCCAGTATGAGTCAGCTCCCATCTAAAAATGTCTCATTTTAGTTCACAAAAGTAGGGTCTGTTAAATTGAAGGTCAGAGATGGTTCAAAACAGAAAAAGAACTTGTTCATAGAAATTAAACCTGGGGAGACTAAGTCCCACTGAGACCTCCACTGCCACTGTATTGTTATTTCGATTTTCCAAAAGCCCTTTCACATCCAGTAGCTGCTTCCTCTCTCCCAACTCCAGGGGTCCCATTCACAACGGATGCCACCTGGGGCTGTGTCAGAAGTGACTACAGCGAATCAGACTTGGAGAGCTCAACAGAAGTGCTCTGACTCCTTTACAGCAAGCTGGGAGGGGGATGGGTGAAGAAGAGACAAAGGAAAAAAATCTTGAAACTCTAGTAAGGACATTGTAGGACACAGGGCACAGAGCATAATGTGTGTTTCATGTTTCTGCCCATGTGATAAAGAAATCGACAATAGAAACGGTCCTTTTCCTTTAATGGCCTCATGTGCTGCTGCTTGTAAAGCTACTGTAAAATCGTATGGAAAATGAGCTGCTTTCACCTTGCCTTAGTCAACTCAGCCCCCAAGAGAAAGCCCTGGAAGTCTGAGATGTAGTCTGTGGTTGTGGAAGAGCACAATCTTGTTTTCAACATTTGCCTGCATTTAATGCATTTCTCTTTCTCCACAGTACTCCAGAAAGCAATGATGCTGGGTGGGAGGCTGAGCGTGGGAGAAAAGCAATATAGAACTAAGAGGTTGGGGCTCACCTGCTGTGACAACAGTCCATTGAACACCAAAGCACAAAAGGAAGGATCCGAACACTACTGAACACTGAGACGGAATCACCACACACTTGATGGGAGCAGGTTATTTGTAGCTGGTTCCTTTACTTCCATTGAGATTCCAGGAATTAAAACTCAAAGCAGATTTATTTCCTGAGTTATTTGCTCGTCAGACTCTCAAGCACATTTGAATATTATCTCAATTTAAAAGTATATGTGGAGAGAAGAAGCCAGGACTAGTTAATGGAAAATCAATCGACCGGCAGTGTTTACTCCAGTGGAGGGCAGTTGATGAGACTTGGCTGAGTGGCCACCCTCTACAGCACATCTGAGGCTGGCCTTTTGAAAACATTGTGGCTTCCCATGCAAGAACTCACTCAGGTGTGTTTGGATCTACTATTTCCCTTGGACCATCTTTTCCTGATCTATTTACTTTATCTGGCTTTACTGTATGAGAATCACTTCAACCTCGTCTATAATGTAGGCTGCTTTTAAGTTTATGCTGCTCATTCAGATATAAGACTGCCCATAGTTTTTTATAGACCCTTTCTGAAATCTGGACTTCATTTATTAATATGTTTGTAGCTTTGGGGCCTGATCATATCACTGTTTACAAATTCCATTGTATTTCTTTTTAGCTATGTGACTTAGTAACTTTTATTTTGATATGGTAAGAAGTTCTGCTTCTAATGCCTGGTATTCTGTATTTAAACAAACAAAACTCCATTTGCCCATGGAAAAAAATCATGTTACCATCACTTTTAGTACAACTCTAATGAAAAGTACCAACCTTCTATTTTGTGTCTTCCCAAATTTTCTCATAAAATTATGCTCTTATACAATACTCTTATACAAGTTAAGGCTTGGATATCCTTTTTTTACCCATTACCAAGGAATTCCCAGTGAAGCCCAAAGACCTGTCTTTCCAAGATGTCTCGTGCATGGCCAATAACAAGGCCAGCCTTTTCTGCAACAATTCTCTCTCAGTGCAAAAAGTCTCTATCCCCTGAAGCCACAGGACTTCCCTCACCTTGGAAACTTTTCCGAAAATGGTTTTTACTTCTCGTGTCTAGAAGGAGAAATGATAAACCTTCTATTCCATGGCCAAGCCAGGGAGGCATTCATTCTCCCTGCTGGTTCCACTCTAATTAAATGTGGGTTTTATGAAAACCACAACCCAGACTTTTTATGAATTCAGAATATACTGGCTCCATTATTCTTGTCAGACAGCAAAACTAGACCATGACAGATGAGTTTCTGAGCATTTGCTGATCACTCATCTACAAACCATAATAGTTTGATTCTTTCACTTAGGGCTATTTACACAAACAGAAGTTGATTAATTGAAGCACCAGCATTGGGTACATTCCCAATATTTTTTTCTTTCTCTCAGTCCTCTCTTAAAGGATCTCAAGGAAATCCTCATTATCAACGCGTTACCTAAGGAGGGACACAGTGACTCAGTCCTTGTTTGAGAATCATATGATTTCATCAGCCTCAGACACATGTGCAAATATTTCTTTAACTCAATTTTATATTTGTTAAATATACAGGCCCTCATATTATTAGATTCTATACAGAGTTTAAAATATATGAAATGTCCATATTTAAAAGTATCATGAAACAGGATGACAAGAATAATAACAATGACCAGTGTGTTTTTAATATTGAATATAGATAGATAACTTTTTCATTGGTTATCTCAAATCCTGAATGACAAGCCTGGTACACAAGCCATTGTACATCCATTTTTTCCAACAAGAAAATGACACAGAAGAACTGAGTAACTTATTCATGGTTAAATTGCTGGTTACTGAAACATAGGTTTGGGACTAGACATGATTGCCCCCAAAGCTTATTCTTTAACTATTACTCTGTTACCTTATATAGTAGATAAATATAAGTAGACCATAAGCAGAGGGTACAATGAGTTGGTGGTAGAGAGAAAGGCCTCTTATTAAGTGTTTGGATTCCTCACTGTTTTCAAAGATATCATCCAAGTCAACATCATTCCCTACTAGCACTTTTATGAGAATCAAGACATAGCCCTGTTGTTGAACTACCCATTTCACCCATGAGCTCCCAATTGGAGAACAGGAAAACTTCCCCTTGAAAGTCACAGTGTAGATTAGTCAAGTTCCGGATGCTCTCTCAATAAAAGAGGAGAGGGACTTTATTTTTCTGGCTATGATCATTAGCTATTATCAGCTAACATAAATGACTCATTTAACAAAGTTGGCAAGGATTTCCAGAGTCCCCAGGGCTCATAAAATGCTTTGGGTTCTTCGGCCCTGACCTTGAAGATGGTCCTCTGGAGAATTCCACTCCTGGTAAGGTGGTCTTGGAAGCCTGTAAGATGATATTTATAGGACTAAGGAACCTTAAGGGAGAGTTGTGCATCCTATCTTCTGCTTCTTCCATGACCTTAGTGCTCTATATGGCCAGGGGAGGTGGCCCTGAGAAATGAGAAAGAGCTAAAATAAGGGAAAGATTGTTAGAAATTTGTCTTTTAAGGGTTCAGTGTATCTTCCCAGGGTGCTGCTACTAACTATGCATTGGAGGCATGTCCTGATGTCACTTTCAACCAGACCTGATGGGAAGAAAGCAAACTAGAATGAGTCAAGAAACTAGAATCTGCATCTTACTAGACCTGTGACCTATAGTTTATCATTTTTTTTCCTTTGAGTCTCCGTTTCCTAATCTCTCAAATGGAGTTCCTACCTTGTAGTCAACCTTAGACCTACACCTATCATCACTGAAGGTAATACATTGCTAGAGGCCAGCTTCCACGGCAAGAGGTCTTTTATTTAGAAAGCTGTAGGGTTACTTGGCTGATTATTTTTTCGAGTTTTTGATGTTGTCGACTCTGAACTTTCTCATATTTATGCATAAGTTCTATAAAATCCACATCATAGCATCTGCCCACACTGCCTGTCTTCTGGTTAAGATGTTGAGCCAAATTTTCATCCTCTGTAGCTCACTGGTATATTTAGCAATAAAATAAGTATGGCTTTATCAAGCTTTCAAGAACAAGGCAATGGCACCATTTAATTTAGCATTTAATTACAATATCCCGCTTCAGTGACAAGTTTTTTGGCTCTAGCTAAGGAAACTGAATGGAAATGTCTGTGATTGCCTCAAGTTTCAAACTTTACTTTCTTCTGAACTGTCCCATTTAGACTCAGTCTTTCCATTTCAATCCAAGGTATGACAGAGATAAAGCAGTGGTGGTGGTGGCAGCGGCGGCGAAAGCGAAGAGATAATGTGGGTCCTTTGCTTGTCCAGGTAAGTCTATGTGGTGAAATCTCTGCTGACCAAAGTTCTGGACTCCTAGGTCTATGTGCTCCCATTACTACTGTAGCAGTGTGCTTTATAAGACTTGGAAGCTTAGAACATCACAAATGTATTCAGGAAAGGAAAGCTCTAAGATGAGTGTTACAAAGCCAAAGTCAAGGTTTTAATAGGACCTACTTATTATGGAGACTTCCAGGGAGAACCTAGTTCTTTGCCTTCTTCAGCTTCGGGAAGTTCCTTGAACTCTGACTCAGGTCTCTCTCTGTCTTCAAAGAGCACCATGGCAAACTCTTCTTCCTTCTTCACATCTGTTTCATTCCTCACTCTGAGCCTCCCTCTCTCTTCAGGACCCCTGTAATTTCATTGGTCCTTCGGATAACCCTGAATTATCTCTCTCAAGGTTTTTAATTTAATCGTATTGACAAAGTCTTTTTGGTTATTAAAGCAACACATTCTCAATTGTTGTGGGTTAGGATATGGATGTGTGTCTACCACACTTTCTCTCCAGAGACATAAGGTACACTTACAGCTAACCACTGTGTCTCTATATATCCAGTCTCATGTTAGACTACCTAATATGTTTCCTTCAACAGACCCTTAGCTTTCTGCTACTTGGACCTCCCTACAAGCCTGATTTCACTTCTACCAGGTTATCTTGGAAATCTGGTCCATATTTGGCAGTTACGTAGATCAAAATTAATATACCTTTTACATACCATGAAAATCACGCAGAGATATTCACCAGAATTTCCCAGCTGATGAATGTAGAAATGGGAGTTAAAGATGAGGATCTGCTTTGACAGGTGAATGTACAACCTCTCCATCCAGTAGACTTACTCTGTTCAATCTCAGAGAGCACATTGCCTCTGTTTCTGAGGAAGAGACATCTCAGTGTTTAAAAGTATCAGTTACAAGCTCTGCATTTCATCACTTTTTACATCCTCTAGAATCTTGACTTAACTTACATCTCTGTCATATTGATTCCTCCCGCATCTTTATCTTATCCTCTTCAAATTTAAAACCACAAAATACTATTTCCAAAATTCCCCGAACTTTCTCATTGTTTCATCTAACTTCTGGATTTTGCCATATTTTTTATAAGAAACTTTTTTTTTCTCTGTTCTTTGGCTTCTTACCAGTTGGCTTATACAAAAAATTTTTCCACGTTTCCCAACATCTTTGCTAAATGTTGTTGTATGGACCACACATTCCATCTTGTGTGGGCCAGGCATTTCATCTTGGAATCTTTTCTTTTTTGTCTTTCTAAAGCATTGCAATCTGTTGATTATTTTCCTATAATTAGTCCATTCTGTGGTTGCTTTCTGCTATGGTTTGAATTCAAGCTGAAATTTAATTACCATTTTAATAGTGTTAAAAGATGGAATCTATAAGAAATATTTGATCTTGAGCCCTCATAAATGGATTAAGGCCATTGTTTCTTGGATGCAGGTTTACTGTGTATGTGTGTGTGTGTGTGTGTGTGTGTGTGTGTGTGTGTGTGTGTGTGTGTGTGTGTGTGTGTGATTGTCTTCCTTTTCCCTTCTGTCTCTTGTGCTCACTTCTCTTTCTATCTTCCATCATGGGATGAGGTAGCATGAAAGACATTACCAAATGCCAGCACTAGACTATCGGATTTTCTAGAGTCTGGAATCCTCAGGCAAATAAATCTCTACTTTCTAATACCTTACTAAGTCTGTGATATTCTGTTATAGTAGCTAGAAATCAGCTAAGATAGCCTCCTCTTTTGGATTTTGCTTTTTCCCACTGTAAATGTACCATCATCTATGAATGCAGGCATCATCTTAATACTGATGACTTCCTAAACTAGATTCTCAACCTTGGAACTATGCTTTGCATAACACCCACAGGCTGGGATTTTCCAAATATAATATGTGCAAATGTCCTGACACTCACTTTTTCAGTAGCATTACTTGAATGCTTACCATGCTTGAATGAAGTTCAGACATTAGGAAATTTAGTGGGACTACATTATTGTAGTTGAATAGAATTGGTAGTGAAAGATATGCTTTGGGGTACAACAAAGGTATGGAGGAAAATTCCCACCCTGCCTCAGCAGATAAATCAAAAGTGTTAATTAACTTGATAATGGGGAGGTTGGATGGTGTAGAAAAGGATAACTTGTGCAAAAAGGACAGGATATAGCAACACACACACAAATGAGTGTGGAAGGCTCTGTTTTCTGTTCTGTGGCAAGTTCTCTCTGCTTCCTTATTGAGTCAGGGGTGTCTTTATAGGGTAAGTGCGGGTCTCTCTAGTATTCTCTGATAAGGGTACAGTTTCCCTGCATCCCCTTGCTTCTGGATTCAGGTACTTATGACCCCATTTGCTTGCCTTTCACTTGCCTGTCCCCATTTATGTAAAAACTCTTTGCATCCATTTTTGATTCAAACAAGCTCCAAGAAATGGTCTGAGCACATCACTGGCACTGTGTGTCCTTATTTACTGACATTTAACCTTATAGTATTCCAGGAATATTTAGTGAAAGAGTAACATTCTACCAGAGAAATTCTTGACCTTGCATTTGTGGAAAGTGATATTTTAGAGCAGACTCTTTTTGTTCCCTTGGGGAAGTCAGAACCTCTTTCTCTAGGGTTCACTCAGATACACCAAGTTCTGTCTGTCCTTCCTAAACTGCAAAAGGCTTTAAAGTCTCAGTTTTTATGTTGTAATCCCAGTCCCACTGTGACTGTACTGGGATGCTATGTTTTGGGAGGTAATCAGGCTTATGTAAGACCATGAGGTGAGGCCTCCACAGTAAGGTAAGTGTCCTTATGAGGAAGGGCTGGTGATCTAGCTAGCTCCTTTTTTATCATGTGAGAATACAAACAAAACTTTGCTGTCTCTAAACTTGGAAAATGGTGCTCATTAAAACTAAGTATGCCCTTACCCTAACCCTGTACTCTCAGCCTCCAGAAATATGAGAACTGATGGTTCACTGTTTAAGCCACCCAGTCTGTGGTAATTTGTTATAGCAGTTTGAGCAGATTGAGACAGCTGCCATATTGTAAAGTACCTCAGTGAAATGCTTTCAAGGGAAAACTAATGTGTGACCTTGATCTGGTGGGCTGGCCAGGCACTTCTCAACTTGACCTCAGTGAATAAGTTCACGTTCAAGGAGAGGAAACATGCTGTCTCAAAAAAACAAAAAACAAAAAAACCCCACTCTATACATGCTCAAGTTGCCAATAGTACTTAAGGACCCCTGTGAATGTGAGTGTGTGTGTGAGTGTGTGTGTGTGTGTGTGTGTGTGTGTGTGTGTACACAAAGGCAGAATATATTACATACTTCAAGTTGAGTGTGCAACGTGCCCCTCCAGGGCCTAATGCTGGAAGCCAAGTCCTTTCTCCTCTTTTCCCATGACGCTGTTAACTACTTCAAGCTAAACTAACCCTTTTTTTATCTTAATGTCCCTATACAGTAATATCTATATAATAAGTGCCCAGTAAGTATTTCTGGGATAAATGAGTGAATAATAAAGTAGAAGGTACAAGCTTTTTACTCACCCCTGGGGCATTGTGGGACATCATTAGTTAATGCATGCAAAGACTTATATGAGCCTTAATTACCAATGTTATTTTATCTGCCAACCTGTGATGGCTCATTTTTGGCATATGATATGACAGTTGGGCCCGGAACAAAATTCCCTGCTGTCCACTCTAACTTCAGCTCCTGTGCTGAATCTGAGGAGGTGATGGAAGGCATCTTAGAGAATGCTTTTCCCAGAGCACATGTGAGGAGTGTTCCTTGGCAAATGCAGCAAAATATGTGAGTGGTCCAGAGCCTCATCCCCAGTGAGAAGCAGAAGAGACAGCAGTTCTTTTCATGAGAGCTTCGCTTTCCATGTTGGTACAAGAGCCAATCAGTTTCTGTCCTTCTGCTATTTGGGACTCTTTTGTATAGAAGTAAGTGCAGGGCTCATCTGGCTTTTCCACCTTAGGAATATGACAGCCTTGCTGCTTCTGCTTCACCAACTGCCCATGTGAGAGACACTGGGAAACTAACCTAGAGTGTTAGGAAGCATCCAGGGAAGTCATAGAATATGACTTTGGTGATCCACAGTTCCCTTCTCATCGAGAAGATGTCCTCCCACTCTTTCAGAAATTTCTGGGTAAAACATAGAGTTAAATTTTCTTCTCCGAATTTCTGATGGCAAGTGATCCTGAGAAGATATTGCACATGTACTTGTATGTGTATGTATTTCTGTGTGTATAAGTATGTATGTATATGTGTATACAGATATGTGCATATATATGTTATGTGTGTGTGGTGCACACATATGCATACAGTGTGTATATAGATCTCATTAATAAATGTACTTGATAATTGGTGGTTTTCATTTTTGCTATAATCTGCCAATATATCTTCTGAGAAAAAGATGTTTCAGTATGTAAATCTTTTAGCATACTGTCTTTCTGGTGCACATGTGTGCACACAGATATAGATACAATACTATTTTAGAAATTCATTGAGGAATAATTAGTACTATTAATGTGGAAAAATTAATAGTAGCAGAGTATGCTACTAATTAACCAGTGATTGGAATAGGCAGAAGATCCTGGAGATTTATTCATGGTATCCTGGGAGCCATATAAAAGACTGTTCAGGCAGCTGGACAGCTTCCTCATGGAGACATGCCCAATTCCTTTTCCCTACCTCTTTTCTTGTAACTACATCAAATCTCTTCTAAGGTCTTCCTTAGTTGAACTCTCATTTTGATGTTTAGGCACTGGTAGCCTCCCATGAACACTGTGTAGGCACCTTCAGATAACTAGGTCACTCTGTATTACATGCATCTGGAGCAGTCTTTTCTATTTATACTGGTCAATGGGTGTCCAACAAATTCAAGGATTCGGGACTCTGTACGTAGCATAATTGCTATAGTTTTCCAGGTTAGAAGAAAGATAACCAATGATGTGTTTTAGTAAATAGGAACACACATATTCTGCTAAAGACTGGGCAGGAACATGTAGTTCCTTATGATTAAAACATGAGAATGAATGCAACTCCAGTATTAACAAACCCATTGGTGACCCAGAACCCATGATAACCATGATAGTTTATGTGAATCTTCCCAACTTAGAGACATTGAAACTTGTCTTGATTTTAAGAAAACATTGGGTGATACAATCAAAATAATTCCCCTCTCCTCCAGTGTGCATGAGGTTAATTACTACTGGATCATGGGCAACTTATCAGAGCCTATATTTTGTAAAGAAAGACTCCCCCTGCCTCAGTAGCTATTAACTGCCAATAGGTTAGCTAGGGGGTGGAGCCTCATGTGACACTCCATCATCATGCAGGAATGTTGCCAGGCTCCAATTTGTGCAGGATAACTATAGCTGCTGTAATGTATAACTTCAGCATCCACACCAGATCCAGAAGACATGCACAGCACTTTCCCTCATCCTCTGACTTTTATATTCTTTCTACCTGTTTTTTTTAATGGTGCTAGGAATCGAGCCTACGGCCTCAGGCATGGTTGACAAGGATTCTGCCACCAATCTATGTTCCCTAATCAATCACAATACCTTTTATTACTGGAATTTGAGTGCGAAAGGCATGGCTCCTGGAACTACCCCTGACTAGAATGGATCACATATCTCAGCATACCAGTTAATGAGATGGGGAATGGTGGAAAGAAAAGAAAGGAGATTTATTTAGCGAATGTGGAACATTGGGAAGATGGATAGATAAAGGGGTCTGACACTGGATTCCACCTTCAGGTTTCTGAAAATGGGGTTTTATGTTTAAATAGAGGAAAGATTGGGGCAAGAGGTAAGGATAACCAAGCGGTTTTGGTCCAGTGTGATCTGGTTGAGCACTATTTCAGGTCTGTATCTATAAGGTGGCTCAGATGATGAGAACATCTTATTCCCACAAGGAATAATCCCAATCCAAGCTATAGGCTTGCAGTGATTGCTAATTATCATTTCTTATGGGATAAAGCTGGGGGTGGTCTCTTCTGCCAAGCCTTGCATTTGTTGGGCAATAGTTTTAGTTTCTTGTCATGATGCTTTATTGATCATTTCTATTGTTTATGGAATACAGGGTGACTTAGATTTAGACGCCTTTTGGGGTTCTGGAATAGGACATTGTAACAGTTGACAATTAAGATGCCTGAAGGAAATACTCATAAAATGAATGCAGAGCTGATAGTCTTTTGAATTACTTTTAGTTACTTTGTGGCCCCAAGTGACTCAGTGCCTCTAAATACCTGCTACAGTCTCTGGGCTACCTCTTACCTGTAGACCTATAGCTTATAGCTTTTGACACTTAACAAATGATTGTGAAGTCTAGTATCCCTAACAGAAGAGAAATAAATTATAAATCTTTATATTGAAAACAAAAAATGGCAGGACAGAAGGGAGCAGGAGACAATATAAAGACAAATCTTTGCTCAGATACAAAATTCAGCTAAGCCACCTTTGGTATCATTGAGTCATGTAAGATAGATCACCACAGGCTTCCAGAATCCTGTTATTCCTTACTAGGTTCTACAGCCACAGAAGTGGAGACCCATGAGGGAGGGTGTTTAGCCTGAGACTCAAGCAGGGGTGAGAAACAACAGTTGGACCCTGTGGCTAGTGTCTGAAAGCAAAGCTATTTTCAGAGAGTTTGGGGAAAAGCCTACTGAGAAGTGTCTAAGTGCCCTTCTAACGCAGAGTGGAGGCTGCGGATGAGAAGGTGAGCCAAAAGCAAGGGAGAGCATCATGGGGCCTCACTAGGGCTGCTGACAGGGCACAGTGGCTGCCTATAGTCTCATCATTCTGAAAAATCCTATTCTTAAAGCCAGTGCCCTTTCACACTGCAAGCTAAAATGACTATTTTGAGACACTTAAACAAGAAATCATATATCTTTGATTTAAAGAATGTTTTAAAGGCAAAACACTCCATACTCCAATTCTTGACCAAATTCACAGTACAGCAGGTTACTCTCCAGTCTTCTAAAGCAGGATTAGCACCAGAGGGCTCAGGCTCTGTCTTGTTGTACTTTCCGTGGATCCCCAAAGCTGATGTCCCCCTGGTATCTTTGTCAATGCCATATCCTCCCCCCATCTTAAAAAAAATAGTTGCTCAAAGTTAGGGGTCCTCTGGCAAAGAATGTTGTTAAACGTAAATTATGCAAAATCCTTGATTGGGCAAAATGATTTTCTTTTCAAACATCCCATTTTTTTCCATTGTGTGTGTGTGTGTGTGTGTGTGTGTGTGTGTGTGTGTGTGTGTGTGTGTGTAAAGTAGCTTACATCTTTCAGAACAATCCATGGAATTGATTTGTTGAGTTAAACATTTGAATGAAAAAGGTAGATGAGAACTAGTCTTATTTCTAGGTAGAGGATAGTCCCTGATCTAAATCTGACTCTCTTTAAATGTCAGTTCAAAATCTAATTGAGTGGCTTATAATGATAATGATTTATTTAAAGAACCTCTATAGTCAGAAGTCATAGTCTTGCCTCGCCTTCTCTCTATCCCTTTTCCTTCCCCTTCCTTCTCTCTTCGCTCCTTGCTTTCCACTTACTCTTGTCTTGGCCTCAAGTAACTTAAACTTAAGCAGAAAATATTGGGAGGTGCATTCATTCAAAGACTCCATAAGAAAAAAACAATGAAGGCTCTCTTGGCAGTAAGTGGGGATGAGGGTTGACCTGGAAGCTCTCTGGGAAAACTCCTGCGAGAACACTCCAAGTGATGTTGTTTCTACTGGGAACCATGGCTGTCCATATCTCTTGTGAAGCAGACAGAGACTTAGCAATCCCAACAACAGGTATAGTGAGGATAGATGACCTTGCCCTTGCCTTTACTATCTCTACTTCCCTGGCATACTTTCAAACTGGAAATTTCCTATCCTCACTTTTAAAGAAATAGACCAACTTATGGCCAATGAAATGAGCAGAAGTCATGTGTGTCGCGGACAAGTGGGTAAGTGAAAATCCTTTCACAGATGGCTCACCATTTTCTTTATTGAATCTGCCAGTGAAGTGTTGAAGCCTCTGAGTGTGTAGACACACAGGCATGTGTAACTTTTTGACACTGGGACATGATGTTGCCATCCATACAGTTTGCTCTCTGGAATTCCATAACTGAGTGACAAAAAAAAATTGTACAAAATCTACCTCACGAGGTTTTTGGTAGGTTTACAGTGTTATATTGGGCCACATTTGTTTTTGAGCCGCATGTGGCCCACAGGCCATGAGTTGGATGTACTTGATAATACATAGCTTTATCTAGATTGGCTTGTCTTTTTCCTGAATTTCTAATCTGCAGTGGAACCAGTATACCAGGTGATTTGGGCCATACTCAAAATAGTAGGTACTTTCTTTGATTGTTAAAAATCCACTCACTGTGTACTTGGATATCACAGCAAAGTTAAACCTCCCAGTTTCCAAATGCTCACCCCCAATGTCTGCGCTCAGCTCATGGCAGCCCATTAACAAGCATCCTCTGGATTGTCATGATTCATGGACTATACTGGCCTTCAAATGAAGGTTGGAACTGCACTAATCTAGAGAAATTGCGTGTTTTAGTAGCTGGAACATGGGTTCCTGACACATCACTTGGAGTGGAGCTGTACAGGAAAACCACACAGTCAGGGACGTCTGTGTTGTCACTTTCACAAGGCAACAAAGAGTCTTTGTTTTTCTCAACTTCTGACACACTGACATCAGTTGACAGATCCTAACTAATCCAGCATTTGCTGGCCTAGGAGTGCTAATCACCTTTCAGTCTGAGCTTTAAATGTCAGAAGACTGGGAACACACAGGATGAAGGTGATGTCTGTTTGTTCTTTAACAAGAGATAGAAAAGGTGTAAATTTAGATGGGCATGAGGTAGGAAGGATCTTGGAGGAGTTGGGGAAGGGAAAACCACAGTAAGAATAAATTGTATGAAAAAGATCTACTTTTAATAAAAGAAAAAATGGAATAAAAAGTAAAATAAAAGAAAATAAAAACAAACAAGGAAGGAAATTAAATAAGACTCTTTCATAACATTTTCCCCTCTTAAATATTAAAATGAGGTACCCAGTCACCTCTACCCTACAATGTATCACTAAAGACACAAAGAGAATGGGGAATTGTTTATGATAGGATCTGTCATCTCCTGTATACTTTTATGCAACTTCAGTGTTGCAGTTTTCATAAGTTCTAGGAACCTGGTTGAAAGGCTTCTTGTAACCATGATAATTTGATATTAAATGGGGCCAGTTGATAAGTAAAGTGGGAGAGAAAAACACAGGGCCATATAAAATGGGTATGGGTTGTGTGGATTCTCTAGAAGAGTAATGCCTACATCCTGACTCTTGGTACTGAGAGATGAGTGACTGGACCAGGACACCTGGGAGGACAGTCAACCCTGTATATCAATGTGTCCTACATACACATTTGGATAAAAAATATTTGAAAAAAAAATCACACCTATGCTGAACACTGCAGTCATTCTATTGCTATCATTCCCTAAGTAAAACAGTGTAGTGGCTATTAACAAGGCATTTTTAATCTTGTTAGGTGTTATGAGTAATCCACACATGATTTAAAGTATACAGGTGAGGTGTAGGTTATGTGCAAATACTGTATCATTCTGTGTAGGGAACTTCAGTATCCAAGGATGTTTTGTGTCATGGGTATTTGGTACTTTTATGAATGCCAAGAAATGACTGAGTTCCATAATCTTACTATTCTTTTTTAGAAGAGAATAGAATTACACAATATCTAAGAACCACAAAAAGATATAAATGTACTTTCTAATGCAGTTTTACTATACTAAGCCTTTCATTGATTATTATCTATCTATCTATCTATCTATCTATCTATCTATCTATCTATCTATCATCTATCTATCTAATATTGATCCATATTCTACTTACCTAGATATTA
This sequence comes from Peromyscus californicus insignis, assembly GCF_007827085.1. Classification (NCBI taxonomy): domain Eukaryota; kingdom Metazoa; phylum Chordata; class Mammalia; order Rodentia; family Cricetidae; genus Peromyscus; species Peromyscus californicus. Next base: position 46,665,020 of record NW_026294447.1, on the reverse strand, counting down.
TTTTTTGTTTATCTATGTATCTATCTGTCATCTACTTATCTATCATCTATCAATCATCTGTATTTATTCATCCACCAATCATCTATTATTTATCTGTTTCCACCCACCAAGTAGACTCTGCAGGGGAGGGAGTAAGAATAAAGGGTTATTTAGTTCATTTCTTCAACACAAGAAACACAAGCTTCCAGTTAAAACTCCATGTAGTCCTGGATGTAGGACAGTGATACCATAAACTCACATCTGTCTTGGAAGCCATATTGCTTCACAGTCTCCATCTCACCATTCCAGCATATGCATAGCGGGTGTACCATCTTTTCAGCTTTCCTTATATACCCACCCACCAACTGCAAAGTTTCCAGAAGACCCTTGCAGGACAGTTGTTGAGGTAGATTTGAGCCACTTCAGTCTTCCCTGCTTTCTTTGGTGTTGTTCTCAGGAGTACATGTGGAACACAACAACAATGTAGATCTGAGATATGGAGAGCTGGCTGGGATGGCCCAGGCTCTGTTCTAATCTTCTCTGAATTTTGGTGTCCTGCATCATAATTTCAGCTTTAGCTCAGCATGCTCTTTTCCCTGTGAGTACAAAGCTTAAGGTGGGTTACTCTTCTAGGTCCCTTAGCTATAATGCAAGTGAGATACACACAGAGAAAATTGATTTGCTCTAGATTGCTTTCCTGACTCATGGGTATCAGCTTGTAATGAAGCTTTGTTAGTATTTTCCCTTGCATCCTATGTATAGGTAATACATCCACCTTTTGTATGTGAGATCTGTTCTGTGTCCCTGGACTCAAACAATTTGGTTACCATTGCATAGTGAGTCTGATTGACACTTATAATCTACACTCACATTCACATTCTCTACTGCTCTGACCTGCTTTTGGGGATCACAGATGACAACCATGTGAGATAAGCTTGTCCTTCAAATACCAGCACCCCGGAGCCCTAGTACCTCTCACTATGCAGTAGGCACATGTTCATCTCTGTTGACCAGTGTGTGGTCTTGAACTGTGTCTCCATTGAATGGTTGTCTGCACCCTACTTAGGAATGAGTTGCCTCCTGCCCACCAGCTAACAAACATGCTCTGGCATTGAAGGCAGACAAGGTCTCCAAATTCAAATCAGAAGCTTGTTATTTATGGCAAGTTACCATATGTCTTTGAGCTTCAGTTGACTTAACTGTAAAACTATAGCAGTATGTTTGTTTGTGAGACAAGAGCATGGAAAGTGCTTAGTAGACTGACCAGATCATTTAGTAACTATTCAAGAAATGTTAGCCATGAGAAATATTATTAGCACAGCTACCAGTGTTACAAGAGTTACTGTAATTATTCATCAATCAAAATGATTTATCCATTTATGTCCTACACTATTGTTTCCTACACAAGGTTTCTTCTTGGTCCTATAGTGGTCAGTGTTCTGTTAAAGATTTCAGTCTTGTTCTATATTCAGTCACTGATTCTTTAAGATAATGTTTTCACTACTAGCAAGAGTAGATTTGTATTTACTAGAGTGGATATGGGTACAGCAAAAGGAAGTTTGAAGCCCCCTGCATATGTATATGGTATATTCAAAGCACTGTTATAGATGGTGTTTTAGTTTTTAGTGTGGAGGCATAATGTATTTCTCTGCTGTTGCTAAGTGCATGCACAAGAATATTTTTCCTGAACATCTAAACCAGACAAGCATACTTTTTGGTGATAAACTGTGCAAGTTTTGATTTTTGAAAAGTCCCATGGATTGCTGTAAAAGGCTGTGGCTGCCCATATTGCAGTTATGAGCATATAAATGCTCATATCTGTCATAGGTGTGCATAATCATGAAATATATCACCATCCAAGTGGGCTCATGCAAACAGGCTACATTGCAGAATACCATAACATCTTAGAGTAATGCAATATGTATGGTTGGATGATCTTTTTGAGTATAAACATGTATAATAATTTTCTCCAAAATATTGTCAGGACAAATGTGCTGGCTAGCCATATGTCAATTTGACACAAGTTATAGTTATTAGAGAGGATGGAGCCTCAGTTGAGAAAATACTTCCATAAGATCAGACTGTACTCAAGTCTGTAGGTCACTTTCTTAATTAGTGATTGATGGAGGAGGGCCCAGCCCATTGTGGGTGGTGCCATCGCTAGGCTGGTGGTCCTGGGTTTTATAAGAAAGCAGGGTGAATAAGCCATGGTGGAGCAACCCAGTAAGCAGCACTGCTCCATTGTCTCCGCATCAGCTCTGGCCTCCAGGTTCTTTCTCTGTTTGAGTTCCTGTTCTGACTTCCTTCAGTGATGAATAGTGATTTGGAAGATAAACCCTTCCCTCCCTAAGTTGCAGTAGTCATGATGTTTCACCACTGCACTGATAATTGTAACTAGGACAACAAACATTCTTGGATTTGATCAAATGCCAGACATTGGGGTTTTGCTGGAAAATTTAGGCAGCTATGCCATAGCAGTTTCCTCACTTGTACTTACACATTGCATGTATTTGTACTTTAGAAATTGGCAATTACACAGATGTGTAAGAGGGACTAGATATTTTTGAGTCATTGAAGTAATTTGTCAATCAATGGTTAGAGGGTTGTCCTTTCAACCCTAAAGATACACTCATTTGCATTCTGATATTAATTTTGTAATAAATTGCATCAGCCTTGATATTTCAGGTGATGACAATGACTCATCTCTGATGCTGCTGAACTGATCAGTAGAGTTAAGTTTTTCTGGTTCATCATTATATCTTCAATTCCAGAAACTCCTCAATTGATCGTATGCTGACAGGATTCAGGGATTAGTAAACCTTGTGAAATAAGTACCCTTACATTCCCTTGAGACTATTCTTTCTTATTTGTCCTCACCACTGTGAGCCTGTGAACTTGAACATCTTTGCCAAGTTCCATCGTGTGTTTTCCCTTATCTCTCTCTCACTAGGCTGCCTCCATTCACCTATAGAATACACACTTGGAGAAGAACCCAAGCCATGGATATTTGCAACACTAAAATAATGGGTTAGCAGCCTAACTGGCACACTTTTAGGCATTAGCAACTTCAATTCATGGGTACAGGATAATAGTTTTATAATATAAAACAACAGATTTAAAAATATCAAGTGTATTGCTATTTCCACATATTTTCAGTTGCAGATAGAATTAATTGGGTGTTTTAACATCACAAAGGCATGGACCAACCTGCTTCCTTAGATGTGAAATCTCTTTTACATGATCTTTTTTGCTCTTGACAACTTCTGCTAGCAGTATTGGTGAATGTCAAATACTGAGCCAGCATGCTACATTTTCTAGTTCCATATAAGTTGTGTCTAGAGTTGAATCAACTAAGTTATCTCATTTAATATTTATCTTTACCATCCTAAGATATACACACATATTTTTAAGTTAAATATTTCAGAATTAGATCTGCTATGTACAACAGATTCAAGGAAAACTGGCTTAAATAGAAGTTGGATTATCTTCTACACAGAAGAAAACTAGAGCTAGAATTACAGAACTGGTGTTATATTTTAGGATATCACCTTTGATTCTGGTTTCTCCCAACTTACTGTTTCATCTGGTATCAAGCCTCCTTATGTGTGGTTCAAGAGAGACATCCAACTACTGCATTCTTACTGTATGCCGCAGAAATGAATAGATAAAGAAGAGTATATTCCTACTTAGGAATTCTAGAATGTCCCAACATAATTTAAACTTAACTCTTACTGGCTAGAATTCTGCCACATGGTCACATTTTCTCAAGATACATTTGGATGATTTGTTAATGTAGTAGTTGTTATTGAGACAGGATGTTATATAGCCCAGTTTGCTGGCCTTGAACTCATTATGTCGGCAAAGATAATCTTGAACCACTGTCCTTCTGCCTCTGGCATCTCAAATGCTAAGATTATCAGCCTTTCTTAGTTCATTTGATAAGAGTATGGATGTTTTTTTTTTTTTTCCCCTGGGAAAGAGTCTTTTCAACTAGAAATACAAACTGCATAACAGAAGTGGAAAAAGTATTAAGCAATGTGTTCAATTCTTATTGCTGTGTAACAACAACAACAACAAACAAATCAAAAGTAAACAAAGACCTGTCATTTCATTTACACAAGCAACAACCACTTAATATCTTCTTGTTTCTCTGATCAGAAGTCTGGGCATGGTTCACCTTCATCTTCTTTCCAAGACCTCATTAGGCTCTCATCCAAGTGTGAGCTAGGGTCCAGTCTCCTGAGGAGCCTCATCAGTGAAGAATCTATTTCTGTGGATCTCAGGTGACAGACAGAGTGGGGTTTTGTTGCTCTTGGGTTCTAGAAAACTTGCTTGTTCCAACCCACCTTTTTGAGAACCTGTTCCTCATGCTGGATTACCTCACCTAGCCTTTATGCAAGAGGAGGAGCTCAACTTGATGTCCTACCTCAACTTGTTACATCATGCTTTGTTCAAGCCCATGGGAGGCTGTCCCTTTCTAAATGGAGACAGAAGAGGAATGGATGGGGAGTGGGGTAGATGGGAGTTGGAAGGGGGCGAGGAGACTAGAGGAGAGGAAGTAGGGGAAACTGTGGTTGGTATGTAAAATAAATGAAAAAAATGTTAATTACATAAAAAAGAAAACTTACTTGTTAAAGATAACTATATCGATTTTAGTGTAGCCATTGGTTAGTTGCTTATGCACATATGTTGAAATATTTACTCTGTTTTTCCTTGGAAATTTTAGAGTTTCAGGTTTTGCATGAAGAGTCTTGATCTATTTTGAATTGATTTATGTACAGCATGACTGGTAGAGATCTAGCTTAACTCTTCTATATATGTTTATCAGTTCTGAATATCATGTGTTGAAGAGTCTGTCTTTTTTTTTTTTTTATTTGCTGAAAATTGGGTGGCAGTAGGTATGGCTGCTTTGAGTCCACAACTCTATTCCATTTAATGTCTGTTATTGTATTGTTTCCAGCCATTTTGTGGCTTTTATCTAATATGATACAAGGTGTTTCAATTATTTTGTATTTGTTAAAAGTTGCTTTATTGACTAAGAAGTGCTCCTTTTTAGGCTGCTTAAAAGAATGTACCTCCAGAGCACGGTGGTGGTAGTGTACTCTTTTAATCCCAGCACTCAGGAAGCAGAGGCAGGCAGATCTCTGTGAGTTTGAGGCAAGCGTGGTCTACAGAGTGAGTTCCAGGACAAGCTCCAAAACTATACAAAGAAGTCCTGTCTCAGAAAAAGCAAAAACCAAAAAAAAAAAAAAAAATGTACCTCCAGGTGTTGAGTAGAAGATTTTCAGATCAGATATCTATAAGGGTCATATGTTCTATGATGAAGCTTAATTTTAATTTTGAAGTTTCTTTATTGACTTTCATTTTCTTGCCTGGATGATTTATTTATTGATGAGAGTTACTTATCTATCCCTTTTTGTTCAGTAGCATTTGTTTTATGAAATTATGTATACCAATATTCAATATACACATATTTATAATTATTTCTTGATGAATTTTTCCATTCATAAATATGTTCAGATTTTTAAAAATCTCTCATTTTGGATTGAAATCTACTTTTCCAGTTATAAATATAGCTACTTTTCTTTCTTCTTTTTTTGCTTCCATTTGCTTGGTATATCAACTTCTATCCTGTTACTTTCTATTTGTATGTGTCTGTATGTGTTTTTGCTAGTGAGGTATTTCCTGCAGGCAACACACAGTTGTTTTTTGTTCTCAACCAAATCAGTGATTACAAATCTTTTTGCTTTTTCATGTTTCTTATACTTCTGTGTTGCAATTTGTACATCTGTCCATGTGGAAATGTATTTCTATTTTAGCTGTAATCATCTTATTGATAAATTCTCACTACCATGTAGAGAGGAGAAAAAAAAATCAAGGTAAGGGCTACAAACTAAAACCAAATATGAACATATACTTCAGATGGATTAAATTAAAAACAAATCATACCATCAAAGGTTATAGAACAGAAAATTATAAAAAACAGTAGAATAAGCTATGAGGGTATAAATTACTTACGGTAAAAATAAAGAAAATAAATGAATGAAGTAATAGATGGGACAGTGAAAGCAGAAAATGAAAGGAGAAACAAGGTTAAAAAGAGGGGGAAATAGGTAGAATAGAGAGGAATATTATGAAAAGTGAGAAAAGCAAAATGTGGAAAAACTACAACAAAGAAAAGCTGCTGGTTGTCATGGTGCATGCCCATAGCACATGCTGAAGAGGCAGACAAGGAGGAGCATGAGTGTGTGGCAAGCCTGAAGTACAGCTCTAAAAGAAATAGACTGGAGAGATGGCTTTGCAGTTTACAGCACTGGATGCTCTTTCATGGGTACTGCATGCACCTGGTGAACAGACATCCATTCAGGCAAACACTCGTACACATGAAAAATAAATAAAATCTCAAAAAAAAAAATTAAAAAGGTAAAAAGTATATTAAATAATTAGACGATGTAAGAAGAGGCATAAAATGAGAAAACACTAGATTAAAATACAATAACAAAATTGATAATAAAATATAAGAATACGAAAAAAAGAGAAAATAATAAAAAGATGAAGTTTTGGGCCAACTTCTTTCTTGATCTTCTGACACTGAGTGTGTCTGATGAAGGGAGTGGTCAGCTGAACTTGGATCTCTTACCTTTCCTGCTGTTTGGGCTGGTGCTGAGCCTGGACAAATGTCAAATATTTCATAGATCTTTTTTTCTCTTAGGCAGTTTCCCTTCTTTGCATACCAGAAGACTCTACCATCCATCCAATGCTCCAGAGATACCACAGTTCACAGCTCTTGAACTACGTACTGAGTTATGTACTGGAGCACTCGTCAGTGATCTCAAATTGAGTTCAGCATTGACACCCTTGGGAAGGAGGAGATTACGAGGGTCAAATGCTCTTCTGGACCTGAGCTTCAGTGCTGCACGCAGTGACATGCGTGATGTATATAAGTGGCACTAGTTGTCAGGCTATCCATTGTCCTTTGGTTTGAGGCTGTCAGTTTTGCAGCCACCCTCAGCAGAATGGGGGTGATACCTTGTCTTAATGTGACAGAAGAACAGAAGAGAGGGAATCCATTCCCATAAACCCTTTTTATAACATCCCTTTCCATTCTTGAGGGCAGAGCCGGAGTGTCATACACACATCCTAACCACAGCGGGCCGGCCTATGGAACACCATTCCATTCACTGTCTGAATCCGCCGTCACTGTCGGCTTTCCGACTGGCCTCCCCTGACCGTCTTCTGCTCCCGAATTGCCTTATGTGCAGTCTCCTACTCAGTTGCTCTAGCCGGTTGTCTCCTCAATCCTTGCCTTGTTATTGTGTGTTGTTTTCAGGCTTCCGTAGTAGCTCAGTCTTCATGAATACTTTCTTCCCAAGATGGTGCCCAACCCCAACTCTCTCAGACATGCCAAGTAACAACATAGTCCTCTTTTTAAATACTGACCTATTATGTGATGGTGATAACAGTCTCATCCAATCCTCCACTTGGACCCAGGCTTGTAAGAAATAGGGTCTTATCCTATGGGTTGGGACTGTTGGTCTCTTTACATCACCACTGTCTGATTTACCTTTTGGATGAGGCTTGTTTACTCTACCCCTGCCAGGGAGTGATGGCTGGAGTTACTTATTGCCCACTCTCCACTCCTTTATCTTGCACCAGTCTTCTGTTTCTTGTGCTTCTCTGCTGTCCCATCACTTCTTTCATGACTTTGGATGCTCTTTCAATCATTCTTTTTTTTTTTTGTAGTAGAGTGTGTTATTCTTTATTAGCTTGATCCTTTCATTTGCTGCAGAGGCAGCTTCTAATTGGGTATCTTACCCCAGAAGTCTTAAATCCGGTCTGAAAGGTTCCCAAAGATAAACATTTAAATTTATTTATTTTTCCTTGTAAGATTTATAACAAACCAATGGCCCTGAAATGAACAGCAGAGAAGCCACAGAGAAGCACTGCCCATCATAAATGATATTATTTGTTGTCATCTATGAAGGGATTTTTACCTATAAGTATTGTCATGATTATCATTCATCTCAGTCCATTTTCTCCTGGGGTAACAATGCTACGAAATGTTAATTAGTAAAGAACAGAACATTTTCTCTGACTGTTCAGGAGGCTGGGAAGTCAACGATGAAGGCTTTAGCATATGGTCTTTGGTAGGATCTTCCTGCTGGACCCTTACATGGTAGAAGGCTGCAGGGCAGAATGGGGGTGATACCTTGTCTTAATGTGACAGAAGAACAGAAGAGAGGGAATCCATTCCCATAAACCCTTTTTATAACATCCCTTTCCATTCTTGAGGGCAGAGCCAGAGTGTCATACACACATCCTAAAAGGCCCTTGTTGTTCTGGACACGACGTTTAGAACACATGGATTTGGGGGCATGTACAGAGTGCAGCAGCTTTATTTCATGAACCACCTTAGCTTTGATTATCTTCTATCTTACCTTTGTCAGTTCTGTGTCAACATACTCTGACTCCATTTCTACACCACAATTAACTCTGGAGTATTGCCTCTGGCAGACGATCATGCTAATTTTTATATTTCACTCTTACACAAAACACTATGGAGCTTTTTCAATTGAGTAAAAATGAAGTTATTAGAAATTTAGCTATCCTACTGCTGGATGTGTGCAAAAAGAGATGCAATCAGTACCTAGGAGATATTAGCACCTTTATTTGAATTACACATTTATGTGTACGTATATAGACAATCATAACATTTTGCCCTTTGAATACATGAAATTTTTATTTGGCAAGTAAATTTTTTAAGAAAAGAAATATCAGTGAAGAAGTCTTGTAGATGAGGTTACACAAAACACGGGACCAAGCCACTTCCATTTCCAGAGCCTCACGTGATTGGATTACTGAAACTGCTCAATGATTGAACATTTTTTTCTCTCTCTGTGGCACAGTTCCATGTGCAGATATATAACTCAACAATAAGTGCACAAGTACAATAGGTTGCCATGGAAGCTGTTATTACAATGCCCAAAGTTATCTAATTCTTTGACATTGATGCATTAATTAGATGTTTCAGCAGTGAATGTGCCCTGGGAATGTATGTGCATACAAGGCGATAAATGTTCCTTTCTAAATATTTAATGTAAGAATCTCATCTTTAGGTAGTTACTTTGTACATCATCATGTGAGATAAAGTGAAGATGGATAGTTCCATTACTCATCTTTTTGGTAAAAAACGATAAGCAGAATCCTCAAATGCATCACTTTACTGTTCTCGTTATTTATCCTGTGGTTTAAGAATAATGGTTCCATTAGAGTTTCATGTATTTCCCGAATCAGGGAATGGTCAATTATTGGCAACAATCACATTCCCCACACTTCGCTAATGGCTGGTGGCCCACATTGTAAATTAAGTAGGAGACAGAGCAAGCATAAAATGTGGACCCCTGCTCTGGCTAATTTAAAAGGTGTTTCATAACATTAACCCTACATGGAGAGACATGCCAATTACCATGGAACCATAGGAATATGCATAGAACATGGCTTTCAGTTTGGGGTGCTGCATTTTGAGACTATCATTACCTAGCTGGATGGTTACCAGAATAACAAAGGACATAGAAATCATGATGGCTGGCTTAATAAATGATTGAAGGAAACAGGATGACTTTTACCAGAGAAAAGGAAATTTGAAGATGATTTAGTAGGTGTCTTTAAATGTTTGAAAGCAGGAGAACTGACTTATTTTATTTTAAAGGGCCATACCCAAAGTGTGGTTACAAGTTCTTGTTGTTCTGGCTCCAAGGAAGAGCATCACACTAGAGATAACCAACAAAGCAATGGAGTACTCTTTGAAGTATTCTTTTTTAAAAAATATTCTCATCAGCATAATGAATGTGGATACAAATGGGTTTATTGCACAGCAGAGTTAGTTGGGCCAAATGATATCTTGGGTTCCTTCCATGTCAGTGTTTGCTGGCATTCACCTTGCCTCTGATGTCTTGCTTCAGTACCCAAGTACCCATTAATAGGACAAATCTTCAAGAAAGAAATTAAAAGAGACTGACAACATAACATTTCATTCACTCAGCAGCCGGCACCATACACTTGACATGTGTGAGTCACCTTTGTTTAAGAGAAACATGGATACCTCAGATGCTTGTGTTTATGTGATGTACTTCTGAATCATGGTGCTGGAATGGTGTTTTGTGTACATTGTCTGATGGAAGTGAGAGGGATCAAATAATGAATTGAGATAGTACCAAATGATCTCTTGGAGTTGTTAAGTCCACAGAGGCCTTTGCACCCTCCCTGGCAGCACAGGCTGACTACTAAATGTAGCCCAATCACATACACTATTTTATGTTACCTGCACTTAACTGAAGAAAAGTGGATAGTAACACTGCCTATAATCTTTACAATATTGCAGTTGTAAAGCATCTCAGAATGTACCATTTCAGTTCGGGTAGCCTAATTCCAAATTTTTGAGGGGTTGCCGATAAGATTTGTTTCCATCGAGAAAGTTGACTGTGACATGTGAATGATCCCACATAATGGAGAGTGTCAAGGTTAGTGGTGAAGGAAGACAGAGCCAGCAGCTGCACTCTGACAACTGATCAGGTAGGCTGTTCAGAAGCTATGTCTTCATGTTTGGTGAAATCTCCATCTGTAGCCCCAGGCCAAGTGCTCTGTAAAACCTCTCTGAATGGTAGTCGGCAGAAATGATTTGGTCAGAGTCTGTCTCAATGTAGCCAAGTTCTGATCCACTCACATACAATTGGCTTAACAACTTCTCTATTGAGGCTCTATAGAGGCTTTCTCAGAGATGGTAGGAAGATTAAGGGATGAGGCTGAATAATGTTCTTGTGCTCTGGTCCCTGCTTCTAGCCAAACTATCAGGTGATGCAAGAATTTCTGAGGACATTAAAAAAGAACCTACAAAATTTTGTTACATTTATTTCCACCCTGAAAAGACAATGGAAGTTACATCAAACATTTGGAGGAGATTGAGGAACTATAAAATATTAGTTAAAATTTCACAATCTCAGCTTAGGCTTGGAAAGAAGGGATGAATAGTCATTGGGAAATGATGGGGAGAAACTTGTGAGACAGAATCTTTATCTAGCGTAATCAGTGGTGGAGCCAAGTTTTCACTAGTCTTTTAAAATTGAGGAGAAAAGTAATAAAAGGTTGTTGTCTCCCACGAGCGACCTTTATTGTCACAGGGATCGAGTAGAAACACTCATTTTGCTCTGTCATTTCCTTTTAGACATCTACATACCTCAGAGAGCCATCAATAGGGTGTGGGAATGACATGTTGAAATTGTGACTGGTTCCTGTCAGTAAGAAAGGAGTGTGTCAAAATGAAACCTTTCCAATCCCAGGTTATTTGAGCACAGGCTGTGTTTCTGACCCCAGTGGGATATTCTTTCTCCCTCAGAACCACCAGACTCTACCTTTGAGGGTTGTGTGTAGGCAGCTCATTGCTCTTGTTCTCCAAACCGAAGTCAGTTTATGTCAATCCTGTTTCATTTTCAGCTTTCTGTGAAGCCGTTCCCTTCATTATTTTTGACACACATTCTTAGATTAGATCCATATGTTTATTAATTCCACAAGAAATCCAGGAGAAATCAGATCTGGGCAATTTATGACTCCTGAATCCCTCGAAAGATTACAGAAATCTTTCAATAATAAAATACAATATGCAGTTATTCTAGAAATTTCTGCTCACTTATCTTCATAATCGTAAATTATTTCATACCTAATTACAAACAGGCAGACTGAATAATTGTCTTCATTGAGGGATGTTTGACACTGAGAAAATATAGCCTTATTTTATAAACCTTTTAATGTTCAGACTATAAATATGTCACAGCTAAGGAGTACTGCATCTTTAAGTATATTAAAGTCACTCTTGTGTAACCAAACATAATGGGATTTTTAAATGAATTATAACTAAAGTACTTAACAAACAACTTTTTAAACTTCCAACATGTGTAAAGCGATTTGAAACTGTCCGTTTCATATTAAATGCCCCAAAGTATATTTCATTCAACTCATTTGGCAAAAAATTATATTGGTGGAGATTTTTCCAAGATATAGACCTAACAGAAAGGAAAGGATTCAATGGGAAATTTAATACCTTATTCTCCCTTCATATGTGCAAAAAGTCTCACCAATGAGGTGTCAGATATCTGTTTATGTTTGGGAGAGTTTTGGAGTAAGATCAGGACATATGCATTCAATATTTAGTAAGGGGATTGTCCATCTGTATTCTGGTGCCTTGGAATGAAGTAATGAAGCTGTAAAACACAAAGCCTTTCCTTCTGTTTGAGATCTCAATTCACACTGCAGACTGGCTGGCCTGCCTATAGAAAGAGCAACTTTGTGTGTCTTTCCATGCATTTGATCATGCATGGTCTTACATGTCTTATTTCATAATCCTAATGACATATTGCAATGGCTGGCTTATTTAAATCTTCCGTTGACACCAAGATTGGCCTTTACATTCCAGGATAATAAGGTCTTTGTCTGTTTTTATAATCACCTTATCCTAGACTGTAGTAGTCCAGTGAGTGGCTTCTAAATGAATGGATAAGCATTTATGGAATGATTGTATATTAGAGTTTGGAAATGTAAGAACAAAGAAAGAGCCTTGCTCTTAGGGACCCCTCTCCATGTAAGACAGCATGGCTTCTGGAGAGTGCGTGAGACAAACTGAGGCCATCTTAGCATCATTTGCTGTACTGCTTTGGTCTGTAACAAAGATTTTATAAGAGTAGATAGAAGATAGATTGCTAGAAGCTCTAGAGAGTGTTCTGGAGTACTAGCTCCAGGGCTATCTTGTGCTTGATTTAACTATGAAGAGAAAGACCTTACAATTTCAGATTTGTGGAAACCACTGCCCTAGAAAGTTCTGTTGTTGTCATAGCAAAGGATGCTGCTTCCATCTGCAAGAGAGAGAATGTATTAGCCATCTCCATCAAGGCATGTTGCTTTGGTGCGGTCTTGTAGTAGCACACAGGGCAATATGCTTGGCTTTATGAGGGCATCACTTCATAGCATCAGAATTCCAGCTCCAGATGAGGAAGTCCCCTATTGAGTTCATTGTAACACCATATGGTACCTATGGTATAGTGGTCTCAAGTCTAGGATGGGGTCTTAGTTGTAATTTTTCTGCCCTGGCTTCTGGATCAGAAAAGAACAAATTGTTGAGCTTGGGCAGGCCACAGGACTCAGTTGCAATTCTAATGAGAGAAGTTCAAGGCTACCAAAGCAAATAGTTAAACTCTGTGTCCTTAAATACTACTCAATCGTGATCCACGTCATGAGGCAAAACCTAGGAACTCATTACCACACTTTGAAAACTATTTTTTTCTTCTTTTTTTTTGTACATTCTATGATGATGCATTCTGAGTTCAGAGTATACATGTGATCATCAGTCAATTTTTCAACAAGATAGTTTGTAGCTGCCAAGAAAAATTCAGCTAATGGAGGCAATTCTAACTGAATCAAGAAAGAAGGATTTATGTTGTCTTTCCCATTCCCAGATTCCTTGCAGCTAAATAAAAGCCAGAGATCTCTAATTATCCAGTGGAGTTTCCTTCCCACCACCAGAATCATAAAAACACAAAGCTAGGGTAGACTGGGCCTTGTGCTTTTCACTTCATCTTTCTGGGGTCATTTCTGGGAATGTGGTTGTTCTGAGGATACAATTCATCTTTCGGCTCAGATGCTGGTGAAAGGGATCACTTCACTGCATCTATTTGAGATCCCAGGTCGTTACTGTGGATTAAAGAAAGATTACAAAACAGACCAGGATGAACAGACCAGGCAGGGGGTGCTGTGCAGAACAGTCATCTGTTGGTTTATTTCAAAGAAGGCTCCGTGGAGACATTGCATCATACAGAATAGTTTTACTAAAACTATGGCGTTTCCTTGTCTTCCCATCAGTGTTTTGCATTTATCTCATCTACTCATTTTCAATTACGTTGATTGTCAGCTGCTGCTGGATTTCAGAAAAACTAAGGACTGCTTTACACATCCCTTCCCCCTTCTTATTTATGATATTAAGAGCCAAAACATACAAGAACTGTCAGTATATCAGGGAAAAGCCAAATGAAGTATATTTTTATGCCAGAAAGAACACAAAAAGTCTTTATTTTTATTTAAGAACAGAATATTTTCCTTCTTATAAAACTGAGAAGTTACAATGGTATCTAGTGGGTCAGCAGAAGTTGATACGTTTCAGTGCAACACATTGGCTATTCATACTTGTGCGCACTCTTCTCATTCAGAAAAAAGAAGCAAGTCAGGTATCAAAGGTTCCTGTAACAGCTTTAACCCTCACAGATGTTACAGAAAGCTACTGTGAGCTTATAAATTTGAACTAAAGCTGATCATTGAGGCTTTTCATAGGTAACTGTACAATGCCAGTGTGGAGGTGGAGGTTGTGCAGTGACGTCTGGTTGATGGCCTCAGTAGCTCTGTTAGAGAACTGAGACAAAAGACCACTTATTTCTTCTCTTTTTTATATGCTTGGTATGAGGGGAAATTTACTTCGTTTTTCTTAGACAAACTTTTGTTTCTATGAAAAGAGAATCTCCTCCTGATGCTTCCTGGCATATAAAAATGAAAACTGAGTCACTGGACCTCCGACAACATAGTGTAGGGGTCAGCTCATAGAGACTTGATCCTAAGTACAGGACCCAAGTCTAGGCTTTGCCATTTACTAGCAGATAGCTTAGACACATTGAACTAGGTTCCAGAGTTTCCACACCTCTGATATGTGATACATCCAGAACAACAGAGAGAACTACAGGGCTCAATCATGATACTACTCTGATTAATCCCATGGACTCATCCATCTATTTCAGAATTCAATTTTCACTAAGTGTCAATTATGTATAAAGCACTTTGTTATGACTTGACCTCTAGTCGGGGAAAATCGATGAGATTTTTATTTTTTAGAGACTTCTTAGGGGAGAATATATATTAAAACATATTTTCAATGATTTCAGATTTAATAAGTGTCAAAGCAAGTGGTAAGTGTCATAAGAAGAAGATAGACTGGGGTAACCTTAGAGACAAGGTGATGGAGACTTTGGTTCAAGGTTCTCACAGAGGTCCCCTCTGAGGAGGAAAGGCAGATTTACCAGGGAAAGTACAAAGCATGAACTTTAGGGTCCTCTTGTGGCTGAGCTGGTTGCAAGGCCTGAGCTCTGCTTCCATGTGAGATTATGTGCTTTTTTCTTAAGAAATGCTCCTCATATTGGTAGTGGTAGAGCATGATTAAGGCCCAAGGCCCAACACCCAGTTCCACAAAAAGAGAGATATTTTTTCCAGTTGTCTAGGCTTTTAGGTTCTACCATAGGCATGTCTACTGTGGAGGTGACATATGATAGTGGGCAGTCTTATAGAGACTCAGAGCAAGCCTTTTTTAGGAGTAGGAGCCCATATGTACAAAAGCAACACAGGCCCCATCAAGTTCATAAGAATAAAAGAGGCAATTGTAGCCGGGCGGTGGTAGTGCATGCCTTTAACCCCAGCACTCGGGAGGCAGAGCCAGCGGATCTCTGTGAGTTCGAGGCCAGCCTGGGCTACAGAGTTTCAGGAAAGGCGCAAAGCTACACAGAGAAACCCTGTCTCGAAAAAACCAAAAAAACCAAAAAAAAAAAAAAAAAAAAGGCTTGCAGAGATAATGTCTCTTAGGGACTTACAAGTGAGTAAGCAGGCTCTTAGAGGTAATTAAGGTTAGTGTTCATTGGTTGGACTGTATTCAAAAGATATGTGGGCATCCCAAAGAAGCACAGATCTTCTAAATTTGATTTTATTTGGAAGAAGAGTCTTTTTTTATACAGTCTAATTAAAATGGTGTCATTGGGTTGGATCCTAATCCAGTATCACTGGTATTCTTACAAAAATGGAGGGATTGGGCCTAAAGTCACCCAAAGAGGGATGCTGCATGGAAAATGCCACTTGACCCCAGATAGTTGAGCTAATACAGGCATGAGCCTCATCACTAAAATTATCTAGGAGAACAACCATAGGGTAGGAGATGCCAGAGCAGGCTCTCCTACAGGGTTCAAAGGCACCACTGTGCCTTGCCTACATACTGATTCCAGACTTGTCACTCAGGGAAACTATAAGATGGTACACTTCTGCCATTTAAAGCTACTCAGTTTGTGGTGATTTGTTTCAGAAGTTCTGGGAAACAAATGGAGATGGGAAGCCACTGGGGAATTGGAGTCTGTGCGTGGTGGACACAGTTGATGAGAATGAGCAGAGGGAGGGGCATGTGCCTGGTTCTCACAGGGATCCAGCTTGTAGATATGATTGGTTGTGGCTGTAGTGGAGACGGGGAGAAGAGGATGGATCCTGGGTGAATGTTGGCAATTGAGCTGGTGGTGTTTGCTCCATGGTTTGGGCTTGGGGGTAGGACAAAGAAAGAAGGACCCAAGGATGCTTGCGTTTTGGAGGCTTCCCATCCATCCTACTTATGTGTTATATCCCCGAGAAACATCCACAGCGCTGTTGACGTCCTCCCTCACCAGTTTCATGGCATCTTTTCACTTAATAATCTCTCTTGTTTATTAACTTTAATAGTGTTGTAGCATTTAGTTCCCTTGCTAAAAGGGATGTTAGCTATTATACCAGATGGTTCAACAAATAATTATCTTCATACTTACATAAGAGCTTTATTTATTTTTTTTCCAATTACCGGTACATTTTTGGACCTATTAAAAGTCTAAAAGCTCTACCGATAGGCACCTACAAGAGGCCCTATAATCTTCAAGGAGAATTTAGTATTTGGTTGTTGGGCTCCTAAACTCTTCCCAGCTATGCTACTGTTTCAGTCATTGAGAGTTTAATGGAGGAGAAAATCAGAATGTATTGATTTCCTCTTCTGCCTTTGGAAGAGGCATTCCAAGTTGTTTTTATAATGTTTTGAAGCACCCGAGGCAGTGCCTTTTAGAGCACTTGAGAAAAGCGAAATCTGCAAGGTGAGCAGGGAGGCAGCTTTCATTGGGGTCTGCCTCTGAGTTAGTGTAAATGTAAGAAAGGAGATGAGAATAGGAATCCTTTCCAATCCAGCCCCTCCCCCCCCATCACGTCTAAGTCAGTGTTGTATTGTTGGGAAGCATGATGGGAAGCATGGCAGCACACAAGGAGATGTGGTACTGGAAAAGTAGCTGAGGGTTCTACATTTGGATCCACAGTTAGCAGGAAGAAAGACACTGGGCCTGGCTTGGGCCCTTGAAACCTGAAAGCCCATATCCAGTGACACATCTACCCTGTTGAGGACATACCTTCTAATAACGCCACTCCCTGATGACTAAGCATCCCAATCTATGAGCCTATGGGGGCCATTCTAAATCAAACCTCTCTCTCTCTCTCTCTCTCTCTCCCTCCCCCCCCCCTGTGTGTGTGTGTGTGTGTGTGTAACCACAGACCACAGGTCACAGTCAAGTTTTACATTTTCAATGCTGACTCCAAAGACTCTGCTTCACCTACCTCAACTGTGTTAAAAATCTTTTTGCATTTTCTCCTGGCTTGTTTTTTATCACTTTGCTTGGAAAAAAATTCACTAGAAAGATTCACTTCCAGCCCCGCTACCCTTTGTCTGTCTTGCTCCTCTTTACTCATTTAGATCAGGAGGTTACATACTTGTGAGAGTAGGAGTATTAAAGATTACAGAACTTTGTCCACACAGTACTTCAGCGACAAAAATGTGTCAAGTGGTCACACAGCAAAATTAGTCAGAGTTTGTAGGCAGAGATACTGTTCAAACAGATCATTGCAGTGAAAGCTCTGGACCTGGCTTTTCCTTTTGACTTTTCAATCTCTCTGACCCTTAGGACTTTTATCTATGAAAAATTTGTATAATGATCCATGAGTAAAGGTCAGATGAAGTTGTGCATATGAAAAGACTTGACATACTATAAAGTGTTAGATATATGTAAGGTTCCCACTAGTGATGTCTGAAACAAAATGAGGAAGGTCTTTGTAGCAACTTCAAAAGAATTTTGGCATTTATTGTAAATAAGGATATGCAAAATGAACAGGAATGTGCCTGGTGTGGTTTGCATTCATAGAAATGTTTATTCAATAAAAACTAAAACATAGGAAAACTGTGTGGGAATTTCCAAGAACCTTGCCATTCCTTATCATTCCCAACCTCTAGACCTAGGCCTGGTTACTCAATCTGTCCATTGCCCCAGCCTGATAAGTTCCCTGGAACCCCATCTGTCCGCATTATCCCCAATACCCAGACCTAGCTCTGTTCATACAGCCTGCCTGGTGGGGTTAGCCTGGTGAGTACCCTAGATCTTTACCTACCTGTATTATCCTCACACATAAGTGACAAGTAATTTTGAGTATATGGGTATCCCTATTTGGTATCACTTAGCATTATAATCTATATATCATCTAGTTCAAACACTATTAATTTCTTCGTAGGTTTCTGGTCTTACAAAAATTCTAGTATGCTGGGCTAGAGTGTCTCAGATTCAGTCTGGAGCTCTTGTCTTTTTCAGTAGTGAGAAATTTGACATTCTTTTATCTTTCTTGTTGGAAGTTTCCTCTCTGGGCCCAGGCTGCTTTCTAATACCCCATGGGGTCCTAAAATAGGCTAGTTCCACAATTGCAAAATCCAGAGTTCAACAGCAAAGGAGAGTGTAAAACAACCTATAGGTGCTATAATTGAGTGTAGAAGTCAGAAACACAACCCTAGGTACCCAATAAAAATGTTCAGGTTTGATTTTCACAAGGCAGCTGTCCAGCTAGGTACCTGGAAGGGTTCTAGAAGCAGCAGAGCACTGTGATGACAAAGGTATGCACAGATTCAATTAAGTGAACACATGAGCACCCAGTAGGACATTCAGTCTCCAAAGCAGGTTATCATGGCATGCCAGGTAGCCTTCACAGACAGGTTTCCTGCACCCCTTCCCATGTGTGCTGTTTATCTCACTGTGCTCTCTCGATTTGTAGTTAAAGATGAAAAGTGAGTCAGGACCTGTTCCACTTACTTAGACGCACCGTGGATTTTTCTAGAGTGTTTCCTTTCATCCCTACTTTAAATCTGGGTAGGGACTAGAAGCAGAAAGAAACCCCCACGAGGGAGAGACAGTTAGCTAGGGGACAGTTGTGGCTATGATGCTTCAAATCAAACCCAGCTCCAGTGACACAGTTCTGCCACAGTGCCACAGGCAACACTTTTCCACACTTGAAGGGCACTGTGGTTACCAGATGAGCCTCCCATCAGCAGAGAGCCAGAAATGCTTTGGTTCCCCAAACCCTTTCTCATAAATCTCCGCCTAAATTAGCAGGAGAAAAGATACTGAGCTTCAGATCCCTGCCAGGCTTTCATTAATCCTCCAGACACCGCCAGGATCTGTCTCGCTTTCTCCTTTTCTTTGCCAGCAAAATGACACTTAACGAAGAAGGTACCCTCGAACATGCTGGTACGTTCCTGACAAACTTTCATAAATATGCCCAGCTGTTTTCCCCAGTTCGGCTCTGTGTAGCCTGCAAATCACTGATTAATTTGCACACAGCTGCTGCAGATTCAAGGCAGACGAGCTCCCTAGAAACATTCCATGTTGCTGGTATTAAGCCTCTAATTTCCTTAAGTGAAAAGTTTCTAAAGCTGTTCAAATTTTCTGAAAAAGCTGCAAAGGCAGGGCCCCTGGGCTTCCTCCCCACTTGTCTGACAGCTACACTGAAATGCCGAAAAATCTGCTTAACCATTGTGTGTCTGCCTGCTACTTGGTAGCCTAGCAATGACTAGGTCTCTGTTTAGACTTTTCTAGACATTTTGGGCAAGGCCTGAAAAGGAGACTGTGCCCTCTTGAGGGTGAGACCTTGAGTTTTAAAGTCCAGCAGATTAAGATTAAAATCCTTCTTCCTTCTTTGGGTCTGGGGCCCTGTGCTTCTCTGATAATTGAGTCTACATAAAAAAAGCCCTGGGGAGTCTTTAAGAAGATAATTTATTCAACAGGAAAGATTTTAAGTGTTTTCATAACCTTTCTTCTCAGTCACTGTCTATAAGAAATTTGGGGTCTTGTAGCATGCTTTGACTGTTCCTGTAAATTAGAGTAAGGAATAGAGGAAGTGGTTTGGAAAGGTCTGGAAGACCATATGGATTTACTCTAGGAGGGGCAGAGATCTACTTCTGAAAGGAATACTCTTAACTGTAGGTGGCTGAGAGCCTGAGGGAATCAAAATAGACTGGCCTTTTCAGAAAGCGCTTGGGAGTTCAGGGCCTATCGGGGAATGATGAGCAGGCAGAGGTAAGAGATGAACAATGAGCCAGATACCAGAATTCTCTGAACTGATGCTTTGGGGTCCCTGCTTACCTGACCAGTTTCTTTTACCTGACCGTCTCCTATTCCCAAGAGATGGTGAGGATCACAAAGATTTGCAGCCCGGAGGAAAGGGAAGGAGGCAAGCATACAGGTGACAAGGACATTTAGTGACGTGCCATCATGGATGGGCAGAGACTGAACACCAACATTCCAATGATATTCTTCAACTAGGAAAAATAATCCTAAGCACACAGAAACACAAAGGCCTCTAAAGCTGGTTATTCTGAACAAAAATGGCAATGGAGGTCCCACAAAACTTGGTTTCAAATGATAGCATCATAGTAATAAGTGTAGCATGGTACTGGTATAAAATTAAATGTGTCGATCAATGGAATAGAAGACCCATAAATAAATCTAAGCAGGAGAAACACTTGCTTCTTAACGAAGATGTCAAACAACACATTGGAGAAATGAAAGGGATTTGGTTTTGGTCTTCTACATGTGGATATCCAGTTTTTCCAGCACCAGTTTTTGAAAAGACCTTAATTTCTATAAAAAATTATTTTAAAATGGGGAAGATACCTGGATTTAAGACTCAAAGTGTTAAAATTGTTAATGGAAAATACTTTACAGTATAGATATACACAAGGCCATCCTGAATAGGACTGTGAAAGCTCAGGAAAAAAAAAAAAGCAGCAAGAACTGACAGTATGGGGTTTATTCAAAAAGCTTTGTTCCAGCAAAGGAACTAACTTACAAAAGTAAAAAGATTATGTAGAATAAGTGAAGAATCTCTGCTAGCTATTTATAAAGCAGGGAATTATTATCCACACTATATAAAGAACTCAAAACTTTAAATAGTAAAAAAAAAAAGAAAGAAACATTTTCTAACCATTGTTAGAGAACTGTAGAGAAATCACAACTATTTAATGGAAATGGAGATCATCTGTTTTACTAGTGACAAATTTTGAAAATTATTTCAATATTAATACATATAGGCATTTGTCATGTAGCATTCCTGAACTAAGTCCCGGACTCAACTGGTGTTGGGAAGCACCACAGGCTAGTGTTTGAACACACTCACATATAAGTTGTTTCTCCTTTTATTGAAATCCATCAGAAGTGTTTGATTTATTAATATAAATATTTAAAAGGTTATATATTATTGAAATTAATATAATGCTTACAGGAGACTTTCATAGGTTAAATAAGATTTGGTTTTATTTACCATTTTATTAGTCCTTTGAGAATTTCGTACAATTTATTTTGGTCATATTCACTCTCTGTACCCCAAATCTTCTTGGGTCCACCCTCACATTCCTGGATATTTAACTTTCTGTCCTTTTGCAAAAGAAGATCATGTCCAATTTGTGCTGCTCATTTACTTTTGGATATTTGACTTTCCACTGGATCGTGGTGGTCAACTTACCAGAGGCCACACTCTTAAAGAAAATGGACTCTCTCTCTCTCTCTCAGAAGCTATTCATTGCCAATAGCTTCTCAGTTAGGGGTGAGACTTCAAGACCACTACCTCTCTTTCATGCTAGATCCTGTCTGGCTTGAATTGGTACAGGCCTTGTGTGTGCTGTCACAAACACCACGAGTTCATGTGTACACCTCTGCTGTGTCCAGAAAACACTCTCCTTACAGTCTTCCACTACCCATGGCTCTTACTTCACCCACTGTTCAACAATAATCCCCGAGCTTCAGGAGGAGGGGGTGTGACATTGTGTGACATTGATGTCCCATTTAGGCCTGAGCATTTTGCAGTCTCTTATTCTTCGCACTTAAACCAGTTGTGGGCTGTGGCACGAATTTCTAAATGGTCTTATAATAAAAAAAAACACGGTACCAGATATTGGAGTAAATGCTGAAAGATCAGAGAGACAAAGGAACAAGCCGCCCCTTACCTCTAGGACTCCTCAGCCTGAAAAGCTTCAGCTGATCGGCCTCTAGCTGAATGAGCTTCCTCAGTCAAAAAGGCTTCAGCCAAAAAAGCCTCTTGCTGAAAGGGACACTTCTGTTGAAAAGCCTTTAGTTTCTGTCTCCTCACACCTTATATACCTTTCTCCGCCAAGCCATCACTTCCTGGGATTAAAGGTATGTGTACTTCCCAGTACTGGGATTAAAGGTGTGTGCCAGCACTGCCTGGCTCTGTTTCCTCTCCTAGACTGAGTCAATCTCATGTAGTCCAGGGTGGCTTTGAACTCATAGAGATCCAGCCAGATCTCTGCCTCCCGAGTGCTAAGATAAAGGTGTGTGCTACCACTACCTGGCCTCTATGTTTAATTTAGTGGCTTGTTCTGTTCTCTGATCTTCAGGCAAAGTTTATTAAGGTACACAATATATCACCACAGTGGGCCTTTGGGTTAATCACTATCTACTGAAGAAAGACACTTCTCTCATGAGAGTTGAGATAAGCACTAACATGTTGGTATAACAATAAATCATGAAGAGTCCCTTTAAAACTGTGGCCATTTAACAGAGTAGTGGTAATAGGTTCTCCCCTAGTACCAATGGCCTGTCTAGCTGAAGGTTCTTGGTCTTGATAATTATTTCAGGTATGGGTTTCATCTTGTAGTGTGGGCTTTAAATCTAATCATAGAATAGTTGGTTATACCATAATATTTTGCCACTAATAGCCATGTCTTGCCAGCCTCGTTCACCATAGCTGCTGGAATGTACAGGTGAGTAAGATTGATGCTAATTTTTCTCCTCAAAGCAGTGTGCACAGCAGCTGTAGAAGGGTGTGGAGGGAAACTGTAGGGGTGAAAGACGTTAACAGTCCTATTTAGCTGTGAGCCCTATGAACTACAATAATGACCAGTCTGGCTAGATGTGCCCATTCGTGCAGTTACAACACTCATTTTATAAGTGTAACCAATTACTTTATTATTGTATTTATGGCTCATGCCACAGGGGGAACTCATACCTACTACTATAAACCTGGTTAAGAACCTGTGGCTCTGGAAATAATAGACCCTAGGGGAGAGTCTGCTACTATCATTGTGCTAAGTGGACATGATATCAAACTATCTTCTAAATATACCTTTATGCCCACAGATTGTTGTAGTTCTCAGCATGTATCGGGGATGTTTCTTTTTTTTCTTCAGTGGGTAGTGGTTAATACAGAGATTCACAGCTGGCAAACGTGCAGAGAAAAGTGACAATGGAGTGATCACCTCTAAAGAGGACATCTATATCACTCCCTTCCCCAGGCTCAGGGGAACACCACCAAAGAAAAAGCAGAAAAAATACAAGAGTCAGGGGTACTCTATTTCAGCCCTATGTCTTCTGGACATTGCTGATCTACTTATGAACTCAGAGCAGCTATCGTTACTAACACATTTCCTGCCTAAGACTCGTCTCCTCAACATTTCATCATAGAAGGGAAAAGGGCTCCCAGCATCCCACCCATGCTTGAGACACTATTGACAGTTAAAAATGGTTGGTGGAAGGGGTGTTACCTTCTTTGTTGGTGTAACAACTGATAAATTGGCCATTTCCCAGTAAAGAAATCCTTACCCAAGCTCATACAGGAAACCCAAATTAAAGCGAGTGGGTTAAACACACACAAAAGACATGTAAGTAGGAGGCAGACCTGCTGGGAAGGAGTAGGGTTTCAGCAGGAACCAGGGAATGAGACAAGGTATTAGTGAGTGACATATATTAAAACTATTATAGACATGTATGGAATTGTCAACATTTAAATTATAAGACAGAGCAAAACCACAAACCAATCTCTCACCAAGAGCAATACAGATAAAACCTATGTCTGACAATGATAAAGACTTGGAACTGGGCTGGGGAGATGCCTTAGTGGGCAAAAGCACTTGTTGTAAGCATGAGGACCTGAGTTTGAATTTCCAGAATCCACTTAAAGCTGGATATGTTGTGTGAGCTTCTATAACTCTAACACTCATATGAAGAGACAGGACATAGAAAGGGGAGAAGTTGCAGGACTGCTAGTCTGGTATATTCAGTAAAATAATCAAGTGGACCTTTTTTCAGACAAAGGTGGAGGGTGAGGACTGAGCCTGAAGTTGTCCTCTGGCCTCCATACATGTAGATTACAAATGAGACTATGCTCATGTATGCGTACAGACACATACTTTGCACATGTTCACACACATAAGAATAGACGTAAGAACGAAGGGAAATTACTAAAAGTCCTACTGAAGCTGTGTGCTGAAGGCTTTGTTGTCACCATGCAGTGCTATTGGAAAGTGAGAGAAACTCTAGCAAGTGTGGCCTGGTGAGGGGAGGCTGACATTGGGGGTGCCTTTGAACTCAGGGGATGTTGGGATGAGGAGAATTCATTACTGCTCTCCTTTCTTTTACATATTAAGGCATTATGCCATCATACACCAAACAGCTCTGCTCCAGCACTGGCGTCCCACCATGATGCTTAGCCTTGCCACAAGTCCAAAGCTACAGGGCCAAGCAATCATGGAACAAACTTCTGACACTGTAACCTACAAGAAACCTTTCCTCCTTCTGAGTTGATATTCTCAGGTATTCACAGGAGTAGGAATGCAATTGACACAGGGATCATGTTCTAGAAAAACACACAGTTGATTTGGCAACTAACAAAGTATGTGTTTGATTCGTGTGTGCTTTCTGAAAAACAAACTCCCAGAACTTAAAGAGCAGAGCACTTGGCTAACGGAAGTCAGTATCTGATTGATGCTAATCTTCCTAGATTCAGGTTGGTAGTAAACTGAGACCTGCAAAGATGATGACATTGGAAATTAGCCTATTAAATGATAC
The DNA here is from genome assembly GCF_007827085.1 of Peromyscus californicus insignis. Lineage (NCBI taxonomy): Eukaryota > Metazoa > Chordata > Mammalia > Rodentia > Cricetidae > Peromyscus > Peromyscus californicus. Next base: position 46,640,013 of record NW_026294447.1, on the reverse strand, counting down.
TAGTTTGGTCCCCTGGGGAATTTGGCTTTGAAAATATCTATCATATAAAGTCTTATAAGTTCTGCACATGAAGGGATGTCTAGGAAAGAAACTGCTTCATAGATGGATTTTTTTTTAGAAGTTCCTTTAAAGGCAGCCAGTGCACTTGAATTATGATTTGATTATGAGATATTTGATTTACTCACAAATTTTCAAGAACCCTCCAATTATACAGAAAAAAAATTAAACTCAGGCTAAGCTAGGCTAGCCTCATTTTAACTTGAATTAGAAGTGACCAATGTGTCTTAAAAGGTGCTATTTCTTCCACATCAATTTTCACTTGCCTTAATTTCCTTATAAAATGGAAAGAAAGGTTTTGACTCTGTGTGTCTTTTCAGCATAGATATATATTCTTAGCTGTGACTTAACTTTATCTTCCATTTTCTTATCTGCCTAAGAAGATGCAGTTGTTCAAAACCAATTTACTTGGTTAATTCTTTCCTCTGTCATCTTTGTAATTATTTCCAATAGGTTTTGGCCAAACAATTCATTCTCCATCATGTGGTTTCATCTCAGCTAAAAGTTTGTGTCCACAAAGTCAGTTGTCATGGCAACAGCTGGGCTGTTACCAGCCCAATATTGTGACTATACTGCAGGAAAAGGAAAAGGAAAATGATGGGGGAGGAGGCGATTTTCTGGCCATTTCCACAAATCTGTATTTTAATAATTAATCATCACTATTGTACTTCATTCTCATGCACACAATTCTGTTCTTAAGCACTCTGAGTTCTAGTACACTGATCATCCTGCATACATTTGTCATACATTTATAATTTAATCAATATTTATTAAGAGGAAACCACGATGTCTGGTCTAGCATAAGTGCAATAATTGACTCACTTGTGAATTTATCCATAAATATGTATTGAACACATACACTGGGCCAGGCCAGGTTTGAGGAGTTGCACCCAGTAGTGAACATGGCTGATAATGTCATGGCTGTCCTAGAGAAGTAGGAGAGCCAGACAGTGAAGAGGTAAACACACACTGAAGGCATATTCAGATGATTATACACAGTATAATTATTCAGATGATTATACATGGTACAGCAGAGATAAAATATAGTGCCATGAGGAAGTGGTAGCACTGATGCTGAGGAAAAGCCTCATACATTCACATTGGAGTGGGTACCTGAATGAAAAGGGACTCATACAAATTATGTGGTGAGTGTCTTTTCAGATAGAGAGGTCAGTAGGCGTGAAGAAACGAAGGCACAGAATGCTTGACATCTTAATTTGTTTGTTTTGAGACAGAGGGTCACAATTTAGCTCAGGTTGGCTTGGCACTAATGGCAACCTTCCTCCTTCAGCTTCCCCAGTGCTGGACTTCCAAGTGTTTGCCATCACACTGGTTATTATTACTTTAGGAAACACAGGAACAGACCAGTGAGTATGGAAGGCAGGGAACAAATGAATGAAGAAAGGAGGAGAAGTCTTAGATCCAATCTTTAATGACAAGAAGGGCAAAGGTTATGAGTCTTGTATCAGTTACTCACTGCTGTGACAAGATACCCAAGGAAAGCTACTTAAGGAAATAAAAGTTTATTCTTTTTGTTCACCTTGAAGAAACAGTCCTTCATGATGGCAGGAGTGTGGGTGCTGTGGGATGGTCTGTATGTTAAATGTGTTACTCTGATTGGTTAATAAATAGTAGCCAGCAGCCAGGCAGGAAGTATAGGCGGGACCAGGAGAGAAGAGAATTTGGGGAAGTGGAAGGCAGAAGCGGAGAGACGCTGCCAGCCACCGCCATGACAAGCGAGATGTAAGGTACCGGTAAGCCACGAGTCATGTGGCAAAGTATAGGCTAATAGAAATGTGTTAATTTAAGATAGAAGAATAGTTAGCAAGAAGCCTGCCACAGCCATATAATTTGTAAGCAATATAAGTCTCTCTGTGTTTACTTGGTTGGGTCTAAGTGGCTATGGGACTGGCAGATGAGAGAGATTTGTCCTGACCATGGCCCAGGCAAGACCAGAAAACCTCTAGCTACATGTGGGGCAGCTTCTCACATTGCATCTGTATTCAGGAAGCAGAGACAGAGGAATAAATGTTCTCAGCTTACCTTCTTATTTTTCTTCACTGTAGGACTCCAGCCTATTAGGTGATTCCACCTATGATTAGGATGGGTCTTCCCATATCTGTAAACCCAATCTATAAGTTCTCTAACAGACATTCCCAAGAAGTTTGTCTCTCCAGTGATTCTGGATTATGTTAAGTTGACGATTAACATTAACCACCACAGGGATGTAACCTATACCATTTTTAAGGTTTGGAAAATGCCGAAGGGCCCTGTATTTGGTCTAATTCTCTACTCTGAAACATTGATATGGGTGGAGGTGACATGCAGAACACACAACATGAACAACTGCTGTTCCTCATCTCTCTGTCTGCACACAGCATTCACAATACACATGAATGTAAACTTCAGGCAGGTGTTCAAAGTTCAGCAAGACTCCGAGCACAAGGTAAACTCTGCTGCATAAACCACTGTAACTCAGCCTGGTGCCTGGCTGTGGCTCTCTGTATCTGCTTCCATCAGTCACTGGACAAAGGCTCTATGATGACAGCTAGGATATTCACTAGACCGGTCACCAGAGTAGACTGGTCCAGGCACCCTCTGGACCACTGCCAGCAGACCAAGGTGGGGTCAACCTTGTGGATTCCTGAGGGCCTCCCCAGCACCCTGCCTCTTCCTATTCCCATGATGTCCTCATCTATCATGGTTATCTTCCTCCCTGCCCTCCCACTCTGTCCCTGTTCCAGCTTGACCCTCCATTTCCCTATGTTCTCATCCCCCACTCCTCACCTTCTGCCACCCCCCAACACCCAGTCCACTCATGTAGATCTCATCCACTTCTCCTTCACAGGGTCATCCACGTGTCCCTCCTAGGGTCTCTCCCTGTTAGCTAGCCAATGGAAAGGCATTAATGTCTCAGAATAGCTATGTCCTCTGAACTCACTTTGCATGAAGGGTGAAGACAATGTTATGCTGAAAAACATCAAAAGCTAAGAAACTCTATTATGCCCTTTCTTACTTGTGTGTCTTCATTATTGGACCCAAATATTCTTTCAGTGACAGTGAGGACACAGAAGGAATGGGAAGGATAGTTCTGAGCTCCTGTTCCTTACACCCATTCCTTGCTCATCAGTAAGCCAAAGAAGAGAAAACTGCATCTCAAAAATTCAATAACAGCTGGTCAAGTTTTATAGTTATTCTGCTCAGATGAACATATACATGCCCAAATATAGACTTTGTATTCTGTGGTTTCACATTTAGCTAATGACACATGCTCACATTGGCTTCTGAAAACTAGCATGACATAGCTTTAAAATAAATAAAACTATGTTAGCAATTTAAATTTTATGATAATTATTATTATACTTATTTTATTAATAATTTTAAATTTCCTTTACTGAGGACAACATCAAATAGCACATAGAAAATAGAATGGTATGCCCGAAGAAAGGCAGTAGATGGAAAAATCTAATGTTTTAGAAATTTATCACTGCATTCCATGAATTCATGACCAGCGCTATGATAACATAAGATATATAGCAACACATATTATTGTATAAAAGGATCTCAGGTCAATTACTTAGCATGTCTGAGCCTCTAATTCCTCAGCTTTCAAAGAGAATTAAGTAATTGATGAACAATGCTGTAATGAAGGTTATTTCTCAAGATGTTGCAGGAGTAAATCCTTCACTGGGAGACTATTTTTTTTCTGGCAGGTATTCAATAAAATATAAGTGTGATGTGGTAAAAGTACCTTATAAAACAGTAGGTTCTGTGTGGATATGATTTATTTTAGGATTGTAAGCAAGGCAATTTTATATCACGATAGCAGTATTTTTTGCTTTAAAGGAAATTGGGAAACAGCATTCAACAATATACCTGTGATAGTTAATTTTATGAGTTAACTTGGTTGGGCTAAAGGATGCCTAGAGAGAGCTGGTAAAACATCACGTCTGGGTAAGTCTGCTTCAAGAAGAGATTAGCCTTGAAATCAGTAGACTGAATAAAAATTTCCCATATCAGTGTGGGAGGGCATTATCAGAACCTTTTGAGATCCTAATCAGATTAAAAAGATAAAATATGGCCAAATTTATTCTCTTTTGCCTGAGTCAGGGCATCTATCTTCTTCTCACAGGTTCTCTGCTCATCAGATTCTTGTCCTTACATCAGTTGACCCATCCGCCATCCTGTCATTCTTAAGGCTTTGAAGTTGGACCAAAATATGCAGCTGTGAGGTGGCATGTTATGGACTTCAGCTTCAGTAATCATGTGAACTAATCCTACAATAAACTCAGTTTATATCTCTTTGGTCTTATGGGTTGTGTCTTTCTGAGGAATTGCAATATAGTATCTTATGATAGCCTAGCTTCAGGAAAGCATTTTTTTTTTTTTGTGGGAAAAGAAGGAGAAATACAGGCTTGACAATGGCATGGATAGATTTGTACTCTTTCTGTAGCTGTATCTGAAAGGTCTGATCAATGCATTGTGGTCACTCGGGGGGAGTCTCCCTATGACAGACCAGGGACATCTGTTGCTTGTTCTGGATCTTAGTTCACTATCTTATTTGAGACAATATTGGAAATTATTATCAAATATGTGACTGATACGATGTTAGAATGGGGGACTGAGGAATGATTCAAAATATTTGAATCAAATGAGTTGCTTCACAAATGAAATTGTGAAGCAGCTCTGTTAGGATGGGATCTGATAGGGTTGAAAGTAGTTAAGATAAGAAAAAAGATGGAGTAGTTTAGGAATATAAGTTTACTGTAGGGAAGGCATTAATAGCCATGGCTGACAGAGACATACAGTGGTTCTTAACCTGTGAGTTACAACCCCTTTGGGAGTCCCATATCAGATATCTAGCATATCAGATGTTTATATTACAATTCACAGTAGCAAAATTACAGTTATACAGTACCAACGAAATAATTTTATTATGTGGGGTCACCACAATGTGGGGAACTGTGTTAAAGGGCCTCAGCATTCAGAAGGTTAAGAACCAATGGCTCAGGATACTTTGCTTACTAGTTGCTATGTATCAGCTGTCAGGCAGGAATATGTTAGTAGGAATATGAAAGAACTAGAAAATGAGACTACAGTGGTTAACTTGACAACAAACACAATGAAATCCAGCCATGTCAGGTGATAGAGGGAAGGTGGAGAAACCATACCAGCCCATAGTGTGACCTTTTCATAAGGTATTTTACTTGAATTAAAAACAAAACAAAAGAGACTTAAACATAGTCCTACTGAAGGTAAGATTTAGTTCTAAGAACTAATTATCTTTATATGATTATATTTCATATAAGAAAGTTTTGCAAGACGCATTGAAGGCGATAGGGACAATGCAAAGTTCAACCCTCTATTAAATGAGGAACGAAAGGAATAATTGATGATTTACCATTGATACCGCAGCTGTAATTGACGAAAGCTCATTCTACCAAAACCAAACCAAAGAGGAAAAAGAATTCCTAACTCAGCTAATTCTATACATTTAGCCCTGTAAAATGCAATTGGTAAGTGCTTAATTGCCATTTTTAGACACTTAACAGACTTTTATGTGGAAACTAAAATTGGTCCTTCTCTATTGAGCTTTATTTAGAATTAGGATAAATGAGAGGGCATTATAGGAAGATGGATTTCCGCTCAATGCACAGTTTTTTTTTTTTTTTTCCCACTAAAGTTCTTCCCATCACCGGCCTTGTCCTTCTCTAGCCTGTGTGACCATTTGTCAGGCATGACGTCAAACTCGAACAAATTAAGGCCTGAACCAAACAGCTTCTATAGCTGTTTTTAAGATTCCAAAATGTTGTCATAGAAGGAAATTAAATTAACAATCATTTGGCCAACTCTTTGGGAGCAGTCATTTCACTGTGTATTTCAGAAATTGTGCTAGACTTCCAAAATATTTGTCTCTATCCCAATTCACACTGTACATGATTCATCAAAGATGCTCAGCCAAGGAAGTTATCCTAATGCATCCCATTTGAGTTGAAAATTTAAAGATTATTGTTTCAAAAATAAATGGAGGGAAATGAAAGAAGAGAGAAGATGCAGTGAACACTCCATAAGTATTGGCAGATTAACTGATTATTTGGAAGCAGGCCCTGCCTGAGTTCTATGACACAAAATGAGTCTTAGAGAAAGTTATATAAAGGTGTGTTTGAAGTGGCCTCTTCTCTATGTGTCCAGTACTTGGAGGGATGAAGAAGGGGAAGAAATTGTGGAAATGGCTTTAAAGATGTTGTCATGTAGAGGTGTGGAATGTTTACCACAGCGCCAGTCCTTTCCTGAGTGACATCTTACACACAGGTCATTCTTTTTTATTTATTTGCTTTTGTGTGGTGATAGATTGTTACCCTAATAAACTTATCTGGGGAACAGAGGACAGAGCCAGCCCCTAGATTAGACATAGAGGCCAGACAGTGGTGACACATACCCTTAATCCTATCACTAGGGAGTCAGAGATCCATCTGGATCTCTGTGAGTTCAAGGCCACACTGGAAACAGAGTCAGGCAATGGTGGCACACCCTTTTAACTGCGGCATTGGGAAGCACACACACACCTTTAATCCCAGGAAGTGATGTCAGGGTAGAGAAAGGTATATAAGGCATGAGGAAACAGGAACACTAGGAGACTGAGGATTTCCTAGAGGTAAGAACGTGTGGCCGGCTTGTTCTGCTTCTCTGATCTTTTGTCTTTCACCCCCATATTTGGCTCCGGGTTTTTTTTTTTTTTAATTAATAAGACTGTTTAGGAATTTGTATTACATTTATATATTTTTGTCACCAAATGATTTGGCATCCTGTCCTTAGTTGATAACAGTAAGGACAAGTGTGCTGAGGATCAGTGTATTCCAGTGTGAGGCTGATGGAATTGCTATATCCAAGTCAGGTTCTCCATAGACAAATGGCTGGTGGGCCCCAATGCTTTTGGTTTTTAGTGACAGAGAGCTGAGTCTAGGATGTAGTAGATACAAAGAGAGCAGAGAGAGAGAAAGATACAGCAATGCAAGGCAGAGAGAGAGAGAGAGAGAGAGAGAGAGAGAGAGAGAGAGAGAGAGAGAGAGAGAGAGAGAGAGAGACAGCAATGCAAGGCAGATACAGGGAGAAACAGCAGATAAGCTACAACCATTGTATTTAAGCGCTGGAGACCAAAGTAAAGGGTACTAGGAACACAAATCAGCACACATCCCAAATAGACAGGTACTTGTAGGGAACCAGGGAACAGAAAGAGCGCAGTGGCTATGATAGAGGAATCCCTGGGATGAGAACAGTTTAAGGTGTGCATGGACAGACTTTGAGTGGCTAAGGAAACTACTGATGGGCAAACACAAATGAAACAGGGATGCAGAGACCACCATTTCTGAAAACTTTCCTTGGCAAAATCATGGATATGTGTGCTAAGTGAGAGTAGAAAAGACTCACTTCCCAGAATCTGTTGTTTGCTTTAAAAGTGTCAAGATGGCCTCCATGTGGCACTCCCTCTCACAGAGAGGCTTAAGGAAGGACCATTATAAACAAATGCCCTCTGATTGTTTCCTCTGTCTTCAAGGTCTTTTCCAGAGGTGCGTTGAACTCTGGGAATATGCATTCTCCTCCACTGTGACAGGATGAAAGGCTTGTTCCTATTGCTTGACACTATCTACCAATGAAATCATAAATCATGAGGATGATTTGGGTGCTGTGGACAGCTGACCCTAGGACCAGCATACAGGCCTTCTAAATCATTTTCTATAAATAAATGAATTTTTCTCAGCTGGTAATGATTTTCTGTCTCTCCTGGTAAGGCATGAACTTGAGCCGAGAAGCACATTGTTCTGATCCCCCCTCCCCACTGGGTCCTTTGATAAACACCAATGTGGAGATGATAACCCACAAAGGCTGCTTCAAGCTTTAGTGTTTTTCCCTTTGCCAGTGATTAGTTTTAAATAAACACACCCAGGTTTTATATTAAGAATCCATCTTTGTTCCATGCAAGGTGCATACAAAGTTCCTACCTTGCTCCTGGCTGTAAGCTGAAGACTGTTTCCACGCTCTTATGAATAGAAAAATTTAGACAAGATTCAAAACGATGGGGAGAAGCCCCAGCAAATGCATGAGGCACAAGGCAAGGCTGGGTCTATTACAGTCCCATTAACTGGCTCACAAATTTCTTATTTTCCTACACACATACAAAAACCTCTGCCAAGTTTGTCTCTTGGTTTATTATTCATACATGAGAGAGCTCCTTGGAGGAGATCATAAATACAATTTCTGTCAGCCAATTAGATGGAGGGTTTCTGATGAAGTGATAAGAACAGTGGAATTCAGAGGGATGAGGAGACGAAATGGAAAAATGAAAGCAGACGGGCATTTCTGGAAATTGCCTTGCGTGAAGCAACTGGAGAGATGAGGTGAATTAAAGAGCATGAAGCAAATCTTGTGAGCTGATTGGTGAACACACCAGTCAGCAAACATGGGCTATCTAACTGTTGGCTTCAAGGGCAGGGCACAGCTCCTCTAGCACAGGAGAGACGAACCTGTGAGAGCTGAAAACCACTTGGACGCATCCACAGATTATCAGCACCATGGCCTGAGAATGCAGCTTAATCTTGAATGCTGCTGACTTTTACAACAGCTGAGATGTAAGACAGCATGATAAAGGGATTTGTATTTTGACTGAAATCACAGGGCTCAGGACCATCGAGTCCAGGGAAGTGGCCAGAGAGGGTAAAGCAGCTCTCAGTAACCGCAGGCTACAAGTCCCTTATAAGCCCCTTCTCTGGGACATTGTGGCAACAGGTGTCTGCTGGGATCCACCGACAGATTGATGCTATCCCCCAAGAAGAATTTGGTTTCTTTATGGTATTTGAAGAGCTACAAGAAGATTTACTAGCCTTTCCTGGAAGACTGGGCAACTGAAGATAGGGAGCTTATTTTTTTGTCTTGATACTCCAGTAGGAAAAAGACAAGAGTGACGATTATTGTCACACAGTGGAGGGTGGCATAGTGGCCCGGGTCTCCCTTATTTCCTGTCACAAGGGTCAGGATACTCAATGAACTGGTGAGTGTAGAGGACCTAACTCCTTGATTTAAAGGGATACTTCTTATCTTGTCCATAAGAAGTGTCAGCTACCCCCAGTTCACTAGGGTAAGATTTTGTGTTCAAGGTCATGACCTTCTGGGGTAGACTTTCTCCAGTGACTAAAAGTGTCAAGTTATAGAACCACAATCTTCTCTCCTTAATCCAGAGCAACTCTCAGGGGCCATCTGAGTTCTTTGGTACACACTGGAATCAAGGCTTCATTATGTGAGTCAGCGTCCAACTTCTCTTGGTCTAATCGCCTTTTCCTGCCTCCTTTCTTCTGATATATCCATCAGGCTCAGGTTTTACTTCCTAGTTTACAACTCAGGGGGATCAACTTCAGTGAGTGAGAGCCTAGGATATGGATTATGATGTTATTACAGAGATGGGTAATGTTATTTAGGCAGGTTATTTAATCTCATCTGAAGTTTTAAGCACCATTGAAGGAAGGCTTGAAAGATGTTTATTGTGGTGGATCATGAGTTAGAAAAGGCCTATCTATGTTGTCATAGAATTTCAGGAGCCAATATGAAGCAAGAAGACACATTTCGTTCAGACCTAGTAATTATTAAAATTGCCCATACTGGAGTGGGCCTTTTGGATTGCCTCTGGGGGGACACCTTGCATAGCCTTGGTGCAGGGGGGAGGGGCTTGGACCTGCCTCAACTGAATGTACTAGGCTCTGCTGACTCCATATGGGAGGCCTTGCCTTGGAGGAGATGGGAATGGGGGGGCGGTGGATGGGTTGGGGAGCATGTCTTGGGGGCAGGAGGAGGGTGGAGAGAGCGATCTGTGGCTGGTATGTAAAATGAATAAGAAAAGTTCTTAATAATAAAAATACAAAAGGATTGCCCATGCCCACTATGTGTCAGGTTTGTGAGTGGGTTTGGTTGATTTTCGCTGTTGTTCCTGACAATCATGCCATTTTAAAACTATCTTTTCCTTCAATCGCTCTGCTGTCAGGGAAGCTGCAACGGTCCAACTCTCTCATTCTTACCCTGAAGATGTGAGCATTAGATGCCCCCATCCACATTCTGCATTATCTCCTTCTATTCAGGAAAGCCAGGAGCTCCATTATTATCGTTATTGTCCTTCCCTCCTTTGACACTGAGGCAGCAACATTACTTCCAGGGAGATGGTGGAAAGAAAAAGCTGACCACAGGGTTCTAAAGCCATGTGTTGGAAAAAAAAATCCAAGAGGCCAGTGTTCGAAAGACAAACAAAAGCAATCCCTGAGGAGCTGTAGGGTGATGAAAAGAAGGCTTTGAACTGGGCTACAATGAATAGCCAAAGGTCCTCATAAAGCTAAAATGTATTTACTTAATGGTTGTTCCAGTGACTTAGTACTTACCACCAGTAGCACAGTCGGGCATCTAGGTACAAGAAGTAATTATTGAGGGCTAGCGTCCATAACACCTGTTTCACTAAGGTTGAAAGTGGCCATCTTTTTTTTTTTTTCAGTGTTCATCCATCAATGTAATACTCTCTTGTCAGTTTCTATAGGTCACTATGATATTCTCTTTCGTTCCTTCCATTTCCTTTAATAATGCATACGTTTTTGACATTTCTAGAAGAGATAAAAAGTAATCACTATTATCAACACCTGCTGTGTTCTTCTGTATTCAAATCAGAAGAGGGAGATGTGCATTTATCAGACACAGTCCAGGACCACTCCTGAAAAGCAATTTAAGGAACCTCAGACTGGTGTGTGAGTGAGCAAAGGGAGGCAGTGAGGCAAGAGTTAGATTAACATAAGATATAAAGACTTGATTAATAGGAAGTGGAAACAAAGGTTCAAGAGCAAGAAATTCCCAGGCATTAGAAACACGTCATATTAAGTCAAATGGATGGCCAAGACTACTTCTACTGAGATGGCAATAGAGCCAAATACCTAACAGTAATAAAAGGGGTAGAAATTATTTCTCGTGTCTTATTTTAGTGTATGGATACTTCAACAATACCATATTGTTCATCCAGCCTAACTCAACAATGACACAGTGCTTCACTTCGGGAACAACCACTGTGGCCAGTCGCCATGAGAGGGCAGCAGAGAGCTGAGAACCGAGAGGCCTTGTGACTTAGCATGTGCCTCCTCCACCCACAGTGGAGAAAGTGATATCTGAATACCCCAGGCACATGTGGATACCTAGTTTCCTGAAGAGGAGAGAGATGCTGAGAGATGATGAGAGATGGTCAACAGTAGTGTTGAGGTGAGAAGAAATAAGAGCCTTAAAGAAGCCTTAAAGAATGCTACGAGAGAAGGGTAGAGGAAACAAACTTAGGAAGCATGGCTTTGTTATCTATCTATCTATCTATCTATCTATCTATCTATCTATCTATCTATTTACCCTTGATGACAATTTTTTATTATTGCATAAATATTTATAAATGGGAAATTTAGTATCTTGCTGTTTCCAAAACACTGATGCTCAAAAAGGTTAAAATTGAATTAGAGGTAAATTCTGAGATGTCCCTCAACTTAGTGTTCCAGAAAATTAAGGGCTTCCTGAGCTGCCTCCAGTATGGTTGTGAGTATTTTGCTATATGCTTTGGGAGACTGAGGCAGTACGGCAGAAGCAGGTCACCAGATGCTTTTTGCACCTGTTAATTCCAGTGGGCATTCTCTGCCAAGACAGGAAGCTAGAGGCCATAACTTACGAAGTCTTCCAAACAGTGAGTCATAGGGTTGAGACTCCAGTTAAAAGCCAGAACCATCTTTTGTTCACACGCTGGGGGATGTCATAAATATCACCAACTATTGAATTTTCTCTATCTCTTTTCTCCTTTTTCTTCTGGTTAATGATGCATCAAAGTCAGCTTAATGGACAAAGTTCCTCACTAATCACTGGGATAGACAAATAAACAAAAATGATCTATAGTGAATGTGTAATGTGGGGAAAGTAAATGGGAGTTTGGGGTGAAGTAAGCTAAATATAAGTCAATGGTGGGAAGTGGCAGGCGAGTGTGAGAGTTGAGGGCGGAGTCTAGAGAGGGGGGAGAGTGAAACTGGGAGGCCTCAACATTTTTAGAAACCTTGATTTATTTTCTTTATGTCTTAAATAGTTGTAGATTTTTAAAAACTTGACAAACAACTGTTTATTTCAATTTTTTTTGGAGATTATAATTACATCATTTCCCCATTTTCTTTCCTCCTTCCAAACTCTCCCATATACCCTTTCTTGCTTTCTTTCAAATTCATGGTCTCTCTTTTCTTTAATTGTACACACACACACACACACACACACACACACACACACACACGCACACACACACACACATGCACACAACACACGTTCTTAAATACATAAATACAACCTGCTCAGTCTGTATAATGTAACTTGTCGGTACTAGATAACCAGTTGGTGTGCTCTTCCCTGGAGAAGACTATTTCTCCTGCTCAGCATTCCCTAGTTATCTGTAGTTTTCTGTGTGGGGTGGAGTCCTCATGGTTTTTGCCCAACCACAATGTCTATTGTTGTCCTCATTCAGCTCATGTCAGGCAGTCCATTGGAGAGACTTTATGTCTTTGAACACATTTGTAGATTATGAAATTCTCCCCTATGAAAAGTCATGTATATATAGATATTAAGGTAGACTCAAATAGAACAAATGTTCTCACTTAACTACCAAATTTTATGCTGATACACAACACTGCTATGTACTGAGCACTGTCCATGAGAAGATACGCACTGTTGCCTACCTACTTGAAATAGGTAGATGAGCATAGTGTATAGAAACAACTCAGAGCCAGGAGCCTGTCTGGTACTGCGGTAGGGACCAGTTAAGTGACCTGTTCAGAGATTTGAGGACTCCTCTTTATGGCCAACTTTGAAGATCAAACTGCTTTGACACTCAAGGTCAAAGTAGAAATGAAGACAGAATCCAATAGCCGCTAAGTATATTGAAGTCAATAGAGCTAGAAAATAAAGTTGTTGCCTTCGAACTCACAAGTTAATGAGATGTATACAGAAATGGCAGGGAGAGTGTATGGAGGTCTACTGTTTATTCTGAAGTGTATCAATGAATACAATGAACTGATGGATGGACAGAAACAAATGGACTGATGAACAAATATGATAAAATATTAACACTCAACTTCAGTAGTGTACACTGTGAAATTTGTTTATTTTTTTTCACTCTTGAGCTTTTGATGTTAAACTGTCAGAAACAAACACTCTGGAATTCACCCAGCCAGGCTGATCTGAATAGCAATAACCGATTCACTGTACATGCTTCATCACTAGTTGCTTCTAGGAAATGGAAGTTTACTCACAGTGACTGATGAAGATTGGATTTGTCATCAGTACTTTGGGGATCCATGTGCTGTGATTTGCATGATATCAGTCCGTGGATGTATGAGATTTCATAAAAGAATATGCTCTTCTCATGTGCAAAGATGGAGGGCAATTAGCATGAATTTCTGCAAAGGAGCAAGAAATAGAGGAAATATTATAGAAATATTAAATATTCATGGATGTAAATGGTAAACAAAAGTTGTACTTCTTGCTGGCTTAAAATCATTCATTTTCAAGTAAGATAAATAAAAATATGCACCTCTACATTTAAGTAATTTTGTTTTTTCTAGCCCATATCCTGGGCTTATTAGTTACACTGCTACAATGCTTAGGGCTGCTTTGTAAACAGACCCCTGACCTTTTTAGATTTCATTGTATTTCTTGGCAGTGGTGTGTGTGTGTGTGTGTGTATGTGTGTGTGTGTGTGTGTGTGTGTGTGTGTGTGTGTGTGTGTGTGTGTATACTTCTACCGTAGTAGCTTTCTATAGGATCATTCAGATGGCCCTTAGTTTTTACTTTCCCATCCACATTCCTTCCCTTGCTCCTCTCTTACCTCCCTGTCTCTGTTTATCCTCCCATGGAAAACTTTAATCTGAAGAGGTTAACCACACCCAAGAAAACACAGGGAATAAGTAATTTCAGGCTATCAAATCAAGAGAGGATGCAAAACCCACAATAAAGGAAATTCTTATTCATTGCTCTATTGTCTCAAATTTTGAAATATCTGGATGCAATCAGGACCAAAATATTCCTGCGTCCAGTTTAATCTTATTATTCTAGTCTAAGGGCACACATTATATACTTCCTGGGTAAGGGACATGCCTTGGTGCTATAGCAATTACTTGGCATGTGCGCTCAACCCTCAGGACCCTAAAACAAAGTAAAACTAAGAAAGTAATGGGATTTTACCTGAATAGAGTGGCACACATGTGGTGATATTGTGTCCTCCAAAATATTATGCACCCTAATAAACTTATCTGGAGTCAGAAAAAATAACAGCCACTAGATAGACATAGAGGCCAGAAAATGGTGGCACACACACCTTTAATCCTAGCCTTCTGGAGGCAGAAATCTATCTGGATCTCCGTGAGTTCAAAGCCACACTGGAAACAACCAGGCATGGTGGCACATGCCTTTAATCCCAGCACTTGAGATCTCATGTCTTGCTTGGGAAAGACACACGCCTTTAATCCCAGGAAGTGATGGCAGGAATCAGAAAGATATATATGTCGTGAGGACCAGGAACTAGAAGCTGTTAAGCTTTTAGGCTTTTAGCAGCAGTTCAGCTGAGATCCATTCAGATGAGGACACAGAGGCTTCCAGTCTGAGGAAACAGGATCAGCTGAGGAATTGGCAAGGTGAGGTTAGCTGTGGCTTTTTCTGTTTCTCTGATCTTTCAGCATTCACCCCAATACCTGGTTCCGGGTTTGTTTTTAATTAATAAGACCATTTAAGATTCATGCTACACATACAATTTTGCTATAGCACTTTTAAGGAAGACATATGATAATAATAGCAAGTCTGTGTCCACTTCAGACCACATAGCAGAACATTGTCTCACACAACAACATCAGATAAAACCTTTGAATACTAAAGTCAGCTTAATTTGCTCTGAAGCCTGTCATTGTCACATTTAGTTTTAATAGTAAAAAATAGTTACTCCTTATTAAATTAAAACTTGGGATAATGCTTTTTTTTTTTTTAGTCTGTGATAGAAGTTTTAAAATTTCATCCCCACTTTTCTGAGGCCTTATGGAAAACTAAAGAATAATCAGAGAATTCTTATTTGTTGTTTGCCTTCTGCAATACCAACAGGTCACATAGGCAGTGCACACTAATCAGGAAATTGGCAACATTGTAGGCTAATTTGTAGACTGCTTGTTTCCACAAGTTCTGAGATGTGGGCGAAGATCTCACATTTCACTTAGTTGTCAGATCCTTCCTACAATATATTTATTAGTGGTTTTCCACTTTGTTTTGTTTGAAGTTGGGCTTCACATGACAGACTGACATTCCACTAACTTTGTAGTCAAGGCTGATCTTGATCAACTAATCTTCCTGCCTCTGCCTCCTGAGTGCTGGAGTTAGTGTGTTTGTATGATTTCTTTCTTTTCTTTTAAAAATGTTCCATGACCTTGCAGATTTTGAAAAGACACATGCCAGTTGTTTTCTTTGATTTGCACTTGTCCAAGTGTTTTCTTGACGCAGTTAACATTATGTATTTGGGCACCAATAACACTGATGATGTGTGCTTCATCTTATATGATATCGGTGTGGATGATGTCGATGTGTCTTCTGGCTGTGGATGCTAACTATGATATACTGATGATAAAAGTCTCAGCAAGATTTTGCACTATTCAGCTACTGATTTCCCCTCTGTAGTTCATAAGTCACACATATCGGGGGGTAAAGAAGGAATCTCCTACGTTCACCCACTTACTTCAGCATCTATTCTTGGTTCAGGTTTACCATATGTTACTGTGCTGTTCGGCTGGTTGAGCTTCACTGTTTCCATGATTCTTTATTTATTAATTGGATCCTAGAGTAAAAAATATCCAACATACATCCCTCATTTATTTACACACATGTATACTCAATGTAACAATGAACTCAATGTAACAATGAACAATACAAAATTGGTATTTATTTTATAACTTATTGGGTTATAATCATTGCTCTCATGGTTTATTTTGATGCTCACAGGTTTCCAGATTTGGGCACTGGGGCTTCTTTCCAGCTGGCTCTCTGCTCTTTCAACATGCTCTCTCCATCACTAGTTGAGCATTTCCTTAATTCCCAGAACCATAGGACCTTCCAGGATTAACTTTATTTCCTTGTCCCAGAACTGCTATCTCCTGAGAAGTCCTGGCTCCCTTTATTCGCAAAGTAAAATATAGTTGTGGCCATTGCCCCTAGGTGCCACTTACTCTGGGCACTTGTCAGATAGAGGGAGAACATACAGAAACCAGCATCTGAGTTTCCCTTTCTTTCTATCAAGAGTTGACAAAAGAATTTAACATCACACACAGAAGTGATATAATCGATAATTGGGCAAAGGATTAAAGAGACAATTCTTTTTTTTATTTTTTATTTATTTAAATTTTACCAACCACAGATCCCCCTCTTATCCCTCCTCCTGCTCCCCCTTTCCACCTCCCCCCAGAGCCACCCCCCATCCACACTTCCAAAAGGGTAAGGCCTCCCACAGGGAGTCAACAAAGCCTGGTGCATTGAGTTGAGGCAGTACTAAATCCCTCTCCCATACATCAAGGCTGAGCAAGGCATCCCACCATAGGGAGTGGGCTCCAAAAACCCAGCTCATGCACCAGGGATAGATCTTGATATCACTCCCAGGTGCCCTTCAAATAGACCAGGCTACACAACTGTCTCGTACACGCAGAGGGCCTAGTTGGATCCCATGCAGGCTCCACAACTGCTGCTCTACAGTTTGTGAGTTCCCATGAGTTGTCTCTGCAGATTTCCCCATCATGATTTTTTTAAAAAAAATTATTTTATAATTTAATTTAATTTTACATATCAGCCACGGATTCCCTTGTTCTCCCCCCCCCCCCCCGCCCCGCCTTCCCCCCAGCCCACCCCCCCATTCCCATCTCCTCCATGGCAAAGATTCCCCTGAGGATTGAGTTCAACTTGGTAGATTCAGTCCAGGCAGGTCCAGTCCCCTCCTCCCAGGCTGAGCCAAGTGTCCCTGTATAAGCCCCAGGTTCCAAACAGCCAGCTCATGCACTGAGGACAGGTCCAGGTCCCACTGCCTGGATGCCTCCCAAACAGATCAAGCTAATCAACTGAAGAGATAATTCTTAAAAGTGCAAGTGGCCAACATATACAAAAAACTATTCAGCATCTTTGTTCATCAGAAAAATGCAAATTATAGCTACACCAAGATTAATCTCACCCTCATCAGAATAAATACCAGCAAGAAAACACATAAGAAATTCTAGTGAGGATGTGCAGGAAATGTAGCCATATATAATGTCAATGCAAATATGAACAAGTCTAACCCCTATGGAAATCAGTTTGAAAGACCCTCAGAAAACTCAAAAGAGAAGTGGCATATGATCCACCGATGCCATTTCTAAGAATGTGCCCACAGGAATCTAAGGCAGAGATACTCACACATCTGTATTTATTACAGCTCTGCTCCCAATAGTAAAGTCATAGATTTAGCCTAGATTCTTATCAACAGATGAATGAAGCAAACCTGATATATATACACAGTAGATTAAAGAAGCCATGAAGACGAAGGGAATTATGTCACTTGGGGGAAAATGGGTAGGTCTCAAGTAGACTGGAGATTATTATGCAATGTGTAGTAAGCTAGATGAAAAAAAAAACAATATTTTTGATCATCTCATATACAGAATTTAGATATACACAAATAAAATGGTGCATATCTATCTTGAAAGTAGAAAAGTTTTTTTTTTTTTTTTAATATGGAGTCTCTGAAGTAGACCTTTAATCTTGTTTTCCAACATGTCAAACCAAATTTAAGTGCTATGCAATTGCATCTATCAGTATTTAGTTGCTTTTGAACATCTGGTCTTTGTTAGGAAGTCTCTTTTCTATGGATGTTAAGTGGGACTTCACTTATGCCATCTAAGATCCGTCTAGCTCTTTCTTCCTCCTCTTCCTTCCTCTTGCTCCTCCTCTTTATCTTCTTCTCCATTTAGGTCTCTGACCCCTTTGGAGTTCACTCTTACGCATGGTATGAAGTTTGTGTCTTTTTTTCTAAGTGATTACACAGTTTTTCACGATCCACTTATTTCAATTTATTTCAAAGGTTATCACTGCCCTATTAATTGAGATCTTGTCACCTTAGAGTAAATGTTTACAGGTATTTGTGGTGATGTCTAGATTTGTGTTTTATTTTTCTGGCTTATTTGTGAATTTGTGCATGGGGACCACCATGTCTTAATTGCAGAGACTATGTATTATGTTTTAAATTCTGGCAAGCCTAGACTACATTGATTTTGTGTTTCGTTTTTTATTCTTTCTTCTTTTTCAATTAGAATGTTCTTTGTTTCTGTTAAGGCTTCTTTTGTTGGACTCAGTTTTGTTGGTATAATTACTATTACATCTTCTTTTGTTGATTGGAATTTACCTACATATAACCAGTTTGCCTACCTAAGTAGCTGGCTGCATTCCTCAGTATGTTCTCATGCACCTGATATCAACCTTTTGTGGTTTTCTTACCGCTCTTAGAGTAGTTAATTCCTTATTGCCAAGTAATATATAATGATTTCTTTCCTTATTATCTCCAACATTATTTAAACCCCATGAGGACAGCTTGCCTTCCCATGCTGCCCTTTTCCTATCCTTTCATCAAGAAGATCTTCAAACTCTGCTTGTGGACTTCCTGGGTGATTTTACCCTGGGTGTTTTCCCCCACACTCTACTAGACTGTATGTTTTAGTCTTCTCCTCTTCCTTCTGCTATTTGAGATATGGAGGACATTTTTATCCTTCATAAATTTGACTGTTTAGCTAAAATGCTTCAGCCGTATTTATCAGATTTTGAAATTATTGGTGGTTACTGGTATCTCCCATGAACAATGGTGAAATTTCAGTGACTCACAGCATATCTGCTGTCCCTTTCCAATTTTTGGTTTTATTGGTAGGCTCAAGAGTTTTTATTATGGTTCAATATAATTAAAATAATAAATTTCTAAAATGAGCTATAATAAAACTATAATACTATAATAAATACTACAATAAAACAAAATGTTATAATAAACTACAACATAATATTAAATATAAGACTATAATAAAATGTTTCTTTATTCAAGAATTAAAATAGTTATGCTCTATTTTATAAAGTCCAAAAGCTATTTAGACTGAATTTACTGCCCAAATACTGCCATTCCTTTCATAGGGAATTAATCTATTTGTGATTTACTTACTCCTTTTCGGAGTCCATGATGTTATCTATGAAGGATATGTATTCATTTTGTTT
The DNA here is from genome assembly GCF_007827085.1 of Peromyscus californicus insignis. Classification (NCBI taxonomy): domain Eukaryota; kingdom Metazoa; phylum Chordata; class Mammalia; order Rodentia; family Cricetidae; genus Peromyscus; species Peromyscus californicus. Next base: position 46,620,621 of record NW_026294447.1, on the reverse strand, counting down.
CCTTCATCTCTGCATATCTGGGAGTTTCTGGTGCCATAAACAATAAAAATTAAGTGAGAAATGTCCTTGGATTCTCCATCCTGTGGTATAGTAGAATTTAGTTGACTTGGGCTGGTAAGATGGCTCATTGGGTTAAAGCACTTGGTGCCAAGTCTACTGATCTGAGTTCATTCTCTGGAATGCACACATGGGAAGGAGAGAAACAACTCCTTCAGGTTGTCCTCTGACCTCTCTATGTCTCATTGGAACATGGATGTACAAGTGTGTGTGTGTGTGTGTGTGTGTGTGTGTGTGTGTGTGTGTGTGTGTGAATATGTATGTGTGCTAGTGTGTGTATGTGCATGTGCATGAGCATGTATATATGTGAATGTGTATATGTATGTGTGTGAGTGGGTATGAGTGTGTGTCTATGATTTTTTTCCTGCCAGGCTCATTCAATTTTTTTTTTCTGTCTCTCTACTGAACACTAGTTTGTTATTTTTTTTTTTTTTAATCTGAATTACAGGGTATATGCTGCTTTAATTCCTTTGAGAGCATGAAACATTTCTGTCAAAATATTTTTCTTTCCTGGGGTAAGTCTTCTCAAGCTTGCCTCTTTATTGTCATTTAGACGTCCTTTGTCTTATTGTCTTTCTTGTTGTCGTTGCATACGGTTCTCAACTCCTCTCTCTCATTGAAGAGTTGTATTTATTTTGAGTGTTGACAGTTTTGCCCAAGATTTCTCTTTGCTTCTCCCAAACTGTACAATAATTCATCCTGACTTGCTTCATTGTTTCATGGGTAGTGTTCTCATATTTCCTTAGGGAAGGAGCTTGGAGGATTAGAAACCTATTGGTGAGATTGTCTTCCCCATCCTTTTCATTTGACAAAGTAAAGCTGGCAGTGGGTCAATGACTGAGCCTGGCCACGGACTTTATTTTCTTTCTTTCCTTTTTTACTTAAAAATGACCTTCATATTTTTGTTTTAGAAGATTTATATAAAATATTCAATACAAGCAAGAAATTGTTACTTCATGGCTTTTTTTTTAATTGAAAATAGATTCTTCTCTCATGCAATACATCCTGACCACAGTTTCCCCACCCCTTCTCATCCCAGCTCCCCATCACTCTCCCTTTTTCCTCAGATCCACTTCCCTCTGTCTCCTTTCAGAAAAGAGCAGGCCTCCAAGAGACAACAATCAAATACAAAAATAAGACAAGGCAAAAGCTCTAATAACAAGACTGTGTAAGGCAACTCAATAGGAGGAAAATAGTCCCAAGAGAAGGCAAAAGAGTCACACCTGCTCCCACTCTAAGGGGTCTCACAAAACACCAAGCTAACAGCTATAACACAAATGCAGAAGACCTGATGCAGACCCATGCAGGCCCTGTGCTTCCTTCTTCAGCTGTGATCCTGCATGAGCCCTGCTTAGTTGATTCACTGGGCCATATTTTCCTGGTGTCCTGCATCCTCTTGACTCCTACAATCTTTCCCACCCTTCTTTCATGGGGTTCCTCAAGCTCTGGGGGGAGGAACCCAATTGGGACCTCCAATTTAGACTTTCTCTCCACATAATATCTGGCTGTGCGTCTCTGCACCCATTTCTTTCTGCTGCTGGACAGGGGAGCCTTTCTCATGACAACTGGCCAAGGCACTGATCAATGAGTATAGCAGAATAGTATTAGGAATCTTTTCATTGATTTTTTTTTGCCAGTCATGTTCAGTTCTACCATAGGTCTCTGGGCTATCCAGTCTCTAGTCCCTGGCCATCCAGGTAGTGCAGCATGGGCTCCCTCTCATGGAGTTGGCCTTAGGTTAAACTAGACATTGGTCAGCCATGCCCACAAGTTCTGCACTGCCATTGCCCCAGCATATCTTTCAGGCAGGACAGATTGTAAGTCAATGGTTTTGTGGCTGGGTTGGTATCCAGGTTTCTGTTTAAGTAGGCTGCAGAGTACTTTTCCATACCAAAGAGACTAAAATAGAAGGGTGAAGGCTCCATGCAGGCACCAGCTTGATCTCTCTACATTCAATGAGCTGTATGGATGTTGTCCTCATCAATAGGGCCCTGTTGTCTGTTTTCAGAGAGGAACTTTCTGTCTTCGCATCAGCCTGAGTAGTTTAGGGATCTCCATAGGACTCCCTTGGCCAACAACTCAAATGAATGCAACCTAGTCTTAACATCCATGCCCTAAACACAAGGACACTCCAATCATAAAACAGCAACAACAGCAAAGTACAGCTTCAGTCACAGATTGGCCATCAATCACACACTGATAATGGGAGACTTCAATACCCTACTCTCACCAATGAACAGGTCATCCAGGCAGATACCAACAGAGAAATACTGGGACTTATAGACATTGTAAACCAAATGGACCTAACAGATATTTACAGAATATTTCACCTAAACCCAGAATAATATACCTTCTTCTCTGCACCACATAGAACTTTTTCCAAAATTGACCACATAGCAAGTTTCAACAGACACAGCAAAATTATAATGACTCCCTGGATCCTATCAGACAATCACAGATTAAAACTAGATATCAACAACAACAGAAATCTTACAAACTCATGGAAACTGAACAACTCTCTACTGAATGAAAATGTGTCAAGACAGAAATAAAGAAATTAAAGACGTTTTAATTTCTAGAAGGCAATAAAAATAAATACACAGCATATCTCAATTTCTGGGACACAATAAAAGCTGTGCTAAGAGGAAACTTTATAAAAAACAAGTGGAGAAATCTCATGCTAGCAACTTAACAGCATACCTGAAAGCTCTAGAACAAAAAGAAGTAATCATACCTAAGGGGAGTAGATGGCAAGAAATAATCAAACTGAAGGCTAAAATCAATAAAATGGAAGCAAAGAGAACGATACAAAGAATCAATGAAACCAAGAGTTGTTTCTTTGAAAAAAATCAATGAAATAGACAAACCCTTATCCAAACTAACTAAAAGACACAGAGAGAATATCCAAATTAATAAAATCAGAAACAAAAAGAGGGCATAACAACAGATACTGAAGAAATCCAGAGAATCATAAGGATACACTCTAAAAACTTGTACTCCACCAAACTGAAAAAAAAATCTAAAAGAAATGGATAATTTTCTCAATAGGTACTACTTACCAAAATTAAATCAAGATCAGATAAATAATTTAAATAGACCTATAACCCCTAGTGACATAGAAGCAGTCATTAAAAGTCTCCCAACCCAAAAAAGAGTCCAAGACCAGATGGTTTTAGTGCAGAATTCTATCAGACCTTCAAAGAAGATCTAACACCAATATTCTTCAAATTATTCCACAAAATAGAAAAAGAAGGAACATTGCCCAATTCATTTTATAGGGCCACAGTTACCCTAATACCCAACCACATAAAGACCCAACAGAGAAAAAGATTTACAGACCAATCTCTTTTATAAATATAGATGCAAAAATTCTCAATAAAATACTTGCAAACGGAATCCAATAACACATCAAAAAGACCTTCCACTGTGATCAAGTAGGCTTCATTCCAGAAATGCAGGGATGGTTCAGCAGATTCTATTTTCTTTCCCCATTTTATAATTGATTGGTCAGGGTTTAGAGGAGAATAATAAAGCTGCAACTATATTATTATCTTCCCCCAGAGGCTTTCTATCAGCCCTTCTATTAAGTTTTATTTCATTTCATTTATTTTCTGTATGTGTATATGGGAAAGGGAATGGGGAGGAGGAAGAGAGAAAAATCAAAGAGCATGAGAGAGAATATAGGGGGATTAAAATACTGTTCAGTTTGAAAATTACATTTTGCCCATGTGTGTAAGTCTGTCTCCTTCAAAGTAATGGCATGCTATTGCCTGGATTTTAAATGTTCCCCAAAGTCCCATAAATTAAAGTCTTTGACACTAGCCTGTGAACTTCTGAGATGTCATGGAATCCTTAAGACAATATCCTTGGAACTTTGGGGGCATGCCCTTGGAAGGGATATTGGGATGTCAGTCTTCCTATCTCTGTTTGCTTCCTGGCCATCAGGGGTGAATAACCTCCACCATGTGTCCCCCACACCATGACACATTGTCTCACCAAGAACCTCAAAGAAACTGGGCCAGGCAACATCTCAAGCCTCAGACACCATGAGCCAAGATAAATCTCTCTTTCTTTAAGCTGATTTTCTCAGGCACATTGTCACAGTGTCAGAGGCTGAATCACACAAAGCAGAGCCAGTCTACAGTGGCATTAACAGTCACCATATGTCAAATACAGGCTCTGCCAGCCATGCTATAGAAGCATTTTTTTTTTAACAGCATGTTGACTCCAAAATTTCATCAATCTTATTGAATTGTTCCCCTCTGGTGCCCTGCTTTCTGTGATAGACAGCCTAATTAGAAGTCGTGTTGGCCATAAATAAAGAATGCAATGACGTGGACCCTGGACTGTCTGACTCTAAGGCTGATCTTCTCAGCCAGTGTCTGCTCCCCAGAGCAAAGGCCTCCTGTACTCAGCTGATGCCCTGAGCTTCTTTCAGCTTGCCTGTACATTTAACTGTATACACCCACCTTTTAGTGTCCTCTCTGGGCACTTGTCTCTCAGCTCCCTGTAGCCTCACCAAACAGATACTCTTGCTCTCAGAGTTTCTAATGACCCTCAGTTCTTTGCACAGAGAATCAGGTTTGTATTCTTTTGATGAAAAAGTGGAAGATCATCTCACACTTTGGACCGGGTGGCCCGAAGCCAGGTCTGAGAGCTGCTATGGGAGAGTACGAGGCTTTCTGATGGTGGCACCTGTGGGCACAAGCTATAACCTCCTTGTAGGAGAATGGGAAGGAGATTTTAGCCTTTACTGCCAATGTGACACATTAGATTTTGGGTGATCTAAGTAGTCCTTGATTTCTGAAGCCTCCTGTTGTGCTCAGGCAGGCATATGAGGCTGGGACCACCCTCGTGGGGTGGAGGAGACTGAAGTATTGCTTGTACTTTGATTTGGGGGCATCTTGCTGATCACATAAATTGTGTTTCTCAGGCCTTGGCTTCCTTCCTTTAACTCTCCTACTGCAGTATTTCGCAGGATGATCTATAAAGGTGGGAGCATCCCAATACTTGGAAGGCCTTGCCCAGGAAGGTGATATTGGAAGGGTAGGAAGAAAACTTACAAGCGTTGGATGAAGTCTTCAATGGATGAAAACACTGAAAAAAAATGGGAAATCATTGTCTTTAATTTGGTTAAGAAACAGAGAGACGGAGACTAGTAAAAGCAGAGAGTAACAGGCGTGTGACAACACTTTCACAGCTCTAAGGATTGCATCTGGTGCTCGCAGTAACCTTAGATAGCAGACATTATCATTATAACCCCGCTTTACAAAGGAGGAATGGAGACAGTGAAAGAGCACGCCATGCTGTGGAAGGTGAGTGAGCCAATCCCACTTGCTGTTGACTGAAAGAGAGAGAGAGAGCAGCTTTGTTGGAATTAGGTCAATTTCCTGCCAGTCTCTGCTGCGGTTTAGTTCTGGACTTTCTTCTCCAGGCTCATGCTTTGGATACTTCTTCAGATGGTACATTTATTTTGGAAGTTGGACACTAGTAAAAGTCGGTCATTAAGGGAAGACATTGGAAGGTTGTAGCCTATCCACTGGTTCTGACCTCCGCTCTGTGAACAACATCTGCCTCCTGCTCTCACCACCACGAACCAAACTATTGACCATGCCTGGCTCTCCGTTCCCTGATGGAATAAATCTTCTAAAACCATGAGCCAAAAAAATCTTTTCTACTTTAATTGGTGTCTGGCAGGCAATGAAAATGTAACTAACACACAATCCTTGAGATGTTGACTTCAAAGGATTAGCTGCCCTGTGATTACCTGCCATCCTGGCATGATAATTCAGTAACGTGTCATTCAGATGTGGGGTCCTTAATGCCTGTCACATGCCAGGAAGCACTGAATGCTGCAATGAGGTAGCAGTTACCTATATGGATCAACTTCCAATAATTCATAAACATCTTCTGTCTCCTTCAGGTTCTCTTTTCATCCCTCCCTTTGAAAACTAATTCTGCTCAAATTTTTGGTTTTAGAAATCAATGCCTGAAGTTCATAGTTGTTTTTCAGATAGCCAGATTTTGAAGTGGATCACATGGACACTAGAGGTCACAGAGAACTAAGATTGTCCTGAAAGGTCATATGACATCTTTCCTTGAAATAAGTGATTGTGGCAAAGTCATGGAGTGTGTAGATAGATAAAGGTGGTGGAAGCAGGGACAGGGGTAGGCTCAGTCTTTTCTATTCTATCTTGGATTTAAATGTCATCTGCTGTTGGATATTTGATAACTAATTGTGTTAGTCGGGATTCTGTAGAGGAGCTAAACCAATAAAAGATCCATTAGAGTGGATTATAGGATAGTGGCTGGATAGCCCAACAACGGCTGTCTATATGCTAGAGAGGCTTAGAACTCAGGAGCTGCTCATTCCACAAAGCTAGATACTTCATCAGTCCCAACCTAGCGCTGAAAGCCTGGAGGATTACTGAAGAGCTACTGGTCTTCAGTTTACATCAGAAGGCTGACAAACCTGCACTCTGGAGTTAGAGAATAGTAGCAGTTAGAGAATATCAGCAGCATCAACATGGTAGATACACTCACCAGCAGAGGTGGGCAGCAATTTCCCCCCACAAACCACCTCTGACCCTACTAGAAAGTGCTGCCCAAACTCTGGGGGAGCATCTTTCCCCTTTAGTCATCCTTACATGAGATACTCTCAAAGTCTTGCTCAAGGGAAGTGTCTCTTTAAGGATTCCAGATCCAATCAAATTGATAATGAAGATTAACCATCACACAAATGCAACAAGGTATTCTAAATGACTCCAGACAGAGAAAGCCAGCCTCAGGCTTGTCTAGAAATTATGGATTCTTCATAAATCTGGACAAGGGCTTTGGAGGAGGGGAAAACAGCCCAGAAAGATATTATAGCTATGTGACCTTATAAACCTGCAGCAACCCAATGTACTCATAGAAAGAATATTTTGGCTAATTGCCTATTCTAGTTTACAGAAATTTAATCAGAAAACTATATTTATTTCAACCACCATTGAGACTCTTTCAAAAAATAAGAGCAGAATAGGAATCATAAATGGATTTTTGTTTGGTCCTAAAACTTTTATGGTACATGAGGGCCATCAAGGTGAACTTGAATTTCATTATCTAGTAATACAGTTGTTGAAGGTTTGGAATAAATGGCAGAACATGTACAAATCCCAGGCTATGTCTGAGGATTTAGATTTCCAATAGCTCCCAACACAACCTGCTTGTTGTTTCTTTCTTTAAGGCTGTGTGTGCTAATGGAAAGAAAAGGAGTAAGGGCAAGAATGGAGGCACAGGCTGGGTCTCCTGTGCCTGCTCTTGAATGGCTGGTAGATGTGGGTCAGTCAGCTCTCTTTGGGCCTCAAGTCTTTATTTGGTTGGACTTGTGTCTAGCATTTGTAAATAAATTTTTAGATGCAATATATGATGATTTATGAGTACATGGGGTAGGGAAAAGGGAAAAGAGGGAAAAAAAGAGGGGAAAAGAATTAGGATGTGTTCAAATGAGACAAGTGTCTCTTATCTGCTGGAAACAGCAGGAAGGATACATGAATATTCATACATCTTGCCCTTCTGTTGTCTACTTATTGTTACCATTTTGGCAGAAGTGAGTGGGTGCCAGTGTCTATCTGTTCTTTTTTTTTTGAGACAGGGTTTCTCTTTGTAGCTTTGTGCCTTTCCTGGAACTCACTCTGTAGCCCAGCCATCTATCTGTTCTTGTGTGTGGATTCACATATGGAGGCCCAAAGTTGATGTTGGGTGTCTTCCTTGATGGCTTTCCACTTTATTTATTGGGCAGGGTCTCTGGCTAAATGCAGAAACTCACCAGTTCCCACTAGTTGAGCTAGTAAACTTGCCCTAGGAGTGCTGTTTCCATCTTCTGAGTGCTGGGATCTCAGGCAGTTGCTATGCCTGCATGCCTTTGACATTCTTGTGATCTCAATTCTGGTCCTTACGCTTTCACAGAAAGTGCTTTATCCACTGAGCCATTTCCCTAGCCCTTCTTATTAGTGTATTTTGCTCTCTCTCCCTCTCTGTGTTTGTGTCTGTGTATGTGTATATGTGTACATGTGTGTGTCTTTGAATGTGTGAGTGTGGGTGTACATGTGACACAACATGCATGTGGAGGTCAGAGGACAATTTGGGGTATGGGTCCTCACCATCTACCTTGTTTGAGGCATGCTCTTTGTTTACTGCTATGCAGGCTAAGATAGCTGGCCTGTGAGCCATGTATTATTACCCTGTCTGTCTCTTCTCTTGTCATGGATGAACTGGATTACCGTGCTTCTGCATCTGGCTTCATGTGGCTTCTGGGTGTCTGAACTCAGGTTCTCATACTTGTGTGACAAACACTTTACTCTCCGAGCCATCTCCTCAACCCCTCACTCCTCTTCAATATGGAGAAATACTTTACTGCCCAGGTAACTGGCTGTGGCTTAGAGTTGACACAGAAAACTGAAGAACTACAAGTGTCGGAGCAAGATTAGATTTATCTACATCTAAGAAGGGTGAACAACCCAAATCTGGAACACTGAATTCCTGGGGGAGGAAAGATCGTCAGGCAGCTGCTAGGAAGACTTGGGGGAAACAGATGAGCAGGGGACGTTTAGCAAATCCCCCCACGTGTGTCATGGAAATGGAAACCATATTTTCTACTCTTCAAGGCCTCAGGAAACGCTTACATGACTTTTTGATGCTTTGCATATGCCTGGCTTGTGTCTTCCTTGAGCCCTTTTCATCTGTGCGGTCGCAGGTTTGCGACAGCGGGAATAGAACAATGTAGGCACATCTGGACCCCCGTGGAACAGCTAACCAAGCTTGCGCTGTGCTTTTCTAGGTGTAGGCTTCAAGGAAAAACGTAACTGAAAGAGGGTGTCAAATGGCAAAGATGGAAGGAAAAGTTGGAAATGATAAGCAGGGTAGGCAGACATGAGTCACCAGCAAAAATGAGGTTTGCTTTTAATACAGAAGCATTCCTTGGATTGTCCAGTTGCTTGTTTCATAATGAAAACTCTTTTCTCCAGTGGCCACATGCCAACTGAGGGGGTGATTGGCAGGGAACAGATGACAGAATGAGGAAGAAATTCAACAAATGTAGAGCGGCCAACAGAGCCCTGGGGCTGAAATGTTCCCTGCAAGATGCTCAGTGAAGCTACAGAAGGCAGCTAATGCAGGTCCCTGGCTGCAGAAGCAGCCCAGAGGCAGCTCCGAGATCCACATGCTTGTTTCTCACTACCATATGCTGGAGACCGTAAGGATAAAGGAAGCATGCAAGATTCTCTTCTGCCTAGCTCCTGGATGTGCTTCTCTGGTGATCGGAAGGGCCTTTCCAGCTGTGTGGATATCAAACCTGCTTAAAAGCTAATAGGTTGCTGGGAGTTCATGACAAAATCAGTTCAAATTATTTTGACACTTTGAGAATCTAATCTGCTCTCAGTTTCCAAAGGTTTATGGCTTTGAATCAAAATGATGTCATTAGCATCCATGTTTTGTTTTCTCTTGAAAATGTCTTGATTAATTGTGCGTAAAAATGATCTGATAGATAGAAATTAGCAGAATATCTGTCCCCTACTTTAGAAATTATTTTGGAGATAAAATTAAAATCTCTAGCACATATATATGTTTACAATGCAAGAATACCCAGTGATGATGAGTCCATTCATTGACTGGAATCTTTCTGCCAAAAAATGTCTTTGAAATTCCAAGTACACACAATGCTTTCTGAGTGTGCCTATGTTGAAGAAAATGGCTTCTTTCAATGTTGCCAAATTTTTCAATGTTTAAATTTGGGTTGTATTTTAAAATATAAATATTGAAGAAAGACTACACTATAACATTAAAATATAGTGGAAAAACCACAAAGCTACTATCATTATATAGTAATGAAAATATAAAACAAAATACTTAATAACCATATAGTCCATTAAGGCAATGTTTACAAACTTGAAATAGCACTTACAATTCAGATGTCTGGGAAAGCTGTAAGGTTATATTTTTTAGGCTTTCTACCTGCTGTCAAATTAACTCTATACTATGATAAAATTTCCCAGTGTAGATGTGTGAGAGTCTCTATCTTTGAGCTTGGCATCAAGGACTTTTCAGTTAAGTTAGCTCTCTGACATATTACAACCCCTTCTTTGTAACTAGATTGAAGGTGTTGTTTATAATGAATGTATTTACTGGATAGAGGTTACAGTTATAATTGAATAGATATAAGAGAATCCCAGTTATTCATCTTTAGGTAAATACTAGGTTTTTGAAAAAGCAAAGCTCACTTTTTTAAATATATACAAAGTATATAAAAACTTATAAAACCCCAGGTGGGGGCAGGAGGCTCTGGCTCTTTGACTGTGCTAGCTGGTGGATCCAGGGGCGATTGAGAGCTTTTGGAGGTTGGAGTCTTGAGAGTTTGCTCCAATGCAGACCCTGAAATCTGAGCACACAGGAGACATAGCTGCACGTGACAATGCAAACCATGAGACCAAGAGAGCAAGCATGGAGACACAGAGATTCTCCGTGAGGACCCTGGGGTGGAATGCGGCTACACACATAGATTATAGACTGTAGCAGATGGATCTATGCTGGGTGGAGCTGAGATTTCCTGAGATGATCCAAGGGAGGTGTGTTAACTACTTTTCTGTTGCTGAGACAAAAGATCATGACTAAGGCAACCTAAGAAAGAAAGCATTTAATTGGGCTTATGGTTTCAGAATTATATATATATATATATATATATATATATATATATATATACACATATGTGTGTGTGTGTGTGTGTATGTGTGTGTGTGTAAATACATCCACCCATCATACACACACACACACACACACACACACACACACACACACACACACACACACAGATGGTGAAGCAAAGGCATGGCAGCAGGAACAACCGAGAGTTCACATCCTGATCCCCAAATAGGCAGAGACAGACACAGAGACAGACAGACAGACACATAGACAGATAATGTTGGTCCCAGTCTTTTGAAACCTCAAAGCCTGCCCCCGGTATTATACCTCCTCCAACAAGGCTACACTTCCTAATCCTTCTCAAGCAGTTCCAGCAACTAGGGAGTAAGCATTCAAACACATGAGCCCATGACGGATATTTTAATCCACCACAAGGAGGCTTATAACATGAACAAAGTGGGATTTTAATGTTTTGCAATGATTTATAAAAATTATACCTGCATAATGTGGAAAATTTGTGAAGTATAGAAAACTTTGAAAAAGAGACATCGTATATGTTCCTTTTCCCCCTTTAGTTAACCTATGTTTAGTATTTTAATCACTGCTATTTCTTAAACTTTTTCAAAAGCATAAATCCCAAATTATGATCATGTGATCTATACACATAAATATTCATACTTTTATGTTTTATGACATTTATTCATTGAACATTTAAGAAACATTTGCACCGTGCTTGCTCCAGGACACCATGTTTGACAAATGCCACCATTCTAGTTCTCAGCAGACATTCATTTAGGGAGTAGCTTTATAGAGTAATTTATGAAAAAAGCCACTGAAGGAGTACACTTGAGGAATTAGAGAAGCATTACACATTTAGTGGTCAATAAACATGTCCTTAGTCCTAGACATGGAGTCTTGGGAAAGCATTTGGTACAACAGAAGCTGTGTTCACTAACGTGTAAAAATGATCTTGGAAGAGGAAGAGGCATATGAGGAGGATTGGGGGAATCAGAGACCATGAGACTACTTTGCAGTATCCCTGGGGACATAGAAATGAGTTATATCTCAGGTCTCAGATATGGAGAGGTCCATATTTTCCCTATGTGAAAGCTGTGCTAGGTTCTGGCTAAGAAGATAATGAGGATAACTGAGAAGTGTATAAATCAGAAGTAAGCCCTCTGGTTCAGTTTAGATACAGTTGGCTGGTTAGGGCATAAATGGAAAAATAAACACAGAGAGGCAAGACCACCATGCTCTTACCAACCTAGCTCCATAGATACCAGATGAAGTTTCCTGTTGCAGGTGGTGGATTGCTACTCCTGCCTTGAGATGACAGGAGTCCTTCTCATCTACTGCATCATCTATTTCTCCTGCTATATGGGACTGTTCTCATCAGCCCAGAGACAAATGCTAGAATTATTAATTTTATTAAAAATGTTAAACTCCACATTTTACTCCAGGGACCAACATATTATGTTACTCACTTTCGCAGCATAATGCCTTCTAAATATCTCAAGCCCCAAATCGCCTTTCTTCTTCTTTCTCTTTTTCTCTTCAATACCTACCAGTAAAGTTTCTGTTACTGTCACTGCTGTGCTGTGGAATAATGCTTTTGTACACTGGTTTAATAAAACACTGATTGGCCAGTAGCCAGGCAGGAAGTATAGGCGGGATAAGCAGAAAAGGAGAATTCTGGGAAGAGGAAGGCTGAGTCAGGAGACGCCAGCAAGCTGCCCAAGGAGCAACATGTAATGGGATGCAGGTAAAGCCATGGAACATATGGCGATACATAGATTAATAGTTATGGGCTAGTTTAAGATATAAGAGCTAGCTAGCAAAAGGCTTGAACCATGGCCATGCAGTTATAATTAATATAAGCCTCTGTGTATTTACTTGGGGGTCATGAGTGGGAGAGATTTGTCCCCACCGCCGGCAGGCCAGGACATAGGAAAACTTTCAGTTACACTTCTATGCCACAAATGACCATGTAGCTAAATCTGTGTGGTCATGTCTGCCCTCAGATTGGAACACATTGGAGGTTTTGACCCACAATTGCACATTTCTCTGTCCTTGGTATCAACAATCTCCAAAAGCAGACTGTCTTCCTTGTCTTCTCAACTCTTGGCCTTTCCTGAACAGTATCTTTAAGGAGAGGTTGTCGCTGGACTCAGCCATGGACTACTCTGTTTATTTTTCCGTGCTGTTTTCTGTAATAAATGGATCGTCCATATTATTCACATAATAAATGGATCTTCCAGCCCTTGAATTTCTTTAGCCAAACATACATTCCTATTTCTGTTCCTATCCATCCTATCAGCAGGTTGCCTATAGCTTGAAAACATGCTAGAACTATGTCTGCTTCCTGTGGTTCTTGTCAATTTTAATCCTCTCTTGAGGCTAAGCAACAGCCTTCATTACCCAGACCACTGATGAGCTCTCCCCTCCTCATTTCTCAGCCCCTACCACCCCTAGGCCACTGAAATCCATACAATATTTTTTTAAAAATCTAAATCAAATCATGAAGTTCCTATTAACACTCTTCAATGACAGTCTCTTAACTTCAAAATAAAACCAAAGTCCTGCATTAATGATCACTGATCCCTCATGCCCATCATTTTATTCAATATAATCCTTCATTCCTTTGGCTTCTTTCTGTCTCAGGTTGGCCAGGCCAATACAGCTTCCTCCATAGAGTCTTCATACTTCTGTTACCCTCTGCATGAAGATGGTGCTCATGGTCCACATCTCCTAGGGCTGACTCATTCTTGTCATTTAAATTTGTCTCAGCAGTTAAGTGCACTTAATGCTCTTGCAGAGCACCTAAGTTCAGTTCCCAGCACTCAATCACCTGTGACTCCAGCTCTAGGGGATAGACACCTCTTCTGCCCTCTGCAGGTGCCTTCACTCATGTGATCATACTCAATGCACACAATATAAATTAAAGCCAGAATAAGTCTAAAAAAGAGATGTCCTTATTTGTATCCATTGATTTTGTTTTTTCAAAGGTACTATTTACTTAATGTTCAGTATATTCCAGAAACTCTTACCTCCTGCATCATCTATTTCTCCTCTCTTGAGGAACCATTTGAATAAGTCTACAAATGAGTTCTAGAATAATTGATCTTTAAAAACTATGTTGCCTACAATCCATTGTAACAGGTGTAGTTGAGAAATGCTAGCAACATATGTCATGTTCAGCACATGTGCTTAGAAGCACAGTTATTTCCAATTGTTAAGAGGACATGCACATGAGTTGTTCACCTGGCCATGTGTGGTACTGAATAATCTGATGACAATCGTGACATTCTAGTGCTACTCACTGAGCTACCTGCTTTACACAAATGAGTTCACTTAATCATCATGGAAACCTCATAACATACATTGAATTTGAGAGATGAAGTCACTGAGACTGATAAAACCTAGTTATTAGTTATATATTTATGAAAGTAAGTATGATTGATGAGATGGCCGAGTGGGAAAGAATGCCTGCTGGGTGAATATGAGGACCTGAGTTTAGATCTCCAGCACCTACTTTAAAAGCTGGGCATGACCATGCATGAATGTAGTCTAACACAATGGGTGGCAAACACTGGGAAATTTCTGGGTCTTACTTTCAATCACCTCAGTTGAAACTGGTAAGCTTTGGGGTCAGTGAATGATGTTGTCTCAAGGGAATAAGATGGAGAGTGATACCTTACTTCCTCCTTTGGATTCCACAAGTGTGTCATAGGCACATATATACTGATGCAAGTGCACATATGCATAACACACACCACACACACAATCTTATTAGAATTCAGCACTAGGAGGTTATAGTCTCATATTTCAGAATACTGTTTTCAGACTGATACTACTTATAGTAGAAAAAATAACATCACATTCATCAATACAGTACATGAGTTATTTGGCATGTGTGGCTGCAAGTACAAAAGAAGGTCCAGACCTTGGACTTTGAATTTGCTATGGTAACCTAAAAGGAGTTGGAAGGAAGACTAAGACTGAGCCTTATCTCTGAGGTTTAAACCAGTTTGTTTTGTGAGGAGAGTCTATTCATCTTTATTATATGATGAACTATTTAAAGGGCAGTCTCACTTTTTCTGCTTACTGTGAATGCAGAAGTGATCATTATTTTTTCCACTTATAAATGACCACCTGACAGCTGTCTGCTTTTGTTTGGCCTTCATTCTGTTTTTTTTTTCTTCATTCTGTTTTTAACATTCTTTAGTATACTCCCATTTCCTCACATCCACTCTGCAAATCTTGTAAGCTGTAAGGAGCATAAAAGATGAAATTTATTAGCAATTTGACACATTTTTATGAAGGCTGTATAATGCACACTGTTCAATTTTCAGTGACTAAAGCAGATGGCACAGCCTTTGTCTCCCCTCAGAATGGAAAGACTACAATACATTCTTCAAAGCAGCAACATACTGCTGATCCATGGTGCTTTGACTGGTGTGAGCCTGGGATAGAAGTTGGGTGTTTCAGCGATCTTAGGGAGCATGACACGGGGGGATATTTTGGAAGCTGTATGGTGACCCTATGAGTGGAATTTTTGACTCATATTTATATCTAATATACTTTTATACACATACTGTCCTTTGAAAGTTAAGATTCAAAAAGGAAGAAGGACTTGGCATATTTTAAATCAGTTTCCCAGATGAGAAAACTGAGATTTGAGAAGATGATGTATCTTTCCTGGTGGTTCAGGCACTACGAAGATGAAATTCAAAGCCAGGTTACATAAACTCAGAGGCTCTGGCACATTCCATGCACCGTGTAGCTTTCCCAACTCTTTCAGGGTTGACCAAATGTTCTTTTTATTTATAGACACTATAAATTTCATTTTATACATTTTGTGATTTGCCATAAGACTGAAGAGTAAGTAGGACACCTAATTTAAAAGGAGCAAATGCTAGACTCCAGTGAATAGACCGTATGGCAAGGAAGTGTGTGTTGGCATTTGCAGTTCAAGGGAGCTTTATTACCGTTTGACTCCTGATGTTTGCATTAGATGTAAAGTTGAAGACAAACACCACTTTGGGGAAACATTAAAATGCTACAAGCAAGTTTCATTTTATTTAGCTAACTGGCACTATTCTTGAAATCCTATAAAATACCTCTTTTTGCCTTTTAAGAATGCAAAAATGTACTGTTTCTCTTTATGGGGTATGACAGCTGGGGTCAGATAAACACCTTGGGTTTTACAAGCAAACAAACAAACAAACACCCTTCTGATATTTCAAAAATTGAAATTCAAGGAAAACTACAGAAATTATTTCTAAAAAAAATTGTTGCATGTACTAATATTCATCATCCTCAACTAGATATCAACTTGGCTGTAAAAGTGTCACATATTCCTTCATAGTATAGCCCCTTCATTGGGAGGCAAGCCAGTTTTAAGACCCCCACACTCAGACACACACCCACACACACATGCACACAGACACACACCCACATGCACACGAGTCTAGTGATTTAAGTTTAGATTTTAGTTTCTTGGGTTTAAGCATGGTGTTTACAAACCATATATTATAAATGTGCCGGCATCTGCATAGCCCTCTCACCTCAAACCATGCATTTAGCATCTAGTTTGGTAGTTGGGAATCACACTGTACAGTGCACTCTTCCTGATCATTCCTCCCTGGAGGACAGGGATTCACTACAGAATACAGTGATGAAATAAAGGAGTGGTCCAAATAACCCCCTATTCTTCTTTGTCTGTTGCCTTATCCTTTCTTCTCTAGTCATGTTCTAGAATTTCAGAATTCACACAAGTCTTGACTGACTGATGCTATCTTTGGAAAATGATTTGTCATATTCATCAACATTGTGAAAATTGCTGACCCGGCTAGATTTCTAAATGAGGCTTCTCATTTCTCAGCACCCACACAATATATGTTGGTAGAGTTTGAGTGTAGCAGGTGTTTGACCTGCCCTCAAAACAATAACAGAGACTCTATCTAGTTGGAGAGACATGGACCTGTGTTCACATAGATTAGAGGGTTACTTTGGTGGAAAAGATCTGCACATCAAAGCCATATTTAGCTAGAAGATAGTGACATGAATGAATCAAAGAACTCATTAAAACTTACAACTGGAAAGGCTAGAATCTACTCTACAAATCGACTGCTATTTTAACCTTCTTTCTTGGGGTCATTTTAATTATATCTGAAAAATGAGTTATTAGAAATAAATGAATTAAATTTCCTTTTATAAGTAATTATAATGTAAATTTAAAACTGTTATCCCAGTTTCCTAGAAATGACTTACCCAGAGTTTTCTTTCTCTGTTTCTTTTTATTTTCACTTTTTGTCTCGACTCATTTCAGAAAAGATGTAATGATTACAAAGAAATGGAAAAGCGAAGTTACAAAGTTAAGTGTAAAAAGCAGCTTCCTCTCCTTGTTGCTCTGAACACTAATAGCTGTGTGTGGTTTCATCCTTTTTGTCAAAGTAGCTTTACAATGGAAAACACTCAAACTCTGGCTGAACTTCTCTTTCTTGATTCAAGATCAACTAATTTCAAAGTGTTTGCTGGTTTACTGTATGCACCTAAAATTCAGGCACCTGACTTGATTCTGCAGCTCCTTAATATTTTGTTAGTATAAATAACAAAAGTTGGAGTTCTTTCTGTCAAGAATTCTGGACTTCTAGATATGGTCTGTGCCCAATTCTATTGGTCATGGGGTACACAACTTAATTCTTTATCATTCAACATTCCCTGGATATATTTGTATCACCATGAGCAGATCTAAAATATACAGAATTCAGTTTAAAAATAAAATACTGAGATGGGGTAGGGAGGGTATACTATGATATTATGAAATATATATCTGATATTCATACCTACTTCCTGGCACCAAACCCTTGCATTTCATGGAGTGATGAGTGCCATTTGCATGTTAATGAGATTATAATGCTGCATCTGGGGCCCCTAGATATAGCTCCTGAGTCCTGGTTGATCACTGGAAAGACCAAAACAGGTTTAGAGGGTTTTTGGACATTCAGCTCTTGCTGAATGTTTTTAGGAAGAGAGAGAGGCTGGAGCACCAATGACCAATGATTTAATCAGTTGTGTCCATGTGATAATATCTCCAGGATTTGGAGAAGTTTGAATGAGTATGTGGGTATGTGGGAGGTATCTGGAAGGGAGTGCTAAGACAGCATGGGCATTCCATACCTATCCACACATGCTTCAATCCCACATACTGCTTCTACCCAGCTGTTCTTCTGTGTGCTCTCTGATTGCCATTCAGAGAAAGACAGTAAACATGGTGGCTTTAATGAGTTCTGTAAAGTATGCTAGTAAATTAATTGAACCCAGTGGAGGAGTTGAAGAAGCACAGGTCACATTCCACACCTACAGTGGAGGGCCAGTCTTGTCAGACAAACCCTTCACCTTGGGAACTGATTCTGTCTCCAAATAGACATTGTCAGAATGGAATTCAAGGACACTGTCTTGTTTTTTGCTGGAGAATTGCTCGGTGGATGGAAAAATTCTTACAAACTTTTGGTAGTAGAAGTTCTACACCGAGTGACCACACGAGAGTGAGAATAGCAGATCACTCTGTCCTTCTCCTCTGTCTCTTCATTTGGGGATATATATATGCAACACTCAGGTCTCAATCTGTGTACATCAAAGTGTGTTCTGTGGACTAACACCATCAGCATTACTCAGGATCTTGTTAGGGCAGAAACCTCAGTCCCATCAGAACTTGTTGAATCAGAATCTATGTTTTCCAAACCCTACAAACATTCCTATGCAAGTTTAGTATTTGTAATGCACAGGTATAGACCATTCTAGGGTCCAATTATTTCTGGGTTTTCCTTTTTGCATTACTCTGCCAAACAGTATTATATTATTAAAGGTAGTAATCTTAAAAAAATTCTTTAAAAAAATCCTATAAGTTCTGAATAAATGTATTTCTCATTTCTTACTTTTAGTCTATATTAGATGGGGCTGGGGCAGACCATCTTCCTCATGTAGTAATTTCCTGGCCATTACTGTTATCTTGGAGCTTGTTTTTTATTTCTAGAAGCCACATGATTCTTTACTGACTCTGGTCTTACAATAAATAAAGAACTCAACTTGGAGAAATGTGCAAGTAATGTGTGGGCCAGGACTGAAGGAGAAAGCTCCACTATTTATATCTCATCAGTCAGATCCCATCTAGCTACAGGGGAGGCTGAGAAATAGACATGTTATCTGTCTTCACACACTGGAAGGAGAAATAGTTACACTAAAGTTGTAGTCAGTCATATGTCACATATTTGTCCTTCAGGCTTCAACAAAATTCCCACCTCTTCAGACTAGAGGAAGGTCTTCTGTTATACTTGTTCACTCTTTTCAGCTGCAAAATCCTCAACTTGCTCAGCAAATCATGTACTGTCTGGTGTCTTACTTTTCAATAGAAGTTGCATAAACTTATAAAGCTGAGGTCATATCAGTTTTTACTTTTTTTTTATTTTATAATTTAATTTAATTTTACATATCAGCCACGGATTCCCTTGCTCTCCCCCCCTCCTGCCCCACCTCGCCTTCCCCCCAGCCCATCCCCCATACCCATCTTCTCCAGGGCAAAGGCTCCCCTGAGGATTGAGTTCAACCTGGTAGATTCAGTCCAGGCAGGTCCAGTCCCCTGCTCCCAGGCTGAACCAAGTGTCCCTGCATAAGCCCCAGGTTCCAAACAGCCAGCTCATGTACTGAGGACAGGACCTGGTCCCACTGCCTGGATGCCTCCCAAACAGATCAAGCTAATCAACTGTCTCACTTATCCAGAGAGCCTGATCCAGTTGGGGGCTCCTCAGCTATTGGTTCATAGTTCGTGTATTTCCATGCATTTGGCTATTTGTCCCTGTAGTTTTTCCAACCTTGGTCTCAACAATTCTCGCTCACACAAACCCTCCTCTTTCTCGCCAATTGGACTCCTGGAGCTCCACCTGGGGCCTGGCTGTGGATCTCTGCATCCGGTTCCCTCAGTCATTGGATGGGGTTTCTAGCATGACAGTTAGGGTATTTGGCCATCCTATCCCCAGAGTAGGTCAGTTCAGGCTGTCTCTCGACCATTGCCAGTAGTCTATTGTGGGAGTATCTTTGTGGATTTCTGTGGACCTCTCTAGCACTTTGCTTCTTCATATTCTCATGTGGTCTTCATTTATCATGGTCTTTTATTCCTTGTTTTCCCTCTCTGTTCTTGATCCATCTGGGATCTCCACATCTGACAGAGGACTGATATCCAGAATATATAAAGAACTCAAGAAATTAGACATCAAAATGCCCAACAGTCCAATTAAGAAATGGGCTTAAGAACTAAACAGAGAATTCTCAACAGAGGAAACTCAAATGGCTGAAAGACATTTAAGGAATTGCTCAACATCCCTACTCATCAGGGAAATGCAAATCAAAATGACTCTGAGATACCACCTTATGCCTGTCAGAATGGCTAAGATCAAAAACACTGAAGACACCTTATGCTGGAGAGGATGTGGAGCTAGGGGAATGCTCCTCCACTGCTGGTGGGAATGCAAGCTTGTACAATCACTTTGGAAATCAATATGGTGCTTTCTTAGAAAATTGGGAATCAATCTCCCCCAAGATCCAGCTATACCACTCTTGGGCATATACCCAAGGAATGCTCAATCATACCACAAGGGCATTTGCTCAGCTATGTTCATATCAGCATTGTTTGTAATAGCCAGAACATGGAAACAGCCTAGATGCCCTTCAACTGAAGAATGGATAAATAAAATGTGGTACATATACACAATGGAATACTACTCGGCAGAGAAAAACAATGACATCATGAGGTTTGCAGGCAAATGGATGGATCTAGAAAAAATCATCCTGAGTGAGGTAACCCAGACTCAGAAAGACAAACATGGTATGTACTCACTCATAGGAGGATACTAGATGTAAAACAAAGATGACTAGACTGCTACTCACAACTCCAGGGAGGCTATCTAGAAAACAGGACCCTAAGAAAGACACAGGGATTGCCCAATGACAGAGAAATGGATGAGATCTACATGAACAACATGGACATGAATGGGGGTAATGAAGGGCAAGGTTCAAGGGAAACAGTTTTTACTTTGTAAATGCTGCACTCAACACTATGCATGAGATGAACACATCATTAATATTGATTAAGTTAATAAATACATGGTATAACATCATGGTTCTTATGTCAACATTTAGTAGACTCTAACTTTTCTGTGTCTGGATTTTATGATTAGCTCTAATAGACTCCAAATGTTTGTTTTAGTCTTCAAAAATTCATCTGTTGAAACTCCACCTTCCAGGATGAGTACAATTAAAATTTAATAGAGAGCATGTACCTCTATTTCCCCTTTGGATTCTGTCAATCATCTAATTGTTTTATGAATTCCAAAATCAGGACATCGATGGAAGCAAGACACAGATGACTGAACACAACATTTTTCCCAAGGCATAATGCAGAAAACCAAAGACCCAACCAAAAGATATTTTGCTTGAAGTCATATTAAAGACAGGTTCAGAGGAAGTTGGGTTTGGACGCAATGAGTCTGTGTGGCCCCACACAGTTCCGTCTGAGACTGCATTATCCTGTAGTCCTTCAGAGCATGATGGAAACGTTAGCAAAATTGTGAAGAAGTGTAATTTCTAGCTGGCACTTTTTCATTTTCTAGTCCCTGTTTTATAAATGATAGCACAGGAATTATAGGCCTATTGTCAGTTTTTCAAGGCACTTAGCAATTTTGCATCAAATATATTTGCTAATCTAATCTCTGAAAGCCAGTTTGCAAACTTGAATGTGATTATTTAATGCTGTTGATTTTGGTGTCAAAACAAGTTGCTTTTGACTTTGCTGGCAATTATGTTTTATTTACTTTTTAAAAATTCATTTCCCAAACTACTTATAATTATTTTCTTTTCCTTAGAAGTTAAAGAACTAATTTATGTATACTTCCATATCATATATTCTTTGTCTTTTTCCTGAATTTGGTAAAAATTTAAATAAAAATTTCTTCTCCTAAGTCAATATTCTTGTATTATTCACTTATTTTATGTGTTCTCTTGCCTTTGCTCTCTTTTGGAATCCCATTGTTACTTATTTAGATCTCAAGGATCTGTCCTTCACCATTCTTTTAGACTTTTCTCATTATTTTTTATGGCTTTATGTTCTTGGAGGCATTCTTGAGTTTCAAATCACATATTTGGTTTTCTGCATCATATAGTCTGTATTACTGACCATCAAAACACTTCAAATTTTGAGAGTCATTTCTTTGGAAACCTAAATCTTATATCTCAACTTCAAATAAGTACATTTTCCTTGAACTGCATTCAGAAAATCAATCACAATTAAAAATATTTATTTATTGTGTGTATTTATGTCTAAGTGTATATGCACCATGAGCATCTAGGAGGCCACTGAGACCAGAGGAAGTCATCGGATTCTCTGGGACCAGTGTTAAAGTTGTGAGCTGCCATGTGGGTTATGGGAACTAAATCTGGGTCTTCTACAAGAGCAGTAAGTGCTCTTAACCACTGGTCCATCTTTTCATCCTTAAAAGTTTTTTTCTTAACAGTTTTTCTTTTGTGTGTGTATGTGGTAAGTTCACTTGATGTAGTGTTGACTTACTTAACAATTTTTAATATTAATAATTTTTATCTAACTTTATTGTCATTGGGTTTGTATTTTTTTTCTTCTGTCACAGTTTCACACATACATGCAAAGTATGTTCATCCTTTTTGCCTCTATTCCTTCTTGCATTTCCCTTCCACTCTGGCCAAACTCCTTCTTTCTACAAGACCCCCTCATCCCCAACCACACTTTCATGTTTGTGACCAGCTGAGCTAAGTCAGAATTTGGAGACTATTTTGTCAAAAGGATTTATTTTTTCCCAAAGATGAATAGCAGTCACTGTACTTGTTAGTTTTGTCAACTTGACATATTCTAGGAAGATTCTGTCAATGTCTTCACCTTGGAAGAGAGTCTCAATGTAGAATTTTCTAGATTAGGTCAGCTTATGAACCTGTCTGTGAGGGATTTTCTTTATTGGATAAACAGCATGGGAAGACTCATCATAAATGAAGATGTCACTACTTTGTGGGCTAGACCCCGGAACCAATGAAAAGGAGAGATCTGAGCACTGGCATGCATGTATTAATTCATTCCACTCTGTTGCCTGACTGTGGATGTATTTTGACTATATGGAAATTGAGTCAAGCTACTGCTGCTGTGAATTTCTCACAATGATGGACTATGACATGGAATCCTGAGCTAAAGTTAACCCCTTCCTCCTAAATTGCTTTTATCAGAGTAGTGTATCACAGTGATTAAAAAAAATCTATGGCAGTTACTTTTTGGTATTTATTATCTTTGTTCTTTCATTTTGTCTGGTGACTTTATCTATTATTCTGTATGATTAATTTGGCCAAAATTTTATTCCTGGAAAAGATACTGATTTTTATCTAATATTTTTCTTTTTAGTTTAGGTAAGCATGTTGAAGGAGCTACTGGAAAAGTAATTCCACATTAAGAACAGTCTCTGATTTATACAGTATTTCTTCCTCTTCAATGCTTGATTTTTGTCCCAGTTTTTTATCTATTACTTAAGTAGCAATGCATAACCATGATATGCTCTTGAAATGATGAAAATATTAGAATATTAATTTGTTATTATGGCCCACTGAATCAGAAAAACTCAATGCTATTCTTCAGTGATCCCATCAATTACCTTACCAGTCCATCTGTGTTTCCTTGGACCAATGATATGGAACTGTCTTGTAGAAGCTGAGATAGCTGTATTTCTTGTTACTGTAACAAATGCTTGAGATATGATCAACTCATGAGGAAGAAAAGTTGATTTTGAGTTATAATTTTGAGGTGGGGTCTCTCACTAACTCTGGAACTCACTCACCGACTAGGCTGTCTAGCCAATGAGCTCCAGGAATTCACTTGCCTCTAGTCTCCAAGAGCTGATATAGATGTGCTTCAATCGTGCTGGGGAACCAAATGCAGGTCTCCATGCTATACTCAGCTACTTATACCAGGCCTGTTGCTCACTTTTTACATTAGGAACTCCAGTGCGCTTGTCATGAGCATGTTTAATTCCTTGTTCACTGGTTCTAGCAACTTTTTTTTTCCTGAAGACCTGCAGTTTCTGATGATATGAGACTTGGTAGTAATTTACAGCTATACATTTTGAGGTCTGATATAGCTTCCCATGTATGTATATGTATGCCTCTGTGTGTGTGTCTAAATCATCTTTGGGCAAATATTTAGCAGACTCTAAAACACAAACAACAGCATAGTAAATGTGATATAGTATATCTTTCTTTTATTATAGACATCTGATTATTTGACACCATGTAATAAACATTCTCCATTTTATTTGAAAGGGGTCCTGTTAATTTTGTTTACAAATTTTACAAAAGAAGCAAAGGTATGTCATAGACATGGATACTTCTGAAGTTCCTTCTGGAACTCATA
Source organism: Peromyscus californicus insignis (assembly GCF_007827085.1). Taxonomy (NCBI): domain Eukaryota; kingdom Metazoa; phylum Chordata; class Mammalia; order Rodentia; family Cricetidae; genus Peromyscus; species Peromyscus californicus. The sequence goes on along the minus strand of NW_026294447.1, from coordinate 46,596,416 downwards.
GTTCCTGTGACACATGACTTGTCTGTATACAGCCTTCCTCCCAACAACCTGTGAGGGCAGGTGTGATGTCTCATCCATCTTTGTTTTTCTAATATTGAATAAACTCTATGGTTCAGAATGAGAAGTGGGGTATTTACTTGTGTTGTTGAATAACTCTGTGTCATGCTGAGAATGGATTTTTTTTTTTCATGAGAGTCCCTTGTTTTTCCAGAGATGCATCTCAAATGACCCAAGTCGTCCTCCAATTACTTGGCTTCTGTGATAGGATAAACTGTGTGCCCTTCAGGTGTGCTCTAGGAAGCACCAGGAATGTGCTGAAGTGCTGTGTGTGTTCTCCTAGGGGCCTTGTTTTACTTAGCCTGGCATCCAGAAGCCACTGGCTGATCTCCAAATATAACTATGATTTCTCACAGTTGGAGTATTTTTAATGCTTAATGACAAATGGCATTTTAATTTGAACTCCATAAGGCAAGAAGCTTCCATTAAGTGAACAAGTACACGTAGACATGAAGAAGACGAGCGACTGTCTTCATTATGGCTGTGCAGTTCAGCAGAAATGATGCTCTGAGTGAAATCTTAAATAGTGGAGCAAACTGTAGTCCCATCCACTCAGCTGTGCAGTCAGTGAATATGATAATCTGTGTGGCAGAAGCCCACGCAGCTGGTCCTCAGCAGTGCAATCTGACTCAGGGATTTGTTTGTGAAGCAAAGCACACTGCACTATCCATAGCACATGAAAGAGAAAAATGTGACCCAGATTAGCAATGGGTAACTCTTTAGATGCTGGTTTTTAAAAAATTGGATCTCGTTAAGTATGAAGAGTAGATAATGAAATTTAATGTGGAAGAATGAATTTGAGGACCACCCCCCCACACACCCCCAATTCCAATTCTGTATGCTCATAGTATACCAAAGATGATGATTTGAACATAACTGTAGATTTAAGTCCACTGATTTGCCAGGTCAAATTGTGTGTGGCTTGTTGTTGGTCCTTCTTTGTCCTTGTTCTGAAGGAGGCATGATGGGACTGTGGATACAGCAGAAAGATGGAGGGATGGAGGGCATTGCAAGTACACACAGCTAGGTTTCAATTCTGTCTCTGCTAATTTATCACATTTAGAACCTGGTCAAGTAGTAGAATTTTTGTCACCCCAGAATCTAAAACATAGAGGTAGGAGCACCATGGTCATAGAATCCATGTTATGAGAAAATGGTATCTCATCAGGGAATCTTCCTCCTGCAGTAGATAGGAACTAATACAGGGATCCACAACCAGACAATGTGCAGAGTGAGAGTCCATGAAACACTCAATCCTAAATGGGATGTCTCAATCAAATCTCTCCCGTCAGAGCTCAGGGAACTATGTGGAAGAGGAGTTGGGAAGACTGTAAGAGTCAGAGGGGATGCATGATACCAAAAAAAAAACAAAAACCCAAGGTCCTCTAAACACAGCAGGACACACACACACACACACACACACACACACACACACACACACACACACACACAAACACATTCAGTATATTCAAAGCCTGCCTAGGTTTCAAGCCAGATGGGGTCCCTGTGCTGAGACAGGGAAGTAGACACAAGCTCCTACCCTCAACTAAGAAGCTGTTTTTAATTAACAACCACTTACAAAGAAAAAATTAGTTTCCCCAAGGGAGTCTCACTGGGGAAACCACACTTAAGGGCAGGCCGCATGGCCAGCAGTAGATGGAAAACACAAAGTGAATTCAAAGGTGTTTTTATACATTTTTTTCTCATACTGTTTTCTTTGGGCATTCTTTTATTTACCTTACTGGAGTTCCTCTTTTATATTATGGTTTCCAATTTTAAGTTTGTATGTGGGGTTTTTTTTTGTGTGTGTATGTGTATGTTTGTGTTTCTATATGTGCATCTGCATGTGTATATATTTCTCATGCTCTTTCTTAGTTCCTTTCTTGTTTGGTAGTTTGTTCATTTTGTTTTATCCTGATTTGTCTTTTTTATTTGCCTGTTTGTTTTCTTAAGAAAAAAAAGAAAGAAGGGATAGAGTTGGAAGGGTGGAGAGGTAGGGAAGTTCTGGGAAGAGGTGAGGGAGCCACTGAAGGATGGATCTTCATAAATCTGGGCTCCCTGAATAACAGTGTGAAGCAGGGCTTGATTGATGTATCCATGATTATGACTATGGTGGCCATACTGTGAAGAAGAACTGATTTGGCTGCTGGAACCCAAGTGATATTTTTGCCTATTACTGCAGCATGGTCTAGCCCATCCCCATGGCTATAGGTCCTATATCTCAATTCTTTTCTGAATAAGAGCTTTGTCTCACTGCTAACAGGTCCCTCAAACCACTGGGATCATTTCTTCTTGTTGGCTTATTTTGCCCACCTTGTGTCTATCCACTTGGGGAGAGCAGCCTGGGGGTTTGCCAGATCCACACTTTCCCATTCTCCAGCTGCTGCTTACTTACTGTGCTTCACATAGATGTTACTCAGCTTTCTGCTACTGTCATGAAGTACCAGAGAACTCTTGAAGAAGAAAGTATTCATGTGGGCTCATGTTTTCAGAGAGGCTTTGCTTCTGCCAGCGGCATAATACGTCATGGTAAGAGCATGGGACAACAGCCTGTTCATGTCATGTTGACCAGGTGCAAAGACAGAGTCAGAGTCATGATCTCCAAATCCTCTTCAAGGACATGCCTCCACCAACCAAACTTCTTCCCACTAGGCTTTGCCTCTTAAATGTGCCCCCAGCTGGAGACCAAGACACATATGGACCTTTGGGGAAAATTCCAGGTCTAGCCATAGCTGACTCTACCTTGTAGATGGAATAGCAACACAAGTGTTACAAGATGTAAGTGAAGTCCTAGACTAGGAATGGCTGCTCTGAGATGTTTCAGTTCTTCCACTTCTCCTTCATTTCCTGCTACTACTCAAACTCATGGTACCTGTGTAGTTCTCTGGGCACTACAGATGAGGGCTAGATCAAAGCAGGAGTTGGGCAGTGTGGATCTCTGGTTGCTTCTGGAATTCTCTTTCTTGTGATACCGAGTCTCTTCATCTGGGCATGGACCCTCAACCTGCTCCCAGTTTGCAGGATGATAAGCCGCTTTGAAGTTACTTTGGGTGGATGCTGGCATTATCTTGACTGTCTGAGTGTCTCTGTGGACCCTGATCCTTAGCTCCTTTTGGCCTTTACCCAAGACTTAGGACCTTTTCAGAATAGAGCCTCCTTTGCACTCACAATCTAGTGACATTAGCCAGTACCCAGAGCTAAACTCATTGGTTTCAACTCTGTCACTCTCTGATGTCAGTTAATTCTTGAGAAAAAGAAGGCCTTACTTGTGGAGGCCAATTTGATTTCTAAAGCACAGTACCATTGACTGAGTGGTTCATAAACAACAGGAATGTGTTGCTCATAGAGACCTTGTGTCTTCATTTGGGGGATCACTATTGTCATGAGCACCATGTCCTCAGGACTTATTTTAATCCTAATTACTGTACAAAGACCTTCATCTTCAAGTGTCACCATCACACTGGGGATGATGAGTTCAGCCCAAGAGCACTGTGGGTACACAAACATTTAGTCAATAGCACTGTGAGACTGCAGAAGGCCTGGAACTACATAAGCAAGATCTTTGGAAATAGAGCATGATGGCTAGTCTTGGTTGTTAACTTCACATGCCTGAGAAGAGGATACCTCAAATGAGGAATTGCCTCCATAAGATTTTCCTATAGGCACGTCTGGGTGTGTGTGTGTGTGTGTGCAAATTTTCTTGGTTTCTAATTGATATAGGAGGGCCCAGTCCACTGTGAGTGGTGTTATTCATAAACACATGGGCCTGAACTGTATTAGAAAGATAGCTGAGCAAGCCAGAGAAAATAAACCATTCTTCCATGGTCTCTGTTTCAGTTCTTGCCTCTGGGTTCCTGGCTAGAGCTCCTTCTCTGGCCTTCCTAGATGATAGACTCTAGTCTGTAGGTCATGGTACTTATCACAATGGTATCAGCCTTAGTACCAAGCTTGTTAGGACTCTCATGTTTTTTCTCATAAGTGTGCGGGATTTTTGAGTTTCAGCTATTGGCTGTAACTATACTGAAAGGCTGAAAGTGTTCTTCCTATGATGAATAGAAGCCAATGCTACTGCCAGAGGGCAGCTCACCTAGCCTGTCTGTTGCTGGGGCTTTGTTTTTTCTGCATGTGGTACTGGCAGCAGTTATGTGTGTCTGTCTCAAGGGTACACTTTTGAGGTGGTGGCCATGCCAGGAAGGTTGCTAAAATTCTCCCTGAATCCAGCACTATAGTAATGTTCTGTGAGAGGCACAGAGCCTGCTTTCTGCTCCCCACAGCATCTGCTTTGTCCTTGATCGCCTTCCCAGTGAACAGGCAGGTGCCGCTCTTCCTTTTACCTCTGCCTGGTTAATTGCAGTGATTTCAAGAGACACAAATGCATCTGACAAGTCTCATTGGAAAGAAAATTCCTTCAGATTAACAACAAATTGATCTGATTACCCAATCCTAGTATCATTCACAAGAAAAAAGGCTGGGCTGAATTGGAGTGGCAATCTTTATTCAAATCAGTCTGGGAGAAAATAGAGTGTAAGAAAAGCTTGGGGCAATGATCAGAAGCTGCCTGCATCCCGATATTCCCCCAAATACCTGGATCTCATAGGTATTTTTATATAGACGTGGATGGGACATGCATTTATGAACTGTTCAGAATTTTACAAGCTTATTAATGTATCTTTTTGTAGCAGTGCCAAGGTCTCAAGATGTCAATATTTGGAAGACAGACTGGGGTAAGTTTATTTCCTGTTAGTGATTATCTAATAATTTTTACTTTAAAAGATATGGTAAATCATGTGCACCTAGGGAATATCAACAGAAGAGTGGCGAATCCTGGATGTGTTCAGCAGTAGACCTGGCATGCATGTTAGTCTTATCACTGTAATGGCAGTGAAAGACTAATACATTCACTTATTATAGATTTCTGCCATGGTCACTATCAGTTTTGATATATTAACTCTGTGGTAAAGACTTATCTGACCAATAAGTTACTTCTTTCTTCCTTCTTCTCACTGTCTTTACATAGATCTCTGTAAAGAGATTCTTCAAATCTCTTCAATCAAATGTTTATTCCATCCTCATCAGATGTCCAGCTCTATGCTACAGTGCATTAACAACATATTAATTCATGCTCTCCCTGCTGTTTTATATTGTGTCCTTTTTAGCCCTTTCTTGGATTGTTCACTCAAAGTATAATCCTGATTCCCAAGCAATTTAAAGTTTATCAGGAGATGATTTTAGACACGATCAGTTAAAGACCAAGCAAGCTTTACCTGTTTTCTTGCTGTGGGAGATCAATTTATTTTTTCTGCTGGACCTTTCCTGTCACAAGATGTCATGGTTTGAATAGGAAATGTCCCTCATAGGCTCATGTTTTAAGTGATTGCTCCCAGGCTCCTGGCAGTGTACGAAGAGACTTGTGGAACCTTTAGGTAAGCAACACTGTGGAAGGCCTTTGAGAGCTATAGTCAGATCCCCGAGTCTTTCCTAATTTACTTTTCCCTGACCTGCCTGATGGAAACAGCCTCTGTCCCGAACCCCTGCCATCATAAATCCAGTTGGTTTTCCATGTCTCCCTTTCTTTGCCTTACAGAATTCCTCTGAAAACATGGCCCAAATAATCATTCTTGTTGTTTCTGTCATAGCGACACAGAAGGAACTAATACGTGCAATTTAGGTGTGATCACAGTTAGTAAAAATACATCGCGGTAAAGCAGTGACTTTGTTGTGGAGGGAAGTCGTGTGATTCAAAGCTGGTTAAGAAGCCATAAGGAGAAATTGAGTGGAAAGGCTTCTGGGGAAAATCCTATCATTGTCATAAAGAAACACACAAGAGTGAAGTTTTTTTTAAAAATGTTTATAAGTATTTGTTTTCAGAAGGCAACTTGCCACTGTTGGAGCTAAAAGGGTAGCAGAAAGGTAGAAGCAAACTGTCTTCAGTAATACCATCTTTATCTTGCTGAAATGAATGAAATTAGAGGTAACCTACAAGGGAGTACCTATGTGAATGCTTAAGAAACACCCTGGTGCAGTTTTGAGCTGAAGACTGACTTACTTGGTAATACAGGGGCATAATGATAGAGGCTGAATTCACTGTGACCATTGAGCAGGCCACGAGAAACAAGAGAGAGGTGTGAAGTGCTGCCAGAGTTCGGCAGAGGGAAGGAAATACGATCCACGGAGGTGAGGAGAGGTAATCAGAAAGTCAGAACCACAACACCGGTCAGTCACACATCGGCAGCACTTTCAGACCACAGACATCTTTTGGTATGTGTCTGGATTACAGAATGTCTAAAAATTTAAGCTAGATATAAAATTAAAAAACCATCCTTATTCTTATAAAAGCAACGCTTTTTTTTTTTTCGTACTCCGCTTCAGCGCCCACCTGAGAACATAGGCTGTGGTTGAGAATTGGGGTTCCTTGACACAGAGCCTGGGCTTTGCTCCAGATGTCTAACTTCTACTTGGCCAGAGTGCCTTTTGACTGCTCTTTCCAGGAAGGAGGAAGCATATGCCATAGAAAAGCCTGTTGTGTTTGCTGCTGGGAACTCTTGAGACCAGAGCTTAGCTGAAGAATGGAGACATAAGCTGGGAAGTTTATAAAAACAGGGTGTGTTATTCAGTCAGTCATTTATTTAGGTTCTTGACATAAAGTAGAGAGTTATAGACTCTCTGAAGCTAATTGAAGGTTAGCAAAAGACTCATTTTTTTTCTTACTCAAGGGGAAACTTTAGTTTTTTTTCCAAGCAGAAGGACAGAGCTCATTTTCTGTAGAGAAAAACAAAACCTTTTCATAATATGAATGAAACTTCTGGAATTCAGTTCTTTCTATAGCGTCAATGGTTCCTCATTGATGGGAATCTTAAAATACTATGGATCCTAGATTTGTCTATTCCCAAGCACTTTGGAGTATGAATGACACATTATGGATTTCAAAATCCTGTCACTACATGTAATATACTATTGTATTTACCTACTAAGGTAGAGTGATGATTAAGATAAGTATAGTCAATGATCTCATCCTGGAAAAAAATTACTACAGCAAAAATATTTGACAAGAAGATCCCACTTTTATCTGAACAATAAAATACATCAATTTTTCAAAACTGTCGTGTTTGGCCAGTTCATCTGGTGGGAGCATGGAAAACAGGCCATTCATCAATTTTTATATTTTGCAGTCCATCACCCATAACAAACCAGGAGGGAGAGTATATGGAGAGTACATTGAGAAGAAAAGTTATTTTCAAAACATCTGGAGTAGGGAACAGATCCCATCAGCTCAATTCTAACATATGAAGATAAAATTTTGCTCTTGAGATATCTCCATTTGCTCCCATTATCTATAATGTGCTTCTACCACAGGCCAACAGCAGCATATTAGAATTAATAATGTGGCTTTTAGAAATGCAACAGTGATGTAATTAGCATATTAGCATAAGGTTAATGACTTTAAAACAGGAAGGCTATGGATGTGCTTAAAAATAATAAAAAAATATATATCAGAAGAGATGATCTCAATTGAATTGGCCCCTTTCCATTCTTCTGCCACTTGTTCATGCAGTCAGCCTGGGACAAGAGTTAGAATTTATGCAGGTAGGAATACCCACAGACATATTAAACAGGTTGGGAAATGCTTTGTAAGTGAAATCCAGCCAGAAAATGAACATGAGTTGAGTGTGTACATAGAAGAACAGCACAGCCTTGATAGCAGAACTCTCCAAATGCACTGAAGACACTGTTGAACAGTATATTTCAGATACTACATAGCTACAGATATGAGAATAATCAAAACACATTTTCCAAGCTTGATGTAGAGGTTTAGCAACCAAAAGGAAGACCTAATGTACAGCTGAGTTTTATTATGAGTCTATATCCTCTTCTTTCTTCCTCCCTCCCTCCCTCCTTCCCTCCCTCCCTCCCTCCTTCTTCCTTCCTTCCTTCCTTCCTTTCTTTTTTTCTTTAATTTTAGTTTTTCAGAGAAGTGTTTCTTGTGTAGTCCTGGCTGTCCTAGAACTCACTCTGTAGACCAGGCTGGCCTTAAACTCACAGAGCCTGCCTCTGATTCCCAAGTGCTGGGATTAAAAGGGTGCGCCACCACCCCCAGCTTATATTTTTTTATAGTAAATTGACTATTTTCATACATAATTTTCACAAATAAATATGATAAAAGAATAGACAATATTTCTAACAGGATTTTATAGCAAATTCTAGTAGCAAATTTAATCTAGGATGTGTTGTACTGCAGTAGGAATTCTAGATTTATTTTTATTTATATATGTATATATAAATATACATAAAAAATATATATATACACACACATGTGCATGATAGTGGCCTTGTAGGCCAGAGAAGGGCATTGGATGCCCTGAAGGTGGAGTTACAGGTAATTATAAGCCTTGTGGTTGTGAGTTACCAGTGTGGGTGCTGGGAACCAAACTTGGGTCCTCTAGAAGAGCAGCAAGTTATCTGAACCACTAAGTCATCTCTCCAGCTCATGTAGTAGGTATGCTACATAGCAGTGACATTTGGGAGGCATGTGTGAGTCAGGAATATGACATCAGAGTTCTCGGTTTATCTTCCAGTTCTGCCTTTTATAAAGGCGTGGTCATGAGAATTCACTGAACTTTTCAGTGACTCAGTTTTCTCACTGGTAAAATTAGGCTACATATGGGTTGTTTGGGGTGGGGGATGCTTTGTGATGTACATGACACATTCAAGCATTTTACAGTCAATAGACAGTAGATAGACATTAAATATTTGCTGTGATTAGAAAGCTTTTTGGTATTTGTACTTTTTAATTTATTGAGACTATCAAAAATAAAATAATTGGTAAGGGGAAAATATAATGATTTATAAAGATATCATTTGAATATTATTTTACATAGATTAATTCTATATTAATTCCTATGAACTAATGAATTTTAGTCATTTTGTTCTAAATACTGATATGGGAAAAATAATAAATTGATGTGTAAGTGATTTGAATATAAAATGATTTTTATTTATTTATTTATTCTTCCTTCATACATTGCATCCCATCTGCAGTTTCCCCTCCCTCCTACCCTCCCAGTCTCTCCCCAACATGCTCTGTCCCCCAGATCCACTCCTCTTCCATTTCCCTTCATAAAAGAACAGGCCTCTCAGGGCTATCAATGGAACATGGCATCACAAGTCACAAAATGAGACTAGGCACAAACCCTCACATCAAGGCTTGACAAGGCAACCCAATGGTAGGAAAAGAATCATAAGAGCAGGCATAAGTGGGAGTGGGAGCTGTCTTGGACTAAAATGATTCTTAATATTAAAGCAAAATAATATTTAAATGCTATTTTAGAACTGAAGGCAACAGTAATATCATCACAGTCAAATCTACATATGTTTGAGAAATAATACATTTATGTATAAAACATATTTTACTCAATGAAGGGTATTTCGTAGGTATGTGCTCAAGTGTCAGGCAGTCAGGTGAAATGTGAGACCAAGGAATTTCCAACTTCAGAGAATTTCCTCACATATAAAAGAACTAGTCATGAATATATCATTTGGGTTTGCAGCAAAGATTAAATAAAATAATTTAAGTGTCCCATTAGCACTCTTCCAGGCACAGAACATAAACACAATATATGTTATCATGGTCTTACTTAGTATCATCAGACAAGTCATTGTACACACATGAACTGCGATAAAATCACCATTGTCCTGTTATCCTTCATGAGAATGTTTGGGGCTTGAATCTCAACCCTTTTTCCATTTGCCAGCAACATGACTCCACATGTCAATGGGGAGTTATTAGTTAGCTACTTCTGAGAAATTAATCATCTCAATATTTAATATGTTAAAGGAGAAAAAATGTGCTATTTCCATCTTCTAGAGGTCGCCAACATGTCTTGTCTCATGACTCCCCTTTTCATGTTGAATTGTGTTTCCTGTAATTCAGGTTCAAGTCATAACTCTCAATTCTTCTAAATGTAACCATGTTTACAGTAGTTAGGAGCCGATAGACTGTTACATGGGACTTATTCTGATATAGCTGGTGTTCTGTTAGGAGAGAAAGAGGCACCTGTAATGAGCATATGTGATGATATTTTATTTGTGCTGAAATGTGGTGATATTTTATTTGTGCTTTAATAAATAAAGCTTGCCTGGAGATCAGAAGAAACAGTCAGCCATTATAAATAAACACAAGAGTCATGCAATGTTAGCACAAGTCTTTAATCCTATCACTTGGCAGACAGGGATCTGTCTGGATTTCTGTGAGTTCAAGGCCACACTGGAAACAGCCAGGTGTGGTGGCACACACCTTAAATTCCAACATTAGTTAACCATGGAGGTCTGGAGGTCTGTACAGACAGATAGGAAGTGACAGAGCTGGGCAGAAAGAGGAAGTGATGTAGCTGGACAGAGAGAGCAAATCAGATGGCAGAACAGTAAGGCATATAGGCGTGGGTAGACAGGAAGTTGCTTGCATTTGGCAGCTGCAGAGGTTGGCGAGATAAGGTTAGCTGTTCTTATTCCTCTGATCTTTCTCAGGCTTTAACTCCTGTATCTGGCTCTGTGTTTTTTATTTAATAAGACCATTTAGAAATTCGTCTACAAGCATGTACAGCAGAAAGGCCAGATGAGCATACAGCAAGGAGGGAACTTCTGAGAAAAGATGAGAAGTACTTCAAAGAGCTGGAGACATGGTGCAGCAGTTGAGAGCACTCATTATTCTTACAAAGGACCCAGGTTTGATTCCCAGTAGCCACACATTAGCTCACAACTATCTGTAACTCCAAATCCATGGATCCACACCCTCTACTTACTTCAGTGGATACAGCATATACACGTGGTGCACATGCAGATAAAACATTCATACACACAATTAACTAACTAACTAACTAACTAACTAACAATTCATTGATTAACTAAAAATAGGTGTTTCAAGAGAAACTCAAAATCTGTTAATATCTTGATCTTAGGCTGAAATCTTCCAACATAGAAGTAAATTTCTGTTGTTTGAGATATGCAGTGTGTAATATTTTACTATGATTTCCCTAGTGAACTAAAACAAAGCCAGCTACTTAATTTTTTTTAATTTGTCACTTAACACATGTCTGTTGGAAAAGGGTCTGTGCTCTTAGACTCGTGTGGTCAAATAAATCCTAGCAAAACCCAACAGGATAACTTTACCTTGTGAAGACCTGTGACCTGAATCACAGGCATGAACATCCTTCTTCTGTGGAGGACAATACACAGGCTCTGGTGATAGGACATGGGACACACACATCTTTGGGGATAAAGGACCATTATTCTGCCAATTAGCCAACATAGTATTCTTGACATGATATAACTCACAGTTCAAGCATGATGATGTTTTTAAGTTACAAAGTGTTACCATTTTTTTTTTGTTAGTTTCAAGAAAGACTATTGCAACAAGAACAAACATTTAATAGAAACCTTTGTTGTTTTTGTTATTGGTCTTGCATCCTCTCATTCCCTAATTCTGGAGTCCAGATTTTAATTAAAATTCACCTTACTCTTTGTTTTCCTAGTAGAATGCAAAAGAATTTAATCCACAATTTTTATGTTAACTAGCTTTTTAATCATCCCCTTTCATAGTATTTTATCTCTTTTTGCAAGTTTCTTTCTTGAAAGAGAAAGATCTATCTAGTGACTCTGTCTCTCTATTGAGCAAAGTTATTAACAAGAGCTGTCAGCTGCAAGGGCCATTCATCCAATCTATCAGTAGAACTCATAGAAAAGCTTCTGTAAGTCTATTTCTTGGGAAAGCCTCACAATGCTGGTGGAAAGCAAGGGAATGAATTGAATGGCATAGCTTGCTTTCTGTAATTTGGGGCTCAGAAGTGCTATTAAAAGTCGATCAAGTATTTTATCAGCTTCGCTTGAAGCTGTGGATGATGGCTTCGTGTTGAAATTCTTTTCCCACATGCTAGTGACAGTATCAGAAAATACGTGGAGATGAATTTTCACATTTTCCTTTCCTGGCTAGGGCCTGCTGGAAAGCATTTTCCAAGTGAGTGATGTGGCATGTACATCTTTAAATTTAGATATTAACACAGCATGCATACCAAACGCACAATGCTGGAATGATGAAATTAAATAGCCAAAGGGGGACCTATTTTGAGCCAATTCACAGTTAATCATGCAAGCATCAATCAATTAAACATCTCTGCCCATGGTGGGGCATGAAGCTTATATACTCTGATCACAGATATACATTTGGCAATGGTAAGAATCTGACTTACTCATTCCTATGTTAACATTTCACTCTTCAATACCTTAACATTCAGCATTTAGATTTGACAATAATTCTCAAAACACAAAGCGACAGTTGTTTTCCAAGTTACAAACATAGCCCTGGATCCATTATGACTTCTTCAGATACTTTGTCTATGACATCAGTTGGCTTGCTACAGAAAAACCCAGGCAAAGGTCACCTGCTTCTTCAAAATGCAATACTTCATGGCACATTTAAAATTGAGTCTTAAAATGCAAGGTTTGATGGTAGGAGCTGAGTGCAGCATCCTGGTGGCATCTGGCAGTTTTTGATCTAAGGCAAGTAAGTCAGGAGCTGCTGGTCCCCAGCGGCTCACCCTTGTGGATCTCTGTTTAAGCAGAAGGATAGAAATGAGGACTTAAGTGTCGTGGGTTTCCTACAAGAAAAATTTAGATATACATTCTGTTATTTCAGCTGCCAGCTTCCTAAAGTGGGTAAAGATCCTTGCAGTCACTCCATGTGGCTTATTTTGTGTGTGGGACCAGCTCTTGGCAAATTTAGAGAAAACAACAGTGATAGAAGTTCAGCAAATATTTCTATCAACCCCAAAGGATATAAACAATGACTAAGAGGCTAGATAGCCATCCTTACACACAGGTTTTATTGCTTCCTAACTGTGTGCTGTTCTGTGGAGCCCGTGGGCAAGTGAGAAAAGGAACTGATTCATTGCTGATGCTGCACCAAAAAAACAAAAACAAAAACAAAAACAAAACAAAAAAACGTTTCCCTTTACAATAAGCTAATGAGCACTTATCATCTAATGATGAGGGTTAGAAAACACAACTTTGAACAACTAGATATTAAAGCAACATTTTAAAGTTTTTCACCTTAGATTTTCTTCTTTTGGCTTCTTCAGAGGACTCCCACACCAAAGGGAAAGTGAGAACTTCCTGTGGCCTGGCTTGTTGTTTGTTTCTACTCTTTTGGGGGTCCTCTCCCAGCTCCCAAATAAACCACACAAGGAGGTTTATTCTTAATTAGGACTGCCTGGCCTTAGCTTGGCTTGTTTCTAGCCAGCTTTTCTTAACTTAAATTAGCCCCATCTGTCTTTTGCCTCTGGGCTTTTCCCATCCTCTTACTTCTGTAAATCTTACTCTTACTCCATGGCTTACTGTGTAGCTAGGTGGCTGACCCCTGAAGTCCTCCTTCTTCTCTGGCTACACCTCCTTTCTCCCAGATTTCTCCTTCTATATAATCCTCTCTGCCTGCCAGCCCCACCTATCCTTTCTCCTGCCTTGCTATTGGCCATTCATCTTTTTATTAGACCATCAGGTGCTTCAGACAGGCACAGTAACACAGCTTCACAGAGTTAAACAAATGCAACATTAACAAAAGTAACACACCTTAAAATAATATTCTACAACACTGGCTGACTTCTTTATGTGCCTCAGTTTCCATGCTATGTGCGATGTGATACACAGCTGTTCTCTCACTGTAGAGATAGAACTGATTTCTTCACCCTATAGGATACAGCAGAAGTGGCTACATGCTACCACTGAGCATCACTTCAAACTGTCTTGCCATTTATTTGTTTTCCTTTTGGTGCTTTTGCTGTTGCCCAAAGCAAGACTTGGATATATATGCAGGAAGAAGGTGCTGCCCTGTATAGCCATAGGAGTGAGACAGTTAAGAACTGCCTAGCAAACTCTCAATGGCCCACATCACAGAGGATGTCATAAACCACTGCATTTTGAATAGTTGACTGAACAACCCCTCTGGGCAACAGCCCATCACCAAACACACAGATATGTACAAAATGAACATATAAAATCATATTTGCAACACTTCTGTATTTTTATGCATATATGTACAAATATGTATTGGTAGATAAAATATATAAATCACACATGTATTTATTCAGTCTTATACCACATATGTCTCAGACAAAGATTCACACATACCCAACAATGATCTGTTAAGATTGTTTTGGAGCAAGCCAGTCGGTGGTGGCACACACCTTTAATCCCAGCACTCGGGAGGCAGAGACAGGCAGATCTCTGTGAGTCTGTGAGTTCGAGGCCAGCCTGGTCTACAGAGTGAGATCCAGGACAGACTCCAAAGCTACACAGAGAAACCCTGTCTCAAAAAACAAAAATAAATAAATAAATAATAAAAACAGATTGTTTTGGAGCTGGAAAATATCTGTCATCCAGTGATGTCATGACCATCATAATGTCTTAGCCCATGCTTGTTGTCATGTTGGTATGAGCAAGCCTATTGTACTGCCAGTCATGGGAGCATATATTACACATCATTTTGTACTAATCTTTACATAATGTTAGTGTTAATAAAAGGTTGAATTTCTGCTCTATGTATTTTATATGGTTCTTTTATTACTACCCTGGCATCTAATCCTGCTTATATGAAAAGGTTGCTGTAGAACAGTGTGCTGTATTACACTGATATCAGCTCCATACTTCTTGGGTTTAGGTGTCTCTTGATTACGTTAAGAGGCAATGTCAAGCAATTAATCTATACCCTTTAGCTTTGTGCAAGTTTATTCTGTGATGTTTGTATAAGCACAAAAAAACATTTATCAGTATGTTTCCTGGACATTTTCCTAATCATTAGGTGATGTATAATTGTACATAGAAATGTGAGTTTCACCTTTCTGCCAGAATAGACCTTTCTTTGTTTTGCCTTTGACAATTCCCCTTTGAAAGCTCAGCTGGAGTTTCTTGGTTTGTTGCAAAACTCACACAGAGTGAATGAAAGGCAATTGTACATCTATCATGTATTCAGAATTATGTAGTTTAGTGTCCTATTAAATTTGACTTTGGAAGCTGTGACAGTTAGTGTTAATTGTTCACATGACTGAATCTAGAGTCACCTAGAAGAAAGGTCTTCGAGAATGCCCATAGGGAATTATTTTAATTGTTTTAACTAATGTGGCAAAACTCATGTTAATTGTGGATGAGACCAAACTTATCCTGGATGGTATAAAACAGGGAAAATGAGGAAGACACTAACATGTATGTGATGTGGGGTATTCACAAGAGAAGACCATGCAGACATAGGTTTAAGCCAATAGAAAGTCTTTATTTTGGCGAGCACTCTGGGTATTCAGGATCCAGCGGAGCCCTGAGCCTTCCTCAGGGTCAGCTTTTAAGCACAAAACCCATGTTCTAGGTTGACATACTTCAGTTAGCAGGGACGGTTAGCCAGAAGTAGAACTACAGAAACCATAAAGCAAAGTTAGGACATTTAGAAATATTCCCAGAACTGTGAATTTTTATGGATTAGGCTTTTGTTTTAGTTTTGGCTGCTGGTGCTGTTGATGTGCTGAGTTTTACAGGCTGAATGGCACTTCCATCATGGAGTCAGTTGTGTTAAGGTCTGGGGGTCTAGCTATATTTGGGGCCCTGTTACGATATGTATTACTCCCTTTCTGCTTCCTGACTGTGGAATCAATGGGACCATCTGCTTCAAGCTCCTGACTCCTTGACTTCCTTACCATGACTGTACCTGAAACCAGACACAGAATAAGCCCTTTCTTCCTTAATTTGCTTCTGTCAACACATGTTGTCTCTGTGACAGAAAAAGAAAACAGTCCAGAAACAGTGTGACTTATTTATAAACATTCTGTTTGTTGAGAGATCATGCAAATCAAAATAAGTCGAGTGTTGAAACAAGACGGCAACATTGACCTCCATTCTCCCTGAAAAAGAAGAGATGCATAATGTAATTTTCTTAATGTAATTAATTTCCTAGTTGCTACTGTGCCTTTAAAATACCACAAGGTCTGTTGTTGGGAAATACAGGGCTTTGCTGCAGGAACCACTCAGAAGCAGTGTCTTCCACATTTGTGCCACAGTTGCATTTGAGGAGACTAGAGAAGGATTAATTAATTTCTCTGCTCAATGGGAGTTTAATTATAGCTTGCTAAGTAAGGCTGGAAATAAAACTTGGAGTTGATAATGGTATCTCTGCCTTCTGATCGATCTCTCTTCCTCGACATGTTTGGCATGGCGTTTTCCCAGAATGAGTAAAAAAGGCATGGCTTTTTGGAAATAAAGGAAGTGGTGTTTGACACGAAACTAATCAAATTTCTTATTCCCAAGACATTTTTAAGTTGCTAAAATTTTATTTTAGTTTGTTTAGAATATTTGAAAAATAAACATAGAAAATTTCGTGTGCTTTTTTTTTGTTGCTGTTGTTTAGGTTGTTGAATGTGAAATAAATTTAATTTAGTACAAGCACCATTGTTACTGGGGTGTTAAGTTGGGGCTAAGTTTAAGATTACTGTGTAGAGATCTTTGTAAATTCTCTTATTAATGAGGCTAAGCAACCAGAAAGCAGCCCTGATTTCCCCAGTAACATCAATAAGGATCATCCAAAGTGAGCATTTCTATAAGTTCCCAGAATACCATGACAAGTATTCTTGTTTATTGCTTTATACATACATCTACTATATGCTTGTACAATCTACTATTGATTTAGCATTTTCTTAATGTAAGCAATAAAATACTGCATATCATTATAAACTAAGGAAAATCAATAAGTAATCCCCAAAGAAGAATATTCTTTATACTCTCTAAAAGCAATGCATTGTCTATAAAATGTATTTATGATAGCAATCCACAACTTGCAAGTATTTTTTATGTAGTTCACATGATGCAACCTAAGTTAGACCAAGTGCATGGAGTTAGGGAAGTAGCTCAGTGGATAAAGAACATTTGCTGTGTGGGCATGAAGACCTGAGTTCAAATTCCCAGAACCCATAGTTAAAAAGAAAGATCAGTTGTCTCCACACTCATTTCTTAACCCCAGTGCTCACAGAAGGCTCTCTGGGTCATGCTGGCCACAAGCCTTGCTCCAGCTTCAGAACTAGACCCTGTCTTAAGGGAATAAGGTAGAAAAGTGATCAAGCAGGATATTAGAAGTCCTTATCCAGCCACTGTCTGCATACAATCACTCCAATCTGCATATATCACACATTCACATTCACCTGCACACACACACACACACACACACACACACACACACACACACATACACACAAATCATACACAAACACATATGTACACATACATACATGCACACAAACAGACACACACATACATATATACACACAGACACATACATGCATACACACAGACATACACACACATACATACATACACACAGACACATACATATACACACGCAGACACACACATACATACACACATGCATACACACAGAGATACACACACAAACAGACATACACACATACATACACACATAGACATACACACAAACACACACACACACACACACACACACACATACACGCATGTACACACACAAAACCATAACCTTGAAAACATGACAAAAGATGTCAAAAATGCCTTTCTCAGAGTGTTTAACTTATTTGAAGACAACATTTCCTAATGAACAGAAACATTTAATTGTATTTCTTGGTTTTAATCTTTTTATGTTTAAGTATATTTCATTTTCTTAGAAATTCCAAGTAACTCTGATATTCCTCTATTACTTTTGCATACTACAAAGGATGATTCTTGTGGAGTGTGAAATTAATGACTTATCCACGTAATAAGTGAAAATGAAGGACTGTTATACATCTTTAATGTTGTCTGCATATTTCCCAATGATGAAATTTTGATAATGGCTGGTTGGTAACACCTCTCATTCAGCATCTCATCTGCATTGTCTATGTGACATAAAACCAGGAAGTGGATCAGATGGTGAAACTTTCTGCAATGAGAGATGCTCAGTGATAGCAAAAGCTATATGATGACTAGGTACCAGAAAGGTCAAAGAGGGGATTGTTATCCTCAATTCTGTCTTTATTGTGCTACAGCACATCTATTTGGCAGGCAGTGGGACTCTGCCTCAGGACAAAGGGGGATAAACTGAGGCAGAAATAATTATGCTGGGGAAACTGACATGAGAAAAATATAAAAATGCCAACAATTGTTTTTGTGGCTGTACAAAACAAATGTTGATAAAACTGGGGAGAGCTTTGCTGAGTGATGTTTGAGCGGGCTCTTGGAGAATCCCAGCATTATCACAATAAATTTCCATTCTTCCTCCTTTATCCACATATCCAATTGATCACACATCTTGTTACGTATGCTCTCCAAATCTATGTGGAACCTGAGCCTTGCTCACCCCTTCTGATCCCTTTCTCTAGTTCACACCACTGTAATTGTGTCATGGAAACCTTTAGACTATTTTGTTGCAGGGACCCCTGCTGTCCTCCATCAGTGTGTCTCAAGAGCCAAGTGAATCAGCTCAGCACTCTCAATGTGGTATCAGTGGCTTTCAATCACTATTAAAGTATGCCTCTAATCTTCACTGTGCCCTCGAAGCCCACATCTTATCTCTGACACTGTTATTTCCTCACATTGTGCTAATCTCCTCCTGGCTCATTTTCCAAGGAAAGTCTTTTCTTTTTGTTCCCCCAAAGTGAAAAGACCAATATAATAGTTAATTCTATGTCAGTGTGGCTGAGCGATAGTGCAGATATTTAATCAAATGGTATTCAGTTGTTTTTATGAGACTAATACTTAAAGTGGTCAACTTTAAGTAAAAAGAACATTTCCTTGAACAATTGGTGGCCCTCTGCCAATCAGTAGAGAGAGGGACTAGAAGAAAGATGACTATATGAGGTAAACTGAATAGGCAGCCAGCAGCCTGTGGTCTCCTGATTGCACTTGCTCCCTGGGTCTCTAGTTTCTCAGTCTCCCATTTGTATTTTGTGTTTATCAGACTTCCACAACTGTACAAGATAATCCTTAAAATAAATCTGTCTGTCTTTGTCTATCTATCTATCTATCTATCTATCTATCTATCTATCTATCTATCTACCTTTCTACCTATCTATCTCACAGTCTGTTTCTCTGGAAGTTCTGACTAGTGAACCCCTCAAAGCCTTCACACATGCTGCTCACACCACGGGAAACTCTTCCAGCTAACTCTCATAATTTCCTGTTTCAGCTTAACTGAAACAGAGATGTGAGTTTTGGTGTTTTTTTCTTTTTGTCTAAACTCAATCAGACCTCTTGTTTAAATTTACTTTTATAAATTTTTTTTTGCTTCATTGTACATATGAGAGTGAGTATGTTCATATATTTGTGTAATTATATAATATATGCAACTCATTTAGGACTGTATTTTACAACCCCCCCCACCATTCTCGAGGGATCCTTAGTAGACATTTTCACCAATTTTATGACACCACAAATATACTATGTACAAAAAAATAGCCAATTCAACACCCAGAGGAAAATTGCTCAGTTGTGATCAGGTGCACCATGGTAGAGGCTTTGTGCCATCCAAGACACTGCCTTCCCTATTACTGTCTTCTTGACCTCATGCTAGAACAGATTCTACAAAATAATGTGTCCTTAATAAACATACTGTGGAGGGATTAAGTCAACACAGAGTTAGGGATGACTTCCTGGAAAACACTTTTGGAATCAACATAGCTTGGTCCAATTCCTGATTTATTCCTTAGTTCCCTTGTGTTCTTGAGCATACATCTTCAGCTCATTCCTTATTTTTAAAGTGGGAATAATGACCAGTTTTAAGTCATAGTGTGTTACCATGGGCAAAGTAGAAAATGTATGAAAAGTATCAATAGAGCACCCAATATAACATTAAATAATATGTAAATAAAAACATCCCCTTTACCATGTGCTGTGCTTACACTGGGAGGTGGGTAGACAGTGTCAGCAAAAGTCAAAAGGTAGAAGGAACACCACACACAACACCATCTCACTCTTTCCCCTAATCTAGAGTTAGGGATCATTTAGTTCTTCTTATCAAGAACTCTGACTAAGTATATCTGAATTTCCCAAGACAGGATGCTTGGGACAGCTATGAATATTTCTGTAACAGTCAGTGCACTGGGGAACAAGGTCAAATCACCAAGAGTTGGGGAGTTGGACCATTGGGTGGTTCCTGGAAGTCATTCAATCTCTTTAATTCTAATTTTGTAAGGCAGTGGTGTTGATCACAGCTGCCTCCTTCACTTACACTGACATTTAAGGAGGAGGAAAATTACCGTGTCTTTGTAAAAGAAAGGTATGTTTGTTTTTTATGAAAGTATGATTATTTAATAGTTTTTTTTTCAGTGTAAGTCTGAATTGTGCTAAATGGATATAGATGAGTCAGCTTAACTGCTATTTACCACATCTCTGGAATGAAGGAGTTATCCCTGCTTTAGAGCTGGGGAAACTGAGGCTGGAGCAGAGTTATTTACCCATTGAAAATTACAAAAGTGGTGAAAGATGGAACCAAGATTACTCCCTAAGGGGCAGTATTCTGATAAGAGGGCCAATCTTAAAAAACATGGTTCTTGGTTGTGACTCCGGTGAACTGTCATGATTGGTGATGGCTAATCTTGGTTGTCAACTTGATACAGCTTGGAAGAGGGAACCTCAACTGAGGAATTGCTTCCATCATATTGGCCTATTTGCATGTCTGTAGAGCATTTTGTTGATTGCTAATTGATGTAGGTAGGTCCAGCTGACTCTGGGTTGTACCATCCATTAGCAGGTCAGCCTGGGTTTGTATAAGGAAGGTAGCTAAATGTAACCCTGTTAGGAAGCCAGTAAGCTGTGTTCCTCTATGTTCTCTGCTTCAGGTCCCACTGTTTAGTCCTGTCTTGAGTTTCTACCTTGGTTTTTCTTGATGTTGACTATAATGAGTAATCAAATTAATCCTTTCTTCCTTAATTTGCTTTTGGCAAGTGTTCTATCACAGTAACAGAAAAACCAAATGAATATAGGATTATACCGTGATAATTGCTTAATACTTTGCTTTAAAATTAACCCACACTGAAATTTTGTGATATGAATATTAGTAAATTATTTTTATATGCAACAAATTTATTTTCAATAAAATACAGTTACAATTTAGCAAACTAGAAAAACACATTGTGTGGAAAAAAGAAAATGAGAAGGGAGAATATTAGTAAATTATTAATTTCAATATAACAAGTTTAAAAAACGCAAGATTTAAGAGTCAGACAAATATTGTCCTGGTCTGTATGTGAAGATGCTGTTGAACAAGGTCACAGTTTGAATTAATAAATTGAATAAATCAGGCTATTATTAATAATATATATATATAAATGTTAGTTATATAGATATATGTCTAGATACATACACACACACATATATAGGTGTGTTTAGATAGAAGCATGTATACACATGGGTATTTATAAATACATGTCTACATAGAACGTACATGTATTTGTTTATGCGTAAAATAAAATTGAAATATAACCTGACATTTTTTTTTATTTTACGTATGTGGAAATGAAAAGAAATCAAAGGTGGCAGGTCTAACTGTGGGATATTTATAACAAGACCTGTAAAGAACCAGTCCAGTTGTTAATGCCATGGTTTCAATGTATATTCTGGATGATGTTAAAGGATGTTCTTCAAGTAGCTTCATCCACTGGGAGGGTGGGGGGGGACTACACAAAGTCGTATGTAAGAGCAGAGTCAGTTCTCATTTAATGCCTATGTTTGCATGCAGGAACACCAAAACAAAGTTTTATACATCAGAGAAGCAGAAATGCAAAAAGAAAAGTGGTCTGCCATCCAACTGACATGCTCAGGTTAGGAACTACATAATCAGGGAGCAACTGGCCCAGCAATGTATTGTCAGAAAAGTACCTTGAATTGTTACTTCCATCAGGTGCCCTGTGTTCGTTAAGTTTTCGGCTCCCTGATCAAAATCCTTGACAGAAACAGCTTAAAAGTGGAAAGGTTTGTACTGGCTCATGGTTCCAAAGGATTTGGTCCATGCACAGTCCATGCAACTCAGCTCACGTCATGGTAGACCAGAAAGGGGAGAAGAAAATAGGAGTGCCTGGCTGGGTCTCCCGTTCTTCCCTTTTTATTCTATCCACTCATCTAGCCCACAGGTATGGTGTCACTCACTCAGAGGAAATCTTTTCTCGTTTGCTATTCTATAGAAAGAGTCTCACAGGCACGCTAATGGGTGTGTCTGAATATCCTGGTGATTTTACATATAGTCTGGTTGACAAGGTGAAACACCACATTTTCCAACAAAGGTAATCTTTCTTAATATTTTAATGAGATGAAAGATCAGGGTTTTTTAAATATTTTTATTTTTATTTTGCAATACAATTCAGTTCTACATATCAGCCACAGATTCCCTTGTTCTCCCCCCCTCCCGCCCCCCTCACGTTCCCCCCAGCCCACCCCCCATTCCCACCTCCTCCAGGGCAAAGCCTCCCCCGTGGACTGAGATCAACCTGGTAGACTCAGTCCAAGCAGGTCCAGTCCCCTCCTCCCAGGCCGAGCCAAGAGATCCTGCATAGGCCCCAGGTTTCAAACCGCCGACTCATGCAATGAGCACATAGGAAGAAGCAAAGTGCTAGAGAGGCCCACAGAAATCCACAAAGATACCCCCACAACAGACTGCTGGCAATGGTCGAGAGACAGCCCGAACTGACCTACTCTGGTGATGGGATGGCCAAACACCCTAATTGTCGTGCTAGAAACCCCATCCAACTACTGAGGGATCTGGATGCAGAGATCCATGGCTAGGCCCCGGGTGGATCTCTGGGAGTCCAATTAGCGAGAAAGATGAGGGTTTATATGAGCGAGAATTGTTGAGATCAAGATTGGATAAAGCACAGGGACAAATAGCCAAACGAATGGAAACACATGAACTATGAACCAATGGCTGAGGGGTCACCAACTGGATCAGGCCCTCTGAATGGGTGAGACAGTTGATTGGCTTGATCTGTTTGGGAGGCATCCAGGCAGTGGGAAAGATCAGTTTTAATTGCATAGTTCTCCAAACATTTTTCTTTTTTTTTTTTTTTTTTTTTTTTTTTTGGTTTTTCGAGACAGGGTTTCTCTGTGTAGCTTTGCGCCTTTTCCTGGAACTCACTTGGTAGTCCAGGCTGGCCTCGAACTCACAGAGATCCGCCTAGCTCTGCCTCCCGAGTGCTGGGATTAAAGGCGTGCGCCACCACCGCCCGACTAGTTCTCCAAACATTTTAACTAAATGAAATTATTAACTATTTTCAGATAATTGTTCAAAAGTGCAAACTGCTGCTGGGACGTCCATGAGCCTCTGCCTCCCAAGTGCTGGGATTAAAGGCATGCGCCACCACTGCCTGGCCCTCCCTAGGTTTCTACGGATGAGTCTGTAGATTATAAGATTTCATTTAAAAGGCAAGAGGAATTCTAATAATGAAGATGGGAGGAAGTATTGATTTGTGACCATGAAAGTTGTGCAATTGTGAATGAGTGGATTAAAAGTGGGCTATCTACCATGACTGGCCACAGCCTTCCTCCTGTCCTGTGTCTACAGTTAGAGTTCCACTGTGACCCCGACAAACCTGAAAAATGTTATTCTTCAAGTGTTGACAGTATAATCAAAAATACCTTTCACAAAACAATATGTTCTGTTCTGTGGAATTTTATTTATACATATTTTCATTAAAACTTTTAAAAATTTATTTATTTTAAAAAAGGTTTTTTCATTTTATACACCAATCCCAGTTCCCACTCCCTCCCCTTCTCCCGTCCCCCCACCTCTTCCAATCACCCTCCCCATCCACTCCTAAGAGAGGGTAAGGCCTCCTTTAGAGAGTCAACAAAATTTTTAATACTTTATGATAGATTTAATTTACTTTTGAGATTACAATGTATTTACATCATTTACCCCCCTTCCCTCCCTCAAAACACTCCCAAATATTCTTCCTTGCTCTCTTTCAAATTCATGGCCTCTTTTTTCATTAACCATTGTCATATGTGTATATGAGTATGTATGTACCTATATATTTATAAATCTTATTCAGTCTTTATGATATTACTTGTAAGTACGTTTTCATGACTGACCTAACACTGACCTTCAATAACCTCACTAGCCTTTAACTGGTCAATTCTTAAAGCTGCATTGAGAAATAATAGTTCTTCCAAAATGACAATAGAGTTCTTGACTCCTAACCCTTCCATTGTCAGTATCTCCTCCTGAGAGAGACCACGGAATTGTTCATTCTCCCAACAACAAGATCAATGGAAAAATAGCAGATTTAAAAAAATGTGAGCTTCTGCAGATAATACTACACTGTTGATGATTTACTGCCTGCCTGGTATGTCCATGTGAGTGCATGCAAATGTGTACTTGTATATTCAAATGACTACTCACTGGGAGAGGCACTGTGCCAGTTTCTTTTTTCACTGAATTTGAGGAGGGGATTAGGCGGGTGAATTCTTGAAAAGCACCTATTTTGGTGACTTGCTGGAGCAGTGCTTTTTTTATTATGGTTGCAGAGGAGAAGACAGAAACCCCAGAGGCTAAATTACTAGAGACAGTATCACACATCTCTTCATTGTTGGAGCTGATGGTTGAGTATAGACTTGCTCTACTCAGCCTTTGATTTACGGTAAAATGTCAAGGGAAAAACTGTGTGTTTACTAGCAAACAACAGTCCGCAATGGGTGCAGGGTCTCTTTTCCATCATTGTGTGCTGTCTTTGATGATTATTATGTCAAAGATTAGAGGCTCATTTGTGCACTTTGTAGTGTTGTTGTCGGCTTTCCTGTGATTCAGCTTGGGAGTACATAAAAGGTTCTCTACTTTGGTTTTCCCAGAGGCGGGTGGGATTACTGATGTGAAATGGGATAGAGGGTAGCTTCGTAATTTGAGGAGAATGTCGGGTATCACACTAAGATTAGTTAATACACAGACTGATGAGCAAACTTGTAGGTACCACACAATGAGGCTGAGTCTCAAATCAGACTGAATGAACTCAAATATCATCTTCACTGCTTTCTAGCTTTTTGACCTTTATAATTCTACTCAACTTTTCCAAGCTTTGATTTCCTCACTGGTGAGATGAGTAAAAGTATTTGCATAGATTTATTGTGAAGATTAAATGGGTCAATAGTTACAAAGGACTTACACTTCCAGGTGCAGAATAAACATTCAATGCAATAATTCATAATAACAATAAATAAATATACTCTTGATGTTGCCATTAGATGTCTTCACAGAGCTTGGAAATATATAAGGGAAGCAAGTAGAAGGCATTTGGCATTCATTTGTCAGGCTAAACACATGTAATGGTGTGTAATTTGCACTTTCTAAAGATTCCATGAATTCAGTTGGGCCATGAGAGTGGGGAACCACCAGCTGAATGTGGGAAAAAATGAAGCATACCTTCTTAAAGGTGTGCTATAGCCTTCAGGAGCTGCTGGAGGTGAAGATCCACAGTGAAGGGAGTGTTCTCTCCTGCACAAAGCCCTGTGATTTATTTGGGGCTTGGTCGAGGAGAACATCATATGTGATAATGTGCTGTCTCTGAGCCATTCTTACATGGAGTATCATTGCTTATCTGGAAGTGGTCACGTACGAGATGGTGTTCCTTTAGGTCTGTGGGCAGAGAAGAAACCTTATACTATAGTTCCTTCCTCACCAACCTTCGTGAGAATAAACCTTTATTTTAATATAAATTGTAGAGACAGCTCTTTCATTAATTTGAGTGGCTTTTCTGTTATTAAGTTTGAACTTATGAAAGAGGAATTAATAGTAATATTTATACCAAACTCACAATGGGGTACACTCAACATCCCTGGGGAAGCATTTTAGAAATGTGTATTTCCTGACCTTAATCAAGCCTAATAAACACACACTACTAGGAGGGGAGATGTGGGCAAGAGTATGAAAGAGGGTAGGATTTGGGGTCATACATTTCCAGTGCTCTAAACCCTTCCTTATTTCTGCATCTCTCTCTCTCCTCTCTCTCTCTCTCTCTCTCTCTCTCTCTCTCTCTCTCTCTCTCTCTCTCTCTCTCTCTCTCTTTGTGTGTGTGTGTGTTTATTCTTTCACAGTCCCACACATTTATATGACACTCACATATGTATGAATGCATGTATATTGATCATGTTTATCTATCACTACTTCCCTCCAACTTTTCCTAGTGTCCCCTATTCCCTATTTTCCTGTCTCCCTGTCCTCTTTTGTTTATTGTTCTTTTGTTATTAGTAAGCCCCTGAGTCGAATTAGTGCTGCCCATATGCAAGTAGATGTGTGGTCCTCCACGGAGGCTTGTTTTCTTCCAGAAAAGACTAAGGCAATTGGGAAGTCCCTTTTGCTTTTGAGCATCTTCAATGTTTGGTGCTAGCAGATTGGATCTCCTTGAGTTGGATGGAAAACTATTTACGAGGAGGCTGAATCTGTTGTTCTGATTTACCACTCCATCTGGAAACTGCCATTTGGAAGGAGTTTCTGACTTCCAATGACTCCCAAGAGCTCTGGAAAATAAGTTCCTAAGGACCCCTTGTAACTTTGAGCCAGAGGTCAAAATGTATTTTTCTCAATCACTTTCCTGCTCCAAGCAGGATGACACCTGGCCAGATAGGCACTTTCTTTAGCTTTTGGCTTTGATGTTCTGTGGTGGAACAGTGCCTAGCTCAGAGGAGTGAGAGGGGAAATTAGATGAGGCAAACTAGAGTACACGTAGCAGACAGCAAATAATATTATGGCTATCTTCCAATTCACATACCTTTATTCTGTACCCATTTTTCATTATAAACACAGTGTCTAGGGATTGAAAAGATGCCTAACTAAACAAGCTAGTAAAGTAACTAAGATTACCATCAATATAGATCCACACTCTGCTTCCCTATGTGGTCTTCATTTCATGTAGGAAATGTGTGTTCATCAGAGGCTTAGAAATTCTTGGTTAGCAATTTCACTGAATCAAGATCAGGAATTCCCAGCAATCAGTTTCCTGCACCTACTCCCTCATGGCACCTCTGTGGTCTTAGGGTTGTTTTTGTCTGTTGTTGCTATCAGGCTTTTGTGGGTTATTCTCACCTAGACAGCAATTTCCTAACTTTATAGCTATAATAAGACATCACTTTATTTTTTTTTTTACACTGTGACTCTATTATGTGCGACAATCCTACTGTAGATCCTTTATCCCCAGCCATCATCCCTATGACCCCTCCCTAAAACATGCTCTCCCCAGGACTGCATTACCAATGCATCACCATGGAAACCCTGAAATATGTAGTCTAGCTTCCTTGATTGAATATCTTGACCCTTTTGATGTTTTACTTGTTTGCTTTGAGACTATGTTTCTCTCTGCAGCCCCGGCCAGCCTTGAACTCTGAAACCCTTGCTATACAGCATCGTTAGTGCTGGGATTACAGATTTGTATCACCATGGCCAAGTACACTTATGTTCTTAAGAATGTGAATTCTTGTACCAATTAAAGGGTGAAAACTGATAAACACTCCTAAACCAGAAGCCTCATGAGCCCTTTCATGTCTTCGATATATAAACATAATTTGGAAATGTACCAGTGTGAGAATTTAGACTCACTGCTGGGGAAGTTTGCTTGCTGCAAACTCCTGCCCTGTTACTTCCATCTGTTTTTCTGTTTGGTGTTTATTGCCCTGAGAACACAGCTGACATTCTTGTAAAGCTCATCAGCAAACTGGTATTTTTATTGCTAAGGAAAATGGGAAAAATTACAGTGCTAATGAGTCTCTCCCTGTATACTATCCTCTTTCTGCGTCTATTAAATGATTTTCAACACTGTTCTTTGTCGTTGTTATTAGAACAATATTTATGCATTTTTTGGTGTCTCAATGAAGCAAGTCCATTATCAAAAAAAAAAAAAAATGAGAGGGGGGTATGGTATGACAATCACTTTGCAGTTATAGTTGTTTTCTCCAAGATTAACTTATTTCATCTAAATTGAAGAAATACAAGTTGAAGAAGTCTTGTTAATTCTCCTCTATTTAAATCTCTCTCTCTCTCTCTCTCTCTCTCTCTCTCTCTCATCTGTTCCCAGGCCCCTACATTAATTTAGACAACTTAATCGCAATGTTCTAAAAAGAGACTCGATGTAGCAGGAATCTTAAAAGTTCTTATTAATAAAATCAAACCTGATGCCAGTTATTGGGGTGAACACTGGAAGATCAGAGAGACAGAACAAGCCACAGCTAACCTCACCTGGCCAACCTCTCAGCTGATCTTGTTTCCTCAGACTGGAAGCTTCTGTGTCCTCATATCTGAATGGCTCTCAGCTGAACTGTGCTGCTCAAAACCTAAAAGCTTGAAAAAATGCTTCTAGTTTCTGGTCCTCATGCCTTATATATCTTTCTGCTTTCTGCTACCACTCCCTGGGATTAAAGGCTCGCTTTCTGGAATTAAAGGCGTGAATCACCATGCTTGGCTGTATCCTTGAACAGATGGATTTCTGCCTCTGGAATGCTAGGATTAAAGGCATGTGCTACCACTGCCTAACTTCTATGTTTAATATTGTGGCTGTTCTGTCTTTGACCCCAGATAAGTTTATTAGGGTGCACAATATTTTGGGGAACACAATGCCACCACAAGACTCAGTTTTGTTCAAATCCCGGCTTCATTGTAAATTAGTTATATAACTCTGGGCAAGGTATATCTCTTTCTAATCTGGCTTCTTTGTTTGCCAAATAAGAATATGAATTTTGCTTGTGCAAATGTGGTTATAGTGCTCCCTATCCATTTTCTAGAGCTGTAACTGAATGCCCCACACTGAGTAATTTATAAAGAATGAAGGTTTAGCTCATTTGGAAGAAGAGCACTACAGAGGCATCTGTTCATAATCTGGTGAAAGTTTCATGTTGTGGGAGTATTGCCTGCTGAGACACAGCAAGCCTTTACATACAGACAGATTGCTTTTATAGCAAAGCCACACCCCCATAACCAATGAATCTGTAAATACATCTATGACATCAGAATCCATGTGTTCCAATCACCCCCCAAAGGCTCCAAGTCTACATAGTAACACACAACTCTAGAAATGCTTCCAATATATGAATTCCAGGAGACACACCACAACCATAAAGGGCTACTTATGCCAGATACCAACTCAGTTCCTCTAGAATAAATGACTCACTTTCCTCCAGATTCATATCTCAGCAACGTGATCTACCATAATAAAGATTGCAGTCCCCAGCTACCATCATGATAACATGTGGCCATCTGATGAAGTTCTGGATAGTGAAATGTTAAGTGGCTAGAATGGAGATGCTTGAGGTTGCAAGGAAGCAGCTGTGTTGAACTTCAGTGTAAGGTGGCCACAAGGAATGGCCTGGCTCATTATTCCATAATATCAGGATGCAACCTTATTCTCTATTGTTACTCTATCATATATGAGTAGTATTTTCCTTCCTTCCTTTTGTTCCTTCATCCCCTCCTTTCTTCCTTTTCATGCTTAGCAATTGCTGAGACCATCTGCTTACTTTAAAATTTATTCCACTAGAATTTAACAACAACCCCACTTATTTACACTGTATCTGGTGCAGAAAGACAGTGGATTGGTGCAATAAATGCTAACCATTGTTTGAATGAATCAGTGAATGACTGTAGACCGCTAAGAAGATTGAAAACTCAGGGTGGCCACTTTGTCAGGGACAAGCGGGGCAGTTAAATAGCAGGTGGAGTAAGAGTGCTGTGATTGGATATGAGGAGATAGTTGTGTAGCAAGTCTAATCAACTTATTCATGAACACAGTGCAAATATCCACTATGGTACATGGAACTAGATGAGTATATAAAGAGAGAATGCTTTGTGTATCATGGCCTTCCTGGGTAAGCAGTTAGGGACATTGACCTTGTAGCAAAATATGAATTATAGTTGTTTTTCAGAGGTTGTCTGTGCCCACAGACTAGTGAACATCTGGCCTATAATCTTCATCATTTGTGGTGTCAAAGACAAAGTTAGCTTTACTTCTCATCTCCTGCACCTTATTTAGTGCTGACTCCATCACAGCATTTTCATTTACATCTGGCTCTTGGCTTCTTCTGGACCCAGGATCAGGGTGCTCCTTGTTCACCTATCCTGCAGATGGATCAGAGGTTCATTAAAACAACCTACTTTATTTGTCTCCTGCTTCTCTCCAATCAATAATCACAGGGCCCAGACTTTTGATTGGATGTGTTTTTGCCTGTGTGTTATCTGATCCACATGATTCACAGAGATGGCTTACACTTAACACGTGTTTTGTCTGAGTCAGCTGCAAGTGGCTGGAGTGCCCCACAAGGCAATGGTGTGTTCACAATATGTATGGAAGGAAAGCACAGATAAAATGCTCTTGGAGGAATTATCAAGTGTAATGGATTAATTCTGTTCCACCCGAATTCCTCTCCTTCCCAGCCTCCATATCATCATGTGAAGAGCGAGGAATGAAGAGGAGGAAGGAAAGTGTAAGTATTCATGAATAACATCACTGACTTCATTTGAAAGAGGCAACAGAGCTGCTTCCAAAGTTGGATAAAAGGAAAAGAGATACAGAAGGTATCTGTGGCCCCAATACATTAAAAATTTAGAAATTTGGAATAAGTTGCTGACAAAGATTTGGAGTAGGAATTTGCCAATAGAAAACTGATTTACCATAAAGCATGCAGAAAATCAGAAGGAAAAAGGAAAAATCAGAAGAGGATTTGCCTTATTCAGAATGATCAGCACACACATATTTTAACAGTTTCTTTCTCCTGAAGTATAAGTGAAATATATTGTCCTTTAAGCATAGAACTGTGAAGCATTGAATTTCTTTTGTTTGGGATTTTCCCCTCCAAGAGAAATCTGTCTGGAAGCAAATTATTGTGTTCTTGGATTTTCTCTATTGATAAAAAAACAATTCTGATTTCTTGGCAAATAAAAAAGTTTTCAAACATGCGGCTAATGAGAACCTTGAATACAAACTGCTTTAGGCATTTACAAAGACTGATGGATTGGTCTAGTGCTAAAAAGAGCATGGAGATCATGCAAATCAATCCACACACTGGGTGAAGAAGCCAAAAAGATTAAATGATTTAAGCCATGACCATGTGGCTTATTGTTAGACTTCAAGGCTAGGGTGAAGTGTTGGATTTTGACTTCTCAATGCTAATTATTTAATGCTGAACTGGGCTGAGTTTCCCGGCTACAACTGGCTCAGTTATACCTCATCTCATACCTCAACTCACTCTTTCCTCTCACATGTCTTATAAGAATAGAACAATGAGAAAGATAATACTGAATTCATGGAAAGCCTCCCATCTTTTGTTCAGAATATAAAATCATCTAGTGGAAAAAAGAAAAAGAGCAAATAATGTTTAGGTGAAACATCTCAAACCCAAGAAAACTTGACTGGGAAGCCCTGGTTCTTAAAGCAGTTTGTGCTGAGTTTATGAACATATTCCACTTCCATTCCAAGAATTTATGAAGCTCTGATTATTCTTTGAGACTAAGGATGGAGCTTTTCGTATCACCAAAGAGTAAGATCTTTACAATGGTTATTTTTACAAGTATTATCATGGCATCTACTGTGGGCTCTAAAATAAGTACATCCAAGTATTACATCATGGTATTTCAACAGCAAACTGCATTTATAGTAGTCCTACAGATTATGATGCTGAATGACATCATAGATATCTTTGTAAAAGTATACTTTATGATGTTTGCATAACAATAAAATTATATTATGACCTGTTTATCAAAATTTAACCATGCTGACATGTAGACTATATCTAATCTTCACAAATATCATTCATTCAAATCACATTTAGTAGTTTCTATTAATTTATTTAAAAGTAAGCCAATCGTGTATCAGTTTTTGTAACATGGAATTGACAGACTTATTGAGTTCACATTATAATATATAAGTGCTGCATGCCAAAGCTACATAATTATGTGCATATTTTATGGAAGAGGAATCTTAGACTCAGAGAACCTAGGGAACTTTCAAATGATAGAAATTGCCTTCAACCTAGGTTTGTCATTCAAAGTCATCTCCCCTTGCTCCCAGTTTGTTTACTTTGCCACCTAGGAGCTGTCCTAGGTGCTGAGGAGGCAAAGGCTTGAAACTATTCCATAATATCGTTAGAGAAATCAGGACAATGTCAACATAGAATAATGTCGTGAGAGAACAATTTGTGAATCACAGTGTGAATCAAACTATAATCTGAGATGGTTGAGAAAAGAGCTTTATAGGGGAAAATGTCCATAAATGGGGGCCTGGAAGGTAGAGTTTTAGGTAAGTGGCTAGAACAGAAGGTAGGAAAGGGTACACATTCCACATAAAAGACCCAGAATTGCAAATGATTAATTAAATACTTTAGTTAACTCATCTTTCTACTAGAAAAGTAATAGGATAGAGGATTAAAAGTTTCCTGAGATTGTTTGATAAGAAAATTTGAACTTAGATTAATTCTGTAAGCAAGGGATCCATGGACAATTTGTTTAAGTTAGAATATGTATTTTAGAATGGGAGGACCTTGAAATTGCCATTTTAACTACACAACTCTATTGGTGGTGTGAGTAAATAGCCACAGGAATCTTTCAGCGCTTTAAATTCAGAAGTGGAGGTTGTGTAGAAGTGTGTTCTCATAGAGAGATGTTAATTATAAGAAAAAGAATGGCAGATGAAATCAACAAACTCAATTTGAAGATTATTCTGGTCATGATTTTCAAAGTATTAAGAGAGAAAATATGCGTGGGTAGGGGAAGACAAGGTAAAAGATATCACAAAGTGAAAGCATGATTTAAGTTCTACAGTTTTCAGATATATAATTATGTGTGAAATTCTTTAAAAGAAAACATACAATATTATACTTAAATAGTTAAATAACTGACTGAAAATTACCGAGGAGGTATCAAAGGAATTAATTAGGATTGTAAGCATCAAAACGTAATTATGGAATTGTGGAACACGATGATAAATGAAACATTTTAGATATAGCTTAAGGGGATATTTGTGATGAAAGGATTTATCCACAGTACTGCAGTAGAGTACTAGGGGATGTAAAAGTACAAAAAGAGGCTGAAAGTCATGAAGGGTAAGTTCAGCTCAGACTTGCAGGATGAGAAAACTGGGAGTATGAAGAGAGTTTAACTGGAAGCTTCAGAATTGAGAAGCATGACATTAGTCACAAAAAATAAAGAAAACATTGTTTTCAGAAGGTGTGATATTTCAGAGAATGCCAAACAGAAAGATTTTCATAAAAGAGCAAGAACTATAGCAGATTCCCCCTTAGAGTAGACGTTCAGCAACAGTAAGTGGGAACTAGAAGCGTTAGATGGCTTCACTGTTCTAAGAAAAAGTGTCTGTCAACTTGTGAACATAGCAAAATGCTCAAGAACAAGTACACATAAAACATAGACCTCTCCAGATTTAAAGAAAATAATTGGAGAAAAGAAGAATTTTTTTCTTTCCTGTTTTGGTGGAAGAATAAACTGCTATAATCACCATGGAAGTCAACATGAAGGTTCCTCAAAAAATTAAAATTTGAACTACCCTATGACCCAGCTATATCATTCCTGAGCATATACTCCAAGAACCTTATATCCTGCTGCAGAAATGTTTGTGTATCCATGTTTATTACTGCTCATTTCACTACAGTAAGGAATAGGTATCAGTCCATATGTCACTCAGCACATAAATGGATAATGAAGGCAAGGTCCATACACACAACAGAATTTTACGCATCTATAGAGAAAAAAATGGAATTATGAGATTTGCAGGAAACTAAATGCAACTGGAAACTGTTATATCAACAGGAGAAAACCAGGCTCAGAAAGGCAAATACCACAACTTCTTTCTCATATGTGGATACTAGCTTATAATTGTTAAGTATGTACATCTACATATACTAAATGTGAATAAAATCAGAAAATTAGAAATGGTCCTGTGAGACTAGAGAATCAGGATAAACTTGAGGTATGAAAGTGGTTGGAGAATTCTGATGGTGGAGGGGCAGAGCGGAGAAGTGGAGACAGAGACATGGGAAATGGAGTATGTGGGATTGGAGAGGGGTGGGGAATCAACCAAAACTAAGTATGTATGAAAATACTGTAAAGAAATCTGTTTCTTTGTAAGCTAATTTAAATCGATAAATAAATAAATCATCTAGTGGAGGGTAGCCACAGATATCCACTCAAGAAGCTCTAAACAATATCTAAACAGTTTTTCTTTCTTTCTTTTTAGATGCAGTGGTTTGAGTGTGAACCACAGAACGGCCACTCGCGTATTGTGTGGCTTCTTGTTCCTCTCTGAGCTTCAGTTGTCTTATTTGCATAGTGGGAAAGAATTGAGTCACATCAAGACTAAATTGGCTCTTGGCATTCTGATTAAACTGGTGTTTTGGCAGAGGTACAGCCAAGGAGTTATGGAAAAGAGATGACCAAGACGTGACTCCTACTCCTACTGTGAGTGAAGCCTGCCACACAAGCCCTACGTTCTGTGAGTGTCTGCATTGAACTTGTTTATTATTATTTCACCCTCATGTTGAATGGAATTGTCTCTTTGATTTTTAGTGTCATATAATTTTGCAGGAAATGGAGATAGTAAAGGACCTTTGGGACAATAGATCAATATGTATAATGCAAACATGGCAGCCCAGATACACAAACAAGATTTTTCATGCTATTTAGATTAATTGTAGAATTAGGGTGCTCATTACCTATATGAAATATTATATGAGTAAAAATAACCCCGCATGTCAGCATGCAATTCAGCATGCTGTCATCTGATGCCAACTACTGTTCTCTTCCCTTTTTTTGTAAATCTGCTCTTCATTGACTCTGTCAGATACATTGATCTCATTCAGAGTTTGGTGCTTTCTCAGTTATTTCTGATCATGCAATCCATTTGGTTTTCCCCACTGTTAATCAACTGTTCTAGTTCAGCATCTAAAATCACTTTTCTTGAGCTCATCATACTGACACACACCTGTAATCCCAGCGTTTGAGAGGCTGAATCAGGAAGATCCTCGAGTTCAAGGCCAACCTAGACTATGTAAGAAAGGAAGAACCTGTCTCAAAACATGTAAACTACAACAAAACAAACAAAATCAGCTAGTAAGAAAGAAAATGCCATTTTTCTTACTAGACTCTCACTCATGACAGACTTTCACTTTGAATTTTCTCTTCACTGATACCGCCTTTTGCCTTGAGCATACAGTTTTCATTCTTTTCTTTATTCTGCAAATGATGCCTTAGCCCCAGTCTGGGCATAGAAAATATAGAGGAGTTAAGACAATCTGTTCCCTTCTCTGTTGGTAATGATGCTAGGCGCATAATGGGAATATAGTGAGCGAAAGACTGTGTGCATAAAAGCCTTAGTTTAAAATGAATTCCTCAGGATGAAAAGTGTTTACATCTCAAGAGTTATTCATGTGAGGCCGGCAGGACACACCATGTGTTACGAGCCTATAAGTCATCTTACAGGGTCTCATTAGTCTACCAATTTGTCACTAGGCTTTAAGGGTTGCTTGGTTTAAAAAACCATTAAATGTTTTAGTGGAAGGATAACCTGTCCTCAACCTCTTTAATAACGGTTTAATAACCATTTTTTTTCTCCCCACATATAAGTAATTGTTCAACAGATTTCAGAGGAAGGAAAAGTAGTGTGCACTAATCTAAGCCCCTGTAATTACCAGAGACTCTTCATTATTTTACCAATAGTCTACCTCTCAGCCCTAAAAATAATCTCAGCAATTAGATAACTACTTCACAACAATGGAAAACAGTCAGTCTTTGAAACATGGAAACAACAACAACAACAACAATCCCCCCACAAATCCTCCCTTTTTCTAAGTATAAAAACAGCGAGGTACTGATTTGAAATCATGTAGCAGTGAATAGTTCTATATGACAGTGGAGAGTTTGAAACTTTCTTCTCATCATAGATTGATACAGGGATTTTTGTCCTTTTCATCAACACAATTTACCTCTATGATCCAGTCATCTGCTACATGGAGACTTTCATTTGGAGAGACTAGGATTCATATCATAAAAAAGCTGTCTCTTCTGTTGCTGAAACAAATTCTAGGATTTTTAACACAAGGCTAATTATTAGACATATGGTCTATAATATCAAATGCCTATTTGAAATACTTGCTGAGAATGTGAATAGCTTCACATTGAGCTGAAACAATCTGCCAAGTCTTTTATTAGATAGCTGGAGGCAGATTCAAAAGATTTGGGTCTGACCCTTCAGTCTATTTCACTGTAACTGAATCATTTAATCAGATTTTATAAAACTCGGGGCTATAGTGCAACGAAATGTTAAGCACATCTTGCTCATTAGAAACAAATGAAAAACTCATCAGCCTTGAGATTCAGCCATTTATATTAAATATCTTCATAAAATGCTACCATAGATATGGGGGCTGGGCTGCTATAATCTTTGATATAACCTATTTAAGAGATTTATAAAAATATATAGTCTATTTAATACTAATATTTCCATGGCACAAATGAATAAAAATCCAATGAATAGAATTCTAAAAGCATATTTTACTTTTTAATTTGCTGTTTAAGTGTTCTGTTTCTTTCTTTTAATTTGGAATTATCTTCATGCTATTGTCTCAGGAAACTGAAGTGTGAGGCTAAATAAAGAGCGCCCAATAGCCCTGTCTTTGATTTGTCAAAATGGAGACATTTGAAATTGAAAAGAGGAAACCAATGTCTCAGATATGCTACAGGTCATTTACCATAGAAGTCAACACTGATGATCAAGCTCCAGTTGTAACACAAATTCCTAAATAGACTTTTAATAAAAAGTCTGGAGCCAGAAATTGTTGTAAATGCTGAAAGATCAGAGAGACAAATGAACAAGCCACTGCCACGTTTTACCTCTAGGACTCCTTGGCCTGAAAAGCCTTTAGTTCCTGTTTCCTCACACCTTACATACCTTTCTTGCTGGGATTAAGGGCATGTGAGTCCCAAGTATTAGGATTAAAGGTGTGTGCCACCAGTGCCTGACTCTGTTTCTCTCATAGACTGAGTTAATCTCATGTAAAGCCCAGCGTGGCCTTGAATACATATAGATCCAGATGGATCTCTACCTCCTGAGTGCTAGGATTAAAGGTGTGTGCCACCACTGCCTGGCATCTATGTTTAATCTACTGGCTTACTCTGTTCTCTGATCTTCAGGAAAATTTTATTAGGGTACACAATATATCACGACACTAGTTAGAAAATTTAAATAAAAACAATAGCTATACTTTGGAAAATAATCATTTGAATAAGGATTTTTTTTTTTTTTTGCTTCATTATGGACTTCATTTTTGCTTCATTGTGGTCTCTGTGAACAAGAAACTCTGTGACCCCAATAGTCAGAGCTTATAGTGGCCACTCTATAAAAACTCAATAACAATTAGTTATATTGTGCAAATTCTATATTTCTGAATGGAATCAAATCTGGTAAAAGCTGAAAAAGAATTGCACAAAACCGTTTTCATATGCAACAGTAACTAGGCCTGTCCAAGCAATGTGGGTGTGGGCAGGGCAATTTTAGCAATAGGGGCGTGAGCATTCCTGTGCACACTTTCTGCTCATGTTTGGAGGGAAGATATTCTAACTTTCCTATGAGATACTTGAGGAATATTTTTTAATGCAATTTTTCATTTAGTCAAAATAGGAAAATGCATTCAGCCCTTGATCTCCATGAACTTCACACTTGGAGAAAAGACAGGCATAGAGACATGTAAAATAGGTAGGAATTAGATCTGTAAAATACAGGACATAGGCCTAGCTTAAATGAAGATGAAGAAATGAGTTTAACAGGGACTGGAGAAATAAAACACAGAAATTTATCATCAGATGAGGTCAAGTCTGGGCAGGGTTTGAATGATTCCATGCATATGAGTACTTTTCAGATTTCCAGAGGTGCGGCCAATGTGAGCATGCCCAGTCCAAGGAGTAGAAGGACACTGATGTCTGTCAATAAATCAAATTTGAAATTATACTCTTTTGTTTCATGTTTAGAGTATGTCAAAATGTGTAAGTCAGGTTTGTTGGAAGAATATCAGTATGTCTTTTTATTTTCATCCTAACTTATCTACACTAATTTAATTTTCATACCAAAAAATTCACTTACACTATAGATAATGCTCACATTCATTTCTAAATAAAATTGGTGCCTTTTCCCCTGAGGACCAAATCTAGGGCCATAAGCTTGCTAGTCAAATATTTTATTACTGAGGTAGACATCACCCCTTCAATGGCTGTTTACAAACGTAAGGACCAATTGAATACATCACAGGTGTCAATAATTATTGATTTTAGTGAATGAAAACGTCACATCAGGTTTCATAATTGCTAATCTCACAGTAGCTGTGTGCTTTCAAGTAGGAAAAGGCCTTCTGAGGTGCTACCTATTCATTTGATTTAATGCTTCAACTTACATCTTTAATGTTGCTAATCTGAAGAAAAGTTTCCTGTTCCTATCAGGTTCATCTGTATTTTTTTTAATTTATTTGTTGGTATGTGAGATGTCTGTATACCCATGTGCATGTGCATGGAGGCCAGATGTGGAGATCAGGAATCTTTCTCCAATATTCCTCATCTTAGCTTTTGAGACAGGGCCTCTCATTAAACTTGGGGTTCACTGATTGCCTAGGCTAGCTGACTAGCAAGCCCTAGAGTCTTACTGCTTCTGCTTCCCAGAGCTGGGGTTATAGACTCATACTGTCCAATCCACCTTTACATGGGTGTTGTGTTTCTGAACTCAGGAGGTCATGCTTGCATAGAAAGGACTTTATCCACAGAGCCAACTTCCCAGTCTGGTCTTTCTGTTTTAATGGGTGAGTGTACACTGAAGAATATAGAGGACACAATTAAAACTGTATCAAAACCCAGATCTACCTTTCTCACCCCCAGAATTCCTGATGTTCAGTAGATTCTCATAACATATATGATGACAGAAGGAAGAAATACAACTGGAAAATAACGATGACAATCATCTCAGATTGCTATAAAGGTCAAGTACACAATCTAACTAGAACCAGTCTGGCATGAAGGACACTATCAATGTGGTGGTATTTTATTTGTGCTGAAATGTGGTGATATTTTATTTGTATGTTAATAAATAAAGTTTGCCTGAAGATCAGAGGACATAGCCAGCCATAAACAAAAGTCAGGCAGTGGTAGCACACACTCTTAATCCGATCACATGGCAGGCAGAGTCTCTGTGTGTTCAAGGACACAACCAAGCATGGCGACGACATATGCCTTTAATCCCAGTACCAACCACAGAGATCTGGAGGTCTGCACAGACAGGCAGTGATGAGGAAGTGAGATGGCTGGGTTAAGAGCCAATGAGAAGGCAGAACAGCAAGGCAATAAAGGTACAGGTTAGAC
Source organism: Peromyscus californicus insignis (assembly GCF_007827085.1). Taxonomy (NCBI): domain Eukaryota; kingdom Metazoa; phylum Chordata; class Mammalia; order Rodentia; family Cricetidae; genus Peromyscus; species Peromyscus californicus. Next base: position 46,556,965 of record NW_026294447.1, on the reverse strand, counting down.
AGGAAGAAATTCATTCACTTGGGAAGCTATGGTGGCATGGTGAGCTAAGGTTAGCTGGTGGCTATTCCTATCTCTCTGATCTCTACAGCTTTCACCCCTGTATTTGGCTCTGTGTTTCTTATTTAATTAAGACTGTTTAGAAATTCGTCTACACATCAACAAACATTTCTTATGATGGATTGAACTGTATACCATCACACTGCACACCAGTTAGTATTCTGAAATGCTGACTTTCAAGACCTTATTTTGAAATAGTTTGTTTGCAAAGGTAATCAAGTTAAAATGATGTTATTATGGTGGGTTGAAATGTTATAAAGGGGTTTTCTTATAAAAACAGGGATTTAGAGACCAGCAACACAAGAAGACTCTACAGAAACATGAAGGCAGACATCTAGATGATGTCTCTTTTTAAAGATTGACTTTCTGATTGGCATGTGTGTAGGGGATGGGCTATGGGAGTTTATGTGTACCATGTGTGTTCAGGTGCCCATGGAGGACAATAAAAGGGTCTCAGATTTCCTGGAACTAGAGTTACAGGTGGTTGTGATCCAGCATGTGGATGCTGGGAAATGAAATTTTATCTTTTGCAAGAGCAAAGTACTCTTGACCAAATAGACACCATTCCAGCCCCTAGGTGTTACTCCTATATCCCAAAGAAACCCAAAGATGGCCAGAAAACCACTGTGGGATGGGAGTGTCATGGGCCAAGTTCTATATCTGAGCTGTTAGAAGGAAGGAACCTACTGACAAAATCTTCAGACTCTTAGCCTTCAAAAATCCAAGAAGATACCTTTCTATTAGTTAAGCATGTTTTCTATGGCAGCTATGGGAGATCAACATCATCCTCACGCCCTTTCCAGATTACGTCCTTATTCCTGCTTCTGAAATGTATCAAGAGAGGGAAAAAAGTCCAGAATTTTAATGAAATCTAGAAATTACTACACATCTAAATAACTTTTGAAGCATTTTATGCAGTTGGTATAGTGTTTATATAGAGCTTATGCTATGTGGAGCTGTAAGCTCTGATGTTTCATTTTTGCAAAAACACCTCAGTAGAAATTTAATTTGCTCAGTATTGAATTTGGTTTGTCATTGGGTTTTTAAACCACAAAAGTCATTTCTATACCTTAAAATTTTCTGATCCTAGAAGTGTGATTTCAAGATGAGCCAAATGCCTTGATCCGAAAAAGCATTATGCTAGCTGTCTCCATGGAGAAGGCAAGGGGATGAAGTGGTATTTTACACTGTGTAATATAAAACCTGCCTTGTTCCTGGCTCCTGAAAAGAACCTCTCAGGCCCCAGGGGGCTCTGGAGGGGTTTGAAACTAGTATTCTTCAAATCCTTACCTAGCATCCTGGAATACCAGCACTACTCATTCTTCCCCTGCTGTGGACCTTTTGTCAGGTGGTGCCAGGCAATTAGTGCCTCTCCTGAGAAGAAACAGATCTTAAAGATCACTGTGTTCTCTGTGAGCTTGGGGATCCCAGTGCAGCAGCTGCTAAGGCACTCAGCACCCCCCCTTTTCCAGGTCAAGGTTAAGCCTTCGGGGTGTACCTCAGTTATCACACCTGTTACCTTGTGTCAGATGCATACTTATCCATCCACATATGTATCACTTCCTCCAGACATTGGGTTCTTAGAGAGCCGCACTTGGGTTGTACGCTTTTCTATACCAGTAGCAATTTGCAGAGTGCTTGACTGGTTAAGGCACAGTCTCCTTCTGTGCATGGGTGCACAGCATTCTCTTAGCTTACTAAGAGAATGTGAGAGAACAGCTGTTTCACCATTATCCTCCTGAGGCCTGAGGGAGCTGGAATGTTTACTCATCAGTTCCCATCAGCTGGGAGTTAGTTCCTTCATACTCTTGCTTTACGGTGTCTATATGAACTTTGATAGTTTTGGTAACCTGAGAGACCTAAGGCCAAATAAGCCAGATGCTGGGGCAAGTAGAAGCCTATATTTACCCTACCTGCCCTTAACTACTCCATTCCAACTAAGCTTGCCTTATGCCCTTAAATTTGTTGAAACTCTAGATCTCTCTAGAGTCTTGTTTCTTATAAGATCTCTTTCATGAATTATTACATTGGTTGCACTCATGATCAGGTTTTTTTTTTTTTTTTTTTTTTGTGTGTGTGTGTGTGTGTGTGTGTGTGTGTGTGCGTGTGTGTTAGCAATAGCCATAGTGTATGTAACCATGACCTTCCTATTCGGGTCTACTGCAGGCACATGGGTGAGTTCACTCATTTCCACATTGTATTGGTGTCTGAGCTCCATGCTTCAAAGTACAAATGGCTCTTGGCCCATCGGAGCGAGCGCTCACCCTGAGAAGGAAAATGGATACTTTCTAAGTCATCACAGTACATATTCATAGTCACTGTCTTTGTTAGTGTTCTATTGCTGTGAAGAGACACCATGACCACTGCATCTCTTATTAAGGAAAACATTTAATTGGGGCTTGCTTACAGTTCAGAGGCTTATTCCATTGTCATCAGGACTGGAAGCATGACAGGATGCAGGCAGACATGTGCTGGCGATGAAGCTGAGAGTTCTACATCCAGATCTGCAGGCTGCAAGAAGAGAGAGCCACTGGACTTGGCTTGGACTTTTGAAACCCCAAAGCCCAGTGACACACTTCCTCCAACAAAACCATAACTACACCACACCTAATAGTGACACTCCCTAGTGACCAAGCATTCAAATGTATGAGCCTAAGGGGGCCATTCTTATTCAAATCACCACACACTCATATACATAAATGTCCACATGTACGTTGTATGACACATCCTGCTTTTATCTTGGAGAATTCCAGCCCTGGGTTAAAATTAGACAAAACATCAGATGAATAAGAATGTAATTTCCATTCAAAAGGTAGAGCCTTCTTGTAGCTCTCCCAAGGTAGGTTGCTAAGGTTTATTTTCACACATCTGACTATACAACTTTGATTGCAATAGTTTTGACTTAAGGCATTTATTGAAGCATTAACAACAACAACAACAAAGTTGTTCAAGGAATAAAATCTTTATGGAGACTAGAGACTATGTGTTGGTGTAGGCCCCTAGAGAGACAGCCACCTCCAAGGATTAGTGGATTTTTTTTTTTTTTTTTTTTTTTTTTTTTTTTTTTTTTTTTTTTTTTTACCTAAAAGTCTGATTCCTGAGGGACCAATGCTGTCAGCCTCACTGTGGTTTGATGCAGGGAAACAGTTTGTGTCTGAGTGTTGCCCACTCACTACTACAAGAGACAACAGGATCAAAGCTGAGTTAAACTACTTTTTAAAAACCTTTAAATACCTTAGAACTGAAGACCCATCTTAAAACTTCATCTTGAGTCAGCTTTAGCTTGGACTAGTGGCTATTGGTTAATTGATTGATATTCATTCATTAGACATCCTTGAACATTCATTATGTATGTTGTAAGACACTGAGAATGCAAAACATAAAGGGTAAATAAACTTTACAACTGCAAGTGAAACCATTATCAGTAAAAAAAAAATCTTTCTGTCAAGCCACAAGTTCAAGGTGGTGCTCTAAGTAATTTATTCGGATAACTTTACCAAGGAGACATTATTTCTGCATCACTGAGCAGAGGCAGAGATTGGGGCACAGGAAGGTTAAGTAACTTGTCCATTGTTATCATGCTAGTAAGCTCTAGAGGAGAAATCAGAACCAGGTCATCTGGACCTCTCCTACTGCTCAGTTTTCAGATCTTAAAACCCTTGGCTTTCAAGTAGGAGATAATTGATGAAAAGATAAAGTGTGGGGCCTGGAGATTGATCTCAGTTGTTAGAGTGCCTGTGAAGTATGCAGGAGGCCTTGGATTTGATCTCCAGCACCCTCCAGCACCACATGAAACTGGTGTGCTGTGTGATGCTGTACACCCAGTGATCTACTAATCAGAAGGTGGCAACAGGGTGATGAGATATTCCAAGTTGCCTGGTGTTCATGAGACCCTGTCTCAAAAACCAAACAACAAAAACAAAACAAAATTAAAACAGAAAGGATGAGACCAATAATATTTTTTAAGTGCTTTCTACATGCCAACCCAAGTCCCAGGTTAAACATTGTAAATGTCGGGCTTCATTCAGTCCTCACTGTCAGTCTCTACAAGGGGCCATTGCCGTTATCCTGAATTTGCAGGTAGAAAGTTGAAGTCCCAAACAATGGATGACCTAGCTGGTAAATGGCAGAATCAAATTCTGGAGCAAGCAGCCTAGCCTCCCAGCAATTCCTCTTTTGTCTCCTTGTTGATGTCTGATGGGGTGAACTCAAAGAGCTGTGATTCCAAAAAAAAAACGTGTTGAAAATAAGTTAGGTGGGAGATGGTAAATAATAAAAACATTCACATAGTATCAATAAGTCATCTGAAACCTGGAGGCTGGACAGTGGTTGGGCCAGGTGATGATACTTATGGGGACAATAATGGCAATGACAGAGCAGATCACGGGAGGACTCAGTGGCAAGAGGGTGCTTGGTTTGCTTAACAGAACTGCAAGAACCCTTTGTTCTTGTATAATCAGCATGGAAGAGTGAATAAGAGATACGATGAGTCATGTCTGGACCAGGTCTGAAGAACACAATGGGGTCAGCTGGATCCTGCCTAGATAATGAAGACTCCTGGATTTCAGACAAAGTAGTGTAGGTGTCAGATGTCTGTTCCAATAAAGGTCATTCTGCTGTATAGGCTATGACTAAAGGCAGAGAAACATGAACCAGGCTGATACAGTCGTTCCTGGGATGGGGAGACAGTAAATTGCCCATTAAGATGGCAAATTGGGCAAAGAGAAGTAATATTATGTGTTTTAAAAAAGGAAAAATGATGGGGTACATGTGAGGGTGATGGGAGAAGGGTGAAAGATAACCCTATGCTTTCAGCTTGGGCAAATGGGTAGAAGGTGGGCAATGTGCTGAGGCAGGATGGATGCTGGGCTGACAGTTTCCCCTGAGGGCATATAGAGTTTGATTTAGCTATTGGAAAACCTGTCAGCTGCCCAACATGATATCAGAGATTGGAGGGCACCTCTAAGGAATTTCAGGTTCTTATACCTGTGAACAAAGGATTGAACTGAGAAACAACTGTAGCAGAACAGAGGCCATTTATTAAGAAAAACTATATGTCCAATGGAGGAAGTTGCCTGGGGCAAAAAGAGGAAGTTTCACAGCTCAACCATGTTGCAGAAGGGTAGTAGCTTCTGTGCTTTCTTGTGCATTCTTTATCTATTACACGTTCTGTTATATACTACTTTATGCATCAGATGTCTCATTAGCATCTGAACTCTGCACCTTTAATTTTAGTATTATAATGAGCTACAGGTCTTTCATCTTCAGACACTTTGGAGTACATCTGTGCCTTTAAAAATGGCCAGATTCATTTTGCCTCAGCCTTCTTGGCCTTCTTGGCCCCCAGGTCTATTTCCTATGCTAATCTGCATACTTCACACAATATTTTCTGGATCTCACTCTCTACCCTAGTCTCTTGCCTCAAACAAGTAGTGTGAAGTCTGATGCTGGAACACTGGAGAGCCTATCTAGACTTCTGTGAGAACTGAGGAGGGACAAATTTATCCATCTCTAAAGCATTTAGGCTTTAGACTACATGGAGATGTCCGCTTGAGAATCAAGTAGCCGCATTATAACCGATGAGCTCGAATCAAAGCCTAAAAAGTAACTTCATCTGGTATCACATTTCATTTTCTTTTGGAGACTTCAGTAATATTTTGGATCAGCCTAGCCTCACGCTGTCCTTCCAAAACTTTCACATGTTTTATCTCATTAATGTGTTTGCCTTGAGACCCCTATTGTTGGCTCCTCTCTAAAAATTAGGTATGGTATTTTAGAGGCAGGAAGAATTTGATACATTCTTGATTAGACTAAAACAGGGCAGGGGTGGATACAGAGATGCTCAAGTTTACATCCATTTATTGGGATTCTTCACGGGTCTCGCGTATCTTGATTTGGTGTTGCTAGTGGCCAGAGTCTCCTTTCCAAACCACTCCAGGGTGACTGTGAGCTAGATGACGAGAGAATGCAGAGATTCCCTTTTTCTCCTCAGTGTTATTTTGTTATATAGATGGGAAGAGATGCTTTTCCCTCCACTCCCTGTAATCCAAACTACAGCAGCAGCTTCAGTTCTTGTGTCCCAGGCAGAGAATTCAGATCAGGGCACGGACGGAGAAGACGAGTAATTGAGGTTTTTTTTTTTCAAAAGACGAGAAAACAAAAGGAGGAACTGAGTACACCCTCCATAATTGAAGGTGTATCAAACCACACGGCAAGGGCAGAGGGCTGTGTCTAGTATATGGGCTTCTAAATCTTATCAGGGCTTCTAAATCTTATCATTTCTCGTCCCTTCCCCTCCCTTCTCCATCCCAGGGCAGTCTAGGGTTGTCTCCCTCCTGGGTTAGACAGAGGTCTTCTAAAAAAGCCATCCTTTCCCACAATTTAGTGTTTGTTTGTTTTCTTTACCATGATTGAACTAGATGCAAACTACCCACAAAGTTGAGAAGTTTCCTAGGTGAAAAGGCAGCAGTATTTTGTTCCTTGAGTTCATGGCAGTCAGCTGGAGCATGGTGATGATGGGATTTGTTGCTTTGTTTTCCAGAACCACGTCTTTCCTCTTCCCTAGTCAGTTTGGCTGTCCTGAGTGCAACCTCTCTTATTTACCACCCCCAGTGTTTTCAACTTCTATTTTTTAATCCTAATGTTTACCTTATCCATAACATATTCACTAATCCATGTTAAATTTAGATATAATGCTATGAGTAAGCCAGAGTGGGAGACGTCATTCCTGGACCTCAGATGACAGAAACTTTCAGATCTTAGAAGCACACCTTTGAGATCCTAGCATCAAGCTCCACTTCTGCAGAAAGAGAGTTTCTATGATTTGTTTTTACAGATCATATGTTGAAGTCTTAACTCCCAGTGTGGTGTCAAGGGGAAGGACCTTTGGAAGATGATTCAGTTCTGAAAGCAGTGCCTTCATGATGAAATTAGTATTTTTAAGAAAAAGGCCCCAGAGAAAGCTTCCCCCTTCTGCCATTTGAGGCTGCTATGAAAAGAGGCCTCCACCAACCCAGAAGTGGGATGTACAACATAGTGCAGTGAATCTGCCAGTACCTTCCTCTTAGGCTTTCCAGTCTCCAGAACTTAGTGACACACCTTTTTTTTTTTTTTTTGCTTTGCTAGTCACCTAGCTGGTTGGCATTTTATTATAGCAACCACAATAGCTTGAAATACTGAAAGAATGACAGGACCCAACATCTCTTGGCTAATAATTTGGTGCTTATAACAATGCATATTTCCCTTCATGCAGATTTGGAGGCATAAGGAGTTCAGTGGGATTCAACAGACTTGGCGTTTAAATGTCTATTTACATAGGATGTTTTCATCCTCAAGCGTATTCAACTGCACATATGCAGGAGCAAATTACTCCAAGCTGTGTTTGAGAGGAAGGGCAAGCTTCTATCAGAGGTAATTAATAAACTCAAATAGAAAAGGGAAGAGAGGAGAAGCATTGATTCTGGTGTTAATACCAATCAGACATCACACCAAGTTCTGGTCCTTAGTTCTTACAGGAAGCTTGGGGTCCCAGCTGACCCAAGATTTATTTATCTGTGCCCCACTGCCCCTGAATTATGGAGTTACACTTTTAAAGTCCAATTACTCTGTCTGGGAAGTGTCTTCTGTGACCAGCAACGGTATCATTTTTTCATGAGATGATCTTTACTTTCGTATTTAAATCCAATTTTCCTTAATTTAAATTTTGCTGAAAGCAGCCATATTGCTGTATGTGTAAATGAAGGTAGATGAACATTTATGGTGTCAGTTCACAGCTGTTTTTACGTTAAATAATTACTGCTCTCTCCCATGGATCTCAGTTAGCAATGCCTACAGTAGTCAATTAGAAGCATAAGTCCTTTTCTATATCATTGTGGTTAGGAGTGGGCTCAGGTGGAAGAATCTGCATGGGGTAAGAGACATGGAAATATGGCTAAAACTTAGTTAACGAAACAGAGCTTGTATGCATTCACCAGAAGTCCAGAAGCACCGTTGGCTTTCCAGATTTATTGCATTTTCTTAAAAGGCTCTAAATTAATGCTACATTAATTACTGCTGGGTATGCACCCTGCAGCATATGTTGCTATTAATTGTATCCATTATCACAAAATAAACATCTCTTTATAACAACAAATGATGCTTCGTTTTCATATGTGGCTTGAAACGCCCTCCTCCACAGCTGCTGTTACTTCTGTTTTGGTGCTTTCTTTACAAAGAGCCACCTGTTACAATAGATATTTCATTTGCTTTTATTTGAAGAGGGAAAAAAACCTTAGACAACAAAACCCTACCACCTTAAAACACTATAATCATACTAGCTGTAAGACACGATGATATTGGGAACTTCAGGGGAAGTTAGCGTTTTTCCCGTCCCATGTTTTCAACACTTGTGGCTTCTGTACCTTTGCCTGATATCTTTCCTACCTCAATCTATATTTGTTCATTTGTCTATGACATCTAGAAATATATCCTACTAGTCTAAATATCTTATATTGCAAGAGGCTAAGGGTAGCTCCTTTGGGTTCAAGGCAGGATTTATGTCCCCTGGTTCTGTAATGGGTTATTTTGTGGCTTAGCATTTGGCTATGCCGAGTGCTGTGGACTGCATAGAGGAGCTGTGTGACCTTGTATAAATCACCCAACCACCCTGACCTCCAATTTTCTTCACTTCACAAAGGGTAAATAAATAATTTGTTAGAGTTAATGAGAAGACCAAATGAGTTGACACACGTTTATTGCCTAGAATAGTGTTAGGAATTTGGTTCTTCCTCAAAGCTATTGACTAGTGTGATAATTGATGTTATTACTGTTAGTGGAAGTAATAAGCATCCCATAATCAACATTTAAAGCATCTGCTAAAGTTGTGAGTTTTTCTCCCTTCTGTCATGTATCCTTCAGAGACCTTGGGTGTCATTTTTACACAGACCCTGATCTTTCAGACCTGGGAATTGAAACCAGGTCCTTACACTTGCTATGCAAGTGTCTTAGTTAGGGCTACCATTGGTGTGATAAAACACCATGACTAAAGCAACTTGAGGACAACAGGGTTTATTTGCCTTACACTCCCATATCTCTGTTCATTGGTTTGAAAGAAAATGGCCACCAAAGGGAGGGGCACTGCTAGCTGGTGTGGCCTTATAGGAGTAGGTGTGGTCCTTGTTGGAGGAAGTGTGTTGTGGTGGAGGAGGGCTTTGAGGTCAAGACTCAAGCCATGCCCAGTGAGAGAATTCTCCTTCTGTTGCCTGGAGATCAAGACATAGCACTCTTAGCTCCTTCTCCAGCACCATGTCTGCCTGCATGTCAGCATGTCCCACCATGATGATAAAAGGACTGAACCTCTGAACTGTAAGCCACCCCATTAAATGTTTTCCTTTGTAAGAGCTGCCATGGTCATTGTGTCTCTTCACAGAAATAGACACCCTAATTAAGACACTCTATTCATCATTGAAAGAAGTCAGGACAAGAAATTAAAACTGCGCAGGAACCTTGAGGCAAGAGATGATGCAAAGGCCATGGCAGGGTGCTGCTTACTAGTTTATTCCTCATGGCTCACTCAGCCTGTTTTCTTTTAGAACCTAGGACCCCAGCCCTAACCACAATAGGCTGGACCCTTCCCCCATCAATCACTAATTATGAAAATGCCCTATAGGCTTGCTTACAGCCCAGTGTTATGAAGGCATTTTCTCAACTAAAGCTCCCTCCTCTCTGATGACATTAGCTTGTGTCAAGTTGACATAAAACTATTCAGCACAGAAAGCATTCAGCCCCTAAGACATTTAGTATTAAGCTATGCCCTTAGTATTTATAAACAGGAGAATATAATTGTGAATTAATCTGACATTGAACTCAGTTTCAATATGTGTTACCGACTACATCACAAAGATTAAAATTGCTACCCTTATTAGCAAGAGCTTCTTACCGTTGGTTGCTTTGCTGCCTCTTTCTATAAAGAGAAAAAAAATTACCTTAGGATTTTTATCTTTCACTCATTCATTAGTTTTGAAAGCCTTGTTTTCAAGAAATACTTGGCTATGTTTGGCATAGAAAGATAGAGTGGTACGTGTTAAACACTTGGAATGAAAAAGAGATTGGGCAGAGTTATAGCAGCCATAAATGGCTTACAACCTATGGATCACATGCAGTCAATGATAGCTATGACGGTGGTCAAACACAAAGTAATAACTTAAAAGATTATTAATTTTTGTGGGTTTTTTTGTAACTCAACTACACAATTTTCAAGTGTGAACATTGTGAATGACACTCTCTTATTACAGTGTTAGAGGCTGGACAAGCCTGATACTGCCTGATGTAAGTATACTGCTTATAGGCTACTGAATAAGAGAAAGACTGTCCCTGGTGAGGCATGATCCCAGGATTCTTTTCCCACTGTTGTCCCTTTGACAGGCCTTCCTGGTTCTCAGTCGGGGGAGGCAGCACCACTGTGGAAGGGCTGTGCTTGTGTGTTTAGCTGTATGCCATGTTTGTAGATCACCTGATTTCTTCACCATTCCCCCACATCATAGTTTTGAGGAGATGAAATAGTTTTTGGATGAAACTTAATGTGGCATGTGCACCTTCTTAGAGATACAGAGTCAGTTAATGCTGTGGGATGTTCTGTATGGCAAATGTGTTGCTCTGATTGGTTAGTAAATAAAACACTGATTGGCCAGTAGTCAGGCAGGAGGAAGTATAGGCGGGACAAGGAGGAGAAGAATTCTGGGAGGTAGAAGGCTGAGTGAGAGACACTGCCAGCCGCCGCCATGACAAACAGCATGTGAAGATGCTGGTAAGCCATGAGCCACGTGGCAAGGTATAGATTTATAGAAATGGATTAATTTAAGATATAAGAACAGTTAGCAAGAAGTCTGGTATGGCCATACAGTTTGTAAGCAGTATAAGTCTCTGTGTTTACTTGGTTGGGTCTGAGTGGCTGTGGGACTGGCGGTGAGAGAGATTTGTCCTGACTGTGGGCCAGGCAGGAAAACTCTAGCTACAAGTTAATATGGCTATTTATTGTTACACTAATTAAATTCTGTGTTATTATTATTATTATTATTATTATTATTATTATTATTATTATTATTTAGTGCAGTATCTGTTAACATCGCCCAAGATCTAGTGTTCTACACTGAGGCTACTTGACATTGGATGGTGGCTATCTTCCTCCCTATGAAGGATGTCAGGAGGGAGTCTTTCTCCTGCCCTTCCCTAGCTCTGTGGCTAAGACTCTTGCGTATCCTCCTCTTTTTGCATTTACTATCCTAAACAGTTAATGTGAATGGCCTAGATTTTTACCTGATTCTTACAGTAGGTGACTCCAGGGAAGGTCTTACTTCTTTTTGAGTATACTTTCTCACCTACATAACACACTCAGTCAGGTCTGCCTTCCAGACCCTATGTGTGTTGCTGGCATGATACCAGTCTTATTAATTATACTTTATCTTATTCATGGAGCTGATATGCTCCTACCTGGTGCTGCTTCCTTGACCTACCAATGCAGAAAGCAAAGTACAACAAAAGGATATCACTTGGGCTATATAAAAGATTACTCAGCCAGACAATGGTGGCTCATGCCTGTAATCCCAGGACTCAGAAGGCAGAGGCAGGAGGATCTCAGTTTGAGGTCAACCTGGACTACAAAGTGAATTCCAGAACAGAGAAACCTTGTCTTGAAAAAACAAACAAACAAAACAAAAGAAACTGCCCCCCAAAAGAAACCCCCCTAAAAAAAACCCCAAAACAAAAACACCAGAAAAAGAAAAGAAAAGAAAAAAAGAAGAAAAAAGATTACTCCCTTTTATAATCCTAAAATTTCCTTCTTGAACCTATACCACAACTTGCAACCTGCCCTGCTTGGCACTTAGAAATAAATAAAGGAAAGACAGACACTAAAGGAACATCAGACAAGAAGAATCAGAAAAGCTGAATTCTAGTAGGATGTACTCTGATGGAGTAACACCAACTATGCAGCAACTGGGCACTTCAGCATGTTTATTATGTAAGTATAGAGGAAGGGGTTAGCAAGTCTCAGAAGGTCTCTGGAGGTGAAAAGTTTGAGGTTGTAAACATCTAGAAGGAGAAAGCTATAGTTGGTAGGTTTTATAGACTCTAGTCAATCATTCATAAAGTCTACCACTTGCACAGTCAACATCGCACTTGGACCAAAGGAAGGAAGCCTTTGTCAATTCGGAGTCAAGACAATATAAGGAAGACTTTGCTGGTTTCCATGGGTTTGAGGCCTTGGCCCTTGACATGGCCATGACCATGTCAACAATACATATTCACTCAGGATTTCATCTACTCATTACACATTTACTCTGTGCTTTCTCAGCTCTTCCACAAACCCAAGCAGCACCTCTGAGGTTTGTGAGCATGTGCCTCCTCTGGTGCTACTCAGCTTTGTACCCGTGACACTCTGTATCTGAGTAGTTGATCAATACCCTAAGGTATCACCTAGGGCATACACTCGTTTACCCTTTTTCACATCCACTGCTAATTTTTAGTGTCAGCCTCTGTCATCTCCTAAAATTTGGAAGGATTCTCATAAATAGAAGAGAAATGGAAGCAGACATAGAAAAGAAAAAATAAATTTATCATATAGTATCTAACAGCAGAAATAAACAGTGCTGTGAAAAGTGATGTTAAGCACATTTAGTGGAGCAACTCACTCTTAAGTGTATGCTACTGTGCCAAGTATGGGAATAAAGAAACGGATTTTAAAAGATTGTCTTAGCCAGCAATCCATCCGCTTGAGCACCTTGACACAGGTATGTGTATATTTTAGTAACTTCAGAAACTTCAAATTAACAATAGAGATACACGTAGGTGCTTGGGGGAAGGGGGCTTTTAATTCTTGACTGGGATCAAAAATTGACACTTCAAAATGTAATCTGGACATCAGGATTATTTTGAGATGAAAGCAATTAATCAAGAGATTCAGAAAAAGTATTATTGGTCCCCTATTGACCTAAAGGTAAGGTGGGGTATATGCTTGTCTTTACACCCTCCTCTCTAACAGAAAATGTGCAATTTAGTTACCAGCCTCAAATCTAGATTTATATTAACTCAGAGGTGACACAGGGGGAATCTGTAACAAATCTTACCAACCAGCTCTTGTCTCCCCTTTTCCCCTCTGTGTTTACCGTCTCCAGAGTGGTTGTTCTAGACACTCAAGTGTGTTCTTCCTTTGTCTTGTTACTTCTCTAGCTATGCTTTGTGAAGATGTTACTTAACCTCCAGTTCTAACCACTCCTTTGAAATACCAGTTTAAATGTTCTCATCTGTAATTAAAATTCACTGGTTAACAAATATCCTTTTTGTCTTGCTAGTTTCAGGTCAATGAAACTATATAGAGGAACAAATTAATAGGCGTTTTTTTTTTCTTCTGTTCCTGCACTGTCCAGGAAGCAATGGAGAACACTTTGTACTCAAATGAATATTATACTAGGTTAGAATATTCCTTTCTAGCTTGGGGATCTGCAGCAGAAGTCCCTCTGTTGCATTCCTCCAATATTTTTACACTGATGTGCAACCCACTGCTTAGCTATAAAAGCTCCATTTACATGAACTGAAAAATTTAATAGACAAGTGTCTTTACAAATATGGGATCTATAGAGGACACTTTTAACGAAAAAAAACCATTATCTGTTTTGAAAAAAAGAAGTTAGTGTTTTTATTTATTAAGAAATTTTTTATTCCTTTTACATACCAATCACAGATCCCCTCTTCCCTTCTCCAGCCCCTCAAGCCTTCCCCCCAAACCCACCCCTCATTCCCTTCTGCAAGAAAGTAAGGAAAAAGTTAGTGTTTTGTTGTCTCAAAAATGCTAAGGTTTCCAGGCTGAGTTAAGTGTCCCTGCATCCTGGAAGAGATGGGAACGGAGGGTAGGCTGGGGAGAAGGCGGGGGGTGGGGGAGGGGGGTGGAGGACAAGGGAATCCGTGGCTGATATGTAAAATTAAATTAAAATATAAAAAAAAAGAAAGAAAAAATGCTAAGGTTTCATGGAGATTTCTGAGAGTATAGAATACAAGAGTACTTTTAAAAATCATTTTCTAAGTGACTAGAATTTGTACTGCTTTCCATATGTTAGAAGATAATTAAATTTTAGAGGGATGTTTAAAAGACTAGCATCCTAGTCAGTCTTATCCCACAGAGCGCCTTGTCTTTCTCTCTAGCTTATTTCACTTACTGCAGTAACATTCAATGTTCTCTAATCATTCCCAGCTGCCCCACAGTCCTCTGTATATATGTCTACATACGATTATTTTGTCCGAAATTCCTCTCCAGGTGACCTGAGCTGTTTTTTTTTTTTTTTTTTCTTCTCTCTTATGTAGGGGATTAACCTCAGGGCTTCATACATACTAGGCAAGAGCTCTATCACTGAGCTACGGTCCCAACCTCTTCGATTCTCCCTTGGTTTTAGAATTCCTGCCCAGACTTCATTTCTTCTGGGAAATCTTTCAGTCTCCCCAGGCAAATTCATCACATAGCTTTTTGATGCTTTGTTGGAGAGGCAATTGCTGGGTGCTGCGGGGGTGCGGATTTATAGCCCCCAGAGTATGTGTTCTAGCGGGATTACTGGTTTATCTTCCAGTGAGTCATCTGTACTTTTAAAAAGGGGTTTTAGAAAAGGAGAGAGAAAAAAAAGAACAAACATAGATTTTAGTTTCAAGATTAGTCATTTACGTAAAGTTGTTATTTCAATTATGTAAAGAGAATGTCAAAACAATGAATTATACATTGAGATGACAAAATTGTGGGGGAGTGACATTATTATTGGGGATTTGGAATTTCGGAATAAGGAAGGTTGCATATAGATTGGAGAATGACTAGGGAACATTTTGCTTTTTTGTTGCTGTTGGGTTTTATTATTCTCTTCTCATGGGAATGGTGAAAAGCCCTGGGAGGGAATTTGCAAGAACATGAAGAGTTGAGGGCTTTTCAAAATTCAAAGGCACTGAATCACCTTGGGCATCTTGTCAAAACACACAGTTTTGTCAGTCTAGGCCATGACCTGAAACATTACCTTTTTACTAAGATCCCAAGAGTTGTAAAGCAGAAGAATCAAGATTAAAGATTATCAAGATTAAAAATATATACATGGATAAAAGTATTCTCCCAGGATTGGGAAGATGATTCTGTGATTAAGAGCATTTGCTGTACAAGTGTGAAGATCTGCGTTCAAATCCTCAGCACCTACCTAAATAGCCAGGTATTGTCGCAGGAATCTTAAAGTTCTTAATAAAATCAAACCTGAGGCCAGTTATTGGGGTGAATGCTGGAAGATCAGAGAAGCAGAACAAGCCACAGTTAACTCACCTCGCCAGTTCCTCAGCTGATCCTGTTTCCTCAGACTGGAAGCTTCTGTGTCCTCATCCCAATGGCTCTCAGCTGAACTGCTACTCGAAAGCCTGAATGCTTAACCAGCCAAAAGCTTCTAGTTTCTGGTCCTCATGCCTTATATATCTCTCTGCTTTCTACCATCACTCCCTGGGATTAAAGACTCACTTTCTGGGATTAAAGGCGTGAGTCACCATGCCTGGCTGTTTCCAATGTGGCCTTGAACTCACAGAGATCCAGAGGGATTTCTGCCTCTGGAATGCTAGGATTAAAGGTGTGTGCTAACACTGCCTATCCTCTATCTTTAATATTGTGGCTGTTCTGTTCTCTGACCGCCGATAAGTTTATTAGCATGCACAATATTTTGGAGAACACAACACCACCACAAAGTATGCCATATGTACTTGTAATTCCAGCAATATAGGATACAGAGTCTGGAGGATCACTGGGGCTTGTGAGCTGCCAGTCAGGCTAAAGAGTCAGTGAGGTACCCTGTCCTAAAGGAGTAAGCTAAGACTGAGAGCATTCTCCCAACACTCTTTCCTGCCTTCTGTGTTTGCACAAGCTTATGCACCTATGAACACATATGTATACAACACACACATAGACACACACAGAAATATGCACACAGCACAGGCACACACAAACACTACACACACACACACACACACACACACACACACACACACACACACACACACACACACAGGTTTCTCCCAGGTTGAAGTTGTAAAGCTGAACCTATTTAATACCAAATAGTCACTCAGGACTTCATGTAACAAGAACATAAATTCAGTCTTAGGCTTTTTGCCTTTCTACCTGTGATTCAGATATAGCCATTTAATTTTGCCCTCTATAAGTCTGATCTTGAACATGATTAAATATAAATTGGTTGCTAGGAGAAACAGTAAATGAGACTTCACAGCGGGAATAGATAGAAAATTTAGCTGTTAGGTAGTCAAGAGAGAAGAATGGAAAAGTAAATTATTAGCTATCTTCATTCCTATTCATCATATAACTTTTAATAATAACAGGATATCAATTAGGTGAAGATATCATCTTCTCCACATTAAATGTGTTAATTGACACTGCATTGCTTAATCAATCTTGTTAAGCACTAATTACATAGCTGCAGCTTTTCTTCTTTTTCTCTATCATTTCTTTCGGGGGGGGGTGAGAAAGGTAAAAGGAGAATTGGTTACCAACTGATAGCTGTCAATATAAGCCCCCAGATTTCCTAACCTGGAAAGGGAGCTTGCGTTTCTCACCCTATCATATGGCATGAGGACGCTGTAAATGATGAAACATTAAGATAAGAAAACATGACTTGTTTAGCTACTTTTCCAGGATCTAAACAATAGTTACTAAATGGATCTTGTTCCATGAAAATAATAATAATGATGATGATGATGATGATGATAAATAGCAGTAAGAAATGTGAAACGGTTTTTTAAAAATACAGTGGGTCAAATCAATGGGTAGAACAAGGTCAGGGGCTTCACTGGAATCTTAAGTGCAGAGGTGGCTAGCTTACTTAGTACAGATGAGTGCAGTTCTCAGACCCCTTTAGAGAAGCTTTTTTGTGCAATGGATCATGGTTAATGCGGAAATCAGTAACATATCAACGTTTAAAGAGTAAGTATTGGTGGGGTGCTCAGCCACATGTGAAACATCTAAATCACACCCCTCCACCTCTGCAAAAGCCCTGAGAGCTTCATGGAGAAGGGGGGCAGAAAGTTTCTAGTAGCCAGAGGTGGGGGAGGGCCAGAGTCTTCTGTACATTCATGGACTCAGCACAGCTGTGGTTGCCAGAATAATATCTTCACATGATCAACACAGTCAACACTGAAGTATGGAGTTGGTAGGAGCTCATGAGCACCACCACTAACTGAGGAGCTATGGAGATTTGATGGCTTCTGGTGGTGGGGGAGGTAGAATCAGCTTTTGTTTTGAAGATGTGGTCACTGTTACATTGACCACCCTCCTCTATTACATGCCCCACAACTGTGAGTATGCACCAATTCGACTTGATGGGCTATTAAGAAAAGAGAGGCCAGAAAGTTAGGAGAAAGTGGGGAGGGGGGGATGGATCTTGGAGGAGTGAGGGGTAAGGACGGGGTATGAATATAATCAAAACATACTGTATGGCACTCTCAAATAGTTAATAAAATTATATGTTTAAATGAGTGGTAGGCAGAGGGGAACAAGAGAAGATGGTTGATGGGTGAGTATTATCAAAGAGTTATATGCATGAATAAAAGATACCATATTGAAACTGAAAAAAATTAACACTTATGTTTAAATTGGACTGAGACAGACATTTCTTACAAAATTAGAATGTTTATTTGGAAAGCATAGGAAGGGGTCATGAATGAACTCATTGTGAGGCCAAAAACCTTTCCAACCCCAATCTCTAAATCCGCCTCTTGGTACTGCCATTAGCATGAAATGCACAAAGAGATTCCAAAGTACCAAGAAAAGTACAGTGGCCTATAAAACACTACTCAAATTATAGTTTGTATTTTTTATATAGTCATATTGAGGGAAAAGAAATCATAAATGAAATTAAATGCTTTCTGAGTCTCTGTTGAGCCTATTTTTCAAGAATTGCAAGTGAAGTTTTAAGCATCCATAAGAATGTAATTATGCTTTCATTGCTTAATGTATGGACTCAGATTCCGACTTAATTATTCTGTGACTAAATTTATATGTCATTTGTGTAGTAAATCTTGGCAATTGCTCTCCCAACTATCATTGGAAATGTAATTAACTTGGGTTAGATAAGTTTTTACAGTGAGAACTAAATGCAGTGTAATACCGTGGCATTATTTAAAAGGCAAAGGCCAAATACATCTTCCTTCTAAAGTTTCTTCTTTGTTTGCGATTTCTTTTCCCAGAAGGCTAAATGCTGAGTTTTTCCTTTCTCTGCTTTCACATTTTTGTCTGTTAATTGGCTGCTCCTTTTTATTTTCTCTTTTCTTTTGAAAGAAAAGATTCTTTTCTTTGTATTGCATCGTTTATGGAGAAAGTAGTTTATTTTTGAAAGAAGCTTCTCTTTATGATAAAGCTGTTTGATTGTTTTCAAAGCTAAGGTCCTTTCATTTTCCTAGTTAACTATTAATTTCTTTTTGTAATTTGTGCTGAAACTTTCCCAGAAGGGATATTCTACTGAACCTAAAAAAAATTGCATTTTTATGGCAATGAAGATATGATGCCCTGTATTACTTTTATTTTGACAGATGCAAGTGATAATTGAAGGCAAAGACTTACAATGAGGAGGAAAATCACTTGATAATGTAGTCAGTTTCCATTTGAAGTTGAATCAGAAGGGCCTGCTGCATAGTCTGTCCTGCTTGCCATAAGAAATAGCATAGTCTACCAGGCTCAAACAGTGGAAATTTATCCCATGTGGTTCTGGAAGATGGAAGTTTCAGAGCAAGAAGCCAGCAAGGTTGGTGTCATTGTGATTCTTCTTGCCAGGGCCACTTTACTGTCCTTAAACGGCCTTCATCTGTGCATAACCCAAAGGAGAAAGTTCTTTACTTTTTCTATTTAATGGGGGCACCAATTCTACCCCTAAGGCTCAAATCCCATGAAAGAATATAAATGCAATTATGCTCCAAGGACCCCATCTCTACAAAGCACAAAAATATGAATATTGGAAAGGAAGAATGCACCTCAGTCCATAGCAGATAATAATTACCTTCCTAGAGATTTGAGATTTGGGGAAAGCATGCTATCACATCACAATTGCATACTGTCATGCCTGGGCATGATAAATCAGTTTTTTCTTTTTTTTTTTTTTTGTCTCTTGTTCACAATGGAACTACTGTGGTAGTAAAACCTTTAGGAAGTGGAGCCTAATGTGAGATCCTTAGGTTACTGAGGATGTGTTCTTTTTATTTTCCCATTTTACTTGAATATTAAATTAAAAAACATAATCAACTAATCATGTAGTGTACATTTCTCACGTTAACATGAGAAATAAAACAATTCCATCATAGTAAAAGAAAAGCCTATTACACACACACACACACACACACACACACCTTAGATCATGTAGTATCTTTAAGTAGGTGATACCATTGCAATCCAGGACAGGGCTCTAAGGATCTACAAAAACACACAGCACATGTCAAAAACCAAAACCAATTGAAGGGCATCTAGATTGTTTCCAGGTTCTGGCTATTACAAATAATGCTACTATAAACATAGCTGAGCATGTGCCCTTGTGGTATGATTGAGCATTTCTTGGGAATATGCCCAAGAGTGGTATAGCTGGGTCTTAGGGGAGATTGATTCCCAATTTTCTAAGAAAGCACCATATTGATTTCCAAAGTGACTGTACAAGCTTGCATTCCCACCAACAGTGGAGGAGAGTTCCTGTAGCTAGAGTTTTCCTGCCTGGCCCACAGTCAGGACAAATCTCTCTCACCTGCCAGCTACCACCATGACAAGCAGCATGTGAAGACGCTGGTAAGCCATGAGCCACATGGCAAGGTATAGATTTATAGAAATGGATTAATTTAAGCTGTAAGAACAGTTAGCAAGAAGCCTGCCATGGCCATACAGTTTCCTCTCCAGCATAAGGTGTCTTCAGTGTTTTTGATCTTAGTCATTCTGACAGGTGTAAGGTGGTATCTCAGAGTCGTTTTGATTTGCATTTCCCTGATGATTAGGGATGTTGAGCAATTCCTTAAATGTCTTTCAGCCATTTGAGCTTCCTCTGTTGAGAATTCTCTGTTTAGCTCTATAGCCCATTTCTTAATTGGACTGTTGGGCATTTTGATGTCTAATTTCTTGAGTTCTTTATATATTCTGGATGTCAGTCCTCTGTCAGATGTGGGGTTGGTGAAGATTTTTTTCCCATTCTGTAGGCTGTCGCTTTGTCCAAAACCAAAACAGCAAAAAATACCCAGTAAGAATTAAACCTTTAACATTACCATCCCCAGAAATGGGTGTTTTTAAGAGGGATGGTGGGGTCTGGGTGTCTTCCTCTGTCTGTCTGGATGTTTGCTGTCTGGGTGAGTGTTTTGCTGATTCGTATTCTTGCTTTGATGCTCTTGCCAGAGGCCCAAATCTGATAGGGTCCTGTGATCCTGTATAAGAACCTCAAAAATGGTAAGATAGCCTTTTTCATTGTATATATAAGTTATTTTCCCCAGAAAGTATATCATAGCAATGGGAAACGTGTGACTACAAGGTTATTTAAACTTCTATTACAAAAGAACTCAACGTCCTAAGGATCAAAGTTTTCTTGGATCAGGTTTTAAAGTTGTGTTGAAAATTGAATTAATTTTTTTTGAGAAGCCGGAGTTTTACAGAGGTCAACTGCTAACCTTGCTCTTTGTTTAGACAGATGGCTAGCATTTGTTCCTTTCGCTG
The DNA here is from genome assembly GCF_007827085.1 of Peromyscus californicus insignis. Taxonomy (NCBI): domain Eukaryota; kingdom Metazoa; phylum Chordata; class Mammalia; order Rodentia; family Cricetidae; genus Peromyscus; species Peromyscus californicus. The sequence goes on along the minus strand of NW_026294447.1, from coordinate 46,536,186 downwards.
CATCTCTATAATCTATTACTGTCTGTGAGTTTCGTGCAACTGAAAGGCAGCCATGCAGCATTAGTCCCTTTAATGTCTGTTTGACAGATGATAAAGAAAATGGTTTGAGTTGATGAAGTGCTAATTCTGAATAGATACAGGTATGCTAAAGGAACACAAATTAAATAAATGTAATAAAATTTAAAGCAATTTTTCTTAATGAATAAAAACCCATAGCTTATTCACTGGGCACTGAAAGCATGTTTTATATTGGGTTCCTCTTTTCATGTTTTTACTGTATTCTACTTAGCATCATCTAGAACAGCTTTGAGGATGGCCATTGAAGCACCACTTTTCCCAGTGATCCGCTTTTTAAAGAGACACTTTAGGTTTTGGTTGGAAACAGAATTGTACTCCAGGCTAACTATCTAAAAGTTTAACAGAAACTAACTAGCATTTTAAAATAACATTTTAATGATATCTTTGCATGCTTTCCTCTATATAACCAGGAAGTACCAGATGTGGAATGTAGAAGGCCTTATTTTTTTTTCATGAAAAAAAAAATTAAAGACAAACGTTCATTCTCTGTGCTTAACTGAGTGCCTCTTTGGCGTGTATGAACAGCAAGGATGAGAAAACAAATCATTTGCCTAAAGCTGGAAGCTTTAAAGCTGCTTGCTTTGCCATCATTTATAAATGGGATAGTTAGTCTTCACTGTGGAGGGCAGGTTAGGAGACTTTTCTGGATTAGGTTCATGGAAGCAGGAAGGTGGACACTAAATGTGACTGGTACGACTCCATGGGCTGGTCTTATGGATGATGTAAAAGGGAGAAAGGGAGTTGCACAGCAACATTCATCACTCTATTTCCTGACTGCAGATGCCACGTGACCGGATGCCTCCTGCACCCGCCACTGTGCCTTCTCCAGGATGGATGTACCCTCGAACTCCGAGCCAGCCTGAGTCCCTCCTTCCCTCAGGTGCTTTTGTCTGGCGTTTGGTCTAAGCAACCAGGCAAGTGATTAGTGCACTGGCTAGCAATGTTTTATATTTGTATCTTTCCTTTTCTTGAAAACAGTATTATTTCTCACATAATATATCCTAATTATGGCTTTCTCACCCTCTACTCCTCCCAGCTACTCCCACCTCAACTCCCATCCAAATCTACTCCATTTCTGTCTCTCGTTAGAAAACATCCAAGCTCCATATATACACTCCAGCATTGTCATACCCACATACATAAATAGTAGATAAACAAATGTGATAAAAACAATTAATATTAATACATAAAATTTATTCCTTCAGGAATTCTTTTTAGGTTGTATCAGTATGCTATTTCAAATAAATTAATTAAATTAACATAGATTAAATCATACAATATGCTTTTCTGTTTGGCTTCTTTTGCTTGTAGACCTCTCATTACTGTATGCAACAGTCTCATACATATCTATTTCTTTCTATATATTTATAGAAGTTCTAAAATTATACTTTCCATACGCATGCATAATGTGCCTACACTAGTTCCAGTTCTATACAAATTCTGTTCTTGTCTTCTGCAATATATGTGGTAATTTTCAGTAGGTAAGTTACCAGTTACTTGTCAATGTTTCTATTGTAATGATAGAGTTGTTAATCCCATCCGTGGGAAAACTTACTTAAATTTTAAACAAGAAAGCCTCTTCATTGAGGACTCCTTTGATTAATTTATCTTTTATATTTGCTCGCTACAGATTTCTGACTATGTTTCCTGTTCATAAATAAACTGTGTGTTAAGGTGTCTTTGTTATAAGGGATGAAATTGATTACTTTATTATTACCATGCTTTGCTGGTTTAAAATATTATAGCCTAGTAGATTGCTGTCATCTTATTAATTATGAATTAATTTAATTTGTGGAGGTTTAAAGCATCAACTCGTTTTCTTTAATTAACTGTTTTGCATTGCATTGCTAGAGGAGTCCTTTATAATGGTGATGTGAGATAATGACAGGGTCTTTAATTGTGGGAGACCAGGTCTTGAATTTCATGGGTGTCATAAATAATGTGAATCCTATCTTGTTTTCATTGCCACTCATAGGAACTGAGGTTAACTCCATCAATTGACTTACTAGAGAGACACTATGGAAGGGAATTCCTTGAGATTTGCTTTTGGGAGGGTGACAGGAGCTGCTTTCTGCCTTTGATGGACTATCAGTCCTGTCGATTCAGAATCCCTAGGGTCTATTAAAGTGTGGTCCCCTAAAGGCTCATGTGTTTGACTTGGTGCTATGGGAAGGTGGTAGAAACTTCAAGAGTTAGGGCCTGGTCAGAAGGAGGAACTTGTTGGTGCTTGCCTTTGGAGGGTCTTTGAAAACCCCATCCTTTTTCTCTCTTTGCTTTCCCAAAAGCTGGTGAGCAGCCCTACTCTGCCATGCTGCTACTTCATTTCAGGCCTACAGCGACCTAGGTACACTATCATAGAGTAAAACCTTTGAAACCATGGGCTAAAACAAATCTTCCTTCTCTTTTAAGTTGGCTAAACTAAATATTTTGTCATAGTAACAGAAAAAAAGACTAATATAAGATCCTTGGATTATAGAACCTATATGATTTCACACAAGTTGGTTCAACTCCCAGGCTACTGTATCTTCAATTCTAACAGAAAAAAATTTTAAAAATGTCTCAAAGAGACAATCAATGTCTTAGTATGTTGATAAAGGAGAAGAAGAAGGATAAGGAGAAGAATGAGAAGAAGAAGAAGAAGGAGGAGGAGGAGAACAACAACAACAAGAAAAAGAAGAGAGAGAGAGAGAGAGAGAGAGAGAGAGAGAGAGAGAGAGAGAGAGAGAGAGAGATAGAGAGAGAGAGAGAGAGCGCAGAGGTATATAATATTGTGAATGTAGAAGTTCAAGTCAAGCTACAGGCAGGATCAGTGTCTGATGAGGAGTTGTTCTTTGCTAGTAAGTGGCATCTTGAATATCCTCAGGCAAAGATGAATGCCACATCCTTATATTACAAAAGGGGCAGAAAGGAAAAAGGGGCTTAAGGAGTTCCATTTAGCCCTTTTAGTAGGTCTTAATCCTTATAAAAGGAGCTGCTATAATTCATTTAATTTATAAAGGTCCTACTTAATAACACTATCACATTGGCAATTAACTTCCAATATATGAGTTTCAGGACCACATTCGGATCATGGCAGATGGTGATGGGAGTGAAGGAAATTACAAATGGATGAAGTGGCACCTTCATTAGAAGTTAGTGGTGTTCTAACAGTTGCTTTCCTGGTTATTAATTAACTTCGTTTTAGATCTCTGCTTCTTACCCTTCAATTAGCTCTTCTTTCTCCATTTAATTCTTCTACCAATCTAGTGTTCTCATGTATTCTTTTCCTTGGTCCCAAGGATGCCAAAGACAAATAAATCTGTTTTAATGTAAGAGTTTAAAGCTGCATTTTATTATTCTGCTCCTTCTGCTGAACCTTTTACCACAAAGGGAATTTTCATTCTGTTTCATTGACTGCTGAATAAGTGAAGAGAATATGTTAATATGCTTGAAAGTTGATTGACACATTTTAAGTTTGTTCATTAAGCATTGTGTGTGTATGAGAGCAAGAGTGATATGGGGGGGGGGAAGAACTTATGAGAGAGTTTGGAGGCCACATACTGTGTGTCTTCCTTAATTACTTTCCATTCTGTTCATTGAGGCAGGGTCTTTCATTAAACCCAGGCCTTGCTTATTTGGTTTGTCTAACTACCGAGTTTGCCCCAGGGATTCCCCTGTTTCTGCTCCACTAGCATTGGATTGCCGGTGGTCCACCCTGCCCACCAGGACTTTCCATCTATACTGGGAGTCTGAATGTATACTAAACACTTTATAGACTGAACTCTCTCTTCAGCCCTTCATTAAGAAATTTGTACATACAATTTGGAAAACGTCTTTAATTTGCCATGCCTTGTGTGCATAACTCTGGAATAATTTGAAAAGTCTTCCTCACTGTAAGCTAGCACTGTTCACAGGTATTAACCAGTAATTCCTGACTTGTTTCAGGCATACTTGTAGTTACTGATGTATAACTCAAAATTTACCCTGTAGTTACCAATGAGGGTCATTGGTAATCTTGATAGTTGCTAGTGGGATTGGACTTGATTGATCGAGGTGAAGAATAGAGAAATTGAAAAAAAAACACATGCAGATAATTCCTTTGGGGATTTTTCCTTCAAAAATGGAGCAACCCAAAAAATAGGGAATTAAAATGAACTTCTGATTTCTGGATAGTATTATTATTTATACACTAACAAGAGTTACTCAGTTAGGCAGGCAAAGGGCGTTGGTAGAGAAAAGAAAGGCATCTGCTTGTGCAGTGTCCTTGAGAATTGAGGCAAGGTAAAATTTGTCCCACAATAATGCCAGGCTGCAATAGGTCTTTGACGGAAAAGAGTCACTCAGAGTGAGAAGGAGAAGTTGAATACGGCTTTTCAGTGTTTATTATCAGCTGAACTATGCTTAGCTGTACTTCCCTCACAGCAGTGTGACTGCACAGAGCTGTTGCCCACACGGTGGCTGTTTAATATCTGCTCCAATCTACTCCTTCTGCTGCCCTTACAAGGGCCTTCTTCCTATCACCGGGTTCCAGGCCTATCTTTGCATTTAGCACAAAGGTGAATCATAGTGTGTCTCCAGCTCTTTTTTTGAGAGACAGTAATGTTGGACCAATAGCACCTGTGCATCTATAAAATCTAGAGCACTGTGTGAGTACTAGTGAGTGAGAAGTGGTTTTTAAATTCTTCAACACAGTCATTAGTCAGCTTGCTGTTTTTCTGCTTCTGTTTTGTAATAATTAGTGCCTACTTATGTAGTTCAAGTTAACCCACAAAACAGAAGTGGCATATTCAGCATGTATGTATGCATGCGTGTATATATATATATATATATATATATATATATATATATATATATATATATGTGCATAATCTTTTTTACCTAAAAATGTTTTGAATAAAATTGGGGAAACTGAAATGTTTTTGAAAGTACATGGGAATAATATTATCTTGACTTTTTAACTCTTTGTACACAACCCTAGGTTGCATAATTTATGAGAAACCTCATGCAGACTAGAAGTATACATTTGACTTGTGGCATACATGCATGGAATGAAATATTTGTGCTCAACTGATTGATCCAGTGACAGGGGACTGTTACTTCAGTGGCTGTTGGTACAGGAGAGGCTGGATGACAGGACCACACTGAGAGAAAGCTGCGTCTTTTCCCTTTAGCCACTGCATAAGAGGGAAGTTTTAATTGCTTTAATTACTGCTGCAGGTTTCTTTGAAATTCCACAGCTCCTTAGCACAGTCCTGATAACATTGCAGCCTCTCTGGGAATCAGTGCCATGAGCAGCGGGGGGCCACTGATGTTACCCACATGAAGTAGCCTTTGATTTCTTCTTATGTAAAAGCTACTTATCATGACTACCACCTTAACTTTCCCAGTTGCTCTGAACTGATTTCTCATTCCTATTAGCAGATTGATGTTTTATTTAAATGAAACATATGAAGAACTCTTTTTGTTTGGGGGGCAGGGTAAAGAAAAAAATTATTCATTGAATTGTTTCTACTCAATAGGACTTTCAGTGCTTGATGGTCCTGTTTAGAATCTAGAATCAGAAATAGACAATGGGATAATAGATGAAATTAGAATAGCTGAGGGTGTAAAGTACATAACAGTGTAATGTCAACATTGCTTTCTTGATTTTGAAAATTGTACTCTGGTTGCTTACGTCTGGTGAATCTGGATGAAAAGCACAATGGGATTCTTTGCACTGGTTTTGTGACTCTTTTGTAAGCCTAGAGTTATTTTTTGTTGGGGGATAAAATAAGTCACTGTTCTGGAGTTTTTTTGTATTATCCCAGCTCTGGAAGATGAATGACTCAATAAAGCCAAATCTAAATTTTCCCTGGCCGCATGACAATGGGGAAAGTGATGCTATGTTTTGGGGAAATAGAACATCTGTTAGACATGATGTATTTCAGAGCAGAGGCATCTGAGTTCCTGGGGATGACTTTGAGGAAGACCTTGGAAGATAACCCAAAAAATTTCATTAGTAAAGATGGTGGTCACTTGTGACTTGATGTCCTGTGGGAGAAGAATTTGTTTTCCCTCCATAAACTTAACAAGTTAATTGGGACCAATGGATTGAAAATACAAGAAGTGGTTTGGGCTTATTACATGGAAGGAATTCTAATTTAGATGTATTCAATTATAACATGAACATATTGTCTATCAATAGGACTTAAACTAGGAAACTATTAGGTTTTTTTTTTTTTTAATACTGCAAAAGAAGACCTAGAATTTTCTACCAAACAATGAACAAACAAGCTCTGAGGACTTTCCCAGCTTTGGTGGTCTGTCAGTTTGTTTCTGTGACAAATTAGTAATGCTCCCAACTGTATGATTTACTGTATTAATACTACTGATTGCACTAAACCACTAATACCAGACGTGTGTAAACATGTGTATTTATATGTGTGTGTTTTCTCCTTAAGGCACAGTGTTGGAAACCCTTGCCACAAAGTGATTATTTGTATGGATTATTTATGTGGCTAATATTAGAAGCTGCACAGTGGCTATTAAGTATGATTTATTTGTCTGTAGAACAGTAGCATAAGACTGTTCCAAATATACCTACAGGGTGCAAGTTTGAAATTAATGTGCTAGGGTACTTTAATATAGGGAATGTGCTGGCTGGGTTCACCGGTGTTTGGTACAGCCAAAGGTTCTTACTTTGATGGATGGTTGTGTTTCCTCTTGATCAATGAATGAAACATCTCTTCTAGGTCAACAAAGAGGGAGAACAGTGGGGGGTCCTGCCTACTGCTGGATGAAGTTCAGAACCTGGAAAGAACTCTGCATTTGTAGAACAGATACTAGAGAGTGTGTTTGTTTAAATCCCAGAACATCCTTTTTTTTTTTTTTTTTTTTTTTTAGCTCATGCTGCCCATTTGGAATAAAAAAGAACATCTACTCCTTCTTTATTTGTTGAAGTGTCTTAAATGAGTTAGATAGTGTCATGGAACCATCTTGATGTTTGTATTTCAGTTTTTTGTTTGTTTTCAATGAATAACAGTTGATTTTTGATTACATTTTACTCCTTCATTTTGTGCACACGTACAGGTTTTTGTGGAGGCATGTATGTGCCATGATATATGTGTGGAGGTCAGAGGATAACTCGAAGGACCTGGTTCCTTCCATTTTGTGGGGCTTAGGAATTGAACTCTGGTCAGTAGACTTGTCAGTATTTACCTTTATATGTTGAGCCATCTTCCTTGCCCATGTTTTTAAATAAAAATATGACAGGTTATATTAAATCATACTAAACCCTTAAAGATACCTTTACTTGATTGAGGGAACAAATGAAGTCTTTGGTGAATGTGTGTTGTTTGACATTGCATGGCCATGCCAAGTACCTTAATGTCTTGCTCTATGAGAGTTGCATAGCCTTCCCCAGGTGAGGCTCAGAGGAATGGCAAAGACTTCCCTTGATCTAAGTATGAGCATTAGCAATGTGTGCAGAAAATGACCTCTATAGCTAACCCCATAGATGTTTCTGGCCTAAAGACTGTTCTCTTACAGAGACTGCTCCTACTGAGGTTAGCTATACCTTCCTCCTTGTTCACAATCCATGCCTTCTTGTTTATGTGTATGTCCTAAGCCTGCCTCCTTGCTTAGCTGTAAGCAATAACCCACCTTCCTGTCCACCTGTGTGTCATAGATACTCTGAACTTCTGGGTTGCCATGGCTTCTCCATCAGAGAACCAAGGCCACCCAATCCTGGCTTTTCTGTCTGTGTATCTGTCATTTCTTCATTCCCTCACTTTCTCAATTAGATCAACCCCTGGATCCAGGCAGAGCACAGCACTTAATAGGTCTAACTTTTTCTTAGACAATCAAAAACACAATACGGTATTGTAATTGGTCAGTTTAACTTCAGTTACTAGGATGTAGGGAAAAAATCCTCTGCTTCATCACAGAGGCATAGAGGCAACTCTCACAGCCCACTTTCACCTTGCAGGTAGCCATGACAAAGTTCTATGTCGAATATTCCTTTACACTGTGTGAATATATGTCATTGTGATTGGTTTAACAAAGAAGCTGACTGACCAATAGCTGAACAGGATAAGATTAGGCAAGGGAACCAGACTAAGAACACTGGGAAGAAGGAGTCAGAGGAGTTACCAGCCAGACATGAATAGGAAACAAGAGGTACAAGATGAAAGAGGGGTAATGTCATGTGGCAGAATGTTGACTAATATAAATGGGTTAATTTAAAATGTAAGAGTTAGCTAGTAACAAGCTTGAGCTATTGGCTGAGCATTTATAATTAATATTAAAAGCCTCTTTGTGGTTATGGGGGAGCAGGTTGATGGGAGAGAAAAGTCCACCTACAGTTCTACGCAACGTAATTAAAAGTCACTGGGGCATCAGGAAGCAGTTTTAAGGTATCCTTAAAAATACGTGGATGAGGGACACAAAAAGAGATACCTTATGGAGTAAATTCCTACTGACTTAAATTCAGCAAATGAAACTCTGGTGGCAGGACAGCTGAAGGAGGACTCCTGTGCAAGCAAGTGGCTGCTCCAGAGATGAAATGGGCTTCCAAACCAGGCCCGTCTTTCAGGAATTCAGACATTTAGCTTAGCAACTTTGCAATCTTGGAAAAATGGCTTGTGTTTCCCAAGTTATATTTGCCTTACTTGTAAATCTGAGAAATATTTATTCCAAAAGGGCTATTGAGTAGAAGGGATATTTGCAAACTTCCATCATACGATCTTTCATTAAACTGGCACTAAAATTTTAATTGTGTTTACTAAACAGTAGTCTCTTTCAGGACAAGAAAAATGACTCTGGATGTTGGGATTCTATAACTCTAGTAGAGTCCTTGGGAAGAATAACTGACCACTAAGTATTGATAGACTTAATTTCAGTAATTTTAGTTTTTATTTTCTTGAGAGGCCAACTGGAGTGATCCTTGTCCTTGATGACAATGTCATTGAGGTTAGGCTGGGAGGCCAGTCATGGTCTTGAAGTGCTGTGGTTGGCTCTTTTTGTGTGTTAATTAAAAGATTATCTCCTGGGACTGGGCGTGGTGGTACATACCTTTAATCCCAGCAATCAGGAAGCAGAGGCAGGTGGATCTCTATGAGTTCAAGACCAACCTAGTCTACAGAGTGAGTTCTAGGACAACCAAGGCTACAAAGAGAAACCCTGTCTCAGAAAAAAAAAAAAGATTATCTTCTAAGAAACAAATATCAATCACAAAGAAATACAAATAAATAAATATATGCTCTTCCTTTTAGAACCAGAAAGAGTCAGTTGGCCCTGTATTTAGAAGAAAGCACTGGAGATTTTGTTGAAAGATTAAGAAGTGTTCGGAAGTATCTAAATGATAAAGCAGGATGGTTGTGGGAAGTGTATCCTTCTGGCTACTTTCCTTAAGTGCAGTGACATTGGTTGCTTTGAAGCCCCTCTGCAGGGCCATGAAAAATCAAGTCTTTCTGGAATGATCTTTAGTAAAGTCAGGTGAACGCAGCTGCTTCTTACATGGATGACACTGCCCTTACTCCTTCAAGATTTGGCTATTGTCTCCATCTTTCAATTAATTCCAGAATAAAACAGTGGCACTAACTTTTCCCACATGGCATTCAGTCTCTTCCTGGAAGCATCTCTGCCTCCACCTGCCTCCTGTGAACAGTACAGACTGTGATCCGCAAACAGATGAGTGTCCCATTGCGCAGAGCAATTAGTTCAGAAAGAGCCTCATTAGTTTTGAAAATTTTGCCATCAGGTCCCTGTAGTTAAATTTCCCAAATGACCATTTTTAATTTAAAAAATTATTAAGATTTTTTTTTTGCTTCTCTATCATTATCCCTTACTCTTTTATATCTCCACAACACTCCTAAAATTTCTGAGCTACTTTTAATCATTTCCTTCTTTTTATAAAGATTTTAAAATACATTTTACATTAAATGGAGTGAGTGGTTCTATATTAACATCCCAAACCTTCTCCAAGTACTCTGCAAATACATCTGACTATTCTCAGGTTAATGGTCATGTAACGCCTATGGAGATAACTGAAGAGTTTAAATGAATGCTTTTCCTACCATGATTGGCAGTTCTGCTCCACAATGGAATACAAAGAAAGACCTCTTACCATTGATGAACGTTTTGGAGATAAAGAACAGCACTATGGCCTGTGTTGACTGTATGGGTCTATAGGGACTTAATTATCTAAGTGCAGCAACTTGGAACGTGATGCCGTATATAAAAATTAATGAAACTAAATGGTGAATGTACCATGGTAAGCATTCATTGAGTTCATGGTGCATATCAGAAACCACGAGCTTTGAAGCCAAGAGGCATCTTGATTTGTACTCCAGACTGTGTACACACCTGATACCTCTGAATCTCCTTGCTGTCTCTAAAAGCTTGGAAAGCCTGTGTAGACACCCCAGGGAGCAATTCCAACACCAAGCTGAGAAGATGAGGGGAGACAGCTCCAGTGACAACTGTGTTTCCTTCGTTCTCTTACTGAATGTGATATGGGAAGCAGGATCTAGATTTGAGACACATCTATCATTGTCCTCCTACTGGAACGTGGGGCCCTTGCTTACCCTTTGAGTTATTTTGTTCTTATGGAGGGATTCAATTTGCTACTGAAGACTGAATTAATCACCTCCTTGGTTCATTGGATACCACTGCAGTTGGTGAATTCAAGGATTCTTTTGTTATGTCTATACATTGAATTTTCATCTATACTATCCAGTTCTATGACTCCAGCTTTTCAAAATATTTAAGACTATTATTTTATGAGTGTGCATATGTGTGTATGTATGTTTGTGTGTATGCATGCACGTGTGCGTGTGAGAGTGTGCATGCATGTGCATGTGCGTGTGCATGTGTGTGTCTTTGTGTGTGTGTGTGTGTGTGTGTGTGTGTGTGTGTGTGTGTGTGTGCAGGTATGCCACAGTGTGCTTGTGAAGTTCACAGGACAATTTTATGATGTCTTTATTTTTTTTTCTTACCATGGATTCCTGAGATGGGAGTCAATCTTCAAACATGTACAAGCAACTTTACCTGCTGACCAATCTTGTGTTTATATGTGCAATTACCAATATATGTTCTTGTAAAACACATTACTGTTTTGTTTGCATATAGTTCTAGTTTGCACATAGTATGCAATGAATTTCATTTTTATATTTATTCACAACAACCTATTTTATAATATCCATCTTTGTTGTATGTGTAGAAACCTAAACCTTACTCTATTGTACATCTCTACTATATTTTAGTATATATCCATTCATATCCACTTATCCAGTGGTGAATATATTTTCTTTATTGGATTTGTTTCCCCTATTGGATTGGAAAAAATTAGAAAACTGACATTTTCTAGTGAGAAGGGCCTAGAAGGCTTATGTATTCCTAGGAGGATAGAGAGGCTCATCTCTGAATAGCAGTGTGTGTGTGTGTGTGTGTGTGTGTGTGTGTGTGTGTGTGTGTGTGCATATTCATATACTTATACACAAATGAATATGCATAAACAGAGAGAGATATATGCAGATTATGGTAGATACAGAAATGCACAACTGTGCATGCACACAAATGCACAATCTGACCTATCAAGTGTGTTACTGGAAGCATGGGCAGTATAGGCTCCTAGCATTTAACTGCTGTACAGGAAGAGTAGTTAGGAGGAATCAGAAGTGAAGGCTAGGTGTCAGATCATCCTTTTTCCACATGAGTTATGGTAAACTCAAGAGCCCATCTATGTTCCCCCTGGTAATATTAGAGCAGGGTCTACATCCTTCTTGCACTGTGACCCATGTAATAACTTGAGAAAGCCCACAGAATCCTTGTCAAGACAACATGTTTAAATGAATGAAAGAAAATGAACACGATTTCTCAGGTGATCAATTGTGTCAAAACTTTTATAAAATACAGATTGTGTGGTACTGTAATTAATGATGTGTTTTTATCAATACATCAAGGTAGTTTCCAGTGATATATACAGGAAGCAGTTGCTATAGCTGTGAAGGGATGATGACAGGAAGGGCTATTGGTCTTCAGCAGCTTTTATAAGATATCTGTGATCATGCTGTTGATAAAGTCACAGGTACTGCTAGAATCCTGAGATGGCCTCAGTTCCAGGTTCAGAACCCTCAAGAGCTATCGATCATCACAGGCTACTAATGACAGTACTCATTTACAGGCTTTCACTGAGTGTCTACTCAAAGAGTGAATTCACGTTGTAATTCTAAAAGATTCAGTGTTGAAAGGTATAAGTTTCCTTCATGTTACCCTGGAAATTTGGAAGTGGGGAAATGCAAGGATGCCTGGCCACTAAGATCTGTTGCATCATTCTATTGTCCCAATAGTGTGAACTATAGTGACTGCGAATTTTGTGGGGTGATGGTGTAAATGGTACTTGTTCTCCCTGGTTATATACTGACAAAGAGCAAAAAGTAGAATTGAATTCTCCTTCTGATGCTCTCCTCCCTAATACCCTCTGTCCCCTAGTCTCCATCTCACAGCCCCTATAGTCTTTGTAGACATCCCCTAGAAAGCAGGAGTTTTCAGATTTCCCAAGAGTGTCTGGCAGTTTTGTTATTCATTCCTCAGGTCCATAATCCCTCTTTGATTCAGTAGCTCCTGCAGCCTTTTATTTTGAGGGGAGGCAGCCAAGAGTTCCTGATAATTTGTCATTGTGACAAGAACATATTAGTTTTACTATTTGAAAAATAGCAACTTAATGTCATCTTTATAGGATTGTCATGAGAAAGAAATGGGGGAATGCAAGGTAACATAGCTCAGCTGCTGGGCTAAATGTACATAGTAGGTGCACATCCTAACTTACACTTTCTGAGCTTGTAGTATGGCAACAACCATCTGGTGTGTATCCATCCACCACTGGAGGAAAGGAAGATAGCAGAAGTCATTCACCCCGAGGCAGCAATTCTCAATACTGGCTAAATTTGTAATCACCTAGGTGTTTGTAGAATCATTATTCAGTTCCCCTGATTATAGTCCATTAAATATGGGCCCAGGTAAGTATTTGTTTTATGGGGTATTTTGTTTGTTAGTGTTTAATTGTAAAATAGGGTCTCACTATGCAGTCATAGCTGTTCTGGAACTCACCATGCAGACTGGGCTGGCCTGGAATTTCCAGAGATCCACTTGTTCTGCCCCCAGTGGATGAGATTACAAGCATGTTTATCTTCTTAGGATCCAAGTATTTACAATTTTAAATTAAAAAAAATTGTCAGGAGATTTCAAAATTAAGTGTGTCTGAATGGGATCTTTGGCTTGATTTTTCTTCTATTTATATCCATTAATTTATGGTGATCAATGTGAGCAATAAAATTTCTAGGTGAAATGCTCAATTTTCATTTAAAATCATTAATTTAAACATTTTTATGAATATCTCCTCATCTACAGACATGGTATGAATACTTAGACAAGTATTTAAAAGCACTGAGGGGCAGGATGCATTTGAGGAGGATGAGATCACGATAGTTCTAGAAAATACAGTTTCTAATCATATGTTCACAGTGAGTGTAAAGCTAGTGAGATGATCCATTTGGAAAAAGGTTGGTTAACATGAACTTGATAGAAAGAACATAGCAATATTCTTCAAGATGATAGTGCCATCCATTTTTTGGGTTTTTTTTTTTTTGTTTTTTTTTGATTTTTTTTTTTTTTTTTTTTTTTTTTTTTTTTTTTTTTTTTTTTTTTTTTTTTTGGTTTTTCGAGACAGGGTTTCTCTGTGTAGCTTTGCGCCTTTCCTGGAACTCACTTGGTAGCCCAGGCTGGCCTCGAACTCACAGAGATCCGCCGGCCTCTGCCTCCCGAGTGCTGGGATTAAAGGCGTGCGCCACCACCGCCTGGCTTTTTTTTTGATTTTTTGAGACAGGGTTTCTCTGTGTAGCTTTGCGCCTTTCCTGGATCTCACTCTGTAGACCAGGCTGGCCTTGAACTCACAAAGATCCACCTGGCTCTGCCTCCCAAGTGCTGGGATTAAAGGCATGCGCCACCACCGCCCGGCAGTGCCATCCATTTTTATGAAGGTTTGTCTGTAATGTTAGGTCTGCAGGAGATTTGACATGTTGTAAACTGTGACTCTGGCCTGTATCATTGATCATTCTTCTGGCTCTGTGGGATTTGAAATCTACCAGACTTGGAATGTATTATCTCGAGTTATTATAAACTCTAGTGTCTTCATGTTGCCTGCCAACTCAGAATTATATCTGTATGCTCTTTCCTTGGAGTGAGGTGTGGGAGGAGGAGAGACAAAGATTTGGCATGAAGGGCGCTTCCTCAGGGAGGGGGAGCAGGGCAGATGGCCTTACTCGTAGGGGAGAGGAAATATAAGCCCCAGAAGAGATGGTGACTGAAGATGGATTATGGATTTCCCTCAGAAAACATTCATAAAGCAAGAGCCGGTGGGAGTTTACATAGCTACATTGGTAAAAGGAAGACAAAGTTGAACTCATACAAAACTTCACAGCTCCTTCCTTCCTTCTTCTTTCCTTCTTTTCTTCCTTCCTTCCTCCCTCCCTCCCTCCCTCCCTCCCTCCCTTCCTTCTTTCCCTCCTTCCTTCCTTCTTTTCTGTCCCCTATTGCTCTCTTTCCTCTCATTCTCTCCTTGAAATAGTATATTAATTTTTTAAGGTCACATTTTCAGACCAATGGATAGCTAGAATTTGGCAGCTTAATTTTTTGATCCTTGCATTTTCTTTATATTTTAACTGTTCCAATAATGACTGTAACCTAGCAGCCAAGGGCAGAATGCTGTATAGAGACTGAACAAATAGCACAATGAAAACAATACTGATGACTGCCAAGAAGAAAAACTCTATGGAAGGCAGAATGGCTAGAATGTCTTACTCTCCCCTTAAGAATATAAATATGGAAACTGCCCAGCAGCCAGCATGGGTGAGCCTGTGTGCAGTATGGCACTGGTCCTTTGTTTCTTTCCCTTTCTCAATCATATTTATCTCTCTTTGTCTTGTTTCCTCAGTTTCTACTCTGTTGAATGTCAATTAATTTGATGGATGATTTTTTGCTAATAGTTTGAATGTTAATGTATTCATTAAAAAATGATCAAAAGCATTGATCAACTGCTTCCTAGTGTCAGAAAGTATGTTAAAAGCATTCACATATATGGTCTCCAACCAAGTTAACATTTCCACTTCTAAGGAATCTCATAATTGATTCTGAGAGAGAAAATGGTCAAGATGGTAGACCTTTGGATTCTTGGCAGGAGAGGCAATGTGTATCTATTGTCTGCCAAGTGTGATTGAACTTCATAAACCACAGTGATGGTGTGCCATCTATTTCATCTGTGGCAGCCTGTTAGACAATATATAAAATTCAAGTTAGAAGCCCCAGGTTAGACAACAGCATCTTTTATTTCCCATCATTGTCTGCCACCACTTGAACTCCTTGGGTCTAAGTTTCCTGTCAATAACAAAAGAAATATAGTCAGTAAGTCTTTCATGGATGGCTGCAGAGATTAGGCATTATTGGCCTATTTGTAATTTGAAATGATCCATGAGTCGTTTAATTGTCCCAGTGCCTGTTACCTATGAGACTTAAGTTAGTTTTCTTTTTCTCTTTTAGTGGTGGAGTATTGACATCAGGGCTTGCGCACACTAGGAAAATGTCCCTGGAGCTGTAGGACTATCCCTTACTCAGGCTCTCAGAAACATAATACCCAAGGCCAGTTTTGTCATTTCCATGGACATTTATTCAGGATGATATCTTGAAACTCTTTAATCTAGCAAGAACTCTGCCCTGAAGTAAGATTGCCATATTAACACATGCCAGGCTTATTATGGATTCTAATTTAGTTGGGGGGAATGTATGCTTAAAAAAATAGCACATGAGGGGAACTATTTTCAATGAAGTGTAGTTACCTTTAGAGACTGGCGTTAAATTTTTATTTTTAGTTAACGTGTTGATCATACATATTAATGGAGTTTCTGGTAATAATCTATCCCAGGAATACAGCATATTCTACTAAATTCCAGCCTCCCTGCAAAACCCTTCTCAACCTCCAGGAATCTCCATTCTGCAGTATGTTTGGCTATTCTTTAGTTTCTACATTTAAGAGAGAACATGTTCTTTCTGAGTTTGGCTTATTTTATTTAACATGATGTTTTCTGGTTCCATCAATTTGCCTGAAAATGGTAAAATCCTGTTCTTCTTTGTGGGTGAATAATATTCCATATATCTGACATAGTATCTTTATCCATTAATCCATTGGAATCTTAAGTGGATTCTGTATCCTTGATGTTGTGAATGGTGCCTCAATAACCATGGGCATGCAGGCATCTGTTTTTATGTTAATGCTATATACTCTGGATACATTCCTAGGAGTAAGGCATATGTATCAATAAGTAGATAAGTTATTAGACTTTCTGAGGAGGTTTTTTTTGCTGTTAATTGTAATAGCTGTACTAATTTATATTCCCATTAATAGCGCTTGAAATTTCTATTGTCCCCACATTCTTCTCAGAGATTTTTATAACCATCACACTCTAAACGTGGTGAGATGGTATCTCACTGTAATTTCAATTTGTATTTCTCCAAAATTTGTGTTTCTGTTTGAGCTATGTCTATTCATTGCATTTGTTCATTTTTAAATCATGTGAAATTATTTTTGTTCTTCACTGAGTTCCTTATGTATTCTGGACATTACTTCTTTATGGTGAGCATCATTATTTTTTCTAGTCAGCAGAGTGTTCCTTTACTCTATTTATTGTTTCCTTCTCCCTGCAGAAGCAGTTTAGTTTAGCACAATCATCTGTGTATTTTAAGTTTCACTTCCTGTGCCTTTATATTTTTCTTTTGTTTTCTGTGCTTCTGAACTCATATTTAAGAGTCATTGCCTTTGCTAATTAACGTCATGAGATATTTCTGTCATATTTTCTTCTAGTAGTTTATAGTAGCAGGCCTTATATTTTCTTTGCTTAATTTTTGGTTGAATTTTATATATCATGAAGAGAAAAAAGATGAGAGGAAAAAAAGTCTTAATCTCTTGGCTGTTTTCCTGCATGTCTTAGAATTTGCTTAAACTCCTTAGGTTATAGGGATGGTTAAAAAGCACAGGCCTGTTGCTTGAGTTTTCCTGCCTGGCCCACAGTCAGGACAAATCTCTCTCACCCACCAGTCCCACAGCCTCTCAGACCCGACCAAGTAAACACAGAGACTTATATTGCTTACAAACTGTATAGCCATGGCAGGCTTCTTGCTAACTGTTCTTATAGCTTAAATTAATCCATTTCCATTAATCTATACCTTGCCACATGGCTCGTGGCTTACCGGCATCTTCACATGCTGTTTCTCATCACGGCGGCTGGCAGTGTCTCCCTCACCCAGCTTCCTGTTCTCTCAATTCTCCTCTCTGTTAGTCCCGCCTATACTTCCTGCCTGGCCACTGACCAATCAGTGATTTATTCATTGACCAATCAGCAACACATTTGACATACAGACCATCCCACAGCACAGGCCTTTAATCCCAGCACTCAGGAGGCAGAGGCAGGCAGATCTCTGTGAGTTTAAGGCCAGCCTGGGTTACCAAGTGAGTTCCAGGAAAGGTGCAAAGCTACACAGAGAAACCCTGTCTTGGAAAAAAAAAAAAAAGCACAGGAATTAAAGTCACTTGCCACCAAGCCTGATTACTTAAGTTTGATCCTTGGGCCCCAATTTGGTGGAAGGAGAGAACTGACTCCTGCAATTTGTCTCTTGGTCTCTATATGAGCACTGTGGCACACACACACACACACACACACACACACACACACACACACACACTTCAACTATATAGACATGGAATATCTATTATTTTGTCTCTCAGTTATGTGCATTTGTCAATATGTTCCCTTTACCATGTACTTTTTGTTAATATCTCTCCACAGGATATCTTGAAATCAAGAATATGTACATGTAACATTATCTTTTCTGTTTAACATTGCTTTAGGTATTTGGTAGTTGATTATACTTCCATGGGAATTCCAAGATTGTTTCCTCTACTTCTGTGAAGAGTGCATTTGGTATTTTGATGGGAATTCCATGGAATCTATATTGATTTTCATAGTGTGGACATTTAAAAATAATCCTTCCAATTCAAAAATGGAATTTTCTTCAGAGAGGGAGAGAGGGAGGGAGGGACAGAGGGAGGAAGGAAGATGGAGTGAGGGAGAGGGAGGGAGGAAGAGAGCGAGAGCGAGAGCGAGAGCGAGAGCGAGAGCGAGAGCGAGAGCGAGAGCGAGAGCGAGAGCGAGAGCGAGAGAGAGAGAGCGCTAAAGATTCTGTCTTCATTCTAGAGGTTCCTTTATACTTGGTTAAATTTATTTATGAGGACTTAGTTTTTGTGGCTACTATAAATAGGATTGACCTCATGGTTTGTTTGTTTCTCAGAACAGTCATTGTTGAGGTTTGAAAGTGCCCCTGGCTTTTGTGTCCTGATTTAAGATCCTCAAATTTTACAGGATTCATTTGTTAGTTCCAATAGCATTCACATGAAATCTGTAGATTTCCTAGATATAGAATCATACCTATAAATAGGGATGCTTGATTTTCTTTCTTACTGTTTGTGGATTCTATATCTCTTTTGATTGCCTGATTGCCTTGGCTAAAATTTCCAGTACTGTAGTGGATAAAAGGTGGGTAAAAATTGTTCTCTTATTTTAGATCTAAATGGGCTAGGTTCTCAACTTTTCCCTAATCAGTATCATATTGACTGTAGGCTGCATTATCTACAGTTGTAGTTATTTTGAAATACAATTCTGTACCAAATTTGTTTTTAGGTGTTGATTTTATTTTTCTTCACCTATTAAAATGCTCACATGGTTCCTGTTCTTCATTCTGGTGATGTAATGTAGTACATCCATTTATTTTCATATATTGAGGTATTCTTATATCGCTGGTATAAACCCAACTTGATTCTGGTGAATGCATTTTTGCATGCTGTTGAATGTTTTGTTAATATCCCAATGAGAAAATTTGAATTTAATTTTTACAAAAAAATAATGATCTGTAGCAAATGTATGTGTCTCTAGAAGGCCAGTGGTCAATAGTGAGTGTCTTTCTCCATCACTTCTTGACCTGATATTTTGAGACATGGTTTGTCAGTGAACCTGGAGTTTCATAGATTTGGATATTGTTGTTAGCCAGCAAGACCCAGGGATCCCCCTTTCTCAATACCTCAGAACTAGAATCACAGGTGAGCACCACCATACTTGCATTTTTAAATGTATTTTTAATTAAAATATAGTTATATCACCTCTCCAACTGCTCCTTTCTGCAAACCCTCACATAAGCTTCTTCCTCCTCCCTCTCAAATTCATGGGGTCTTATTTTCTTAATTATCATTGTTACACACACACACACACACACACACACACACACACACGCGCGCACACACACACACACACACACACACACACACACATATATATATATATATATCCTGATGAGTCTGTTTAGTGATGCTTGTATGTATGATTTTAGAGCTGACTAATTGTATAACCAATTAGTGGGCTCATTTCTGGAGGAGATTAATTTTCCCTTTCTCAGCAGTCATTAATTGCATATAGTTCTTCATCTGGGGTTGGGGCTCTGTGAGATGACTCCATCCATGTTGGCATGTGGATGGGTATCATCATTACGCAGGTTGTGCTGGGATTTTTATATGGGTTCTTGATATTGAACTCAGGTATTCATGCTTACACAGCAAGCAGTGTAATTACTAATCCATATCCCCTGTCTTTAGATTTTAAAAAATGTGTTTGATTTATTGTTGTGGGGGACATACGTACCATGGCGTAAGTGTGTAAGTGAGAGAACAACTTTTGGAGTTCTCTTCTCCTGCTGTGTGGCAGTTGCTTTTATCTTCCTAGCCATCATGCCAGTCTCAATTTTTCTTGAAGGTGGAGGGAAGCATTTATTGCCATAAATGTTCCATTTGTATTGCTTTTCTTGAATCTCATATTTTTTGTACTTTTATTTTCATTTGTTTCATGTGGTCAAATCCCTATGATTTTACATAGTTTTTATAGTTTCTTCTGATATGAAGTCTCATTATTTCCCCATTATGGTCAGAGAATATACATGATATAATTTTAATGTTTATTAATTAGCAAGACTTGCTTTTTGGACTACTATATAGTCTTTTCTGGAAAGAGTTTCAGGTGGTGGGCAGCGGTGGTGCACACCTTTAATCTCAGCACTCGGGAGGCAGAGCCAGGTGGATCTCTGTAAGTTCAAGGCCAGCCTAGTCTACAGAGTGAGATCCAGGACAGGCACCAAAACTACACAGAGAAACCATGTATTGAAAAACATAACAAAGCAAACAAACAAACAAATAAACAAAAAACTGAGGAGTTTCAGGTGGTTACAATAAGAATGGTATTATGTAGCACTTGCATGAAAATACCTGTAATATCAAGTTCATGTGCTCTGTAGTGTAATGCAGCTTTACTTCACTGTTGACCTTTTATCCAGACTGTTGATATGAGTGGCTTAACATCTCTAGCTATGATTGCACTGTCCTTTCTCTGACATTAATTCTAATAATATCTTACAACACTAGGTGGTCTGGAAGTAGGTACATATGCATTTATAATTGTTAACTCTTGTTTGTTGAATTGACCCTTTGATTATTCTATGAAGGCCTTTTCCATTACTTTCACAGTTCACATCCTTAATTTTTTTTCTGATGAATTAGCTCCTTCCATTTGCTTTTGGTTTCCATTTGTGTGAAATACTTTTCCATCATTTCAATATTACTCTCTGTGTTTCTTTGCTGGTGTAGGTAGCATATTGTTGGATCTTGCTTTTGTATCCATTCATCCCTTTCTATATGTCCTAATTGAAGATTTTAATCTGTACATTCAAAGTCACTGCAGATATTTAAGGACTTACTGCAGTAATTTTTATTATATTTTTTTCTATTTGTTTGGAATATTGTGTGCTGTATTCTTTTCTGTTTTCAACTTTGTGATTTGGTATTTTTAGTATTAGTGAAGTTTGATGCTTCCCTCCTTTGTATTTCTATTTTGTACATTTAATTTACCAGTGAGTTTTAAACATCATGAATTATTGTTTATGGATGAAGGGCTACCTTGCATGCCTTTTGTTAACTTATTGGTCATTAATTTCCTCAATTTCTTCTAATTTCTCATCTATTTCTGAATGATAGCTTGGCTTGGTATAGAATCACTGAATGACATTTCTTGTTTTAAAAACAATTTAATAGTTCTTTGAGAATTTTGTACAATATGTTTTGGTCATATTCAACACTCAACTCTTTCTAGATCCACCCTCATTTCCTATCCACTCAAATGTTGCAGAATATTTGTTTAACTATTTAAAGATGTGTTGCATTTGTTTACGTTGTGGTATATTTATTTAACTATGTAAAGATGTGTTGCATTTATTTAATTATGTAAAGATGTGTTGCTGTTCTACTTTGCCTGCCTATGGCACCTGATTAGTCTAACAAAAAACTGAATGGTCAATAGTGAGGGAGGAGGTATAGGTGAGACTTATGAGAAGGGAGAGTAAGTAGGAGGAGGAATTTAGACTCCAGGGAAGAAAGAAAAAGAGACACCAGGGAGATGCCAGGGGCCAGCCAGCCAGACATGGAGAAAGCAGAAAAGTCGGACATACAGAATGAAAGAAAGGTAAAAAGTCCTGAGGCAAACTGTAGATGAAGAAAACAGGCTAAATTAAGTTAAAAGACCTAGTGGGACAAGTCTGAGCTAAGGCTAAGCATTCATAATTGTTAATAAGTCTCCATATCTTTATTTGGGAGCTAGTTGGTTGTGGGATGGTCTGTATGTCAAATGTGTTGCTGATTGGTCAATGAATAAATCACTGATTGGTTAGTGGCCAGGCAGGAAGTATAGGCGGGACTAACAGAGAGGAGAATGGAGAGAACAGGAAGCTGGGTGAGAGAGACACTGCCAGCCACCATCAGGACAAGGAAGATGTAAAGTACCGGTAAGCCACAAGCCACATGGCAAGGTATAGATTAATAGAAATGGATTAATTTAAGCTGTAAGAACAGTTAGCAAGAAGCCTGCCACGGCCATACAGTTTGAAACCAATATAAGTCTCTGTGTTTACTTGGTCGGGTCTGAGTGGCTGTGGGACTGGCAGGTGAGAGAGATTTGTCCTGACTGTGGGCCAGGCAGGAAAACTCAAGCAACAGTTGGTGGTCCAAAGAAAATTCCAACTATACTCAAATTTGTGTACTTTATTTTATTTTATTTTATTTTTTTTCAACTCATCAAGACCAATTTGTACTGCCCAAATATTTTTGGATGCGTGGCCTTCTACTGAAGTGTGATCAACTTACCAGCAACTGCATTCTTAGGAAGGCTCTCTTACCCTCTTCTAGCAGCTAACAGTTGCCAACAGCTCCATGACTATGTGTGAGGTTTGGGATGCAGCTCCCATCTCCATGCTAGGATTTTGTCTGGGTTGGACTTCTACCTGTCTTGTGAATGCTTTCACAACGATTGGGAATTCATTATGTGCAGCTTCCCTGCTTTGCCCAGACAGGGAAGACTCTTTCCTGTAGTAATTCACCACCTCTGGCTCTTACATATTTTTTCTGCCTCCTCTTCCACAATGGTCCCTGAGCTTTGGATGGGGGGATATGGTATATGTGTTCCATTTAGGGATGAGTGTTCTTCAGTCTCCCATTCTCTACATTTTGGTTAGTTGAGGGTCTCTGTGTTAACCACCATCTACTGCAAAAAGAAGCTTCTCAGATGAGGGTTGAAGGATGAATTTATCTCTGGGTATAATGATAAATAACTTGGGACTATTTAGTAGAATAATAGTAGTAGGTTCCTCTCTGGGGTTGGTGACTTGTATCTTCATGTGTTTTTGGCCCCCAAATGTACCAGGTTTGAGTTGTATCTTGCAGAGTGGGACAAATCTAATCAGAATGTGGTTGGTTACTCCTGAGATGTTAGTGTCATTATTGCACCAATCAGCATGCCTTGATAGGTCAGTCATCACTTAGAGCATGCTGTGTTCACAGCTGAGTATGCTTGATGGTTACTTTTCCCTTCTGCTGGAGTGTTTAACCCCTGCCCACATATGAAGGCAAGCAGTATGGATGAAGCTTACTCGTTAGTATCAGTCTGATTTCTCCACATTTTATGAATCAAGTATGTGGTATCTCAAGCAATAGGATAATACTGTCATGTTCTAGAGGGTAAGCATGAATAATCAAAATGGCCTCTGATGTTTGAAGGTCTATTAGATTTTTATTTTGGTACTTGAAATATGTCATTGGATTATTTCCTGGCTGCCAGAAAAGAATTTTTCTTTCTGCTAAGAGAAATGGTGTCAGCCCTACTGACATTCCCCTAAACATGACACACTAATTGCAGAATTTTCAAAATACCCTTTTTGTTTTTTTATACTCAGACATGATCTTTCTAAATGCTGGATTTGAATTTATTTTCTATTTCATTACAGTTACTAAAGTTAGAAATAGTTAATAAACTGAAAATTATTTGAAAACTTAAATAGTAGTATACAGTGAACTATTGCATTCTTGAGCAGTACAATGAGTTTACAGGTATGCTTTTGGGTATTTAAAATTTTAATGAGAAATATTTGCATCTGTCATCGAAATGTACTATGAACTAAAAGGGATTCACAGTTTCAATGGTAGACCACACTGCATTCTTTTCCTAGATGCCACATTTTCTGAAGATGCTGCTTTGAGACTATGTACTTGTGTTAGAGTAAAATGGGGTTAAAAAAATGAAGGTAGCATTTCCAGTTTGATCCAAGTATTTGAGAATCTAAGCAATGCCCCACAGACATATACACCACATTAGTAAATAACAACATAAAAATGTCAGTTTTTCAGTTTCTATGTATAAAATTTCCAAGTGGATATGTTATGATGTAAATATTTACTAATCTGATTGGGTCTCCCTAGTTAATAAATGACTCTGTTTGGTGTTTCCTTTCACAAAGCGAGGCTACAACAATAGAAACTGTAATGAACAGCTAAGGATACTGTGAACCTTTGGTATGCTGGGTGATGTGGGTAACTTGTAGTGATCCCAGTACCTCCTATTATATTCAATAGATGCTTTCTTCCTTGAAATACCTGTGCTCAAAGTCCTGGTAATGAGTTTATATTAGCATGATTTTATTCCACTTGAAATTCCTGAAGTACATAGCAGATCATAAAGAGGGAAAACCCACAAGCAGTAGACACTGAGACTTGGTGTGTGTGTGGGGGGGTGATGGGAGACCTCGGTTCTGAGGTGTAGTGAAATGTTTCCACTCAGTTTTGAAGCTATAGGTCATTCTTAAATTATATTTTCCAGTCATTCTCCTTAGAAAGAATTTTCTGTGTCTCTGGTATCTTCAGTGTCTGAGGAGGCAAAAGAAAAGAAAAGATATTTGACAGCTTGTCAGACGTCCGGGATAGTGAAAACATTGTCAAGGAAGGTGCCCGGCAGTGTTAGGCTGAACTCCAGCAATCAGTTAATAAGGGCAACAACAATAAGCCTGCTCACAGGTTTGCATTTTTAGAAGTCACCTTATCTATAACCCCTTACCATCAAATGTGTGGCACACACACACACACACACACACACACACACACACACACACACACAAACATGTGCGCGCACTTCCTCCACATACTATAATTATTTTAGACAAGGAATCAGTTGACATGTCAGCACCAACCCAAGCAGTTTCTTATATTTTGTAGAAAACATTTCGGGAAGGATTTATTGCATATGTTACAATGCCTTGAAATACGGAGGCATAGGCGTTTCTTATTCCCACAGATGCAAATGTTCCCATATATGAGACATTTTCTTAGAAGGGCAGATCAGAGTGAAGCATCATGGGAGAGTAGACCACAAAGGCCAAATCAGTGAGTATTGGAAAGGACAGACGGTAGAAGAAAGTAGAGAGGACCCAGGGAGAGCACTATAGAACTGAGAAGTCACACTTGGAAGATTTTATAGTTTTGCCTCAGGCCAGCCCTGGAGCGACCAGACAGTCTGTCACTAGAAACCTGGATCTGTGGCTTATTTAAGCAGAGATGAGCCTTACAACTATACTTCATCTTTACTTGCAATGTCGGTGGGCACATGATACTAGTTTTCCTGCACATAACTTTGAGGGCCGTCTAGCATTCACAATTGTGAAGAAATTCAATTATTTCTGCTGATGTCTCAAAAAACTTGTTACACATATCATTTTGTTTTTAATCAAATTGGAATTATGACCAAGAAATAAAAACAAAGTGAAAGAGAGCTTATGGTAATCCTTAGAAAAATTGTTTGAGCATTAAATGTGATGTTTTGAATATAAAAGTATTTCAATTAAATTTCAAATTTGGGAATAGCGATATGTAAAAAACTAAGACTGATAGTAGATATATTTAAGTGCCATAGGCAATCAGGAAGGGAATTACTCTAATTAGGAAAAGAAAAAATACCTGAAGCATAGGAATTGAGTATTTATTTTATTTTATTTAAAGATGATTCCATGTCCTTATACTGTCAAACTAAAGTATTTTTTTTACCTGACTCAGAAATCTAATTAATTATCCAGAACACACTTAGAAAGAAAACATGGTAAATCTTTTCACTGGAATTATTTTTCTTTATTTAAAAAATACGAGGATTTCGGATATGTGTTGATCATATTCTACTCCCTGCCTCACTTTTCCCAGATCCACTGCCTTTCCCTCCTGCTTGATAATTGTATCCACTTTTCCCCACCAAGGCCAATTTGTATTTCCCAAATACTCATGAATATATGGGCTTCCACTGGAGTGTGATTAACTTATTAGGAGCCACATTTCTAGAGAAAGCTGACTCTTTCTTTCCCAGCAGGGAAGAATTGCAATAGCTCCTTGACTGGGAATCGACCCTCTTAACTGCCTCTCCTAGAACACACTTTTTGTTGACCATGCCTTTACTGTTTAAAGTTCAGCTATGAGAAGTTACATGTTAGCCAGTAGATGTCCCTTTAATGAAACATATAAGAATAAATAAATAAAAGTCTATTGTGCTACTGCTCAATATGACAATTGATTTAGTATTTCCTGTCAAATTAATATTGACATTCTTTTGATTAGATATATTTAGATATATTATTTTCCCTATGATGTTTTAAAGTACTTCCATTATCTTAATTAAAGATTTGGATAAAGTCTTAGGTATATTGGTTAGCCTTTATTTATTTAAGAACCATGCTTTTAGTTTTGAAAATAATTTTGAGATAAGAATCAGACAGATAATCATTGCAAAGTTTGCTTAACCCACTTCTTGAAATCAATCAGATTACTCCATTAATTGTTTAGAACTCCAGACAGATTTAAGCCATAATTTGGATGAGGAAGAAGTACTCATTAGGAAACTGTATATGTAATTCAAATTATTTCTTGAGGCCTACATGTTCTCTGGCCAGAAATTATGCCTTATAACTAGAATATATGTTATATCCCTAAAGCAGTAATCATGTCAACTAAATGAAGCATGCCTGGGAGATGGAAGTGGCAGGCTATGAAAATGATAATTTGCTGAGTGCCTTCCACATGTGAAGCAGCTGTTAATTATGTTCTAGATGAGCTTTTACAATGACCCTGTGTAGAAAGATTATTCTCATCTTAAAGGCAAGAAATCAAAATTCAAAGAGACAAACTCCTTCCACACTTCCAAAATCACATCTTTCCTACCTGCTGCACTGGCTGAGGATCATTAGTATTTCCAAGCTAGATGCTGTTAGATTAATAAGACCACTCACTGATTCACCAGAATTATCACGTCTTTCCTTTTACAGACATCAAAAATTTTGTTCAAGAATTTTTAATGAGGTTCCTAGCATGGTGATTCTATTAACTCAGAATTTAGATTTGCATCAAGTGAGAATGAAGGAAGGAAGTGCATGAGAAGATATTCGGAGAAAAATTTAAAAGCAAGAACTTCTCTGCAATGATGAGGTTTAGGGCAGGCATTAGATTTCCTGTATGAATTCTTTCATTCCTGACTTCATTTGGTCATTGCTCATCATGTCTGTGAGGTAGGTGCTAATGCTGATTCTCATGATGGAGTTGGCAGATGCGATGGCCCTTTCTTCTTGCACCAGCGAGTGTGGGGGTGGACACTCTTCAATGAGACACTCCTTTCTGAGATTCTGAAACTTCAGTAGACTCCGTAGAGCTCTAAGGACAGGTGGAGAACAAGGAAGAACAAGGGATCCTTTTAAGTCTACAGAGCAATGCTTGCAGTTCCTCCTTCTTGGGGACTCTTTTGGAGTTCTCTTGATATAACTGAGACAGCTAATATTTTCAGAATATCTGTTTTTCTATGTACTTACTCATTTTTGTAAATCCAGATCAAGACAAATGTTGATGGTTTTTATCTGAGATACCCATTCTTCCCTGCAGTCAAGTGTAGGCAGATAACTAGATTTTGGATAACGGGCAATAAGCAGACCTTATGGGGAAGTCCACTGTCTTTTCCTTGTCACATCTAACTTTTCTTTTTCCTTTCATGCAGTATCCTTTAAAAGATTTATTCATTCATTCATTCATTCATTCATTCATTCATTTTTAATAGAGTTTAGCATTGTAGCTCAGACTGGCCATGAACATTCAGGCTTCTCACTTCCAGAAGGCTGAGATTAAAAGTGTACGTGAGAATATCTCACTTAAGTTATTATCATGATGAAATAAAGACCAAGGGGCCAATTTTCAGTAGATGTTCTTTTAATTTATTTTTTATTTTGGAGATTAGAATTTAATTGCAACATTTCTCCTTTCACTTTTCTTCCCCCTCCACACCTTCTCATAAGTCCCTCCCATCTCTCCTTCCAATTCATGGCCTCTTTTTTTTTCATTAATTTTTATTGCATGCATATATGTATTTGTACATACACATGTATTTCTAAGTATAACCTGTTAAGTCCATATAATGTCATACAGTTATAAATGAGGTCATTATAACAAGGAAACTTTACTTGGGACAAAGTCCATCTTAGTGGATGAAAGCAGGAGGGAAGAGAACAGGGCCTCCTGGAAAGGTCTCACCAAGATCTCTAGACTAGTGATTCTTCTAAGATTAATGTCTTCAAGTACCAATTCTACAACAGTGTGGCCTCTTTATCACAGTGGCTTTGTTGCAAACTAGTTAATAACTTAGATTCTTCCAACTTTTTCATGCTTCATCCTGCAGACTTCATTAATTCTGTACATTGCTGGAGTCACCCCTGTAAAGTATTTTTTAAAAGAAACATTATTAATTATTATTATCATTCTTATGGTTGTTGTTTATGTAAATGCCTGGTGCAGTTTACAACAGGAGCTCATGTATGTGTGTGTTGTGTGTGTGTGTGCACGCGCGTGTGCGTCTGTGTTTATGTATAGGTCAGAGAACAACTTTGTAGAGTCAGTTCTCTCTCCTCACATTTATGTGGTTTTGGGGGATGAAACTCAGGTCACCAGGCTTGAGTTGTAGATGATGTCACTTGCAGAGGTCATCTTGGTGGCCCCAAAGTCTCCTTTTGATTAATAGCCAAATGTAGTTTCTTTTGCTTGCTACCAGAAATCTACCAAGATTTATATCACAGTATGACTTAGACCTCCTTTAGCTTCTCCCAAGAACTCTGCATCAACAGCTAGTTTTGCTTTTTTTGCTGATTACTTTTTGCATATCATTGGCAGATACTAACATTTGTCTCAAAGGGCCTGAAATGAACAAAGTATGAGTTTAGTAAACATGTGGACAGCTGCCACCATCATGCTTCATCTCTTTCAACATTATGGAGGGGATGGCATAAACCACTAAGGATATCTTGAGTGAAAATGCCGGTGAAGATTAAAAAAACAAAACACAAAACAAAAACTGTACTTAATTCAGCTATTCCTCAGTAATCGGTTCTACCTTCTTGTGGGAGGGAATGGGAGGTGGGTTGGGCAGGGGAGTTTGAAGGGGCAGGAAGAGGGAAGAGGGGGAGCTGTGATTGGTATGTAAAATGAATAAAAAATTTCTTAATTAAGAAAAGAAAAAGGAATCTAGTCACAAGGCTGCACACTGTGCCTGAGACACTGTTGATATCTGAGGGACCTTCCTTTCACTGTTCACTGGTTGGGTCATTACACCCTCAGCCACAGCAGGAAACAGCTGGCACTCAGTTCCAAACTAGGCAGCTTAATACCTACCCTTAAATCTAGAAGAGACAAAGAAAGTGCTGCTGTTTTCACTGTACCTGTGTCTTCCTCAATTAGTTGTCAGAGCTGGCCTTTAAACACGCGGCTTCCGTGTGTTTGTTCAAAAGTAATCTTTCTTCAGGCTGCTTCCGCCCAAGGAAGCTGAAGGAAACATCTGCTGGCTAGTTTTATATCAAGTGGACAGAGTTCATTCGTTTGGGAATAGAGAACAAAAATCGAGCCAATACGCCCATCAGAGTGGCTTGTGGGCAAGTCTGTGGAACATTTTCTTGATTAGTGATGTATGTGGCAGGGTCCAGCCCAGATGGTCCTGGGTGATTTAAGAAAGTAAACTGATCCAGTCATGAGGACCAAGCCGGTAACAGCGCTCTTCCATGGCCTCCTGCCTCCAGCAGCCACCAGCTTCTGTTTCCAAGTTCCTTCCCTGTTTCAGTTCCTGCCCCGACTTTGCTCATGATGGAGTATGTTATGGTAGTGTTCACAAAATAAACCCTTTTCTCCTTAAGTAGCTTTTAGTGATTTTTCATCACAATAGAAACCTTAAGAAAATACATTAGTAGTTTGACTGTGTATTAAGCTTTCTATTGAATTCCCATTCTCTAGTGCAGAGTCCTGGAGACAGAAAAAACTGACATCCAGGTCAGATGTTGCTTTCCTTTGTGAGGTGTCTGGTACGGGGATATCTTGTCTAAAGATTTTATAGATTCTGACTCTTTAATTCATATGTCCCTCAAGTGTGAATAAGGGCTACCTTAACTCAGTTCTGGGCACAAAATGTCAATAATTCAGATACTATCTATCTGGGGGCACCGTACTTTCTTCTTATTCCTACTGATCATTGAGCCTTTTAGTAACCAGTGTATAAACAAGCCTTCCCTGAGTTATTCTACTTTGTATCTATTTCATTTGTCTCCTGATTATCCCTAACTGACACTATTTTCATTTAGAGTTTGGAACATTCGTGTTGTTAGATGGCCGGTAAGCCAACAGGGAGATCCAATATCCAGCACCTTAAAAATAACTGGGATTTATCTGTCCCTCACATGGCCATCAGTAGACTGAGCAGTGCAGAGTTAATAAGTAGCTGTGCCCTCTTTACCCAGAGAGAGGAGTCATGTTGCTTTCACTGTCTCCCATCATCAGTAGTAAGGAAAATAAAACAAACATTGGAGTTCTTGTTCAATGCCTTCAAGTCCAAGACCCCAGAATAGCATCCTGTCTACTCACAGGGCAAGGTCATTGACTCAGTCTCAAGCCTGTAGCTTTGTGGGAAAAAAAGGCTGGGAAATGCAATCTGACTTAGGGCAGGAATGTCCTCTACTGACATTCTATTACTATAAAGTGAAGGAAAAATTGTTATTGGGGGCAACTAATAGAAGGCTAGAGGCTGATTTTAAAGTTACAGAGGAGCCTGGTAGGCACTGAGCATATCCCAAGGATATAGAAGAATATAGAATTTAATATGATGTTACCACTTTTTGATGCATTGAGGGCTTCTAGGAGAGATACGTTTCCAGACAGATACTTTTAACACTGTGTCTAGGACCTGACTGAAGTTTGACAGCAGTGCTTGAGAAACTCAGGGGAGGGACAGATAGCCTGGGTCTACCTCCGTTCAGTCAGAATACGAGGTTAAGTTGTGGTCTGGGATGATGATCACACATGATGATCACCGAGTTAATCACCTCTAGAGGGCTTGACCTTATGTGAAGAGGAGTCCATGGTGGACTAAGAGGAGGCTACCGCCACTCTTTCTGTCTGATGAATAGTGACCCAAGTATATCTTGCCATTTGAGGTTGCTATAGTGTCTCACACAGCACAAGTGAAACTGCTAGCTGTATCCAGAGTCTCTGACTAAGTTATGATAAACCAAAAATGACTTGGGGAGAAAAAGAAGTATCTTACATTTGGCCCACTACCTACATATTAGGTATATAGGATGATAGCAACCTAATACCTTGCTTCCCTTGGACAAAGTTAGGAACTCTTGGGCCCAACCTGAGCAGCAAGGCCAGTCATACATTCCAATGTGACATCTGAGGTCTGGAATGACAACATACCTTAAAAAATGATAGTGCCCAACAGAGGAATGGCAATCATAAAGGATGGCTACAGAGATGATCTGACTCCTAGACTCTTAGAAGCCCAGTGAGATGCCTCATCCTTTGGAATATGCCTTGGTGGAAATCCTTTCTGAGTGCTCAGTAATTCAGCAGTGCTTTAACTATAGCTGCAACCAAGTCCTGCATTTAATCTTATCTGTTTAGAATAATTATAGTGGTTTCTGTTTTCCTATTTGGATACTGATAGACCCAGACAAGGCTTGGACTAGTGTGAGCTATTTAAACAACTGCAAACAAAGGATAAAATGAAAACAACCTCTATAACATAATATTCTCAGTCAGGTTTATATTTTTATTTTTGAACTCTGCTGAATTTTAATATATTAGAAGAAATGTTCAATGTAAATTGAACATGAATTTTTTTTATAAATGCTCATATTCTAGCAGCAGTTACTTCTTTGATGATTCATTATCTCTTGGTGGGACCCATGTATTTAAACACACATGCCTGTAATTTTAAAAATCTGTCTAGACAAGAAATAATCTTTTTTTCCCCCAGCACAACTTGTGTTTATCATTGAGCTATCATGAAGGTAGGTATGGAAATGGGTTTCCTGAGTGGCCAGTGTATTATTATTTATTATTATTATTATTATTATTATTATTATTATTATTATTATTTTCAATAGGAAGACAGATGAAGTATAGAGTTATACATTGTAGGCCTGGGAAAGTCCTATGTTTCTTCCTTTTAAAGTCATAGACATACCACCCTCATATCCACAATGACTTATGATTTGGCTAACCTACCACAGATACTACATATGGCAGGATCTGACGATTCTTTTCTATTCCAGAATGTTCAGGATGCCCTGAGCTTATTCCCCCAAATTAAAACAACTCCCAGAAATAAAATTGAACCCAATTAGAGGCCGGTGTAATAACCACAAACTCAGTCAAAAGCAGACTGTGTATGAAAGTGAAGAGATGCGGAGTGTGACCATTCAAAGCCAGTCTTAAAAGCTGAGGTAATTGAAGTGCAATTGATCACAAAATAATGGAGTTTATCTGTCTAAGAATGGAAAAGGGAAGAGCCAGAAATGAAAGGATAAAATAACCATGAATAGCAGAGTTAGACCAACACAAGGGATCAGTGAATAAGCTCTAATGGACTTAGAAATGAGGGCTAACAGGAGTTCAGCTTCCCCGAAGCCTTCTGAAGGGTGTATTAATTCAAAACCAAGATGAAAGAGCAACCCATAATCCTGAAGTGTGGAGAAAATAACAAAATATCAATATGTGTGTGGCAGGTGGATTTAAGAGCATGATAATGGAAAGGCCATTGAGCTACAATGGGGGAAATTATAGGGGAACAAATGGTACCCGAGGAGCAGGTGGGAAGTGAGGGGGGTGTGCGTGAGACTTTCATCAAGGAGAACAAAAATAAGTCATGCTGGGAAGGAGACAGGATCCAGAAAAGAAGGGTTTTCTTTTTCTTTCTCACCTTATGGTATCACAAATCATAGTTAGCAAGGAAAGTACTACATCCTGGAGCTCTTATAAGGACAGTTCCCAGACTTGACTAATGGGAGCAGTGTACATAGGGTGTATTGCTCAGACAAGGATAGTTTGAAGGGCAGGGGGGAAGTGCTACTTATGACATGATGCATTAATATGGATGGTAATTATTAAGACATGGTCATTTCACCTATGGAAAGGGGTACATACCACAGTGTTTGTTATCCTGACTATGACCGGGATGTAAACAGGACCACATAAATGTGAATCAAAACAAACAGGAAGGAGATGGTTTGGCTTGATAACATCTGTATCTGTTTTGCTAGAAGCAAATGCAGATGTTATCAAGCTAAAATCTCATTCTCTCAGATGGTGAAAAAGGATCTGACTCCTTTTTTAATTCCCAAATGACAAGTTGGACCAGGAAATGCCAATGTCCCAGCAACTTGAAATAGCTGGAAGGTAAAAGAAAGATATGTAGCCAAACTTAAAACTTAATGAAAATATTTACAGGCTGATAGCCCAGTTGGTAAAGTAATTGCTTTGCCAAAGAACCTGAGTTCAGTCACCCAGAACTCACATAAAAAATGCCTGGGAGTTGTGGAACAAACATAATCACAGCTCTGAGGAGACAGAGACAGACAGCTTCCTGAGTCTCAGTGGCCAGCTTCCAGACCAATGGGAGACTTATTTCAATAATTCAAGATAATAGATGCTTTCTGAATAAGGATACCTGAGGCAGACTTCTAGTTTCTGCATGTCCACATATACATGTCCCTGCACACACAACATGCATAATAATAATAATAATAATAATAATAATAATAATAATAATTTAAGAATAAAAAAGAACTAATAAGGAGGAAACAAAGCTAGGATATGTCTCTTTGAAATGCTAATTGATATAAAGCCAGCCCAGGAAGCTGGACAATGAGTTGGGATGGAAGATTAAAGTTAGGGATTACAGATACCCTTATCTTTATACCTGAGTAGTTGGTGGGTTTATATTTCTAGAGGAGGCAGGATGTATAGCTGGAGAAATAAATACAGATGCTTATAGGACTCAAGTAGATAGCAAGAAAATTGAAAGTCAGACTGTTGTGAGGAATAAGGATTTGGGAGAATGGGACACATTGTAGAAAGTATTGGAATTCAGAGTCAATTAGGCCAAAGTAAAGCAAAACAAGACAAAACTACTGCTAAACACACATGTATAAGTTTCTGAGCTCCTGTCTGCTACCCTTCGTATTCATTTGAATTCTCACAAGACAAATGAGGGATCACTTGTCACTTCTTGACCTTTAGAGCAAGGAAGGCCAACACAGTTGAGATTTTTGAGAGGACTCAGTGTTCTGGTTAGTTTAGTCTGAATATAAACATGATTTCATAACGGGCACTTATTTCTCAAAGTTCTAGAGGCTGAGAAATCCACAGTTAAGATATTCCCAGATC
Source organism: Peromyscus californicus insignis (assembly GCF_007827085.1). NCBI lineage: Eukaryota > Metazoa > Chordata > Mammalia > Rodentia > Cricetidae > Peromyscus > Peromyscus californicus. Next base: position 46,501,904 of record NW_026294447.1, on the reverse strand, counting down.
CCTATCTGGTGAGGGAGGGCCTGCTTCTCAGTTTTCAGATGGGCATCTTCTCACTTCATCCTCACACAGTGGGGACCAGAGAGATAGGAGCCAGCTTTTCCCCATCTCTTGATCCAAACACATTAATTCCATCACCGGGGTTTCACCCTCCCATTGTAATTGCTGCTATAAGTCTATTATGTTGAAGATTGAAAGTTCAAGGAATGAACAGGGAGGAGGGGTAAGTGGCAGCCATTGCGTTTATAACAGCACAGGTTCATTCTTGACAGTTCAGATGTGGCAGACAGTCTTTTATAGTTTTAGGTGTCCTTGGTGTGGAAATAAGATGATTCAAGGAATTCAAGTAAAAACTGAATAATTTTGTTGGAGATTTTACATGACAATCATGCTTCAGAAATGCATTCATTTAGGAAATATTTGCTGAGTGTTGACTATGTAGGAGACTACACACTATGAACACAAGAGTGAATGAGAAAGATGAATAACACTCCTTAGGTAAGTGGAGAGGGTGCATATTTAACCACTGTTGGAGTGTTACAATAGTGTAAGTATAAATCACACAAAGAGGCCTTCCCTACTCTCCAGGAGAAGTGGTTGTGGATCTAGGAAGGGAATTATCCCTTCCCTCTCCTTGTGATTCGTGCTCCCTTGCTCTTCGTGTCTCAGTTTTTGACTAGTGATTATTAACTGCTCTTTATTAACTTACACTAAATATTGACTGAATGCCAATCAATTTCCATTATAATGTACGTCCTTCAAACAAAAACCTCATAGAAGAGTTGGAAGGGCTGTGTAAGGGACACCATTGTATGACTGAATTTCTTCATGAAATTCTTCTGCTTCACTTTTCTCTCATCTAAATTACAGTTTTAAAATTTTAGAAATTAAAATATAATTGTGTCATCTGCCATCTTCTCCCTCAAACTTCTCCCATATCTCCCCCAGAACTCTCTCAAATTCGTAATCTCTTTTTCTCTACCATTGTTACATGTATACATACGCTTAAATTTATAAACACAACCTTCTAAGTTTATTTAGTGTTACTTGTATGTATGTTATTTCAGGGCCAACTACTTGGTATTAGATAACCAATTAGGAGTTACCTCCCTGGGGAAGATTAATTCTCCCTCTCATAGAAGTTCTTAGTTAACCAGTTCTTTGTCTAGGGGTGGAGTCCTGTGGTAGCCCACCCTTCCATATTAGCATATTAGCTTGTCAGTTGGTTCTGTTTTGTGCAGGTCTTTTTAAGCAGCCATATTGTTGAGGTATCATGAGTGTATCTTTTATTTGTAGAAGACACAATCTCACAGCAGGCTTCCTGGTCCTCTGGCTTTTGTAGTCTTTCAGCTCCATTTCCAAGATGTCCCCTCAGCCTTAGGTGTGGCAGCTGTGTTGTAGATGTATTGATTGGGATGGATACACCGTGATCAACTGTTGTATGCATTTTTACCAGTTGTGGATTTCTGTAGTGGGCTCTGTCTGCTACTAAGAGAAGCATTTTTTGGTGAGGAATGGGAGCTATACTTAGCTGTGGGTATAAGGATAAGTATTTAGAATGCAGTTATGATCTACACTGATTTAGTTAAGTGGCAGTAGTAGGCTCTCCTCTAAGATCCATGGTCCCACTAGTCATGGGTAGTTGGCTAGGTTTCTATTGTCAGCCTTGATTTTCTCATTTTTGAATCATCCTTTCCTTTTGGTCCTTAAGTCCAAATAGATAGCTGTTGGTCACCACCAAGATAAAAGTGCTACTAAGTTTGATAGAAATACCCTACTTACGTCTGATGTCTGGGTGGGAAGAGCTCATTCAATTTACTGGTGTTTTTGATCTTTCTGCTTCAGAAGTGCCTATATATTTTCAGCTTCCAGATTCTATTCATTGAGCTGAGACTTCCAATTTTCTTAGGGCATCTCTGATACTTTCTCATCATTTAATTAATACCAGTTTTGTCCTATCTTCTTTACCAGATGTGCCGTATGTGTGCCCATATAAGATCTCCTGACTTTCTTCTGCAGAATATCTGTTTCTGCTGAGACCAGGCAGTGGTATGTGAGAGGAGCTGACATGTACTGAGAGTTCTCAAAGTGAGAGTGTGATAGGCAGAATTGAAAATGTGTCCTTTTAAAAGGCCCATATCCTCACTGTTCAGCAAAACATTCACTGGAGGCATTTTCTAGATAGAACTATGGGTGGTAATCAAAACTGTATTTTAAAATAGGATTATCCTGGATTATCTAGGCTAGTCCAATGCAACCAGCCAGAGAGAAGATAGGAGAATGTAAGGGGTTGAGAGGGGAGGAAGGATGAAGCATATGACAGAGGCTTAGCACCCGAGAGGGAATTGGCTCACTGTCATTGGTTTTGAAGATAGAGTGAAGGTTCTATGAGACATGGAAAGTGGTAGGCATCTAGTAGCTCAGAAAAACCTCTGGTCATCAAAGAAATGGGGATCTTAATCTTCACCCCAAGAACTAGATCCTATCAGCAATCTGAAGTGCTTGGAATCCAGGTTCTCCCCAGAGTCTTCTGATAAGAACTCAGTCTTATGATATTCAGACAGAGTTGGAGCTTAAGTATATCAGTCCAGACGACTGGACTCCTGATCTGTAAAACTGTAGAGTTAACACACCTGTGTTGCTTTCAGCTTCGTATTATAGAAATTTGTACAGAATCAGTAGAAAATGAATTCAGAGGGAAGATGGAAGATTCAATAGGCCCTGGAGAGCAAGTTAAGTACCTTGTGAATTCTGAATGTCTACACCCAGCATGCTTCCACAGATCTGTGTCAAAATGAACAGTTATTGCCACAGAAACTCCAAAGCCTAATTATGTAAGTCAAATCCATTCTCTGCTGTTTACTAGCTCTGTGACTCTACACAATTTAGTTAACCTTCTGCTTCAGAATATTAGTATGCAAAATGAGGATAATAACAGCATTTGGATCATGAAGTTCCTGTATTGGTTAAATGACCTATGAATAAATATGAGCAGGTATATAATGAGTCTTTAAAATGTATTAAATAAAGTATGCATTAGCTATTGTTTCAATACTGTTATTGGGAAAATTCTCATAGGTTTTGTTTGTGCCGTGACTTCTGGTCAGCCAGACATCTGATGTCTTTTCATTACTGCCTCCTCACCAGCACCTAGTGTACATAACTGCTTTCTAGAAGCTTCTTTTTTCATAATTAAATGAATGGATAAGTAAATATATAATTTCCAATTGCATAGACAGGCAAACTCAGTATAGGCTGTTAGGTATTGAAGGAGAAGGAATTGGCCTGAATGATTTTTCCTGGAGCTAGGTTTTTATGTGTGAAAGACAATGTGATGGGAGCACTTTAATTCATTTGCTCTGTTCTGATAACTATGCACTATATTAAACAAACTGACATCTAGTTAAGTTGGTAAGGTACTTTTCCTAGTTTGATGACCACTGTCTCATTCAGAGAGCCAGTAGGGAGATGTTAGGGGCACACGGGGAATCTTGAAAACATTTTTTTTTTTCTGGGACAGACACAGAGCTGAATGTAAAGTGCTGAGAGGCCCGAGCAAGCTGCTTTTCTGTGCTGGTAAAAAAGTAATGGTGGCAGAGGACCAGCTCCTGTCAATTAAGGGGAATTTAAAGTATCTCTTCTTGACACAACGGCAAAATCATGCTTGCTACTCCATCACAAAGATGGCAGGTGACATGGTCCCACTGCCTATAAAGTTATTGACCGGAGGAGGTGCAGAAGCCATTGCTTGAGCTATAGCTCTAGAGGAAGCTGCAGCCTGAGATGTGGAGAAGGAAAAGGCACTCTCATGGTGGGTGGACTCATGATGTAACCACAGCACCTTTGGTGCTCCCAGTATTTGTGAGGGGCAGAGCTCTGTGAACCATATCTTGTGAGACCTGGGTCTAGAAGAGGAGAGATTATAATGAAGCGGGGAGATAAATCAAATGCATAATAAAAAGCCAATAAAACACAAGAATCCAGCAATATTACAACAGAATGAAGAGCAAATCAATAAGAGAACAAGAGAACTGGATCACTGCTGATGAGATTCAATTCATACAGCAATCCAACCGGTCCTTGTTTAGGAGGATCAAGAAGACAGATACAAAAATGGTATTTTTTTAAGGCATGAAATTAGGTGCCTAATTCAGGTATATGTATAAGTAGAGAAACAGTTGTGAGGAACCAATATAAATCTTGGAAAATCTATAATTACTTAAATTAAAGAGAATTAATACTGTATAAATGCCTACCTTCATAGAGCTGGTGACATAAAGAGTTGGAATGTATTTAGAAATAATCCATCCACTGTATAAACCAGAGGCTGTGAGAATCTATCTGGAGAGACGCAAGGGATGGAGGTGGCAGACTGAGCAACTTTAAGTCACACCTTCCTGTGGCTTAGAAGAATGACAGACTCAGTGGGAGGGAAGCAGAATTCGACAACGAGCCTCCGCTCCTGGATGCCTATGGTCCAACTTCACACTCGACTCTCTGCATTAATCATTTCACCCCATTCTCGCCTAGTTCTGTAATTTGATAGCCCTTTTCTCACATGCAACTAATTAGCTTGCTTCATCTCACTGAGAACATATACTTCATTAGCAGAGGATTCACATACACACATCACAAATTCTCTCACCATATCCAGATCAGGACCCATTGCTTCTGCTTCCCCCTCCTCTCACAGAAAGCATGTACTCCAGTCAGCATTCACTTCTGCTTCTGAACGCCAGCTCCCTCCCATCTTGCCTCATCTCTCTCTTGCAATGGCCATCTGCCTCTCTGAAGTTTCCCTCTGATGAACCATTGTATCTGAATTTGGCATGCTATGCTCCCGCTCTTCTTAAAAATGCCACCACTCCAAATCAAATTGAAAGGACAACACACTCAAGAAACGGTTAAAAGATGTAAGACCTCAGATGAAACATCTGCCTCAGGACCTTGGTGCTTGATAATTCCTCTGTCTAGAACCCTCTCCTCAGACATCAGCATGGTTTTCTCTTCAGCTTCCTTGAGCCTCTATCAAGCCTTCTATTTCAGACATTCCTTAACTACAAATATGAAAAACTGTGTTTCTCCACTCATAGATGCTTTTCTTAACATGGCATTCCTTAAAAAATTTAATTACCTTTTTATTTGCTTAAGCTTATCTTTCTATACAAGATCTGAGCTTTGTAAAAATGGAGTTTTTAATATGTTCTGTTCACTGCTCCAATCTCCCAATCTAGACGTGGAAATTAATTGAAGTTAACAGCAAACATTTGCTAATATATACACGCATATGTGGATGTATAGTCAAATTGCATAATTCTCAAAATAAGAGATGATCTTGAACTCTAACATGTACTTTATCCTCAAAAGAATTATAAACCAGGTTCAGATTTCTCATGAATCATTATAGACTTATGATGACAATGAGAGCAGTATCTTCAAGACACTGACAAAAATATTAATCTAGAAAAAAAATGTGTATGCAGTGAAGTCCCAGTGTAAGCATGCACACAGGCAATAGCTTGCTCAGCCACATGAATGAATGAAGTCATGTCATGTTTTAGAGATGGAAGAATTACAGTATTAGGTTGAGCAAAATAAACTAGACACAGAATGATATGCTTGCCATCTCCCCTCTCATTTGTGGAAGTGAATAAGAATGACTTGAAAGAAGAGGGTGAGAGGGTCTCTTATAGATGGACAAGAAGACTGGGGGGGGGGGGAGTAAGGAAAGGACGAGAGAGGGCAGAAAGGAAGGGGGACATCAACAAGGCCCCAAATAAGCATATGGTAAACTGTCTCAGTTAAGTCTGTTTACTCTTGCAACTAGTTTCTGTTCCTAATTTAAGGCAGAATTAACCCTCCCCCAGAGTACCCTGTCCATATCACACCCTGGGGACATTCAGCCTTAGCTGTTCCAGAGATGGCTGGGAGGGTCATCTCCACTGAAATTTATCCCTTCCCCAAATGTCAAAGCCTCTCTGGTATAATTTTAAAGAGGTATATTAGTTGGTACTTACATGGGAACATATATTGACATTCCCTTGAATGGGCATCCATCAAAGAATGTTACCCACATCTACAGGCAGCCTCAAGACTGTATGGTTCTTCTTTTGGGTAACTGAAATTATCAATAAGATGAATCTGGTCAAATGGTAGGAGTTTCCATTTAAAAACCCTCTAAGGAAATGTCAAGACAGGTTACACAAATCTCATTTGCTTCCTTTCCTGTCATATTAAAAGTCTGTAATGTGTGAAGGTTAGCTCTTTATTCATAAGGAGTCATTGTGTACAACAGACTCCAAAGGATGAAAACTTGCCTTTCTTCTATAATTAGTTTTGAACCAAGGTTTGGCAAACTTTAGAATACATTCCTGAGAAATACCTACTCTTTAATGATGAGAGAATGTGGCTTACATAGTATATAGTTTAGAAAATAAATGGACATGATTTTAAAATAACTTTATAAAATTCACTTTAATACAACATTGAATAGATCATCTTTTATAAAATACTTCCTTGTTTTCTTCATTTGATTCTAGCAAAATTGATTAATCTTAAGTCTGCAAAAGAAAGCATCAACATATATGTTTTTTAATTCATTCTAAATTAAGCTTAGGATTTTTAACCAAAATTATTTAAATATACAAATTGTAAGATAATTTCTTATTATAGCACTAATTGATGATAAATATAATGAATATGTTTTATATATGTATTTGAAACTATCACAATGAAATACTTTACATAATCAATGCATGCTAATCTATAAGGATAAAATCTGCTTATTATCTTCTATTTGAAATTCTTACAGTTTCTTTTTAAACACCTAATCAGAGTTGTCTAATTTGTGTTTTTCTTTAAACTTGGGAAATTAGAGAGAAGGGCCTCTGTTTTATAGGAATATTAGCCAGTTCATTTAAGACCATGCTAGTCTTTTGAAATACTAAATGTTCATCACTTTCCTTTTGCAAACAAAAATGAGAAACACCCTGCTTCACTAGATAAGAGCCCAGGTCCTCAGACTGAATATTCTATGAAGGTCATCTTATAGAACATTTGCAAAAACATTTTCCTCTAATAGTTTGCAATCACTTGCTTTCTCCCCATTGCCATTTCTCATACTTCTTTGACCAAAATCTATGATTGAAACACACAAGATGACTTTGAACTATAACAATTTGTAGTAACACAGTTCTGGGAGTCACCTTTGTGACTGGTTGTCCAAGATAATCACAGGGCCAGGAGTGGGACTTAGTTGGCTTTGAGGCAGGTGCTCTGTGATGTGGGCATCTCAAGGCATGAGACCTGGGGCAGGGATTTTGTTTGCTGCATGGGTGGCATTTATGCTATATGTGCTAATCAAAGAAACTTACTTTAAAGTAGCATTAAGATTTAATTTAACATGATGTTAACCAATTAATAAATGTCTTCAATAAATATGAGTGACTATTATGTGCCAAGAACTGTAGCAATTCTTTCTAAAGAGCAAGCATAAGTCTCTTGTCTTAGTTAGGGTTTCTATTGCTGTGAAGAGGGACTATGACCACAACAATTCTTATAAAGAAAAATATTTAATTGGGGCTGGATTACAGTTTCAGAGGTTTAGTCCATTATCATCAGGTAGGACATGATGGTGTACAGGCAGACATAGTTCTGGGGGAAGAAGCTGAGAGTTCTATGTCTTGATCTGCAGGAAGTAGAAGGAGAGTGTGTGCTACACTGGATGTAGCTTGAGCATATGAGCATACTCAAAGCCCACCCCCACAGTGGCACACTTCCTCCAACAAGGCCACACCTCCTAATAGTGTCACTCTCTATGGACCAAGCATTCAAATACACTAGTCTATGGGGGCCATTCTTATTCAAACCACTACATCACTTCTTTAAGCCTCCATCTCCCATTCTCTCTCTATAGTAGTTAATCTCTAGAATGACCTGGAGTAACTGTGTACCATGTAAATTATCATTGAGACCAGAGAATCTGGAGTGACAAATCCAAGCAGTTGAGCTACCATCTGGCTGAACTTGACCTATCGCATTCTCAACTTCCTCAGCAAAATTTTCCAAAAATTATTATGCTTAGAGTGCTTATGATAATTGTCTAATGTACAGAAGATGGTCTGAAATTAATATGCCAGTGACTGCTTACTGTAGCATCTGCTGAAGCTGGTTAAATTTCCCTTAATCTGAAATCGACCTATCTTAACTGATCCTAGGGTGAAACATGCAATTCAACCAGTGTGTGTGCAGACACTAACAACACAAAAATTGCTGGAATTGGTGTTTTCTTTTTTCTTTCTTCTTCTTCTCTTTTTTTTGAAATATCCCTGACCCCAATATTCTCCCCTATGCCATATATCATGAGGAGGCATGTATATACTCTGCATAGTTTCTGTTGCTTGGTATTGTATGCTCAACAAAGGTGGGTTAGTTTAGATGTTTTGTTCCTTGATGAAAATGTGATTTCTTATCAACACACACTCTAAGTTGCTTACTCTATGGGCAGCAATTACCTTTTCCAGACTCTAATTCCCGAGTAAAAGTGTGGTCTCTGTAGGTTTAATTTACAACTTTCAGAGTTGTAGCTGCTGAATAAAAAATTAAAAAGGGAATCCCAGCAAGTCATTATTTTCTGTTAATGCTTTGCTTGCTGGGACACCTTTTCCCTACGTTCTAAAGTGTGTGGTGGAACAAACAGTCCCTTTCTTTGTAGTCAGTACTCCAGCGATGGCAGAAATCAGAAGCAAGCCCACAAAAGTAGGTAGAGAAAAAAAAAAAAAATCCAAGACCTAATGCTACTGAAACTCACATGTAAGCTGAATCAGAGAAAGGAACTGGTTCTTCCAGTTCTTCAGATTCAGGTTGTCTCTTTTCTGCCTCAGAGTTAAAAAAAAGATGCATAGACTTGTTCATGCCAGCCTACTTCTTCATGATACTTTATTGTTGTAGAAAAGGCTGCAACTATCATGAGCTGTAGGTCAAGGCCATAAATAGAAAATAGGAAGCAGGGCTCCCGCTCCTAGGCAGCCAGAGCTAAGCTTCCTTCTTCTTTATCTATGCCTGACACTCTTATTCTGTGTTGGAAGCGGCAGCAGAATCAATACACAGATATTTTGGCTCAGCAAGAGAATTGGAGTGCATTCTGCTGCTTGGTATAACTTTGTGTCTTGAATTTCACGGCAGAGATAAGATATTTGTGACAAAGTATACCTAGGGCTTCTTATGATGGTCCTACCATAGGCTCAGGTGCTGAGGCCAAGTTCTCAAATTTGTGAAATATTGATATGTGTGGGTCATCACACAAGTCAGGTCGAATTAGACAATGGCAGTCATGGAAACAGGTTCTAAGAAAGCTTGAGGTAGTATCTGGGCAGGAATCCTAGAGCAAAACTCCATGCAAAAATGTGAAAGACTTCATAAGGTTAGGTAATGTTTTACAGTAGGCACTCTGTTGGGATTGGGTCTCTTCTTATGAAAGTGAGCACTTGACACTAGGCCAAGTCCTGATGCATTGTGGGGCATTTCCTTGTTTTACATCATTCTAATCTCTAAAGGAGAAGAACAATTAATTTTAGGAATTTAACTTACCTCCTTCCTGAGCAACTGTACACAAGTGAACCTAGATCATTGTTCAACACCTGTAGAGGGTTTATTTGTTTTTAAACAACACATTTTATTCTAATTACATCCCACATTGAATTTTTTAAAAACAGATGTGTGAAACTCATGCATTAGTTTCAAGTGACATCTAATTAATTAAACTTTTGCAAGCAGATTCCAAATAGAACTTTACCCAAAGTATTAGCAATACAAGTTGAAATTCCCTTGAATCTTCTGCCTAAACCTCAAATGTTTCCAATGCACTGTATATTGAGAACAACTTTTGGATAATCTTCAGGTAATTTGGGAAATCGTTTGTATTGAAAGACCTTTCTAAATCGCTGTCTTAAAAATGTGGCAATAGAATTATTTTCCTTTAGAAATTGATGTCTAATCTATCTGTCTATGGGATGATGTTATCTACCTGAGGCTAAACATTTTCTGGAATAGAAAATGCCATTCCTTTAAATGTCTGCCTTTGATCCAGGCATGCAGAGGGAGTCAATAGCTTCACAGAAAGGTTGAGTAGTGCAGCCATTTATGCCCCATTTCCCTTTCTTTATGACTGGCACTGTGAGGTCATTCTTAACCATCTTAGAAAGAAAACTTGAATGCACCGAGTGTAATTTAACAAGTAACTCCTAGTGTAATATCAGTATGTTTGTCTCCAAACTTAGATCCCTTGGAGTTACATTAGTGCCTTTCAGACATAATAGGACCAATGTACATATAAACTCACAGAGACTGTAACAGCATGCACAGGGCTAGCACAGATCTAAGCCAGATGGGTTCCCAGTACTGAGAAGGGAAGTGGACGTGAACCCCTATCCCTAACAAAGAAGTTATCTCCAATTGAAACCACTTGCAAAGGAAAAAATAGTTTTGTTCACTGGAGGCTCATGGATATACAAACCACAGTTAAGGGAGGCCTCATATCCAACAGTAGATGGCCGACACAAAAGGAACTCAGAGGTATTTTTGGAAATGTCTTGTCTCATAATGCTTTGCTTGGGCTTTTTTTTTTTTTAATCCTTACTTGTCTTTTGATTATCCATTATGGTTTCTGATTTTGTGTTTCTATGGTTTTTTGTTTGTTTGTTTGTTTTTTTGTGTGTGTGTGTGAAGCATGTGTATGTGTTTCTCAGGCTTTTTTACTTTTTATTGGTTTGTTTATTCTGTTTTTTTTTTTTTCCTGTTTGTTTCCTAAAGAGAGAGAAATTGAATGGATGGGGAGGTGTGAGGAGGATCTGGGAAGAGACAAGGGAGGGAAACCATGCTCAGAATTTACCTTATAAAAATCTACCTATTAAAAAAAAGGAAACAATTTGCAATTTCATCAGAGAGTTACAGAGCATTTTAAAATGAGGCAAGGTAGATTTTGAACAAGGGCAGAAAGAATGAGCATCAGTGACTAAGATGTTTTCAAATCTTTTCTTCTGTGATACCTTGGGCTTTAGAATGTTATGATATATAGTTTCTTCTTGCATTACAAAAACTTACTTTAATGTTATTGGTTGGCTATCAGAAAAGCAAATCAATTGTGATACCCATTCAAATTCTTCATTTTTATGATATAGTTTTGTGTTGGCTAGTTTTTATGTCAGCTTGACACAAGCTATTGTCATCAAAGAGGAAGGTATCTCCACTAAAAAAAAAAAAATAAAAAAAAAAAATGCTTCCATGAGAATGGGGAATGGGGTATGGGCAGGCCAGGAGGACATTTTCTTAATTTGTGATTGATATGGCAGGGTCCAGTCTACTGCAGTTGGAGATATCTGGGCTGGTGGTCCTGGGTATAAGAAAGCAGATGGAGCAAACCATTTAGAGCAAGCCAGTTAGCAGTACCCCTCCATGGCCTCTGCATCAGCTCCTGTCTCCAGGTTCCTGTCCTGCTTGAGTTCCTACCCTCAGTGTTTTTTATTATGAACTGTTACATGAAGCCATGAGTGAAATAAATTCTTTCCTCCCCAAGTTGCTTTGGTCATGGTGTTTTATCACAGCAATAGTAACTCTAACTAGAACAGAAATTAATACCAGGATTGTGGGGGTATTCTTCTGAAAAACTTGACCATGTATTTTGGGGAGAACTGTGAGGACTTTTGTACTTTGCTCTGGAAAAGCCATTGGTTGTCTTGGTGAACTGTTCCCTTAGAGGGAGGAATATAAAAATATTGAGAGGAATGCAAAAGATGGAGGTCTGGCTTGTGAAGTTCCAGAGGGAAGTTTGAGAGTCACTTAAAGACTACCAGGGCCGTTATATATTTTGGATGAAGAATCTGTGGTTCTGATCAGATGGGGATGAATAATCAGCTGTGATTAACAGGAGACCGTCACTATTGAAGTGAAACCTTTGCATTACTCGTTATCGGGACAATTGACGCTGGTTATGTGGAACTGAGAAATTAGGGATGACTAAGAAAAGAACAGTATCACCAAGGCAAAATCTGACAGGAAGTGTTTCCTCAAAATCAGAGCACCCAGAGGCTGTGTTCTAGAGGTGGTCAAGGTTGTACCTCGAGCTTGCAGCTGAACTTGGCAGTGTAAGAGTCCCCCAGGTGGTACTGGGTTGAAAAGCATGAAAGGTTCATGGAAAGCAGCTGAGCCTTGGCACTGTGAGAGGCCAGGAGAGGCCATTGAAAAGAGCCTGTGAGAGGCTATTGGTGAAAGTTTAGCCTAGTTGCAGCAGTGTTTTAGAGATGCCAGAACCATGAGATTGCCACCAAGAACTGTAGAACTGGTAGAATGGACCCAGCCAGAGCCTAGAAGACAAGCTGTGTGTTCTGTGAAGGGAGGAGCTTGAGAAGAGAGTTAAGTCCTTGGAGAAGCCCAGAAGATCCTGAGTGAATTTCAAATACTATATACTGAGTTACTTACACTGTTGTAGTCTGGCATTACTTTGATTTGATTATGATTGTGTCGTGGTTCTTCACTCTTGAAGTAAGGAAGTTATTTCATTTATTTGTTGATTTTATAGGAGCCCACAGTTGAGAAGCATTAGATTTTAAAAGACTGAATCTTTTAGAGACTGAATTTTTAAGCATTTGCATTTTTAAAGGCTGTGGGACTTTTAAGTTTGGTAAAATATTTTCTATTGCGATGTCTTTATTAGTGTGTAATTTTGGGGCTGAACAATAAAGGAAATATTAGGTTATGGCTTAATAGTGATGTGTTTGTGTGTCAAATTGGTAAGGGATAAATTGTGCTGGCTAGTGTTATGTCAATTTGACACAAGCTAGAGTCGTTGGGAAGGATGGAGCTTCAGTTGAGAAACTAACTCTGTAACACTGGGCTGCGGGCAAGTTTGTAGAAAATTAAGCCATTTTCTGAATTAATGATTGATGGGGGAAGGCCCAGCCCATTACCACTTCTGAGCTGATAGTCCTGGGTTCTATAAGAAAATAGTCTGAGCAAGCTATGTGGAACAAACCAGTAAGCAGCACCTCTCCATGGCCCCTTCATCAGCTATTGCCTCCATGTTCCTGCTCTGAGTTTCTATGCTGACTTCCTTCGATAATGATCAGTGATGTGAGAGGGTAAGCCACATAAACCCTTTCCTCCCTTGGTTGTTTTTGGTCATGATGTTTTATCATAGCAATCATAACTCTAAGACAGGTATTTATGCAGCATTAAAAAGTAAAAAAAAATGAATAACTGTTGTTATAAGATAAAGTACTATTAGATATTCTGTCTTTGAAATGTAGGTTCAATCCCTCATCTGTAGCAATGGCCACTACTCCTTAGGCAATCCAGTTTTGACCTAGCATTTCTGTCTTCTTATCCCCCCAGGAAAATGAATTGATTTTTGTTCCTTTTTTTTTTTTTGCCTAGTAAAGTTGAAAGGGGCTCTACACAGAGAAATGAGCCGATGACATTTCCTGACAGTTTGTGACACCAGGATCAGTCAGGCTTTTGTTAGAGAACGGTATTCTCAAGGCATGAATGAAGAATATTTAATCAAAGAATGATTTATAATGCCGTGAACAGGGCAAGGGACAAACTAGGGGTGGAAAAGCGCCCAGAATCTACCCTAAGGTGAAACATCAAGGACCCAAGAAGTATTCACTTGTAAGAAATGAAAAGTGGGGTCTGGTGGACACCTGGTAGGATTTCCAGCATCATGTGCCCTGGAACAAGACATTGGACAGAGATATGTGGACAGTGCTAAAAGTGGGGGCAGTTTACTAGAAAACAAAACCTTGACTGGGAGAAAAGCTTGGCAGCTCAATTGTGCCTATGTTCTATGGACTGGGATCTTTATTATAGAGCATTTGTACAGGGTTCCTTTACTGTGCATGCTTTGTCTGGTACATAGTGGCCATGCTGGGGAAGCTTCCCAGTCCTTTTCTCTGGAGAACATTTTCATATGCTAATTTTGACCTTACTCTCTGTTCTGCCCACCTGCTAGTTACAGCCCAGTTGGAATTGGACTTTATAAGAGCTTTAAAAGTCTCAAGAAGTTGTGACCCATTTGAGGTCCCGCAGAATGGAAGGTTGAGGAGTTACTACTCCAGTCAACCTTTGCTCCCACCATTCTGTGAACCTGCTGATGCCTCCTACCACCATTTAAACCCCATTGGAAGCAAGAATAAGAACTTAGCTTTCTGATAATACAGCCTGTAGAAATCAGAGTCAGCAGCACCAGTGCATCTGATATATGGGGTAGGTGGGAAATGGAAAACAAAAAGCCCTATTCTGAAAGTTAGCACAACATAGGAGAAGGAAGCCTCAGCTGATGGACTGTGCCAAGTAATTACAGATTTGAGTCTAGGGTTTGACAAGATCAACAGGGTGATGCTAGGCAAGGAATTTAGCCCCTCCAAATTACTTTCTTTTCCCCCTGTGCATTGTGAAAATGTCATTAGCTACTTTTATAACTATTAGAGTATTTTAAAAAGATAGAGACTTATCATCGTGTTTCATTAACCCTAAGATACATCATATTGGGTTGTAGAGCGGTGTTGTTCACCGAAAGTTTGTTTCCACCTGCAAGATCGGACTGTGTCTTTATGCGAAATTGATTTCTCGAAAGATTTCTTTTGCAAAGGTGAGATCATTCCAAATGAGCTTAGGTGCTCCATCTAATGATTAGCGTTTTCATAAGGAGGTCATGCAAAAAAAAATGGTGAGACATAGGGGGGGAATTCTGTGTGATGATGGGGTCAGAGGTGGGAGTAGTGAGTCCAAAAGCAGTGAGTAATTAAAGCAGCAAGCAGCCATCACAATACAGCAGAAAATACGTTTGCTCTTTCCCAGGGTCTCCAAGGGAGCATGTCAGCCTTCAGAACCATGCTCATGAAGTCCTTTTGTTTTGGTAGGTTATCATGGCAGGACTAGGAATCCAACATGAGCTACATCCCACACCCTACCTTTAACATATCAAGGATCAATGCATGTCCAGAAATAGACAACATTTTGAGATTGGCTGTCAACCAGGCAAGTCAACCTGGCTTAATAAATGCCAATAACTTCAAAACACTTGTGTGTTTGGGTCACAGAGGTCCTTGTACTCACAGAGAAGCACTAAGAGAACCAGGAATGTTAATCGTGCAAAGATGTCTCCTCAATGGAGAAGATAAAAATCAAATACCTGCATTCCATCCAGAAAGCTGAGAGTGGATTTTGTTAAGGGCCTGGTGACCTTTTCGTTATCTGTGGAGGCAGACCTCGCCCACCTTTTGCTGTAGAGGCAGACCTCACCCAAATTCCCCGGAATGATTATCCCAGACTCTTCCCTCCCTAGACCATTACCGATCTTTGGGAGCATGTCACATGTGCCCTATGCCCTGCTGACCTCTATACTATCAGTCAGAGACCACACTAGATTCTAGGTCTTTTAGCTGTAGAACCCAGCCTCATGGTCACATGTACTCTGGAAAAGAGTCTCTATGTAGTTACATCTTAAGCTTTATTGTGCACCTGAAATTGGACTAATTGTTGCCTGGAAACCTTTTCCCAAATTGTACTGTGTTTTAAATATGCTGACAGCGGACTGCCTGGCATTAGACTCCCCAAAGTCTGATCCAGGCTGATGAAGTCAGGCTGCACTGGGTTTTCATTCTTATCTCTTGGCTAGATTTGCTTCCCATGTGACACCTGCCGAGACCTCCTCGTTTGTGAAATCATTTTCCTGTTTTTGTTGTTGTTTGTTTTGTTTTCCTTTTAAATCCTGGGAAACAAACATTGGAAGAAGGTGTGGTACTTGACAAGTTCAGAACATCCCCAAAGCAGGAATCAAAATTGATGTTAATTCTATACAACTACATGCCAGCTGGAACTCAGCACTATGAGATTTAGATTTTTTTTTTTTAATGGATCCTTGAAGAAAATCTATTCCCAGTGTTCCTGATGGCACTGCCAATGATTTTCTGTAGCAAAACCTAGAGGCATGTCTCTAAGTCCAAGGCTGATTTGAAGATGGGGATCCTAAATGGGAGGAAATTTAGAGAAATTTGCAGATATTTATCTTATTCACATTTCATTTTAAGTATGCATAGTCAAGCTTCATGATTGGAATTCATTTCTTCCATTTCTAAATAAGTTTGAAATATGTATGAAGCAAATATTTTAAATAAAAAATATTTATGCCATAGTTTAACTGAAAGTTTTTTATAGTTCCTCAGAGGATTTATTTATTTTTTGATTCATAGACTCTCAGGTTAAATACTTCACTATTATTATTAGTATTTTAATAATTATTTAATAGTTCAAATGATTCAAATATAATTTATTTTCTATGTTCAAGTTTTTCCTTAGAAATTAACTCCTATAGTTTGACTTTTAGAAAGCGACATTTGAAAAGACTTAAGAATAAAACTTGGCCAGACGATAGTGGCACATGCCTTTAATCCCAGCACTTAGGAGGCAGAGTCAGGTGGATCTCTGTGAGTTCCAGGCCAGCCTGGTCTACAGAGCGAGTTCCAGAACAGGCTCCAAAGCTGCAGAGAGACCCTGTCTTGAAAAACAAAACAAAACAAACAATAACAAAAATGAAGGAAATAAAAAGAAAAAAAGAACGAGTAAAACTTATTTCACCACAGCAGCCACATGAAAGTTCTTTTGGAAGATAGTCATTAAACAGGGTGCAGTGGCCTGTACCTATAATCCCAGCATTGAGAAGGGTGGAGCCAGGAGGGTCAGAAGTTCAACCCAGTTTGAGCACTGCCTGGGCTATAGCAGACCCTGTCTCAAAAATAAACAAGTAAGTAGACCGTATCAGTTGAGCGATGTCTTTAAAAGATAAGGTGCCATACAAGGACAACACAGACAATCTGTTTGCTAGGATGAGATTCTACAATACTGTCATTTCAGGAAAGGAAGCATGCTGTTTCTGTATGTACCCCATTCCATCACAGCACCCCTTTCTATCTAGCAGCATCTGAAAATACCATTGGGCAATTCCCTGACATCACCCTTTCTTTAATATCTCCTCTTCTGGATACAAGAAAGTATTCGCAAGAAACTTTACATTTACACCTGAAGTTGAGATCAACATACTAGTCAGATTTATCACTTTAAAGTAAAAATAAAGTAGAACAAAAATATTATGCATATTCTCTGCATTTCAGACCCATAAATTAGTCTCATGATGTTGGCAAGGCAATATAAATACTTTATGATGTTGTAAAAGGAAGATGGTATGTATTTAAGATCACATTTTAATAATTCTTAAAAACCTACCCCATTAAATTTCTTTTTCACATATAAAATTGTAGAAATTTAAAGCAAAAGGAGCCTTAGGTAATCAACTCCACATTGTATTTTACTATATAACCTATTATCTTGAATTTGAACTGTCTTTATTTCTGTCATTTTATAAAATCTTTAAAGAAATGCCACTCTTGTCTCTGTCGTTTAAGTTTACTGCCCTAATGCATGATGATCTCAGAACCTCGGGTCTCAATCTCAGGCATCAAGGGTCAGGATTCAGGTAAGATCATGAGTAACTCCAGCCAGGATCTGAGGAACCCGAGTGTAAGTTTTCCTAAGCAAGGAGTAGCCAGGAGACAGTTAGGATGGGAGCTCCAACCTGAATGTACTTCATCCTCCAGAAAGGACAGAAATCTAAGTGCTTAGCATGCAGTCTTCAATTTAAAATTCTTCTCTCTGTCTCTCTCTCTCTCTCTGTCTCTCTCTCTTTCTCTCTCTCTCTGTCTCTCTCTCTGTCTCTGTCTCTCTGTCTCTCTCTGTCTCTCTGTCTCTCTCTCTCTGTCTCTCTCTCTCTCTCTCTCTCTCTCTCTCTGTGTTTTGTTTCTCTGTGTGTGAATTTCTATAAACATAATGGTGCATACCTGTGATCCCAGGACTCAGAAAGCTAAGACAAGAGGACTGGCAGTTTCACTTTAGCCAGCCTGGGCTGCCCAGTGAGACCCTCTTTCAAGACAGGTTGCTTTAGATCATCTCTTAGAGGTTTTGGGTCAGAGATGAATTGAGTTGCTTGCTTGATGATGTTTATGATAAAAATGACGATATGCATTGTCTTCAAATGCACTATCATGAGCATCTTGCATTATTGCTGCTAGCATTTGGCACACAACCTTAAAAGTCAAATCCCATTGTCTAATTGTCAAACCTACCATTCATTTTTCATAGGTGAAGAGCTGTGACATAGGGGAACAGCTACCTCTGGAGAGACCCCAGTTTATTGTAGAGATAGCTGATTCCATTGGTGATGTGATTTTTCACCAACATGCTAATGGTAGGAAACTAATGGTAGGAAAAGGCTGCTGTGCTGGTTTGGGTGTCAGAACCTTTCTTCCCTGGACTTAGCATAGCAGATGGGTCAACCCCAGGTACCTCACATTCAAACTAATGGAAACAGTTGGAATGCTTTCGTTTTGTACCAAAAAAAATATGTTTAAGTCCTCGCACTAAGAAAACCTTAAAAAAAAAAACCCACTTACCCAGTACTTAATAAAAATATTTACTTTGTTGGTAATATCACAAGATGTTTAAGGAAATATGCATATTTTATAGAACTCAATACTGTTGAAAAGGAATAAAATATGATTGATATTAATGAAAATTTAGAAAGTCTAGAAATTCCACATCATATCATGACTTCTCACTCCTTTACTTCACCAGAGTGAGCATTTGCTGTTGATGTATGGACAAATAATCAGCACCCTTTATTGACATGTTTTAAAACCTCATTTTGTTTGATATTAAGGATTTTTATCATATGGGTGAGCAGAAGACTCATCACACTGGTGGATCCTAGTTCAATAACTGTAGTCATTATACAGACCTATAAATCAGATGTGTGAACACTTTCTACTCCTCAGCCATCCGTTTGCAATGTATCAGATGACCTGCCATCATGTCATCTAACATATCCTCAAAGCACCCAATTGCTTTTCATAATATGAAGTAGTTTTTCAGTGAATGCTTTCTGTAATTATTTTTGCTGTCTTCATGGTCACCATCATGGCTTGGCTCAGCTATTGCAACAAACTCCTAAATTATGTTCTATAATCAAACGCAACTTCTCCTAGATTTCAAATGGATTCCTCATTATAATAAAAAGGCCTCTTTAGAATGCAAGAATGGGCTGAGAAGTGGCTCAGTGGTTAAAGTGCTTGCCATATGCATTAGGACTAGATTTCAGAGCTCTACATCCCATCGCAGGTGGATGTGGTGGCCTGCCTGTAATCCCAGTGCTTAGATCTAACAGGATCCCTGAAACAAACTGGCTATCCAGTTTCACTATATCTGCAAGATGTAGGTTCAATTTAGAGAGCCTGCCTCAATGAAGAAGGTGGAGAGAGATCCAGGATCCTGACATCAACTTTTGGCCTCCACATGCAGAAGTGCACACAGACACACACACAGACACACACAGACACACACAGACACACACACATCCATCCATGTGTGATGCCATATATCTTCACATACATATGCACCTTCAAATGTGCAAACACATACCTATAGAAGAAAGAAAAAGATGCAAATATGGACAATTTCCATTTTAAGGCACCCACGGGACATGTTGGAAGCAACAACTCACTCTACAGTGTAGACATACAGCTTAAAGCTTCAGAGTTGTCCCTTCTCTACTCACGGGGCATTTGTAAGTGCTGGTCTCTTTAACTGAATTGTTCGTTTCTTTTTATCTACCCTCCTTCTTCTACCTATGTGTCCATCTGGCTTTGCTTACCTTGAAAGCCCCTCCTAAAGATCCTGCACTGAAATAATCCCTCCTGTTATGCCAGACCATCTCTTAGCTTTTGAAATCCTTATCCTAATCATAATTTTACAAATACCTATATGAACCTTTATTAATACATTTTATTTACATACTCCAATGTTCATGAGGTTGCATGTTGTTTACACTTAATAATATCAGATAATAATTATGAATGAAGCCAATATGCATGGTAGTTTATTAGCTCCTATAATTAAATGAAATATACCAGGGTAATGTGAACATAGAAGTTGCTCATCAGAATGTGTTCTCTTCATTCTGAAGGTTTATGGTGTCTGTCTTCAGAGGTATGGGTCTGAAAAAGGTTAAAGTCTATGGACTTAACAGAGTTTTACATTTAGGGCCACAAGGACAAATAGAGTTAATTATGAATCAGCCTGAGGTCAGACTAACTGTATTTGTAGTGCCTGCTATTTGAGTCTGCCTAATCCCTATTAGAGAGTAGACTGGTATTGTTCCACTCAGAAAGGAGTGGATGGAGACTTATGTATCCCTAGACAAAAGAATGCATTATTCATGTGCTCACAAGTTCATGCAAAGCAAAGCAAACTTAATGAAGATTTATATCAGGATCTACTTCCTGACTTTAAAAATACATTATTTCTAGGGTTTATCATGCAAGGGAAGTGGTAGAAACCCCATCCTCCAAGCTATTAAGACTCCATTCACACTGGATTAGAAAACACTCGGGGGACTTGTCTTTCATGAATTAGGGCGGGTGGTGGTTTTGGATTTTATGACATAATCAGTCATTTGTCCCCTCTGCCATTCTTTGGAAGAAGACATTGAGAAGAACTTTAATCATCATTGAATGGTGCTGTTAAGTACACAGTTTTGTGGGATGGAAGAGGGATTAGTGTTTCACTTTAATCAAGATGTTTTATGTGAACTGACATAACAGTCCTGACTCACGGAAGCAGATGCCTCTTGACCATGAGTTCATAAGCCTGGTGCGTTCTCCCAGTCTGGAACATGAGGACACATGTCTCCTAGATGCTCACCCAGTCCTAAAGCCATTCTTAGTCATTTGTTGGTGTCATGAATGAGTGGAGAGATGGATGGATGATAGATGGATGAGTCAAATTATCTGTCACTATTCCTGAATAACTTTGAATTACACTGAATAACTTTGAACTTTGAATAATGAATCCCAAACTTTGCTACCAGAGTCAGTTCTTTTTAACTTTCTGTTTATACTTCTTTTTTGTTGCAGTTGCACTTTTCCCCCCGGCCCTGTGTTTTGTTTCTTTCTCTCAAGAGGTTTCCAATGCTGCTGAATCAAAGGCTAATATCAGTGCACCTTAATGCTAGCATTGTAACCCTACTCTGACTGACAAAATCCAGCTGGCTTTTGTATTCTACTTTTTAAAACCTTTGACATGGGTTGTGTTAGCAAGTATTGCTACACAAGTTTTCCAATTTGAAAATCAGTAGAAAAGAGATAACTTTTAATTATCTTTGAATTGGGCAGCTTAACAGTTAAACCTAGTTCTCAGAGGCTGGCATATAGAAAATCCATTTGAGGCTCCTGTTTGAAAAGCCAGCCAGCCATTCTTTGAGCCAGTATAAAACCTTTTTCATCTGTATTCTCCTTTCAACTTCAGTAGTGTATAAAGAAAAGCACCTTTAGAGATGGACCACAAGCTGAAGTTTAAGACATTTGTTTGAGTATTTGTGGTAATGTATTGCAACAGTTACTTGAAACCTCAACATAATTTATCCTTTCTGAACTCAATAATAATGATACATCCACCTTATTTGAAAGCAGGCGTTTGTGATTATTTCCTTGCTATAACTTGTAAAAATATTTAAAATGTGTCCTTGATAACAATTAAAGCAGTTGGTCATCAGAACTCAGTGCTTTGAGCCTATAATGTATGTATTATTGTTCCCCTCTGTAGATGGCAAAATTAAGATTCTGTGAGGTTATGAGATTTGCTCAAGGTCACATCTCAGGACTCAGAACTTTAACTCCAAAGCCATGTTTTATGCTGATTCATAAGCTGCCCATGAGATGTAAAATTGTAGTGTCAGGTATCCTCAGTGGAAACGTCTGCCTAGATCCTGTCTCCAGTTTCACCTGATTGATAGTAGCTAAAGGTACAAAATAAGTAACTTAAATTTTTCATTACATACTTGATTGTGAATTACAATGGAAGTATCAAAAACAAAAGAGAGAGACAAGATACCGATGTTCATGTCTATAAGGAATGCATGGCTCCTGTGAGATTCCTGGGTGTAGGCTCCCCTGGGACTTAGGAAGAAAAAGTGGTTGTGGTGATTTGAAAGAAAATGACCCCCCGAGGGAGCAGCACTATTAGGAGATGTGGTTGGTTGGAGTAGGTATGGCCTTGTTGGAGGAAGTGCATCACTGTGGAGGCAGATTTTGAAGTCTCATATATGCTCAAGCCATGCCCAGTGTCTCAGACGGTTTCCTGTTGCCCATGAGTCAAGATGTAAGAACTCTCAGCTCCTTCTCTAGCACTGTGTTTGCCTGCATGCTGCCTTCCTTCCTGCCATGAAAATAATGGGCTAAACCTCTGAACTATAAGCCACCCCAATTAAATGTTTTCTTTTACAAGAGTTGTCATGGTCATGGTGTCTCTTTACAGCAGGGGAAACCTTAACTAAGACAGTGGTGGTGGTACTTTAGTGTACCCTTGAAGTAAACTTGGAGCTATCTTCACTCTGGGAGGGAGGTTATAAAAATCATTTTATTGTTTCCATGCCCAGACAAGGTACAAAATAGACCATGAGAAATCTCATCTTACAGAGTGTTCCTGTGTTAGGCCTTTTGTTGCCTTAGTTAAGTGTCATTCACTCTGCAAATGAACCATCACTCAAAACTTCTTCCCCAAGCTCTCTTTGAAAACCCATTTTATTTGCTTTTGAGATTTTAATAGATGTTTACCGTTCTACATATTTTATAATAGCCATTTCTTAATGTTACTCCTACTTTCCTTTGTTAGGTTGAAAAGGTCTGAACAGATGAATAGGGCCTTAATCATTCTTTTGTTTTTATCTGATATAATATATAATGTACTATGCTTCATTCAACAGATTTCCATTTTTTTTTAGTGCGACTCAATATTTATATTGAAATAATCATTTTAGCTTTTCTGGATATGGTAAAAAAAAAATTCCAAAGAACATTTTATCATTGCGTTTGGATTTAAAACTGGTTTTGAATTCTGGCTCAACAATATGTCAAAAATGATACCTTAACTAAGTGAGTATGCTTAACTTAAAATATACTACAAAGGTAGACTTCTTGGCCCAACAAAGAACATTTCCTTTTTTCATCTTCAGGGAAGAAATATTGGCAAAAGGAAGCCAATACCTATTTTCTCACATCTCCAAGTATTCATGTTAAAAATTCACATAGAATCAGTTTAAGATTTCCAATGTTATATCTCTAATACACTTCGTAAAGCTGCAGTAATTTAACAGTGGATGTGGTTATGGAGGGCTTTGGACTTGTGTAAAGAATATATCCTGGGGGAAATCTTCAAACTTTGTCAATTTCATAATTTTCTGTAAATTGCATGATAAAATGTGTGCATGCCAACAGCTGGCTTACATAAGGGCTCTGAGGCAGGGCTGCATTGTAGTTTCCTAAAGTCCTTCCTTGGCCAAGTGAACCATACACACCTCAACTTAGAATTTGAACTCCATCAAAATGCCACTTTACCACATTGAGCCTTAGATTTTTAAGTGGGGTTTGTAGATAGCTTAAATGACGATTTTTAAATGGGTAGATGCCAAAATGTTTATTATTTTAGCCTATACTATATACAAGGTATTGAGAAATGGAGTTGTAGCAGATGAAGAGATTTGTAATTTACACATTTTTCCAGAACTCCAATAGCATAAAGTATCATGTGAGTAGGGTAGTCTGAGTAAAAAAGAAAAACAGACCTGATCAGACAGGATAGAAAAATTCATCATGAAAAGAATGAGCTCAGTTGGGGCACCAAGGTTGAACAGAATTTTTAAAATGGCTGACTGAAAAAGATGGAGGGAAACTCAGAAAGGAAACTGACATGGGTCCTTCAGATTCTTTTAGCAACTTGTCTGTTAAATCTTATTTCATCCCATTCATGGTAACAACCTCATCTCTTCTCTTTCTACACACCTTTTCCAGAAGCCCCTCAACATGTCTTTGAACTGCTTGTGTAAATATATTTATCCTTGTAGTTGTGAGATGTTGGGGTTTCAAAGCATTGAACTCTTAAGATGCATAATCCCATTGGAAATCATATCAATCATCTTTAATTTCTTAATTTTATTATTTTGTGTGTATGTGTGCCTGGTGCACACTTTTTTTGTGTATGTCTGCTCGTATGTGTGTAAGCAAGAAGGTAACTAACTCAAAATAGCTTCAGGAAGTCCCCTACAACTGACCAGATTCACCAGGTCTCTCCCTGCCAGAGGAAGCAATATAAGCTGAGAGTCTCTCAGAAGAGAGAGCCCCTCTGTAAAGAAGACTGTCAGACCAGACCAGCTGCTCAGAAGATGCAGAAACCAGCCGAGCTGCTTGGAAGAAGTTAAGACCAACCAAAGTACCTGGAATGGACACTCTCCAACCTGTTGACGCACCTGAAAGCTATTCAGTGTGTTTCAGGTCCCCAGCTTTATGATCTGTCACCACGCTGGGGTGGGCTTTAGTGATACAGCTGTCTTTGAGTCATTTCTGCTCCTTTAAGTGACC
Organism: Peromyscus californicus insignis; assembly: GCF_007827085.1. Lineage (NCBI taxonomy): Eukaryota > Metazoa > Chordata > Mammalia > Rodentia > Cricetidae > Peromyscus > Peromyscus californicus. The sequence goes on along the minus strand of NW_026294447.1, from coordinate 46,477,392 downwards.
CCCCCAAAACTCATTCACTCACCAAGTTGGACTTTGGTGGTATCCACAGTTTGGTCAGCCATGGATTCCCTATCTGGGGTGACGAGATGTGAGTGTTGTGTCTCCCCAGGAAAAGTTTGTCATAACAAAATATGTGTGACGGTGCATGTGAATGTTTGTGCCCACGTGTGTCCTGGCTTGAGGTTGATGGCAGGTATGTTCCTTGATTGTTGTATTGAGGTAGGATCTCACACTAGAGCCTAGAAGTCACTGATTCACCTAGTGTAGAGAGCTTGTTCCAAGGACTCCCTGCTTCTGCCCCCTGAGGACTGGTGTTACAGGCAGGATGCCTCACCGCCAGACATTTTTCAGTATGCTGGAAATCCAAACTTGATTCCTTATGCTTATATGGCAAGCTTTCCACTCACCAAATTACCTTCTGAGGCCCTGCAATGTGTGTGTGTGTGTGTGTGTGTGTGTGTGTGTGTGTGTGTGTGTGTGAATGTGTGTATGTGTGTGTGTGAGAGAGAGATAGATAGAGGGGTTCTCTAGTACATGTGATGTGTGAAGGCCAGAAAGCAACCTTGAGAGTCAGTTTTGTCTTCCACTTGTTTGAGACAGGGTCCATTCTTCACTACAGCGTATGCTAATTTATCTGGCATGCGATCTTTTGAGGGTTCTCTTGTCTCCATCTCCCATCTAGGCATAGGAATGCAGGCTGGGATTATAGATGTGCCACTGTGTCCAGCTGTTTGTGCATTCCTGACATCTTTAACTCAGGACATCATGCTTGTACAGCAAGCCACATCTGCCTACTGGGCAATCCTCCCATCCCAGAAGTGGTGTCATTTTATTCTGAAACTCCCAGTATCAGCAAATTTTCTTGTTGCTATGATAAAATATCCGAACAAAGCAATTTAGTGAGAGAAGAGGTTATGTTGGTCACAGTCTGAGGTTATAGTCAATTATGGCAGGTAAGGCCTGGGGACAAGTGGATGAGGCAGCTGGTCACATGGCATGATACAGAGAGAAGAACATTGGTACTCAGCATACTTTCTCTATTTGATTCAGTCCAGGTGTTCAACCTGTAGCAAAGTACCATTTTTAGGGTGGGTCAACTTATTTTAATTAACCTAATCTAAAAACTCCATCAAAGATTTACCCTGAGATTGGTCTCCAAGGTGATTCTGGAACGTGTCAACTTGACAGTAATTGTAAACACACCCCCTTGATGTATTTGGACTTACTTAGGAATCCTGTATACATCGTAGAGAGTCAAACCTTTACATATATTCATAGTTACTTTCAAATCCTGGTGATTTATTTTGAAACTATGTAGTAGGCTATCTATGATAAATTATTCCAAATTTAAATAGCAATTGACCCATGCCATTTATATGTGTGTATTGAATCACTTTGGGCATTTTTTAGCATCAAGGTGAAATTTTATAAAGTTTTAAATTATATATGGACACTTCTACATTTCAGTTAGGATAATACCTTTCAATTAGTCAAATAATTCTTTCTCTCTCTTTACTTCTCTCTCTCTCTCTCTCTCTCTCTCTCTCTCTCTCATTACAAGGAGATTAAAAACAAACAAAAAGTTAATTAAAACTTGACAATATGATTTTATTTTAAAAGGAAAACGTAATGAACTCTTTTAATAGGTAACTTTGTAATTTTGAAAAATTAAAAATGTAATTTCAATACAGTATCATAATACCACATTTGCTTAAAGTATAAGGTACATTTTGAATGAATATTGAAAATTTTAAGTTTAGCAATACATGTTTTTTTCAGATCTTTTACCTTTTTTTCCACTTACTTAGCACAGAGAATGTTTACTTAGCAGAAAACGAGGAGGAAGAAAGAGTTTAAAACCATGAGAATATTCTGTAGGTGGAGTTGAGTCTCTTTCTCAAACATGAAACCAAATCTCCAGTCACTCATAGGTATGTGACATTTACTGTGCTTGCCCAAGCAGACTTAGGGTATTCTGCCCAGGGAAGGGCTTAGATAGTGAGATGATGTTAAGGGCACCCAGGGGAGGGCTTCTTTCATAAAACACAAAAAGAACAGAACAATAAATTCATGCTTTTAAGGAGAAGGGGGCTTCCTTCCTTTTCTATTTATTTCTTACCGATTGGCCATACTAAGCAGGGAAGTTGCCCTTCACTGTAATTCACATGTCTGGCCTCAGTTCAGATTGCTTTTGGCCCCAGAAGGAGGCATATTTATTATGTCAGCAAGAATTGAGTAGGCTATGAAGTGTGACCTGCTAGTGGATAAGTGTAGCCTAACCTTCCCTCACAGAGCTGGGGCCAGCATGGTACTAGGCTGTTCTCAGCATGACCATCCATTTATAGAGAATTATCAGATATTTGTGGCTCACCTATTTAAATTCCAGCTCAAAACATTTTCTCCTTAAGTGTTGTCTTTGTAATTAGAAAGCAAAATTCAACCTGTTTTTTTTTGTACATTGACTTACCTGCTTCTTCTTGTGTTTAACGTTTTCTGATCTACTTGTCTTTATCAGCTGATGATGGGAGGTCATTATTTTATGTATGTTAAATGATGCATTTGACACACTTCTTTTTAAGACACTGAAAATTACTTGAGAACTTACAAAATGGTGTACCCACATTTTAAATGGTTGCATTTTGGGATGTAATAGCAACATGTATCACATGCCATCACTTGAGTCTAAAGGAAATTTTCAGTAAATATAAGTAAAAATTGTCTTTGCCTAAATTCCTTTCCTTGTTTATCTATGACAGAAGTAAAAAAAAAAATCTCATATAAAACCATATTGACATTTTGAAGCATCTTCACCGATATTATTTACACTTTTCAGTTTACTGAGTTTTATTAAGCCTAATCTTTTGATCTTTTGTTTAGCATCTTAAAGTTATTGGGCTGAAAAACATGTAGCCTTCACAATCCCAAATTAACTGTTACACGATTTTGTTAACCAGTGGAGCAGTATGTACTGTGGGAAAGAGATTTATTAAAGTTTAATAAATGATTCATGGCTGCATTTCCTATTGCGAAATGAAAGTTTTATGACCCCTGAGGTGAAGTGCACCATCTTTCTCTCTGACCTAAGGTATGATGACATTTGCAAAGAAACAGAGAAATTATAATAAAAATACTGAGGTTGGGGACATGTCCCGTCTACAAATTCTGAAGTTATGTACAATACTAGTTACAATTTCTTTGAGTCATTGTCAATGTCTTCTGTTTCTAGGCACACCAACACCTGCCAACCAAAGAAATCAGATAGGATTAAGCTGCTTATTTTCTGAATTAATAGAGGGAAAAATTATATGAATAATATAAAAATGCACAGTAATTTAAAACTCACTTATAATTTGCCCATGAATTCACTCTGCTTTTGTAGACAAAGCAATATATTTACCATAGGGAGGCAATCACAGTGTGGGCGTACCTCAGACTAATCTGTTGCCAACTGTGCAGACACATTTTATTATCCATGCGGCTAGCAGTGTTGCAAGATTTAACACATAAAAACACAGGTTACCAAGCTAAGTTGTATTTCAGAAAAAAAAGAAAAACAACCTCCCTTTTAATGTAGTGCATTTCCAGTACTATATGAGACAAACTTTGGCTCAAAATTTAGTCTTGTTTATCTAACATCCACACCTAGTGACCCATTCTGTATTTAATGCTATAACTTTAGGAAGTCAGGTTGCACATGTGTTCATTTACTTGGTATCCACACAAATTCTGAAAGTTTTTTGGAGATGCAGAGTTGGGACGAGGGTAAGATGGGTGTATGGAAGAACTGAGGTAGGGGGGCATGGCGGCACAGGCCTATTAACCCATTACAAGAAGCAGAAAGAGGAAGAGTTGCCCCAAGTTTGAGGCCACTGTGGTCTAATTGCAAACCCTAGGCCAGCTGGAACTGTCTAGCAAGATGCTGGCTTAAAATGTAACAAAACAGAAAACAAATATTAATTCAAGTATTACCGTGAGAGTCCCTTGGGTTGGAAAGGACTTCTTTGACCTCTTTAGAATGCAGTTAATGACAGTTTTATGCAAAGATCAGAAATAATATCTATTTATTCATTTATATGTCTGTGGTGTGTATCTGTGTGCACATGGCACATATGGTCCATGCACGTAGTTGCACTTGCAGAGGCCAGAGCAGGATGTTGAGCATCTTCTTCTGTTGCTTGCGCCCTGCCATGTTTCATGTAGACCAAGTCTCTCATTGAGAAGGCGGTTCTCCACTTTAGCTACGCCTGCTGGACAGCAAGCTCTTAGGATCTTTCTGTTTCTGCCCCTTAATCTTGGGGTAATAGGCGTGCACAGCTAGGCCTGTCTTTTTACATGGGTGCTAGGGATTCGAACTCGTGTCCTTAGGTTGCAGAGCAAGCACTCTTACCCACTGAGGCATCTCCTTAGCGCTATGCTCCATGTCTGCCCTGTTAGAAAACCCATCAAAAAAGGTAGAAAGCAGCACAAAAATAAAATGCAACAACAAAACTATGCATTCTGAATTTCTTCTCCTTCCCTTGATGGTGAAATCATTAGAAAAGTAAATGAAATTCTACCGTAAAATCACCATAAAATTCACTGTACCACTGAGAATGACTGAGTCAAGGAGGACCCGTCTGTTCCAGCAGCAATTCCTGTATCGGGTCCCAAGATTAAAAGCCAAGTTTTGGATGGTAGTTAAGGGAAGTTACGTTATTAGGAGTTAAATGATTTCATCCAATTTTAGTTTCAACTGCTGGTTCTAGACTCTTTACAAGATTTAGGCACCTCGGCTCATTGCCGAGCTGTACATCCATTCTCTCTCCATGTATTATAAATGTTGCATTAATCAGAGGAACCAAAGAGGACAGAATGGATGTCAGTTTTGGAAAGGAGCAAGGTAATATGGGTCACTGTCAAATTTAATGACTTAATTTATTAGTGACTATTTTTAGAGTACTTTCTTTACTCTGCGAATTAATTTTTACAATGCAGACATGTTTGACACCCACCTATTCTTTATTCTGCTTCACAAATGTGGTGTGCTCTTCTCTCCCCATCCTTGCTTGATAGTATCCTTTATTTAGCTGTGTTAATGGATAAGTGCTTTCGTGACAGTAGTTGACTTTTTTCCTCCTGTTCTGTTAAAAACATCATGAAAGGACAAAACTATTTCAAAATTATTTTGATTATTTTATGAAAGGTATTTTGTCTTTCTACATTCAGGTAATTCTTTATCTAGTGTTATAAGATATCAACCATTCTGGTCATAGATATCCCATGGGCTTTATAACCTTATATATTTCTTTGAATATGTGTTAGAAGATTTCCATAGATCAGATATATCATCAGCAAATCTAAATTGGATGCTATTTGTCGTTGTTATATCCAGTATTAATACACAAGTACTTACTACTAGTAAGGACCAATGTATAAAATAATTAATATCATTATCATTTTGGGTCATTGACCCTGCATTCAAATAAAAAGGCTTTAATGATACTTATGAAAATATTCTCAATAAAAGTAACAGTCCTTTCATTTAAGTGCCACACAATTGTCTTCTCTCAGAAGGGTTTGCTGGGGGAAAGCTGTAGAAAAACCCACAGAAATCTAAAACCTCATTCTAAAGAATAGTGTCCTTTATAAATATGACTAGAGACAATAACATGCACTGAGGCAAAATGCCAAAAAAGTAAAAGAAATTGGGGGCTTGTTCATAGACTTACTCTATTTTCTATGACATCTCTCTCAGGACTCCAAGTGACATTAGGAAGCTGCAGAGCAAGCGGAATGCCCCTAGCACAATGCTGAGGTGCCATTACAGTGTGTGCATGTCTGCATCTCATGAAACTATGCATTGAGGGGTGATAGCTTATAAACTCTGTATGGACAGAACCTGCAAGAGCTCAACAGTCAAAACTTGGTAAATGTGTGAATTAAGATATGGATAGATCTGTTTTTTGATGTCTGAATTTCACAGGTGTTTATTCTGGAGCATCTTAACTGCCCCTAGATGCCTTAACACATCTTCAGCTACAAGGTAGCAGATGAGGTCCTAAGACTGTTGAGTTGGGTACTCAACCTTCCTGGTAGAAATTATCAAATGCACTAGGATGGTTCTTTGGAGACTTCCCTCTGAGGTTCACCTCCACATTAAGAGTCAGGCTTAAGGACTCTGTGATATACAGTCTCTAGCTTCAACATGTGGTTTAGCCAACTAGAAAGTTAAGGTGTTTCTTATAAAACAAAACTACAAATTGCTCCCTAAGCTCTCCGGGTCCTCTGTTGCTCAGGTCTCTCAGTTTCCTCTGCTATTTGCTCACATCTCCAAACATGAATCAAGACCATGAAGTAATTGTACTTTTCTTCTGGGATTTTTCCCTTCATTATTGTGGAATATTACTTTAGCTATATAAAGATGTGTTATATTTATTTATGTTGCAGAATATTTAACTATGTAAAGGTGTGTTACATTTGTTTATGCTGCATCTGTTTATACAAAGATGTGTTGCGTTTGTTTCACCTTGCCTGCCTAAGGGCACCTAACTGGTCCAATAAAAAGCTGAATGGCCAATAGCTAGGCAGTAGAGGGATATCCAGGGTTGGTGGGCAGAGAGAATAAATAGGAGGAGGAATCTAGGCTTGAGGGAGAAAAAAAAAAGAGGAGAGAATGAGGGAAAAAGAGGGCTGCCAGCCAGGCAGCCACCAGCCAGCCAGACACAGAGTAGGACATATAGAATGAAAGAAAGTAAAAAGCCCCAAGGCAAAATGTAGATGAAGAGAAATACATTAAAATAAGCTGTAAGAGCTAGTGGGACAAGCATAAGATAAAGCAGAGCATCCATAACTAATAATAAGTCTCTGTGTCATGATTTGGGAGCTGGTTGGTGGCCTAAAAGAAAGCCTGCTACACTTCAGGACCGACTGCCTCCATGAGTCACTTTGATCAAAGTCTGGATATCATTCCTTACAATCTTTTTCTTTGCATGTAACCCATTTCTCAGTAATACAGTTTTATAACAGTAAAATGTTGTATCTAATTAACTTTTATATTTATTTCTGAGCTTAGGATTATAAATCATTCTTATTTAGAACAAATATGAATTTTTCATACCTTATAAGGATATTGCCAATAAATAATTCAACTTCTGAGTTCATTCAACTGATATATTCTTCATCTAGTTATTGCTATGTCTCAAACTCTATTATCTCAGACAAACCTCTTCACTACACTCCATACCACCTGATCTCAGGACATGAGGCTAACTTGGACCCTTCCTATCTAACCCCCAGGAAGTCAAGACTAACCTGACATTTTTTTTTTCTCAGAACTCAGCATAGGGCCTGGCACAAATCATATGACAAAACATAAAAGCAAAACAAAACAAAACAAAAACAAAAAACAAAGAAGGGATCTGTATCAAACATGTGGTTTTCATGTGATGTTTCAAACATAAGAACTGATCTGTGCCGTGAGGGAGTCCACATAAGGGAAAGATGAGCTTCTAAACACATCAGTGGGATTTAACAGCCCAGGAAAATGGAATGGATTCAGGGGGAGCACAGGAAGGGGAGTTTCTGTTTGAAGGATTCAGGACCAACCTCAGAGGAGCAGGTCAGAGCCTTGGAACAGTAAAGTATGTGAGGGAGCAAGATCACATTCCAGACACTTGGGACAATACTGAATTTTACCAGATCTAGAACACATTGTAAACTACATAATAAAAACTGAAGTATACACTTAGGAAAAAAGTGTATTAAGGAAAAAAACTATGCATATGATATTTTAAATATTTGGAGACAGCCTGGCCTGATGATGTAATATATACAACTAAATCCTGGAAGGAAATGATCAAGTTAGACTTAGTTTGAAACCAGGCATTAAAAGATACTTCGAAAGGCAATTCTCATATCTTTGTTTTGCATTTATTTATTTTGTGTAGGTGAGTGTGGATGCCTATGCCGTAGCAAGCATGTATCTTCTGAGTAGTGGTCTAAGGACAACCTGCAGAAAGTGGTCCTCTGCTTTCACCATTATGTCTCCTAAAAATCAAATCCACATCAGTAGGCCTGTTGACAAGTAACATTGCCAGCTGGGCCATCTTTATGGCTGTCTTCATGTGTCTTAAAGCAGTGTTACCTATTCATTTTGTGCTCCTTTGTTTTATGTCTTTCTAAATACCAAACAATATCTTATTTGTAACATTGGTAAAATTAAAAGAATATACATAATAAAAAGCTGCTAATTGAACTCATAAAATATTAGCAGCAAGAAGAATAGCTAAAAATTTTATGCTGAGTATTATTTTATTTGACATTTATATATTGTGCAGTTCTTTTCTTAAAGTGTTTTTAGATGTGTATGAGTGTTTGTCTGCATGTATGTACATGAACCACATGTGTTCCTGATGCTATTGGAGTTCAGAAAGGGTGTTGGATTCCCTGGAATTGTAGTTACAGGTGGTTTTGAGCTGTCTGATGTGTGTGCTAGAAGCTGAACCCAGGTCCTCTGTGAGAACAGTAAATGCTCTTAACCACTGACGCATTTTTCTGGTGTCTCCATCCCCATATTACAGTTGATAAGAGCAGTAACACTACACTACACATGATAACTAAAATTGAAAGACCACTTTTACAAACATAACATTCTCAAACTCTGTAATTTCCTTTATTCAATCCTGTAATGATTCTAGCATAAATGTTCTATGTCATTGATATTTTAGAAGTGAGAAAGCTAGACTATAGAGCCATGTTTACCTAAGATATAAAGTCAACAAAACCATAATGGGAATTCAAATTAGAGTGGTCTTGCATGCCAATAAAAGAGTCAAGTTAGATCTCTAGGGAATATGAATAAATTTTCAGACTAATTGTTTTTTTAATGAAATTTTGAAGATAATGGAGTGTCCTTGTAGTTCAACTTTTTTTTTTTTTTTTTTTTTTTTTTGGTTTTTCGAGACAGGGTTTCTCTGTGTAGTTTTGGTGCCTGTCCTAGATCTATCTCTGTAGACCAGGCTGGCCTCGAAATCACAGAGATCTGCCTGGCTCTGCCTCCCGAGTGCTGGGATTAAAGGTGTGCGCCACTGCTGTGCTGTCCAGCGAGTTTTAATTTTCTTTTTAGCAAATGCGACTAATGTCATATACATTGGAAATGTTAGAAGTGATAAACTTGAGAGCATATTGGAAACAATGTATGAATAGGATTCAGAGTTATGAATTCCGTTTGTTGCAAATTTCACATCTAAAGCTACTTTTCAGCTTAGACCTCATTTCATAGAGGAGAGGCCAGGATTCATGGGAAAGGGTTTTCCCACAAAATGGCAGATCTACATGTGGATCATATCCCTGGTTCTCATCAGGGACAACTGTGACCACTTATATCGGTATAATAGAGCAAAGGGAGAATCAAGGCATTTTGAAACTGTTATTTTTTGGTTAAATTTTTATTTCTTGATAAGGGATTTATATATATATATATATATTATATATATTCATATTTGCAGTTAACATCTATGCTCTCTTAGTAAAATATGTCTTTAAATCTCATATATTTTCTGCTTTCATATCCATTCTGTATTTTCTGATTGGATTATTTTCTTAACATTGATATTAAGAGTTCATACATTGTGGATGCAAGCCCTTTGTTGCCTATGTGCTTTTCAATTTTCATCTTTATTGTGTTTTTTGAGTCATGGTCTTTTTTTTTTTAGCCTTGGCTATCCTGGAACTCACTATATATACCAGACTACCTTTGAAGTTTGGAGTTCAGGGAGATCCACCTGCCTTTGCCTCCAATCTGCTGCTATTAAAGTTGTGTGCCACATCTGGCCTGATTTTCATTTTTTAAATTTTACTTGGTGAGTTTGTTTTCACTCTAGTAATAGAATTTCACAAAAGTTTTCATGGCTAAGTATTTGTCTTCCCTTCTTGGGTGATAATGTTGGTAAAATTTTCCAGAACTCAGTATAGCAGTAGGTCTCAAAGATTATATCTACTTTCTCTTTATTTTCAGAACACCTTTGTTTGCCGTATAACAGCTTTATTGAGATTCAGTTCAGTTACTGTCAACACTTAGATGTGGCTGCTCTTGCAGGGGACCAGGGTTTGATTCCCAGCACCTACATGGTGGCTCACAATGGGTTTCCCTTAACAGAGATAGCTAGAGACTCAAAGTACCTTCAAGACATCATGTGAGAGTGAAGATGTGCATGACTACAGTGAAGAATGTTGTTTGATTCCAGTACTGACTCACAGTACATGCACTGTAATGGTAGAGGCTAGCCCATTGGCTGTTGAGAAGGACCAAGGAACATCATTGAAAGTTCAGATGAAAAGATCATAGATGTGCCAGCACCCACCTATTTCTCATTGAGACGAGTCTATAGAAAAAAATAGTGACTGGAAATGTGGGTAGAAAGTGAAAAGCAGAACTTAACATTTGAAGGCCATATGCTTCACAATATGCGGCAGGCAGCTGGAGTCATGGATGGATTTCTAAACAGAGGATGAGAGTGAGCACAGCACAGATACAAATGATCACTCTGATGGGGTTAGGAGGGAAAGATCATGAGAGCCACTACTGGTGGCTAGTACACTAGCAAGGGTGCAAAATAAGGAGCAAGTGAAGTAAGGGTTCTAGACAGAAGTAAAGATATTTAGGAGATAATATTAAAGCAGATGCAATTGTATTCAGTGACTAGACATACCAGAGAGGAAGAAGTGAGAGGTAATTCTTGGACTTCTGGTTTGAGAAACTTCTCTATGCTCCCCCCTTTCCCACCTCAAGATTTCCTTCTATCATATATATCATGACTGAAGGAAATGTGTGTGTGTGTGTGTGTGTGTGTGTGTGTGTGTGTGTGTGTGTGTGTGTGTGTGACTGTCTTAGAAACTGGAGATGCCATCAATTAAAACTGAAGTGGAAAGTTTAACAAAGAATGATAGAATCTAGGCTTTGACATATTGAGGTGCAGCTATTAAATAGACACTCAGATGGCCATGGGGAGCTTGTATTCAATGCAGAAATCAAACTACCTGTGCACATGTGAGTGTTGCCAGGAAGATACAGCAAAGGTAAAAGAGTGATAGAATCCTTTGGCACAATACGCAGAGTCTAAGGAGAAAAGGGGAAGTGAGATTTTGAAGGGAGATGTCAACTCATACAGGGTAGGGAGCAGATTTGGTTAGCAGCCAACCTGGCACCTGGAGGGAGTGCTATCAAGATTGGTGAGGACAGATGTGAGCAGTCAATAGCACTGTGTATTGCAAAAAAATGGAGGGGATAGGTCCTTGGACGATAGCATCTCCATATGAAGTGTTTCTCACACTCCCCAACCAAGGTTTTGTTTAATATGAACTGACTGAGGAGCATAAAGGTCCTTCCTGAGACCTTCCAGTGTGCAAGTCTCCCTTCTGCCTCAGGACCTTTGTGCCCATTTCCATTCATACAGATGGGTCTCACCCCAGCTTTCTCTTTATCACTTCTGGGTTTTCAGATTAGTTCTGAGACTTATGATCTCATGCTTGCTCAAGATGAGGTCTTCCTGTAACATATTGTCAAGATGTATTGCATTGCTTCACATGACCGATTCACAAGAGTTGGGGAGCATGTGAAATATTGCTTTCAGCATCTGTTTGCCTCAACTGTAGCTCTAAGGCTTTGTCTTAGAGGTTTGGTCTCTTTTGCTCAGTTTTGCATTTCCAAAACCTTACAAAGTGTCTACAACACAATCGGCATCCAATATAGATAAAAGGTTTCTACTCATTGATAAAATTTAGATGCCTTATAACTTCTTTAAGGAATGCTTAAGGAAATAAAGAGATGATTGAAAAATTGTGGGCCAATTTCCAAGAATTTCTACCAGAGATGTTATTAGAGAGATGAGGACAAGTAGGACTTAGGAGATAACTGAGCTCACGGAATGGTGACGGAATGCGTGCAGTTGACTGTCACCTCTGTTTTGGAACCGATGTATGTTTAGAGTGATCACATAACTGTTCTGATCACCTAACCATGTCTGTCATTTATCTATGTCACAGGGATGACAATTGTTCTCACCAGATTTGTCAATATGGGTGTTCTGTGATTCAGTACATCAAAACCACTCAGGACAGTGTCTGGTATGATATTGACCTGTACATGTTTAACTTTTACTTTTTTATAATCTGTCATTCTCTGTCCTCCTCCTCCTCAAGGTTTCCTTCTGTTACATATATGACTAACTTAGAAACAGGCCATTTCTTGGCTGTGGCAATAGTCTAAAATTAACTTTACCTCCAAGCATGTTCCTAATTACAGGTATCAGTTAATCTTCCAGTGACCTGGGTGGGTTTCAGACACCTAGGTTTTCATCAGTCCATTTTGGAATGTTCTGATTGAAATTACCCAGCTACTGCCTATATGTAGGATGCAATTATTTCAGCTGGCATTTGCACATGACTATGTACTTTTCCATTTAAAATGACCCTTCTTCCAATGGTTAAATGCACTTTTCTCTTTTAAAGAGTAACAATAAAGAGCATATTGGACTTAGTATTCTAAATGCACAATAGAGAATGGCAGCATCTCTGTGACCTCTTTCATAGCATGAAATCTACCATTTATGTCAATGGGATATGCTCCATGATCTTGAAGCAAATTCTATATCATGACACAGAAGCCCAGAAAAGTGCCTTTTTAATGAAAATAAATTAATTGCTTATTTTAATAAAACATCCACAAGCAATAAATGACTATCTAAATATTTATGTAGAAAAGATCTTCATAGGTTTCTTAAAAAAGGTAAAATACTGAGTGGAATATATATATATATAATAAACAAAATAATTCATTAAGATATGGACATAAAGATGAATGATAAATTATATGTGAGTTATAATTTGCAATGTTATTCTAAATATAGATAAAACATCAAAATAAAAGAAATAGCTAATAACTAATTAAAAAATTGCATATGATGGCACATCCATGTTGTATCTGAACTAAGAAAGTTGACTGGGAGGATCAGTTGTTTAAAGCCATCCCAAGCTACATAGCCAGAAAAAAGGTATGTACACAATAGAAAGGATTTAGTATCTATACAATAGAAGTCTTATGACTAACACTCTTGAACACAGTCTATTGCCAACTTATTTATTATCTTTCAAATATAATTATAAAGTGTTTTAAAGATTTATTTTCTATATTTTATGTGTGTGAATTTCTTGTTCACTCAAATGTATGTATGGTGATATTTTATTTGTACTGAAATGTGATTTTATTTGTATGTTAATAAATAAAGTTGCCTGGGGGTCAGAGCTAATAGCAAGCCATAGCAGAAGCTGCGCGGTGGTAGTGCATACCTTTAATCCCAGCACTTGGGAGGCAGAACTAGGCAGATCTCTATGTGTTTAAGGATATAGCCTCCATGGAGACACACGACTTTAATCTCAATAACAACCATAGAAGACCTGGAGGTCTGTATAGATGGGCAAAGAGGAGGAGGTCATGTGGTTGGGTTTACAACCAATGAGAAGGCAGAACAGAAAGTCTATAAAAAGACAGATACACAGGAAGTAGCACTCTTGCTGAGAGGAAGGACAGCAGTGGCAGTGAAGGGTAAGCTCAGCTCTCAGCTACTGCTCTTACCTCTTGGGCTTTTAACTCTGCAATTGGCTCTGTGTTTCTTATTTAATAAGACTGTTCATCTATATGTATGTTTTCTCTGTGTGTGGCTGTTGTCTGCAGAGCCCAGGAGAGGGCACTGGAGCCTTTGGATCTGGAGTTACAGACCATTGTAAGCTGTCATATGGGTCCTGGGAACAGGACTAGGTCCTCTACAAGGACAGCCAGTGCTTTTAAGTGCTGAGGAATCTCTCCATCCCCCTTAATATTTTTTAAAATAATTTAAAATAGTCTCTAAAACATTTCAAATCCTCATGATAAAGAAATCTCTAAATTATGTCTATAATGAAATATTTTGTAGCTTGAAAGTATGATGTATCATTAAAAATCCCTTAAGAAGAATGAGACATATCATTTGCTGATGTAGGAGAAGGATAAATATATTATTGAGAACAGATCAGATGAGAAAATAATTCTTCCTTTGTTATAACAAGAACACAGACAAACAACATACATGTTATTATGGGTATATTATTATGTATGCATATATTAATATATAGATACATTTCCATTTATTTATTGGGTAAATAAATCCTTAAAAAAATTTTGACGGTGAATGGAGTTTGAATATGAAGTGAATAGGAGGTTCACCAATTTATATTTTCTATTAGAATTAACATGTTACTTATTCATATAGAAATAGTTTTAAGGAAATGAAATTCTTTAATGCAGAGAAACAGGCATTCATATTCTCCACTAAGTCAGTGGTTCTAAACCTGTGGGTGTGACCCTTTCACAGGGGTTGCATATCAGATATCCTGCATATCAGATATTTACAATTTATAACAGAAGAAAAATTACAGTTATGATATAGCAACAAAAATAATTTTATGGTTGGGGGTCACCAAAACCTGAGGAACAGTATTAAAGTGTTGCAGCATTAAGAAAGTTGAGAACCACTTAGTGACTAAGTAATTATGTTGGGTGATTTGATTCTATTTACCAGAACCTTGAAGTGTTAAATTAATTAACATCTTTAGGATATTTGTTTTGATAAAGTATCATATATATATATATATATATATATATATATATATATATATATATGAACTCAATTTTGTACTCTGAGGAACTGAGGTAGAAGGGTCACAAGGCAAGGCTAGCCTGAGCAACTAAGCAAGACCTTGTATCAAAAAATAAAATATAACAGAAAGTTTGGAGATACAGCTCAGTGTACAGAACACAGTCAAGAATGCAGGGGGACCTGCTTAATCTCTTACACTCCAAAAAAGGCAAGGTTTCTTTTGATATTCCTAGATTACATTAAAAAGTTAGGAACAGTAAAGCTGATTGTGATGGCTTCTTCCTGTAAACTCAGTGCTTGGAAAATTAAGGCAGAAGGATTGCTGTGTGTTTGAGATGAGTTTGGACTACATTATGAGTTCCAGGTCAGTGTGGGCTTCCATGAGACTCTGTATCAAAAATAACCAACCTTCTAAGCAAAGAAACACTAAAACAAGAAGCAAAACGTTACAAAAACATGTATTTTAGAAGAGTTTACATTTTAAGATATCTTTTAACTAGGTTAGAACGCATTACACTTTTTTCTTTTTTGACATGGTTTCTTTGTATAACTCTCACTGTCCTGGAACTCTCTCTGAAGACTAGGCTGGCCTTGAACCCAGAGATCCACCTGCCTCTGCCTAGCAAGTGCTAGGATTCAAGTGTGTACCACCACCACCCAAAACATTACATTTTAAACAATTTGTTCAAGTCAGATATTAACAAAGTAAATATTATGCAGAATATGTCAAAATTTCAATTACATTAACATGTATCTGGTTTAAAATACAAAGATAGGATTGAAGATATGAAATGTTATGGTTTTTATTTGGACAACTATTATTTTTTTAAGTAGTCTTAGATGTATTTTTTCAAGATAGTTTAATCTTTAAGAACAGGCCACATTTTATCATTAAAATAATATTTTATTGTACAACAAAACATAATTTTAAAAATACCTAAAATTACAATGGGAGAAAATTCAGTGACTTTTAGGTGCTAAGTATTAAAATACTACTACCACAAAATATCCCTAACTGATTCTCTCTCAAAAAAATGGATTATTTATAAAGTGAAAATTCCCTAAGCATGGTTGATATTTCAAAGAATGTATGGAATAAGACTTGTGTTTCATACTGACATAAGGAATCTAACAGTTTATAGCAATTTACAAATGCTCACATTGGTTTTTATCTTTACTAATCATGTTATTTGTAATATAGGGGGAAAAAGCATTGTGTTCTCAGTGCTTAACCAGAGATCAATTCTAAGAGAGCTTCTCTTCCATGCCAATGCTAGCTATTTCATTAATACTTACATGTTAAATACATGCAATGTATGGAGTTTCACAGATGAATACAATACCGTCCCCCCTCTTCTCAAAAACTCCATACTTTTCTGTGGATACAGATAAGCAAAACCACCCCGTTTAATGGTATACAATGGCATGGTATAATGAAGTCTTTTTCCCCCCTAGAGTTTGAATCATCGTTATTTATGCAAATAAAATTTTCTTCTCAACCCCTTGTTTAGCAAAAGAACCATAGAATAAACGAACAGACATATCGACTGATACTTCACACACTGAAATATTACTATGTTAATGCACTTTAATACATGCTTATGCTATAGGAGTCTCACATAAAACCAAGAGAGAAGCTGTGAAGATGATTCTGTGGTCAAAGTGCTTGCCCTGCAAGTGTGAGAATCTGAGTTTGATCCTCAGAACAAAAACAAACAAAGCTGGGTACAATGACATTACTTATAATCTCAGCACAGGAGAGAGTGAGAGCTGTTGATCCTGGGACTGGTTGGCCAGTCCACCTGGAGAGTTCTATGTTAGTGAGAGATGCAACATAAACAAAACAAAGTGTTTGGAGTCTGGGCAAAAGGCATGTGCCACCATATCCAGCATGCTTACATTATTTGTATGCCATGGCTTTGAAAATTGTTATGCATTTAACAAATAGTTATTGTGTAGTTCCCACTACCAAAGAATTGAGTTTACAAAGATAAATGGAAGAGGGTTCTGCCCCCACTAGAACCACCTTATGGCCCAGTGAATGGGGTGGGGGTGGAAAACTCACATGACCTCAATATAGTTAATGCTGTGATATATAAACCTATCAACACATGCTAATGCATTTTTTATTGACTTAGTCATTATCCATGCAACATGTATTTATTGAGTTCTTGCTAGGTACTGGGATCAATACTTAATGTAATGCTGAATAAAAAAAATCCATAGACCCTACTATCATGGAGAAAGTGATGATAATATTAAATGATCATATCAATTTAGCAGCTTAATTATTTATTTTTAATAATACCATTTTGAAAGTATTCTTGTAAACTCAAAGTATAAGGACTGAACCTCCAAAGCTGCCACCTCAATTAAATGTTTTCTTTGTAAGAGTTGTTGTGATCATGTTGTCTCTTCACAGCAATAAAAGAAGCCTAAGTAAGATAGAAGTTGGTACCAGGGACTGGGATATTGCTGTGATAGGCCTAACCATGTTTTCGTTTGGAATAATATGGACTTTGGGTTAGGAGAGTAGTGGAATGCTTTAGGTGCTGCTTAATGAGCCATACTAGTAGGAGCATGGAGGACAGTGGTACTGATAATGATTTGAAATGTCTGTAGCTGGCTCAAGAGGTTTCTGAGAGGAACTTTAGTATGTTGCCTAGAAATCATTCTTGTGATATTTTGGTGAAGGAAGTGGCTGCCTTTTGCCCTTGTTCAAAGAGTCTGCTTGAGGCTAAAGTCTCAGGACTAATTCCATTGGCAGAAGAAATCTCAAAACAGTGTAGTATAGACTCTGTTGTGTGGATATTAGTGGTAACGCTGATGAAGACTTATAACGAAAAGGAGCAAGCTGAGCAGGGTAAATTACAAAAAGTAAGTTTTCAGGAGAAAAGGAATACCAGGAAGTGGAATAAAACTAAGTCCTGTGTTCAAGGATGTAAACAGATTAAGAAATGGAATAAAGGGAGTGGTGACCTTAGGGCAAGATCCTACCCAGCTAAGTTTCCAACTTGTGAAAAAGAACTAAAGGAAAGCTTAGAGCCAGGTGGTGGTACTCACCTTTAATACAAGCACTGAGAAGGCAGAGGCTGGCGGATCTCTGAGTTTGAGACCAACCTTTTCTACAGAGCAAGTTTCAGGACACTCAAGCTTTGAAAGACAGAGAGCTGGTGAAGATGTACTTGAACAAGCAGCCAAGTTCCAGCCCCAGCAAGCAACAGAACTTACCAGCTTCAGCTATGTGATTCTGGCTTTAGGATTAAGGATCGAAGAAAGGAGTTATGGATTAAAGCCACTGAGGCCAGGCATTTGCCAGGGATGTTCCTGAATGGAGGCCTAGTGAAGCTGTGAAGTTGAAGCATGGATTGCCTTGAAGAACCCAAGATGTTAGAGATGCCAGACTCTTGGGATACCTGCCAGGAGAGCTGCTAACAGGGAGTGAAACCAGCCCAAGAGAAAGAAGTGTGTTGCAGACAAGAAAGAGAATGGAGTTGGAGATGTGGAGAGCATTATGACATCAGACATAGAGATGCAGAGTTTGGAATTTGCCCAGCTGTTTTTCTGTCTTGCTTTGGTCCACCATTTCCTTGCTATGCCCCCTTCCTTGTGTTTTGGAATGGTAGTGTATATCCTGTGCCATTATATGTTGGAAGTATGTGATGTGCTTTGTGATTTTGATCTTTAAAGGTGATTACACTTAAGAGATTGCATGAAGCCGGGCGGTGGTGGCACACGCCTTTAATCCCAGCACTCGGGAGGCAGAGCCAGGCAGATCTCTGTGAGTTCGAGGCCAGCCTGGGCTACCAAGTGAGTTCCAGGAAAGGCGCAAAGCTACACAGAGAAACCCTGTCTCGAAAAAAGCAAAAAAAAAAAAAAAAAAAAAAAAAAAAGAGAGATTGCATGAATCTCAGGAGAGACTTTGGACTTTAAATCATTGTTGAGACTGTAATAGACTATGGGACCTTTTGAAGTTGGACTGAATGTATTTTTTTTTTTTTTGTATTATGATATGACTATAAGCCTTTGGGGGCCAGGGAGTAGAATGTGGTGATTTGAAAGAAAATGGCCCCCAAAGGGAATGACACTATTAGGAGATGTGGCCTTGTTGGAGGAAGTGTATCACTGTGGGGGTGGGCTTTGAGATCTCTTGCTCAAATTTCCCTCAGTGTGACAGTCAGTTGACTTCCTGCTGCCTTCTGGTCAAGATGTAGCCTGCACCACATCTGCCTACACACCTCCATGTTTCCTGTCATGATGATAATGGGCTGAACTTGCCACCTCAATTAAATGTTTTCTTTCCAAGAGTTGTCATGGTCATGGTGTCTCTTCACAGCAATAAAACACCCTAAGACAATATCTTAATATATTTGCCTGTTTGTAAGTAAAGGCACTTGATGTCTTCTTTGCTAAGAGGCCATTTCAAATAGTAACTTGAAAAATACCTATTAATAAATGAGTATTTAAATAGTATTTAAGTGAAATGGATCTCTGCATCCAGATCCCTCAGTAGTTGGATGAGGTTTCTAGCACAACAATTAGGGTGTTTGGCCATCCCATCACCAGAGTAGGTCAGTTCGGGCTGTCTCTCGACCATTGCCGGCAGTCTGTTGTGTGGGTATCTTTGTGGATTTCTGTGGGCCTCTCTAGCACTTTGCTTCTTCCTGTTCTCATGTGGTCTTCATTTACCATGGTCTCCTATTCCTTGTTCTCCCTCTCTGTTGTTGATCCAGCTGGGATCTCCCGCTCCCCCAAGCTCTCTTTCCCTCGACCCTCGCCTTTCATTACCCCCCACTCATGTCCAGGCTGTTCATGTAGATCTCATTCCATTTCTCTGTCATTGGGCAATCCCTGTGTCTTTCTTGGGGTCCTGTTTTCCGGGTAGCCTCCCTGGTGATGTGAGTAGCAGACAATTCATCCTTGTTTCATGTCTAGTATCCTGCTATGAGTGAGTACATACCATGTTTGTCTTTCTGAGTCTGGGTTACCTCACTCAGGATGATTTTTTCTAGATCCATCCATTTGTCTACAAACCTCATGATGCCATTGTTTTTTTCTGCTGAGTAGTATTCCATTGTGTATATGTACCACATTTTGTTTATCCATTCTTCAGTTGAAGGGCATCTGGGTTGTTTCCATGTTCTGGCTATTACAAACAATGCTGATACGAACATAGCTGAACAAGTGCTCTTATGGTGTGGTTGAGCATTTCTTGGGTATATGCCCAAGAGTGGTATAGCTGGATCTTGGGGGAGATTGATTCCCAATTTTCTAAGAAAGCGCCATATTGATTTCCAAAGTGGTTGTACAAGCTTGCATTCCCACCAGCAGTGGAGGAGAGTTCCCCTAGCTCCACATCCTCTCCAGCATAAGGTGTCTTCAGTGTGGATCTCTGGGAGTCCAATTAACGAGAATGAGGAGGGTTTATATGAGTGAGAATTGTTGAGACCAAGGTTGGATAAAGCACAGGGACAAATAGCCAAATGAATGGAAACACATGAACTATGAACCAATGGATGAGGGGTCCACACTGGATCAGGCCCTCCGAATGGGTGAGACAGTTGATTGGCTTGATCTGTTTGGGAGGCATCCAGGCAGTGGGACCAGATCTTGTGCTCATTGCATGAGTTGGCTGTTTGAAACCTGGGGCCTATGCAGGATTATTTGGCTCGGCCTGGGAGGAGGGGACTAGACCTACCTGGACTGAGTCTACCAGGTTGACCTCAGTCTGTGGGGAAGGCTTTGCCCTGGAGGAGATGGGAATGGGGGGGGGCATTGGGGGGAAGGTGAGGGGGACGGGAGGGGGGAGAACAAGGGAATCCGTGACCGATATGTAGAACTGAATTGTATTGCAAAATAAATTAAAATAAATTCAAAAAAAAATAGTATTTAAGTGAAATGACAGAAATAGAATCAGAAAGATCATTTTTAACTCTGCTTAGTCTTGTGATACAAAGCAAATCTTTATGCTCCCAAGAACCTAGGTATAAGATTGTAAGGGTGGCAGAGGCAGGTGGATCTTTGTGAGTTCAAGCCCAGCCTGGTCTACAAATCGAGATCCAGGAAAGGCGCAAAGCTACACAGAGAAACCCTGTCTCAAAAAAAAAAAAAAAAAAAGATTGTAAGGGAAAGCTAATGTCTTAAATTACATAGATGTCTGTTTTTTAACCTTTCTTTTATTTATTCTTTGTGTCCTTCACATCATGCATCTTGATCCCATTCATTTTGCATCTCTGCATATCCACCCTCTGTCATTGCAACCCCTCTAGTAAAATTTAAGAGAAAAAAGAAAAGAAGAAAAAAGGGGGAGGGAATCTCATCATGGAAGCTGCAGTGTGACACAGTGAGTCACACAGTAAACCCTTCTGTCCATATATTTTACCTGCAAGTGTTCACTGTAAAGAGTTCTTGGTCTAGTTTGAGGCCTCTGGCTTCTGCTGCGCTATCAGTGCTGGTCCTCACTAGGACTCCTGTTGTTCATCTTGCTGTTGCCCCACGTTGTGGAAATCCTGAAGCTTTGGGTCTGTAGAACTGGTCTCTTCAAGTGCTCAAGCAGATCACAGGTGGGGTAAATGTTGGGGTGGGCCAACCCATAACCCTGGTTCTGGGTCTGGGTAGTTGCAGGGTTGGTCAGCCTGCCAGCTCTCCCTTGTCTTCATCGCCAGGGTGAGCTCTCCTGCATTTCCTTGGCAAGTTCACCCTTTCCAGCCATGAGCAAGGGGTGGGGCCAGTTCTCCTGCTTTCTTGTCCCCAGGGTTGGCCCTGACAGTGTAGTGGACACCTACAGTTTCAGGGCCAGTCAACTCAACTTGGTTGCCCAGGCAAAGTACTGAGTGCTGCAGCTGGTGAGGGGCTGGGACAGCTCTTTTGCTCTTAAGATCTCAGAACCAGCTCTCCCATCTGCCTCAGGCACTGCAAGGCATAAAGTCAAAAGGCAGTGCAGAGTTTGGTATTACCCTTAGAATAGCCCACTCTTAGGAGAACTCAGGGTCCTAGAACAGCCACAACAATCCCTTCAGAGTTCCAAATGACCTAATGACCTCCCTCTAGGCCTACTTCTTAAAGGTCTAGGGCACTTCCTTGTTTGATCACACTGGCTGCCTTGTTTCCATTACATGAATGCTGGGAGGTGGAGTGGGGAGCAGCTAACAAGCCATATCCTAACCTAGTTACAAAAACAAAACTAGGACAGTCAGACAGGCAGACAGACAAACAGACAAAAGAGAGGTAGGGGGAGGGAGAGAGGGAGAGGGAGGGAGAGAGGGAGAGAGGGAAAGAGAGAGAGGTGGGGGAGGGAGGAAGATGAAGGGAGAGAGGGAGAGGAAGAGAGAGGGAGGGAATGAGAGAGAGAGATGGAGGGAGGGAGAAAAGAGATCTCAAAAGAAGGTAACACTAGCTCATTAAAGGGGTAACTATTCCACATATCTCTTTAGCATGTATTAAAATGAGCATGCCTTCTTCCTAAGAGTGGTCATACCTTCCTGAGGGGGTGGTCCCTTGGCCAGGTGATTGACTAGCAGAACTGGATTACCTTACTGGTTTATGTTTTGAGCGTCTTGGAATGTTAAGTCTCCAGCTATGACACATTATAAAGGATTATGCCCTAAAAACAGCTAAGTCTTAACCATTTCCAACAGAAGCTACTGTTGTTTACCACATGTTATAAAGATGTCTATAATGGAAAGAGCTAATAGGATGTTCACCCACGGATAGGACAAAGAAGATTCTGTGAGTGGAACATTTGACTGATAACTCCAGCATAATTTTCACAGATCCCTATTAGTTGAGATCTGATGGATGTTGTAAACATCAGTTTTCTGATGTTTTACCATATAAAGCAATTTAAAACTATATAACATTGAGAAAATATTCAGACTGCCTAAAATCATTTTGCAGCTTATTAAATTTTGATTAATTAATTAATTAAATTTTGATTAATTTTAATTAATTAAAATTTCTTTACAGCATATATATTATATATTGTGCCAATCTTGTATTAAATTAATGTAGAAATTCAGTAGATTTACAATGTTTCTGTTTATAAAAAATTAACTAGAATTAATGTATTTATTCTTTCTGTCCAAGTTACATGGATTAATTGGTATTTGGAATGAAACCAGGAAAAATTAATCAATAATTAAATCAAAGAAAAAGATACCTTTGATAATTAACACATCAATGGCATTAATGAAATTGTCCATATACATATCTGAAATTCTGCAAAGCATTTCCCTTGGATTTTCAGTTTGTTATTTTTAATGCATTGCATTTTAGCAATGGTACTGCAGAATAATACTCTAAACATAATTTAGTTTATGTTTCATTTGTGGGAGAGTTAATGATGTTGGGAAGTAAGTAGTGTTAAGAAATTATAAAAGATAGATTTCCTTCTTTAATGGCATCATTAAAGATCATTTTACTTTTGATGCTTATCTTAGAAAAATTAGTTTCTGGGATCAAGGAATTTGAGCATTGTTTATAAGCCATTATATCCCATCCATAATAATTATAACCTCATAAGAGGAAGTAGAAGAGGCGGAGGGGAAGGAGAAAAAAATATACTTGTGTTGATGAGCTGGTTGGAAACTTTTAAAATATTTTAGGAGTGTTATGAGCAGTATCAGTCTTCCAACCTGCCTCAGCCCTTCATGTCTCTAGCTGTAAACTTGGACAAAAGGTATCAAACCAGCACATTAGGACAATGTTACCCAACTCTGTTGGAGAAAAACAGGCCATTCTTTTTGGGAGAGACAGGCAGGACCTGAGCTAAGGAGACCAAAGTTTTTGGAAATGATAAATTTCTACTTAGGAAACTCAACACTGATTAGGATCAAAGTGAAGTGCTGATGAGCACCCAGGACAAATGGGGCAGGGGACAGAAGGACAGGTGAAATACACATAGTGAGTGCTTTACTCCTGGACTTCCAGCAACAAAACCATCTCCAGGTCTTAGCTCAGGAGGGTTGGGAACCTTCTTGGGACAAAATGATGATTCTGGTACCGAGTGTATGAAGAAATGAAGAGTGAAAATAAAAAGTTTTAAATATATGTTTTTGATTGATTATTTTAATGTGATGTGTATATGTGTGTGCATAAGTGTGTATGCATGTGGATATGTGTGCATGCATGTATTTATAATTGCAATGGACACAGAAAAATGAAGTTTTGTTGGAGTCTGATACAATAATAAATGCTTTCTAATGCTTAATGTCATCCTGTGATAATGATTTAACTCTTACATATATGTTGAGGGCCTTTGAATTGAATATCACCTCCTTCCATGTCCCATTCTCAGATTCAAGTTGAAGGTTATTTATCAGAACATTGACATTCTCACGATCAAGGGCAAAAGCCTAGTGAAGTGACATGGTATCACAAATCTGGTAGTTCAGAACAATCTCTGAGGGTCAGAAGCATAGGCTTGACGTAAATTTTGAGTTGCAGGGGACTAAAACCAAGGTGTTTGCTGTCAGCTCTACTTGATTTCTCAGTATTTCAAGTTCACAGTAGAGTACAGTTCCTCGAGAGTAGGATTTGGGTCTGCTTTTCCTTGCTGTCTCTCTATGGAGGGGTATTCTAGTTTCTGGAGTCTCTCTGAAATCTGAGCACACAGACTCCCTAGATCTTAAGACAAACAGTGGGGAGACTGATTCTTTCTCATGTTTGGTAACTCTAATGTCCCTTCTGCTATGTCATGCTCCTTGCTTTCTCACCAACCACTTCTTCCTAGTTGAGTCTATTCTTCATCTTCTGCTTTTCAGAACTAATGTGAACACATTGGACCTGAGGTTGGTTGGGTAAGGAGTTAGACGTGGGGTATCCAAGGAAACAGCAGTTGACCCTCATGTCAGTTACAATCTCTCCCTTTGTGGTTAAACATTTTTGAAGATTCTGATAGGATCTTCCTGCTAAAGCAGTGGGTATTGGGGTGGGGTGGGGCGTCTCCTTATCCATGACACATACATATCTTCTGCATCCTCAGAAGAAACCAGCTTCATTATAATCATTTGCATTGCTCTTTTGACCCTCCTTGTGGATTTTTCAATAAAATCTCGGCAAAGAATAACATAAAAGGAAGATCTGGTCCCTTATGCTGTGGGAGATTAGAAACAGTTACTTTCACACAATGAATACACAACCCATCTCAGAAATATTCATTAAGGGACTGTAGGATTAACAAACCCAGAATCTTTTGCTCCCACCTACGTCTCTGGTTAACTTGCTCCTGTGTCTTTGCAGTATGGGTTGGCTTCCTGTCACTGCAATAAATCTTCTCTAGAGTGCACGTGTGCTATCTCTCATTGCAATAAATCTGATCCTTTTTGTCCACTCTTGAATTCTATCCTCAGCTGACCAAGTCCCTCCTAGACTCCCAGTTCCGATGGCAGATTCACCAGATAATAAAGGACAATCTTCCTATTTTTAAAGTTAGTGATTAATGACCTTAATTATACCCACAAAGTCCCTTCACTGTAGTACTTAGAATAGTGTTTGGCTGAATAAGTGGGAGACAAGAGTCTTTGGGGGATATCTTGAAAGTTTTGCCTTTAGAATTTTAAGACTGTGATAAATCTCCTAATATCTACATGTATTAAAGGGACTGTTGAAAGGCAAGATCAATAGAAATAAAAAAATACCTCGAGTTGGGAAGAGGTATACTAGCAGAGAATGGTGTTCTGAGCTTAGAGGAATTGTGTATCTACCTTATAAAACTGTTTCATAAAAGAAACAAAGACATTTAAAATTTGTTGCTGAGGCATGGAGTCCCCACTCCAGGTACTTGGATTCATAGTAAAGGCATTTGAACCTGAACACAGAAGGGCATTCAGATCCAGGATAGTATATTGGAGTCAGAGAGGCTCAAGGTAGGCAAGCTTGCAACCTCAGTAGTAGCCAGGTGAAAGATGGAAAGGGGAGAGTAGAAAGTTATGGTTTCTGAGTAGGAGTCAGAAAGCAGGAAAGCCCAGCAGATAGAATCAATGGATGCTGAGGGGTGGGTTTCTGAGGTACATGGGTTCTTATCTTTTAGAAGTACAGTGTCCCTCTCGTTCCTATACTTTGCCCTTGAGAGTGTCAGTTTTCTTTACACTATTTGGTTTAGGCTGATCCTTTTTCAGACTCCAAAACACTATTTCCTCTGCAGCATGAAGGGTCACATCTCAAAGGTCTCCTCACCTAGTCTACACATGGGAGACCTTGCCGGTGCACCTCAAAGGGCACGTTGCTGTGATGATTAATACTGACTGTAAATTTAATGTGAGTTGGAATCAACTGAGAGACATGCTTCT
This sequence comes from Peromyscus californicus insignis, assembly GCF_007827085.1. NCBI lineage: Eukaryota > Metazoa > Chordata > Mammalia > Rodentia > Cricetidae > Peromyscus > Peromyscus californicus. Next base: position 46,451,435 of record NW_026294447.1, on the reverse strand, counting down.
AGGAAGGTCTTAGAAGGCATTTCTGTGAAGAAATAGCTGAAGGAAATAGACCCACTTCCTTAGTGACCGATATGCTCCTGTGACAGCCTGGATATTAAGAAGTCTAAAAACAAACAAACAAACAAACAAAAAACCCAAAAAACAAAACCAAGAAAACAAATAAAAATAACCCACTTATGAATGTGGAGTATCAAGTTCATGTTTAGCTCTCATAGTGGAATTTCAAAGCAAGGATTGTCTTTTGAGGCTCACCTCTGCAAAGTTTTCCTCCATTTCTATGCTTTGAAATTATTTACTTTTTATTTTTATTCATATGTATATATATATATGAATAAGTATATATATTTCTATGTATATATGTCTATGAGTGTGTGCCACATGTGTATGGGGGCCTGAGGGCCAGAAGATGGTGTCAGATTCTCTGGAGCTAGAGTTAGATGGTAAGCCATCTCTCCAGGTCCTCTGTACTTTTAAAAAGGGGCAGCTAAAATGGTCAGGTAAAAATGGTCCTTCCAAACTTCAAGGGGGCAAAGAGAATGAATCCAAAGTCACACAGATTTGCTGGTTTGCCTCTGGAAGAAGGAAATGGGTGCCATCTGGGAGGAGATTTCATTTGCTGCCTAATTAATTCTCCATGTTCCCTGATATGCTAGTGCATAGCTCTTAGATACAACTGGAAGAGGGAACAGATGGTGTCTTGCAGTTACCTATTGCCTACTGTGATCTTCTCCCTAATTAATCTAAATACAGCACCCATTATTTAATCTTAATCAAAACTTCAACTAGCTAAGTTTTTTTTGTATCATTATGAAGTTATTTTCCTTTGTTACTGTTTGCTTAATGCATCCTGATGTTTGCAATGAGTTGTAAGGCCTTAAAATGGTTGCAGAAGCATCCACATCAGGCGTGGTAGTGTTTCCTTCTGAAACTGCACAGTTAGCAGGTCCTCTAGTTGTTAATGTCAGAACTCTAATCTAGTGTCAACTGGAATGAATGGTCTGAAATTTTTTTTAAGCTAATGAGTCACATAAGCACAATAAAGGTCGTATTCTTTTTAAAAAATATTTCGCTTTGTTTTATTTTATGTGTCTCTCTGTGTTTATGCCATATGAATGTAGGTACTTGCATAGACCAGAAGATGGTATCAGATCCTGGGAGCTGGTTTTACAAAAGGTTGTAAGACACCTGACAGGGATACTGGGAACCAAACTCAGCTCTTGTGAAAGAACAACACATACTCTCAGCAGCTGAGCCACCACTCCATCCCTTCATATTTTTTATTAGAAATAATAATAATAATAATAATAATAATAATAATAGTAATAAAGATTCTGTAGCTATGCCTAAGATTATATGTATAGGACTTAGGACTGTGAAACATGAATATCTAATTTTCCTTGTTATCATTAATAAATATTAAATTTTCATTTTAATATTACTAAATCTGTGGCTTTCAAAAGTATCTCTTCCCTTCCCTTCTTAAGCCTAGATTTCTCCAATTTATTCTCTCTGCCCACCAGCCCCGCCTATTCCTCTCTCTGCCTAGTTATTGGCTATTCAGCATTTTATTAGACTAATCAGGTACCTTAGGGAGGCAAGGTAAAATAGCAACACATCTTTTTCATGATTAAACAAATGCAGCATAAACAAATGTAACACATCATTTTTTAGTTAAAATAATATACCATGACACATTACGCTAGCATATTTTTCACGTAGGACATGTTGTAGGTCAAAGATTTTTGTGGCTGGCTTGGTTAACACACTTCTCTTTTGGTAGCTACCAGAGTATCTTTCCTCAGCCAAGAGATTAGAATGTGAGGGTGAAAGCTCCATACAGGCATCAGCTCGACTTCTCCATATTCAATAAGCTATGTGGGCATTGTCTTCAGAAATAGGGGCCAGCTGTCAGTTTGTGGAGAGCAACTGCTTGTCTTAGCCACAGACTGGATTGTTTGAGGATTTCCATGTGGACCCCTTGGCCAACAACTCAATTGAATACAACCCAGTACTGCCACTGGAGGCCTCACCTGATGACAACAGATGGCCTTGAGACTCCATTAATAGGAGTTCTCATTGGGGTCACCTTCATATATTTTAGGAAGTTTCCACTGAACTAGGAGAAGATCTTTGTGCTCTGTTGCGGATGGGGTCAGAGTGGGAAGGGAGACCACATCAGGTTTCCTGATACAGAGCTAGGGATGAGATGAGGGCTAGGATGTTGGATTTCAGGAGCTGTAGGAGAGGTATGGGGCAGCCTTCAGCCCACTTGTCACCCTGGGAGGAGTGACTCTTGGGATCACAGGAGGTGCTTGATGGGACTGGGATCTGGAGCAAAGCAACAAGCTGGGGGATATCAGAAAAGGACGATATATGGAATCCACAAGAGGTGGGGTGCAGGGAAGGTTTCCAGATGTGTTCTGCTGGGGATGAGGCTGGGGAATTGGATCTGGGGGAACAGGGAGCTACCCTCATTTCTTGTAGCTAGAAAAAGAAAAAACTAATTATGAATTAGTACAGAAAACAACCTCAATTAAGCAAACATACATTTTATTTTAATAAAGTAATTAGCCTAATGGTACAGTGATTATATATAATGTATGTTTATATATATGCATATATATATATATAGATGCATCATCACAGTAAACAGATTTTGTTTTTTCTATCAGTCATGGTAGAATACTTTGTATTTCCTGACCCTAGGACTACTTTACCTAGTCAGGCATTTAAATGAGAGAAATAACCAAAATATCTCAATAAGAATATATCTTAGATACAATGTAACTGGTCTCAGTACTCCTGATGGATACTATACCACACACAAAGAATTACAATGAAGTATTGGTTTATTAAATTATAGTTTAAAACTGAGTACTGTATTAAAATAATTAATGGAGAAAGAGATGAAGATCAAGTAAGTTCAAGAAAGTGGCAAAAACCTAAATGTTAACTATGTAGGAAGCACACAAGAGATACTTCTGAAGAGTTCTAGGACACCAATGAACTAAGTTATTAGGAAGTCCCATTCAGATATTGATGACTTATCTTTGGGCTATTTGGTTATTTCTCTCATATAAGCTGTAGGAAGGCCACACATAAGAACTGAATAATTCCTTAGACATGATGTATGGGCAGGGAGGAAAAGAAAATACCTTAGGTAAGATATAAGGAGATTGACATTTTTTATTGATTGAGCAGTGATGAAAGTTCCAGATGAGGGCAGTGGAAACTCTGGGGCACAGTCAGAAGGTCGTGAGATATAGAAGCAGTGAACTCTTTCCACTTTAGCTGCACAGAAGTAAACAGCCAATAGGCAGGCCCAGCTGAGGCATTTACAGAGAGCTGTGCTTACACTCATCTTTGCTTCCCTGGAGCATAAAACAGGATGAAACAAAATGGGTGAAACATTTAGGAATGGAAAGAATAGGTATTTTTTAAGGAGGATTGTTGTGAGTTTCTTCACATCCACTCAATAATCAGGTTCATTATTCTCCACTTGAGTAAAATGCATGTTGCGTTTGTCCTGTGTCCTATCATCACCTTCTCTGGGAAATCTGGGCATTTGTTCATTTTGTAACACACGTTGATCCCAAACAGTGAGCCAAGCACATTTCTAAATTCTGGGGATTAAAAGTAAATTAGATGCGATCTCTGATTCCTGGAACCAACCCCCCAGATTTGTGAAAGAGTCGTGTAAAAAGCCAAAGTTGAATAACAATGCAGAATGTAGGTGAACCATAGCAAAAAAATGGAATGCATAATGAATCAATTCTCCAACTAGCTACACAGAAACATAAAAAATATCTCATTAAGAATGTATCTTAGCTAAAATGTAACTGGCCTCAGTACTCCTGATGGATACTATTCTAGACTCTACTGAAATCTATTCATCAGAAGGGAATTTGTCACCTTAAAAACACCATTCTAGTGCAATTTAGCACTTTATGACATTTCCTCCAGTACTGAGCCAACATATATTACCTTTCAAATTGTTTGGGAGATTTTCTCAGAAATCATATTATAAATCCAAAGATTAAATCATTAATATCTGAATGGAACTTTCTAATAACTTAGTTCATTGGTGTCTAGAACTCTTCAGAAGTATCTTTTGTGTGCTTCCTACATAGTTAACATTTAGGTTTTTGCCACTTTCTCAAGTTCACATGATCTTCCTCTCTTTCTCAATTATTTTAATACAGTACTCAGTTTTAAACTATAATTTAATAAACCAATACTTCAATGTAATTTTTTTGTGAGTGGTATATTTTTATGTGTTTCTGTGTAGGTGTGCCTGCACATGTATGGGCGTGGTGAACAGATGTCAATGTCCAATGTCTTACTCAATTACTCCCTACCTTATTTTTTGAGGTGGAGTGTAGGAGTCCAGCTCCAACCTTTCGAAGAGTTCTTGCGGGGAGGAGAGAGGAATGAGAAAGTATTAGATAGAAATATAGGAGAAGATAAGAGAGACAGAGACACAGGATAGCTTCATGAGGCCCCTAGGTTAATACCCAGCTGTAAGGGAAGTTCGCAACTGCCTCGAGATTTATTCTAATGGACTTTTTATACACTACCAAGAGGAGAGGCAAAAGATCTCCCCCTTTCAAGATTAAAGCACAACGTACAGCCAAGTGTAGACCCTTCAAAACACTTGGTACCCATTCCCCTGGCCAAATCATCCCATTTTACAGGCCTGCTGGGTAAAGCAAGCTCAGATTCTCTGACCTTGAGTAAGATATTACTAGGGAGCCTCTTTTGGCCCCACATTGGAGTTTTTCATTGAAGCCAGAGTTCACTGATTTGGATAGACTGGTTGCCTTACAGTCCTCAGAGATTGTGGTGATATTTTATTTGTGCTTTAATAAAACTTGCCGGAGATCAGGGGGAAAAGCCAGCCCTTTTAAGTAAACAAGAAGTGAGGCAGCACACGCCCTTAATCCTATCACTTAGCAGGCAGGGTCTCTGTGTGTTCAAGGCTACACTAGGGAACAGAGTCAAGCATGGTGACACATGCCTTTAATCCCAGTACCAATCATAGAGACCCGGAGGTCTGTGCAGACAGACAAAGTGACAGAGCTATGTAGGAAGAGAAGTGAGGTAGCTGGGCTAAGATAGCCAATGAGAGGGCAGAACAGCAAGGCAATAAAGGCGTGGGTAGACAGTAAGTAGCTCGCATTTGGAAGCTGCAGAGTTGGTGAGGTAAGGTTAGCTGTGGCTTTCCCAATTTCCCTGATCTAAGGCTTTCACCCCTATATCTGGCTCTGTGTTTTTTATTTAATAAGACCATTTAGAAATTCGTCTACAAGGGATCCTGTTTTCTCAGTCTCCCCAGGACTTGGATTACAGGTACAGGTTGCCATGCTCCGGCTTTTTACATGGGTCCTGGGAATCTGAACTCAGGTCTTAATGTCCAAGTAGAAGCACTTTACCAACTGATCTATCTTCGCAGCCCCTTTAATATATGTTCAGGGAATTGTGTTAAGTTACAAATTGAACTTTTAAATGTTTATTTGTTGTTTGTTTGATGCTTGTTTCCTTCTGTGACACGGTCTTCCTTTGTCACTGAGGCATCATAGAAATCACTATGTAGCCCTGTCTGGCCTTGAACTTGTAGCTTAAACCTTCTAATTACTAAGATTATATATGTTAAACCATCATATTCAGCTCCAAATAGAACTTTTAATTTAGGTTCTATCTATGTATTTAGCTATTTTTGTGACATCTTAATCCTCATACTCATCCAAAGGAAATAAAATGATTCTCCTTTTGATTGAATAATTTGTTAATATTATTAGAACAAATGTTAGAAGAAGATACAGAAGGGTTGAATGGCTTGAAGATCTTATCAAGTTGTATAGTTAGGAACCATCCACAGTAGCCTAATTCTGGAGTAGTGAGAAATGAATGGCATGGTAGATTTATGCATTTAGTAGGCAATTGGGTCAATCCCTTTGGGTATATTCAGCGGTCATTTTCTCAGGACACTTGAATACAAGTGTAATAAGGCAAAGATAATACAGACAACTGAAAATGATGGGAGGTAAATGCTCCCATCTTTACATAGATATCATAGGTATTCATATCAATCAATGTAAATGTCATAAAGCTACTAGTTTACATCTGGTGAAGCATAGCTCACAAGCCTGCACCCACGTGGGTGAGCAGTCCTGGTGCTCCATAAGGCAGCAGCGCATTCTCTTCTCTTGTCCAGCTTTGAGAAGCATTGACCTTGCTTAGTGTCCTAAATCCTACTCAGACCATAGCTGCCTCAGTTACTCTCTTCTCTTGAGGAGGTCTAAGAAAGTCAGAACCACAGCCAAACACTAGGCAGAGCTTCAGAAATCCCACAGAAGAGTGGGAGGAAGGATTGCAGAAGCCAGAGGGGTCAAAGACACCACAAGAACACAGCCACATAATCATCTAACCAGGGTTCATAGGGGCTCACAGAGACTGAAGCGACAATCAGGGAGCCTGTATAGGTCTGACCTAGGTCCTCTCCATATATGTTATGGTTGTATAGCTTGGTGTTCTTGTGAGACTCCTAACAGTGGGGATGAGGGCTGTCTCTGACTCTTTTGCTTGCTTTTGGGACACTTTTCTCCTACTGGGTTGCCTCATCCAGCCTTGAAATGAGGGTATGTGCCTAGTCTTACTGTAACTTGTTTATGCCATGCTTGGTTGATATGCTTGGGAGGCCTGCTCTTTTCTAAAGGGAAATAGAGGAGGAGAGGATCTTGAGGAGAGGGAAGGTTGGAGGAGAGACTGGGAGGAGAGGAGGGAGGGTAAGAAACTGTAGTTGGGATGTAATATATGAGAGAAAAAATATTCCAAGTCAGAATGTATCAGAAAAGAGAGAGAGAGAGAGGGAGAGAGAGAGAGAGAGAGAGAGAGAGAGAGAGAGAGAGAGAGAGAGAGAAGGAAGTCAGACCTCGTGTTGTGTCCTGGGTCCTGCTCAGGCTCAATGAAGGCATTCTGTTACAGATTTGTGCAAGTTTTCAAAGTCCTTCAAAACTTGGTGATCAGAGCATTCATACTGACAGTCATAGGTCAGTACTCAAGACAGATTAGCAGTGAATGGTTTGGTAACTGCTAATTCTATGCACTATTCTTCCAGAAATAATAAATAAATAAAATAAAACAAAAACCCCATGAGAAATGATTTTTCACTGTACTGAAACCCAAATTAAGCTAATGAGCAACAATAAAACCCTAAGCATCCTAACTAAACTTTTAAAAATCCCACTCAAGAATGAATTTAGCACAGTGTGCAGTGGGTAAAAAGGACTTGGTAAGTAGTACTTATATGAGAATGCAAATGAAGATGTTAAGTACTGTCTCACCTTGTTCATGAGATTGTACAGGAATAACCAAAGGAACTCTTATACTTCCAGGTCCCTTGCTCTCTAAACTTTAACTTATCCTCAATCAAAGAAATAAATGACTAATCAATCTATCTGGGGGAGCAAATGTGCTAATTAGTTGTAAGTCATTTAGTTTTTAAAGCTTTAAAAACCTATTCATTTTAAAATTTAACTAAGTGTAGGTACCATTTTTAAGAATCCAATCACATTTCTGTTAGGGTGTCATAGTTGGGTGAGTGAAGGGTGAAAAAAAAAGAATAAATAAGAGATGCTTCAGGCCCTTCCTATTATGAATGCTAGAGTGAATGAAAAGCATCCATGCAAGCAAGGTGATAGCTTCACCTGGTTCATAAAAGGATCGATTTGTAAATCGAGAATGTGTGTCCATCTCCATCACAATTAAAATGACAGGTCTCTAGTTTCAGTTGCAAAGAAAGTATGAAGGGAATATATAAACATATCATTATTCCAAAATTGTAAAGTCCCGTCTCCCATTTAGGCACACAGCTTATTAAACTTTTGGATGATTAAGCCAAGAAAGAATTAGAAGCAGCAGTTTTCTTTTGTTTCTGCAGCAAATTCCTGATAACATTTTTATAGCCTGTCTAAAGCAATGGCTTAAATCCTAGTTTATCTCAACATTTAAGCTGCTCCATCTTTCCATTTATATACCGTAGTAAATATCCATCTTCATCACTGTGGAAGATAAACTATTTGTATTCTCATCTTATTCTTCATAAGCAATCCCAAATATTGCCACAAATAAAAGGGAAAATAAGCTAGGAGTTAAATAAGATAATGGCAAGTTAGATACTGTACAATATATTTCTAAACCATTAACAAGCAAATGGGATATAAACAAATCAATATCAGAACCTATAAAAGCATGAAAAGGCAAGACATCAGCATTTAAAGAATGCTCTTGTCAGTATATTACTGGAATCTGCTACAGACATGTGCTCTGGGGAGTAGTCAATTTACTTTTATTGCTCTGGTTATGAGTTGACTATTCTGGGAGAAACAGTCAGAAGACAGTGAGAGAAAACCATTTGTTTTCTCTAGTCATTTGGGGTGAATTCTTACAAGGTGAGATACAAAAAAAAAAAAAAAATCACAGCAACATTCCAGGAAACCTAGGGGACTTTTCAGAGGAGTTTGACTGCACATAAAGTTTTCACTCACCTGAAGCCTCCTGAGCATTACACAAGGACTTATGACAAACGTCTTACTCCCAAGACACTGGAAGTTGAATCAGTACTTTAAAAACATTAACCAATAAGAAACACTAAGATAGGGTGAGTTTTATGAAAACTTACTTGATCTGCTCCTACTAGAAGAAAGAGACTACTCCAGGCAGAACCATGTATTTTTTTTTTTTTTTGGCTTTTTAAAAAAAATTTTATTTTATAATTTAATTTAATTTTATATATCAGCCACAGATTCCCTTGTTCTCCCCACTCCCGCCCCCACTTTTCCCCAGCCCACCCCCCATTCCCATCTCCTCCATGGCAAAGACTCCCCTGAGGATTGAGTTCAACTTGGTAGATTCAGTCCAGGCAGGTCCAGTCCCCTCCTCCCAGGCTGAGCCAAGTGTCCCTGTATAAGCCCCAGGTTCCAAACAGCCAGCACATGCACTGAGGACAGGACCCGGTCCCACTGCCTGGATGCCTCCCAAACAGATCAAGCTAATCAACTGTCTCACTTATCCAGAGGGCCTGATCCAGTTGGTGGCTCCTCAGCTATTGGTTCATAGTTCATGTGTTTCCATTCTTTGGCGATTTGTCCCTGTGCTTTTTCCAACCTTGGTCTCAACACTTCTTGATCACACAAGCCCTCCTCTTTCTTGCCAGTTGGACTCCTGGAGCTCCACCTGGGGCCTGGCCGTGGATCTCTGCATCCAGTTCCCTCAGAGAGAAAAAAAGAACCGTGTATTCTTTCAGCTGATTATAGTGCCCGTTATCATCAATTGTTATTCCCCCCCCCCCCTTTTTTTGTGATGGTCAATGAGGCTGGTTGGGAAACTTACTTAATAATGAAACCCTGGGTTTCCTTTTAAGTGTTTCAGAATGGCAATTTTCATTAGTCTTTAAGTGTTTATTATAACTCAGCTCTCCCTGGGTTCCATTCTTACTGCTGCCTCTTTATTTCACAGTGGTAACATTATCTGCATTGGATACTTAAGGGGCATTAATCTGCTCAGCTTGCCACACCAGAATACATAGCAGGATGAATGGCTTAAGCAACAGATATTTATATTTGGGACATTAGAAGTCCAGGAACAATGTACCTTCACGGGCTGGTTTCTAATGAGTCCTTACTTCCTGCCTTGTAGAAAGCATTCCTCCTATGGACTTTCCTTTTCTTCTATGTGCTCTCAGAAGGAAAGATACTCTTATACAATTCCATTGCTTCCTTTTATAAGGATATCAGCCCTGTCAGACTAAGGACCTCCATTAATGTTAACTATCCTTTTAAGTGTCCAGTATCTGAAGCTATATCACATTGAGGGGTCACGCCTCAACATACGAAAAATATGTGCATAATTTAGTCCATAACCTAAGACCTCTCACTTCAGCCATTTATTTGAAGCAGTTTTTCATTTCTTTTCTTTTTGATGTATATCTGCCTATTTGCTTATTTTATTTTTGAGACAGGGTTTCATGTAGCCCAGGATGGTCTTGAGTGCCTGATGCTCCTGCCTCAATCTCTCAAGTGCCAGGATTACTGGTACACATGACCACACACTGCTCAGTTTTTCTTAGATTTGGTTTTGAGGATTTGACTGAAAAATTTACCAGGGAGTTCTAATAAAGCAGAAGCACTGTGTAAATTACTCCGTTTTCTTTTGGAAAGTTCTTGCAAATAAAATAGCTCAGCCATTTGATCTCATGGCTCTTTTATTAGATCATGGTTTGCTTTTTATGAGTCATCTCACTTGGGAGATTGAAGCAGGAGTACTGTGAATTTTAGTATTGTGTACATTCTTATCTATGAGGATAAGAATGAGGTTGTCTGAAAAACCTTCACTGTGTCTACCAATTCCAAACTATCAGGACATGATTTTTGCCCATATTTTACCAATTTTCTTCGAGTTGCTTTGAGTCTTTTAGTCTTAGATCCCATGAAATGGCTGGGCAGGTAAAGGTGCTTGTTGAATTCAAGCTTGAGTTCAATCTCTAGAATTCACATGGTAAAGGAGAGAATCAATTCTGTTCTACTGTGGCATGTGTATACTCCAATACACATGTACTCACATGTTTATACATGTGTGGGTGTGTACATAGTCACAAATACACACAAATAAGTAAGTAAATGAAATGTGAAATGTAGTAACAATTTTAAATTCTTTTCAGTTCAACCATCAAACTGTATATACATATTTTTCCTTAAATTCCTCCTTCTATGTCTCCACAGAACTGAGATTATCATAGATGATCAGTCTACTTTAGATGATGCTTTGACTTTGCTCCTGGAAGTTTAAAATTTGGTGTTTATTTGACAGTACTATGAGACGTTATTTCTCAACATTTCCTAGTGGCTAATGGAACATCCAGAACAGCCAGCTTCTAGTGTAAGTTGAAATCTACATCCCTCCTCATAAGTAAAAGCCTTTCTCCTGTGTATACTCATACTTCCAAGTGAGCAGAAGTAATAGTAACATGGAAAATAAACTTTTGAAGGCCACGTGTCAGAGATAACTAGGAAGATTCTCGTGTTCTCATCCCTTGGTTCCTCCAGCATCAACAGCGTATTGTTACTATAAGCAAAATGACTGATCCAGTTCTATTAACCTTTACTGTGTCTAACAAGAACAATGATGGTATCAACTTATTTTCCTCTAATTGTAACTGAGTTCTTTGAGAATCTCAGGCAAATCATAGAAAATAAAGAACAACTTACCGGAGTCAGTTCTCTTCTCCCACCATATGAGTCAAGCTCAGGTCCTTAAACCTGACAGCAAGCACCTATACCTGCTGAGCAACCTCCCTGGCCCCAAGGTATATTCTGATACAGAGAATTTGGATGTGGCTACAGCAAATACCTAAAATGTGGATGCAGCTTTGGAAAAAGCCAATGTGTATGGGTCGGGCAAAAGTTCAGGTTCATGATGAAAAGCAGTTAGGGTGTTTTAGTAACTACCAGCATAGAAACCAAACACACAAAAGCAAAAATCAGGATAACAGAAAAATTCTATGTAATAAATACATAAATAATCATGATCAGAACATTGGTAGAAATGTGGATGTCAGAGGTCATTTGGGTAATGCTTCATACAAAAGTGAGAGTAGGTTATTGGATACTACAGGAAGCACAATTCTTGTCGTGAAGCCAAAATAACTTGGCTAAGCCATGTTGATGTTTTAGTGACTTGTGGAAAGTAGAACATAAATAAAGAAACTGAATATTTAACTGATGAGATACATAAAGGAACTGTGGAAGGAACACCTCACTTTCCCTTTCTGTCTGCATTTAATAGGACATGGAAGGAGAAAGATGAGTTGAAGAAAGAATTAAGTAGTTACATTTAATGTGAAGCTTCTCAGATTCTGTTCCGAATGCCATTTCAAACTGTGCATAAGCTCATCAAGTTACATAAACTTTGGGTATGGTTAATTTTGGTGTGTGATATTTATATTTATTTGCAAATTGTTTTTAAATAAAAAAAACATCAAAAAGAAAGACTTGAGTAGAAAGGAAGCATACCTTTACAGATTTTGAAGGGTCTTATCATAGCAGCATTGCAAAAATATAATGCCACAATCACTTTATAGGAAAGTTAGTTCAGGTGTGAATCATGGCCCCAATCCAGCATCCTAGCCAAAGTAATTCCAGTTTAAAGCAAAGGTCACAGCAAACAGGATGAAATGAGCAAAGGCTGTCAGACTTTTCAGATCCTATAGGATGCAGTCATGGGTCTGAAGATACATTCATTACTATCTGAGATAGGGGGGAAAAACTATATTGAAAGTAATTCAAAGATGCTCATGGCCATGCTGAACCCTGGAGCTATAACCTTTGTCTAGACTAGCCTAGGATAAGGGACCTCCATCTCAGTGGGTCCAGAGAATGGAATTGTGCACCCAACAGGCAGAGAAGGCACAACACCAAACTAAAGAGAGTTATTCTACAAAGTTGAGACTTCATGGATCTCTTTACTAGATTTTAAAGATTCTTTGAACCTGTCAGTCCTTTCTTCTTTCCTGTTTCTCTCTTTGTTGAGTGAGATGTCTCTCTTATACTTACCCCAAGACTGTATTTATTGTCATCAAACTTGCCTGGGTTTCCTAGGTTCATAGCAGGAGAGGAATTTTGTTGCAGGTTAAACTGTACCTCATGTCTCCACCAGAAATAACGCTTAACCAAATATTCGGTTACCCTTTGGCTCGGCCAAGTTGATGCATAAAAATAGCCCTTGCAACAGGACAAACGGCCTATGCAACATGAGGAGCAAATATTTCTATGGATCACTGTTTGTATAGCACTTAATCATAACAGTGGCTCCATGTTTAGACATTCCCCCATTTTTTTCTTGTTTCACACCTAAGGTGGGAAGTACTCACAACTGCTGGCCCCAACTTTTTCCATGAAAACTTTTCCAATATGTCAGTCTTTGAAGCTATGATAATTAAAGTCACTCCTATTATTTGTAACCCTGGTTATTTTAACCCAGTTCTTTAACAGTGTCTCAGCTGAGACAACTCGGTCAGCAGATGAATAAACATCTGTCAGCATTGCCTCTGCATGTTAACCACTCTCCCGATACAGAATGTGAGCTTCCTTTTCAGTCCCCATGAGGAAAGCAATCCGATGAATCTGGAAGGGAGTGCAGAGAACTATGGGAGGAATTTGGCTGGAAGCTGCCTCTTTCTTAGAGCTGCCGCTGAGTTGGGGGCTTGAATTCCTCAGAGCTGTCTTGTCTTGTCTTCCTCCCCCCCCCCTTTAAATTTGACAGCCTTCTGTTTGTATGGCACAATATTTATCTTGCAAGATTGCTTCTGCTTATGTCAAAGTAAGTAAACAACATGAGAAAAAATGCAGTCGAGAAGGAAATGACAGGCAGGGAGCCTGTTCAGAGTAAACATGTGACATTGTGTATCCGATTATATTTTTGGAGCTCATTCACAGGCACTTTGAGAAATAGGTGACATTTACGCATGGTGTGTGCCTTCCTTTAGTTCTGATCTCCTTTTTTTTGCATACTCTGTGTGTGTGTGTGTAATTTTTTTAAAAATACGTATGTGTGCACAAGCTATCATTCCTCAGGTGCCACTCCCCCCCCCCCCTTTTTTTATGAGACAAGGCCTCTCATTGGTCAGGAAGTCTCTAAGCAGGCTAAACTGGAAGACCACAGAGCCTCCAGAATCCTTCCTTCTCTGTCTCAGCCTCCTCAACATTGAGAGAATAACTATCACTGTGTCCAGCTATTTGTTTCAGTGTGGGCTCTGGGGGTGTGTGTGGTTCAATCCAGGTTCTTAGGTTTACTTTGCACATATTTATTACTATTATTAAGATATAATGTCTGAAAACTACAAAACTTTAGAACTTAGTTACCTTTTCCTATAATATTCAGATTGCCTTTTTTTTTTTTTTTTTTTTTTTTGGTCCTAGATACTTTAATGTGTGAGAATCAACAGTGAGTCACATAGACAAAACTTTAACATGTATGGAATCAATTGAGCATATAGCATACAATGGTTCTTCCGTTTAGTGTTTTAAATACATTTTCTGATATCAAGTTCTTTCTAAAAAGTATTTATTTTATTTTATGTATGTGTGTGTGCCTGCATGTATGTATGTGCACCGCCTGTGTGCAGTGCCAAAAGAAGTCAGAAGAGGACATTGGATTTTCTGAAACAACAGTTAAGGCTGGTTGGGAGCTACCATGTAGGTGCTGGAAACTGAGCCCAGGTCCTCTGGAAGACCAGCATAGTACTCTTAGTCACTGAGTCAACATATATGAAACGTAAGGTCAAATAATACTTGTGCTTCTCTTCAGAAAATTGAAGCTAACATGACACTGAAATTCATCATGATCACACAGCGAAGCAGGAAGGCTAGACTAAAATTGATGTAATACAAATCTATTAAAATTATTAACAAGTAGTTCTTAAGGAATAAATTATTAACAAAAGTTAAATTATCATCTTTTCTTGATTTTGTTTTTTATGTTAAAGAAAAGATATTATAAGCAGAAGGAATACTTGTAAGTATTTGATTTTAGACTTGAGATAGAATGAGATAAAAGTGAGCAATGAGGGGTGAGTGACTCACCCCCTGAAAAGACAGAGTGAGTTTGTTACCTCATATTTCTTTCTCACAAGGCTGTTAAGACAGGCACATCTGGGACTACATTTCGAGTTCCAGTCATCTTATAGGGACTGATACAAGTTATGGGTCGGTAAGGAACTTTGGTGCTTAGAAAATCATGCTGACATGTGTCAAATAAGACAGAAGTAGCTTGGAAGTCTATGAAAAAAAGTTCATCTCTTGAAGCAGGTGGAGTTGGGAAGAAAAAAAAAATAAATGGAATTAAGAGATACTTAGAATAATGTTAGATTAAAAATAAGTGGGTAGTCAATAGTGTCCAAAATTTTTACATCATGGCACAATATTGTCAGTATGCGAATGCTGGGCAACATTCATAGCTGTGTTGTGATGCAAGCAACCCATTGGCTACAGATTGGACATGCTTGCAATGTTTGTTATTGGTCCAATAATTATTGCTCTTGATTAATATGGCTGTAGGAAATCAGGCAGTTTAGTGATCAAGACTAACAGGTCAGTTATTTTCTGTTAAGTATCTTCTGTCAAGATCATGTTCATGCTATGCCAACCAATTCATAGTCATCAGGTCAGTAGTTTATTAAATTCCATGAGTATAAAGTCCCTATCTCAGATGCTCCATAATTATATCCCTCCATTCTAAGACATAACTGAAACTCTTGCAGGGTGGTATTGCTATTGCAGCAAATTTCACAGACGTAACATAGTTTTATCAACACATTTCATAGTAGTTTTGGTGGGCAGTTGATGGTTGTGATAGCAAACTCCTACCAGTGCTATATCAGTGCATCATAGCTAAAAATAGTTTTTTTGTGTGTGGTCAAATAAATTTTTTAAAATGCATATTTTTCCAACTAGAGTCAGTGAAGATATATTTGTGAGTTTGTAGTGGAATTGTTTTGTAAAAACAATGGAAAAAGCACTCACTAATTTCAAGGCTTAGTTATTGATAACTCTTTAGTTTATAATACTGGGAAATACCATCGTATTATTTAGATAAAGGTCAGGCCAAAACGTATTAATCTACTAGAGTGAGAATCAAAACATCATGTGATTAGTCCTGAAAACATATATACACATGACATTATATGGACTGATCATGATATATTTAGGAATGTATATTTATGTGCATGTACATATATGCATACAGTAGCAATTAATGAAAAAGAGGCCATGAATATGAAGGAGAACAAGGAAGGGTATATAAGGGATAAGGAGGGAGAAAAGGGAAAGTATGTTATATTATAACCCTCTGCCCACCCCCAAAAACATAAAACTAAAATTCCCAATGATAAACTAAGGAACAAGCTATAAATAATTGAAAAAAACTTTTGTAATTCAAATTGTTCTCATTGGTCATTGTTAGAACTGTTGACTTTTTGATTAAAAATTCCTACATTCTCAAGACTCAGATTGCTTTGGGGCATTTGACTCATTGTTGACCAATCTTTGTCTTAGCTGGAGTTTCTATTGTAGTGAGAGACAACGTGGCTGTCAATGTTTGCTGATTTAGGCAGATTTGTCTGTGAGACTGGGATTTGAAAACTTGAAAGAATGGGGCACACTACAGTGTAATTTTGCAGACATCTTTACCTCAGTTTCAGTGTACTATTATACACAAACATAATAAAGCAAGCAATGATCCAAGGAAGGTTGTGTGAGTTCAGAAAACTTAATCAGAAAAACACGTAAATAAACACCAGGAAACACATACTAAATATTAACAGAGCAGCCCTTTCCAAGAACTTTCTCAGGACAGATAATTTATATACAATTGCCTGCAGTGTACTAGAGATTAGATCTGGGAAATCATGAAAGTAAGGAAGAAGGCCCTATCCAGATTCAGGTTACACTGACCAGATTAGGTTCTACAGCTGTGTTCTGACATCCAGCAAGAATAAACACGCCTTATAAATTGAATGTAAATGTTTAACACAGGAGGCACAAAATCCAGGGAACAAAATGCACCTGAGATAAAAGGCTCTCTGACTTTTTCCCCTAGAACCTTCTCACAGTTCCCAAAAGCATCGTTCACCATGTCATTCTTTTGACTGTGTTCCAACACATGACCATAAACAATTTGGAGAAGAAGGGGGTTTATTTGTCTTATACTTCAATATAACAGTTCATCATTGAAGGAAGTCAGGGCAGAAATTCAAACAACAGGAATCTGGAGGCAGAGGCCATGGTAGGGTGCTGCTTACTGGCCTGCTTTTTATGGCTTGCTCAGTCTGCTCTCTTATAGAATCCAGAATCAGTAGCCCAGGATGGTGCCACATATAATTGGCTGGGCCCTCCCCCATCAATCAGTAATTTAGAAATTGTCCCAAATAGGGCAGTGGTGGGCAAACACCTTTAATCCCAGCATTCGGGAGGCAGAGGCAGGCAGATCTCTGAGTTCGTGGCCAGTCTGGTCTACAGGGTGAGTTCCAGGAGAGTTAGGGCTACACAGAGAAACCTTGTCTTGAAAAACATAAACAAATGAAAACAAAACAAAAAAGAGATTGTCCTAATGACTTGTGCCCTACGGCTAGATCTTGTGGAGGCATTTTCTGAATTGAGATTCCCTCCACCCAGATGACTTTAGCTTGTATAGAGTTGAGATGAAGCTTGCCAGAACAACCCTCGTATACACAATTTTGTGTTGTTTACCACTTGACGTTTCCTTTATTATTATTATTATTAAGAGCAAAGCATTAAGGGAGCTCTCTCAGCAATTAAGGCACTTATAATCTGCTGTTTGTGATTTAGTTTTTACTTTCGTTATTTTCATCTCTAGAGAAATGTAGGTTGCTATGTGTAAAGTAGGACCGAAGGTTGAATAACGAACTGGGGAATTTCCAAGAAAAAGAAGTGTAATAAAAACATGTGTCTAGCCACAGAGCTTTGTTATTTTAAAATTGCTTCTGAATCTTTAGCAACACAAATCATATCATGATCACTTTACATCCAGGTTCTTTACTTGAGTTTCAAAGAACCATTTATATTTTTTCTGCTCATGAGAAAAAATGCAAAGCATCCCCCATCTTCATTGCCTATTCACTATGGCAACGCAGTCATAACTCATGTATTAAGTAGGGCTCAATCACATATATTCTTAAATATAACCTTCTCAGTCTATATAATGTTACTTATATGTATGTTTTCAGGGCTGACTATATGGTATTGGATAACTAATTGGCATGCTCTTCCCTGGGGAAGACTATTTCTCCTTGTGCTCAGTATTCCTTAGTTGCCTATAGTTCTTTGTCTACAGTTGAGGTCTCCTGGTCTTTCCCCCATCCACTAAGGTTTTATTGTCCTTATTATATAATGTTTATAGAGTCACAATGGTGAGACTTTATGGGTGTAGCTTCTGACATTCCTAGGAGACAAAGTCTCATAGCAAACTCCCTGATCATCTGGCTCTTAAAATCTTCCCTCCACTTCTTCTACAATGATCCCTGAGCCTTAAGTACAGTCACTATTTTGTAGATCTATTTGTATACATATAACAGCAATTAATTTTAAAAAGGGAGCCATTCATTTCAAAGAGAACAAGGAGGGGTATATGGAAGGGTTTGGGGAGAGAAAAGGAAAGGGAGAAATGATATAATCTCAAAATATAAGAGAAATTATTGAAAAATAGAGTGTAAATATTTAGCTTTGTGAGACAATTTTGAGATTTAAATAATAACCAATATTGATTGTTGTGGAATATCGTTTAAAATGTGTTAACATTTTAACATTTGTTTATGCTGTGGAATATTTGTTTAATGATGCCAAGATGTGTTGCATTCTTTTATGTTGCATTTGTTTAACTCTGTGAAGTTGTGTTACTTTGCCTGTTTAAAACATCTAATTGGTCCAATAAAGAGCTGAACAGCCAATAGCAGAACAGAGGAAAGAATAGGCAGGGCTGGTAGGCAGAGAGAATAAATGGGAGGAAAAATCTGGGAAGAGTAAATCTAAGAATGAAAGAGAAGAAGGAGGAAGACACTGGAGGCCAGCCACCCGGCCACCCAGCAGGACACAGAGAAAGAAGTAAAGAAAAGATATACAGAGATAGGAAAAGGTAAACGTCCAGAGGCAAAAGGTAAACAGGCTAATTTAAGTTAAGAAAAGCTAGCTAGAAAAAAGCCAAACTAAGGCTGGTCTTTCGTAAGTAATAATAAGATTCCATGTATTTTTTTGGGAGCTGAGTGGCGGGCCCTACAAAGAGTAAAAAATTAAAACAACAACAACAATTGATTACTCCAAAGTAATGCTCTATAAGCCTAAGAAGTCATACAGATGATGATAGAGTTTGAGTGTATTCCCCTAAAACCCAGTAATGGAAACCTAATGCTGCATACAACAGCGCTGGGAGGCGGTGTCTAATGAGAGATCATTAGGTTATTAGGGCTCCACCCTCATAGGATTAATGTCAATGATAGCAGACTTCAGACTGTGAGTTCAGTGTCTTTCTCTTCCTCACCAATGTTCTCTTCTGGCATCCAAGGAAAACAAAAAGGTTGATGCAGAAAGATCTGTGTTGGGTACCAGCCCCTCCATCTTGGCCTTTTCAGTCTCTGTAACTCAAGTCATAAATTTTTGCTTTTTATAATATTTTTCAGTCTCAGATGTTCTGATACAGTAGCACAAAATATGTGAAGACAGAAAATATAGTAAAATTAGTTTTTTTTCCTTTTCCCAAGCAAAAATATACATAGAAGAACAAACAACTGGAGTCTTTCTCATGCTACAGTCTCCTCCATGGGCTCTTACCAAGGCCTTTTTTCTTAGAGACCAAGATGGTCAAGATTAAAACCCACTGTTTTTATTAATTTGCTGACTAAATGTTTACTAATAAATGATATCATCGTAAAGTTTCCATTTGCCACGTATCACAAAGCAGGCATTCGCACTTCCTTGTGAAGTTCATAATGCAGCATAGAAGAAATGCCTTATAGACAGAGAAGGTAGTTCCTCTTGGAAGTGAGGAGGGTGTTTAATGTGAGAAGGGGCCAACCACCTGAAATTGTAAGGGTGATATATCCCAGTGTACCAAGGGTAATAGTAATGCTGAACAACATTGGGGGAATAGATTGGGGAATTCTAGGAAACATCAGCGTTTAATACCCAGAAAGAAGACAGGAGAGAGAGAATAATGAAGGAATAATATGGAAGATAAAGTTGAAGAGGTAGTCAGGAGCTTGGTCGTGCAGGCCTCTGCAGATTTTATATTACCAATTTTGTTTGCCATTGCCACCTGCAATTTAGCACTTAACAAAATATCCATTGACTATGTCATCATTTAAGTGAGTCACTGTTAAATTCAGTCACCTCCCTATGGAAATAGTCCTTACAGGAGAGATGGGGAGTCTTATGACATTAGGTAAAGAATAAAACACCTTATGTCTTAGCAATCAGAAACTTGAAAAATTCTCAAAGACTCCTCTCTAGTGAATAGTAGTAAACAACTGTTGGGGAGGGGTTTCTGAACAGTGGAGTTTGAAGAGAAATTTCTTGGGCCATTGAGCTGCTTACAAACTGCACTGAGAGTGCCAGGTCTGCAGCTTTTGTGAGTCATACCCATGTTGGGGTGGGCTTTTGGGTGATGCTGGAGCTTGTATTTGAGGCATCCCTGCTCCTATAAGTAATTGCCCACCCACACTCCTGTTAGTAACTCCAATAAAAACTCATTGTTTTCCCAAGTTAGACTTGGGTGTAATCAATGATTCTATCATAGGGGGTTCCTTTTCTGGTAGCCACTGCATGAACATTTGTTATTGTTTGTCACTTACGTTTATGTGTACATAGGCCACATTTTGGGGGTATCCAGGCAAAGTATGGGTGACTGTGAACCTCTGTTCTGGGTCTTACAAAACCAAAGTCAAAGATTGACTAGCTGGGTCCTCAGAGGAGTCTCTTGAGAATAACCTAAATCAAAGTCATCAATGTTGCTGGCAGAAATTTGTTCCTTTCACCTGAAGGGCAGAGTTCTCCCATTTCTTGTTAATGTGATTTGGAAGAAGCCCTTTGTGTTCAGGAGCCTCTCTCTAGTCTTTGCATTTAGTTGCTGTTTTCTCAGAACCATAAATGACTTACCAAGTCCCTCTCAAACTTATGTAATCTCTCTGATTTCTTCAGATGCAACTCTCTGCTTCCAATGGGAGAAAGGTTTCTGCTTTTGACTCTTGTGATTAGGTGGGATCAACTCGGATAATGCAGAATAACCTTTCTATTTTAAAATCTATAATTTTAATTTCACTTGTGAAATCCCTTGAAATGCAACCACAGGTCCCTGGGATTAGGTTACAGACACACTGGAGAGCTATTATTTTGCTTACTTCAAACTTCATTCAAGGTGAAACAGATCAACACTTAAAAAGGGAGGTGATACAAACTCATTCATGTCTGAACATACTAGATCATCCCTCCATTCCTGTCAATTAAATTAACTTGATGCATGATTGAGCCTAGGTTTATAACTATACAGGAACTTGGCTAGTGATGATTCTATAAATATTGCTGGAGTAGGGGATACTGGGTGGTAATCCCATATTATTGGTCATTGAGGGTTGCTCCTGACCTACAGAATGATGGACAGGTCAGATGTCATGGAGTCCTATTGTTTAAAGGATGTCTAATGAGACCTGATGATAAATAATAATGAATCCATCCTTTAGTGGCATTCTAATACCTCTATTTAAAAATTAAAAATTCTTGTACACCCTCTTATATATAAAAATTGACCTTCACAATTTATCATTTTTACCTGAAGATCTGGGAATATGCATCAGTGGAAGAATATTTACTTAACTTTTGCATGTTCCTTTATTAGATTCCCCCAGCACTCTAAACATATAAACATATAGTTTATATATTAAAAGAGAATAGGTTTCTGTCAAAGTATTAATATTTTTAAATGTTTATTTTAACTTACGTGTATGTGTGTCTCCATGTGTTCCATAGGGAATTTTCAGAGGTGAAAGAGGGTGTTAGACACCCTGGAGCTGGAGGGATAAGAGGTTGTGAGCTGCCTGACCTGGGTGCTGGAAATGAACTCAGGTTCTCTGAAAATGCAATAAGTGCTCTGAATTGCTGAGCCACCTCTCCATCCCTGTACTAACATTTAAAAATAAAACTATTATATTATTTCTTAAAATAAACACAGTGGATCCAAACCAAATTACCACACACTTCCAACAATTTGTTTCAAATAAAAGACTTCTTTTTAAACATTTGTTTCCTTTAATTTTTAGTAATTTTCCCTTAAATCATATTTTTACAATTTCTCAACTGAAAATTTTCTTAAAGTATTATTTTTATTCATTAAAGTTTTATTAATCTGGAAAACATGTAAAATTAAAATATTTAGTATACTTTGAAGATTCTGTGACTACAAAGCTCTAAAACTTCAAAACTTTTTTAGATAATAGTATAGTTCCATCATAACTTCCTTCTATTTTTTCCTTCCAACTCATGAAATGTATTCTTTATGCTCGCTCTCAAATTCACAACCTCTTTTTTATTGTTGCATATATATATATATATATATATATATATATATATTCATGTACATAGATACACACATACACAGAGATAAAAGCAACCTGCACAGTCTGTATAATGTTACTTGATGTACATGTTTTCAGGGATGACCATTTAGTATTAGATAAACAATTGTGCTCTTCAGTGGAAAAGAATTTTTTCCCCATCTTTCAGTTTTCCTTAGTTGCCAGTAGGTTTTTGTCTAGATTGAGGTCTCATGAGCGAGGTGTGTTTGGTCTTATATACCATTGCAATTATTAATAAACATTTGATCTAAACACCATGCTTATCATAAATATCATTTTAAAGTTTTAACATTTAATAGTTTTTGAAAGGTCCTGTTGGTTGTGCAATATTTTAATAATAAATGAGGATTTAATAAACAAATGATTTAATTTTCATATTCATTGATGTGTATTCAGATCTTCTTTTAAAAGGTAAACATGAAACCCAATAGTATGTAGTACTCTAAATATCTTCTATGCCAGCTTGTCACTAAATTTGGTTTTCCATTATT
Source organism: Peromyscus californicus insignis (assembly GCF_007827085.1). Classification (NCBI taxonomy): domain Eukaryota; kingdom Metazoa; phylum Chordata; class Mammalia; order Rodentia; family Cricetidae; genus Peromyscus; species Peromyscus californicus. The sequence continues at coordinate 46,428,755 of NW_026294447.1, read as the reverse complement.
GAAAGCAAGAGTTGAAAATGCAAGTCATTTCACTTATGAAAGGATTTGTTACTTTACATCAAAAAGACTTCCTTAAGTCTTGTCAGTTGACAATTATATCTGAATCTTTCACTACAGGACCTTGCTTAACCAAGCAGGCATGTTATAGATTGGGACATGGGATTTTATTGTCCATATTTTTGAGAACACCTTTACCAACACATTTCCTCCTCATTTGATAAATGTCTTTTATTGGGTCCTATTGTGGGAGACACAGGGGTTTGCAACCCCTTGAAAGAAATTTAGTTAGTACACTATCTCTATCTGCAGTCTTGATGGGCTCTGCCTTAGCTACAGAGATCTGACTTTCTTTTTTTTTTTTTTTGGTTTTTCGAGACAGGGTTTCTCTGTGTAGCTTTGCGCCTTTCCTGTATCTCGCGCTGTAGCCCAGGCTGGCCTCGAACTCACAGAGATCCGCCTGGCTCTGCCTCCCGAGTGCTGGGATTAAAGGCGTGCGCCACCACCGCCTGGCTGAGATCTGACTTTCTTGATGACCCCCTTCTAAAGGTACCTCCCATATCTGATCAGTAAGCCAGTATTGCTAGATACAGGTCCAGCAGCTTGCCACACAACATGCCAGTTAAGTAAAGAAACATAATGCTGAAGCAAAAAAGGTGACTTGATTTTAAAAGCCAGCTAGACAAGAGAGTGGAAAACTCTTGATTGAAGTCCATCCCTCTAGTAAGTTGATTAAAGAATAGAATATAGGCTGTGCGTGTGTGTGTGTGTATGTGTGTGTGTGTGTGTGTGTGTGTGTGTGTGTGTGTGTGTGTGTTCAAGTGCACATGTGTGTGTAGTATGATCCATTTTATACAATATATATAGTGTATATATATATGCATAGTTATTCATATTTTATATAGGCTATGGATGGGTGCTCATACTGGTAGATGTTTTTTAATGGGCAAGACTGAAAACACACATTGTATTCTAATTGCCAAGCCAGAAAATGCTTTCTAGCTCTTCAAATCTGAGGAATAAAGATTGTCATTTCCTAGAACTATTCTTTATACTGATTAGTTTGTACATAGTGCAGTTTCTAACACATTACATAATGGACAGGCAAGAGTGGGTAGCTGCTGCAAAGACTTCTGGTTAATTGATATACTTAAGATAATGAAAAAAATACCCTTAGTGTTCATCATTAGTGGTAATTGTTTGCTGTTTCCCTATACAGATGGGTGCAGGTCATTATATTAGTAGGGGCACTCCAGAGAGTAAATCCACAGAACAGACAGATACAGATGGCAGAATTATAGATACATAGATAATGAATAAGATTTTTCTTGTTTGGTAATGGAAGATGAGAGATGGCATGACAGACCATCTACAAGGTGGAGATGCTGATATGACTAGTGTAGTGCAATCCAACTGCAGCTCTCTCAGAATCAGGGAAGTCAACTGTGTCATTCTTAATCTGAGCCTGAAATCTAAGAGTTTAGTGTACTTCCCTGAGTACAAGGGCCAGAAGCCTGGAGTTCTGACTACCAGGAATACAGTTGTGTGCCCATGCTCCAGAAGAGAGCAGGTGGCCTCTCTTATGCTCTTGTTCTATTCAGGTGCACTGCTGGTTGGACAGTGCCTGTCCTCATGGAGGCCCAAACTCCTTATTTAGCTCACCTTGGAGGATCCCAGCTGTGGCAGCTCTGAACATAACTTAGTCTAAACTTTGGGCTTCAACTTTGGCTCTACTCATGAAGATTCTCCACCAAGATTCTCCACAGCCAAACTGGTTCAACAAAGCTTTCAAAATTCATTTACTTTCTGTTTAAAATTATGGACTTTTTCATTTTCCATTAAAAGTAAAATGCTTTGAAGACCTTTTATAAAAGCAAAAGATTAATTTTAAAACTAATACAATAACATGGACTATTAAATGTAATTAAGACAAGTGCCAAGGGAATAGGATTTATCTATTTATAACATAAAAGGAGATGAACTAGTGTGTCACTTATTAAAAATTAAATAATAATGTTACATATGTATAACGAAAGATTATTTAAGAAGTGACAAGTTTGAAAAAGTACCATAATTTTGGTTAGTGTGAAAGTTTATTTATCTGACACTTGTGTTGACTTCTGGAAATGAACAAATATAATGGAAATATAAAGTTAAAATTGAAAATATTGTAAGCATAATTTGAGCAAACTTTTATTACAAATTCAGTGAATGTTAGTTGTTGGAGATTATCTGACCTCATATATAATTTTTCTCTTTGGTATTAATTGGTAAATTTATATTGACTATTTTATAAGATGAACTTAAATGTTTAGTTTATTTGGAATAGTTTCATCAAATAGATTTTCTTTCTATAATACAAGTGATATGTAGTAAATATGAATAAAATTACAGTAATGTTTTTATCAGTTTTTTATACATAGGACATATGGTTTTGAAATATTTTGCAGTCTTATAAAACATCCTAATTATAATGAAAAGATTCAGCCTTATTAGTACCCACTGCTCTGGCTTTTAGAAGACACATCTTCCTTTTCAGTTAATGACAAGTCCTTGTGATAAGTATTGAGAAGGTTGAAAAGAATCACTCCATTTAGGGCCGGTCTAGTTTTTATGGTCCTGAAGTTTCTACAGACTTTGACAAGTAGCTTTTCAAAAAGAAATAATATAAGAATTATTTTAAAAATAGGTGTGAAAGTCAGTATTTGAAATGAGAAAAATACTCACAACAAACTGTAAATTTTGAAAAGTTGTCAAGAGCACAAACACCCCAAAATTACTGATAATACATGACATTTTTCTCAATTAAATGACTGCATTTCACACTTCTGTACTGATGCTTTTTTAATTGTTGTCCTTAAACTTAATGTCTTCTTCACACAGTAAAATTTTGAAGTATAATTTATTTTATTTTTATTTTTTGGTATAGAGACAACAGATTTTCTAGTGGTTTTAACAGATTGATGTTGATGTAACTTTCTTCCATAGTTTTATCAAAACATAGAAGTGGTTCTGGTAGATGGTTCACTGGCTGAACTGTTTTCTATGCAAGTATAAGGACCTGATTTCAGATCTCCATGACCCATGTAAAGCTGGCTCTGATACTACATGTATCATAATTAGCCTCAACTTTCACCTTGTCAGAAACCTAGAGTGACCTAGGAGATGGGAACAGCAAATAAATAATTGACCAGATCAGATTGGTCTATGACCTTGTCTGTCAAGCATTTTATTAATTGCTAATTGATGGAGAAAGGTGTAGTCCACTGTGGGTGTTGTCATACCTAGGCAGATAGGAATGAGCTGTATAAGAAGGGTAGCTGAGCAAACCAGAGAGAACAAGCCAGTGTTGCAGTGCCCCTCTGTGCTTTCTGCTTTAATCTCTTTACTTGATTTGCCTCTTTTAAAGATGGACTGCAACCTGTAGTCCAAATGAACTGTTTCCTCCCCCAAGTTGCTTTTGATCATGAGATCTGAACCAACAGGAATAAGGGCCTAGAATTGTAAAGTGCCATATGGGCAGACTGGAGATGAGCAATAAAGAAGATAAGAAATAAAAAGACAGAAGCAATATCTGGGACCAAGAGATCTCACATAAGCTGATGACTTATGCCAAACAAATTTGTTAGGAAGTACAGCATCTTCTATACCATTTGCAGGGGTTGGGGAAGCAGCCAAGATCAGCAGAGAGCTAAGTCAGACAATGTTGGCAAATAATACATAGGGTACTTCAAATACAACTGCCTTAGGACTGATAACCACTGCCCAGTGGGAAAGAGTCAGATCCCAGGAAACTGCAACTATGCCTCTATTGAGGCCCTGCTTCTACCACTAGACTGACCTTGCCAAGTCAATTTCTGGTCAGGGACACAGAACTAAGGTTCTCTTTGTCCTTTCATCAGGGCCTCTGGAAAAAGTCTTGGATTGGTCTGGATCCCCATAGTCATGGTATTTTGTCACAGAAACAAACAAACAAACAAACAAACAAATAAGCAAAACAGGCTAGAGCAGTGTGTTTGTAATCCCAGGGTTCCTGCGGTGAAAGGGGAGATGGAGACAGGAGAATCACTGGATGCTCAAAGTTGGCTAGCTTGTGTGACACACACAGCACAATACAACAAAGAGACCCTGCTTTAAACAAGATGGGAGGCAAGAACTGGCACCCGAAGTTGTCTGCTGACCTTCACATGGGTACCATGATATATCTTCAAGCTGCTTTAACACATAAATGTACACACATGAACACTCACAAACATACACACTCACAGAAAATCATATAACTATATGAATTCATTGCTTGGGAGGATTCCATGCCAATGGGGAGTTCTTAATGCTTAAGTGAAAACTGGATACACTAAAATGTGCACAGATGGACCCAGAAGAAAGCAGAAACGCATGACTATAAGTTTGGCCATGGAATGTTGTCCCTAATTCTTTTACATTTCCTCCCTCCCTCCCTCCCTCCCTCTCTTTCTCTCCCTCCCTCTCTCCCTTCCTTTCTTTCTCCTTTCTTCCATCCCTCCCTTCCTTCCTGTTTCTCTGTCTGCCTGCCTTGTAGCCTTCTTGACTTCCTCCTTCCCCCCTTTCCTTCCTATTTTCCTCTGTAGTCTTAGACATAGTTTTTATGAAGGATTTCTCAAGATGGCCATCAGAAACCTGTATAAAATATAGAGGCTGGACACACTGGAAAATTATAGACAAAGATTAACAAATTGGTCATGTAATAGTTCTCTTTAGGGAAAAGTTCCCTGATGTGTTTTTTTTGTTTGTTTGTTTGCTTTTTCTTTTTTTTCCTCGAAGAGGTCATGAATTTGAGAAGTTGGAAGGAACACTGTATAAATTAGAGAGAAAGGAATGAGAATTATATAAACACAGTACTTATATAATCTCAAAAAACAACATTAAAAATAGCATAGGTACACTACACAATACTATTCAATCCTAAAGTAAAGAAATCCCATTGTATGAGACAACCTAAGAATAAATTATTTATATAACAGATTGTGTACTAATATTTTCAAGTCTGTTGCAATTTTCCAAAGCAACTCCTCAGCTTTAAATGACTCTGTGAAAGTGGCTACAGACAATGAATAAGTGAATAGGGTTGGTCGTTATTCATAAAAATTTCTTTAAAAGAAAGTTGGATTTGACCCCTGACACTAGCTGCTGACTGATGGCGGCTTAGATTGCTAACAGGTTAATGACAAGTGGTGTCACAGGCCATCATTTCTGGAGGTCTCCTGGGAGAGTAACAGAAGAACATATTAGATAGAAATCTCTGTGCACTGTGGTCAATTTCAAAGGGCTTTGCACTGGGATCTACATTGAATTAGTAGGAATATGTTCAAGCAGAACATGACCAAGTTGGTAAATGTTGCATAGAGTTTCATGTCAGACAGAACGTACTACAAGTTGTTAGCATTCAGCCAACACCTGTGTTGAAATCAGACTCAGACATTGTTACGCATTTCAGCTTTTGCATGGTTTGCAGTGCCTGCCCCCTAGGACTCAGACTTGATATCAAGTAACTGGCACAGGTCATTTGTGAGGAAGTCTTGGAGGATTCCATATCCACCCACTGGAGTTTTGCTTATTGCAACAAAAAACCACACTGTCTAGAATAGGATAATGACTCTGTAAGAAAGCCTGCTGTGTGTTGGAAGCTGACATGGGGTAGCTGCAAGAAGAGAGAGGAGACTCTGGTAGGAATAACTAACAGAATCATGATGAAAAGAACTGTAATCCAACAGGATATTTCAACCCTGATTGAAATTGTGCCAGATGTCCCAGCACGACTGGGCTTGGAAAAAGCCATCTGCATTCTAAGGATCCAGCTGGCAGACTATTCAAATCAGAGTTTAATCCAACTTCAAACCAAGAAATGAGTGGGAAATAGCCTCGCATACTCGAGATGGTAGCCAAGAGTGCTCTATGTCCTCGGCACAGGACAGATGTCAATCCAACCTCAGTGTTGTTTTTAGCCACAGATGTGAACTGGCCAGTCATAGTCATACATTAAAATATTTCCTGTCCTGTTTTGAGGCCTTTTAGACCTCAAAGAGGTAACTTACTTTTTCCAAGATGGTTGCCTTCATGAGTATTTTAGTAAAGTTTTGTGACCTAAAAATAGATATACTATTGTTTGGATTAATAAGAAAGAAAATGAAAAAGTATGTATTATATCCTCACCAAATAAAATATAATTGGTTCTTAAAAATCAAATAAGCATTACTGAAGTCTTCTTATAATAAAGAATGTACACAAATATACCTGTCTTTATTTTTACTTTAAAAAATTCTTTTTCTTATTCCATTTTCCCATGAGTGTAAGTACCTATGCTTGTGTGTGTATGTATTCATGTGTGGGGTAGGCATATATTTTGGTACCTGTGCATGTGAAGGCCGAAGTTCGATATCAAAAATCATCCTCTATTGTTCTATTGTTATTACACATGGTTTATTGAGCCAGGGTCTCTCAATCGAATCCAAAGTTCACTGATATGGCTAGTCTAGCTGGCAGCTCGCTTTGAAAAACCCATTTTTTTTTTTTTTTAATCTTCCAAGGCTGGCTACCACAGGCAGGCTACCATACATACCCACTTGGTATTTGTGTGGTTTTCTGGAGATGCATACTCTGATCCTCAGACTTGCACATCAAACACCTTAACCACTGAACCATCTCACTAGCCCCTCTGCCTGGTTTTTAGGAACTGAATCTTGGGCTGGTGAGATTGCTCAGTGGTCAGAACATTAGCTAATCTTCCAGAGGACCTGGGTTCATTTCCCAGAACACACTTGATGGATAGTAACAGTCTGTACCTCCAGTTCGTAGGGAACAGACACCCTCTTCTGGCCTCCATGGGCACTCCATGCATACGGTATACAGACATAAATGCTGGCAAACATTGATACAAACAAAATAATAAATATATTTCAATTAAGAAAAACTGAATCTTTTTGGTTAAATGGAATCTATGCTCTCTAGTTCCAAAATATTGACTATTGCAGAAACAAATCCTAAGGTTCTGTCCAGATTTGGAAACATACTAACATTTATTGAACAATCGCTCCATGTCTGTTATTTAGTTGTGCCAGTCAGCTTTCTATTACTAACAAATATCTGAGAAAATCAACATGTAAAGAGAAAAGCTTTTTTACGGCATGGTTTGTGGCCTGGTTAGTCTCAATTGTCAACTTGACACAGCCTATATTCATCTTGAAAGGAAAAAAAAAGCCTCAATGGAATTGCCTAGAGTAGGTTGGCCTACTGGGGGGTGAATAGAGAATTCATGTAGGAGGGCCCAGCCCACTGTGGGTAGCACTATTCCCATGGAAGAGTCAATGAACAAGCTAGCAAACAGCACCTTTCCTCCTTGATTTCTGCCTCAAGTTCCTGCCCTAAATTCCCTCCATGGTCAACTGGGGCCTAGACTTACAAGTCAAAAAAATCTTATCCTTCCCCAAGTTGCTTCTGGTCATTGATTTATAATAGTTATTGGAGACCAGAACATGCTGTGGGATGGTCTGTATGTCAAATGTCTCTGATTGGTCAATAAATAAAATACTGATTGGCCAGTGGCTAGGCAGGAAGTATAGGCGGGACAAGGAGGAGAATAAAGCTGGGAAGTGGAAGGCTGAGTCAGAGAGACACTGCCAGCCGCCATGAGGACAAACAGCATGTGAAGATGCTGGTAAGCCATGAGCCATGTGGCAAGGTATAGATTAATGGAAATGGATTAATTTATGCTGTAAGAATAGTTAGCAAGAAGCCTGCCATGGCCATACAGTTTGTAACCAATATAAGTCTCTGTGTTTACTTGGTTGGGTTTGAGCGGCTGTGGGACTGGCAGGTGAGAGAGAGTTGTCCTGACTGTGGGCCAGGCAGGAATGCTTTAGCTACAAGAACAATCTGGAAATTCTGTTGCTTCAGGCCCTGTGGAGAGGCAGGGCTGCTTACCTTATGTCTAGAGAGTAAAACAGACAAAAAGTAGGCTGTGGTCCACTGAACAACCTAGGACATGCTTCCAAAGGTCTGGAGACCTCCCTATAGATTCCAACACCTCCCAAGAACACTGGGAAGCAAACTTTACTTTAAGAACTTTGGGGGACTCTCTCCTCCTCTCCTCTCTCCTCTCTCCTTTCTCTCTCCTCTCTCCTCTCTCCCAGGGTTTCTCTGTGTAGTTTTGGTGCCTGTCCTGGATCTCACTCTGTAGACCAGGCTGGCCTCGAACTCACAAAGATCCACCAGCCTCTGCCTCCCAGCCTCCTCCTCTCTCTTTTTAAGAAGAGAAAAAGGGCCAGGTGGTAGTGGCACATGCCTTTAATCCCAGCACTCAGGAGGCAGAGCCAGGTGGATCTCTGTGAGTTTGAGGCCAGCCTGGTCTACAGAGTGAGATCCAGGACAGGCACCAAAACTACACAGAGAAACCCTGGGAGAGAGGGAGGAGGGAGGAGGGAGGAGGGAGGAGGGAGGAGGAAGGAGGAAGGAGAGAGGAGAGAGGAGAGAGGAGAGAGGAGAGAGGAGGAGTTCCAACTATAACACAGTGATAACTGTCTTAATGCTTGTATCATGCTTATACATGGCTACTTTATCATAATCCATTAAGAATTAAGTGGAGAGTTATATAAGACATCAAGGTTCACAGAGCTGGACACTGAAGAACTAAGATTTAAATCCAGAAAGTTTAGCTACATGATCTTCTGTTTTAACTAACTTATTCACACCTTGTTAATTTTTTTTTTTTAGAACAGATACCATCTTGCCTCAGCATCCCTGGCCAGTACCTTGCTAAAAAATCTCCTGCTGGGACCACAGAACTTTTCTATTCCTAGTGAAATTCATCAAAGAGACAGCCTTAAGTTGGCTTCTTTATCAAAGGTAGAAATAACCACCTATTGAATCTTTCTGTTCGCAAAGTAACCACATGCAAGAAGAAGGAAAGAGAAAGGATAAGTCAACTGAAGACAATAGGGAGACAAGAAGGGATAGAAAGAAAGAGCAGTGGGTTTTGGGGGCGGGGGAGTAAGCGAGAGAAAGAGTTTTAGAGAAAAAAGCACTGGAGGAGAGAGGAGGGAGAGGGAAAAGAGGATGGGGGGGGCTTAAAAATAAATCTGTGTATGTGTTAAGCGTGAATCTTTCCAGCCTGGAGCTATTCTATTTCTAAATAGAGGTAGCTTCCAGGGCTGCAACATCAAGCCTGTTCACCCCAGCTCAAAGGATCCTTTTGTTATTTTGTGATATTGCAGAGTTCCTTGGCTCTAATAACAAGTTTGGGACCAATTTCAGGGCTACTTCCTCAAACAGTTGCTTCCTGTTTAAAAGGCTAAAATTACATAATGTAAGTTGCATCCACCACGTGTTACAAATGTGCTTTACTTGACAAGGTTCTGAAGCAGAGTCATGAACCTATTCAAAATAGATATCCAGAAAGACTATCCCTGGGGGGCCATGAAAAGCTCTATGCACAGCCCGTCATAAACTGCTTGATGCCTGCTGAAGCCTCTGCCCCCTCCCTGCACTTCACAAGATAAGGTTTTTGTACTTTGAATTTTTATCCACATATAGGAGCCTTCAAATGACCTGTGCTTGGTAGGTTTTTATTTTATTTATTTATTTATTTATTTTTGTCAGTTTGACACATGTTCCAAATTGAGAAAAACGCTTCTATCAGATTGGCCTGTAGGCAAGTCTGTAGAAGCATTTTCTTGATTAATGATTCTGTGGAGGGCCCAGCCCATTGTGTGTAATGTCCCACCTGGGCAGGTAGTCCCAGGTTGTTTAAAAGATCAAGCTGAGTGATGAGCACATCCATAAGCATTTGTACTGGCTGGTTTTGTGAGTCAACTTGACATAAACTAGAATCATCAGAGAGGAAGAAGCCTTGGCTGAGGAAATGCCTTCATGAGTTCCAGCTTTAAGGCATTTTCTCAATTAGAGATCAATGGGAGAGGGACCAGCCCATGGTGGATGGCTCCATCCCTGGGCTGGTAGTCCCGGGTTCTATAAGAAAGCAGCCAGGAGAAGCCAAGCCAATAAGCAGCATCTCTCCATGGCTTCTGCACCAGCTCCTGCCTCCAGGTTCCTGCCTTGTTTGAGTTCCTGTCCTGACTTCTTTAAGTAATGAACAGCAATGTGGAAGTGTAAGCTGAATAAGTGCTCTCCTCCCCAACTTGCTTTATGGTCATGGTATTTCATCACAGAAACAGAAACCCTAGCTAACACAGCATTCTTCCATGGTCTTTGCTTGAGTTCCTGCCTTCAGGTTTCTGCCTTGAGTTCTCTTTATGATGTACTATAAACTGTAAACTGAAGTTCCTTCTTGAGTTACCTTTGGTCATGGTCTTTATCATAGCAACAGAAAGTATTGATATAACCCCATACATTTTTTATGACCTGATTTGCTTTCTGTCATCCTTTACTGAAAAGTTGAATAGAGATGTTATAGTTTGTAATAAACAAAGCTGAAAGCCGACCTTCAAAACAAGAGACAGTGGATGAAATTGGTAGAGTTATACAAGGGAAGAGTAAGACAATAGGGGTGTGTGTGTGTATGTGTGTGTGTGTGTGTGTGTGTGTGTGTGTGTGTGTGTGTGTGTGTGTATGTGTGTGTGTGTGTGTGTGTCTGTGAGAGAGAGAGAGAGAGAGAGAGAGACAGAATTTGAATGTTTTATAGATAAGAAAGTAACTAATTGAAAATGTGTATTTACAAACATATCATCCATCATTCCCTCAAGTTTTAGATAAAGAGTATTCTGAAAATCCTAATTGAATGGGTCATAAGCACCCCACTATTTCCCACCCAAAGGAAAGTGTCTTTTACTACTTATTCCAGCTTCTGGTGGTTCCATCCAAGCACTGTTGGCTGGTGCCTGAATCACTCCAATCCCTGCTCTGTGCTTTGCCTTCATACTGTTTCCCTTTCATATTTTTTATTATTTTTATTTTTATAAAGATACTACTGTAGAATTTATACCTCATGTTAATCAAGCATCATCTCATCCCTAGTTACCACTGCACAGATATCTGCTAATACCTTTATTCCAAACAAGGTCTCATTCTGAGATTCTGGGAACCACCAGAAGTTTGAGACTCAGTTGGACACACTGCAAAAAATGTTCTTGTTTCTTAGTTACATGTACCCCAAAGTGCTATCATTCCTTACAGTTACAGGTAAAAGTGCTGCTTCTTTAGTGAAATGATATTAGACCTGTTTGTGTGTACATGTATGCTTGCATGGGATCTATGTTATCTGCAGAGTTTGGATCTGAAGTCTTCTCTAAAAGTTCACAGGCTAAAGGCTTGTTCCAAAGCCTGTGGCACTACTGAGAAGTGGTGGAATCTTTAAGGGATGGGGCCTATTGGCAGGAGGTTACTGGTGATGTGTTCTAGAAGGGTATATTATGAGTTGAAATAAACTTCTTTCCTCCTGTAACTCATATAGGATACTTTTTCAGTGATTAAGAGTTGACAGGTACCATGTCATTGCACTTCTGTAGTAACATTAAAAGTTGATAATTTAGACAGGCATGGAGGTTCATATTATAATTACAACTCTCAAGAGATTGTACAAGTTCAAGGCCATCCTGGACTACATAATGAATTCCAGCCTAAGCATAGTGTGAGACCCTTTCTGGAGAAAAAAGAAAGAAAGGAAGGAAGAAAAAAAGAAAGGAAGAAGGAAGAAAGAAAGAAATATTAGCTATCCAATATTATTATCTCATATTATTTTTATTTTATGTGTATATGTGAATATCTACACATGTATACATGTATCACCAGGCAAGAACTGGAGTTACAGGTAGCTATGAAATACTGTGTTGGTACTGGGAACTGAACTCTAGTCCTCTGCCAGAATAGCAAGTAAGTGTTTTTAACCACTGGGCAAAACTCACTAGGCCCCTCACATTATTTTTCAAAAGTATCAAGAAATCTCAACTTTGAAATGATTATGGAACTGATCCAAATGTTATATGATGTCATCTTTGGCTTATAGATGTTTGGCACTCAAAAAATTTCCACTTTTAGACATAATACACAGGAACTCCTTAACTCATTTTCTAAAGCTCAAGTTAGAATTTATTGCACCAGAAGTTCAATATTCAGAGTTAGTTCACAATGACACTGTCTGCTGTACATGCTTTTAACTGTAACATTTTGCCATATTTTCTTCAGTAAGTGCTGTGGAACGAATGTGTCCTGTAGTCCCAATTTTTGTGTTGAAGCCTTAATTAGAAAATTGATGGTACTTTGGTGTCCATCCTTGGGGAGATAATCAGTTATGAGTGTGGATTCTTTGTGATGGAATTAGTGCCTAATGGAGACAATCTCAGGCCAGCCAGGCATGGTGTCTCATGTCTGTAACTCCAGCACTAGGGATGCAGAGGCAGGAAGTTTGCCATAAGAAAGTTAAAGAGCAACTCAAGCTACATAGTGAGTTTCAAGACAGCTTGGGGTACAAGATGAGGCACTATCTCAAAAAACCAAAACCAAACAACCCTCAAACAAAACAAAAAAAAATGTAACATAAAATAGAAGATTTTCTTTGGCTTTGTCTATGTCTCTGTCTCTGTCTCTTCTCCCTCCCTCCCTCCCTCCCTCCCTTCCTCCCTCCCTCCTCCTCCTCCACCTCCTTCTTCTTCCTCTCTCTCTCTCTCTCTGACACATAAACACCACAGTTGTAAGAACAGTAAAAAGTTAAAAAGCAAACAAATAAAAACCAAAACAGTCATGATAGGCTGAGTCAGGAGGATTACCATGATTCTGAGGTTATCTTGGGCTACATGGTGACTAGTTCAGCTAGGACTACAGTATGATGGTTTTAAAGAATGAACAAAAATATCCTAGTACTTGGATTTTCAAAGATCATGGCAACATGAGAATAAGAACTCTTCTCAAACACAAAACAACTGAGAAATAAGGAAAACTACTGAGTGGGCTGAAATGATTTTTCTTTATCCTCAATTGAATATTTACTTGATTTAAGGTATGAAGATTAGGGAACAATTTGAGGAAAAATGGCAAATTTTAAGATTCAGTATAAGGAGTAGATAAATAGCATCAATGATTATAGAGATAGTGTGCACCAGGATTACAAACTCCTTATGTGCTTGGTATAAACTTATTTCCTTTTTACAGGTGCCATTTCCATTTTCTGACTTGTGTCAGTATTCTAACATAATATGAAAAGAAGGGCATTTCTGTAATCATGATCATTTTAATAAGATTAGTAACAATATTGGCAGTTCTAGAATTAGAAAGAGTAAAAAGCACTACAGTGGCAGAAAAGGCAATCCCATCATTTAATATTAAATGTGATTATACACAAGGTGTTCTGTCATCGGTTTACATCTTAGACAATGGTAATTATTTTCTGAATGGCACGAAGGAGTGGTAGTGAGTTGTGTTCCTTGAATTTGAGAGGTCCCTTCTGGAGATGGATGATGGCATTTCTGTGTTCAAGATTGTACAGTGACGAGATAGATAATGGACAGCTCATGGATGCGACTTTGCTAAATCAGGAGACTGGTGTTTGCCTGTGGGTGTTCTTTCCTTCTCAACATTCCTCCCTTGCACCCCTAGAGCCCTCTTCACATTCTGTTGCTTTCGTACTTCTCAAATGTATAATTAAAGATTTCCTATGGGAATTAAGTAGATCTGGAAAGATGAAGATGATTTATACCCATTACTGATTTGTCACTGAAACTATAGGGAGTATAATGCCCAGTGTTAATTAAACTTTCCCTATGATTATGTTTACATGTGGATACGTGAAAGACCATACGCTGTGGCCAGGTCAGTTTACCATGTGGGTGCCTCCTGCTGGTTTTGCCAAGTGGCAGTGGGATGGAATAAATGGGCATGGTTTTTCTTTATTTGCTCTTAGAATAGGCTTTATTTCAAACCCCACAGAATCACCGCATCCTCCTGGTACATTTCAACCTGAGTTCCTTAATATAAGAGTAGAACTACGCCGGGCGGTGGTGGCGCACGCCTTTAATCCCAGCACTCGGGAGGCAGAGCCAGGCGGATCTCTGTGAGTTCGAGGCCAGCCTGGACTACCAAGTGAGTTCCAGGAAAGGCGCAAAGCTACACAGAGAAACCCTGTCTCGAAAAAACCAAAAAAAAAAAAAAAAAGAGTAGAACTATATTGAGGGGGAGGGACCTTTATGTTAATAATGTTATAAAAATGTAACCTAAAGAAAAAATTTGGGACATTTAAAATATCATTGCCCCTTCTAAGGTTAGGGGACTTGACATTTCCTCTCGGAAACAGTCTTGAGCTGAGTAATAAGGTTTTTTGAGAAAATCCCAAGCTCACTGATATCTTACATAGCAGCCTCTTTTATATTGATGTGATGTCTGAGATAATGGTCTGTCTCTCCACTTCTTAGTTTTCCATTCTATTTTTACAGAAAGCAAACAAACTTATAAACAGTTTAGTGTACTGAAGGATGTTGGTCGTAGAGATATATTTTGGTTTAAAGTTATCTTTCCAATTGTTAATTGTTTTGAGATACAGATCTGGAACTTTCTTTACAGCTCAGGATGGTCTTGAACTTGTCAGCTTCCTGCTTCAGCTTCCTGAATGCTGGGCCTACAGGTGTGTGTATTACCAAACTTGGATAAAAATTAGCTTAAAGGAGCTGTTTAGAGGGGTGATATTTATTTAAACTTAACTAGAACCAAAAGCTTTCTGAGTACTTCCAAGAAATGAGAAATCCTTTTGACTTTTTCTGAGAAAGGTGGATTGCCTGAGTACTTTCAATTCCTCTTCTGATAAAGAAAGGTAAATGGGAGGGTATAGTTTCCAGAGAGTGGGAGAGCATGGCTCATGTAGGAACAGAGCAGCTTTTGTATAGACTTGTCATCATGAATTTCATATATGATGAATGTATATCCAATTTTAACTACTAATGAGGGAATCAGCAGTCTGGAAAGCATCTAGAAAACATTCTGGGGTGGAATGCTTAGTGGGTTCTCATGCAAATGACCACAGAGCCTAGGCTATAGAGTAAGACCCTTTATAAAAAAAAATACAAACAAATTAGTTTATCTCTGTCTATTCTCAAGTTTCTTAGGGGGCCAAGTAAGTACTAGGGACAGAGGATGCAATTATGACAGGTTAAAAAACATTTAAGATTATATTTTCAGTGTATCTTGAAGGGTTTTTGAAAGTCTTCTGGATCATCTAGTCCAAGGCTAACAACCCAAGTCCAAGCCTGAGACACTCATAGCTACAGGCTGCTCCTGGTTATTGTATGAGAATTATTTCCTCCTGCTAGTCTGACAGAGCTTAGGAGGTTCAGCATGCTTGTTAAAGGCTGAGACCCTGTATGACAGAGTGTGCTCTGATCGTCCCCATTTCCTTGGTGATTTATGAGCATCAGTCCCACATATGAAATAAGATGAAAATTCCTTAATGATGTGTTTGTCATCTCTAATTACAGTGAGATTTATTTTCCAATATGTTACTGCAGGTATATTCTTGATTGCAATTTATTCAACTATATCATGGTAAAAAGGAAGAGCAAATAATGGCAAGAAGAAAGTACATTTCCAATGAAAGGAAACACCCATGTTCACGCATGCAGGGACACACACACACACACACACACACACACACACACACACACACACACACACGAGATTCACATGCACACATATACATTCACACATCACATACTTCAACATACTGTGTTTTAAGAATATACACAAATCTGAAGATGATTCACCAGTAACACCATTTTCCATTACATAAATGGTTGAAGGTTCAAGTATACTAAATATATTGGAAATAGTATTTAGTAGGATGCAGTTTTTGCATGGAGGGGGAGGTGTGTTTGTACATGTTTTTATGTGTTCATGTGTACAGATACATATGGAGGCCGTAGGTAGACATTAGGTGTCTTTTTCAATTGATCTCCACCTAAGTTTTTGGGACAAAGTCCCTCACTGACCTCAGAGCTTCCTGATTCCACTAGACTGGCTGGCCATCCAGCTCCAGAGCCCTATCTGCCTTATCTATGAACTACAAACCCTAGGGTTTCAGACACACAGTCCTGCATCTGGCTTTATATTAAGTGTTGGGGCTCTCAACAGGTCTTTGTGCTTTGTACTTGCATGACAGGGGTATTACCAAACTTGCTATCTCTCCAACCCCTAGTCTTTTGTTTTTTTTGGGGGGGGGTTGTTGTTGCAACTTTAGGCCAGGGTCTTGCTCTATGAGTCTCGCAGGTCTTTTTATTTCCCCCTTTAATTGAAAATCGATATTTTTCTCTCACATAGTATAACCCGATCATGTTATATTCTAGTTCTTCCCCACCTCTTCTCTTGTTGGATCCACTTCTTTTCTGTCTCTCACTAGAAATCAATAGGCTTCTAAGAGATAAAAATAAAATATAATAAAACCTATCACATTGAGGTTAGACAAGACAAACCAACAGAAGGAAAAGAGCCTAAGAAAAGGCAAAAGAATCAGAAACCAACTCATTCACTTACTCAGAAATCCCATAAAATCACTAAACTGGAAGCCATAGTACATATACAGAGGACTTGGTGCTGGCCCATGCAGGCTCTGTGTATACTTTTAGTCTCTGAGACTCAGAGGTCTTAAAGTCATGGTACAGATTATAATATAAATATTATGAATTTAAAATGTTTATCAGAAGCATATCCTAATTAAAAATATAATTCAATATTTCATTAGTCAAAATAGTTTATGAAGATACTATTATGTTGTTGTGATCACTGAGCAAATATAAAAATTTTAAAACTTTCATGTTCATAATCTCTTCATAGAAAAATAAACTGAATCTTACAGTGTTCTAAAAGTCTTTAAAAAACATAAAAACACGAAATGTATACTTGCATTATATACCACATTTATAGCTTTTTAAAACCAATATTACAAAACTAACCCAAAGATACATCTTGATTATATAGACTTACATTCTTATGAAAAGTATTTCTGAGCTTTTATTTTTGGCAAAAAAAAAAGATCTTTTTTGTTAAATACCTGGCATACTTAAGGTATTATAAATTCAGTTTTCTTATTTTTCTGGGACTCTGGGAGTATTACATTCATGCAAACACTAAATCAGAACAGTCCCCCTTTGTTTTGAGAGAGAGTTTGTAATTTATCAATGCTCTTCATAGTTAAGGAAATATTTTACCTCTACACAAGAGAGGTAGAGCATTTTCTCTGCTATAGACACAAAAAGACACAAAAAAGACTTCTATTGCACAATTTCAACACTAGTGCTGTTGTCGATCTCCAAGGCAAGTCCTTTGCTGTGGGGGTTGTGGAATGCTTTATGAATTTCTGTCCATTGTGCTCATTTTTAGAGAGACAAGATAAATGAGAATGATTAAGAAATTCACATTAGATCCTGTCATATTAGTGGACCTGACAAAGGCCCACCAGAGAATGAAGATCAAAAGGAGGAAAAGAGAAGGCAACAGAAATTAAAATCAACAGATATTCTTGTATCTGTTTTAATGTCACTTTTAATGTATAGTTTTAATGTCACTTGAGATTAATTCTTAGGATCACACATAGGGACAGACTACCTATGTCTGTCGAATTTCTTTGAATAATGTGAAGGGATCTTCTAATTCCATGGCTGTCTGTAATTTAAAAATATTAATCTTATGTGTTTTAAATACATATATCCCAACATTAATTTAATGTCTTGCCTAGAAGCAGCAGGATGGGACTCCAGAGATTCTAAAGCCTCTGAGCAAACCAGGATCTAGATAATATACCAGGAATCACATACTAAAAATACTGACAAAAGTGAAGGCAGAACTGATTGATGTCTACCCCTTTAACTATTTCTAAGTTTGGGACAAATAGAAGAAAATTTAGGAAGAGCCAAAATTCCCTAAAGAATAGTAATAGCTTATGGTTGTTGAAAATATGAACTTGGAGCTGCTGAGAGTTTAACATTCTGCTCATTCTAGGCAATCTATATCATTAAGAAGCAGACAGTTATGCACATGCTACTAAAACTGGATGAAGGCATTGGAGTGGGAATGGTTTTATCTTTAAAGTATCTTATCTTTTTATAGCGAAAACCTTGGAGAGTGACTGGATGGTGTCCAGGGCAAATAGCCTTGGCTTCAAGTTGCCTTTTGCCTTTGTAGCTGTTTCTAATTAACCCCCCTGGAAATTTTTTTGCCAGCTTAAATTCCATACTAAAAAAAATGCTTATTAAATCTGTACAATAAATCAGCTTTTAGTACATCTTATTGCAGAAAA
Organism: Peromyscus californicus insignis; assembly: GCF_007827085.1. Taxonomy (NCBI): domain Eukaryota; kingdom Metazoa; phylum Chordata; class Mammalia; order Rodentia; family Cricetidae; genus Peromyscus; species Peromyscus californicus. The sequence continues at coordinate 46,410,499 of NW_026294447.1, read as the reverse complement.
AAAAATGAAGTAATTGCCATAAACACAGGTTCGTTTTAATACAGATCATAATGGGACGTCTTTGCTCCAAAACAACAATTCCAACGGGTCTCATTAGAAGCATGGAGCAACCTCACACGTCTCCCTAACATGAGCATATTCACACAGGCAAAAACAACCTCTAATCTTCCAGACTTCCGCTTCTTATTTTTCTTTTATTTTGGGCTATCCGATGCTAGCACTTCTGAGGAACATCTGCTATTTGTTTAATCAGATATAGTATCAGCCAAGTGCAAGGAGTGCACACTGCTTCATTTTGATCTCCTTCAACTCCTGACCTTGTTTGACACGCTATATAGAAATGTCAAAAATTCCTCAGTCAGGTCCTGCAAACACCTGCAAATGCTCTGAGCTTGATTGCAGGCAGCTGATGTTGATTGCAATGACTGCTGGCTGCTTTTTTTTTTTTTTTCTTTCTCTTTCAGACATTCTAACTGGTAAAAATTAGAATTGAGGAAGACCAGTTGGGCCTCTGCCATTCTTTCATTATAGTTCCAGTGAATACATGTACAAGTTCTTCTGTTTAAAGGATGAAATTCTAGCAATCTGGGGTGGGGGGCGGGTTGTAGGGGGAAGCTTCTTCTTTAAAGGCAACTGTGGGAAGTGCTTTTTTCACTACCATGATCTGTTAGTAAGTTTACTCCAATCTTTCCTCTTTAGATTCCTCCTAATATCAAGTGATTCTCTTTTCCTGAATGGTATTACAGGTCCTTTGGCTCTTTATAGTCATGAGCTAAGACATCATTATTCTAAAAGCCCAGAATCTGAAACGCTTCAAAATCTGAAACTTTTTAGATATTGACAAGACAGCTCAAAAGGAAAATTCCACAGCATGAAAATTCGTTTCATTCACAAAATGGTTTAAAATATAGCATAAAATTACCTTCAGGCTATGAATAAAGGGATATAGAAAACACAAATGTAATAGTACTTAGACCTAAGTCTCATCCCAAGGAAAGCTTTTTGCATACCTGCAAATATTTTAATGTTTTGAACAATCTCAAATCCAAACATTTGTGGTCCTAATGATTTCAGTTAAAGGATGCTCAAGTTGCATCACTTTTCCTTCAAAATATTCAGGGTTCAGACTCTGAGTTCATCTATAGTGACATGGGCAGATGGGTTTTACAAACATGGCTAGTTCTCTTTCCATTATTTGTGCCTCAGAAAAATATAGGGTGAATTTGTAACTCACCAAAATTCACAGTAAGTGTGAAATGGGATAATCAGGGCCATGCTAAACCTCTTAAAGTTTAGAGTCTTCTGGGTGGATAGTTCCAGGCCCCAGTGACTTTAATTTTTCATGGTCTTTTCCTAGGAAAGTAACTTCTTCCTGTGGTTTGGTGGCATGGCCAATGCAGGATTCTATGGCTCTCCTGAAGGTGCCTGTCTCCCACAGCATTAGTCATTTCTTGGTTTTTTGATGGTGTCATTGATTTTACTCTGATATTTTTCTCATTAATGAAACCCCTGTTCTGTACTATGAAGTTTTTCTGAGAATAGCTTCATGTGTCTGTGAATCACATCAATGACTTAAATTTTTGTCTTGTCTGTAGTGATCAGGGACATTTTGGCTTCTCCACATCCTCTCAGTATGGAAACCTTTCACAGAGCTCTGGGTAAACTGTTTAGCTATCCTGAAATAGACTTCTTTGAGAAAGAAACAGAACAGTATGTTCACATAAAAGTGCTAGGGTGGATAATAATCATATTTAGCACTTAGATAGTAGATTTCATTCCCACATACTTTACAAACAACATCTAAATAAACCTTTCACCATTTCATTAAATAGATAAATAAGCACTATTATCTCAGCATTCTTTTCCATGGAGAGAAAAAAATCTTTGCTGGTTTATAACTGCGATAAGTAGGCGATTATTTCAGAACAATGATCCTCACTCCCATGCCTGTCTGTAAGCCTGACTCCAACCACCTGTTCCAATTTTCTTTTCAAGGGAACAGATTAATTGGTACCCATGTTGGCCATTGTGCAAGTGCAGTCAGAATCATTCAAAGAGTTACTGAGAGATGGGAGCCTGGGAAGTTTCCTTCACAGGCTTGGCAAGATCAAGAAAAATAAATATATGTGTGAAATCTATGAAGAAGGGAGCTAAAGAGCTTGTCTCAGAGACCTAGGTCTCCCTCAGTCATTATTCCAATGCTTTGTAGGCAGGCAATCAAGCTGTCCCCAAGGCCTGGTGGAAGGTGGCTTACTGTTCACATTTGGTAAGCTTCAGAGATTGCAACCTTTTCGACAGTGAGAAGCATAAGTATTTCATCTCTTATAATTTCCTTGGGATGTTCAGCAGGCTTGGGGAAGGTTATTAGCATGTGTCTATTACTTGATTCATTTTCTGCTGTACTACTCTTTGTGAGCAAACATTACATCTCCTTCTAATTCAAAAAAGGCATGTGGACTTACTTCTCTGCTATCAAGTACAGTTTGTTTCTAAACGATGGTGTGATACAAATTAGACATTCTTTTGTTATTGTACAATGGCCTTGTTTCTTAAAACATCAAAGTACAAAAATAAATCAGTACTCATATATGCTTCCATGTAAACTGGAAGTCTGTAGATGAACAGAATCATGGTGAGTGATGTGGATATAATTGTTTCATTAACCTATTAAGCTTATTATCTTGGGTCCTGGAGAGTAAGGTGTGACTCTTGGTAACATCAAACTGAATGGCTCTTAATATTTCCAAAATAATGTGTTTGAAGTAGAGGTATAGAGATGGGACCCTGGAAGGAATTGGGGATCATTCTTACCACCACTGATCTGTGAAATATTTTCATTAGCACTCACATCATCCCCATAATTTGGCAATGTCATAAGTCCATTCATAAACCTGGGATAAAATGAAATCTTCAGTATTCACATTACTTTTGTTTGGTCTCTAAAGAATTAGTCTAATCATAGTCACAGTAGAATAATGGGTTCTAGAGTCTGGAAATATGATATGATGCTAAGACAGCATTTAACCAGAAAACTTGAAAGGAAGTCAGTATGATTTTGCCTCCCAAAAAAGCTAGATCCAAGGAATGATGAATTCCATAGAGTCTAAAATGTTTTTGATTCCAGAAGTAGAAATAAAGTTCAGGTAGAGGCAATTGAGAAAATGGAGGTGTCATAAGCTCATGAACTTCCAGTAAAGTGAATCCTAGAAATATAGAGGAGGGTGGCAGAGTTGAGGACAAGGATAGTCTGTGAGTAAGGTCGAGGTCGGCTGCTTAGGTTGTCTGTCTCTGTTAGGATGACATCCCAGGAATAGCAAAAATATTGTGGAGAAGTCAAGATGTGTTTGCTCTTCAGAGCACAGTGAGTACCATAGCTTGCTGCACTCACTGAAATGGGTGATTCCTATACCCACTGCGTCTCCCACAGAACCACAGATAGGAAAGTGAAATAGACTCAATTTCTGAAAAATTCCCTAAGATACAAAATATCTTTCTTTTTAGAGATTACAAGGAATTTGGAGGTCTGGGAGGGTGATAAACTAGGAGATACTGGAGTTTCGAGTAAGCTGATGGAATAGATGATACTGTGAGTCATCCATTCATCGTTACTTCATTTATTTAGATGTTCTTTTTCAAACATATTATTAAAATGTATGTGTCAGAAAGAAAGTGAGAGAGTGAGGGAGGAGGAGGGAACGGAAGAGGCAGTGAGATTTTTATGTGTATCATATGCATGTAAGTGCCCACAGAGGCCAGAAAAGGATATCAGAACTCCTGGAACTGACTGGAATTACAGCCATCATGGACCACCTGAAGTGGGTGCTAGAAAATGAACCTGGGTCCCCTAAAAGAGCAATGGGTACTCTCAAGGGCTGAACCATCTCTCTGGCCTCTAAAAAGTATTTTGAATAAAACAAGTATAATTAGATCCTAAATAATAACCAATCTATTGTTCCACTTGTAATATTTGAGACCAGAAAGTAGGTCAAATTTACTTTTAATAACTTTTCATAATATTTACAAAGCCCAGTTTAGAATTTTCATCATATTGATAAAAAATTCTGTGTGGATCAATATTCCAGTGTCTCATATAGCAATTCCTTATCTCTTGCATTTCAATATTTTATAAACATAACAGTTTTAATGTATTTTTATTTTTATTTTGTGTCACATTTTTAAAAGAAGAAAACTAAGACCTAGTGGCAGTAGTTGAAAAGTATTGGAGTTTTTATGGCAGTCTCAGGTAATTTCAACAAATTGTATCAAGGTCTGGCAGCTTAGAGCTACGTTAAGAATTTAATGAGTATGATCATAATTTTTACACTTGGAAAATTTGATGTAATTCAGTTAAAAGATAAGGCAATAGTCAGTGTTGCCAAAACTCCATAGCATGACCCTATTGTTTCTTGTGAAATTGAATGGAATAGAATATGGGTCATTCTGAGATATGCTGAAGACCATTGAAATTTAACAAATACAAAAACTTGAAAGTAATCCAATCATTAAATAACAAGCTTCAAGATACAGGATTCTTCCCTAATTCATCTGATGAGTACCCAATGGGATGACTCATCTACACTACTTTAAACCTGGAGTGGGACAACAGTGGCTTGGTGTCATCTCATCATTATTCAGGCAGATGGGACAATTATCTTGCTAGTTCCAATAAAACGAGAAGGTTGATATATACCAATAGAATGGTTCACTGGTAAAATCCATAGCACAGCAAAAGGAACTAACCATGTTCATCTAAGAATACTAACTACATCATAACAGCTCTATGACTTGAGCTGTGGCATATTCTACTTGCAGGCAAGAAAGTGATAACAGAGGGGAGAAGGCATATTATAATCAGCTTTAGTCATATCCACATAAATTTAGACTTTCTAATTCTATACCTGTATTCTTTCCAATATTAATAATAGTCTTACTTTATACACTAAAGTAGGACTGTGAACCAATCAGTCTGTTTAAATATATCAAAACTCCATAGCATGACCCTATTATTTCTTGTGAAATTGAATAGACTAGAATATGGGTCATCTTTGCACCTCATGTCAAGAGGTCTAGTTATTGAAGTTCAAAGAGGACCTGGTTCCTAAAGAGTGTACCTTGAAGATATCTAACAGCACAGGTCACAGGGAAGTTGGCCTCTGAAAAAGGACTCCAGGACAGAAAGTGCTCTACATAGATAAAAACTCATACCTCAACTAGCTTGCACTGCCACATTTACTGAATTGTATATCTATTTTCTTTTTGGTTATTTATTTATTTATTTATTTTTGGTGTTTCGGGACAGGGTTTCTCTGTGTAGCTTTGCACCTTTTCTGGAACTCACTCTGTAGTCCAGGCTGGCCTCGAACTCACAGAGATCCTCCTGGCCTTGCCTTCCAAGTACTGGAATTAAAGGCATGTGCCACCACCATCCAGTGATCTCTATTTTCTATAAGCAGTGATATATTCGTTTTTCTTTGACACAGTGGGTGGTTTGGGGACTTAATTTTGTGTAGCCTGAGATGCTCAAGATTTTCTTACCAGGTTCTTAGAAATTAATGTTGGGTAAACCCTAACCACTTAGTTTATGGCTTTTGAAATGGATGACTCCTCTCATATATAACTTCAGTGGAAAGGGCAAGTAGACTTTTCCCTTTGAAGGAGAACAAGAAATCATTTCTTCAGAATCAACTTGTTATTGAATCAGAGAAAAATGATAATTATGGACCAATGTTTCATACTCTTAATAAGTCCTCTTAGTGCGTCTGATATTCATTAAAATGAGAATCCTGTATACCTTATGCCTAACAGTTACAAGAACTCTACATCTTTAATGTCTCAAGTTTTTTTTAACAACACAGAGTGGCCCATATGTTTGTACAGATGCTGTAGACCCATTAAATGATCACTGCTGGAGTTGTTGTATAAAATGTCCCACCCTTTAAATTTATCTAACCATTACTTTATGGTGTCACTTACAGTTTTCCCATGGATTTCCTGAATGCTAGATGCCAGTTTCTGTGTCTGCTTTGATTCATGTTGAATGCTTTGGACAATAGAACATCAGAGGTACTATTGTATATGGATTATGTTTCTTCCCATCAGTTGTCTTTCTGTTATTGTAGAGGGATTTCTTTTTTTATCTTTTTGTTATAAAGATGTCGCTCAGATCAATGACTGTAAAGTTATGTTTGCTCTATCTTGCATAGAAAGTTATACTTCCATTTAAAACAGTGAATTTATGGTGAAGCAGTTACTTGATGATAGCTTGTAACATGATATTCTATCATTACCTTCTATCCAATTATCTCTACAGAGAAAGGTAGTTAAATTATATCATTCTTCTGCTTAATCCTTATCACCAGTACCTTCTCTCCATCATATCATAGGTCTCTAAAAACTCCTTCCCCAGAAACCAATATCCTATAACTTCACCCTTCCCCTCACTATAGCAGCCTTCTTGGTGAAAGAGAGCTAAAGAACCCCAGTGCCTCTCTATTCCCTGCTTGGAATGTTTCCCTTCCCTTTCTTCACCATTTACATGGTGTTCCTCCTCAAATACAACCTTATCTATGAGACCTCTCAAAGCCTTTTTTAGAACATCAACCCTTCTAACATATCCCTGCCCCATTTCTCAATTATTGTTTCCTGTAACACTTACCATTAACTGGAGTGTTACATCCTGATGTGCCTCCTTCCTTGTTGCCTTAATGAGGGATGATAGAAGTCAATCGTGGTGGATAAAGGGTAGAAAGCAGGACTACAATACCAGCATCACTCATCAAATTAGTAATGAGAAAGGAAAACAGTCTTGACAGCTGTCAGCTGGAAACTGGAACAAGCCACAAGGTCTTGGTTTCTCTACTGTTGAATATAAAGTGTTTAATAAGATCTAACACCACACAAGGTCGTTCTGACACTCGGTGAAACAAAAAGCAGACCTTTTAATAGTCATGTCTGAGCAAAGACAGAATGTAAACACTATGGAAAGCAGAGTCCATATGTCCCATCTTCGATCTAACTATTATAACTACTGTTTCTTCCCAAAGACAGCTTTTAGTTCTGCTCTTCTTCTTATCCCTCCTAGACATAAAACCTTTAGACAACAAACATCATATATTTAGAATTCCTTCCTCTTTCTTCCAGGTTCTGCTGGCTGATGGTACTCCTTTCTGATGGCTCAATGTCTCTCCTTCTGTGTTCATGTGGCATTCTTTGTTTAATGGCTATTCATATTTTCCACTTCCTCTTTTTTATCTATATGTTCACATGTATATGCATGAACACACAAACACACATGTGCTACAGCGTGAATGTGGAGATGCCAGGACAACCTTGTGTCTTCTTCTTCTACCTTTGTTTGAGGCAGGATTTTCTTCTGTCCGTCTCACCATTGGAATGTGTAGATTACAAATAGTTGCTACTGTATCTGGCTTTATGTGGGTTCTGGTGATATAAACTCAGAGCATCACACTTGTGTGGCCAGTACTTATTTACTGAACCACTTCCCCAGGCTATTATCATCTTCCTTTGATTCCATTATAAGCCTGTCTAGATAATCCAAAGTCATCCTGTATCTCAAAGTGCTTGACTTGATCACATCTTCAAAGGTCTCTATAGCACGAATATTTAATGGTCTTATTAATAAAAACAAACCCAGTGCCAGTTATTAGGGTGAATGCTGGAAGATCAGAGAGACAGAACAGGCCACAGCTAACCTCACCTCACCAACTTCTCAGCTGATCCTGTTTCCTCAAACTGGAAGCCTCTGAGTTCTCATCCAGAATGAATCTCAGCTGAACTGCTGCTAAAAGCCTAAAAGCCTAACTAGGCTCTAGTTCCTTGTCCTCACATCTTATATACCTTTCTGCTTCCTGCCATCATTTCCTGGGATTAAATATGTGTGTGTTTCCATGCCTGGTTGTTTCCAGTTTGGCTTTGAACTCACAGAGATCCAGACAGATCTCTGCCTTTGGAATGCTAGGAATAAAGGTGTGTGCACCACCATTTTCGGGTCTCTATGTCTATCTATGGCTGTTCTGTTCTCTGACCCCAGATAAGTTTATTAGGGTCCACAGTAAATTGGGGAACACAGTATCACCACAGGTCTCCTTTTTCACACAAAATAAAATTTGTAGGTTCTAGGGGTTAGTATCTTGGACAAAGGCTGTTTAGCCTATTGCATACTTTACTACCCTCCTTAATTGTGTTTCAATAACAAAGCACTTCTTCCTTGAATTACCATGAACCCAAGCCATGTACCTCACATCAGATCTTTATAACCATTTAATGATGAAACTCACAGTTCCTTTACCAATGTGTTCTCCATTGGTGGAAGTGGTAACAAAGACAACTTTGTGTGACACAGGTAGGTTCTTGGTACTTGTGCCTGTTGGTTTTGTTCACTTAACACAACTCAAGACACATCTGAGAAGAAACAAATCTTAATTGGGGAAAAAAAAAGGAAGGAAGGAAATAAAATGTCTCAATCTGATTGGCCTGTAGGCATTTTCTTGATTAATGATTGATGTGGAGGGACCCTGTCTAATATGGGTGGTACTGTCCTTAGGCAAGTGATCTTGAGGAATATAAAAAAGCAGGCTGAGGAGTGAGCCAGTACATAGCACTCCTCCAGGACCTCTGTGTCAGTTCCTTCTTCCAGCTCCCTGCCTTGAGTTCCTGCCCTGACTTCCCTCAGTTACTTTTAGTTGTGGTAACTTATAACAACAATAGAAATTCTAATTTAAGACAGTAGTTTCTGGTAGGTTAATGTGGACATATTATAACTTTTATGTGTCTTATATGAGTTACCAGGGTCTCATTTCCTCCCAGTTTTCTATTTTTTTAAAATAACATATAATCAGTGAAAAATCTTAAGTGATGACTTCCATGGAGCATTGAACTATGTCAGTAAAGAATAATTTATAGTTTATGGGTAACTATCACACATAAGGCAGCAGTGTGCTCTGTTAAAGGATTACAAAGGATCATTTTAGTTTTTCTCTTATTAGATACAATTTAAGAGTTCTTATGTGCCTTGATCAGAACCAAAAAAAAAATATTAAGCTATTTTGGAAACTTATTGTAGAAGTTAAAGTTTATCTTCTCAATGTATTGCCTTAGATAAAGGGCAGAGGCCATTATTCTAAATGACATTTCATATGAAGTAACACATCATTTCTGATACCTGTGGTTTTGGCTTAGAACTTTTGTCCCCTGAAATGACCTCTCAGTAAAGACTTCTGAAAACTAGAAATCTCTGATGTGTGTTAGATTCAGTTATAGAAATATATTTTAAGAAGCACACTAACACCAGTGTTTTAAAACACTGCATTACGATTGAAGTGGAGATAAAACACTTTTAAAAAATTAACAGCTTTGACAAAAATTATTTTCAACTGGCTTTGCTTTTCCACGGTTTATATGAAGTCATCAATTTTGCATAGAGCTTCCCATTACCTGTGCGGAATGAACAACTGGAGCGGTATCTTTACCATCTTCTTTGCTTTCATCCAGCAAAGAGGTGGTAGCCTTTCTTGTCTCTTGTTTGTCTGTTTGTTTTGACTTTTTGAGACAGGGTTTCTCTGTGTAGCCCTGGCTGTCCTGAAACTTACTCTGTAGATCAGCATCGAACTCTCAGATATCCACCTGTCTCTGCCTCCCTAGTGTTGGGATTAATAGTGCCACTCCCTGTGGGCCAAGCATTCAAACAAATGAGTCTCCGGGGCCCATTCCTGTTTAAACCAAATATTCCCTGTGTGGGCTTGTCACCATGTCTCTGCTTAAAATTTTATATCTTGAAAGAGAAATGTGTATTGTTTAAAACTAGTTCTACATTTTGTGGTAGACACATATAAAGTGTAGTAAGTAGTGAGCAAGCTTGACATTGAGGGAATAATAATCACCTTGAAGGCTGAAGGTACTTCTTTGTTTAAAATTTAAGGACAAAAGATAGAAGAGGGAGTGATAAATGTTCAAATATAGAAAGGGGAAAGGGAAAAGGAAAAAATAGCTCTTTTCAAACCTAGATGATAAGCAGCTACAAGGATAATATCCTTTAAATCCCTACACAGTGATCCATTGCCCAGGGATTTTAACAATGCCAACCCTCCAGGAGAATGCTATATACAGAGAATACATAAATTAGTCACAGAAGGGAAACTGTAGAGTAAGGACAAAAAAATAGTCCCAAACCAGACTAGACAATCAGGAAAAAAATAAGAACAGAAACAAAAATAGTTCTTGTCTCAGAATATACACAAAAAGATGTGAACAACTTAGACTATTAGTTTCTTCAAGTACAAGATATACACTGACATAGGGAGCTGACTGAAGAAGGAACAAATATTCTTGGCCAGTGAAAATGGTTGACCCACAGCTAAAACCAATAGTAGCAAGAAAAAAAAAGGATCAACAAATATTAGAGAAAACTGTTGAAGAAGAAAGTAATGGCCTGAGAGGCTCATCAGGAGACAGAAAACATTAGTGGTGGATCAGTCTCTAGGAAAAGCCCTTCCAGGGAAAGGCATTGAAGTCCCATGGCTTCTGGAACCATCTCATACAGAAATAAGGATGAACATTTGGGATGCTGATGAATCCCAGATGATAACATGAGTCCTGGGATTAGTTACTTGAGATTAGATCAGCCCCAGCTGCTCAACTGAAGTAATGGGGTAACACATTGAAGCGGCCCCAAGTGAGATATCTATAACGCATCTCTAAATACAGAACAAAAAAGTCTCAGAATAGGATAACGATGAGGGAAGAGTTTCATAGCCAGAGGACCAGGAACACTGCTGCAAGGTAGTGTCTTCTGGACATGACAGGGACCTTACATCCCTGACCTTTCTCCTGAACAAAACTTAACACAAGTTCAAACCAGGCAGCACTGCATCATAGATGAATGAAGACCTCACAGGGCCCTACCAATAATTGAAGAGCAGTAGGACAATCAGTGTCTGCTGAGGTAGAAATGTCAGGTTTCATTTATATTTGGGAAGATCAACTCCTGTTAGGTTCCCGATGCCTATGTGTCAGTCCTATATCCATGTTTATAGGCAAAACTAATTTGTCTCAATTGGTATATAATCACAATAAAAGTTACTGAAGAAAACATGACTTTGTGAGGAGGATATGGGGACACAAGAGGTATTGGAGAAGGGACAGAGGAATACATATGATCAAAAGACATTAGAATCATGTATGAAATTCTAAATTAAAGAATTATCAGGAAATGGGGTCCTGGAAAAATAATATGAAGGGCTGAAGGTAATTTTAGATATAGGGAGAAAATTCTAGGACAAGACTTTTTTAGTCAACTAAGTTGTCATGCAAGCCCATCTAGCTTCATCATTCCAGTCATGTTTGGGAAACAGTTAATACTGTACACCGTATACCAAGTTCCAGCGACAGCGCCCAGAATCTGGTGGTTTGATGAGTTAGAGAATAGAAACCCTCTACATTCATTATGACATATTACACACAAAATTTACTTTATAAAATCTTAAATATACACTGACTTTTCTGGGAAATAAGGAATTCTTTAAAATTGCATAAAGTTAGTAATCAAGTAGAAATTCGTGTGATAAAATAATGTATACATAAATTGAGTTTAAATTTGAAAAAAAAAAAAACAGGTACCCAAAGAGAATTTAAAGTTGTATGCCATGAACTTAAATGCTTAGTGAAGGAATATTTTGAGGTAAAACCTTTCTGAATTTTGATTTAAAATAAGCATACAAATAATAATTTTTCCTTTTCACTTTTTTATTCATAGGTATCAATTATACGCATTCTATTATGACATTTTCATATATGCATGCATAATATATTTTTATTATGTTTAAATTTTATTTACCATGGATTAGACCATCTTGTTCTTCCACTCCCACTGATGCCCTCTTAGTCTCAGATGGTCCTCATTCTTTACATTGTTTGTTTTTGGTAGTGCTTCCCATCAGCACTGGTCAGAGAAATTCCATTTTACAATGGTCACCTGTAGGTGCAAGACTCCTGCCTGTTCATGGTGATAAGAATAAAGGACTGTTGAATATTTAGCTGTTGGTGAGACTTCTCTGTCACTCTTTCCCAGCCTCAGGGCCTATGGAGGAAGAGAGGTAGAAAGAGAGAAGCAAGTCACTTGAGGCCACCCTCTCTTTCTAAGGATTTTCAAGCAGATAATGGTAGAGGAGAGAGACTCAACTAGGTCCCACTTTTCTCTGAGTATCTATATGCAGTTAATGGTTGCTAGGGAAGGGAGAGATTTTCTTCATGGTGCTGCAACCAATTGTAGGAATCCAATGTTCTTGTAAATAATTCCTCTTGCCAGGACCCGATAAGAAACCATGATAGAATTAAATGGGTCTTCCTAGCATACTTTGCTTTAGTTGATTGTCCCCATCTGCCCATCCCCAGGTTCTACCCTTCCACCTCTAGTTTTCTTTCTGAGTCTGACTTATCTCACTTAATCAAATAATTTACAAGTCCATCCACTTTTCCTATAACTTTCATAACTTCATTTTTTTACCCATAAATACAATCCTATTAGGTATATGTGACACATTTTCATTGTTTATTAATTTGTTCACAAACATCTAGGCTCATATTGTGTATAGATATTGTGTATAGAGCATCAATAAATGCAGATGTCCAAACATCTCTTCCTGTTTGGTACATTGGCCTATTTATTTATGGGCAGTTTTGTTGTTTAAGTGTTTAGTTTTTGTAGTTCTTTAGATATTCTAGCTGTCTCTCTTCTGTCTGAAGTATAGGTGACAACTTTCTATATCCTGCACGGTTTCTGTTCACATGACTTTTACTGTACAGAAACTTTGACAAGATTCTCTATTTTCTTGAGATTTTATTATGATTATATCATTTTCCCTTTCCTCCCTCCAAACCCTCCCATACATGGCACTACTCTCTTAAATTCATGGACTCTTTTTTTCATTAATTGTTATGTACAGAATATATATATACATATATATATATATATATATATATATATATATATATGTATATAGATGCAACCTGCTCAATCTGTTTAATGCTACTTGTATTTTTGTTTTCAGAGCTGACCATTGGTATCGGATAAGCAATTGGTGAACACTTTCCTAGGGAAGACTATTCCTCCCTAGTATTCCTTAATTGCCTTAGTTCTTTGTATAAGGTTGAGGTACAACAATGACTGATATGGCATGATAACCTCAAGGATCAGTACTCAGTGATAACCACTAGCTTTCTAATTGAACTTAAGACCTGCTCAACAAGATGGAAATTATGTCTGGTGCCAGAAACCTAGCCAGCTACTCAGGGCTGGTAAAGTCGTAGACCTTGAAGGAGAATCTACAACTGCCATGGTGGCCTCCAATTCAGTTCTTGCCTCCAGGTTCCTGGCTTGATTTCCTGCCCTAACTTCTTTAGATGATAGACTGCGATATGGAAGTGAAATAAACCCCTTTCTCCCTAACTTGCTATTGCTTGTGGTATTTTATCACAGTAATAGAAGCCATAACTAAGATAGCTGTTGAACTAGTTTCATCCAAGTTTGAAACCTGTATCCTGAAATCCGTAAGTAGAGCTGGAAAGAGAGAGATAAACACATGATGGTAAATTTAACAAAATATGTGAAAATCGTGTACAATAAAAACTCGAAAAGTTTGTTGTGAGAAACTGAAGGTTAAAAGAAATAAGAGATGTATGCCATGAGTATGGAGTGGAGGACGTAACATACTCAAGGGTCATTTGTTTAAAATGTAATCCGCATGTTAATTAAAATCCTAATAGCCTTTTTCTTTCAGTAGAAATGAAGAAACTGATTATAAATTTATGTGATAATACTCAGAGGAACACCAGCTGCCATGCTATGAAGACACCTAATAGAACCCTGGGGAGGGACGCACTTGGAGTGTAACTAATTTGGCCATATCAATTTTCTCCCCTTGTAAGTGAGCAACTTCCAGTTTCCGCCAAATGTTCAAATGGGTGCAGACAGCATTTGATTGCAATCTCAGGAGATAAGGAAACAGGATTTCCCAATGGAGCCATGCCTGAATTTACAGTTCAAGGAGAGTGAGAGAGATAATAAATGGTCATTGCTCTTTTAAGGAAAAGTTTTGGATTGAGAAGTAGGAGGAAGAAGAGGAGTAAGACAAAAACTAAATACTGAAGTTACAGAAGCATGTCCCATGAACATTTTACTTACACCAATAAACTATGGAACATACAAATGAAGAAATAGACACAAACAAATAATAGAAAAATGGGTAGCTAGCTAGCTAGCTAGACAATAGATAGACAAAAAATATAATTTACAGACCAAAGTAATTCAAATAAATGAAAACAGCAAAATAATATTACATGACTTAGTACCAGTTTCAGTAGACACAGAATTTTTTTAGAACAACTAGTCTTTTGGACTTTGCACTTGAGATCATAAGTAGTTATTGAGTAATCAGATAGGAAATTGCTTCTCACCAGTGAGATTGTGTATGTGTGTATGTGTGTGTGTGTGTGTGTGTGTGTGTGTGTGTGTGTGTGTGTGTATGTGTGTGTGTTATGCCAACTAAAACAAGTTAGTTAGACATTTGCCTTGGTTAGGGTTATTATTCCTGTGATGAACACTATGACCAAAGCAACTTGGGGAGGGAAGGGTTGATTTGGTTTACACTTTCATATTGCTGTTCATCATTGAAGAAGTCAGGACAGGAACTCAAACTTGGCCAGAACCAGGGGGCAGGAGCTGATGCAGAGGCCATGGAGGAGTGCTGCCTGATCATCACGACTTACTCAGACTGCTTTCTTATAGAACTTAAGACCACCAGGCCAGGGGTGCTACCACACACAATTGGCTGGACCCTTGCCCATCAATCACTAGTTAAGAAAGTGCCATACAGGCTTGCCAACAGCCTGACCTTATAGAAACATTTTCTTAAGTGAGGTTCCCTCCTCTCAAATGACTTTAGTTTATGTAAAGGTGACATAAAACTATCCAGCATAACATTTGTACCCGGATTACAATTTCCAAAATAATGTGAGCCCTCAGAAACTACAGATTAGTAGAATATTCATATATGTCTAAATGACTAGAACTTTGAATAGCCAGATGGGATTGTTTACCTCCTGGTCTCTCTGAAGAGGATCCTCTGCATGTATCTCGATTAGTGAAGTATGGTTGGTATTTCAGAAAGTAGCCACACGCAGAAAATGTGTGCTGTTAAAAAAATCAATAAACCACTGGGCATTGTGCTATTTAAACAAACAGTATACTTTATATCAGTGAAGTAAAATATTAGTTAAATATTCCTAATTGAAATTCCCATGATACTTAGAAAGCCACACAAAAATCTTGCTTCCAAGCCAATGCCCCATCTGTATAAGAGAACTCTTTTTACTTTTCAGTAATAGAGCCCAAGAAGATTCTAACATCTTTTCCTCTTTGAGCTAGTCATAAAGAAATTATCTTACTTGATAATAGATCATAAGAACTTTATTCCAGAAGCCACCCTGTTTCATGTCCTGGAAGAAGGACTGTTGTTCAGAGAGACTGGCAAGAATCTGGATAGGCAAGCATGTGTATGTGTGTGGTGTGCATAAATGTATATTACCAATATACAATATATTATGAGTAATATTGCCTTAAAGGTCCATGTACGAAAGGCTTGGTAAGAGTTGTATGGATCTTGAGGGGGTGGCATATTATTAGAAGACCTTTCAACATTGGTGATATATCCTCAAAATGGTTTAGGGAGCCCTACTTACTCAGTCTCTTCACTTTAAACTGTGGTGTGAATAGGTTTGTGTTCCATGAATCCCTTGTCAGTGCTTCTGTCTGGAGCCCAGACAAAAAGGTCAAAGCAATGGGGCTACCCAATACTGAACTAAAATATTTGGAACCATGAGGTATATAGCTTCCTCTCAAGATGACATCTCAAGTATTTCATTCTCAAAATATGAAGCTGACTTCTGCAGGAGATTTCTTTCCTCAGTCTATAATCAAAATTAGATCCTTCTCTTGTGGGCCAGTCATCATAATTCCACACAGCTATCCATGCTTCTGTGAGCCTAAGCATAGAAATCTAGAGTTCACCCTGAGTCCTTGGGTCGTTTTGAGACTCTCCTGTGTGATATGACATAATGAAGTAAGTTGTTAACCTCTCTATAGGAGTGATGGTACATGACCATTTTGAATGAAGAGGAAAGGGATGAACCTATTCCCATGTTTCTATTTATAATAGTAATGAAGTTAATTTTGAGGCCCAACACTGGACAAAGTTAGGCTGATTAGCCATCAATATCCTGAATTCCAGTCAATCTCCATGGCAATATCATGCAGAGGTTTGAGATTTCATCTAAGTTCATATTTCTATACTTTAGAAGATGGTAGGTTAATGAACTATCCATATGGTCAGGTAATTGGGCATAGTTTATAATCAGGAGAAAAATGGTTTTGAAGAGAGAAGTAAAGGAAAAACAGAGTGACTTACTAATGCAAGTTTGTATCTAAATCTATGAAATAAATGGTAATTGCAGGGACTACCACATCAATGAATGTACACTATAAACATGCTACAAGCAAATCCCCCAAACTGTCATAGATGAATGGATATATTGCCACCACAGGCTCCCTTCATAGACTTACAAGACAGAAGGCAAGGATAGAGCTGGCCTTTTGAGCACCATTCTGTATGCCTGAGTATGCACATAAGTGTGTTAGTGCGAATGTACATGTGTGAGTATGGGTGTGAAGGTAAGAGGAGGGTGCAAATGTTTTATTAGGCTGGCTGATCAGCAAGCCCCAGGACTCGACTCGTCTGTGTCTCCCAAGTGCTAGGATTACAGGCCATGCCACCACACACAGCTTTTATATGTGGGCTCTGGGGATCAAACTTAGGTCCTTATGTTTGTACAACAAATACTTTATTGACTGTACAATCACCCCCCTCCAGCATCTTTTTTTTTTTCAGTGCATAGAGGCTTTGAAAAAGGTTTCCATCTGTGAATGGGAAAAAACAAACAAACAAACAAACAAACAAAAACTCAGTTGTGAAAGTGCAATTTGATCATTGACTCACATTTGAAGTGAAGTTGCTAAATGATTGGTGCCCAGGAAAGAGTGCTGGAGGAATTACAGAAAACCTTGGTCAAAAGCACCAAAGCCTGTTTTCTGACTGTCATTGGCTCATATGTTCCTCAATGTGAGTGAGCAGAATCTAATAAAAATAGTTGAAAAAAAAAAACCTGTAAGACATGGAACCTTGGATGTCAGAACTCAGAATCAACCAGGGAAGCTCAGTGCATCATAAAATAAATATAGTAAAATGGGTAAATACCATGCTTAGTCAGTGGGCTTTTCAAATGATATAGGACATCTCTCAGTTAGTTGAAATATCTGTTAAAAGAGTTGGGTCTTGATTTACCAGGAAATAGGCAAATTGTTTCAACCCTATCTTAGGAGTTTAAATGTTAGTTCACCAAAAATGGTACCAATTTCATGCCAAAAGTAAGAATATCCATAGAGACAGTCAAAAGAATTCTAAGTGGGCATGTTTAGAAAGTTTCTTCAGTGGCCACAAGGCCTATAAATTTGTCAAAATTTGTAAAAGATGAGCTTCTTATTTATTTATTTATTTGTTTGTTTGTTTGTTTGTTTATTTTGGAGACAGGGTCTCACTATGTAGCTCTGGCTGTCCTCAAACTCTCTTTCTAGACCAGGCTGGTCTGGAACTCACGGAGATCCACCAGCCTCTGCCTCCTGAGTGCTGGGATTAAAGACATGTACTACCACTGCCTGGCCGTGATTTCCTTCTTGAGCTAACATAACTAAGTGGAATTTTTTTCAAACTAAAGAAGTAGGTTGGAGATTTAATCATCTGATCACACTCTGGCATTCAACAAGACTACTGAGAGTATCAGAGATACTTCCACACAGAGAAAGAATAACTAGAGAGATCCAGCTTTGATTCATGCTGGCAAGCTGGTATGCAAGCTCATAAAATGAATACTTTACAAGGAATTGGAAATGATGGCACAGAGGAAACCAGAAATAACATGTCCAACTGAACCCAGGCATTTCTATGATGTGGTGATATCAAGTCAAGGATAAATGGACCTTTAGATGAATAAATTTGACATTGTTCTTATGGATTAATTGTACCCTGACTTTGAAAATAGCTGTAGTATTTCAAACTCTTACTAACAACTTTGTGATATACTAGGAAAGTTTCAGTTTCAGCATTTTGAGATGAGTTAGACTAATGTTTTATATATATGTGTATAGACATATACACATATAACACACACACACACATACACACACATATATATACATACATATATATATATATATATGTATATATATATGGAGGGGGAGAGAGGGACAGACAGAAGATAGACAGAGATGGAGAGAGTCAGAGAAAGACAGAGAGGTGGGGATGAGTGTAGTCTACTGCTTATAATTACCCAGGCTAGTTTCTTTGTACTGTGGTTTTAAAAATATTTCTAGTGTGTGTGTGTTTATGTGTGTGTGTGTTGGTATGTGTTTGTGTATTTAGGTATGCATACACACATCAGGGGACAACTTGCAGGAGTCAGTTCTGTCCTATAATATGGAATCAGAGATAGAACTCAAGCTGTCAAAGGTTCTGGGCAGCAAATATCTTTACTAGCTCAGCCATCTCCAGGACCCTACTGTAGCTTTTTAAGTCAGACTTGTTATGCATAAACACCTCCAGCCTTTATTTTACAAGTGAACAGTAGAATGAAAACTATTCAGTTGGTTGTAGGAGATTTCACAGGCACGGATGTAAACTTTCTACCTCACTGATCAAAACATAATGTTAAATGCTTATTTTTGTTGCTCAATCTTTTTTTTTGGTTTTAAAAATGTTTTTTTTCAATTTTATTTATATTTTATTTTTGGAGATTATATCCTTTTTCCACCCCCTTTCCTTCCTCCAGAAACTCTCATATATCTATTTTTGCTCTCCTTCAGATTTATGGCTTCTGTTTTTCATTGTTGTTACATATGTACATGTATATGTGTATATGTGTAATGTAACTTATCTAATGTTGTAACATGTCTGCACAATGTTACTTGTATCTGTCTATTTTCAGAGATTCCTATTTAGTACTGAACTCTAACAATTACTGTGGCATTTTAACTACATGTAAGCACTATTTTAGGGCACTAGGAACATATAGGAAGTAGTAGAAAGCAAAAATCCCCACTGTAATTGACATTATACTCTAGTAAGTAGGAGAGATAGTCAGTGCACCCACAGCTATGTGAAATATGAGCCATACTCACTAGTGTTAATTACATTACTAGTTGGTAGATAAAATTTCAAAATATACTGGTCTTAAAATGCCTCCTTGGAAAATAATGAGCAAGGATACTGAAAAGGGATAAATTTGCTTTTATCTTTAACATAAGACTCAGACTCTGATTGTTTCATCTAGATGCTCCTGATAGTAGTTCCAACATGAGAACTTAATCTGGGCACATGTGTGGAAATAAAAGACAGTTTTCTTCCCAGTAAAATATGATGCCTGAGATGGCAGTATGGGTAGCTGCAATTAGCAACTAGGAAAACTGAAAGACAGAAGTCTGTGTCCTCTACTTCCCACTTTGATAATGCCACTCACAGTGAGAAAATAAAAGTTAAGCTTAACATATAAAACCACCATTTGGATGGCATTCAACATGAATATGAAAGCCATTGTGCAAGTCTTATGCTGTAGATATCCCCATCAACATATCTGACAAAACATTACTGCAGCATTTCAGGACTAGGTGACCTTTTGGATTGACTAGACATAAAGGGCACATTTTACATTAAAATGCCGGTATGGATGTGTAGATGTATCCAACCTTCTTATTAAATAAGAAACACAGAACCAATGCAAAGAAGAAAGCCAAGAGGTCAGAGCTAAGAGCTAAAACCTTACCCTTCCTCCTGCGGTGGTCCTACCTCTCCGAACCAGAGCTACCCCTGTGTTAAAGTCTTTATATAGAGTTCCTGTCCTGCCTTCTCATTGGTTGTAAACCCAACCACATGACCGCCTCCTCACAGCCTGTCTGTATAGGCCTCCAGGTTTTCCATGATTGGTATTAAGATTAAAGGCATGTGTATCCAATAATGGCTGTATCCCTGAACACACAGAGACTTACCCAGCTCTGCCTACTAAGTGCTGGAATTACAAGCGTACGCTACCACTGCCCTGGTTTCCTATGGCTTGCTAATAGCTCTGACCCCCGGGCAACTTTATTTATTAACATACAAATAACATTTTAATACAAATAAAATATCACCATATGGATGGGTCCTGTGCAGCTAAGATTTACAGAGTTCTATGATTTTAGTCCACGTATAAGACAGTATAAGACATAGGCACATTTATTTCATTTACAAGTCTTCTAATCTCCTAACAATCAAAACCTTATCAGATCTCTAGCCTCTCCTTTGAAGATAACATTTAACAGTGCCCATGATACATGGCTTGATAGAGTGAAACCAGGAGGTGTTCTAACTCCCTGGAAATCTCAGCCACCTGTCAAGTTCTATCCTTGACAATCATAGCACCTGTCTATAAAGAGCCACCAACATGGGGAGAATCTGTAATAACTGTCTTATGCTCAGAACCTGCCTGTCATACCATAATGCATTTCAAGTATTATGTGCATCTAGAGAGAGTACATCATACTGAGGATTTCAGCAAATCGCCAGAAATCAAAAGGATTAATATTTTTGACAATCAGCTTAGATAGTGAAAAGTTTAGGACAATTTTATAACCGGCCATCTTGAAGTTTTATTGTGATGGTTTCTTGGCATGGATGGTGTATTCCCAGTTTTCGTACGTTAATGAGCATTGGTTGTCTAAATTATTTTTAAGCCCATAGAAAAGAGTGTATGGTTTGCCAGTCCAGATATACATATGTACAGGAGTATTAGAGAAACTTGCAATTGTGTTTTGGGATTCGAGTGTTATAAACTTGTGGGGGTCAATTCAGTTCTAATAAGTGCTATAATTGAAATGTTTAAAACAGAGCTTGGGAATACACTAGCAGAAGGGTTAATGTACTGAGTAACTTCTTGCATTGAAGGTGTGCTCGGTAAGAAAATTGACTGTGGAACACAGACATTAAGAGGAAACTGATTTACAAAATAAAAGAAAGGGTTATGATAAACATAATTAACTTTTCCTAGATAATAATCGTAAAACAGGTCCAGTGAGAGTTTTAAATGGGACAATATTGGCTAGAGATGTAAAATTTGACTAGACTTCACTAGAGGACTGAAAACTGAGTTTCGGGGTAATTAAATAGTGACTCTGACAGCTGCCCTGTGTTTTCAGTGGGTCTGTTTCAGTTGTGTAACTCTTGAGGGAGAAAATTTTGCTTTAGAGGAGACCAGAAATAGTGTGTGATAACGCATGCCTATCTTCCTGGGACTTGGGGACTGGAGGCAGGAGAATTAGAAGCTCAAGTAACCCTTGACTATCTATTTGATATCTTGGTATCTTGGCATGCATGAAACCCTGTCACAAAAGAACAGAAAAAGAAAAAGAAAAAAACTCACTGGTATAAAGTAAGTGAACAGAAAAATTAGAAATACAGACAATGGCATATAATGGTAAAAACATTATGTGGCAGGAAATACATGTGATGCTAAAATAATACCCAACAGTTAAACTCTGATTGAAAGAGAAAAGCACAGTTTTATCATAGAGGGATCTTTGTTCAGTGATCAGTACTAGATTTCTACAGTGAGATGGCTATGTATATTTAACCATGGTGGCATTCAATGTAAACTGCAAAACATCACCTTTTATTTGCTTCTATTAAAATATGTAAATTACATTTCTGTCTTTAAAGTTCATCTTACAAGAATTGTAGTAGATGCAAAAATATCATTCAGAAAAAAATAATCGCCCAGTATTCTTATTACATTGTGTGTGTGTGTGTGTGTGTGTGTGTGTGTGTGTGTGTGAGAGAGAGAGAGAGAGAGAGAGAGAGAGAGAGAGAGAGAGAGAAGAGAGAGGAGAGAGAAGAGAGGGTGTGTGTGTGTGTGTGTGTGTGTGTGTGTGTGTGTGTGTGTTTCTGTGAGTGAGGGTGCAAATGTGCTAGTGTGCCTGTGGAGGCCAGAGGACAATCTGGGGAATTGTTTCTTTCTCTCTCCATTGCTTCAGGCAGTGCCTCTTTGTTGGTCTCCACTGTGCACAGGAGACTAGATGAGCTTCAGGCTTCCAGCAACCCTCCTGTCTCTGCTTCCCAGCTTGCTATAGGATCATTAGCATGATGGATATATGCTACCATGCCTGGCATTATGTGGGTTCTGGGGATTTGAACTCATGCCCTCATGCTCACACAGCAAGCTCTTTGCCTCCTCAGCTATCACACCGCCCCAGAGTTTTCAGCTTTTGGTACTCATACACTCACTTCATGCCCTCCTGGTACAGGACTTGGTGAATTGGTAACTTATTTAAGTGTAATTCAGCAAAGATCTTGGGCTGCAACTTTCAAGAGGTGATTTTTAAAAATACTCCACTTCCCATCTTTCCTGCCCTTTGTTGTTTGCTCTGTCACTCCGTGCCACTAATGGAAGTCACCTGCTATGTTGCGAATTGCCCTGTGAGCGAAGAATCTCACACAGCAAAAAAACACAGCAAATTTCCCTGTACACAACTACTAGAGACTGAGAATCTCAGCTAAAGACTCCACGAAGAACTGACTCCTGCCAACACTCATGGGACTTACTTGGAAGAGAAACTTAGTCCGCTAGTTTTTCGTCCAGATTCCTGTTGCAAAGAATCTGAGTTAACCAATGTTGTTTTAAGATGAAATATGTTGGGAGAATCTGTTACACAGCAGTAGCTAGCAGAAGCCAAGTGATACCACAGGGAACTAGTCGGGAAAATGTAGAAATTAGAACATCCTACAAAGCAACTGCCTTGCACTCTTCATCAAAGCAGAGGATCAAAACCAAAGGACTGCCAAGCCTTGGGAGAAATACAAGAAACAACATAGAGATTTGGTTGCATTAGAATAAAGACAAAAGACATCAAAAAATTAGAGATGGATCGGCTATTGAAGTATAGTAAATAATTACTAATATTACTTATGGTATTTTTATTTTGACCTCATGAGAAAATATTTCATCTCAAGCATATGCAAATATTTTAAAATGATATACTATATTTTCTATAAAGTACTTTGCACTCCACTATTGTCAAAAATGAAGGGATGTATTTCTGTTATCTTGACTCTATTCCTCACAAGTTGTCAGCATTGGATAAATCTTAATACTCTTCGTTCTTACAATATTCACAAATGATGCATCATTATTCTGTAGGAGGTGGCTTGTTTTTAGCTAAGTGGATTATTAGGAATAATTTATATTGGGAAGAATAAGTAACATGAAAAACATGTACTTGACTGGGATGAGTTATTATGGCTTACTATCATTGCATAAAAATGAAAGTTAAATATTCAGGTGGACCATGACAAACGCCTTCTAAGTAGCTCCTGTGTAGATTCTGTGGTTTCATGGCCCCATAATAGCTTCACCTAGCCAATAGAGCTAACCCTACCTGTAGAAGATGGGTCATTGAATCTTTTTTAGGTTGCAACTTTCATTCCAGGGATATAAGAAGGAGAGTTTTGAAAGTTTCTGAGAATAAGTCCAGTTTGTGAACCTTCTGGCTAATAGATGATATGCTGAAGAATTTGGTTAAAAAGTTGCTTTTGTTGCCACAAACCACTTGATTGCCCCATAGTAGGGGAGAAGGTACATGATTCTTGTCCCTTCTTTTCTTTTTTATTCTGTACTTTATCCCTGTGGTTTTCTGACGGAGATCAGTGGTTGCTATCTGGTGTCTGTCTCTATTGTGCTCCACCTTGTTTATTGAGATAGAGTATCTCACTGAATGCCGAGCTCACCAACTGTCAGCACTGGTTGACCAGTGAGTTCTGGGTATCGGTCTCTCTCCTCACAGTGTTAGAGGTATGTATCATCATGCGCAGCTTTTACACGGTTGCTAAGGTTTTTTTCATTGGAATACATTGAACACTATCATTCCTCTGGCTTCCCTAGCAGTTAAATAAGAAAAATTGAAACAATAAAACAAGAAACACAAATATCCACTACCACATTGATCTGCCTTCTTTAGTGTATATAATTTTGCCTCTGATCTTGCCATTAGAGTGAACACGACACATACTTTTTTTGAATCCCATCTATATTTATGCTCCAAGCCTTGTTCCTTTGGCCTCATCAAGAACTACAGTTCTTCTGCCCCTTTCCCCTGACATTGGTTTCTGTGCTTCTGCCATTTAATGCTAATTGAAACTTCACATGATTTTTAAGCCATGCCCCAAAACTCATGTTAACAGCTAGTCCTTGGCAACTTATTGAGCCATGTAGGCTTGCCATGCACTGTTATAGTATTGTGATTTCTGTGCGCAGCTAGTCTTCTACTTAAAATGTTCATTCCTACCTTCTCAACGTCATGAATGTAGTTTGTTTTATATATTACTCATCCATAAACACTATGTCAAAAATTTCACCTCTGGAGATTTCTTCATCCACACAGAACTGATTAATTTCCTTTGTTTTCCCAGTCACAATTCTTCCATTCAGTCATTCATCATCTACTGACTGTCTACTGCACCCAAACTAGTAAACACATTGTTAAGCAAATGTGAGCAGATTCAGTGAAATAGACATATGCACAGGAAACACAAAGCAATTATCCTAAGTATATTATTATGCTTTATATCCTAATTACATTTTAGATCGAGTGCCAATGGAACCTTGTATAGATAAACAAGAATTATTTTTGGTATTCTTTAATTGTAGACTGTCAGTTAATGTTGGATAATTGTTTTCTTTGGTCAATGATTATTGACAGATTATTGGACAAAGATTATGAAGCTCAGATTATAACTGATGTGTCTCTAAATTCTATTTTTTTCTGATTATATATATCCTTTTTCCTCATTAAAGCTTGGTTGTAAAGAATAGTAATACTCTTAAAGAAAGAATGTATAATTCACATCACATTTTTAACAAACTGCCCTGCACAAAGTAAGTCATGCTTAAGTACTGGCTTTGATTTGGTTAGTATTGATTTATTTCTATCAGTATCATTATTTCTCAACAACAACACAGTGACAGGCATGTAATAGATGATCAATAAGCACTATGGAATAAATGGAGGAATGAATGCAAGGACTTACATGATATTATTTTCACAGAAGTAAGTTTTGTTCTTGGCAAGCGCACTGAAGAAAGTATTTAAAACATAAAAATGAATATGATATATTCTAGGAAGTAAAACCCATTATTTAGGGAGATTTAATAATGAGTTCTAGGATTTTCTAGAAAGAACAAAGGAAGGAAATTTTTCTGCAGTCCCGCATGATTGGGAGTTGGTTATAAATGATAAGAAATGTCAAGTTTCTCCTATAGATACAGGAAGAGTTCATTTCAGTGGTAATTCTGGAGTGTCTATTCATGGCCTGCTCATTATTTTGTAGACCAGTCTTTGCACCTTTGCCATTATTGTGCACTTCCTGAAAACCCCAGCATTCTGGAATAAGCCTAGCAGTTAAATGGCCACCTGTGATGCAGTGTCCTGCTACCATTAGCCAGAAGTCAGCAACCCCACTTACACTTATCAGAAACATTCACCTCTGCAAAAACATTTTTCTAAGTTTACCTTGCAAGTTCTGACCACATCACACTGTCTTTTTTTAAAGCTAGAAATAAACAGATCAAGCCTACTGCATGAGCCATCAAATCTTTTCCCCATATGTTCCAATTCCAGAATCATTAGTAGCATGTAGTATAACAGGTAATTACTTAGGAAAGTGTTTTTCACAGATTACTTAGTAAACTGTACCTTTCTAGGGTACAGTTGTTTCCCAAACTGATGCTATGTTTTCCAGACTCCTGAGTCAATGTGGAGCTGTAGGAATAGCTAATGGAAGTGGGATGAAAATAACTGATGTGCTCTTCCTCTATGCTTAGAACAAGGAGACTGCATCAGCTGATAGAGTTTGTGTAGATGCCTGGATGGCCAGGGAAGCCCTGTGCTTGCTATACTAGCCTACTCTGCCTCCAACCAACACAGGCCTTACAGCTGTCAGATAGGAGAAATAAACAGGAAGGTTTAACTGACTGGGATTGGGACTATGTTTGGGGAACTATTAACTTTAATGTGCCAACACTACTGTTTATAGACTAGCCTAAAATAGTCTTAAGGATTCACTTATACTAGGACTGTTCTACAATTTCTTTTGCTCATAAAGCCAGTCTAGATTTGTCTAGTGGATGATAGAATTCATGTAGCTCATTTTGAGCCAATATTTCAATATGACTTCCACTGACCCTTTACTTTTAAATTGTATAAACTAGGACAGAAACACTAATGGCATAAAGCAGAATTTTCTAAGTGACTTATTTTAGCCTGAAACCAATTGTCCTTCCCCCATCTCTAAAAACTAGTAAAATTTGTATAATGAAACTATTAAGATTGCATTATCTAGCTAAACAACAGCCTAAATAAGCCTGTCCCTTGATGTCCTCTGTTTCACTTGGCCTTTTTTCCCTGTTTATCTTAGAGAGGGTGTTTTGAACTCCCCACTCAACCCCAATTGAATAAAGGCAATAGAGAAGGAAGCAGATTTTTTAACCCAGAAGTTCTGAAAGACTGTTTGTTTTCACATTTGAGACAGAGATATAGTAGACAGAAACTAAACATGGGCAAAACCTCAGCATATACCACCAGAACAGACAAATATAAAAGCAGACATCTGCAGTTCTTTAAGAATTGTATTGACACTGGTTCACACGCAGGGGATATCACAAAAATGATCAATGTAAACTAGGGTTTTTTTTATTTTTTGCTATTTTTGTATTATTTCCTTATTTCCTTAATCTTTTCACAACTACCTTGTATAATTTAAATATTATGATGTTTATTTAAAAGGAAAGAGTTTAGGTTATTTTCTTCCCTTTGGTCTTGTTTTCTGACCAACCCCTGCCCCCACACATACACACAGCTACTCAAGATCCTATCACAAAGGAGTAATAATGGCCAGCTTTATCTCCTGTATTTTCCTCCAGAGCCTGTTCATTCATTGTTTCTACTGATGAAAATTAGCTTATCTGTTAATGAAAAGATTAGGACCCTTAATTAGAAACTGCATCTTTCATCCCCTTGCAGGCCATAGGCCCATTCTTCGTGTCATACCTTAGTTAAACAAAGATTAGGAAGGTACCGAGGTCTCAAACATTTTCTTAACACCAGTTCAATTATGAAATGGATTAATTCCTGTTTAGTGGCAGCAACCCTGCCTTATAAAGGAATAACAGAAAGGTGAGTCAGTGTGATCCTACTTGAGAGGATTTGTATACCATTCTAGGCTGGCATAAAGATACAGCCTGTTCACATTAATGAAGGCTTTTTCTAGCATGAACCTCGAAATACTCCCTACCTCTACCCTATTACCCAGTTCCAAAGCTTATCCTCACTTTAAAAAATATTGTTACAGCAGCATCCCAACTTACTGTTACCATTTTTCTGTCTCAATTCACTTGGGCTACTATGATGGGATAGTTTATAAACAGCAAGAATTTATTTCTTGTTTTAAAGGCAAAGAAGTTCATGATCAAGACGTTTAATTAATTTTAACAACTCAGCGACTGAATACGGACTTTGGTTACAAAAACTTCATCACAGAACAATTGTGAAACTAAGAGAGCAGTAGTGAATTCAAGGTTTTGAGTACCAAAGAAGTTCAAAGTGTGACACTAGGTTCCCATTAAGTTGACTTACTGGGATCCCCAGAAATGTTTCATCTTCATAAGTGAATTTGAACGCTCTCCCTATAATCTGCCCAAATAACCTCTGAAAACTTAAGACTTCATGGTTTTTGGTGCCCAGAACCTTAATAAGAAAGATCCTCCTTACCGATAGTTCAACCAGTAGACTGTTGTGGGAATTTGATCAGTTCAGCCAATAACTTTGGGGTAACAAGCCCTAGGGCGTCATCTTGTCTGTGGACATGACTGGATAAGAGCTCAGGAAAAGTGGTCGTATGTCCTCACTGCCCTCCACATGTTGGGTGCCAGACTTTTATGAGTTTTCATTTCACCTGGCACCCAACGTGTGAAGTTAGATGAGGTGAAGTGAAAATCCGTAAAAGTCTGGTCAATAATTTATTAAGGGGTTCAAAGAAGAAACAGACTGGCAAATGCAGAACAAGATGCTGCTGCTGATCCAACTGCAACTGTCCTGCTGTTCTATCCAAGGGCGATGAGGACCAACCACAAGCCACACTCTGCCACTTGCTCCTGCTCTGACCACCCAAGAGTGCACACAACCCCTCTTCCTGAACTCTTTTTCCAGTCATATATGCAGACAAGACCATGACCTAGGGCTTGTTCCTCAAAAGCCATTGGCTGAATGGATCAAATTCCCACAACTAGAGAAAAGATAGTTGTTTTGATTTGCTATAAACTTCCATTCATGAATGTTGAGAGGAGAATTTATAGCGGATCTACAGGATTACTTATGAGACCAAGTGGCCTAAAGCAAGAGACCATATCTAACAAAAAGCTTCCTAATCAGGATCTGTGATGGTGACTTCCTTTTACATGGCCTACCATTTCACACAGGGCTGTGATTACTCTTACCACCATTAGAGTTACTTAAAAATTATTAGCCTATTACAAGTGCATTTCAGAAACCTACTCAAGTTACTCATAGGTGGCAGAATTGGAGTGTGGTTTTATAAATCCTGTGTACTTGATTCCAGATTGTGAGGTGTTCTATACAGACTACATTCACAGTTCACATACATGTGAATTCTTTCTTTTATTTTCTTCTACATGATTGGTTTTCTTGTGAGTCTTCAATCTTTTCCTTGATATTTTTTCCTTTCCATCCTTCCCTAGTCTTTGAAGAGAACTTGAAAGCAAGAATATACTTTGCCTTTAATTAAGAGGAAGTCCCTTTGATTTTTTCAGCTTGATATCTGGCTTATTATAATATTGAAACCAACTTTATATTACTTTTTATTTTACTTCCAGGCAAATAAAACTAATTGGGCACTATTAGTTTGTATTAACCAAAAGGTCTGTAGCAGACGTGGCTAACTTTACCCATCAAGATTTTACCTAGTTTACTTAGAAAACTACATGTAAGATTGAAACCCACATATTTATTCTCTCCCAAATCCATGAGACCTCACAATTAAGTGAGCATCTTTGTGCGCTCACAATATTGTATAATCCATAACTGAAATTATGCTATACTGGATATAAGAAAAAAGTTTAAAAGTTCATTGGATGTAGTCCTTAGGACATAAAATTATAATTACAAATAAATGGAATCAAATCATTAAACTATATTTTTCCATAAGAAAGACTATTTAAATGAGGACTTTGCATATCAGTAGGTTCTCTTAGAGAATTCAAATTGCTAGATTGACATTCAGCTCCCTCACTCCAAATGCAAAATGAAATGGATATATTAAAGTTTCTCTATTACTCTGGCCATTGACCTGTTAAACATATCGTAGGATGGTTCACCTCGGAATTGTTATTAATAAGAAAATGACAAAAAAAAAAGTTTGCTACCCAAAAGCTATGATTTCCAGAATGGCAAAAATTACATAGGCCTTCATTTCAATTTCTCATTTAGAATGACAGGGAAGAGTGAACCGGAATCAAAAACCTTCTCTGATTTTTAAATGAAAGTGTACTCATGCTCATGGCTTCTGGGAGAGATGTGTGAATGGGAATGGGCCCATCCTAAACTCCAATTACTTTCCTCTCCTGACTCTTGCATTAGCTGCAGATCTGATTAGAGGTGTACACTTAGAAAGGGGCTGCGGGGTGAGTCTCAGACCAACTTATGTTACCCTCACTGTGAAGCTTGGGGTTGCATAATTGCTGAGCCCTCTCAACTGTCTAGCCCTTTAGCAACCAAGATGTATTAGATGGATGGAAAAGAAGCATGCTTTCCTTAGATAAAACAAACTCAACTCGGTGCATTTCATAACTTTTCTTTCATTATTCTGTCTCTTCAGGTCACAATGAGGTTAATATCTGTGGAAGGAGGAGCTAAAGCTGGGTCCTAGCCTCCTGCCTTTGGTTATAAAGGGCTGTTCCTTTGTCACAACAAGTCATGTCTCCGGGCTGAAAGTATTCTTGTGGGTACTGTTGTAGTTGATCCTAACACCAACTTGGGGATTTTCTTGAAATGATGGATTTGAGTTCTCCATTACATAGTGAGTGGAGTGTCAGTCTACACCACAGAAGCTTCTGCATTATTGTCCTAGACACTTATTAATACACCCATTTGCTCAGTGCATTCATCTGATTTTGTCAACCATATCTTTCAGTCTCCATGTTTGCTCCTATTTCTATGTTTTTCTTACTTCTGTATCTTTCCTACATGCCAAGGAATGGATTATTAACGTACTAAGTAGAAAACTATACATATTTTGTGCCACATTGGAGTGTTTTAATTTAATTGAAATATATTGACTTGTCCAATAATAAAATTTTAGCATATTTTTAAAGAAATAAAAAGTTTAAAATTTACTTCTTGCTGATGCAAAGGTACTGTCCATATTCTACCACCAATTGCTACTTATTATAGTAACCGTAAATATCTACTACAAGAAAATACAAGTCAATTAAAAAACTAGCAACAACATAAAAGCCTCAGAGGTAAAGATTGTTCTACAATGTAAACATTTTGCTTCTAGTATGATTTAACCAGAATAGAATTTATGTTATTATTTTAAGTAACAAGAGTTGCATTTTGCTGTCTTTTTCTTGTAATTTTGAATAGCCCAGGTCATCATCTAGTTGAAGCCTCTAGCCACTTATTTATTCTCCTCACTCACACTCCAGATCACACCTTCTACAGACTTATTTAGTTCATTATCTTTGAATTCCACATACCACTACCTTTGCCTGCTCACTACACAGGTCTCCTTGGTTCTCACCTTCTTCCTGTAGGCATCCCTTCCATGCATCTCTCTTGAATCTGAACTTACTCTTTATCAAATTAAGTCCATTTGGACTGCTGTCCAAAATGATAAACTATCTAGCTTACAAAGAGAAATTTAATTCTCATAGTGCTGGAGACTCCAGGCAACATTTTTCAGGTTTCTTCCCGGCCCACAGCTATTTCATGGCACACTGAGAGGCCAGGTATGTATGTAACTTTATAAGTTATGGAACTGGAAGGAATCCAATGTCTGTTTAGGGTCTGTCTCTGGATTACTGAGCAGTATAAAAGTCTATCCAACTTAAAGCAGGCTGAGACACTGCGTGCATGTATTTACACACACGTCATGATAAATTTGTGTGTATGTATTTTAAATGCGTGTATACATTTACATTTATAGGCTCAATATAAATGGTAGGAAAATAAATTTCTGGTCTATTGTAATTAAAAAATATTAGCATGTTAACCACACTCCAAGAGCATCAAACACCCTGAAAAGTACAAAGACAAATGCTCTGATTCAGGAGCATAAGAAGCAGAGAATTAAATCATACCTGGGTTGTTTGTTAATAGTTTGTGCACATAAAGATGTTCTAAGTCAAGACTAATCCAAACAAATACTTGGACTGGGAAAATGTAATGCAACCATTTCTTAAACAAATAAAGTGAATTTCATTTTCAGAAGAAAATAATAATTCATTTATTCTGGAAAAGGGCATTCTGGTGCAGGCAGGGATAGGCATGAGAATCACAGAATTTGCTTACTCACATATCAGTAGGAAATGGTCAAGGTTATTTCTGAAATAAAACCGGGAGCAAAGCATGTTAACTTGTGTGTGTGTGTGTGTGTGTGTGTGTGTGTGTGTGTGTGTGTGTGTGTGCAGGGTGGTTTGTAATCTTTTCCAATCATTGTATTCATTTGGGGAAAACACAATGAGAGTGGCACATTCTCTTAGTCTAATTCTTGGACTCTACACTCTTCCTTTTCTCCAGTGCCTAATCTTTCCCTTTACTTTACTGACACATTCCCACACAGGGAATTTACTTTTTAATAACTCTAGCTATTTTCCATCACATTTTTGACTGATTTTATAAGCATTTTGTAAAACCAACCCAAACCAAACCTCTGAATGATTTTGTAGACAGAAGTATAAGACATGCTCCAGTTTGGGTCCCTGAGTGAGCAGATGCATCAAACAAGCTATTGGTTGAAAGGCATCCTCAAGGTGCTTACTTGTGTCTGTGGGTTGAGAGGAAGCAATGGTTGAGATAGGTTTTTCTACCATAGACATTCCTCTGTTGGTCTCTAGGGTAGCGGTAGTGGTGAGAACAATTGGAAGCAATGTCTTTTGAGAGTTTGTTAGGTCACTTGAGGCATACTCTCAGAAGGCATTAAGATAATTCCCACAGGATACCAAGACAGCTTTGAGACTAAACTGTTACAGAAGTGTGAGCCTGACACCTTATCACTTTATGGCTCTTCTCTAGCCAAGTGATCTTATTCTCTTGTATGCCCTCTAGTCATTGTCATTCTATCTACCATGAGCCTTCACTACAGTCAATCTGATGCTGGCACCATGCAATGACTCCCTAGAATTGTGAGCAAAGTAAACAATTTCCTATTTCCTTTTTATGGTTACCACTTCTGCTGATACTTTGCTATAGTCATTAAAAATGAACTTCTATAGTAACAAAGACATCTGTTCTTTTCTTTCTTAAAGCTCTGTTTATAAGTAGTAGAATAATTCTTTAAGGATGTTTTGTCATACAACTGTCCCATTCCTCAAAACCCAGACAGGAAAATTCTAGTCTTTATGCTCTTTCAAGAAATCTGTTGAGAATGGATAATGAAAATTATATACACATACACAATGGAATTCTATTAACTTGTAAAGAAAAATGAAATCATGAACCTTGTAGATAAATCTATGGAACTGAAAATAATATCTTGAATGAGGTTAGTTAGCTATAGTATAACAAATGCTACATGTTCTCCATATTTGCAGTTCCTACCTTCAAATCTTTAGATTTTAATAGATAACCTAGAGAAACTACAAAAATTAGGAAAGTAAAAAGGGACCAAGGAGGGAGAGAGGGGAGAGAAGGAGCTCTAGATGGGTCTAGCAGGACACAGGAGCTACAAAGGGGGCCTTTACCTGGGAAGTTGGGAGCAATGATGGATGAATAATACTAAGGATCTTTGAAAAAGCTACAGAGAATCATCTTTTTAAGTTTACCTAAAATTACATGTGAAATAAGCTACTGGGGTGATAATGATTTCCTCCAAGAGCCGTAGATTAACAAAAGTTTGCAGTACCATCAAGAAATCTTCACTCAACTTGTTGGTCAGGGAAGTTGAAGAAATCCAAAAAAAGTATAGGCTATTTTTATTTCTCTTGGTTGCCTCCAAGAATATTAAGGAAGACATCATACATTTTAGACATAGGATTTGAAGGAGTCAAACTATATCTGACCTAAAAGCCTCCTCTCTGAAATCTTGCTCTCATATTATTGGAAGGTAGTATCCAAGCTGTCAAGGGAAGGAAGTAATTGTATAATTATTGAGCAGTAAAGCATATGAACCACAACAATGACTGGACCAGCAAGATATCCACAATGGTACAATGGTGGCATGTATATCTTGTTGGTAACCAATATCTGTCTGACATTTATGTCTGTCTGACATAAAGTCCACTTAAAAGGAAGAAATTCAAATCGAGTACTGTAAATCTACCCAACTATCCATGGCTAGAGAGGTCACAGACCTTAGGAGGAGAACCTATTACTGCCTTTCCTAAGCCAATATATTTTTAAACTGTATTCTAAATACTCATCCTTAACCCACAGATAAGTGTACCTCTCAGTCATCAAAGATGTACTTGTTTTCCAAAGATGAATATTACAGAGATCCATAACTGCTCAAAATGCAGAGACCGAGTGATTATGGGGAGACTGACTATAGGTGCCGAAACCCAAATGATGCATCTGCAGCAGTCCCGGTGCCTAAAGCTCAGGAGAAATTGCAGAAGAGGGAGCAGAAAGATTGTAGGAGCCAGAGGCCCAGAGTGCCCTAGACATGACAAGAAAAATTCACACATGAACTCTTAACATTATAGTTGCCTGAACAAGAACAGCCTAATGACACCACAATTGACATGCCAGGGCAAACAGAAAATTCCACATTAGTCCAACCCTAGGTGAAGAGCTATAAGTGGTCAATGGTTGCTGAGAGAGAGAGAATCATTTTCTTCCAGGAATGAGCTTTCCCATAGGTTGTCCAATCTTATCAGTCCTGGACACTTGTACATACAAGCAAAATTAAATGGATTCAATAGATTATATATACCTGTGTGCATAAATACAAATGTATTTACATATATAGCTGTGTATGTGCACATATCATAATAATTTTAAAAGAGACCATGAGTTTGGGAGGAAGGAATAGGAGGAATTGGGGAGACAGGAATTGGGGAGACAGAGGTAATGTTGATGTCAGTTTCGTGTATAAATTTCTCCAATTCTGTTTACGAAAAGGAAATAACCATACATAAGGTTACAGAAATCTTACCGAGGTCACGTATGACTACAATACCATCATTTTGCAGATGGAGAGGTGAGACTATGGCTAGGCAAGAAGAAGAGGAACTAGATTCATTCGAAAGTAGTTAAGCTTTGTAGCAACTCTCTGTGTGAGTCAATCTTCAGCGACTCTCAATCACTCCCCATGTTGCGTTTGCCTGGGGAGCTTTGAAAAATGCAGATTTCTCAGGAATAACTCCCAGAGAGATTGCATCAGGGAGTCTGAAGTGGAGTCTTAGAAACTGTTTTGGAATTAGACAAACTAGCAAACAAATCCCAAACAACACTCCAGGTGATTCTAATTTTGTTCTGAGTGATAATGCACTTGCTCAAGGTGACATAGCTAATTAGTTTCACCATCATGTTTAGGTCCAATATTTTTTGTCTTATAGTTCTCTTTGCAGAGAATAAGTTGAGAGACAGTCTAAGTGGAAAAGATACTTCAGGATAAGTGATAGTTATCCACATTTGAAGAGTGTAGGGGACACTACTGATTATGTGACTTTATTTGGGAGCTTAAATTTTACAAACCCATGTCTTCATCTGTGGCAGAGAAATGGTAATCATAATGCCCGATGCAATTCCTGTTATGAGATTTAAACCCATTCGTTTTTAACTAACTACTTACCTTACCAGCATATAGAAAGTCTTTAAGAATACATTTTGGCCTAATGATTACTGATTTTTTGGCTCCCTATCATTATAATAAAGTTGTGTTCATTCTACCATTCCATTTTTGCCTGTGTGTGTGAATAAAGTTTGCCTCTGTATGCATAAGCATGTTGAACTCTGTGGGCACAGGTGTGTGCATGTGACATGTGCATGCAGAAGCCCTAAAGTTGATGTTGGATGCCTTCCTCTGTAAGACTCTACCTTTTTCATTGAAGCAGGATCTTTTGAGAGAACTCGTAGCTTGCCAATACTGATAGTCTAGCTAACCAACTTGCTCTCTTGTCTTCTATCCTCATCTTAGCCTCTGAGTCCTGGAATTACAGATAGGTAACCATGCCTACATGGTTTTTATAAGTAGGCACATTATGGCTTGTGTTCTTTTGGCTGCTAGGGACAGAACTACAGTTTTAACAATGATATGGCAAGCATTTTACCTGCTGAACCATTTCTACAGTCTATTTCTTTTTAATAAATATTTATTTGTGTCTCATATCCAGAATTCATAGTAAGACCTTGACCACTTTTCAAAACTTTAGGATGATTTTCTTACAACTTATCTATGTGGATCTTTGTATCTGTGTGTCTGTATGCATGTGTGTGTAAATGATCATGTGTATTTGGATTCAGGTTCATGTGCACACATGTGCACTTTTATGTGGCAGACAGGGAAAACTTTGGGTTCCACGATCTACCTTGCTTTGGTTGTTGTTTTTTGAGTCCGTGTCTCTCGTTGTTCTTGGACTCATTAAGTGGGCTGGATTGGCTGACCAGTGGGCCACTGGGGTCTGCCTGCTTCTGTCTCCTGATGGCCGGATGCTGCGTGCTCACCACCTTGAGTAGTTTTTTGAAAACTTGGTTCTAGGCATTCAGCTTATGTCCGTATGCTTGTAGGACAAGACTTGACTGTGCAAGCTGTGTCTTCAGCTCTTCTATGAACATTAGTGCAGACAGTTATGTTCATTACTTTTCTTGTGACAGATAAATACCAGGGAAATGATTTCAGGAAGAAAGCACTCATTCTGGCTTACACCTTGAGGAAATGTATCCAGTTGTGATAA
Organism: Peromyscus californicus insignis; assembly: GCF_007827085.1. Classification (NCBI taxonomy): domain Eukaryota; kingdom Metazoa; phylum Chordata; class Mammalia; order Rodentia; family Cricetidae; genus Peromyscus; species Peromyscus californicus. The sequence continues at coordinate 46,374,166 of NW_026294447.1, read as the reverse complement.
GGAAGTATGCAGCAGAAGCAAGTCTGCTGGGCACATTGCATCCAGTCAGCAAACAGTGACATGAATGTTGGTGCTCTGCTTTCTTTCTCCTTTTTATTCAGGCCAGGTCCCCAGCTCAGGAAAGGGTGGCTCACACCCTTAAGATAGTTGTTCACACTTCCATTAACCTGACTTTTATTATCCATCACAGACATGCCTAGAGATCTGGCTCCAAGGTGATTTGGGGTCCTATCAAGTTGAAATATCATAAACTTATCAGAGTTGGTAATCTGGATTTCAGCCTCTCTAGTAAACAAATGGGACACTGTGACCCATCAAATGCCCACCTCATTATGTGGCATTGTTTTTTGCATCGGTGAAGCCCTGTCCCATGCTGGTACCCAGATTTCCCTACTCTCCATGAGACTACTTTCTGCTGTATTAATGTCATCTCCGTGGTCTTCTAAGAAGCTGAATCAACTAAAGGCAATCATGTCAGAAGTTCTATTAGGGACTTGGGGTTAGAATACAGGATGCCCATAATCCTTTTGTCTTGGTTTAGTAAGATACTAATACTCAAGGAGGATTTGGCTGAGTTTTTAAAGGGCTCTACATGGTTTTTCATTCTCTACCAGTGGCACACACAATCCCTCTTAATGTGAGTGGTTAGGATATGCCCATTGCACAGGTAGGTGTGTTGTGATGTACTGCATGGCACCGTGAAGGTTGTTCAAATGCAAGCTACTCATTTAGAGTCAATGAGAAAAAAATTAAAACCCCAAAACAAAATCAATACTTATCTCTTTGTGCCTACTCAGTAACTGTAGACGCTGGCTTTCATGGGTAATAGATTCAAGCTCCACTGAGACTGAATGCTAAAATTTATGGAGTTCTCCATAGTCATTAATTAATAGTGTGCACACACAGAAAAATAACCAGGCGGAACACTTAGAAATGAAATTATTGCTGAAGCACTGACTACATAGTTTTTAAGTGGTCAGTCAGGTGAATAAAATGAATAATTAAATGTGCTGCACAGGCAGGCAGCATGGACAGGCATTCCAACAGGTTTCTAATTCTCTCTGAAGAATGTACGTCTCGCACAGAGATCCACATCGATTTTAATCTTATGTATTTCCCACGGCCCCTTTGTAGCCGTGTTTTCTCTGTGAGAGTTTAGAGGAGGCCTGCTTCATAGTGTGTGATCTCATAAAGGATGCTTTAGGGATTCCTTGCAGTAAGTAGCTGAGGACTTCATTTCAAGCTGGGAAACCTGCAGAGAAGCAAAAATGAATCTGGTTTTAGCATAATGAAAATCATGCTACCTCTTAGCTCTCTTTATATTTGTTGCAATGTAATTTCCATGGGGAATTTTTCTTAGAAAATGCATCTCTTACTGAGAATAACTATTATGAATTGGAGCTAGGTCAATTTATGGGTATATTTATTGAAAGGATTTTTATTCTCTGTTTGAAATTATGGAGAAAATAATTGACCCAGGCCAGAGGAAGAGGAAATTATATGGCAGTTTGGAATCATGCATGTCTTTTAGTTTCCCTTTATCCACTGCCATTTTTTTGCTGATGTTTTTTTATAGATTTGTTTGACAATTTGCACTCTGATTTCTCAAGGTACATTTTTTATTTTTTTAATTTATTTTTATTCATGTGTGTATGGGGTATATGTGCCCATGTTGTGTGCTGGTTCCCACAGAAGCCGGAAGAGGGTGTCAGTGGCTGTGAGTCAGTCACCTGATACCGTTGAGAGGAACTGAACCTAGGTTCTCTGCAAGAGCAGCAAGTGTTCTTAACCACTGTGGCATCTCTCTAGGCTCATTTATTTTCTGTTTGGGGTTTGTAAAACAAAAAAAAAAAAAAAACTGATTCCATTGGTTCTTTGACAACTTCATACGTGTACATGATGCATCCTGATTGTTCTCACCCTACTCTCTCTTATTTCACCCTCACCCCTGTTATACCCATTATCCCTACAGGTTTTTTCCTCACATTCTCCTTTGACTACAGTAAGTTTAATCTTTTGGAATTTCGTGCATGCAGACAACGCATTTTGATCATATGCACCCTCCTCCCGTCTCTCTAACTCCTCCTAGACCCACTCCCTTCACCTTAATCTCCATCCTTCCTTCTTTTTTATTTTTATCCCTCACCTAGTCCGATGTGTGCTGCCCATTTATGTATGGGGGCATCTACTGGAGCATGCTTCATCCATCAGAAGCTGCACCCTACAGAAATCTGACAGTCCCTTCCTATCAGCCATCAATTGGCAGCGCCATCTCTCAGCTTGCAGTGGGGACTCTTGAGCCCCTCCACACTCCGTGCTGGAATGTTGACTGGCTTAGTCTTGTATAGATCTTATGGAAATAGCCACAGCTCCTGTCAGATCATGCTATTAGTCCTATTATATCCAGAAGACAAAAAGTTTTGCCCAAGTCTTCCTTGGCCTCTAGCTCTTATAATCTTTTCACTGCTTCTTTTATAATGTTCTCTGAGACTTGGAGAAAGGGTATGCATGATATGTGGACACTTTTCTTGTTATAGTCAAATGTTATTCAATGTTGTCTCTATTTCAACTGCTCAGTGTTGGTAGTGCTATATAGAAAGCAGCATAGATAATTACTTAACAAATAAATACAAGTCCATTCTCACCAAAAATTGTTGGCTTGGGTGTGGCCCATGAGCTGTAGCTTGCTGTCCCTTGGACTCCCTGTCTCACAGTGTCAGCAACAGTAGAAAAAACTTGGAAGGGTTGACATCTTTGCGGAAAAAAACGGAAGTGTGATAGGGAATATGGGAGGTAATTAGCCTCCTCTGGCTCTTTTCTGCCTTTGCAAGGCCATTTTTCTCAAGACAGCCTGAGTTCTGCTCCTGCAAGGCAGGTCTAGTGCTGGCTAGCTGCGGGTATGGCAAGCTCTGTTGCCTGTATTTTGTGAACTGGAAAGTGTTTCCCTGTGCAGGGTCTCCCAGGGGAGAGAGTCACAGCCAGAGCGCACATTCCCTGATGTCTTGATGGTGTTTCTCTTTTGCTTCACTTAAGGGGTAGAGTCATGAGCCTGGGAGCCCTACAGTTGCGGCAAAGACGTAACCCTTGATTTTTGTCAGGACTCAAAGAGAAGACAAGCAGAAGGAAAATGAGTGCTATTCCTCAGGCAGACCTCAACAGGAATAGGAAGGCATGTTCTCTTCAGATGACGATCCAGGCAGGCATGAGGGTCCTTAGGAAAGCTTGCCAAAGGCCTCTGCTGAGCACATTTGAGTTGCATGGGTTTGCCAGATCCCAGGGCTAATTAGGCCCAAGCAGAAGCTCAACATTCCACAGCCTGGCTAGTCTCTTTAAGGTAATGCTTCTTTGAAGTCTGAGCATTTCCCATTGTTTGTTTAAAGCTTCATCTCTTGGCTTTTTCCAAAAAGGATTTAAGGGAGCTTAAACATTAATGAAAATACAAACCAAGACTGTGCTTAATGAGCCAAACCCAAGCCTATCCAAAGAAAGAAAATGGAATAAATGTTGTGGGAGCTGGGAGCTAAGCTGATTGCTTTAGTGGGTACTGGATTTGGTTACCAGGGTAGTTCAGCATTCAAGACCTCATCTAGAGGAAGATGCCTTGTCAGACTGAGGAACTCATTGGACTATGGGGTCAACACCTACTCCCCTGTTCTGTAGACTAGGGACATTCTTATTTTAGCCACAGTTTGGTTTGCATAAGGATCACTTTTGGGGACTACTGACAGTATGAATGCCAGACACAACTCCTGAGGGTATATGCAGAAGACAAGGAGCTAGCTAGCTAGATTCCTTCCTTTCTTTCATCCTTCTGTCCTCTCTTCCTCCCTCCTCCCTCCCTCCCTCCCTTCTTTCTTTCCTTGTATGTAAATGTGTAAATATAGGTGTGCATACATGTGAGTGTGGTATAGTCCTTGTAAGTTAGAACATATACCCATGTGCAGAAGCCAAAGACAAGCTATGTGGTGTCCTGTTCTACCATTGTCTTCCTTGTTCTCTTGAGACAGAGACTCTTAGAGAACCTTGTGCAAGGCTGAAGGCTGTCCAGCCATATAGATTCTATCACTCCCTCCTTCTCACACATCCCAGGTTTTTACATGATCATGCAAACCTGTCCAATTTTTCATATGAGTTCTTGGTGTTAAACTTGTCCTCACATTTGTGCAACAAGTACTCTTTTTACTGAATCTTCCCCTGAGACTGGGAAAGGAGAATACTAATCCATTCATGATATAAAGAAAAGAAGAAAACACCTTTCTTCTCACCTGGGGACCAGACCCCTATGCCGAGTTGGTGATCATTCAAACTCAACTGTAATGATTCTGATCTGACTCTACTTTGCCTACTGTTAGTCCATTTTCTGTTGCTATAATGAAATATACAATGTTAATTACTATTATAAATAATTTATTGAGGTCACAGCTTTTATGGGAGAGGATATGTATTTATATGTTTGTTCATGTGTATGCATGTGTATGTGTAGGGGCGTATATATGGAGTACAGAGGTCAATCTCAGGTGACCTTCTTCAGGAGCCATCCAACTGATTTTATGAAATGTCTCTCATTGGCCTAGCACTCATGGATGAGGCTATTGAGCCCAAAAGACCTGTGTCTAAGCCTCTCCAGCAATGAGAAAGCAAGAATATGCTACCATGTCTCACTTTTATGTATGTTCTGAGGATCGAACTCAGATCCTCCTGCTTGGGTAGGAAACACTTTCCTGACTGAGCTATCTTCCCAGCTCCTAGGTTATAGCTTTTAAGGCTGAAAATCTTATGTGAGATGACTTTGTTGTTTATCTCTAATGATGTCTCCTGGTAGATGAGATCACAATTGCAGAAGGAACAGCAGAAGAAAGGCAGGAAAGTAGAGGGTTTCAGGGGCCAGGCTTGTTCTTTAACAGCAGTTTGTCTCACAAGAACAAATTCATTCACTGAGGTCATTATTCCCTTTTAAAATAAATCACCAGTAACCAACCTTACTTTCACTAGGCCTTAGTTTGTTAAGGCTTCACTGATTTTTAATTTCTGTTATTTTTTGGTGGTAGTGTGTGTGTAATTCCCTTCTTTGGGAATTAACAATCACTGGTCATTAATATCCCTTAATATCAGTTTGCCTATAAAAAGATGCAGGTTAACAGAATGAATATGAAAACAGGATCCATCCTTCTGCTGGATACAAGAAACACACCTCAACTTCAAAGACAAACATTACCTCAGAGTAAAACATTGGGAAAAGACTTTCCAATCAAATGGAGCAAGCTGGTGTAGCTATCCTAATATCAAACAAAATAAACCAAATTAAAGCGTTCACTATCTCTTAATGTTTCATACCAAGGACTAAACTTCCAACACACTAATGACTAAGCTTCCAACATTTATGTCCTTGAAGGAAAAGCCATAAGCAAACCATACCACACAATAGGTCATTCAGGCATTCAGTCTTCTCCATCCCATTCCAGGAAATAGGCAGATTTAGAGAAGTATCGTTTAAGAAATATAATGAATAGCTATACTTGAAAAGTCAATTTGTCACAGCCTAGAATCATGAGAAGGGAGCCTCAGTTGAGGGACTGCCTAGATCAAGTTGTCCTGTGAGCCATGTATGTGTACCATCTCTTGGGGATTGTCTTCATTGTTATTGGGTGTAGGAAGGCCCAGTGCATTGTAGGCAATACCATTTCCTAGGCAAGAGTTCCTGAATTACATAGATCAGGTGAAAGCTAGCAGGTAGCACACAGGCAGCATGGGTACACTTGTTTCCCTTTGCTATTACCATCATCTACATATTTCTGTATTGAAGTTTGCAGAAAGAGTACAACCTTAAGTGGCCAATAGCATACTTCCTGTTCTTATGATATGATGTATTATAGTTGTTCAGTTTCCTTATGTTGAAGCTTTATGAGTTGTTTTCTAGGAAACCTGAGTGAATCCTATAGCTGCTATTTTTTGTGTAGCAGCAAAAATCACTGTGCAAAGCTTATAAGAAGTCACTTAGCTGGGTGGTGGTAGCATATGTCTTTAATCCTAGCACTCAGGAGGCAGAGCCAGGCAGATCTCTATGAATTTGAGGCCAGCCTGGCCTACCAAGCGAGATCCAGGACAGGCACCAAAATCACACAGAGAAATCCTGTCTCAAAAAACCAAAAAAAAAAAAAATGCACAATAGAATACAGCAGGAAGTGTGTGGTGTGTGTGCATGTGCACACGTGTGTGTATGTGTGTGTGCACATGATTAACATAATTTAGCTGGCAGGCATTAAAGAATCATTGTGACTGCACATGTATGTGAATAAGCACACATGTTTTTATACATGCATGCAAGTTCACAGTGAACCATAGAAAGTAGGAGCTGCTCCCTTTAAGTTCAACTGTTCATGCAAATTAGATGTATTTAAAAAACCTGGATCTTCTTGCTGTATTATTTTCCGAGGATCACTGTAACAAAGTAAAGCCAATGTGTAGGTTAAAATGGGAGAGATTTATTTTCGGACAGTCCTGAAATTTGGAAATCTGACGTTAAGACAGTTGGAGATCCTGGCTTTTTCTGACAATTTTTCAAAGCTGCCCCCTTTTTCCAGCTTCTGGTGTTTGCTGGCAATCCTTTCTTTTCCTTGGCTTGTACATAGAGCACTACATCAATATGTCAGTCTTCTCCTACTGTGTTTTACATTTTCTGCCCCCCATGTGTGACTATCCTTATATCAAAATTTTGAAATTTCCCACTTTTTGTAACAATCATAGTCATATAGATTGAATCCATGCTAATGGCACCATTTATCTCAAATACTTCTATAATGATATTTTTTTTCCAAATAAAATCACATGCTGAGACACTGGATGGGGTAGTACTTCATAATATTCTTCTCTTTGGGGAGGGGAGGGGACACAACTGAACTCCTAACACTTGCATATTACACTTGAGAAAGAAGTCCCCGCTGAAGATAAGCACTCTTTTCCTGGCTTTGCTGCTCCGCTCAGTTCCTTAGTGCCTGTCTGCTTCATGTCTCAGAAGACTGCCTCTTTCAAGTAACGTTTTGGGAAAGGTAGTGTGTGGGTAGGCTTATAGCCAAAATCTCTTCTCCTTTGAATTTTATAATTTTTCCATAATAAAGACAGGTTTTTCTGAGGACCAGATTAGGGTGTTAGCATGAGTTCTGCCAAAATTCCAGCAGTAAGACATATCTTTTCATCATGGAAAGGGGCCCAGGAGAAAATGGCATGGAATTCCCTTTAACTTGATGAAAGAAACAATAGCCCTCCAGGTTAAGTGACTAGTCCAAGGTCACATGCCAAGAGTCAGAGCCAGAAAAAAAAAAAAACTCTCAAGTGATCAATGCAGATAAAGCAAATGCCATTGCTTCCACCTGTGAGCTAAGTCCAATGTTAGACTCTCCTGTGAACTTGACTGTCAAAAGTGCTGGGATGAGAAGTCAGGCCCTTTCTCAGTCCTCACTTATTGATCAAAGACTCTTCCCTTTTGGCTGTCCATTGAAAATACCAAATGCTTTCCACATAATAAAACAAACAAAGCATTGACCTCACTAGAATCAAGAAACGAAAATATCAGAATAGTTTGAGACTAAGATTTTACTGTAATTCAAAGAATGGTTCTTGGTGGAGTTTTGGCTTGGGTTTTTGCTCAAAGCACTGAGAGGATTGCATTGTATAGGAGAAGGTTTGGGGACAGGGTGGACACCCCCTCATTTTAATGTTGGGTCTCCCGTGTGTGACTCAGATGATTTTGGACATGACATTAATCATCAGTTTCTTAAATTTGAGATAAAATCCATCATCCCTAACTCATGGTAATGGTTTCCAACTATAACTGGGTTTTGATCTAGCAATCACTTTAGTGTTTGGGTACTCATAAATCTATTTTGGAAATAATCCAAAAATAATTACTTTTTTTCCTGGTTGTTCTCTGTACAGATGGCATTCAGATAGAGCTATGCAAATTCTCAGCAATTCCTGTTAATACTTGTTTAACTTTGGCCATTTCCTCCTAACCTTTAGTTATTTCTAGTCTGAAAAAATGATGGGAAGGATGACATAAATTCTTGTGATGCTTTCTATTGATTTTTCACTTGACAAGATTTGGAGTCACCCATGAGACAAGCTTTTAGGCACACCTGTGAGGGATTGTTTTGATTATGGTAACTGAAATGGAAAGCCTCCCTGCACACACATACAACAAATGTGGGTGGCATCTTCTATGGGCCAGGATGATGTCCTACATAAACAGGAGAAAGCTAGTTGAGCAAGAACATTCATTTCTATCTGCTTTCTATGATGCGATGTGATCAATCTACCTCTGTTCATGACACAGTGACTTCCCAGCCCACTGCTATTTTCCCCTGTCTACCAGGATGGGTCATTCCCTCTAATTGTAAGGCAGAATAAACCCTTTCTCCCTTAGGGTGCTTTTGTTAAGGAATTTGTATCACGGCAACAAGAAAAATAACACAATACCCAGACATTTCAAAAATGCTGTGGTAGGGGGAATGGGAAGGGTAATAGAAATATCTTCATTTTATTTTTTATGGAAGGAAAGGGTTTATTTCCATTTATAATCACAGATTATAAATGAGGACAGTAAAGGCAGTAGCTTGAAGTCATGCCTGCCTATAGTGCTGCACAAGTCACTTAACAACCAAAGAAATATAGTTCTCTCTCTCTCTCTCTCTCTCTCTCTCTCTCTCTCTCTCTCTCTCTCTCTCTCTCTCTCTCTCTCTCTCTCTTTCTCTGTTTTGCTAGCAGCCTCACTGACAGGCTTATATTCACTAGCTTTCCCTTAGACAAGCTCAGAGGCAATCTGATCCATGTAATTCATCAGTTGGTGCTTTCCTCTCAGGTGGCTCTGGACTTGTTCAAACTGACGGTTAGAGCTAACCAAAACTGGCTTAATATTCATTTACAATTTATTCTTTCAGGACACTTGTGAAATGTTTGGTATGGAGTGGGAATCCTAGTGGTTTCCAATTCTTTCCTTTGTGGTAGAAATAACAGTGGTCTTAGTAACTACCTAGTGACACAGTTTGAACACTTCTTACTTTTATCTTTTAAATGTTATTCAAGGCAAATTTTTTTCAAAGCTGCAATTATGCCGTTCATTCTCTTATAACAAAAGTTTATAAGGTTAGAGGTTTTCTCAATTAGTTTCATGCTTTAAGCCAAATATGGTCCCTAATTAGTAAGACAGAATATTTTTGAGTCTTTTATTCTTGCTAGTTTTCATTCTCTCTCTCTCTCTCTCTCTCTCTCTCTCTCTCTCTCTCTCTTCTCTCTCTCTCTCTCTCTCTCTCTCTCTTCTGTCTCTCTCATTCTTTTGTGTCAAATATAGAACTCAAGGTTTGTACACACTTATGATGCCCCTTAAGACTCATTCTATCTCAGCCCTTCCCTACATATTTTATTAATTATTGTCCACAAGTGAATAGAGACTGCATTCACTAATCACTATCCAATCAAAGTTTTATATCTCAAATATTATTGCTCTTGACCTGGTGTATTCCCTTTTGGATTCCAATGCTAGGAAATGTCAGGCTTTGCTGTGGACCTAACCGTTTTGTTCCCCTAACATTCATGTTCAAAGCAAACTCCACAATGGGATGGCATTTGGAACTGTGGACTTTGGGAAGTAATTAGGTCATGAGGGTGATGCCCTCTCTATAGGATTAGTGTCCTTACAAGAAGATGAAGAAAAGCACTTGCTCACTTCCTCTGGGCTCTTTGACTTAAAGGAAAATATCAAGATGATATTCCAGTGCAAAGCAGGAATCAGAACCTCAGCAGATCCCAGATCTGCCAGCATCTCAACCTTGAGCTTCACAGTCCCCTAACCATGAGAGGCAAGTTCTGTTAGGCCATACAGTTAACATATTTTTTTTTTTACTGTAGTTGATGAACAAAGATACAGTGTCTATGCTTCATCATTGTAATAGTAGTAGCTCCTAATACTACTCTATTACAGTACAATTGAATGTTGATATTCATTATTGAAATACTTCTAAGCTATGAACACAAGAGAACCCACTTGTCTATAAAATAACTACTAAACAGATATCTCTTTGGGTAGAAATGTATTAAAAATTCAGAAAAGAAGTAAAATTTTAAAGAGGCAGAAAAATACATCAAAAAATATCCCAAACAAAATGCTTAGCTGATGTTCCCTTATATGTGTTTATTTAGTTTTAATAACAGGTATTATGATGACTAACATTGAGTGCCTGGGTAGGGAAAGTCATTTAAATCACATGGCTGTGCAGCTGAGATTTGAGTTGTGTTATCTTCTTTCAAGAGAGCAGACAGAGCCGGGCAGTGGTGGCGCATGCCTTTAATCCCAGCACTCGGGAGGCAGAGCCAGGCGAATCTCTGTGAGTTCGAGGCCAGCCTGAGCTACCAAGTGAGTTCTAGTTTCCTGAAATCCCAAATACAAATAAAAGTAGAACATGGCATTTCTCCAGGAAGAGTCATTGGCAAAAGAAAATATGCCTTTGATTATAAATCAAGGTTTATTTTTAGATTTCCAGTTCCTCCATCTGCTAAAATTAAAGTACATGTAATATTTAATCTGACATCACTATATTTAAGAATAGTGATTTTACCTGTCTCCTTTATCTCCCTCCCTATTTTATACTCTTCTACTCTAGTTTCCCGTTTGTTTTCCTTAACACTATACTCTATTTCTCCTTTATTTGGGAGATACTTGTCACCTCTCTGGTTCTATACTAGGTACCTAACCTCCATGGTTATTCAGATTATAGCACGGGTTGGAATTTTAAAGCTGCAACCTACATATAAGAGAATGCATATAATATTTGTCTTTTGGAGTCTTTGATTACCTCAATTCAGGATGAGTTTCTTTCTAGCTCTGTTGCCCATTTACCTGTAAATTTTGTTTTTCTTAACAGATGACTAATATTTGATTGTGAAAATGTACCACATTTTTGTTATCCATTTGTTAGTTGATAGACATCAAGGCTGTTTACCATTCCTGGCTATCATGAATAGAGCAGTAATTAACATGAATGAGCAAGCATTGCTGTAGTAGGAGTCCTTTGTATAGATGACCTAGATGTGGTATGGCTGGAACTTGAGGTCTATTGATTCCCAGCTTCCCTAGGAACCTTCACATTGATTTCAGCAGTAGCTGTACAAGTTTGTAGTCCCACTAGCAGTGAATAAGTGTTCTCAGAATTTTGCCAGCATGTAACTGTCATTTGTCTAATTGATTTTGGCCATTCTGGCTGATATAGGATGAAATCTCAAAGTACTTGAATTTGCATTTCCTTGATGACTAAGGATGTTGAACATTCTTTGGGTGTATTTCAGCCATTTGTGTTTCATCTTTTGAGAATTCTCTGTTTAGTTGTATACCCCAGTTTTATGTTGGGTTGTTTGTTTTCAGAAATTTTTAAAACTTTATATATTTTATATACTAATCCTCTTTTAGGTGTATAATTTGTAAAGATCTTTCCTATTCTGTGTTTGGCAGCTTTGTCCAAGGATGCTGTCAATTGCCATATAACAGTAAAGTGGGATTTGAGGAAGACAGGTTCTTCTGTAGGCCACTAACCCATCTAGTCTCAGGTTGTTGGTCACTTTAGCAATGTCATGCCTGAGTTTCATATCAAGCCCCTCTCTTCCAGACTCAGGGATCTACACAGAAATGGAGACAGGAAGATTGTGGTAGCAAGAGGTGACAGATGACACCATGGAAATACCATCTTAACAGGATTATGTATAGATATACTCACAGAGCCTATGTCAGCAGTCCCAGACCTACACAGGTTCAGATGGTATCCTAGCATTGAAAACAAGAAGTGGACACAGGGCCACAACCCTAACCAAGAAGCCACTTGAAATTGATACTCACTGGAAAGGGGAAGTAAGTTTTCTCCAATGGAGTGTTATTGAGTATGTCAATAACATTCCAGAGCAGGCCCCATTTGCTTAGGAGTAATTGTCCAATGCAAGAGGAACTCCACATTTTTGTTTATTTGTTGTTTGGTTGTTCTTTTTTGTTTTTTGTGGACTTTTCTGTTTTGTTTTGACTCTTTTTGTATTATTTGTATTTTGATTGATTGTTTTGATTTTTATTTGTGTGTGTATGTGTGTGTGTGTGTGTGTGTGTGTGTGTGTGTGTGATTTGAAAGAGACAGGGAAAGAGGAAGAGAGAAAAGAACATGAAGTTGGGTGGATATGGAGATGGAGATGATCTGGGAGGAGTGTGAGGAGGGGAAAATAATCAAAATACATTGTATGAAAAAAATTTAAATAGAAGTATAAAAATAAAAATTAATATAAATTTTGAATAATATTTATGAACATACATTAATTTAATTGTTTTTTGACTCATTTGTCTCTATTCTTTTTTATTAATTAATTAATTAAAATATAATTATTATTCTTTATTATTAAGAATAAAAAACTTTTTATTCGTTTTATATACCAACCATAGATCACCTTCTCATTCCTCCTCCAGCTCCCTCCTCAGCATTCTCCCTCAACCCACCCCCCCATCTCCTCCTCTGAAAAGGTAAGGCCTCCCATGGGGAGTCAGCAAAGCCTGGTGTCAGTTGAGGCATCCTTGCCTCTAAGCCATGTTATTTCATTATCTCATTGATCATGATCTTTTCCCCTATGTCTATCCAACATTCAACTTCATGGACTGAACTTAACAGATGAATAGACTATAATTTCTCCATTTTAATTAAAGAAGATAACCTCTTTGATTACTCAGCGATTTTATAAACTTAATTATTTTTTCAGATCTTTTTATATACCTAAAGCAATAACATATTCTTTTTCCCTAATTTATTTGTAGTTCTGTTGAACTCCTGAACTCACATAATCTCAAATTAAAGTAGACACATTTAGAAAATAAGGGTACAGAATGCCCGGTTAAACTTTATTTCAGATCCACAATAAGAATGTGTTAGCATCAGTGAAAACCCTCCAATATCTGGGGCTAACAAAACATTTTGTTATTTATCTGAAATTCACATTTAATTGGACATTTTTGTCTGCTGACTCTGAAATATATGGATTAGGATTTGCAGCCATTGCTGTAACAATTGCTTGATTCAGAAACACCAGTAACAAGACAACTCTAATACATCACTCTTTGAAAGCCCCTCTACGGGGAGCTGCCAGGTTATGCCTTGGTTCTCTGAGGAGATCACACAGTAAAGAATGCATCTGAGGTCCTATGGTCTCTTCTCTTTGAAGTCATCCACAGGGTGGTTGAGAGAAAGGAACAATTCCTGTTTCATAGGTAAAGTGAGTGTTGCTAGCAATGTATATAGCCTGCTCACTGTTACATAGCTGAGAATCTTAGTCTAACGTTGGGCATATGCTTTTTATGCTACACATCATTTTTTAAAGATTTGTTTTTACTGAAGTGTGTGTGGTGTGTGTGTGTGTGTGTGTGTGTGTGTGTGTGTGTGTGTGTGTGTACAAGATCATCGTAGGTATCCACAGGGGCCAGAACAGGAAGTTGGATACCCTGGAGCTCTGGTTACAAGTGGCTGTTGGCCTCCTGATGCTGGGACCTGAGCTGGCCCAGGTGCTGGCCCACAAACTGACAGCAGCGAGTGCTGTTGATTGTGGAACCCCCAAAAGGACATTTTAATTAAGGGTCCCAGTTAAAAGTAATAACAACGCTAGCTCAGGCATCAGGTGATTGGTTGATAGATTATTGGAAGTTTAGAAAACTGTCAACTCAGACTAAGTAATGGAAAACACTCTGTGATTCTCTAAGCAAGAAAATAGATGCCAGGAAACACGTCCTAGGTCTCCATCCTGACAGCCTCAGTGTCTGCCTGCATTGCATTCTCTTTACTGCAGAACACATGGGAGTCGAAGGCCACAGAAAGGCAGGAAGATGTCTGCTGGCCCTAGTTTAGGTCAATTTCCTCTTCTCTACCTTTATTCCTAAACTCCTGGGGCTAGAATTATCTTCTCCATGTCTGTGTAATGAAGAAGAATGAATTTGTTATTGCTGTAGAAATCAGGACAGGTATATGGATGCTTGGTGGTAAAATAAAAAAAAAACATATTCACAGATACTTAAACAAATAGGGATATTTTATGGCTTTACGTAACTTGATTTGCAGCTTTCTTTCTTGGTAACAAAGAGTGACTCTGGAGAACAGAGAGAATAGCAACCTTTGGAATTGGATCAACCATTTTTCGAAGCCCGGAGATGTCATCTTTGACATCAGAACTCATCCATTGGAAGGATGCTTCTGTGTAGCCTTTATGTTCTATGCCTTCAGTAACTTCATTTTCATCTGCCCCACCCCCAAAAGCTCGCCCACTAAGGGGCTAAAACTAGGTTAAAGATGGTACATGTTATTCTACTTTGGATGTTTATGGTTGCCAAGCCCTTGCGCTTTTCGGTTCATTTGAATAGTCATCATCACTCAGGTGTGGGGTGATAGATGAGTTATGAGGAATCAGAGCCAGCCTTGCAGCTTGTTACAATTTTGAATAAGATTTCCTATGCATATTCCTATACAAGTATTAGCAGTTCTAAAAATGTGTATTCACAAAGGGGTCTAATGAAGAAAACAGCCTTCAATGGTATAAATGAAGCCAGGAAATTAAATGCCTTTCCTAATTCCAAATAACTTGTCACTAACAGAATCAAGACATCTAGATCCAAATATAGTTCAGGAAATTACTTTGAGATTTGTGTCAATTAGGAATGTACATTTTTAGAGGCCTGATCTATAAGCCTTATCTTTTCACTACATAGGCCTTTTGTTCTGAGGACCCCAGAGTGACATTGTAAGCTTGATTATCTGTTTTGGCTCTTCTGGCAAGGAAACAAGTGAACAGGCAGGTTACTGGGACCTGAGCTTTCCAAACTATATTTTGGAAAATTGACATAAATTACTAGCAATATACTTCTTCCAAAAGTATTTTGCATTGATATAGCTTAATATCTCCCATGTGTTACATTGCCATCAACTTTAAGGAGGATTTCTTCTTTTACTTTGGTTAACTTGGTAGCTATTTTTTTAATATAGTCTTTATTGATGAGCCTTACTTATAGTCTAGATGGAGGGAATCCATGTTATCCTATTAGCTTAATAGCATATTTCCTGAAATGCTTTAAGGACATAAATGTTTTCTCTTTTGAAAATGTTTCTAATCTTAAAACCTGCCTTGCCTTAGTTTGTTAGTTATTTTAAAAATAAAATACCGTAAGCCAGGTAGTTTATGAATAAGATATATTTATTTCATGTAGTTCTGATGTCTAAAATCTTTAAAATGAAGATTTAAAGATTGTTGCTACCTTCTTGATGTTGATTCATATAATGAAAGTGTCAAGGAGTTCTGTGCACCCCCCTTTTAATGCAAAAATACCACTTATGAGCAATCTGTCCTTATGACCTCATTATCTCCAAAATGCCTCATCCGCTAATCCTACCACCCTGGAGGCTCATATTTCAAGATATGTGTCTCAGGTGATACAACTTTTCAGTTTATAACATTCCTTAAAACTGACAAAATTCTCTGCATGTAGAGCCTGGGATAAGTTTATTGGAACTATGATTTATGATGAAATGGAAACCTAGGGACTTGAGGATTGAGATGGAGGAGAAAAAAAGATAGCAAGTTGTATTAGTTACTTTTCTTGTTGTGATAAAATACTCCACAGAAGCAACTTAAGGAAGAAGTGGTTTACTTTGACTTATAATTCAAGGGAAATCTTGGTGGCTAGGGCACCTAGGATAACTAAGGAAGCCTAGCCACATTATATCCTCAGTCAGGAAGCAGGAAATGATGAATGCTTGTGTTCAGCTTATGTGATCTTTTCATTCAGTTGTGGACCCTGGTCCATAGAATCTAACTGTTCACACTTAAGATGGTTCTTCATACTCCACTTAACCTCATACTTCTCTCAGGTGTGGCCAGAGATTTGTTTCCATGGTGATTCTAAACCCTAGCAAGTGTGGCAATCAAGATTAACTATCACACAAACAAGGCAAAGTGAAGGGTTATCAGGCTGCTGCCAGTTCAGGTCAAGCTAGAAGGGGACATGACAGCTTTGTGAGTAGGCACACTTGTTGGGACGCCACCAGACAGGCTGCACGCACAAATCATACACAGTCCATAGGAGAGAGGAAAAAATGGAAGCTATTTTCTCATGTCCTTCTCATCTCTTATTTTCCATGGATTGCCATTGACCCATTGGGAATTAATGTTCCACACTGCATGTGGCTTGATGGGTACTTCCTCTCCAGAAACCATTCCCAGCTCTATGATCTACCTTTCCTGGTCAAGTAGGATGGGAAGTAAGTGAACCTATGGTATTGTCTGTAAACAGAGACAGAGGTTTTCTGTCCTGACCACTGGCTCCCAAATAAGCACACAAAAGCTTATATTTATTACAGAACGCTTGGTCTATAGCTCAGGCTTATTAGTAACTAGCTCTTACATTTAAATTAACCCATTTCTATTAATCCATATATTGCCATGTGGCCTATGGCTTTACTAGTCTTCTAGCACCTTGCTTCTTGGGCAACTTGCTGGTGTCTCCCCTGACTCCACCCTTCTTTTTGCCAGTCCTCAGTTTGGTTGTCCTGCCTAACTTTATCAGGCCCTTGCTATAGGCCAAACCGCTTTATTATTAACCAATGAGAGTAATAAATACTCAGAGTGTACAAAAGGATTATCTCACAGCATTCGTCTGCTTTTCAGTCGTGTAACATAGGCTGAAAAATGTGTTTCCCTTTTATTGGACTTGGTCTACTCTTATTGCCAGAGGCTACCCTTGGACAAGGCTAGGAAAAGTTACTCAGTGGCAGGGAGGAGTGGTTCAAGAAGTTCATTAGGTGGCTGGGACTAGGGGAACTCCAAAGCTTGTTAGAAATGTAAGAAAGTGAAATTTATATTTACCTTTTATTTATTCTTAAAATCATCTATAAAGTGGGGAAATAAAACCTTTAAGGTCTAATATTTTGTGATGAAGTATTGTGGATGTGGAAAGCGAATTCACAGGATGGATCTATGTGCAATTTTTATTTAGATTTCTGCAGGATTAGACCTTTATATTTAACCCAGCCGATTATGAATGAGACATCATCATATCACCAATATGTATGCAATATGACAAAAAAATCACTAAAGCATTAGGTACAAGTTGCTAATAGAATAGATTTATAGTTCTTTTTGTTGAGTAAAAATTCTTTAATGGAGTTTTCAGCTCATCGGAATTTCATAGCATAGTTAATTCACACCATTAATATATAAAAGTGTGTTGCAGTCATGCTTTCTTGCATGGATTTTGACATGCAAACAGAGTCTTTCAAGTATTCACACTAAGAGTCAGAGTGTGAGCTGGTTGATCTCTATGATGTGGATATCTTACACTTTGATGCTGTGAGATGGGTGTTTCCTGATAAAGCCAGACAGGAAACAAGAAGGGTCTTCTAAGTTAAAGTATCTGTTCTTGTTCTTCATGGAGAATGAAGGTGAAAAATAGGTCAAAGTTAGTGTCTTCAAGCAAATTTCTTATTCAAACTCTGATTTCCCTGGGCCTGGGAACCATGCCCGGATATGGGAACTATACTCTTCTCATGTTTAGTTTCCCACTGTCAGCCTCTTCTTCGGCACCAGGGTTCTCTTTTCATTGGACTTTGTCTGTTGCTCTGTACCTGCCAGGTCTCTAATGTTGTCATTATTCTTGGACACGGATAAAATGGCAACCCATTCATCATTATCTATGAGCCAATTTAAAGTTCTTCAAGTCAGATTTTGGTTCATGTGCACCTGGAAGAAGAGTTGTTTATGATGGCAAGAGGCATCTCTCCCCGAGAGAGGCAGAATGACACTCTCTGAGTTAAAGGGCAGAGAGTCCGGTGCTAGAATTATAATTCTGAGGAATGCCAGTCTACTCATCCACTCAGTGACCAATGTAAATTCATATCTATGCATATATAGTATGTTAGATCATGAGGAGTGATGAGGAGGAAACAAGCGAAAGGCATAACATGTAGGTGTCTTAGGGTAGCTTAGGGAGGCCTCATGGAGAAGGTATTTGGTCAGCAGCACATGCGTGTGCTGCATTGCTGAAGCTGATGCCATCTTTTTGTATATGACAAAAGCCTATCTCTGTGGGAACCCATTGGTGGGGTCTCTGCCAAGTCTTTAAAGCGTCTTATGAGACTGGGCATGCTTAAGCTCCATGTACTTCACTGTAGATGTTCTCTTTAATCTGAAATACACTACCTGTGGAACTGACTGAGTAATACCACTCCCTGAGAAGTTTTCCCAACTCTGAAAGTCTTAGTATACCCATAGTGGGTGTTAGAAGGCTCAGAGAAAATGCTGTACATAAAGGCATTTATCACTGAATTGGGCACATAAACTCCTAACATCTTGAGTATATGCTTATATGCTGTTTTGGTTTTCCTTGCCTATTTACATTTTACAAATATTCTTATATCCTCCTGTGGTTTTCTCTCCCTATTTACATATTTATTTGTCTGTTTTATTCATTTATTTAATCACCAAGTTGATTTATATCTTCACCATCATATTTTTAAAGCAAAATGTTGGTTATTACTCATTTATTTTGTATGTATTTAATTTCCTGGATTATTTATGTTTTGCCATAATATTTTTTAAACAAACTACTAGAAATCAAAATATTGTGGTTTAACTGAGCTCTTTATTTTATTCAAGCATGAAAAAGAGGAAAAATATGATGTACCAGCATGTATCCTTCATAGATATTCACATGTATATATTTATTTAAACTCCTGGCTACGAGTATGTGAGGCCAACATCATTAAATTCATCTTTTCGATGGAGACAGAGAGACTCTGAAAGATTAAACAAATTGCCTAGTCACTTAGCTCACAGGGCAGAACTAAGATTCAGGCATAGATATGTGTATTTAAAAATTGATACCTTTCTATGAGTTCCCAGTGAATGAGGATCATCTGCAGAAATGAATTATTCATAAAGTGGAGGTAGCATTCTTATCACTCAGTCTTGACCTAAAGGAAATTAATTGCCAAAACAAAGCATGGTATTTACATATTTGTACCTGGCCCATTAAGGACTCAGAGCAGAGGAAATTGCTAAAGATAAGAGCAGACCCAAATTTGATGCTCAGCCTGAATCATCATCAGTAAGTTTAATAAGTGCAAACAAGCTAAAAGCATGTGCTGAAGAACACTTAGGAAAGAAAAACAATCTAATGCCACTGAGGGCTCTTTACAAAAATCTCTATCCTCTCCAGAGTCTACACTTCAGTCCAACATCCTCTCACAGGAGCTGGTGTCTGGGAGCCTGGAAACAAGACTGTACTCCTTGCAATCAGTCTACCTATGGCATAAAGGCCATCCTCCTGTGGCAGGTGGTCTAGCACTGACTCCCATGGTGGAGCCATCTGTACTCCAGTCTTTAATGCCAGCCTTGTCCTGTTGAAGCCACTGGAGCTGGTGGTGACCTTGTGGAGTATGCCTGGCTGATCTTGCTAATGTGATCATTAGGGTTGATGAAGAAGGCTGCTCTTCAGAAGTTGAGCTAGAGCAAAGAGTATAAGAGCAAAATCAGCATTTTAAAATTATCATTATTGTTGTTTAATTTGAGACAAAGTCACACTGTGTAGCTCAGGCTGTTATCTGGGAATCTTCCTCCCTGGATGTTCTGATGTTGGAGATGTTGGGATGATAGGCATATGCCACCATGCTAATGCAAAGTAATTGTTTCTGATGGGGCACTTTGCTTCTCTACAAAAACAAACAAAAAGACAAAAAACAAAAAACAAAAACCCTGTCAGATTATTTCACTTGATTATTGGAAAGGAGAAAGAATATTGCCTATTATTTTTCCTTTAAGGGGTGGGGTTGGTTAGGAATTATTAACATTAAGATTTTCTGTTTAATAGAAAGGTTTCATCCAGGTTGATTATTAAAAGATACTGTTAGGCTTTCTCCCCTTAATTTGCTTTTACAGTTCCTACATTTCAAACCCTCAAATCAAACTTGTAAATGAATCAAACCAAATTCAGCAAAGGGAGAAAGCAGTTAAAGAAAAGAACATGAACCCTGTCAGCAAATGGCTGTGTACTCTGGAAGAAATCATTCACAAAGATGTGCTTTTAAATACAGAAGAAATTAGAACTAATAAATATGCTACAGTGAGGGAGAAACTTGTGACTTCCATGCTCAAAAGATGGGGAACCATGAAAATCTAATAAATAAGCTGAGTACCTAATTTGAAAGGTAGACCTACATGTCTCAAAATGGTCAAGGTTATTGTCATATTGCAACAGAATAAATTATTTATGTCAATGCCAATCACTTTTTTGGTGTGTGACCAGTAAGAACTCTGACTGCAGGTTTATTTTTATGGAGGTGAGCAAGTGACAGTATTGCATTTTTTAAACATTTCCTTAAAAAAAACAGTAACTACCAGTACCTCTTTAGCAAATGAACTCTGGCTATCTTGAGGATATGTTTTATCTTATCTTGTACCACTAGTAAGCATGAGCTATGGAATCAGGGTGAATTAGGTTGGATCCTACTTCCCACTGGGCAACTGTAAACAACATAATTACTGTTCATGTTATATTCAAGTCTGACTTATGTGTTTATATACTAGAAAATGCCCATGTGGAGGCTAGAGAAAGAAGTGAAGGAAAAGAACACTGCATCCTGAATAGTGTAGTCAGGTGGATCAGACCTGCTTCTGTATGGGTCCAGAGGCAGCTCTTAATGTGGCTATCCTAAAATCATCAATGTGTCTAAAACATGAGATATCATTTACGTTTGTAACTTGAACTTGTAGATGCCAATGTTGTATTGTGATGTGAAAGGTTTGGCACATTTACCTGGGGACAAAATTGCCATTGGAACAGTATTACTTGATAACCAAACAGATGTGGTGACTAATGTACAACAGAGACAGGGAACATGAATGCCTTTCTTTTTCCTTGGTCCCTCTAGCTTTTGGTTGTTTAATCCAGCCTGACTCTTACAGGCCAATATCAGTGCCCCTGTCTTTCAGTCCAGTGATTACATCTGGTCATACTCTGCCTGACACTTCCATGGTCTTGCCACAGTAGCTTTTTAAACTGATTGTTTCTGTTGTTCATTTTTGCGTGTTATAATGTGGCCACAGCTATAAAATAATTATTAATGGATCTGACTCCTTTGCCCTGATGGGCTTTCTGGGCCAATAACATGCTTACACTATTACTGACAGATGTATATGTATTTGCATTGGTCTAAAACAGAACTACTATCTACCATATAAAAAGAAACTGGTCCAACAGTAAACTATAGTGGTTGGGAGGTTGGAGATTGGGGTATGGGCAAGTTAAGTAAAATTTAATTCAGAAAATAATCAACTTAAGTAAACAAATAACCGATTTAGAGATACTCTCCAATTGTGATTTCACCGGGGTCTTGATGCTGCCAAATACTATTCAGACTAGAACTGTTGGCTTTAGCATGGTCATCATTTTACTTGGGAATGGTTGGGTTATCTAATAAATGCATCTCTTACAGATTTATGTTCTCCCTGAGTTTTGCATCTCTACTGGCCCCAACTCTGTACCTTTGTGGTTTTAAGTTTTGGTAAATTCATCATCTGTTAATCTCTGGATTGCTGCCAGCGAATCATGGTTTGCGAAACTGATGAAGATTCAAGTGTTTCACGTTTACATTGACTACTGGGATCTGTTCTCCAGCTTTGTCGCCTAAGTTGACTCATTTTGTTTCTGTAAGGTTCCCCAATGAGGAAATTCCCACTGCGGAGATGGCTCAGAGGGGTAAGTGCTTGTTGGGCAAGCATGAGGATTTAGATTCCCAGCATGTATGTAAAAAGTCAGGCACCCTAGTGCATACTCGTGACTCTGACCCAGAGGAGACAGACAGACAGATAGGCAGTCCATAGGGGCTTGCACACCAGCCAGGTTAGCCAAAATGGTGAATTCCACATTCAGTATGAAACCCCGTCTCAGAAAATAAGATGGAGAGTGACAGTGTAAGACACTCAATATTGACTTCTGGCTCCTGCAAGTGGATGTATAAGCTTGATCACCCTCAAACACCCACCCATAGGCACACATGTACGTACTCACAAAAATTTAGCCTAAGAAATCAACAAAATTGCCCATGTTTTCATAGATTATTCATCTTATAGGAACTGAAATTTGAACATCTAATTCTAAAACTACTGATCTTTAATGGACTACTATGTATCTCCTCTCATTTGTTTGTACTCAAAACTTTTTTTTACTTGTTTGAACTTACATTTTACTTTTTCAAGTGCTGACTCATTTAATTCTGTGGTGGTTTCTTAAGTTAGAATGGATTCCGTGCATAATGTGACTATTAAATGCTACTATGGCTTCCTACTGAATCACTTTTAAGGGTTTTTATTGATATGATTATACTTTAGAGTCAAGGAAATACGCATTTATAAAACTGTATCATTCATAAATAATTACTTGCCTGTTGAAGGAAGGCAGGTGGTTTTTGGACATAGATAAAAACCAGAGCAATGAAAAGGTTATCATGGCAATATCATTCTATATTTTTAAAGTCATTACCACTGTCAATTTCAGGACCCTTTTCTCATACATTTATCTAATTTAATCCTTTAAAGATGACAGATAATAAATTATTAGTCTTAGTTTGCCATTGTAAAAGCACTATCTCATGTGATTGAACCAAAGTCACATATTTAGTATATAGTGGAGCTGTGAACAGAGCTTAAATCTTCCCAGTTTCGTAATACCTAAAAGCCATGTTCTAAGTGATAAGAAAAATATCATTATGTGAGCGACTTGGAGAGGTGTCCCAACATGGATTTTTTCATTACTTTTAGAGAAGAGAATGTTGCCAAACCATGCAGTATTCAAGAAGAGGGATGGATGGTCTTCCCTCAGCTGAGGTCACTTGTATTCTCAAAACTTTCTTTATAAAGTAGAAGACATGCATCCATTGTGCCTCTTATCTTGTCTTCATCTACTCTTCCACCTTGAACAGGAAGTGAAGACTGCAGCTCCATCTGGAAAAGCCAGATGTGTCCCAAGTTCTTGAATGGAGTGATATCATACCAGATCTGCTACTCTTTTCTCAACTCTCCTGTTTATGCTACCATTATGTCAGTTGTCTATCATAACCAAATCAAAATCTTTGCTAATATGGCATGCATTTGAAATCTTATTCCTGAGATGATTGACAGTATGGAAATTTGAAGACTGAAGAAACTAGACAAATAGAATAAAAACCAGAAGGTTGACTTGACTGCCTTTGAGAAAATCATATGAACTACACAGTCAAGGTCTGGGTGCCTAAGAGCTGTCTCAAAAATAAAAAAATAATAATAATATAAATAAAAGTAAATAAAAACCAAATGAACAACAACAACAAAAAAAAGGGAGGAACCTATGATTGAATGACAGAGTGAGCAGATTTCCCATGCTTAGAGTGTTTATCTTTTGGACCACAGCACCCTTTCCTCACTGGAGTTTTGCATTTTGCTTTTGTTGGGAAATTGGATGCAGAGGAAGTGGACAGGATAGTATTTATTGGTTGCTCTTTGATTCTCTAGAATTATCTATCATACTTAGGAAGGAATTTCACACCATAAGCACTTGAACTGTGTGTACCACTTGAACACGACTCTTTTGTTCATTTTAGTCTCTAAAGCATTTTTTTAAAATTAGATTAGTTGTGCAACTTTTTTTTGTCAGAAAATATATACTTGGTCTAGTCCCATAGAGACACATGAAACATTCTTGTACTCCATTTTGTTCATTCAAAACCACACCACATACAGGATAACTATCCTGTATCTATAAGACTTTATTGTTTGTTCTTATAGACACTCCTATTTGGTTTATAACCATGAATGTTGTGAATAGAATTCCTCAACAGTCTACAGTTTCCCCATTTTTATTGCCTTAAATGACAATAGTTTGTTGTGATTAATGAAGTAATACTATTATTAACTAAAATTTATGTTTTGATCAAATTCTTCTAGTTTTTGCCTGTGTCCTTGTTCCAACCCATCAAGTATTTCCCACTGTCTTTAGCTATCTGACCTTTCTAGGCTGTTTCTGACTATGAAAGACTCTCAGACATTTTCTTGGTTTTAGGTTTTTAAGATTTGGCGGTTTGAAAGGGTACTTACTGGTCAGCTATTTTGTAGAATTCCCTTTCGTTAGGATTTGTTTGATGTTTTCTTTCATGTTTACAATGAGGTAATGGGCTTTGAGAACACCATGAAAGTAAAGTACCATTTCATCACCTCCTATCAAGGGAACATGATGTCCACATAATTTGTCACTGGTGATGTTACCTCAGTCCTCTGGGTGAGGTCACCTTAACAGGCAGTGTCCTCCAGCACAGCAGAGTTTCTCAGTCATTAATTTTTAACGAACACCTTTATATCCGGCTTAATTTCTAAAATAAACTAAGGTGCCCCTCTGTAAATCGTATGCAATATGTAAAGGGCAACAGGTCAGGCAGATGGGTGGAATGAGAAAACAGTGAAGGAGAAGGGAAGCAGAAGAGGAGTATTCCTGAGTACTACAGGGTAAAGCTTGGACTCAAAAAAACATGCTTTATATCCACACTTGGCTTTGGGTGATATTTGTATACAGATCAGTAGATTTTTATATTGCTAATTATTTCAGTGGAGGGTACTTTAGCCAGAAGAGTAAAACACCCTCATTTTAACTTGACAGTTCAAAGCAACATGGCCTCAGGGCCCAAACTATGAGTCAGTATAGTTCTGTGTTTGAAGACAGGACTATTATTTTCCAGGATCCTCTTTACTTGCTTGGCCCAAATGAGTGTTCAATACATGTGTGGTCATCAGATTATTGTATTTATTTCTATTGCAGTTACTCAAAAATGTGTATCGATTGACTATGTCAGGTGAATGAATAAGCAAATTCAGTTTTTGGCATTTTTCAGATTCATGATATTCATCCAAGTAAGAATAGTGGCATATTAGCACTCCTTGTGGAGAAGACTGAGGAGATGAGACATGCAGTATCACCTGGCACCTCTTCTGCCGTCTAACAGAGGGTATGTAAGAAAAACAACACATTTGCGTACTCACAGCAAATTGATGCACATAATTTATTCTTAATCTCTGAGACTTAACCAAATATTAACACATTGGTCTTCTATTAGTGTCTTTGCAAGACGTTAGAGAGGGAAAGTATAAGAAGTAGTCCAAATGTAGAGAGGAGGATTCGAGGAGGCTAATCTTGATGCTGAAACCCTGGAGAGTATGGTATTTTTGTTTTTGAATTATTAAATTGAACCTTTAAGGATTGTAGGGGCTTAAGTGGTACAAAGCAATTTTCTTAGGGACATATTACCCTTGAACAAACAGACCTTGAGGTATCAGCTCCAAGAGGTGAAACGCTTAATTTCTGACTCTCCAGAGAAGTAGCAGTGCCCTTAAGACCTTGCCCAGTAATCACCCATCCTTGGTTACATCAGCATCAGGCACAAGGGGCACAGATGCAAAGAGCTTCAGATGCTTATTGTAAGAATGACTCCCAAGGGCATGGACGCACACCATGGTCTATTTGTGCTAAATGTATGAAAAAGCTACTGCCAAATATGCAGTTTGCTTAATGATGGAATAAAGACCACTTAAATTAATGGATATTTGAAACCCATCCTTCCAACACAATTACTGGAGCAAGGGATGTTAATTCTTCCCATTACTTGGCTTCCCCTCTCCACCTCCCAACAGGCTACTCCATTGACTCCTGATGACAACTATCTGCTTTGTTTCTAGTGAACTCAATTCATCAGGTGGCTATGTTTTAAGCTCTTAGCACCTCACGTATAACACTTCAATTAAAGTGAGAAAAGTAATTACTTAAAGTGACAAACAGAGGAATGCTAATTAAGTAAGAAGTTCATTCCAGGGCATTTAAACTAGAGTCCTGCAAAGTACAGGGGTCATGGTTTAATGTATTTTCTTGACTTGCTTTGTAAAACACAATTCTTCATTGTAATAATGCCCAAAGAGCCAAAGTGTGTTGCATTAACAAAGAATTAATGACTCTTAGTTACTGAGGAGATCGCATTTATGTTTTTTTTTTAATTCACAATGTCTATAAGATTCATGACAGAGGGTAAAGATAACATAACTTGGATTTTGTCCTTGTTAGTTATTTCGAGTTATAAATATACTGAGTATAACTTAGTAATGTTCAATCTAGGAAGCTAAACCTTACCATATTAAAAATTTCCTTTAATATCCCTATCATCCATGGCTCAGAAATATATCCCTATCATCTACAGTTCAGAAATATAAATATATGCATATACATACATATATGTATACACACATGTGTTTTTACTACACATTTGTTGCAACATATACCTAATTATCATGAAAGTATCTCTCAAATATTAAACATTTAGACTTTTTAAAGAGAGGGCTTCAACTTAGTTAAATAATACAAATAAGGACATAACCCACCAATGAACAAGTATTCAAGAATGAAAATAAATGTAGTCTACTGTTTGCCAAAAGGAATCATAGCATATGCTTTACTTTTAGTTTGACACAATATTTTGACATAATCTCTAAGTATAAGCATTAAAATACTTAGCACAGAACAACAGAGAATACAAGAAGGTGAATTAATTAAAAGTGTTAAGCTTAGCTTAATGACATATTTTTATGTTATAAGAAAGTTGGGATTCTGTTTTCATAAATATTTTGGTGCCTGGCATATGATAGGTGTTTGGCACATATCTGTTGACTGAATTAGAAATATTCTTTATGGATTAAGACAAAAGAGATGGAAAAGGCTTTGGTGTTACTAATGGAAATGAATTCCAGAACCTATGTGTGAGAACAGACTGCTCTACTGGAAATGATGGAAAGTTCAAATGGTTATTTCTATTATTATATATTTTATATATATTATCACATATATTATTATATTTGCATATTACTATAATTACAGCCGATGATTATTGATCAGTTTCAAGTAGATAGATCTTTTCAATGCTTCTTTCTGTCCCCACAAACCCAAACTTCTCTTCCACCAGCAACATGGGTTCAGCTGTATCATTCCAAATAAAATACTGAAGTATTAATACTTAGTGTTTCAAGATACAACTGTATTTGGAGGTAGTGTTTTAGATGAATAATTAAATTCAAACAAGAATATTAGGGCTTTTTCTAATATAATTTGACTAGTCTACTTAATTATTTATTTATTTACTTATTTTTAAAAAATTTTTTTTTGTTTACATGCCAATCCCTCTTATTTCCCTTATCCTACCTTCCTACCCTCCATCCCACCCCCTATCCACTCCTCAGTGAGGGTAAGGACTCCCTTGGGGAGTCAATAAAGTCTGGCATACTAAGTTGAGGCAAGATTAATCCCCTCCCTCCCCATGTCAAGGCTGAGCAAGGTATCCCACCTTAGGGAATGTATTCCAAAAAGCCATTTCATGTACCCGGGATAAATACTGGTCCCATTGCCAGGGCCTCCCGAAACAGATCTAGTCAGATAGTTGTCACCCATATTCAGAGGGTCTAGTTTGGCCCCATGAATGTTACCCAGCTGACAGGCCAGAGTCCATGAGCTCCCACCAGCTGAGCTCAGTTATCTTTGTGGTTTTCCCCATCATGATGTTGGTAGAGGGAACCATTAGGGGATTAGGGAGAAGCCTAGTACTCAGGAAATCCCCAGGAATCCACAAGGATGATACCAGCTAAGACTCCTAGCAATAATGGAGAGGGTACCTGAACTTACCTTCCCCTATAATTAGATTAGTGACTACCCTAATTGTCATCATAGAAC
Source organism: Peromyscus californicus insignis (assembly GCF_007827085.1). Classification (NCBI taxonomy): domain Eukaryota; kingdom Metazoa; phylum Chordata; class Mammalia; order Rodentia; family Cricetidae; genus Peromyscus; species Peromyscus californicus. The sequence goes on along the minus strand of NW_026294447.1, from coordinate 46,346,331 downwards.
CCACTTCCAGTAACTGATGGAAGCAGATGCAGAGATCCATAACCAAGCACTGGGCTGAAATCCCAGACTTCAGTTCAAGGAGGGAGGAGGGAATCACAGGAGCAAGTGACGTCAAGATCATGATGGGGAAAACCACAGAGACTAGTCTACTTATAAGAAGAGGAAATTAAGATACACAAAGAAATAATAAACCAGTTGATGATACACAGGGAAAGCGGGTGTCTAGTAGCCAGGCAAAAGAATCTTGGGAGGAATTAATTCTGTGAACACCTTGGTCTTGCCTTTCCAAACTTCAGAACTAAAAATAAACCTAAAATAAAGCCCTGTAATTAAGTCACCTACTCTGTAGTATTTTGCTTTGATAAACCTAGCAAACTAACATGATGAGGGCTCTACCCTTATTTCTTACTCTTCTCCCTCCCTCTACATTTACTTACTTTTTAAATTTTGATCTTTGCCTCCTGTTTAAAAATGTGTGTGTGTGTGTGTGTGTGTGTGTGTGTGTGTGTGTGTGTGTGTGTGTTAAAACAACATCCCCTATATAACTTTATATCTTTCTGAAACTGCCATCCTCTTGTCTTCTTTACTTTAACAAAATGTTTTATACAACAGGGTCCATTATTCAAATCCAAATCCTTCTGCAGCATCAGTAATCCTGATTATGACTAGAAACATCAGAAGGTCTACATTTTTATTTCTATGATAATAATTTCAACCACAAATTATTTAGGGACTCTAAAAATGTAAAATTTAGTAGGCAGCCTTCCTTTCTATGGAGATTGTGACTCTCTTAACTATTCTCTCTCCCTTGGCTTCTGTGATTCTTTCTCTACCAGTTCACTCATCTTCTATTGTTCCTTAGTGATCTCATTCTGATTCTCTTTCTGTGTTGGAGGTTGTGTTGGTATTACATTATTATTCAGGATTTCATTGTGGACTCTCTTCTTTCCAGGACATCTTTTGCAGCTCTGGGTGATCTTGTCCATTCCTATAACCTTAGAGTTATTTACATTTCCATAAAGAATAACCTGCCTCTCTAGAATATTTTCTAGTGACAGATCTTTGTTCCTGTCTTCTTCCTATGAAGATATTTAAATATCTACTAGGCCAGCTTCTCTGCCCACTTTCTCTGTTTCCCTAAAATCTTTTGTTCTAAAAAAATCATTCTGCTCTATACATCTGATGTATTTCCTTTCACTTAGAAACTGTATATAACCTTTTCCCAAAGATGAGTGACCAAAGTAACAATTATAGCATCTTTCTACTTAAAAAGAGAAACACAAAAGAATAGTTCCTTTTCTTTAGGAATAAAATATAGTCACACCATGCCACCTTGATCATTTCAACTGTCTATGTAGCTCTAGTTGGTCTCAACCTCATCATCCTCCTGCCTTAGCATCCCGTGTATAGAACACTGGCATTACAGGCATGTGCACTACACTTGACTCGAGAATTCTTGACAGATTAGCTCTGCCTTGACCATAACCAAGCAGTGACATTACAATGAGATAAGCAAATATGGACCTAACAGATAACCCTTCATCTGTGATGCATGCACTGTTTCCTTTTGTGTTGTTTGAAGTGCAGAGAAAAGATCAGAGTTTGAGGCCTTCATAATCAAGTGTATGAATATAATTCTTTAACTTAATAATTCCAAAGGAAAAGATACACTAGTCTATATTTTCATTCTTTATGATTTCAAGTTCTTATTCTCATAATTGCCAACCATTTGGGTGAGGCTCTGGGATCAGATGAAAGTGTTATAGTTGATTCTCCAGATGCTAGGGAATGGAAGCTGTCGTTAGTTATTTAAAAGAAGTCTGTCCCAGGAAGTATGCAAAAAATATGAGCTATACTGATGGAAATGAGATAAGTTGAAAAGACTAAAAACACGTACACCCATATAAGGAGTCATGTCAACTCATAGTTTTCTAGAGTCAAAGAGTTCTGGGAGTTATGGAAAACAGGTTGCATGCCTATAAGAATCAGGGTTTTTGTTTTATTATTTTTTTATTTATTTATTTTTACAGATTATGCATTACCACATTACTCACTCTGAAAATAAATCACTGATTATCTAATCAAAGCAGAGAAAAAGAACGTATTTGTGAAAGGTCTGAGATTACCCTCTTTGCATTCAACAAACTTAAGAGTGTTGCAGACAGCCCGAACTCCGTGCCTTCTACTCTAATCATTTTCTTCTAAGTGATTTTCCCTCCTGTGGAAATATACTGCATATCAGTATGTACTGGGTGCCCAAACTGAAATCTTGTGATTCAAATTCAACATCCTCCTGTCCTGTCTCTCCGTATGTGTCTACTAGTTTCTAGATGTCTCTTGAATTTGTGCTATTTTCTTTATTCTCATGGCTTTATTTGTGCCCTGATCATAGTTTGTCAATGGCTTATTTTACCTTAGACATATACCTTGAATTAACTCTTTAAGAGCCTTCAAAATTATAGTTCAAATTTTTAAGTAGTAATGTGGTACTTTCCCATCACTAGGAGATTTTACTACCGGAAAATTAGGAAAAGCAAAAACATGTGTCTTCCTTGTAGTTGGATCTTGTATTCTAGGCCTCTCAAGTGCACATCTTTATCAAAAGCAAAGAAATTGCCATCTTTTTGTGCAATGTATTCATGCCCATCCACACTGAACAACTTTCACAGGCAGAGCCATGCTTGTTCCTTCTGTCCTTTGGGTTTCTCATACCTAGGCAGAAACTTTGTGACCTGGCATTAGAATTCTACACCACCACTACCAAATCATAGAAACAGCAATCCCTAATTCTTAGCATGTAGGAGACACGGCACTGGCTCATTTGGAGTATTTGGATATCTATCCAAAATGGTGCCTCCTCTGAAGGAACTATATTCTGATAGACTGTGACTCATACCCAGTCCTTACTGGTAATAATAACAATGTTGTGTTTTATGATGATTCAACAAGGTATCATAGAGCTGTGCATTAATAGTGCCGCCTCTGTTCTGAGAATACATCTCTAATGCATTCCTCCTACTACAGAGTGGGAAGCTCTGAAGTGCTTCTTATATAACTAAAGCGATTATGCAAGTTTTGTTGTTAAATGGATTATTTTTAAAAACTAAAAAAGACCTTTCAAATGATTTAATATCTAATTTTCTGTGAATACCTAAATATTTTACTTTGACAAATACAGAGTACCTCATATTTAGTACACAGTATATCTAAAATTCTATATTCAGTGTCCCCAGACCTTAATGGTGATTACTTTTATATAGATCTCTAAATAATATTTTGTGAATTAACTTTCAGTCTACAATTTTACCAACTACTAAAGCTGAGAAAGTTCTTGTTGCAATAGAAGCCACTTGTTTTCATCAAAGAAAATCAGGGTTTACACATGAATACATGCTGTGTATATATGCATATATATATATATATATATATATATATATATATAAAATATGTATTTTCCTTCTAGAGCAGATTTCATCTTTCAAGCATATGTTTTCATTTGTCCTGGAATGAAATAACTCTCATAGGCCTCACCCTCCAGTGAAAATTCTTTCAGTGTGACTGTATCTTCTGCTGTTTTAAAGGAAGGGCCATTTGAATGCTGTCCTTATATGCATGAATTTAGGGCCATCCACTTTGTGAGCTATAAAAAGAGAACATTGTAGGGAAAGGTATAGGAAGAGTTGAAGAGGAAATGGGGATTGATATGATCAAAGCACATTATATACATATGAGAAATTCTCAAAGAATAGAAGAAAGGATAGTTGTATGAATTCATTTATGACACTTCTAGCCATAGCAGATGCTGTGTATGTAATCTATTTATTTTTGAGACTATAACGTAATTGCCTAATTTTCTCTTCCCTTTTCTCCCTTCAAGTTCCTCTGTATACTCATTGCTCTTTTTCAAATCCATGTCCTCTTTTTCATTGTTATTGTATGCATATATGTGTATGTAAATATGTATATGCTCCTAAATATAGCCTGCTCCGTCTGTGTAATGTTACTTGTATGTATGTTTTCAGTGATGACCATTGGGTATTGGATAACCAATTGGTACGCTCTTCTGAGAAGACTATTTTAATTGTGTAGTGTATTAACATTACTATATATTGTATATATACATATATGTGTGTGTGTTTATAGCGATGTCTATACATGTGAATATACACAGATACATATTCTCTTTCCTCTAGAAGAAATTTTTATCTTTCAAGCCTATATTTTTACTTGCCCTGGATAAAAAAAAGCACTTTATTTTGGAGCACATGATAAGATTCTATGAACTAGAATCAATCTATAGTCTTGAGTCAGTTACCTGTCCTTATTAGGCATGCATACCACACTAAAGGCTCCTGCCATTCATCAATATGTCCACACTGAGAAACAGCCAGCCTTAAGCAACTATTTGAAATTCTTTCACATGAAATCATGCCTGGAGAGATATATACTCTAGTATTAGAATGATGCAATGTAACTACAATTAGTAGAGTTTAATACTTGTTTATTTCCAAATTGGAAATGACTCAGGAATTTACATGAGCAGGGAAGTTAATGGAATACAGCAGACCATTTCTCCATGGTCCTGAGGAATATATCCCTCACTTTCTTCACTGAATAATATGTCTTGCCACAGTTATACAAGGGATAGAGATGCCTGACATTAAGAAAGGTTTAGATTAATTCTTCATTTCAAGCAAGTTGGCTATTTTGTAGATAATACTTGGCGATCTGCAAAGACCTAATGTATATGTACCACACTTTCTCAGTCCATTTACTAGCTGATGGGAACTTACACTATTTCCACCTCTTTGCTATCACAAATAAGTGCTATGATAAATATGGGTCTGTGACATTCTGTAATAGCTTGAAACGGATTAAGACATCTGCTTATTCTTGCCTCTGTGTAAACTTCTTCTAAACAAGGATACTGCCCCAAATTCCAAAAATATCATTAAGTTTTGTGATTTTGTATTTAGGAAAGCCTTAGAAATAAAGAATTAAGACTCAAGAATTTGGATGGATACACGTCAATGGCTGGAAAAATGGAAGATGGAACAGATGAACTTGGCTAAGAATAGGGAGCTGTCATGTTAAGGAGAAGAATAAACTTCAAGTACCCAGGAACAGCAAATGTTTGAGGGCCATCCATGAGAAGAAGCTAAAGAAGTGTCTGAGAAGCAGGCTGTGGTTTGGGATATACTGCTGTGATTTGGGATGCACTGCTGTGGTTTGGGATGCACTGAGGTGAAGTGTTCATATTGGTTCTTTCTGTAGCTCTAAGCAGCTGGACCTGGCATAGGGAAGTCTCCAGGAGTGTTTTATGGAAGGTGTGACCTGAACTTCACTGGCTGAAGCTTGGAATATCTGGAAGTGTTAGAAGACTGAAGAGGATCAACGGACATTAACCATCAGTACAGAGGCTGATAGAATCTCATACAGAAGTGACTGTGTAAAGAGAGACTATCTGAGAGAAATTTTTCCATCAACAACAACCTCATTTCTTCATATAACATTCATATCTTCTTCCTTTATGATGATTTTATTCTTGAACTATCCAATACTTTATACTTTCCTAAGGTATCCTACATTGTTCCATTTTATTCTTATAAATCGTGTAGTGAGAGACAGATAGAATGCTGCTACCATCACCACTGATTCCAAGGTATGATTCTAAAGTTTCTTCATCTGTTGGATGTGGGCTCTTTGTTGGTCAGGTAGCCTTATAGCTTAAGATTTCACATTTCGTGTATGTTCAATTGATGTATTACACTCCATTCTAATTCCTGTACACCTTTAAACATCTCAGCACTCAGGGTGGGTGAGATGAGATAGGACAGTGGTTAAAAGCACTTGGTCCACAAACATGAGGATTTGAGTTGTGTCTAGGCAGTCACAGAAAAGGCTGGATATGACTACCTATCTGTAATCATCCTGCTAATGAGGGAGGAGATGATGGAATCTCTGGGGCTTGCTGGCCTCTATTCTTATCTCCATAGGAGAGCCTGGCTTTAGACATAAAGCTAAGAGTGATATCATAGGTCAGTCAATGTCATTCTCTTCCCTTTGTGGGCAAACACCACACACACACACACACACACACACACACACACACATCAAAGTGCTATGTCCATGCCCTTCCTTCCTCCCTAAATGCCCTACAGACACATGGCTGAAATAATTCTTTTATTATCCCAGATTCAAGTTTCAATAGCAAAATCTTAGTGATATAAGATACATTCAGGAGACCAGGAATTGCACATCCAACTAACATTTCATTTTTAATCTAGGTTTGATTTGTTAATATTGCAGCCGTGGTGGGTTTCTAGGTGCAAGCTTTGTTTCATTTTCTTTTTGGCTGAATGGACAGGTTTTCAAGATCAAACTTGAATCAGGGATTGTAGAATTCCCACTCTGTATTAATTCAAAACTAGTACAAGACTGTAAAGGGAAAAGAAACTGTGTTGCCCTGGGTAGCTCTGTTTGTGAGTAACCATCACAAGCTTGCAAAAGGAAGATTGAAACGGAACTGCAAACACTAATTCAGAATTCTAATTGTCTTCCTAAAACATCAGCTTAAATGCATTTGGACAAGTTAAATGCTTCTCCATTTTTTTTTTCTTCCTTGAGGAAGTTCATTTCTGTGTGGTAGTTATCATACAGCAATACACACTGAATTATGGTGCTGCTCACTCAGCCAGTTGTTGGTGTGTGAAATGGAGCACCTGTTAGTCAAGAAATCCCTGGGATACAACTCTGTTCAACCAAGCAGATTTCCTCAGACAGACGGAGGGCCTTCAGAACATTCCCGCTGAATTATGCAAGATTTTCTGGTTTACGGTCATTAAAGGCAGTGATAAAGCAGCTGTCGCCGAGGAGGATGTTGTCAACTATCAATGCAAAGACTAGAAATCGCTACCCCGACCCCATCCATCTCATTACTGTGAGCTTTCTGCTAGTATTTCTCTTCTAAATCCTCCTTTTGATAAGATCATCATTTGCCTGACTAAATATTTGCTGCGGGCATCACCTTGACGTAGAGGTATAAAACAAGTAAAATGTGCAATCCATGTCTACGCACTGTAGACTTTTAAATTGAGTTTCCCAAGAAAATGCTCTAAAGTGATGCTGTGGTGGCTTTTTTGTTGTTTTTGTTTCATCTGCAAATGTGGTTGAGTTGCTTCTGTTAAACTAGTCTGTTCATTTCTAGTCTGGTTGCCAAAGCAAACTGGTTTGAACTGGGTGATAATGGAGGATGAGGAAATGAAATATTGCAAAGATGAACATGTAATTTGCTAATGGCACCAGTCTGGGATTTCAAAGATTATTTGTGTTTGATCTGTGAATGATGGGAAATGGAAATGCTTCAAGAGAGTCCCATTGCCCAGCTGTGAGGCATGCTAGGGACCGTGGGACATGCCAGGGACAGGGTGGTGTGCTCAGTAAATAACAACTTAGGTTGACGGTGATGGAGCAAATATTTGGACATCTCTGAGGTGCTAACCATACACAGAGGTAAATGTTTATCGAGCCAATAGAAAATAGAATCCTGTCCAAGGAACAAGGTTCTGTATCATAAGAAGGGTGATCTGGGCCGGGCGGTGGTGGCGCACGCCTTTAATCCCAGCACTCGGGAGGCAGAGGCAGGCGGATCTCTGTGAGTTCGAGGCCAGCCTGGTCTCCAAAGCGAGTACCAGGAAAGGCGCAAAGCTACACAGAGAAACCCTGTCTCGAAAAACCAAAAAAAAAAAAAAAAAAAAAAAAAAAAGAAGGGTGATCTGAAGATTATATGCTATTTCCATATCAAGTGGCCATGCTCTGTCTCTTACAGATGCCAGCAATGGGTTTGAATGATTTTGTTAAGCTAAATGGAGTTTCTGTTTCTGTGTTTATTTAAAGGCATCAAGGAAATGCATTGTATAATGAGATCATAAAAAAACAAACCACTGAGATCATAAAAAAAACAACACACAGATCAACGCAAGGGTCATTAAACCCAAAGAAGAAGAGTTAGCAATTATAAATGTATAATTTTTCATTTTGTCTTACACAAATTGAGAAATTTATTAAACAATTGGTAATTCTTATTTAAAAATACATGAAAGTAGAGGTACAAAGTTGAAGGAGGACTAAGAGCTTCAATAGGAATGAAAGGGGTCAGAGAGTAATTGGGGGTCGATATGATCAATAGGTACACCTAAGAAATTGTCAAAGAGTTGTGGAATTCCATCCCAAGGGATACATCTACAATACAACTCCTGCCCCCAAGGCTCAGTGATGGTTGTGGAAGAGGAAGCAGAAAGATGTAAGAGACTGAGATTGTGTCTTTCATGAATGTCAGAAGCTACACCTATAAAGTCTCACCAGTATGATTGCCTGAACACGAGCTGGAGAAGGATGACACCAATTGACAAGCCAAAGTGGACAGGAGAAGAAAGCCCATAAGGCCTCAGACCTACACAAAGAACTATAGGCAACTAAGGGATGCTGAGAGTGGGAGAAACAGTCTTCTCCAGGGAAGAGCACACTAATTGTTTATCCAATACCAAATGGTCATCCCCGAATACATGCATACAAGTAACATTATACGTTGAGCAGGTTGTATTTATGTATTTAGGAAAAAGAGAGAGAGAGAGAGAGAGAGAGAGAGAGAGAGAGAGAGAGAGAGAGAGAGAGTGTGTGTGTGTGTGTGTGTGTGTGTGTGTATGACAATAATTAATTATAAAACAGGCCATGGACTTATGTGTATGGGAGGATTTGGAGAGAGAAATGGAAAGGGGAAAACAGTATAATTATATTATAATCTTCAAAAATAAAAGAATTTTTAAAATGACAAACATAAGAGGGGGACTTCGGGAGAAGTAGAAAAGATTCAAATGGGAATGGGAAGGGACTTATGAGAGCAATGGGGATGGATACAATAAAAATAGACTGTATACCCATATGGAGTTATTTTATTTATTAAAATTATTATTAAAATTGTTTAAAAATATATATTTAATGTAGTTAATATAACCAATTATCTTTTATACCATCTGTATACTGTTGTCATATTAAAAGATTGTTTTCAGTTATGGCAACTATTATAACCACATATTTCTCTCACAACAAGTTGAAGTTAAGAAATAATTGAAACTGATTGTGGTAGAAATCATCTCTAATCTCCATACTGGGGAGGCTGAGGCAGGAGGATCATGAGTTGGAAATCAGCCCATGCAAGACTTAGTGTCAACAAGAAAAAGGAAACAATTGAGCTCATCCGAAGTTGTGTTGCACATTGTTAGTAATATTATTTTGTAGTATTAATAAATACTATAGCATTAAAACATTGCTAAAAAAGAGAACCTTGAGATAAACCCTTGCTTGAAATTCTAGGACATTTGTGAAGAATAAATTGTAATAATGTAGCAACCATTTCATGACAGCTGTATGAACATTCTGTTTCTCAAGTGATCCGGTCCTACATTTCCCAAGGAAAGAGAGTCATGTGCAACATTGGGCAACACATAGGTAGTAGCATATCTATATTTTATATGTGTCTTTCTGCCATATGGTAATTTGTGTCTTAATGTACTCTGTTCTAATTTTATTCTATATTCTACCTCCTGTTCTTAGGTACTTGGTCAACCTCCATGTTAGGGCTACATAGTAAGCAGGCAAAGGAAAGCAGATGCTCATCAGGGAACAGTAGAGTGTGCATGTGCAGAGTCATACCTCTGCCCATAGGCATCTTGGGAAATATGGAAAGGAAAGAAGCATTGAAAAGGGTAGTTGTCACCTTCAATGTCTGACAAGCCACAGTTGAAAGACTTGTGCCGGGTGGTTGTTGGGAATTTAGTTCCTCAGTTCGTTTGCTTTGATTTAGGAATATAAAGAGTTGGGAAACAAAATTTTATTGCAAACACATGGAAAGCTTGTTTAGTGGTAAAATCTGATATGATTTTAATTTGGCATCTTGAGGTCTCTTGATACCTTCTACCTCCTATCCATTTTCATAGGGGTTTCAGTAAAAATAATGTGTTTAATGTTTAGGGACTATTCTAATCTTTCACTAGGGGTGATATTTAATGCACTGTGTATATGTACCTTACTATATTTCGAAAACATGTCCAATTTTGTATTACTACACATATCATAATGCCAAGAGTTTCAGGTGAGGTATTGTAGATACCCAGAAGGTCACAAAAGAATCATGATATTAAATAGACCTGCAGAGTCATTTAAAGGAGTCAGTTAGGTCAAATAATAAAGATATGATATGAGAGTTTGTGGTACATTCTTTGCAAATTTAAAGTTATGTTTTCCTTCCTTCAAACAATTATGTGACAAGAAAATAAAAGAAGTCAACAAACAAATGATTATGTGTTTTCTATTTCCCAGGCATTTTTCTAATTAAATTTGCTCCAAATCCTTTGTATTAATGCTATTTATATCACTTCTTTATTAACTTTATGGGTGGGCTAAAACCTCCAGGGCTATTACGTGGGGAGCTATGGAAGCCTTGAGCAAGTGTGTAAAGAGCAGATGAAGTACTGAGTGACTGTGTATTGTTTGACATGAGCAGAGTCAAGGAACAAATGCCTTAGAATCCTAACAATGATGAAGGTTTCCCTGTATGGATCAGTCTCAGAACTGGCAAATCTGTCCTCTAGTCTATGTGTGAATACTGACAGTATGTGCAACAACTAGAAAAATGCCTCCTTTGGGCTGATTGAAAACTGAGATTTTTTTTTCCCCTACAGAGACCTCCTAGCAGACTAGCTAACCCCTCCTCCCTGTGATGTACAAAAGCAAACAAACAAACAAACAAACAAAACCCCTTGAAGTTCAGGTTGTTGCTTAGTTGGTGTTGCTCCAGTGGAGTGAGCATGTCTCACATCATCTGACTTTTCTGTATACGTGTCTGTTCTTCCTTTCCTCACTGCATCAGCTAGGTTTCCAGGATCAAGCCACACAAGACACAGCAACAGGAAGCAATCTGTTCAAAGTCACAAATGTTATTCGTGAGAAGATGGATATTTCTTTCATAGCAATGGCCATGACCAACATACAAGACTCTTAAGAATGTGTCTAAGATGTTACACATAAAAAACATTAATGGAAAAACTCCTTGTAAAAACATCTGTAGAAAAGATTAGACAAAGGACAATAGAGATGAGAAATTGGCATAAATTCCTATTATAAACACCAGGCTGGCAAGATCTCAACAGAATCCCTAATAAAAGAAAGGCTTAGTGGTTAAACCCTGGAGAAAACGATCTGGATTATAGATACATAACACTAAAAAACTTGAAGTTGCCTATTCTGCATAATTGGTTTATTCTTTATCATGGGTGTGAATTAGTTATTTTTATTCCAAAACCATGTATTAAAAGTTTTAGTGAAATATTACATTGAAATACCTTGGCAAACAATAAACATGCCACCTGTGTCTAAATAACTAAAATAAGATACTCATGAGAGAGTTCTTCATAGTTTGAATTCTGTGGAAAACAGAGCCTAGGGTAGCATGGTTTGCTATTGTATGACTAAAGATGAGAATACCAGGTGGCAGAAGTGAAGGGTATGTGAGATGAGGCATGGAAGGAGGAAGAGTAACGGGATGATGTAGCTGATTGTAGGATCTTAAATTTCCCCCTCAAGAAGTCCCTTCTGAGGGAAAAAAGTATGTGGCTCCCACCTCTACCTGGTCAGGCTTTTACCTCACTGGTTGCACTTACTGGTTGAGCTCATTACTTGAAGCAAATGAATCAATACAATTTGATGTTATAAAATACAGAAATAAATAGTGCAGATGTGTGCTCTGATTAGACCCTTTATGTTCTTTTATTTTTATCCTTTTTTAAAAAAGTTTTCCATTGAAATAAAATGATTTCATCAGATGTAGAAAAGGCCTTTGACAAAATCCAATGCTCTTTCATTCAAAAAGGCAATTTACAGTGAGCCTATAGCCAACATAAAATTAAATGGAGAGAAACTCAAAGCAATTCCACTAAAATCAAGAATAATACAAGGTTGTCTACTCTCCCAAATCTACTTCAATATAGTTCTTGAAGTTTTAGCTAGAGCAATAAGACAATCTAGAAATCAAGAGGATACAAATTGGAAAGGAAGAAGTCAGAGTATCTTTATTTGCAGATGATATGCTAATATACATAACTGATGCTAAAATTTCCACCAGGGAACTCCTGCAGCTGATGAACACTTACAGCAAACTAGCTGGATAAAAGACTAACTCAAAATAAAAAAGATCAGCAGTCATCCTATATATAAATGACACTTGGACTGAGAAAGAAATTATGGAAAAAGCATCTTTCACAATAGCCCCAATTAATATAAAATATCTTGGGGATAACTCTTAACCATTCAAGTGAAAGACTAGTATTACAAAAGCATGTCTTTGAAGAAAGAAATTGAAGAAAATATCATAAGGTGGAAAGAACTCCCATGCTAATGGATCAGTAGGATTAATAAGGTAAAAATGGCCATTTTGCCAAAAGCAATCTGCAGATTCAGTGCAATCTCAACAAAATTCCCACACAATTCTTCACATGTCTTGAAAGGACAATTTGCAGCTTCATATGGAAAAACAAAAACAAAAAATAGGTTAACAAAACCATTCCTAATATTAACAGAACTGTTGTAGATATCGCCATCTCTGATTTTATGCTACATTACAGAATATAGTAATAAAAACAGCATAATACTGGCACAAAAACAGACACAATGACTAGTGGAATAAAATTGAAGACCCAAACATAAATCCACAAACCAATGGATACCCGATGTTTTTTATAAAGAAGCCAGGAATACACACTGAAAAACAAAACAAAACAAAACAAAAACAAAAACAACAACAAAAAAACAAAAACAAAAACAGCATCTTCACCAAATGGTGCTAGTCAAACTGAATTATCTGGATTTAAAAGAATACAAATAGATCTATACTTATCACCCTGCACAAAACTCAAGTCCAAGTGGATCAAATACCTCAAACACCAAGTTAACCTGATAGAAGATAAAAGTGTGGGATAGCCTTAAATGCATTGGCACAGAAAGCCAATTTCTACATGATAGTGTAAGCACTAAGATCAACATTTAAAAAAAAAATGGAACCTCAGGAAACTGAAACTCTTCTGCAAGGCAAAGGACACTGTCAATAAGACAAAGCATCAGCCTACAGAATGGGAAAAGATTTTCATCAACTCCACATCTTTTGGAGGGCTAATATCCAAAATATATAAAGAACTCAGGAAACTAGATATCAAAAAACCAAATAATCCAATTTAAAAATGGGATGTAGATATAAACAGAGAATTCTCAATAGGGAAAACTGGCATGACTGAGAAACACTTAAAGAAATGTCCAAAATCTTTGACCATTGGGAAATGCAAATCAAAACTACTTTGATAGTCCACTTTACACTTCTCAGAATGTCTAAGATCAATAACACAAGTGACAGCTCATGCTGGCAAGGATGAGCTGGATGTGGAGTAAGGGGAACATTCCTCCATTGCTGGTGGGAGTGCAAACTGGTACAGCTACTATAAAGTACAGTGGAGATCTCCAAAAAAAATCCAGGCTGATGCTAGGATGGAGGGTTGCTCTCCACAAACTGACAATAGGGCCCTTTTGCTGAGGACAATATCCACACATCTGATTGAATATAGAGAGGTTGAGCTGGTGCCTGCATGGAGCCTTCACCCTTACATTCTAGTCTCTTTGGTTCAGGAAGATACTCTGCAGGCTGCTGAAAGAAATGTGGACACTACCACAGTAAGAAAACCTTTGACCTACAATCTGTCCTGCCTTTAAGATGTGCTGGGCAATGGTGGCACAAAACTTGTGGGAGTGACCAACGAATATCTGATGCAGAGACCCACAGCCAGACATTATTTGAAGAGAGTCTAAATTGGAAGTCATGGTTGGGTCCCTGCTCTCAGAGATCAGGGAATCCCACAAAAGAGTGTGAGGAAAGATTATAGTAGTCAGAGGGTATGGAGGTCACCAAGAGAACATGGCCCATTGAATCAACTAAGCAGAGTAGATGGGATCACAAAGACTGAAGAGGCAAGCACAGGGCATGCAAGGTCTCCAAGTCATCTGCATATATGTTTTGACTGTTAGCTTGGTATTTTGGAGGACTCCTAACTGTGGGAGAAGGTTGGTACCTTTGACTCTTTTGCCTGCTCGTGGGTCTCTCCCCCACCACCCTGGGTTGCCTTTCCCAGCCTCAGTTTATAGTGTCAATTAATGAGGCAATTCTATGTAGTTTATTTGGTAATTAAATGAGGTTTATTTTAGGGGTAATTTACAACCATTAATGGATCGTTACAGTATCTGGGAGAGATGAGGTGTAGTCCAGCATGGTTCTCTGGAGAACTCTGACTTGGTCTGCAATCCAGCATCCAGGATCACGGGGAGCCAAGAGAGCCAGCATGTATCTCCAGTCTTAAAGGGTCTTGTCTTGGCCATGCCCCAGAGGCAGGTCACAGGCAGGTGTGTCAGTTAACTGCTGTCTCACTGAGGGCAGTGCTTCAAGGTCAAAGCTGGAACAGCTACCCACTACATCTCCCCCTCTTGTCTAAATAAAAAAGTTCTAACCTAATACGAAATTATATAAATAGGCATGATTATCAAATATTGTCCAGGAGGGATAAGGGGTAATGAGCTAGACAAGATGGAACTACAACCAACAAGAACAACACTAAACAATAGACACATACTAAAATCCAGAGAAGTCTGGAGCATAGGTAAATGGCACGTTATAGAAATCATTCCAAAAGATACCCTATACTGAAAAACCTGGATCTAATACTTAATATGTTCTAGCTAAGATACAAGAAGATTGTAACTATAACTGTTAGTCTTCAATCCTATCAAAGACCTGAGGAGAAATATAATAATACCTGAGAGATGGGAGAAGGACTCAAGCAACTTTCAGGAGTCTTGTGAGAGTAGACAGAGACAGCTGGCAGCCTGGACAGTCACCTAAAGTTTCTCAGTATCATCGATGCATTCAAATTGGCTATAGGCCTAGAGAATCTGTCAGACCATTTTCAGAAGCAGATATTTGGAAAGACTATCTTACCCTGTCTTGGCACAGTTCAACAGTCATTTTTCCTTGTGTCCTGCTCATTCAGAAGCAACAGTATATGTACTGTCAACAGTCAAGGCAAGGGCAATTTTTTGTCCAGTGGGCCATTTTGTGCCAAGAAGAAGAGAAACTTCCAAACAGAAATGTCTCAGAAGCTCAACATTCTCTCGGGATCATATCGGTGCTGCTAGGAGCAATTGTGTCTCATGTCAACAGAATTCTAAGTTATCAAAACATTTAAATGCCATATTCTCTAGGTCTGTGAAGTATTTGAAGATTACCTATCCATATGTTTCTGTAAGTCTGGAGAACCTAACTATCATAACTATAGAAATGACAAGCATGAGTGACAATAGCTCAGTAAGTCTTCTCTACTAAAATAACTTGAGGACTAAGGCTTCACATTAACAAGATAAACATACTGTAAGCAGATGTACCGTATAAGGACAATGACCTCAAATTGTGACAATACACAAAATTGCTTAAACAGAGGTAGGAATGTATATATAGTGCAATATGCAATATGACAATAATCCTAAATATGTATCAACATACAAAACATACTAAACAGGGGTAGAACATACATACAGTATGACAAATATAATTTTACATTTGTATCAATATACAAAATATTTCAAACAGCAGTAGGAATATGTGTACAATACAACAAATATAGTTTTGTATTTGTATCAAAATACAAGAATTCATATCAGTGAAAATTATCTAAGGCTGATATTTTACTGAGTTAGTTTACTAGTAAATACAATAATCTACCTTAGTAGCCTATACCTATCCATTCCCCTTTTTTTTTAAAGAATAATGAGCCCAAATTTTGTTGTTTCATATACATCCATCCATCCATAACCCTGAGAAAAATGAAGCATTTGGGAGAGGGTCAGTGCTTCAGGGTCAAAGCTGGAGCAGCTACCCACTACATCAGTGTGAGGTCTTTTGCCCTTTCTTACTGTATTTTGTTTTGTCATGTTCAATTGTTTTCTCTTGGAGGCCTGCTATTTTCTCAAGGGAGAGGGGGTGGATCTGGGGGAGAGGTAAACTGGAGGAGTGTAAGAAGGCCAAACTGTGGTCTGGATGTATTGTATGGGAGAAGAATCTATTTTTCCTAAAAAGAAGGAATAGGTTTGCATCATTTCCCCCTCCCAGTCCTCATCCAGCCCCTCTCAGCTATCTCCCCTATCTTCCCTGTTGCCCTTCCTGTGCCCCCTCAATTTGACAGCCTCTTTTTCTTGGATAATATTTGGTGTGTGTGTGTGTGTGTGTGTGTGTGTGTGTGTGTGTGTACAAATATACAAGAATACCACCTGCTGAGTCTGTTGTTGTTTGTCTCAAGACTGACAACTCTGCATGGGACAAACAATACAAAGATCCATCTCTGGGTGAGGCTCATTCCTCTTCTTCCCGCAGTCACTAGTTGCCTGTAGTTCTTTGTGAAACCCTTCCACACTGATGTGTCATTATTACTGCTACTGTTTGTGTCGGTGTTTCTAGGAAAGACTGTTTCACAGCAGGCTTCCTAGAATTCTGGCTCTTACATTATTTCCAGTCCCTATTCCATGATGTTCCCTGAGCCACAGATGCAGGTGCTGTGTTACGGATTTATCCATTTGGCCTGGTCTCCTCACAATCTGTTGATCTCTGCACTGTGTCCAGTTGTGATTTTCTCTAATAGTTTCCATTTGCTGGAAATAGAAGTTTCTTTGATGAAGAGTGGGAGCTACACTTATCTGCGAGTATAAGAATAAGATCACAAAATAACTGACAAAAAATGTTGGCGTTGTTTGTGGAGAAAAAGGAACACTTGTTCCCTGTTTTTAGAAATGCAAATTGCTACAACCTGTCTGGAAATCAGTATGAAGTATCCTCAGAAAACTAAAAATAAATCTACCTTGTGAGCTAGCTACAACATTCTTGGCCTACCATATGCCCAAAGGACTCAACAATGTGCTCCACAAATACTTGCCCAGCAATGTTCATAGATGCCCTATTTACAATAGCCAGTACATGAAAACAACCTAAATGTCCTTCAACAGATGGATAATGAAAATGTGGCACATATACACAACGGAACACTATTCAGTCATAAAGAAAAATGAAACTTGAAGGCAAATGGATGGACCTTGAAAAAATTATACTAAGTGAGGTAATCCAAACTCAGAAGGACAATGCCACATGGTCTGTCTCATCTACAATTCCTAGCTCCAAATCCTCAGATGTGAGTTTACAACATAGAATAACCAAAGAAACCAGGAAAGTATAAAGGGATTATAGGTTGGGGTGGAAGGCTGCAGAGCAGGATACAGGTCATATGAAGTTGGTGCTCCAGCTGTGGAAGCTGTGAGAGAGAGGTCACCACAGAAGAGAAAGATGGGTAAGTAGCATCAAGGTTATTTGACAAAGTCTCAAGAAATCATATTATTTTATATTTGCCTAAAATTATATACAATATATACAAGTGTGTATGTGTGTGTGTGTGTGTGTGTGTGTGTGTGTGTGTGTGTGTGTGTGTGTGTGTGTGTGTGTCTGTTTCTTAAATAGGAAGTGAAGCCACTTGGGCTGACAAGGGTTCTTACAAGATCCATGGACTGACAAAAATCCCAGTATCAGACCTGAGAAACTTCTTTTCAAAGAGTTGGTCAGGATAGTCCAAATGACTTACAAAACAATATAGATTAACAGTGTAGCCATTGGTTGAGTCTCAGGAGTTGAAGGTAAGCTCCTACTGCTGAAGTCATGGCACACTTAGTACAGAAGACTTGGATGACTCAAGCTGGATTTAACCTGAGAACCTCTTTCTTGTGGTCTAGATTCCATTGTTTCAGAAATATTTATGAAGCTTGCCATAATTACCCATTATGGCAAGATATTCATGAACTTATAATAGTGGTACTCACATGTTAGTAGCAACCAACAGCTGTCTAATTGGATTTAAAGCCCACTCAACAGGAGGGCAATCATGCCTGGTTTTGAAAACCTCATCAGACTTCTGGTGCTGGGATCACTGGCATTAGGAAAGAATTTACTGCTGCCACTTTACTAGAGCAGCAAAATTACTTTCTAAACATTTTAGTTCTTCTAATTGAATTTTTGCTATTTTCCTCATCTATTTCCTTAACACTACATGATGATTATAAGTATAAAAACAGATAAAGTGTATTTTACTGTGAAATAAAAGCCATGAGTGTAACACGAATTGCTAAACAGTCTTATTAATAAAAACAAAACAAAACAAAACAAAAACCCAGAGCCAGATATTGGGGTGAGAGCTGAAAGATCAGAGGGATAGAACAAGCCAGCCACAAGTTCTTACAACTAGGAAATCCTCAGCCCAAGAAAGAGCTACTTCCTGTATACTCACACCTATATACCTATCTGTGCCCTGTCATCTTACTTCTTCTTTCTGCCCAGCTACATAACTTCCTCTTTCAGCCCAGCTCTATCATTTCCTGTCTGTCTGTACAGGCCTCCAGACCTCTATGGTTAACTGGGATTAAATGCATGTGCCACCACGCCTGACTCTGTTCCCAGTGTGGACTTGAACTCAGAGAGATCTGGATGAATCTCTGCCTCCTGAATGCTAGAATTAAAGGCATGTGCTACCACTGCCTGTCCTCTATGTTTAATATAGTGGCTGGCTTTGTCCTTAGATGCCCAGGCAAGTTTTATTTGTTAGAGCACAAATAAAATATCACCACACATGAGTAGTAACTAATGTTATCTTTGTGTCTTAGCATCTTGGCATACCAAATGGTATCATGTGACAGGGATTATAGATCTCTTCCTGGATTTGATATTTCTTTATGATAATTTGGCTATTTGTTACTCCACCAAGAACAATGGAATTGAAGATGAGAGTCATTTGAATGCCTGAAACAAATCTTTAAAGTACACGTTTTTCTTTAGTAGATATCAAGAATTATAATGAGCCCAGGGTTGCCAATTTATCAGGTTGGATGTCCTAAGTTACTCAGCTTACTGTAGAAGTTCTAGCATACACTCCCTATTTACCTCGATGGAATGGACACAAACTCTTATAGGCTTATGTTTGAAGAACTCCTAGTGAAATGCTTTCCTCTGGGGGAAAAAATAATAAATTTAATGCCACTGGAGTGATAAGACCAGGAAATGTACTGTAATCTAACAAATGTGTGTTGTTAATTGCATTAGAACATTTTTATCTGTGTGACTGTTTTTCCTTAACTGTGAACTATGAATACAGGTATAGGTCTTTAGAATGCAGCCGAGAGTTATACTGTTTTAGGAAAGTGGAAGTGGCAGGCTCCTCCCTAGATTCCATAGCCTTGGCAGCCACATGGAGTTGACTAGGTTTATAGTATCAGGCATGACTTCTCTCCTATTGAGCATGCCTTAAGTCTAAGTAGACAACTGAAGGGCTGTTGGCTATCCCAAAGTATACTGTTTGGTGCTCATCCCCAGTTGATACATTCACAACACGACCCTACATGAGAGGCTCATGGGACATCACAGAAGAGGGGATGGAAAGACTGTAAGAGCTAGAGGATGAGGATGTCTGTTGCAAGATAGTGTTGACATTCTAACGTGGATGGGAGAATCTTACAAGGTCCCAGCGCTGGATCAAAAGTGGTTAGTAACTGATGGCTGCTGAGGAAGAAAGAATCAGGCATTTCCAGGGATAATCCCCCTGATAGGTTATCAAATCCCAATTGTCCATGGACTCAGCAGGGTGTGTGTGTGTGTGTGTGTGTGTGTGTGTGTGTGTGTGGGTGTGTGTGTGAGAAGAGGTCATGAATTTGGGAGGGTGTGGCTGGAGAGACAAAAAGAATTAGAAGGGGGAAGATAGTAAGATGGAAATACTGTAACGACAGCACTTACGTAAGAAATTCTCAAAAAATATAAAAAGAGTTATGAGGTTCTGATGATTTAATATTGATTGTCAACTTGACTGGATAGATGATTAGTAGGCACCCTCACCAACTGTGTGCATGGGCATGATCATGGACGACTTACTATGGATTTGGATGTGCTACTGGAAACTGAGTGGAATAAAAAGGGGAAAGGAGAAATGCAGCCAGGGTCTATATTCTCTCTGTGCTGTTTGGCTGACCTGATGTTTGCTACTCGTCACCTTCCTTTCTCCATTGTATATAAACCACAGGGATTCCACACTATATCTATCAATTTATATGTACAGTAGCATAGGTGTGACTAAATGCATTTGCAACTCACATCATCTTTTGACTTATAATGGACTAATGAACTAGTGTGCTACTATAAGTGGACAGACATGTTTACTTGTAGCTCATCACATATGCAAATGAATGAATCCATACACAGCATTCCATACCACCACCTCTGTTAGGTTATTACACTCAAGACCAACCACCATTTGCTTATCCCAATCATTCCCGCATCAGCTATTTGGTAATTATAAATGGTCCTTGTGTCTAGAACCTGCTATAATTATTCAACCTAATTAATCCTAACCATGTTTCTACTTCACATACTCTCATCTTTGAAGACCCTGGTTGTTCCCCTTGCTTACATTTTCCCTGTTCTATATACTTTCTGTAGCCTCCTCTGCCATACCATCATGGTATGAAGTACTTCTTCTGATCTGTAAATATATTAAAGGATCTTTTGACTAATGTTGGCCTTGCCAGGCTTAAATAATAATAAACTTGTTAAAAATTGACAACTATATGCAGAGGACCAAGTTCAGACCCCCACAGGCTCCCTGATCTCTGCATATATACTATAGCTGAGTAGCTTGGTGTTTTTGTGGGACTCCTAACAGTGGGAGTGGGGGCGGTCACTGACTCTTTTGCCTGCTTATGGGCTCTTTTCCTCCTACTGGATTGCCTCATCCAGCCTTGATTTGATAGTATGTGCCTGGTCTTATAGTAGCATTGTGTTTGGTTGGTGTCCCTGGAAGACCCGCTTTTTTTCTGAGAGGAGACTAAAGAAAGATGGATCTAGAGGAGAAAGGATGTGGGGTAGAGGGAACTGGAAGGAGGGGAGGAAGGGGAAAATGTGATTGGGATGTAATATATGAGTGAAGAATAAAAAAAAAAAATTAAAACCTACTAAAATCTCAAAAAAAGACCAGACACAGAAAAAAAAAATGACAAGTAAATCTCTTATGTTCAAGTTGGACTTTTAGTCCCTACTGTGCTAATGGAATTGTAGTAAATGCTCTATTTATATCTCTGCCTTTTCATTTATCTGTCTAACCATTCATCTTGAATGAATGGGTGAATGGATTAAGTATGATAATTTGATGCCAATTTAGGAATATATTTAATACATTGCTGTAATATGCTTCCTACATTTCATTTTGATTATTAAAGAATTTTGCATAAGATAACATATTTGACAGTAAATCTTTTATCTTTCCTTCTGAATTATATACTTGCAATGGTTTATTCTACTTGTAAGAAAAAAAACTCCTTGTTTCATAGTTAGTTACTTATTTTCTTTTTTGTAGTTTGATCACTTCGTTGTTTGACAAAACATTTGGTCGAGAGTAAAATGTATTCCATGCTGACATGAGACTAAACTGCATTCTAAGTACTGCTTGCTATGATTATACCTAACTATAATTAAACAGAGCTTCAACTGTCTTATGAGCTGACATAGTTGTGGGTGATTTGCATGTAAGACTATTCTAGGAGATGACAAGAGGCAAGGGCAGTCTATTTTGGATGGTTGAGCTGGCAGCACTCGCTTCTCTGCTGGTCACACCTGCCATATGTTGGCTCCTTTTTACTTCCAACTGTTTTCCTCCATAAGAATGACTTCAAGGCAGGAGGCATCGCTTCCCACCTCTGGATCTGAGAAGTGTTAGTACTTGCATACCAAGCACTTTGCTTTTTGCTGAAGGATCTCAATGTGTGTTTTGATCTCAGTGTCTTTTCTTGGGATAGTTGAAATATGCACCAGTAAAGCCACTTTTTCCCAGGACCAAAAAGCAAAACTTCTTTTACTTTCAAATCTATCACTGAGGTTTCCAGCTCCCAAGAAAGATTGGCATAAGTTGAGAGGGAGATTGAGTTCTTTTGGATGACAAAATAAGACTTTTAGACTATACTGGAGACTAAAATGTGAATTCTGCAGGATGTACTAGCACACTGAATTCATACATATTGGGCCATATTCCAAATGGAGAAAAACAGACAGAAATACAGAAGACTATTAGAGTAGCTTTTGTCACTGATCATGTTTTTGAATTTAAACATTGCCAAATTTTTAATTTCCCCCAAGCTGGAAATGAGCACTTTAGATGTAGACTAAAATATTTCATATATTCCTTGAAATAACATTCATTGATCTTTTTCAGTATTAACTTTTACTCTCCCATTCTGCCTTAAAAAAAAACACCTGATTGCTACATATGAATAAGTATTTTCAAACTCTTTAAATTCTTATTACTTATAAATAATTAAAGGAAACCATTGGAAGCCAAAATGGCTTGCAAAACACAAGAAACACAAGTCACATTTCACTTCTAATGTTGAAATTATGAACACTGATATCAGGATCCACCAAACCAATTGATATTTTGAGCCTCCTCATGAAACGAGTGTATCAAGGGAGTTGCACATTTAATGCTTCTCCTATCTGTGCCTTAGAACCATGCCTTCAGGTGAAATATGTCCATCATCTCAGATAACAATGAGTAATAATCCATGATGGGATTAATTATCTTGAAATTAAAAATATGCCTAAGAGATTCCAGGTATGAGTTGACAAGTCTCAGTTTCCAGATAATTTATCATCTGAAAAGAAAGCTAGACAAGAAAAGAAGTTCAGATTGGGGAAAAGGTTATTCTAAAAGCAAAGAATGCCCCAGGAAATGTAAATGCCATATGTTTTGAAGGCAGTGATTCTAGCCTCAATCTTGAGCCATATAAAGACAGCTAGCTGTTTAGAACAATTATTTACCTTACCAATCTTACCAAGATTTTGTGGATAATAGTAAGAAAGATGAGAGGAATTTATTCAGAAGATTAACTGTGAACTATATATGAGAAACTTGAATGCAGCTAAATTTAACAGATATGTGGTTAGTGATCAGTCTTTTGCCTAAAATAATCTCACTGTTACAGACTGCTCTATCTTCTCCTCTTTTTTAGATCCTTGTCCAGGAGATCTATATTATCTCTACCTTGCTTTGCTACATTTTCATCTTTGAAGAGACAATGAGCTCAGCTTAATGAGCATATTTTTCAGAGTTTTTTTAAAACATATTTGGCCCTGTGACTAAGTCCTAACCAATGAGATCTCAAGAGATCTGTTTTGCACTGATCCCTTTCTATTTGTTGCTGGCTGGATTTCACATTTAATGGCTGGCCAGTGTCCTTGTTGGCCTTTGTGCATTAACAAGTAATCCAGATGATATAAATCACATAAAGACAAGCAGAAATATCTAAGAAGCTGTGACTAGTTCAATATGAAATATTCTTCCATAGGTTCATGTACTAAACTCTTGGTCTCTAGCTACTGGTGGTGTTTTGTGACATTCTGAAAGCTTTAGGAGAGGCCTAGCTAGAGGAACCAAGTCACCACCTTCTCCTTAAACTTTCTGGTTCTGGAGTTGGGTGTGGCTGTTCCCACCTGTATCACCAGCACCATGAAAGCTGATTAAAGAGGGCCTTGAAGAGTGCCAACCCAGTCCACGGTATATAATGAGATTCTGTCCTGGAAAACTAAAAATGGCTTTGAAATGCATGGTTTGTATGATCAAGATGTGAGAGCAGATATCTTGCCTACCATGTGACCTGGATTATTTACTCAAGCATCTTTCTTCCTCTGTTTACTCACATGCAAAGGAAGAATAGATAGGAACTATGCAGAGTACACAGAACAGCATTTGACACACAGGGACTGCTCAGCTCCTACTGTATGTTGCCTTATCATAAATAGTAAATCAGAACAACTACTATTAAGCCACTGTAGTAATGACAGGAAAAGATAACAATTCTTTAAGGACATCCACAATATATTGGTATAGTTAACATCTTCCAGGAATAATTTCATAATATGAAAATTACTAGGAAATGGAATGGAGACAAAAGAATATGGAAATTTTCATTTTATTTTTATTTGAAAAGCCAGAGAAATGGATTGAGTTCACATTTAAAGACCACATATGTTTCTTTCTTTCATTTTATTTTTGTTTTTTTGGTTTTTCAAGACAGGGTTTCTCTGTGTAGCTTTGTGCCTTTCCTGGATCTCACTCTGTAGACCAGGCTGGCCTCGAACTCACAAAGATCCGCCTGCCTCTGCCTGCCAGGTGCTGGGATTAAAGGCATGTGCCACCACCACCTGGCTCATATGTTTCATTTTTCTCTCCCCAACAGTTACCTTTTCAGATTGCTTTATATAAGAGTTGAGAAAAAACTGTTTTGAATCACTTTGAAGAGGTAGAAAACACAGAAAAGAATAATTTATAAATTAGAACACTAGAAAGTTTGAATGTTTAAATTGAGTCTGTTTGCAGAAACTCTTATATTTAGAAATAGGCACAGAGTAAAGGAAAACATTCTTAATTTCAGTATTTCCCTTAGAATAATGATCTCAATCTTTTATTCTCCTCTTTGGATCAGACTTAACCTTTCTGCAATGGCATGGTTTATGAGCACTGCCTTGCTACCCTCTATAGTCTGTGACCTCAGCATCTGGGGATCATGTGGGTTTGTTCCAGAGAGTAAGTTCCTGCATGGATGAAAACTGTATAGTAATATAGTGCCTTACCAATCACAGTTGAAGGCTTAAGCATCAACACTACTTCTTAAAGAAAAAATATCACCAAATTATGTCATTGTACTTTCTAGGAAGGTCACTTGTAATTTATATTAAGTAAGGAAAAATGTTCTCTGAAAGCAGGGTATTGACCTACTTTTGGTAAACTTATCTAATAAGATGATGAGTTTGTTAGCCAGAAGTATGTTTACTGTTCACATACCCTGGGGCTTTTCTCGATGATCTAAATAGCTGAAGAGATTTTAATAAAGACTTTTTCCAGGCAGAATCATCAGCATTGCAACTAGAAAAACACCTAGAATTTCTATTTAAAAGATGGTTCATTTTTAACTCTTTGTAACAGCCAACCTTGCTTTTAAGATGTAGTAGTTATTGTTTATTCCTAATAACAACACCCCAAATCCCCCAAAATGTTACACAGTTTTTACCAGGATGTGGAAAACAGAAGCCCATTACAAAAGTGAAAGGAATTATTCTATTTGAAAGGATTGGCTCTGAAAGTGTGCATATTAGAAGGAGGAAAAGATCTACTTCGGTCTAGATTTTCCTTGTTCCTAATGGGTAACCCTTACATCAAAGGGGGAAAAATAAGGCTCCAAGGTAAAATCCTTACATTAAGTCTCAAATCCAGTTGTGAGTCTCTGTATTTGTTTCCATTTACTCTAGAAGAATGCTTCTCTGATGATGGCTGAGCAAGACACTAATCTTTGAGTATAGCTGAATGTCATTATCATACATTTTATTACACCTTTTCTTTAGCAGAACAGTAGTGTTTGGTTTTTCCCTAGGTCCATGGTCTATAGTGTCAGGTTCTTGGCCACCTAAGCAGTGTCCAGCATGAGTTCCATCTCATGGAGTGGGCCTTAAATCCAACCAGATAGGGATTGGTTACTCCCAGAACTTTTGGGCCACTATTTCAGCAGCATAACTTGCAGGCAGGTCACCATTGTATATCTTCAGGCCTGAGTTGTTTGGGGGTCTCCACGGGGCCCCTTTCACCAACAGTTTAATTAGATACAACCCATTCCTGGAACTGGAGGTTTCATTTGGTGGTGAGAGATGTCTGGTTGGGGCTTTGTGTCTCCCATTATTTAATGATTCTACTTAGACTTCTTTGAAATATGTATATATATTTTAAGAAACTACTACTATAGTAGGTTTCCATGATCCCCCAAATGCCCTTAGTTTAGTTGTCCCTCTCCATATTCAATACTTTCCCTCCCACAGCCCTCCTCTTCTCCTTTTGATACTCCAGTTACAATCGTCCCTCTCCACACCCCTATAATCCATAGTTGTTCTATTTCTTCTCCTCAGGGTGACCCTTCTTTCCCCACTACTCCCTTATTCTATACTTAACCTCTGATTATATGGACTGTAACTTGCTTATCAGGCTTAACAGGCAGCATCCTGGACAAATTGAAGAGTAAGAGACTTTAGAACACTCAGTCCTAAATGTGATGTCCCCATCAAATCCCTCCTCTCAGGGTTCGTGGAACTATGCAGTAGAGGAGACAGAAAGATTGTAAGATCCAACATGGATGGAAGACACCAAGGAAGTAAGGCCTTCTTAACACAGAGGACTGATGCATGTCTGAACTCACAGAGAGGATGACAGCACGCACAATCTCTGGAAAGGTCTGAGCCAGATGGGGTCCTAGAACTGAGAGGGGAAGTGGACACAAGCCCCCATCTCCAATTTAGAAGCGATCTCCAATTGATAGCTTGGATAACTTCTTGAAAAGAAAAAAGAAGTTGTAGCCAGAGGTTTCTCCAGTCCTGCCCAGCCCCAAGGTCCAGACGAATCTCTCCTACCCATGGTCCCGCAACTGCTTATAAAATAATTACTCAGAGGCTTATATTAACTACAAACTGTATGGCCTATGGCTTCAGCTTCTTGCTAGCTAGCTCTTTCATCTCAAATAAACCTATTTCTATAAGTCTATATGATGCCACATAGCATGGTGTAACCAGTCTGCTGGCATCTTGTTGCTCCTTTAATGGGGCTGGTGTCTCTCTCCATCTGCCCTTCTTCTCTCTGTATCTCTGCTTGGATTTCCTGACTGGCTGTAAGCTTTCTTGCCATAGGCCAAAACAGCTTTATTTATTATGCAATGGGAACCACACATATTCACAGCATACAGGAAGCCATCCCACAGCAAAAAAATAGTTTTCTCCAAGGGAGTCTCAATGGGTATACAAACCGCACTTAAGGGTAGCCTCCATGCACATCAGTAGATAGCCAACAAAATGGCATTTTTTTGCGGACTTTTTGAAGAGAGTTATATTTTTGCTTTTTGTTTGTTTGGTTGGTTTTGTTTGGGGGGTATTTTTGTTTGTTTCTTTGGTTTTTTTTTGTTGTTCGTTTTATAGGAGGCATCTCACAATGCATTGTCTGAGCTTTTTAAAAGAAACCCTACAGGTCTTTTTCTTACATATTATGGTTTGTGATTTTGTCTTTTGTGGCATTCTGTGTGTGCAAATTTGTGTCTCTGTGTTTATATGTGTTTCTTGTTCTTTTTATTTGGCTCTTTTTTCTGTTCGTTTGTTTTCTCTTATTCGGGATTTTTTGTTTTTATTTTACTATTATTATTATTAATGCCTGTTTGTTTTCTAATAAGAGAGAGAGCAATAAAAGGGTGTGGATTTGAGTGGGTGGGAGGTGAGAAAGATCTGGGAAGAGTTGGGAGAGGGGAAACCATAATCAGAATATATTACATTAAAAAATATTTTTATGGCAAAATTCTCAAATCCAATTCAATGATATTTCACAGGAAATATGAATTTTATCCAGTGTGTCTGACAAAATGAGCATGTGAGGTAACTGAGTTCTTTCTTTGCTTTGGAATTATGCTTCTATATTAGCATCTACAGCCTGGTCCCTTCTACTACTGATGAGTATATTTTTGCCACGTATGAGCTTTGGAAGAAATCATGAATGCATTTCTATTTCTTCACAACTTCATTGTACATTTTGGGAAGACCAGTCCAAATCATAGATAACAAATACTAACAAACATACAAATGATGGTTATGAATTTGCTGTATTTACAAACCTACTAACCACTGACTCAACATTTTTCTCATACATGAGATACAATAAAATTAAAAATATAAGAATTTGAAGAGTTTAGGGACTTCTACCTTCTCAGGGTAGTTTCTTAGGGTTGAAGTAATGTTATAAAAGTTCCCCCAAAGGAGTATTGCTTCCATTACATGTGACCTTAGCAACCACCTTTTACTATTTTTTCTTCTAAACTACTGATGCTCTCTCAGGCACAATCAGTTTTGCTGTATGATTGACAGGTATCAGAATTTGCTCATACTGGACCACTGTCTCTAAGGTAACTGGTTGAATGATCAAAGCTTAAAAAAGAAAGCGATCAGGTTGGAACAACTCCTTGTGTCTTTATGATCCCAGAGTTTGATGGACTATGATGATATTGCAGCTATTATTAAATGTCCCACAGACAGAAAAATCTACCAGCCAGAGGCCTGTCTATCAATAGCTAGAAAGTGTCTGAAGAGCTCCAGAGAACAGTCAGGAGCCGAGACTGAAGAGAACTAAGGCTGAGAGTGAAGGGCTATAAAGGATGAGAACTACAGTTAGTCCAGGACCCAGTTACTGAAAGGCCCTGAGAAGTACTAGCTCTTGCTGTCGAGGTGCTTTAGCATTAAGAGTTGAGGATCCTGACACTCTAAGCTCAGAGTTGTAACATTAGCTGTCAGGTACCTGGCCACTTTCTTAAGAACACAGCTGGTTACTTAGAATTAACTGTGCTGACACTGTGTCTCCAGAGATGCTGATGGCAAGAGAGTTACAATTTGCCTATGCGTGCTTAGCCAATAGCAACAGATTACAACTTTTCTAAATTTTCAATAATTTCAACTTGCTTCATGAATGAAAGTAGTTCCAGAACATTCTGAAGGTGACTGTTATTTACCACCAACAACTGTAATGTCTTTACTCATTGGTGTCAATTGTAAACTAAATTTATATACGAAACCTAGTAACAAAAGATCACCAAGATATATGTCGAACGCCTGCTGAGATTTCCAACAGTGAGCAGAGTCATAGAAAGAATATTAGCACAATTAGAGATGTGTTATTTATAATAGCAACAATACTAAAATCATCAGATTAATTCAGGATATCTTTAGTTGAATTGTCATGAGAGACAGGAAAGGAACTCTATATGATCAGGTAACTTGGACTGGAAAATGATCACCAAACATGCCATGAGTCTTTCTTACTTAGTGACATTAGTGTTTATAACTTTTCAAAACAGAAAATAAGATCCCATCCTTAGCACATTGAAGCTCTAGTTCTACCTGCAAGCCTACAGACATAATTTAAGTGCATATTTCGTTTGAATACACAAATAATTTGAAAACTCAAAGAATGTGTGAGTAATTTTGAAAGCATATGGTAAAACCAACAAAAAGCAATTTGAAAGGTGTGTGTGTGTGTGTGTGTGTGTGTGTGTGTGTGTGTGTGTGTGTATGTTTTATATACATGTGGGGGCGAGGGGATGCATGTACTTGAAAACATGCTTGCTGAGGCCAGAGGAGGATTTTGGGTGTCCTTCACTCTTCACCTTATTCCCTTCAAATGTTTTTTTCTGAACTTGGAGCTCACCATTTGGCTAGGCTGACTGACTAGTGAATCCTTAGGATCAAGCTGCCTCCATCCCCTTAGACGGAGGTTATAGAGGCACATGATCATTCTTGGCTTTTACATATGTGCTGTGCATCTGAAGCTCATGCTTGAGTAGCAATAGCTCTTAGTCACTGATCCAGTTCAGCCAAGGGAGCTACATTCTAATTCCATACACTGTTTTCTCACATCTACAGCAAGGATCTAGGCTAAAAAGAATTCCATGGAAATATTAGGCATCAAATAATGCCCCAAGGAATAATTATCATAAATAAAAATTCATTTGGGTTAGTTTTGAAAAAATTATTGCAAGGGATAAAATTGTGATACCTGACAAATACATGCAAAATATTAATGAAGATTTAAATGTGTTTTAAAAATTTCCACTTTAACATTAATATGTTAAGGAAATTTGATAGCTTTCCACTAAAGGCCAATTAAGGAGAGTTTCGTGTGTTATAGGAAACAGAATTTTAGTGCGACTTAATTTCTTCTCTTGAGTAAATGGCAGGATAAAAGTGTCTGGGCAATGTGGACCTAGTGAACAAAAAATATCATGAGAATGAGGTTGAGTATGGATGGGTGTTATCATGGCATGGCATGGAGGCTGAGTGTAGGGTAGGGATGTCTTGTCAGTGAGGTTGAGTGTGGAATGAGGCTTTCATGGTAATGAAGTTGGGTGTGCAACGGAACTGTCATGGCAGTCAGGATGAGTATGGAGTGGGATTTTTCTGGCTTTTGTCATTCCCAAACAAATTTTTTTTGTGGGCTACATGGGCACTGGACAAATAATTCTTTTTTTAGTAAATCAAAAAGCCTAGATCTATGTTTTAATATGAGAGGATTGCCATTGCCAATCTATGAGAAGATGACTACTTTTTTAGTATATCTCTTTATTACATATTTCTAGTTTGTCAGTAATGGTGACCGCTCAGAACAAGAGGGAAAAAAACTCACCGTGTTCAAGTGACTTGAGGAACAAGTTCAGATTCTCATAAGTTTGAAATTCATTTGTTAAGATATTTTACCCTTATATTTTTGGTTGTGAGCCTAGCCTTTAATGGCTGAGCCATCTTTCCAGGCCTATGGGCGCTCAATCATATCATGAGGACACTTGCTCAACTATGTTGATAGCATCTTTATTTGTAATAACCAGAAACTGGAAACAACCTAGATACCCCTCAATCCAGGAATGGATAAAGAAAGTGTGGTACATTCATACAATGGAGTATTACTAAGCTGGTAAAAACAAGGACGCCAGGAAATCTAAAGGCAAATGGATGGAACTAGAAAAAAAATCATCCCGAGAGAGGTAATCCAGACCAAGAAAGACAAACATGATATGTACTCACTCTTAAGTGGATATTAGCTATAAAATAAAGGATAAGTATTCTACAATCCACCAACCCAGAGAAACTAGGTAACAAGGAGAGTTCAATGGGGGTAGGGGCAACTGAATGTCACTATGAAGGGGAAATAGAAGAGATTTTGTGAGTGGACTGAGGGCAGGTGGGTATGGGAACACAAGTGATCAGGCTGAGTGGAGTACAGAGGGGAAGAATACTGAAAGGGACTACTGGAAAGCGGGGGTGCATTTCGGGGTCAGGTAAAAAACCTGGTGCAAGGGAATCTCCCAGGAATCTACAAGAATGACCCCAGGTAAGATTCCTAGCAATAGTGGATACTAGCCTGAACTGACCATCTCCTGTGAACAGATTGTTGTCTAGCCCAGTTTTTATCAGAGAGGTTTCATCCAGCAACTGATGAAAACACTTGCATACCTACTGAACATTAGGTGGCATTCTGGGAATCCTGCAGAAGAGGGGGAGAAAGGGTGTAGGATCCAGAGAAATCAAGGACACCACAAGAAAACTCAAAATCAGCTAACCTGGGCTCATAGGTGCTCAGAGAGACTGAACCAACAACCAGTGAGCCAGCATGGGCCTGACCTAGGCACTTTTGTGTTCCAGTTTAACAGTGGCTGTAGCTCAAATTCTAATTGGTCTTAATAATAAAAACCTGGCGTCAGATATCAGGGTGAACGCTGAAAGATCAGAGAAGCAGGGCAGCCAGCCCCTAGAAAGACTTCTTACCTCTAGCAATCCTCAGACTGAAAGGGGGTAAACTCCTGTCTCCCCTCTGCCTTAGCACTTGCTCTCTGTGCCCAGCCATATCACTTCCTGTCTTGCAAATACAGACTTCCAGATACTCTATGGTTAGCTAATGGCCAGCTCCACACTCTGATCTTCAAGCTTTATTTGTTAGATCATAAACAAAATATCGCCACAGGTGGCAGGAAAGAAAGTCACGCCATACAACAAAACTCATGTAGGAGGTTTACTGGAGTGGGGGGGGGGGGGAAGAGAAGGGGGCACACAGGCCAGGCTCTGAGGAGAGATGTGGCAGAAAAAGAGGATGGAAGGCAGGAGGGGGTTGACTTTTATAAGGGGATGTGGTGCATGCACCCAGGGAGTGGCCATAGCTGATGACACATTCTTTCTGGACCCTGAGCAGGCCAGTGTAGATGCCTGAGTACTAACAAGTGCATGCGCATAGGGAGTGCTCTTAGTGGCTGCAGTTGAGGACCCTGAGGGCAGGCCAATGTAGATGCCTGAATGCTAACACTCTGCATATATGTTATAGTTATGTAACTTGGTCCTCTTGTGGGACTCTTAACAGTGGGAGCAGGAGCTATCTCCGACTCTTTTACTGGCTTTTAGGATTTTAGGACCCTACTCCTCATACTGAGTCTCCTTGCCCAGCCTTAATAGAAGGGGAGGTGCTTGGTCTTACTGCAACTTGATACATTTTTGTTGATACTCATAGGAGACCTGCCATTCCTAAAAAGAAATGGAGGAGTGAATTGGGAGGTAGAGAAGGGGGTTGGAGGGTGGGAGTATGGGGAAGTGGGCAGGTGGGGGTGGATGGGAGGGTGGAGGTGGAGGGTAGGAGGTGGGGGGATGGATGGAGGGACTGGGAATAGAAGAGGGAGGGGAAATTGCAGCTGGAATGTAAAAGAAGTAAATTTATATTAAAAAAAAATTTCCCTCTACCACTGCCAGTTTTTCTGTCCTCTCAACTTTTTGTTGTTGTTGTTAAAAAGGATGCTGGAAACAAATATATACATATATACACACACACACACATATATATATATATATATGTGTGTGTGTGTGTGTGTGTGTGTGTGTGTATGTATGTGTATATATATATATATATATATATATTATAATGATAAACAAAGCCCTTTTCTCCCCACTCCTCTCCTTTGTCTCCTCTGTTATTGATCTCCTTTTCCTGATTTCTTCTCTCAGCTCTCCCTTCTCTTCCCTCTCCCCTTCTACTATCCTCTTTTCCTATCCCTCTCTTCTTTATTCCTTGTTGGTTCTGTTTCACTGGAGAACCTTGACCAGAAGGCTTGCAATTGTATGAGATCTTCTGTGTGGGGTGGACATATAGGCTCATTTTTTTTTTTTTTGCTCTTATGTCAGGTCATCTGGGCACAGTAATTTTCAGAGTGTATTGATTGTTAGGGCGACATGGTGATGGAATGATGTCCCGGCCTCTGAATTTCTATGTCATGAGCATCCTTCTACCAGGCAACCTGAGATTGTCCCAACACTCTTGGCTATAACTCACTTATAAACAATGGCTGTAGAGTGAAGCATCTCAAGATCACAGAGGAAGTGTACTAATGTACAACAATCAGAAAAATTAAGAATTCCCTCAAGTTTTAGAGCAGTGATGGTGAAATAGAATATAT
Organism: Peromyscus californicus insignis; assembly: GCF_007827085.1. NCBI lineage: Eukaryota > Metazoa > Chordata > Mammalia > Rodentia > Cricetidae > Peromyscus > Peromyscus californicus. The sequence goes on along the minus strand of NW_026294447.1, from coordinate 46,313,061 downwards.
TTCTTTTTTCTCTTACCATATGATTCATAACTTTTATGACAACAAAAGTAACTACTGGATGAGAAAAGTAAGATTTAGAACTCTGACATGGTTGAAACACATTAAAAATTGTGGAGTTTGTGTGAATCATTGAGACCATCTTCCACAGGACAGTTTCTCTGGTGATTTTGTAATTATCCCTAAGACTACCCTTGAGAGGTGGCTACCCTACTTCTGCTGGAACACTGCTATGATGCATCATGCTTTGCAAGTCATTCTGTATCATTCACCCCAAACATTTACCAAGCCTGGTGATAACTCAAGACTACGAAGACTCAGGACACAAAAATAAATACAGGAATAAAACAGCTGTTCATACAGAGTGCACCACTACCTAAAAACTGCATTTGCTCAGATATGTATGTCACAACAGAGTGTCACTGAATAATGCTTTAAACAGACTGATTCTTCTTAGATAGTGAACTTAAGCACTAAGGTAAATGCTAGCATGGAATTTGAAACAAGATGGACTTAAATTACTTGTGGTAACCTTGGAGGAATGGCTTATATACTAAAGAATGAGCATAATCATCATTATATTTTTCAAGAGTTTTAAATAGAAATGCACATTTATTGAATGCTTACTATATATTTCATGTAGTATATGAAAATGTATTATGTATATAATGCAATCAAAATAGACATAAAATTTTTTACTGCATGCCAAAGGATCAAAGACATAATCAAATTTTTTTTAATCCTAAATTGAACATAGAGCATGATGCCAAGCATAATAGACAATACCTTTAATCCAAGCACTTGGGAGGCAGAGGCAGGTGAACCTCTGTGAGTTCAAGGCCAGTCTGGTCTTCATAGTGAATTCCAGGACAACCAGGGCTATACTGAGAGACCCTGTCTCAATAACAACACCAAAAAAGAAAGAAAGAAAAAGAAAATGGAGCACGGTGCATTTGTCTTCCTGGGAGGCCTTAATGAGCCATACTGAATCATATTGGAGGCTCACTCATCTACCACATTACTTTATAATAGATATTAAAATGGTGATGTCCAAAAATGAGATTTTAGAGCAGAGATTTCCTGCATGTCAATATAACAACCAACATTCAAATGTCTCCAGGCTGTGATGAGGCACTGCAGATTATTTCTCCCCAGAAATGGGATAATACTTCCCCACACCTGCCTGTCCAGATAGAGCTTCTTGGAAAACATCACAGTTACATGTGTACAACATGAGTAGAGTACAGAGCGGTGCAATTGACTATTGTTAACTGCACTAAACAATTCCTACCTATACTTAGCAATAGTCACAACATTGGCTTGTTGATTTAAGTTCCCACCCAGAGACTACACTCCCTATCTAATAAATATTGATTAGTGCCTGCCAGATTCAAAGCAAGAATCATCTCCGTATTTGCATTTTGGTTGTTTGATTTATCATCCAGAGAAAGGACCTCCGATTCTGTGCATTGTTCTGTCACTCATAACTCCACATTTATTCATACACACATTTATTCATTCAAATAAATATGCAATCAATAATTCCAGTCGTGCATATATCCAAAGCTGTTTTATGTGTGTGTGTGAGATACTGGACAGTGGAGACCTTCCTTTAATAGCGATACTCACTGTGTTACAAAAACAGCAGAAGAACTTCTGATACTCATTTCCATGTATAATGATATTCTGGGTTCTTTTTCCCGAGAGGAGAAGAAAACCAGATTAAGCAGCTAAGACAAAATCAGATCTCTAAAGTCTCTTTGAACCTACTTTGTCTTCAGTTTAGGAGAAGTGCTAATATCCGTTTAATATCCAGGGAGTGACTCATAAGACAACTGCAAGAAATATTTAACTCCTCACTTATTTGATCACTTAGCAAATAGCCAGTAAGTGGTTTTTGTGGGTACTTACTTTGCCAGGCACTTGACATGCAGCAATATATAAGGGAGACATGAGCTCATCTTTCCTGGAGTAAAAGCCTATGAAAGACAGAAATTAAACTAAGAGATAAAGACATAGGCGTACACAGCTTTTGATTAATGACAGACTACATACATGGCAGTGGCCCTGCAAGGCTGCAATGGGCATCTCAATGGCCTGGTGGCATCTTAACCATGTTACCACTTTGTAGTGAAATGCGTTAACATGTGTTTGTGATGACATTGACCTGAACAAACCTACTGTGCTGACAGCCACATAAAGTATGACGTTTAATGATGTGTAGTGCATAACTTAATACTAATAACCCACTGTGTTACTGGCTTTTGTATTTACCGTAATATGACTTTTAGTGTTGTTTTGGAGTGTAGTCCAGTCATACAGAAGATGTTACTGAATGCTGTGATATGTTGTGTCAGCAGTGGCCTCATTCATCTTTTGTTTATGTGCTTCTTGGTCACACCATTTCCTCCTGCGCTTCATTTAATCTTGGGCTGTGTTGCTCAGAATGGCTGCTAAGTGTACAAAAATTCCCTACCAATGTTTCAGTAGAAGACAATACCATGTGATTGATCTTCATGGGAAATAGAAAATGATCAGTGAAACCAAGGTTAGACAATCAGTAATGATAGCTATTCTGCTCATCAGTCAGTTATGTGCCATTCTACTGTAGCTTTGAACTTGTGATAGTCTCAGAGCAACAAAATTACCTAGCAGTGTTTCAGACTGCATCTTCATTGTTAAACAGCACTTGAAAATGTATGTATTTAGTAAACATTTTGAGAGAAATAAAGATGCTGGGATAGAGCTAACATACATCAGTTACAAAGGCTTCAGGAACAAAAACAGGCTTAAGAATCATAGGAGAAGGGTAGATTGTATGTCAGTGTGTATGTGTATGTGTATGTGTGTGTGTGTGTGTGTGTGTGTGTGTGTGTGTGTGTGTGTGTGCACATAGAAGGGACATGAAGGAGGAACAAGATAAAATATGAGTGTATGTTTGAAGTTGAAAGGAAAATTACTTACCTCTAGTGTGTATTAAAATTTATCTCCTTCAACACCTTCATGTTTGCTTGTAGTTTCTTAGTTCACAAGAAAAGGGTTGACAAGCAGTGATAGTTTTACTAAATATGTTGATTTAAAAGGAGCGAGGTCTTCCTACCTTGGTGATATTGGAGCTTTGAAGCTCAGTTTCACGGGTCCATCTAGAGATATTTCTCTGAGGCTAATGTGGCTGAATAACCATTTCTCTGGGATGTAACCTTGGCAGACATTTGCTTTACAATTCCCCACAGAAACATGATTCTTGGCTTTTTATCAGAAGGGAGCATTGCTCCTTTTACTCCGAGGCCACTGACAATGTTCTCATAAGGTCAAAGACACTGTAAATGGAACTCTTTCCTGAAACAACAAAACCCAGAGACAGAGCTTGTTTATATTTCAAATGTCTTGTTACTGTCTCCCTGAAAGCTTTCCATGCCTTTCATTAGCAGTCAGCATCTTGCTCTCCTTGAGAGCACATTTTAGCTGGAGGTACCACTCTGTTTCCTATTGCTTTGTGCTTATCTTCTAATCAGTAAATACTGGGACTCCCTGTAATCTCTCTCAATATTTTAATTACTTGATTTTGATTTATAGTTACAGTCCATTGTCTGAAAATGACCATTCTCTTCCGGATGTTATTCACTTTTTCCAGAACCTCATTCCACATTCGAATAATAGATTTATGTGTTCTTTTCTGCATAAACAAGTTAGTCTTTGCTTGAATGATCATTCCCTTCATGTCTAATTCAATTCTCCTCTCTTAGGAAGTTCTCTGGAAATTTTCAGTTACCAATCAGAGTGATCATCCTAGGTGTAATTTTCATATTCTTATTAACACTCAACTTCACTTGGTTGTGATAACATCATATGTCAGTAAGACTTTCTTTTTATGTTAGCCTATACTTACAGTATAAAGTCTAAGAATATTGGGGTGTATTCCCAAGTTTGTCTAGCCCATAGTTACCTTGTACAGAATAGGTAATCAATAGTATCTGCCTTTACTATATTTGTGTAAAAACTTGGGCACTTAACCTTATTATATTTTGTGTATAATTTATCACCGCCTAATGTGGAACAAAGATCAAAATACTTCAATTTAGGCAGACCTGAGCTTGAGCCAGATCTTCCTAGGGGAAATGCTAAGCTGCATTTGTCCCCAACCTATTTTAACATATCTCCCCATTACAAAAAGCTTGGGTAGTTAAAATAGATTCCATTGCATGATGCTTATGTGACTGTGGAACCTAGCTATGCTACAGGAAAAAAAAAAAAACACAAACACACAAACAACAAAAAAACCCTGACACTTTCCAGCACTCCTTATCTGCTAGTTATCCATTTTCCCTCTGATTGTGCTTGTTTATGGTTATTCATTGGTCATAGAGAACCATCTACTTTGAAATATAGTTGCTGAAGTATATTTAGTATCTTTTTTGTATTGATCAAAATTAGATCTGAAATTATATCTTGTTATAAAACACACAATGCTTTATATGTATATTGAAAGAGCAAGATAATGAGAACTTGGAAATGCTATGATTGGAAATGTCAGAGAAGTTTGCATGTTGAGATGTGGTGGGAATATTTGATACATTTCTCTGTGTTTATTCTTAAGTTATTCACTACTATTATCTAAACATCTACACATGAGCCAGTGATTAGAAAACTTAAATGAAATCATAAAATTCTGAGAAAATATGGCATGTGCAATTTGAGTTAAATAGAATCACAATGCCTGATTATTTAACTTTTAAAATATTATAGCAAAAGACATTTCTATAAGAAAATTTACTATGCCTATAAGTTTCCTTTATGCATTTTTCTGTCTTCAGTTGTTTGTGATAAAAGTTTGGCATAAGAACATGTATCATGAAAATGAGTAATGTTTATCTTATAAGGCTTGGTGAACATTTGGTGAAATGGAAAAATCGCATTCATTTTATTTAATGTGTGTATGTGCCTATGGGTGTGTGCATGTGTGAAGTGCATGGATATGCATGTATAAGCCAGAGGTCAACCTTTGGTGGCATCCTCAGATGCCATGCACCTCACTTGCATTTTTAGAGACCAACCATAGGTCTGTAGAAATGCAATTAATGAAGAGAAGTCTTTTTTGGCAGCAAACACAAAGCACTATGAATATTAAATATGTGAATGACAGATACTGGGTGGCATTTACATCTTTGGAACATGGCCATAGCTAGGCTAGATCAGAGTCACACATGTGAGAGTAATGGCTAACATTCTATTCCAATAGATTGATTCATTCTGCCTTCTCTTGTTTACATTTATTCATTTATTTGTGTGTGTGTATGTGTGTATGTGTGTGTGTGTGTTGTGTAAAAGTGCATATCACAGCACATGTGTGGAGGTCAGAGAACAATGTGTGGGAGTCTTTTATCTCCCTCTACCATGTGGGTCTTAGTTAGGGTTTCATTTGCTGGGAAGAGACACATGACCACCACAACTCTTATAAAGGAAAACATTTAATTAATGAGTTCTATAAATCTTGCACAGGTAACAGGAAGTGGTCTGTCTCACTGGGTGTGGCTTGAACATACATGAGCCCTCAAAGCCCAACTCCACAGTAACATACTTCCTCAACAAGGCCACAGCTATTCCAACAAGGCCACACCTAATAATGCCACTGCTTTGGGGGCTATTTTCTTTCAAACTACCACGTTCTACTCCCTGGACAACAAAGGCTTGTAGCCATATTACAATGCAAAAATTCATTTCAGTACAACTTCAAAGATCCCCATGATCTCATAACTCATTTAAAAGTCTAAAGTTCAAAGTTTCTTCTCAGGTTCAAAAATCTCTTAACGGTAATATACTGTAAAATCAAAATCAAAAAGCAGATCATATACTTCCAACATATATTGGTAAAGGATATACATTATCATTCCAAAATGTAGGAAAGGGGGTAGACTGAGAAAATACTGGACTAAATAAATACTGAAAACCAGCTGGGCAAACTCCAAACTCTCCATCTCCATGTCTGATGTCAAATGCTCTTCAGATCTCCAACTCCTTTCAGTTTTGTTGACTGTTACACACTTCTCTCTCTTAGGCTGTTTCCACTCACTGTTATCAGCTTTCCTCAGCAGATATTCAATTGTTCTGGCATCTCCAGCATCTTGGGGAATCCAAGGAAATCCAGGCTTCAACTTCACAGCTTCTTGCAATGGTCTCCTTAGGCCTCCATTCAGGGACACCCCTGACACATGCCTGCCCTCAATGGTTTTCCTTAATTGAGGCAGGTTCCACAGCCCATTTCTTCTATCCTTAACTCCAGAACCAGGTGACTTAAGCTTCCAAGTTCTGTGGCTTACTGGGACTGGAACATGATCCATTGTTCAATTACGTTTTCCCCAGTCTTCTGTTTTCCATGGTTTCCTTCACTGCCAAAACTTTGCTGTCCTCAAACTTGCTCTTGTAGATCAGACTGAACTCAACCTCAGAGATCTGCCAGCTTCTGCCTTTTTCTGCTGAGATTAAAGGCATGTACTACCAACCCAGCTCTAAGCTTTTCTTTAATTCCTTTTCACAACTTGGAAATTTAGCTGGATGGTGTCTTGCCCTGAGGTCACCACTCACTTTATTCCATTTCTTAATCTGTTTATTTCCTTGAACACAGGATTTAGCTCCATTTCAATTCCTGGTGTTCCTTTTCTCCTCAAATTTTATATTTTGTTATTTACCCTGCTCAGCTTGCTCCTTTTTGTTATAAATCTTCATTAGAGTTACCACTAATAACCACAATACAAAATCTATATTAGGATATTTGGGGGTTTCCTCTGCCAACAGAATTAATTTGAAACTCTTCACGTAAGCCTCAGGCAGACTCTTTAAACAAGAGCAAAAGGCAGCCACATTTTCCACCAATGTATCAAAAGATGGCCTCTAGGCCACATACTAACATTCTTATCCTCTGAAACCTCTTGACCCAGGCACCAATAGTTCAAATCACACTCAGTACCCCTGTCTTCCATGTTCCTACTAGGATGGAGCACTATTCAGCAGCACTTCAACATTCAACTGCTTTTCTAATCCATAGTCCCAAGGACAATATTCCTTCAAACAAAAGCATGGTCAGGCCTATCCCAACAATACCCCAGTCCCTGGTACCCCAGCTTCTGTCTTAGTTAGGGTTCCTATTGCTGTCAAGAGACACCATGGTCATGGCAACTCTTGTAAAGGAAAACATTTAATTAGGTGGCTTGCAGTTCAGAGGTTCAGTCTATTATGATCAGGTGGGACATAGTGGTATGCAGGCAGACATGCTGCTGGAGAGGTAACAGAATTCTACACATCTTATTCAGGCAACAGGAAGTGATCTGTCTCACTGGGCCTTGCTTGGTCATATATGATCCCTCAAAGCTCACCTCCACAGTGACACACTTCCTCCAATAAGGCCACACCTACTCTTACAAGGCCACACCTCTTAATAACGCCACTCCCTTTGGGGGCCATTTTCTTTCAAACTACCACAATGTGGGTGTCAGAGATCAATTTCAGGTCACTGGGTTTGTCAGCAAACAAATACTATCACCCACTGAGCCCCCTCACTGGCCCATTTTACTTGTTTGTATATACACACACCCATTTATGTATAAGTATATGTATATATGTGTGCATGTGTATATAGTACACATTATTTAATTTTAAAAATCGAAAATAACCATTCATTTTCTGGAAACCATGACAATAGAGGTTAACTGGTTGATTCATACTGTGGCTTTCCATAACTAAAAGAATTATAAAATTGTGTTATTTTTAAGCCACAAGATTGTCATAATTCCTTTCAGTCACCACAAGAAAGCAATGCAAAGTTCTTCCCAGACACCTCCCCTTCTTCTATCCTCTATATCTTTCTCACATGGTATTTGTTATAAACAATTTCACTGAGGTAAAATTTATACACCATAAAATTGACCATAGTAAGTCTCCAATTTAGTGGGTTTTTGTCCATTTACTAGACACCATAAACCATTGCCATAAATCACATTTAGACCCCTCTCACTAATGCCCAGTATTTAGAGTTACTCTACATCCCAACCCAACACCCGATAAATGTGGATCACCTTTCTATCTCATCCTACCTACCCTTTCTGGTTACAGCACATAAACATAGCCATACAATAGTTGGTCTTTCATGTGTGGTTTCTCCCCTGAGCATGTGTGTAGGCTCTTCTATCTTATTGTACAGTTCAGAAACTGTTTCCTTTCTATTATTGCATATGTCCTTTTTATGTAGGTAATTATCTCCTAATTGCTAGCAGAGAAGGAAGCATGTCTAATTGTCCGGTTTGTGGGTCTACACTTACCCATCCCTGGGTCTGGAAAACTGTAGACATTTCATGAGCATCGCTTACAGTGTACTGTTTTCAGAACCCAGCAAGCAGGTGCTACCAGAACTGTATTGATACTTGTCCATATGGCCTCTACACAGACAACAGCATCCTTGTCCTTTTTCACCTGCTTCCCATTTTTTCCCCTTCCTTTTAGAGCTGATCTTAACCATTGTCAGTTTTCCTTCTTCATAGCTTTCTCAGTTATACTTTTAACACATGCTCAGGGTGAAGGGCAATGTGATTTACAATGTTAAGAGAAGTTGTTTATATGAAACCCAATGTCTTTGTCTGGTCTGTTTGCTACAACACATTCCAGATGTAACTAGAGAATATCAATGGTGAAAATGTAAGATGAATGAAAACACTTAGTCTCAAAGGCTCTATGTATTTAAGGGGAGAAAAATAAGACTGTGTAAAGTTAAATTCTTCGGCTTGTTCCAACATGTGGCTTCGAATCCTAACAATCAGCAAAGAATATTGGTGTGTGATTTCCTGGAGCCCTGAGTGAATATGTCTTTTTAAGGCTTTAGTTTCTCTTTCAAAGACTTTTGGTAATCACTCATGCTGCTGTGAAAATCGGATAATGGCCCACAATGCATCCTGGAATGTAGAAGAATTTGAGGGAAACAAAGCAAGCGAGCCCACAACACCAAGTTAGGATGAAATCGGGCTCAATCAAGCTTCACAGGCAGAATCAACAATTCAAAAGGCCGTTTCCTCAAGAGATGGAAGCAAGTGACACTTCTCTGTAGCCTGTCAGGGCTTTTTATTCCACGCCATTGTAGCATCCAGCAAGTCTGAAAGCAAAGCTTCTGGAAATATGTAACAGGACATTGAAATGAGAAAAGGGAAAGAGGCCGAGAGACATTTTATCAAAAAGAGTATTGTAGAATTTAGCTCCAAATTGGACACTTGCCTTTGATGAGTCTGCTTTTAAAATAGGAAATTGATTTTCGGTTAACGAACTGAATGGGAAGCACAGAGTGACGCTGGCGGTCCTTCCTCCTCACCACTTTTCTTGTAAAGGCATTGAAATACTTTGCAAATAGAAAGTGCATAGGGCTTAGGCATGCTGTGTTCTGAGCAGCCCAGTGTAAATTTATTTATTCTTTGCCTTCTGTTTTCCCCAGGAATGAAGAAATGTTTCCATGAAGGTAGGATGCAGTTCAGAGGATACAGTGTGTGCAGACCTAGACAGTTCTTTGAAACTCGCAACATGTTAATGCGTGAACTACATTCTGGTATATAAAGTGACAAGTGTGAATTAATTACTAATACTAGCTTAATTTACATTAGATTGCCAGTGATCTGTCATTTTAAATTGTCTATGAAAAATTATTCTGCTCTATGATCCATTTCAAATGAGGGACTTTAAGCAGGCCACACCATGCTAAAAAAGTAATTTTGGGTTATTTTTATACACCTAATGTGAGCACTCCTAAAGCAGGAGCAATGTCCTTCTTCCTACTGTACTTCCTTCTGTATGTGATATAGTGCCTAACATACATTGGGCTGTCAAAATTTAGTTTGAATAAGTGATTTAATGAATAACTTATTCTAATAGATATTTTATTTCACAAGTATATTGTTTCTACACTACATCAATAAAACTGAAATAAAATGCAGCATTTGAATCTACCTCCCCAAATGTGCTATTGTATGTGTTAATCAACTTTTCACATTGTAAAGAAATATCTATAATGATCAGGTTATGAAATTTTCCCTCATAGTTTTGGAGGTTTCAGCCCAGAGCTAACTGGCTTCATTGCTTTTGGGATGTCAGAGGTCCTCACATCATAGCAGTGAGCATGTGGCACAGGATTCTGTTCATCTCCTGGCAACTGGGAAATGAAGGGATAAAAGAAGAGGATCAGTGAGGTGACTTTGTGTCTAAAAATACTCACACAAAGCCTGAAAACATGAGCTCAATCCCCAAAACCCACCTAAATGAGGAGCGAGAGAACTGACACCCTAAAATTGTCCTTAGACCTCCACACATGTGTGGTGATGTGGATGTCTAAACAAACATCACACACAAATATCATACATATACAATAATAATAACAAATAATATTTATAACCGTTAAGTATACAGAGAAGGAAAGCTAAATTTTCAACATTGTCTTGACAGCATACTGCCATGACCCAGCTTCCTTCAAGTAGACCCTATTGCCTCTTAAAGTTTCCACTACATACTTACGTTGCCATAAGATGTGGACCAACCCTTTAAAATGTGAGTCCTTGAGAGGCATTTAAAAATGCAAAGAATAGTATGGTTTAACCCAAATAATAATGAGATACAGAATGAGAAGTCAGTTAATCCAACTGTTAAGAGGGAGTTATGTCGCTGGGTGTGTCCTCACAGCCAACATCAGGGCCCTAATTCCTTATTATGTTGCTTACCAGCTGCCATGACATAAGTAGCTCTGTTCTACATGGTCCCTCCCATGATAGTCTGCCTTGATTAGACCAAAATTGATAGGGACAAAAAAATCATATACTAATGCTTGTCAAACCATGAGCTAAGATTACTCCTTCCTCTATTTAAGCTGATTTTTCTCAAGCATTTTTTCACAGCAACAATCTGACCAAGTGCCATAATCTCTTCACATTGTACAGTGTGTTCACTGTAACCCAAACCAAGTATATTATATTTTATTTTATTTTCACTTTGACCCATCATGCACAATGTATCTGAATAAGCAAATGCTGACTACACCACTCTGAACACATTGACCAAAACATAGCACTTTGCAACTTAAGAAGATAGTAGAAACAGGAAGGGATCACATTTAATACCTAGTATCCCTTCTCTCCTGAAACTGGCCTTAAAACTTAGAGAAGAGTTCCTTTTTACACTCTCTTAAACTAGGAAACAAAATCTTCTCTAGCCATAAATCAAAATAAAATTATGAAATTACAGAAAAGTAGGTGGAACTGGAAAATACTAGGTGATGTAACCTAGGCTCAGAAAGACAAATACCACGTGTGCTTTATAATATGCAGATCATAGCTTCAGAGTTTTAAATATGTGCATCCAGGTGGGAGTAAGTGTGGGCAGAGTCAAGAAACTAGAAAGGGGCCTGAGTGCTAAGACAACTAAAGTGATATTAAGAGAGAAGGGTAGAGGGGGTAATAAAACACATGTGATATGGAAAGTGGAATACAGAGAGCAGAGGTTACAAAGGAGATGGGTAGGGACAGGGAGATTCAGAAAGGAGAGATAGATGAAAGAGGGAATATAAGAGTCTCACCTGAGAAATACCTACTACATAAACAGAAGACAGGAACAATTATAAGAAGAAGCTTCTCTCCTGCCTGCTTGTTCCCAAATACCCAGAAGCCACTTCCCAAATAATTGACTGGGAGGCTTAATATTACTTACAAATGTTCAGCTGGTAGCCCAGGCTTATTACTATGTAGTTCTTACACTTAACCCATAATTCTTATCTATGTTTAGCCAAATGGCTTGGTACTGTTTCTCAGTGCAGTGTTCTCATCTTGCTTCCTCTGCGTCTGGCTGTCGACTCCCTGACTCTGTCCTTTTTCTTCCCAGAATTCTCCTAGTCTGGTCACCCTGCCTATACTTCCTGCCTGGTTACTGGCCAATCAATGTTTTATTAAACCAATTCAGGTGACAAATATTTACAGTGTACAAGAGCATTATCCCACAGCAAACCACTTTCCTTGAAGACACATGGACCCACAGAAGACTCTTGATTGACTTTACAAAGTTCTCCATGTCTTTAGCATGAGCTCATAGCCATGTGTCTAGTTCCATATCCATACAACTGGTCACTTCTTCTTTAGTGATGTTGACTCTGGTCTTCTCCAGGTCATTTCATTGTCATTTCTGCTCATCTGCTTTTAGGTGATGAGTTCTATGACAGTGTCTTATCAAACATGTTTCCTTGTTGACAGTGAGTTCCCTGGGTTGGAAGGAATATTATAAATGGTATCATGATGAGGAGAATAAAATATAAGCTACATAAAGATTAAATGCAAATAAGGTAAACAAATAGAGAAACCACTACTATCTTAACAAGGAAAGACTCTAGCCATCATCTTACCACCTGGTGGCACATGGGTAATACCACTGCTGGATGAACAGTCCTTCAGCAGAGAAAACAGCCAAATGTATAGATTTTTTTTTTTTTACCTTTTTATAATATTTTTGCTTAGTGGTCTATTGTAAGCATTTTTCCAGATCACAATCAATAAAACCAGAAATAAAATGATGGAACACGTTACTGTCAGTGGACATTTAGGTTTTTATTTTAATTCTCCCCTACTTTAAAATAACATATTTTTACTATGAGCAAAGGAGAATATCAGTTTTAATAAATTGGAGATGTGAATACTAATTAAACAAGTTTTATCTTTGAAAAAACATGAAGAATTGGTCCCTTTTGTAGCCTGGGCTTCAAGAGAAGGGATTGCATTGGTAGTCTAGTAATTGGCTGATGTTTGCCTTTTCTCTGTTACACTTTTATACACTTATACCGAACTGGCCTTGCAATTTTTATTGTGTTTTGCCTCTTTCATTAGAAACACCATGACTAAGGTTTAACTAAAGTAGCTTCCGGCTGCACTAGGCAAAGTTGAATTGACTTTGCACAGCGTGGCTTCTCCAAGTCTTTGGATAATTAGCCATGAACAGCTAGTTCCTGGGGCTTGGGGCCATCAGGCTATTTTTAAAGGTACTCATGTGTCAAAAGAAAACACTATGGGGCAGAGCCCATGCTTTGCTTTCTACCATTTTGTGTTTCCCCAGGCTTTCAAAAATACACACCAAATCTATCTTCTATAGAAATATTTCCTAAGGATAACTGCTGCCTATGGTATTTTGTGTACCTTGCAAGTAACTAATCTAGGACCTTGTGTATATCTACTGGGCGTGCTTTCTTTCTTCTGTCTTGCTTATTGCTGTCATTTTATTTGGACCTCTCACCATTCATCCTTATGCTGGATGCTTTATTTGTTACTCTATTGTTAGAGCTCACGTAAAGGGTTTGGCTAAACAAACTGGTAGTGGAGCAAGGTCATCGGCTTCAAAAACAGTCACATTTAACAGATAGGTCCTCATTTTCACTCTGTAACTAAATATTCTTGAGAACAAATAACAAGGAAATAAAATGAATTAAATACATAAATAAGTAAATATTGGGCAGATATGCATTGTGTGTGTGGAAGAGCATAGGTTTGGAAGAAGAACCCTCCAGAAATGTATGCCAATATAGTATATATCTAACTGTTCATAGAATTACAAAATTTGGGTTGTCCCTCATATTTGACGTTTATGCTTCTTTACTTACTCTCTGTCTCCCCTTGCATAGATCTTTTTTAAAATTATTTTTAAATTTTTGTTTAATTAAAAAAAACGTAATTACACTGTCAGACCTCAAATCCTTCTCAAACAGTGCCCCAGCCCCTCAGAGCAAACAAAACACAACACTTCACTGCCAGTTGGTGGTGGCACGAGCCTGTAATCCCAGCACTTAGCAAGCAGAGGCAGGTGGATCTCTGTGAGTTTGAGGCCAGCCTGGTCTACAAGTGAGTTACAGGACCGCAAGGACTTTCATGCAGAGAAACCCTGTCTCTAAAAGTGAAAGCAGACAAACAAACGAAAAGCAAAACAAAACACACATGCACATGCACACTCACACACACCTGGACACATACAGGCACACACACACAGGCACATGCACACTCACACATACATGCACACACACAGGCACATGCACACTCACACACACATACACACACACACAGGCACATGCACACTCACACAGGCACATGCACACTCACATGCATGCACACTCTCATAGGCACATGCACAGGCACATGAACAAACGCACACACAAAACCTCTTTTGAGTGTATTAGTTACAAAGGAAGAATTTGGCAAGGAGACAAGGCCTTACCATAGCAATGCTAAGAAGAGAGTGTTTCTAGAAATGAAGGATGCTGATTTGACAACAAGGAAAGTTCTAGGAAAGTATGCCTAGATTTTGAACTAACATCTTTAAGGCCCTGAGTGACAGTGTGTTGATATACACATGGGGAGGGGTGATCACTACTGGGCAGGCTTTCAGAAGAGAAATATCTAACCAGGTTGTGCTTGTAAGATATCAAGGCTTAGAAAACAAATCCCACAAGGTTCTTTCCCATGGACAGTGTGGCTTCTTCCACTGAACTGATGTTTGCAATAGGACTTGCTCCCAATGCCTGCAATTATTTCAAGTGAAACTGAAAATTTAAAGGTTTTCCAGTAACAACAAAAAAATAGCGTTCTGTTTATTTGACAAGTATGTTATCACACAATGCCATAGTTTCCCTTGCTATCTTCTATCATCAATGCAACCACCAGCTGAACTTAGAATATGCAGAACTTGGTTTATCTGTCTTTTGACTGCCACCCTCTGCTTACCTCCAAATTCTCAGTTGTGGTAAGCCAACTAGGATTTTTATTGGGGGGAGGAGGCTCATTGTTCATTTTCACTCTTCTAAAGCTGCTTCATGAGAGGTGTCATGTTTTACTCATTTCTATGTCTCTAGAGCCTGTCATAGACCTAGTGCCCAAGAGATGCTTAATGATTCATCTATGAATGAAAATGAAAATACATGAGTGAGTAGATAGAGGTATGTCCCTATTAATAATTACGTGTAGCTTAGTGCTACCTACCATATTAGAATAGTTATAAAAATAAATAGATAAGTGAATGTGAAAATTTCAGGAAGCCTAGGCTGCTGAAACCATGCAGAGTTTAATTCTTTGTACTTTCTATCTGCTATGAGAGGAGACAACTGTCAATGGCTGTGAGGTTATAATCTCAGCCTTATTCCAGTGGGATTCTAAGCAGGTAGAAAGGACTTGAATTTTTGCCTTAAGCAAAGTGAAAAAAAAAGTGGATATAAGATGAATAGGCAAAGACATGTCTATGCATAAATTGAAAATTTAGGACAACGAAGAACTCCTCCTCTGTGCATAAAGACATCGACTTAGGCATTATGGGGTGAATTATAGGGGAAGAGTTGGTGCTTTATAATCAGCACCGGCTGCAATGACATTGAACTAGTGGCTTTGCTGCTATCATTCGGAAGTTTGTTTCTTTCATTTTTTCCCTAAATCAACAGTGATTTTTTTAAAAAAATATTTTTTAGCCTGTATCAATGACCTGCCACCAGCTAGGAATGAATGTTCTGGTGATAATCGTGGAGAGATAGTGCTAAATGATAATTTCAACAAGTTTTAAGACAATGTAGGTATCTTACAAAATTTTTGTATCTTGTTGCTCTTGATTAAGTTTTCCAAGTTAATAACCCCACACTGTTAACTGGTTTAGGCTGTTTACATGTATTAGGTTATCACACTTAGAGTTGCTCTAGCCCTCATTCTGATTTGAGCATACCTATGTGTGTTATCTTTTTTTTTTTAACATGTAGAAAATTTATCACTGGAATATAGTAGTATAAAACGCTCTGACAACAATTTTAGTATTTCCTATCTATTTTCAGATTCTCTTCATTTATTTTCCTCCAGCTTATGTGGAGTTGTAATCTCCAACAAGAAGCAATAGTCTCTCACTTTATTTATTGTTTCAATATAGGGGACAATTACATATAATTAGCTGTATGATACCAGGGCAGTTGCTGGTGGAATTTGCTATGCATGCATTTGCTCCTTCAGGGAGTTCCTTTCTATTTCCTGCACCACTGCTCGGATGCTGTTTAGAGGACTTACCCCCCCCCCTTATTTATTGCTTCATTGGTCTAAAGCAGGAAAAATGCGTATGGAAATCGGTATGCAATAGCCTGTGAATTACTATCACAGAAGGCAGAGAAAAAGCTGCATAATAATTAGAAAATACCCAAGAAGGCACCGGGTTAGCTTTCAACAATATACTTATCTGTGGGTGAAGAAATCCAGGTGAATTTGTGTGTGATATTTTTAGAAATCGCATTTTTATACCATGAAAGACATATCTTATGGACACCATTGTATTTGCTCATCATAATATGTTGCACATAATTTGATTTTCAGATATTTGAAGGTCATTCCCTTATGGATTTTTAAAATAATGAACATTCTTAAAAGAATTTCTAAATTAAGTTTACTTTCTTAAATATAATTTACAGGCCATAAATGAATTTAGTGTGAACATTTCCAAAATATGACCTTAATACCGTTTCTTCCCAGAGTAGATTTGTTGCATTATTCTATCTTAAGGAATTGGGATACATCATTTAGTATTTCTATTTAACATGTACATGTCTGTTTTCTATCCTGGGAGGATTTAGTTTACAGTATATTTTGCAGGAGATGATGCCAATGTTTAAAGTTAGATACAGTGGTTTGTCATCTAGTGGTTCTTCAATGTGCTTGTTTTCTCTGGGCCATGCCATGATGGATAAGTAAGGTTCTATATAGACATAATGTCTCCCATGGCTTATGGTGATGGTTTCCACAAGAAATCAGGTGCAAAGCATTGACAATATCATCTGCATTTCCTCATACACTACTAAACACACTGCTGAGAACTTACCTTCTTTCTATTTGAACATTTTCTACTTGGTAGTCAACTGTTTCAGGCTGTCTGTGCAAAGGAAAGCTGTGTAAGAAGACAAATAATGCATGCTTGAGAGACCTGCTAGCTAAGCCAGAAGCCTGTCTTGGGAAGTAGCTGTCCTTCTTATGAAGGCACAAGTGCAAATATGTGACTGTACCCATGCTGTGGTCTAACAAGTAATTACCTTGCTCCTCTGTTAGATTCCTTTCCATCTATCTCCCTATCCCCTTGGCCTTCATTATCCATAGTTTGTTTCTTTAGACTATGATTGTATTTATCCTTAGCATCCCGGGTTATCTTCTTGACTTAGATTGTGATTTCACCCTGACCTATCAATGGATTTGGTCTCTACTGTAGTTCAGAGATGATCCCAAATGCTTATAATTCAATGAAAGTTTTGAAGATGTTATGACTTTGCTTCCTAATTCAATGATTTCTTTCTCTTCTTCAGAACATTTAATTCTGTTGGCTACTCCTGTATATGTGTCAATGAGTTGGAAAGAGTCATATAAATTACTTAAGAAAAACCACTCCCATTTGACATATGAGAGAAGTCCAGAAAAGCCAAAAAATTAGCCAAAAGGTACAACTAGCAAGTGAGACGACAGAGCCCATACTTTTTAATTAAATCAAAGTTTTTCCTGTGCATTTCTGTTTTCATCCCCAAACCAGCTCTCTCTCTCTCTCTCTCTCTCTCTCTCTCTCTCTCTCTCTCTCTCTCTCTCTCTCTCTCTCTCTTTCTGTGTGTGTGTGTGTGTGTGTGTGTGTGTGTGTGTGTGTGTGTGTGTGTGTGTGTGTTTGTAGGCTATAAGTTAGCCTCAAATATCATTCTTAGGCACAGTCCATCTTGTTGTTTAAGGTGACATTTCTAGCCAGAACTGAGAATTGCCTGTTAGTCTAGGTTAGCCAGCCAGTGAGGTGTTCAGTCCTTCTGTTTATATCCCCCCAAATACTAGGATTGCAAGTGCACACCACCATATTTGGCTTTTTACATGAGTATTGGAGATCAAACTTGCATGGCGAATACTTTACTGACTGAGCTATTTATCCAACCCACAAAATCAGCCGTGTGTGTGTGTGTGTGTGTGTGTGTGTGTGTGTGTGTGTGTGTGTACGTATTCTGTCCTCTACTTCCTAAATTAATACTGCTTTACCACTCTGGGACTCTTCTGGGACTTATCATTCCTATCCAGGGATACTTTCTGGATCAAAATATGGAATCACTATAGATTATAATCAGATAGACATTACAGAATCCCAACTTTAAAACTCACTCACAAATTATCTGCTGTGCAAGGTTTTATGGTTAAAAATAATTCCTAAATTTAATTTTCTGTTTGTATACTTGTTGCTTTTCTTTCCTGAGTGAGTCTTTTGTATTTCTTCACTCAAATGTCCTTCCAAATCAAACACAAATTAAATAATAGGCGAACCTGTACTTCAACATTAGCTGCATTTCTCAATTTATCTGTTGCCCAAGTTCCTATGGGTAGTACAGTCTAAAGACGCCCTGTAGTAGCAATGGGAGCACTTTTTATGTGAACTCCCCTCATTGCTTAGCACAGGTGGTTCTGCAGGAGCACACAATAAACCCATTAGCCATGCTAAATTGTTGTGGCAAATTAAGTAGCTGCAAATCCAGTACTTAAAGTTTGTCCCCCTTGTGTCAATTGGTATTTTCTTGGGGAATTATTGTATCTAAAATGTAGGAAGAAGATTGGCTAGATTCCTCCAAGTATTCCACTCAGCATTCAAGGGGTCTCAGGTCAGTTTCTATGATGAAAGTTGGTTAAACGTTCTAAAGGAATCAACAGACATGTTCAGTTGAGTTGCCCCTGTGTCTTGTCCCAGTTAGAACAAGAGACTCGAACCTATTGAGTGTGTGTTTGATGAGTCTTTGAAGAGATCTGGTCAATATGCCAGCTTTGCCTTTGACCACTTGTACAACTTCAAAATGTCATTTTCTGTCCCTGACTTTCTTTTCTTACTTGCAACATGTGTTGAAGAATAGTACTATTTTCAGATTATTGTAGGAATTCAGGTATTCCCATAAAGTCTTGGCCATAGCTTTTGTTAATAGGGTGAGAAATACCAGTTTTTGTATGCTTTAATATTACAATTAAGTAAAATATAATAAAATGCTTATCAAATAATAAAGCATTGATTCTATCCAATACCATAAAATATAAATTTGCAAAGCACCATGGGAAGGAAATACAAATAAAATGAATGGACGTTATCTTTAAGGAACATAAATCAAATGTTTGTATTGTCCTGATGCTTTCCTTTTTTTAATAGACCCCAGGAGCATTTGACATTCATTTTTTATTTCAGCTTCTCATTAGGAAAATATTCTTTCAATATTAATTCATTTCTCCTTTCCATTTCTTTTTCCAGTTCATGTCTGTTTGGCAGCATCACAAAAACCACTTCTCATAGGTGTTGTTTATTTTTAATTTCATTTTATTATTGCAATCTATATAACTTTCCCTCAGCCAGAAGACTTATCCTCACTTCTGTCCCAAGAAGCTAAAACAGACCTAGACAGCACAAGACAAGCCTTCATTTCCAATAGTAACATAAGGCAAATTTCCTGTTCTCTTAGTGTTGAGCTGACCAAGTCTTTAGTTCTACTTGTTAAGAGGGGCCTTCTACCTGAAGCCAAGGCAGAGCGAGGAAAATATTCAATAATGCATTTCTTATGCCCCCAAATATCTGTCTGAAAACAGAAAGAAGTTAAACACTTTGTTCAATCATTTATTAAAATGAAAGTAGCACCCTGGAGCTGCAGGAACAGGGGAAGCCATTGCCAGGTTCAATTTATTTTTAGCTGTTGTGAATTGTACATGAAAAAGACCCCAGTGTGAAGCCCTGTCCTGCTGACATTTCCACTAGGTAATGTACCCTTTGCTCCACTCCTTTTGAAAACCCCTCCAGTTATTTTGTGAGATAAACAACAGGCACCTCTGCTTCAGTGCATTATTTTGCTTGTTTTGCTTGGGCTTAATGACCTGCTTGCTCCAACCGGATGTGGTCTCCTTCTCCTGCACAAAGGGAAATGTTAGAACAGCTCCATGTTTAGAAAACTGTTTCCACGTGCTCAGTTTACCTGGTGTGGGGGTAATTCTATACATTTGCTATTCAAACTTCTCCCTCTTAGATATCTAAAAGATTCTGGTGGTAGGCAGTGTATCAGGGAGAGAGCTTAAAGGGACAGAGAAATACAATCTGCATTTCAACTGTTGCTTGATCAGCTCTTGCTTTTATGAAGATGACCTTTTTGGACTTATTTAACTTAGGACCCGGCATATCTACTTGAAAATGAGCATTACATTTACATTTAGAATAGGGGGATTACATACGAATTGCCGTAGCTTAACATATAATATCTACTATGTGGTACCCGCCCTCCTCAAACTGCTTGCTCTGTTTTGGGGATTCTGAAATTCTGAAGAGTGGCAATCTTTGTCACTTCCTCCAGAAGAGTATTTACTTCCTGAAACTGAAAGAGAAAAGGGTTGGAATTTTGGATGAATGTGTGTGTGTGTTTATATGAAGCATATTTTTTTCTTTTAAATACAGAATACACTAAGTAAATCATCAAACATAAAATGCAGTAGATTTTCATAAAGCAAGCATGTCACAAGTTTCCATGTAACTGCCCCTCCCATCATGGACTAGAAAGCTATTGGTACACAGGAAGTCGGGGCCCTTTCTAACCAGTAATTCCTTTTCCATCTTCTCTAATGGCTGTAATATTCTCATTTCTAGATCTCTTCATTTCACTTGCTGGGTTTCAGCAGCATGAAAACTGGAGTCCTTAACATAATGCACTTTACTGTTTCTGCCTCTACTTATTTAAGCTGTAAGCATGAGACTCTGCTGTTGTTTGAAGCAATGAATTAATTTTATTGCTGTCTACTCTTTGTATCATTTACTTGTGCTAATTCTGAGGGGCATTTGAGCTCCTATTTAACTTCAGATGTTTTATTCAATGTGATATGAACATTTATATACACTTGGATATATAAATTTACGCTCATATATTATTTGAGTATATGACTAGGAGTGAAAGGGGGTATATATTCACCCATAGTAGATTCTTACAGTCTTCTTCAAAGTGGTAACAGCAATGAACTGTTTCATTAACATTATATTAAAAATTCACTTAACTTCATAATACTGTTTTAGTTTTAATCACTCCAGTAGCTATGTCAGGTGTTTTATTGATGATTTCATAATTATTTATGTTTTGTGATATGTGTGTCTGATCGCCTAAATGAGAACCACATGCATTCAGTGCCAGTTGAGGCCAGAGGAGGAAGGTTAAGATGCCTGGGAACTGGAGTTGCTGGTTGTTGTGTGACACTCAATGTGGGTGTTGGGAACCAAAACCTGATCATCTGTAGTGGCAACAACTGCTCATAACCACCAAGCAAACTTTCTCCAGCATGTTATTGAGGTTTTAATGTGTGCCAAACAGCTTTTATATATCTCCTATCAGGCATCTTGATTTTGAACTTCCTGTTTTAATATCTTGCTCATTTTTATTACATTAGCCATTTTCTTTGGATTTTTATATGCCCTATTACGGGCCCAGTTTTGATTTATGTGTTGTGTATGATTAACTGCTCAAGGTCTGAGTAGCCAGAACATTAGTTGTAGATTTTGATGTACAGATGTCCTTAATCATCTGACTTACTGCTTTTCTCATTTGTGCTAATACTTTTGTGACCCATTAAAAATCACTATCCACCTCAAGATTGTGGAGATATTGTCCTCTTATATTCTGCAATTTTTATTTTTGCTTTTCCCATTTCTGTTTCTCTAGAACTGACTTTTGTGTCTGCTGTAAAAGAGGAGTAAAATCTAAATTTTTCTATGTGAAAAATCTAAGTAAACCATGCTAGATACCAGTTATTGAAAAACAGAGTGCTACCTCACATCTGTACAGCGCTATTCTTTTTGTCATGTGTTAATTGCCTGTACATGCTGGTACTATTATTTTTTAAAAATGTTTTTATTTTATGTGTATGGTGTTTTGCCTGCATGTGTGTGTGTGTGTGTGTGTGTGTGTGTGTGTGTGTGTGTGTGTGTGTGTGCAGCGTTTATGTGCCTAGTGCCTGAGGAAATCAGAATCAGAAGAGGTTATCAGATGCCCTGGAACTGTAGTTTCAGAGGGTTGTGAACACCATGCAGGTGATGGGAACTGAACCTGGGTCCTTGGCAAGAGTAGCTGGTGCTCTTAACTACTTGACTATTTCTTGATGTGTTCCTATCCTTATATCAGTGCCATATTTTGTTAATGAGATAGACTCATAAGTTTTGTTCTCAATAGAATTTCTCTCAATACATCAGTTCTTCTTAAAGATTATCTTCAGTCTTTTTACCAACCTTTGCACTTACACAAATATATGTAACAGTTTATAGTACATGACCTTCAAGCATATGCAAAACAAACAAACAACATACCAATTTCATGTGTGTCCATTACTCCACTTATACATTTATGGTCATTCTCGCAACATTTATATGAACATCTATGTTCTATCACCCAGACATTATTTACATGTAAATTCCATATTCCATGTAATTTCATTTTTAGTTTACTTTCCCCCCTTTTCCTTTCCTTTTCTTTCTTTCTCTTTTTCTTTTTCTCTCTTTTTTTTTTTTTTTTTTTTGGATACTGGGTCTTAATTGGCCAAGGTAACCTTGAACCTACTATGTAGTCAAGGATGGCTTTGAACTCCTGATAAGCCTGTGTTTACTGCTCAAGTGCCTTGTGTCGCCTGCTTCTACACTTTTATTGCATACATTTATATGTATTTTCCAACTACTTTAAGAAACAGTTGTATCAATACATAGTATCTACAATTTTAATCAACAGGCATAAGAAGAGTAGATAGGTGGGTGGTTGACAGCTCTAAGCCATGTTGAAGTGCAAATTAGAGCAACAGATTTCCACTGAAAATTATTTTTATACAGTAAACTTGTACTTTCAACCACTGGTATCTGTAAAATATGGCAGAAAATTGTACTGATGTGGTATAAAGTTATTAAATAAGTCATAATGATGTATGAAATAAAAATTAACTGTTTTTTATAAGATATCATGGATAATCACTTGAAATAAAACTATTGTTTGATCATTTTTACACTTCTTAGAAACAATGCAAGTGAATTTGAACAATTAACTATAGTGCTTTTAGCTGGTGAACATTAATTTTTAATTGGTTTTAATTAGAAAATAAATTCAAATTTTAAAAATATAATTCACGTTGTATCTATTATGAAATAAGTAGTGCTGAATGATTTACATAAGCTAGAAATATTACCCAATTTCTCTTGGTTTTGTATGCCAATTAAAATACATTTCTAAGTTTGCTTAAATGGCTGAATTCTCTTTTATCCTACCTCTGTGTGGCTAATTTGATCTCAGCTTGTGTCCTTGATTTTTTATTTGTGGTCAGAAGGAATCAACAGTATAACTGAAACATCAGTAAACTAATATGTGTGTACATATATATGAAATTTAATCATTTATTAAGCCAACTAAATTCATTTCATACAAAATATGTAATGAGACCTAGTAAGCAATGAACCTTATAAACTTTTAAGAAAACGTACAAAGTAAAATAAAAACTCAAGTGTTCTTTATTCATTTTTATAAAACAGCTTTGTTGAGGAATAATTTTATTGATATTGTATCAATTTTCAAATTATAGTTTCAGCATGCATGCTCTAATAGTTTACATAAAGTAAAATACACATACATTAAGTTTACAGTTTGGAATGCCTTCATGTGCTCATAGGTCATGAGTCTACTAACGCACAGAGGGTAATCTTCACATTCCCTGTGCTTATTTACTGTTTACCTATCTTCCTCCAGAGGCAGTAACAATTCTCTTTCCAGACTGAATTGAAGTGCAAAAATTAGAAGCTGAATATATTGGGAGTGTGAAGATGATGTTGAAAAGTTCATCTGTGTTTTCTCTTTTCTGCTTTATATTTTATAAATCTTTCTTCACAGCCAATTACATCTAAAGAGAGAAATAGGGAATGAACATATTTTAATTTGGCTGCTTCCAGCTATGCATTGCAATTCAGCAAAAAGACAACATGAGAGAAATGCAAAGAATGTTCCAGCAGGACTGTAAAGCAGTGGTGACCATCTATAGCTGCTTGATGTCATGCACTCATGCCTTACTGAAAGTGGAGAATATGATGTGTGGGAGCTCAACCCCAGTATAATCAAAATAAACCTTCCTTCCACAGGCCCTTCAGAGACCAGAGTCTATCTTAAAGGAAATTATTAAACCTAAAATACATTGTTCCCTGCAGGCCATTTCAGGCCTTCTTTCTTTTGTTTTCCATCAAGCTATAGGCTGAGTTCTTAGCTCAATTCTTGCTTCTTGATTTTCTTTTTCAATTAAGTCCTTATGTGGGCATGACTGACCTAGTTCAACACATTTGTGAAATATAGGAACTCAGACTTTTCACATATCAGTAACCTGGGCATCTTTCTTAAGTCTGCTTCTCTGGGCTCAAGCCTCAGATCTGATATTCCTAAGGAGCCCTCAGCTGCTGTTGCTGCTAGTCCCAGACTACATTTGAAGGATGAAGGTTGTGATGGATTTCCAAGCCAGGACATCCCCAAAGCTTCTTGGAATTTGGGGGGAAAATATAAATTTGTGGGAATGTGCCCAGATGTGTTTAAGTCTAGCAATTATTACCTTTGAAAGCTTTCCCATGTGACATTCACCAGCATCCAAGATGCCGTAAAAGGTAACATGCTCTAGGACATGCTCACTGTACAAACAGAAAGCAGATTTGACTCTGGATGTGGTCCTAAGCCTGGGCTCTCCTGGGTGTTATGTTTTAGTTACTGAATATGGTGAGGTAGAAATTTTATAGGGTAGGATTTGGGAAGACCAGGGTAGTTGCTTGAATAATGACATTTATACTCAAAATGGGGTGATCATAGAAGCTGTTATTTACCATTTTTTGGGTGTATTTATCTATTTTATTTATTGGTTAGACCTGATCTTTGCTTTCTGAAGGACTGTCAGTTTACAACATTGAGACACCTCAAAAATAAGTGAAATGTTAGTTTACCATCTTAGGTAGGTAGATAAGGGTACCCTGAAGAGCTTTTTTAGAAGATATTTACCATCTAGCCAATGAAATTGTTGGTTAGTAGATATGGACCAAGGCCCAGGAACCCACATTTTAGACAAATCCCTTAGATAATTTGTTTTTGGTTTTGGTTTTATAGGGTTTCTTTTTGGATAATATCACTCTATACAACCCAAACTATGATGAAACTCAATATGTAAATAGCCAAGGCTAGCCTAGAACTTGCCATTCTCAGGCACCTAAGCATTGGGCTTACAGATATGTGTGCTCCTCTACCTTGCTTCCTGAGATTATTTTAATTCTCACTGTCCATGACCAGAATACTCAAGAGTCCTGAGGGGCTGCTCCTTTGGAATAACTTTATTATAGCTGGGTATTCATGTCTTCAGTCAATTTATTGTTCAGTAACTATAAAATAATGGAAATCAATTGAAAAGAAATAATTTTTTTTCAGCTTTCCTCACTCTACCCTGCCATCAATATTGTAGAATTGGGATGGATTTTTCACTATATGTAAGGTAACTAAATAGTCCCTCTTTCCATTTTTGCTTTTCAGTTTCTTCACTGGCATTCAGTAACCTAAACAAGTGCTATTTTCTTGGTATGTGAAAAAGCAAAACACAAACAAACAAACAAAACTGCTTGCAATCTTAATGCCGGAAATGGATTATGGGCATTGACTTTAATCCCATAGATGCTTTTTTTTTTTTTTTCAAAATTGAATCTGCCTTTCAGTGAATCATTGCTCTTTTGGGTGGGCATGGGTGTGTGTCTCCAAACCCCTTAACATTTTGGGATTACATTATAACCTATCATATGACATTTAAGAATTGACTGAATGCTTTCTGATTTCACCAAAAAAACTGTATACATTTGCTATTTCACCACTCATTTTCAAAATTTGTTGGGAAAATCATTGCATCAATATAAAAGAGTGGCAGTGTTAAAATAAAAAAAGCCAATAGATTCAAGCTAATCTCATTCCTTCACTTGAATTAGAATCTCTAAGGTGATGCCTGTAAATGTGCATATTAGCAAATAATACAGGTAGATCTTCTGTGCAAAGGGATGTTTAGAGATTCTTAACTTGGCCCCTACACAATATTTCTTTTAGGCCTCCTAGCCTTTCCTCTGTCTGCTCCCCTGCGGATAAAGCTTGCCAAATGCAGTAGTATATTTGATTGGTGAAAAATATATTTATGATGTTTTTTTAAAGAACATAAAGCCAGATTTTCTTCAAAAGGACAGCTACTGTAATGGCGAGATGGTAGGAATGAGTTAAGGGAAGACACACCTCAGATGGATCTTAGGTAGGGTGATTCTGGTCTAAGAGACCTCACAATATTCTTGATAGAGTCAGGCCATGGTGCTCCGATGGAAATGATGGAGAATAAGATGAAACTGGTTTAGTGATCCCAATGGTCAATGTGGACGTGAAGAAAGAAACCCTAAAGTCGGGGCTTCGTTGCTAAGAGTTCATGGCAGGTTGACTAGAGTTTGGTAAAGGAAACTACTTTCCACCATCACCGTCTTCCACCATCTTCCTCATTGAATCCCCCTCCTCTAACGGTTTGCATACTGTAAGTTGAAGCAGAAGGGAGTTTTTTTTTTCTCTTTACTTCTTTATACAAATCCAAAGAACATGAAATGGGCATACAACAGGGTCTGAGGAAGGAAGAAAACAAATCTTTATTTGTTCCCATAATGTCTTTGCCATTCTCTTTCTCTAAGACTCCCAGCTCAGGTTTGATACTAGACATGAGCTGTAATTGTTCTCAGAGGGAAATGCTGGTCACTCTTCTCTCTTCTCTTGCTTCATCATGCCTGGATTTTTAAAAGTGGCTCCATTCCTAACTTGTCCTGTGTCTACTGGATCTTCCATCTAATTAATTATACTAAATCTTACAGAAGGCAGCCTGTATTCCAGAAGATTCCCCATCCTTGCAAATGTTAATTATTTTAAAGTTTTTAATCTAAGACTCTCTGAAATGTTATCCTGAATCATATTTATATGAATCAATATTGTATTTCTAGCTTTTTAAAAGTTCTTTATATCACCTTATAATTTTTCTGTATCTCTGATCTCTAGTTTTGTCTGGGCATATTCTAAAAAGAAATGATTTCAAACATCCCCAGAATATTCCAAATATATGCATTTTGTCTCATGGCAAGATCTGAAATTTTTCGAGTACTTAGGTTTTTCTCCAGCTCTTGGTAATTTGTTGACTTATACTCGAGTTATTTTCCCTTCCTACCTATGTTTCCCACTTGTATTGCCTGAAGGCTGTATTCATAGTCTAGAACAAAGAGACATACTTATTCTGTCTCTGGCAGAATGTCAGGCAGCTTTCAACAGGCTTAGAATTAATGACTCCTGGGCATAACTAGGGGACAGCAATAGACTCAGTAGCAAATGACTGTCATAAATTGTTAAAATTAAGTAGTAACTCCACACATTGTTCTGAAGCTTGTGATTTTAACAAAGGAATACTAACTTATGAAAAATCTACAAAGGGTTGGTGCAAAGGTTCTTTCTTGAAGAAGAGATTTTGTTTGCAGGTCTATGGATAAACTTAATCACCCAAACAAATCATTAATAAGCATATTTCTGGCATGCAGGAAGGTTAAGAAAACACCTAGTGTATATTCTAGTTCATGGAAAGTCTGAGAATGAGTACTTCACAGCTACTCTAAACAAATGAACAAAAGATAACCCTTGGTCTGTTTAGGCAGTAAAGTTATCAGCAATGTGATTTTCTCTCCTAACTAAAAATGCAACACTGAATATTTTCTAGGTAATTGGATAAGTTTTGAAACTTTATTTTTCTTCTGGAGAAGAGGAGTGGGGATAGCGGTTGAAGGGTAGGGAGTCAATCACCTTTCTGTTAATACAAAGGCTATTTTTAATCACATGGTTTAGGTTTTATACCAATATCCTTTCATTACTTCTTATCTAAAACTTGCCTAACTCTCCTCTTAAAGGGCAGCATATGAAATCTTGGAACGCTTTTTAATTCCCAGGCTGTGTTGCCTTTTTACCTTAATTTTGAGGAATGGAGAGATCTCAGCTAGGAAATATCGGGAGACTTTTGGAAGCCCTCTCAAGCAGAACAGTGTTTAATATAGTACCCTTTTTTACACACTAGATATGCTGTCACGGCATAAGAAAATATTACCCCTGAGAGGACATCTGAGCCAACTGCTCACCCACACAAAATTCCAGGCGGGCAACAGTAATTCCTGAGGTGTGGAATGGAAAACCTCCTTCTTCATGGTAAAGGGTGGGTTTTAAATATTTAGTTCTAAGTCTAGAGAAAAAATAAAGCCCCAATAGTGTTGAGGAAGAGAGGCAATAGGACCTCTTGAACTAAGCTGTCTGCTTGCACCGTCAGGCTCTGCGTCCATTCCCTTTTTCTCCTTGTCATTTTCCTGTCACCTCTTATGTCTTTGCTATCACCATCTATGTCCACTCCTCTTCTGCACCTTGCCCATCTGTCATACAGAAGCCTGGCTTTGAACACAACATTTCTGTTCAGGGAAGTCAACCTAGCTTCCAGGATTTTCAGTATGATTCCAAACCCCTTGCTTTCCAATGCAAAGGAGTCCTCTCTGTCATTGTTCTTGTGTTCTTCAAGATGACTGAAGACTCCATAGGACTGGTAGATACCTGACGTGTCTGCACACACAGTACATTCTGCTGTTATCCATGATGCTTGTTTATTTTAAAATCATCCCAGTGTGGAAAATAGATGCTGCAGTACTTGTCTACCATTTGTATGTGATGCTGCATTCTCCATCAACAATTTCCTTGAGATAATTCTTCATTTAAGCATCTGGTTAGCCTCATCTATGATGTGTGTGTGTGTGTGTGTGTGTGTGTGTGTGTGTGTGTGTGTGTGTTCCTGCATGTGATTGTAAAAACTTCATCTCAAGGAGCATGTGTGAAAGTCAGAGGACAAACTAAGTGTTGGTTCTTATTTTCCACTTTGGTGGAGATGGGGTCTTTTTTGGCAGCTACGATACAAAGCTGGCCCTAGAGTACTAGGGAGCCTTCTAGTTCCCCACGTCCTCTTGCCCTAGGAGGACTGGGATAATAGATACCCACCACTTTGTCTAGCTTTATGTGGTTCTGGGGATCTGAACTCAGGTACTCAACACTTGTGCAATGAGCTCTTTACCTACCGAGCCGTCTTCCCAGCCCTCATCTATGTTTTTTTTTTTTTTCATATTATTTTGTTTCGTTTACTTTTTATCCATTACATAATAAGACAAAAATTACCATAACTATTATGAACTGAGTGTTTCTCTAATCAATTCCTATGCTTAAGCCTTCATCATTAAGATGACCTATTTAGATAAGAGGTCATTAATAACACGACTAAGATTAAATGAAGTCATCATAAGGTGAAGGTCCTGATCTGATAACAATAGACATTTTCATAAGAGGCATCTGAAAATCCACTCTCTCTTTTATGTGAGTGAGCCATCAATAAGGCAGCTGTTTGAAAAGAAGGAAGGAAGTCTCTGCCATACCCTAACCAAGTTGAGACAACAGTGTGTAGTCTCCAGAAACATGAGAAAGTAAATTTGCATGGTTAAAAGCAATCAGTCCAGAAGTTTTTATGAAAGTCTTAACTAATTAAGGATTTAAAAGTACATATGTGTATATACTTAAAATATTAAAGTATCGAAAGCAGAAGCAATGCACATACTAAGTCTGATACACTCAGGTGCATTCACACACATTGATCCAATCACAGACCTTTCTGTTAACTTTGAGGAACACTGTTAATTTTTAATGATACACTAGAACCAATCTGATAAAATATACTCTTTACCATTAAAGCCCAAATGAACATTTTTATGTACAAGACACAAGAGACAGAATGACTAACATTTAAACATATTATAGGTATATATAAGTGTATATACTTATACACACATAATATTTAATGATCAGAATCGTATGCTTAAGAGAGGAATTCTTTCTTTTCTCTAAATACTGCTGTTTTGTTTGTTTTATTCCTTTCTCTTAAAGCTGTGAGCCTGTGACGGAGGACACCCCTAAAATACGAACCTCCCCACATTTTCATTAAGCGTGTACTCAGGGTAAGTTTAGTTCATGACAACACAGCATGTGGGGTTCAAGCTGGGTCACAGAATTTTAAGTCTTCCTGAAACAGCTTATAGTCTACCCTGTCTGTTGAAATTATTTTTGACAATTCATCTGATTTTGCTGCCCTCTGTGGGTACCACAGACTAGACAAGTTGCCTTAGATACCAACTAACACTTTGGGCATGACTTTTCGATGTTAACAGCCAGTTAAAGGTAAAAGTGAGAAAGAATCTTAAAGACACTTGTATGTCTACAAACCAAACATTTAATTCCTGGACACTCTATTAAATTCTCTCTTCATGGTATTTTCCCTGGTATTTTTGTTTTATCTGGTTTTCACCACAAGATCGCAGATATCAAATGCTGGATCTATATTTGCTGATATTTAACCCTCAACTTTTGAACTTATAATATGCTAACTGTCTTGTTAATAATACAAAGTAACAGATACTGGTAATGTTTTAAGGGAGATGATCCTTCAGTTACTAACTCATAATCGATTGATTTGCCAGGCATTTACTGTTGAAAGTACAGACTGCATTCATCTAACATTGTTTGATTATTTGGAAGACATCCAACTGAAAACATACAGTTTCTGTGTCATTGCTTTTTAACATACCTTTTTAACATAACCTATGCCAGGAACATACAATTTTATTTTCCCTCTAATATTTGACTTTTCCTATGGAACTTCATAGATATTAGTCAGGATTATACTGAAATGGAGGTGCTTTTCCATGTCTTTCCAATCACTGGTGTCAAATATATTTTTGTAATTGATAAAAAAAGAAATGGTAATTTTAGTACAATAAAGACATAGTCCCTACAGAAATAATTCTAGCTAAATCTTGAATGATTTGAACTATATTTCTTTACAGTTACCATGAAAATCTAGAGCAACATTTTCTTCAAGTTGCCCTGTGCATTTTCATGTGGTTTCCCACTGCTGGCTCCTTGAACTTGTTTTAGAATGTCCAAATTCTCTTTGTGTTTCCATCCTGGGTGTAAGATAAATTATTTCTTAGGTTAACTTGTTATAGACACCAACATCTTTGTTTTTAGCCTTTGAAAACAAGAGTATAATTTTAATGAAATAAAAACAACATTGTTTTCTTAATGAGTAAGAATATCAAGGCTGTGGTTGGGATGAAATTAAATTACTTAAATTGTAATACATTATGTTTACCTCCGAAGTAATTATCTTGCTATTAAAGTTGTATTGTTGAAAATGAAAGTGCTTTAATTACTTTGAGTACAATGTGTTAATTTGAATAAAATTTCATAATTTCTATGAATTCTTAAAATAAACTAAACAACAAAGGAAAGGTTGGTGTTCTTTTATGCACTCGGGGAAGCAGATAAACAAAACATCTTTAGGAGAACAGATGATCAGAAAACCAATAATGTGGGAAAGAAAACTGATATTTAGTGTGGACTGTTAAATTGACAGACTCTATAGTCACCTGGGACACAACCTTCATGAATAGCTATGAGGGGTTTTACTTGTTATGTTCATTGGATTGGAAAACCCATCCTAAACATGACCCCCTGAGTTGGATCCTGAACTAGAAAGAAGGCAGCTCTTCCCTGCTGGCTAATTTCCATAGTCCCAGAAGGTACCAAACAGGCAGTTGTGGTAGAAAAAGCACCAATGGTCTTACCCAGCTTTGAACCCTGTAAACTAAGAGACCAACCTGCCAGGCAAGGTGAGTCCACTTGTGTAATAGTGGTACTCCTGCTATTAGGATAACCAACCACTCTATGAAAGTGAGGACTACTCCACAGGAAGGACTTAGATGGCTGGTACTGAAAGGCTGGTCAAAAACCCATGGGGTCTATAGGCTCTGAGGGCAAAGTAAATCTTGTTTTTCAGCAAAACAACATAGCATCAAAAGTCTGTGTAAATGTTTACGTTTATGTTCATAGACAAATGCCACTCTCGAACTTAATCAGAGAAGCCTGCCATTTCAACAAACAGTAAAAGCATAGACTCATGGCTGCACAAGACTCTGTTATTAAGTGACAGATTAATACTTCCTCCTAAATAAGACATTTATACCATTCCCACTAAGGCTCAGAGAACATTGTAGAAGAGGTGAGGGGAAGAACATAAGAGCTATAAGACAGGGAGAAGGGCAGAATCTCAGCTCTTGAGCAGTAGCCATCACAATCACAGAGTGGCAGATGCCTACGCTGGGTCTGCACAAAAGTGTGGCACATCAACAGTCAGGCATGGAGGGAGAAGGGGCTCAGGGCCCCAATCCATCATGGTTAAAATATTTGTTCCCGCCGGGCGGTGGTGGCGCACGCCTTTAATCCCAGCACTTGGGAGGCAGAGCCAGGCAGATCTCTGTGAGTTTGAGGCCAGCCTGGACTACCAAGTGAGTTCCAGGAAAGGCGCAAAGCTACACAGAGAAACCCTGTCTCGAAAAACCAAAAAAAAAAATATATATTTGTTCCCAGTAGATTCAGGGAGAAGGGAGTCATTGTCTTCAATTGTGTACCCACTCTAATAGATCAACCCAATGGTCACACGGAAAGCCCTGAGCTGAATATATATATATATTCTTGAAAAAAGAGGCCATGAATTTGAAAATTTGAAGGTGAGTAGGGAAGGGTATATGGGAGTATTTAGACGGAGGAAAAGGAAGGTAGAAAAAAACAGTAAGTAAATAAATAAATAAAATAGGTTTCCAAACAAACTCAAAAGTCATGAATCTAGAAAAGGGACATATAGGGAGGAGGGAGAGTTCATTGAGATGGGAGATAAAAAAGGGTGGAAGGAGAGACTAATCATAATGTGTTTCATACACATATGATATTTTCAAAGAACAAACTTAATAAAATAAAAGTAATCTACACACACACACACACACACACACACACACACACACAAACACATACACACATACACATACTGACTCAGAACGGTAGTCTGGGATAGCATTTTCAGACACAATTAAGTCTCAAAGGGACTGTACATTTTATTTCAGTTGTGGATTCAGAACTTAATAGATTATTGGGAAGTGGTAGAATTGTGGAAAGAGAAGCCTAGTTGCAGGAAAAGTCCCTGTGGTGTAGCCTTTAAGAGTGTAACAGGTTCTTTAGCCCTTACTGATACTCTCTTGACTTCCTGGCTGCAGTGAAGTGAGCAGCCTCTTCCATGGGTTCTGCTACCATGCTGTTCTGTCTTTTCAAGGCCCAGGCCTGTGGCTCAAGATGAAGTGGAATTGACCATGAACTTCTGAGGTCAAGCTGTGAATCAAATAAAACTTCCTTCCTTTCGATTTGATCTCTCAGGTGTTTCTCACTGCCGTGATTATAGTAAAACCACAGAAACTCTAAATAGAGAAGGTAAGATACATCTAGGCTTTATAGTAGGACACCTCCAATTTCTTTCCCAGTATGTGATGGATTGCAAAGACTTTCATGTTTTATAGGAAATACATGACATATTCTAAAGGATGGTACAGAAAATTCCTATTTCTCCTTTCACTTCCCCAGTTCCACCATCAAAACTCTGCACCAGAGTTGTAATGCATATATATCCAGCCCATGTATGTACCTTGACATACCATAATTATCTAAAATCCACAGTTTACGTTAGAGTTACATTGGTAGAATGTGTTCCACGGACTTGGACAAATGTGTAATGACATATATCTCTCCCTAAAGTGTTAGAATAGTTTTATTGGGCTAAATATTTTTCTGTGTTGTATGTTTTCCTTTTCCTTCCATACTAATCTTTGACAACTATTTATCTTTTTACTATATCCATTGCTTTTTATTCCCAGAATATTATATAGTTAGAGTTATACATTATATCAGTTGTATTTCTCTTACTGTGATAAAATACCATAACCAAGGCAACTCATAAAAGAAAGGATGTAATTGGGCTTGTAGTTCTAGAGGGTCAGAGCCTGTGATGGTGAACCTAAGGCAGGAACAGGTGAGAGCTCACATCTTAAACTGCAAGCAGGAGGCAGAGGAAGCTGATTCAAAATGGTGAGGGCCTTCTGAAACCTGAGAGTCTACCCTTAGTGACACACCTCCTCCAAGTCCACACTTTCTAATACTTCCCAAACAGATGGGGACTAAGTTATCAACTTATGAGTCTTTGAGAGCCATTCTCATTCAAAGCATCACATACACTGTCAAACCTTACCAGAATTACCTTTTTCTCTTGCATGTAGGTTTCCTTCATGTCTTTTCAAGGCTTGGTAGCTCATTCCACTTAAGCACTGAACAATGTTCTATTTTCTACATATACCACAGTTAATTAACTTGCCTACTGAATGACTTATTGGTTAGTTCTATAATTTTAGCAATTGGGACTAATGATGCTGTAGCAATCTATAACAATGTTTCTAGGGAGCCATACTTCCCAACATCTTTGGGTAAATGCCATAGATAATGGTCCCTGTGTCGCTTGGTAAAATTATATGTACTTTTGTAAGAAACTATCAGTCTTCCAGAAATTCTGTACCACTCTGTTTCTTCACCAGCTATGAGTGGGATTTTTGCTACTGAGTATCCTCTTCAGCGTTTAGTGTAAGCTGTGTTCTGGGTTTCGGCAATCCTAAAGCTGCATAGCATTATCTCCTTTGTTGTTTTAATTTGCATTTGTCTGACGTCATATGATGTATAGTATTATTTCTATGTTCATTTGACATGACCTTTGGTCCACATTATCTTCAGGATAGTTGTGTTCCTTTTTGTTGTTGTTTTGTTTTGTTTTGCGGAGCTGAGGACCGAACCCAGGGCCTTGTGCTTGCTAGGCAAGTGCTCTACCACTGAGCTAAATCCCCAGCCCTGATAGTTGTGTTCTTATTGTTGATTTTGAAATGCTCTTGTAAAATTTTTATGAAAATGTTTTATCACATATGCCTTTCAAAAAGGTTCTCCTGGTCTGTGGCTCATTCTTCTAGTCTCTTGTCAGTGCCTTTCATAGAAAAGACATTGTCAGTTTTTAAGGAAATCTAGTTTATCAGCTTTTTCTCAAGTGAATTGTGCCTTCAATCTTGTATCCCACCCTCACTTTTAACTTAAAATATACAATTATTGTAGACAAAATGTATTTTTAGTGTTCTGGAACTTTCCTAGATCCATGACAATACAGCTTCAAGACAGATTATGCATAAATACCTTCAAGGCAATATGTGAAACATAGATTATTACTTCAATTTATGATAAAGATTTTATGCTTCTCACAATAAAATTTATATTTTGTGGCTATTATACCAGTACATCTAGATTGATCCATTTCTCAGCCTCAGTCTCAAAGGAGAGCTCCTTTAATGTAAGCAATTTAGTTTAATCTGTCTTGTCAAGCCATGCTTAACTGAAATGATAATCTCAGAGATTCTTTCTTTTCAATTCTGTAGGGAGCTTTGTACTTTCATATGCAACGATGAGCCTAAAATAATGTTGTTCTCTGGGCAATATTTCTTAAAATTAATGCCTGTTCTCATGAGCTAATTAAGAAATGTGCTTGCAGTGAAACATTCAGTGTAGAGTACAAGTTAATAGCTGAGAAAGTTGCAGAAAACAAATGCAGTGAGCTAAAATGTCAGAGATGCTCCCTTCAAAGTTCACAGTGACATGTCCAGGAAATCATCCAAAGAAGGGTTGTACAAAATCCCCTACATATCTAAAGCTAATGAAAATAAGTCCTGGGCATTGTTACTTTTCTACAAGGTTCTGGAGCAGTAGCCTGCTGTCAAAAGACAAGAGTTAACAGACATTCTGAAATAGACCTCAAAGATAGGACATTTAGCCAGAACTAAGTCAGATATAACAAAGCTATGCACCAGGCAACATCTCTTGGACTTGAAACGGGGAGAATACCATAGAGCTTCCCTTTAATGCCACTTTCAAAGACATTTTGGGTTTCTCTGCTTTCAATGGGAGAAACATGCATTTCTAGGAATCCAGTGAGTGACACTTCCTGAGACATTTTGCCAGTGATGGTTTTGCTAATCCTGTGCTTTTGTAAGAACCCACTAGATCTTTCCCTTTACATCAGCGAATAAAATATTTATCTATGTTATGCATCTACAATTCCAGGTGGAAAGTTAAAAATTATTTATGCCAATATTCTTTGTCCCAAAGCTGTTGAAGCAAGCAGAAACTACCTCTAAGGAAATACTGCTGGCCTTACATTCATGAAATATAAATGGCAGCAACTAGAAAGTCCATATAAGATCTATGTGGGCTGCCCAGGGTTAAGTCCAACAGAGATTTAAAACAGATGATGCTTAGCAGGGAAAAGGTTGTGCTCTGATATCGCAAGGAGCTTTTCCTTTGAAGTGAGCGGCTCTCATTTAAATCCATCTCTTACCATTTGCAAGTTTCTAAGAACTGTTCAAATTACTTAGTGCCTTTGAGCTTCAGGCTTAATACTTGTAAAACAAAAATCTCTTAGATTATGGCTGACAGCAAATAAAATACATTTATAAATTCCAAGTACCATGCCTGTGACATACTGGGGCTCAATCAAAGTTTCTGTTAAATTCTGCATAAACATTTACATATATCCAGTTAGACATTCACTTATGCCTTCTTATAAATTTATTAGACACATGTTTGATATTAGCAGTGCTCAGAGTACCTCCATAATTATTAAATGCATACATACATTTTCAATCCTTATGTATATCACAGGGTTCTGGAGGAGGGATGAGAAATATAATACATTTCATCTGTAATAAACAGATTTCTCCTCATCTAAACTCTTTGTTCTGCATGATTGCTCAGCAATTCCTGCATTTCCTCTTTGGGAAGAAATCCTAACCAATGTGGGCAGTTTCTTCTTCATCATTTCTCATAGGAGAGGCATTAAGTTTGACGCCAAGAGGGGCACATGCTCTCTGTTGCCAAGGTCTGCATCAGATCACTGGGTTACTTTAGGAAAATGCCTTCAGGGATGCTTATTTTGTTATTTCATCTGTGGTTATACAGTCTTTATCCTATCCGCTTGTGAACATCATGCCATCATACATGGAAAATGATGCCATATCTAATTCCATATAAAGTATTTATCTTCACAAAAATGTAATGATATCAGTAATATTTAAGAGAAAGCTAACACTAATGGATTACTTCCTTATTTTGTCATAATTTGTAACTTTCATAAGTCAATATGACCCACATATCTGGGTTGCTAGCTTAAGCAAATTAAAAACAAAACATGACCAAGTAAATCTGAATTTCAAATTTGTATTAAAATATTTTTATGAATATGTCTCAAATACTGTTTAGACCTTTTGAATAACAGCTGTTCATTATTAATCAATAATTAAAGTCTACCTAAACAGCCTTGACTTTACCTAGTGAGCTCTTTTCTGAATGCAGAGGTTAGAAATGCAAAGCAC
The DNA here is from genome assembly GCF_007827085.1 of Peromyscus californicus insignis. Classification (NCBI taxonomy): domain Eukaryota; kingdom Metazoa; phylum Chordata; class Mammalia; order Rodentia; family Cricetidae; genus Peromyscus; species Peromyscus californicus. The sequence continues at coordinate 46,275,531 of NW_026294447.1, read as the reverse complement.
ATGCAAAATGTAATTATAAATATGTGTGTTCCAAATTAGAATTATTTCCGATTTCAGATCTGCTCATGTTGTAGTCCATTCTTTGTTACTCTGGTGAAATATAGAAATCAAATTGAATATACTGTTTCTTTATAAAAATAGAATCATACTTAGTTCTTAGTTCTGGAGTCTCAAGGGCATGAAATTGATTTTCTATAAAGGTCCCCTGATGGCCTCATAGCATGGCAGAGGAGAAAGGAAAGCAGTCATCCATACAAGGTCCAAGAGCAGTGGATGAGTGCATTTCATAGTGGTAGGCATCTATGACCCCAATGCTCTATGGCAAGATGGGGGGCAGGGGACAGTAACAGCAGAATCCTCAAGTTGCTGGCCTCATAGCCAAGTATGCACAGTAGCAATGAAATCTTTCTTTAAACAAGGTGAAAGATGAGGCCTGACACCTGAATCTGTTATCTGACCTCCACAAACAGGCTACAGTGTGCACTGAGGGCCACACATGTACACACACATACACACACCACATTGCCTCACCTGTCAGCATCATCACCCTGGAACTATGCTACTAATACATTTACTGCTTCCTTTGGAGGACACCCTAGAACCTTCTCTGAACCATATCAACTGTCTCATCACTTATGAGCCCTTAGCAATACCTTCTAAAACTTATATGGTCTTCATTCTGCCTTTAATAAAGGTTACTAATCTCAATTTGTATATCTGTGCATCAAACTGCTCTACACTACTTTCCCAACTGTGAGCAGAATGTGGAACACACTAGACAGCTCTGCCTAATTTCAGTCTGTCACCTGCTATCACCTACCGAAAGCATGGGTATGTCAAACTGCTTTTCAGCCATTTAGTTTCCTAATTTACCTTGTCACTGTGGCAGCTTTTGTGAAGTAGGATCTAATTATGTTTTCTATGAAACTCTACTTGCAAAGAGTGTTTTTATTTATTCATTAAATGAAATTAAATTTTATTTTTCATGTGTGAATATATGTATGTATGTGCAAGAAAATGCACACATGTGTATGCAAGTTCATATGCTTCTGTATATATGGAGAACAGAAGACACATCAGATTTCTTATAGTGGTCATTACTGGAGTTCTTGGGAAGCTAGCTTGATGTGTGTAATGATGGGACTTGAGTTTTGGTTCTCGTCATTATGAGTGCTCTTAACCTCTGAGTCATCTCCCCAGCCCTGGGTTCATATCGTTCATAGATATACTTGAATACAAATTTCTGGCCTTTGCCAAAAGTTACTTCTTAATATGTGTTCTAGAATATAAACACTTAACAGAACTTTGCTCTTGACATACTTTATGTAAGGTACATAAATTCACATGTGTCTAAATCATAAACATTTTGGAATTATAGATAGATGCAACAAACATTTAATTAATCTCAGCATGAAAATACTTTAACAAGTTTTGTGGTGCATTTCAAAGGTTATTTCCTGTAGATACATTATTAGCAGTCTCTGTATACATAGTAATCTTTATAGTAATAGTTTATTACTATGTCAATAAACAATGTGTGTTTATAGAGTGCCTGCCACTGTGATAAATAATCTCCATATATACTACCAGTAAAAGCTCACAATAATCCTCATGAGTTGATTGCACATATTCCATTTTCTATATGAGAAAATGTGAGCCTCAGCCAAAATCATAGAGCTAGTAAGTTAGAGAGGATAATGCTTACCAAACCAGAAACCTTATCTACAATGTAGCATTATATTTCTGAATTCAAGGTCCCCATAGTCTGTGCCACCCTCCAGGACTTTCTCTTCAACCTTTCTTTTTTTTTTTTTTTTTTTTTTTTGGTTTTTCGAGACAGGGTTTCTCTGTGTAGCTTTGCGCCTGTCCTGGAACTCACTTGGTAGCCCAGGCTGGCCTCGAACTCACAGAGATCCACCTGGCTCTGCCTCCCGAGTGCTGGGATTAAAGGTGTGCGCCACCACCGCCCGGCCAACCTTTCTTTAAAGGAGTGGTTTTCAACTTTGCTAATGCTGCAACTGTTTAAAACAGTTCCTCCTGCTGTGATGACTTCCAACCATAACATTGTTTTTGTTGCTACTTCATAACTGTAATTTTGCTACTCTTATGAATTGTACTGTAAATATCTGTGCTTTCTGATGGTGTTAGATGACCCCTATGAAAGGGTCATTTGACCTTTTGTTTGAGAACCACTGCTTTATAGGCTGTTGGTATGGTGGGACCAGTCTACTGTCTACCACTTTTTTCTCTAGATTGGAGGCTGCATCTTCCAACACATTTGTGTTTAGAACCAATTTCTTCAGGGTCGACCCTCCTATGAGACCATCAAAATTAGACCAAATGCACTTGAAAATGGCTCCTTAGGGAAGAAAAGTCACTCTAGACACTGTTGAAAAAAATATATATGTATATATTATAAATAAATATATATTTATATAAGTACATACCTATTTCTGATATTTCCCCTTACCATCTGACTTCCTGTTAGCCTTCTCTGGTTGATGACTCAACGTTCACATGACAGCCTTTATGTTAAGCTACTCTTTCCCTCCATAATTAACTTCTATGATTATTTTTAAAACATCAGCATTTTCCTATTTAGCACTAATTTTGTTTAGCATTCTTGGAAACTACACACAAAGGAATTAAATAATTTACAAAGGCTGCAAGGAGGTGTGTGATGAGGTCGTAACTGCTATTGTTTTAATATAGAAAGTAACTAGTCTTAGGCTAAGAAAAACATCTTTGTTTAGCAAGGGAAAAGTTCAAAGCTTGGTGTGGTGGTACCCACTCAGGATCCCAGCACTGATGAGATGGGGCAGGAGGTCCAAGAGTTCAAGGTCAGGGGAGGTTGGAGAGCAAGCACAAGGCTAGCTTGTGCTACATGAGACCTTGTTCCAAACAAACACAACGGAGTTCTGGTTTCATTTGGTTCCATGTGGAAAATTTGTAAGTAGACTCAGAGTGCTTTGAAAGACTTCATACAATATCAACAATGACAAGTAGTAGTATAATGAGACAGGAAAAGAGTAAGGATAGTGGACTTTTGACAGATAGTAAAACACAGTACAAAGCCCAGAAAGTTCTGAGGGATATCTTAACGTTCTAAACTTTTTGTAGAATTTTTAATCCAAACAAATTACAAGCTGCGATTTCTAAGAATCTGCCTTAAAATAAACTGCTGAGGGGTCCCCACTGGATCAGGCCCTCTGAATGGATGAGACAGTTGATTGGCTTGATCTGTTTGGGAGGCATCCAGGCAGTGGGACCAGATCTTGTGCTCATTGCATGAGTTGGCTGTTTGAAACCTGGGGCCTATGCAGGATTGTTTGGCTCGGCCTGGGAGGAGGGGACTAGACCTACCTGGACTGAGTCTACCAGGTTGACCTCAGTCTGTGGGGAAGGCTTTGACCTGGAGGAGATGGGAATGGGGGGGGGGGTCGGGGGGAAGGTGAGGGGGACGGGAGGGGGGAGAACAAGGGAATCCGTGGCTGATATGTAGAACCGAATTGTATTGCAAAATAAATTAATAAAAAAAAAAATAAAAAAAAAATAAACTTTTTTCCCACCATAGTGTTAAGATTGCAGAAAACACCTTCTGTAGTTCTTGCTAGGGCATCTCAGAGTAGTTTACAAATGTTGATGGTTCAGCTATGATGTTAGGAATGTGAGTGCTTTTCCGGGAAGCCGCCTTCTCATTTTGGACATATGTTTATAAGATGAGGATCAAAGTGCTGACTGTAAATAGGAAGCTCTTTGAAAGCCACATTGAGACGATATTAAATCCGTAGACCATTCACATCCTCTCTTCTTTCACCATTCATTGGAACCTGCTGAAATAATGAAGATTGTGTTTGATGTACATCCATTGTGAAGCACAGCTAGTGGAAATTACCTTTTAAATTCAATGAATGCTTATGTAAAGCAATCAGACATATGCCCAATGCTGTTTGCATTATTTAGTAAAATTCTAATTATTTAGATACTACGCATGAAATGGATAATTTGTATTCAAAATTTGAAGCTTAAGTCCTTAAATATATAATTGTACATGATTTTCCCCCAGAGCTATAAAGAGAATCTTTCATCTATGATAATTACATATGAACAGGAATTAAAAACACTTGTAATTTAAATACAATCAATAAAAAGAGCTGTCAAATATCTACTTGGGCTCATTTCATGGAGATCTTCTATAGTTGTGTTCAACATTTCTTCCTTCTTTTCAGAGTATAATTAGAATATTTCTATTAATTTAAAACGAGGCCCTGAACATATTAACAGTTCCTCTAGAACCATGGACTGGTTTCTTTGCCCAACTCCTAGCAAGGTTCATTGTATTTTCTAGTTCTCTTAATTTGGATTAACTAGAACTGGATTGTTGAGTCTGTTCAGAATTATAAATTAAGTCATACAATATGGGAGCTTTTGTAACTAGTCTCTCTTTCTTAATATACTTTTCAAATCCTCACATGTCATGTGCCAGTTCTCCACTTGTAGAGTTGAACAATATTTAATTGTAAAGCTAAAGCATTATTTAATTTGTCAAAACATCAATTTACAAACACTAAGTTTATAAGCTTTTAGTGACAAGGTTGAAATGACAACGTGAAAATGCCAAAGCATTTCCAAAAGTGTGTCTGCTGTTTTACATTCTTCCAGTGGTGCATAAGGGATTGGGTTTCTCATTATCATCTACAACACTTGTCATTATCTGCTTTTACTTTATAAGTAGTTACTTTAGAATGCTTAAGATTTTACTTCCTTATAAGTAATGATGCACCTTTATGTTTGTGTGAATTTTAATGTGCATGCATGTTTAGTGAGGGTTTCCAGGAAGCAGCTGAATATATTAGAAAATGGTAGTTCTTTCTGGTTGGGCTTATGGAGACCATTAAACCCATCCTTGACCTTGTAGTCACATCTAGGCTGCACTTTGTGTGACTATCATGATGCTGAGATTTTAGCATTACTAGTACCACAAAAGTAGAGAGAACAGAAGGGAAATAGTTGGACTACTACAGAGCTCTCTGTTTCTGTTGAAATTCAAATATTTTTGTTGAATAAATGCTTATTAGTTTGTGATAGACCTGTGGTCATCTTCCAGTGCTTTAAAGAGGTTGTTATTGCTTTTAAGAAGACTTTTAAACAGATACTGTGGCAGTCCTCTGTCCCTTGTGTTGAATACAAAATTAAAATCCATTTAAAACAATTCCATTCTTGAGAGAAGATCTCATTCTGTAGCTCTGACCTGTGGTGATACTGTGTTCCCCCAAATATTGAGCACTCTAATAAACTTATCTGGGGTCAGAGAACAGAACAGCCACTAGATACAGAGGCTAGAAAATGGTGGCACTCACGCCTTTAATCCTAGCATTCCAGAGGCAGAGATCCACCTGGATTTCTGTGAGTTCAAGGCCACACTGGAAATAGCTAGGCATGGTGAGTCATGCCTTTAATCCCAGGAAGTGAGCCTTTAATCCCAGGAAGTGATGTCAGAAAGCAGAAAGGTATATAAGGTGTGAAAACCAGGAACTAGGCTGGTTAAGCATTCAGGCTTTTGAGAAGCAGTTCAGCTGAGATTCATTTGGATAAGGACTCAGAGGCTTCCAGTCTGAGGAAACAGGATCAGCTGAGGAATTGGCAAGGTGAGGTGGCTATGGCTTGTTCTGCTTCTCTGATCTTCCAGCATTCACCCCAATAACTGGCTTCAGGTTTGTTCTTATTAATAAGACCATTTAAGATTCATGCTACCCTGACCAGGATAAAACTTGAGGTATAGTCTATTATGGTCTGGAAATCATGATATTCTTCTGGCCTCAAACTCATGAAGGCTGGAATCAGAGATGTGAGCCACTATAGCACCTGAAAAATCCACTATTTAAATGATTAATGTTCTTTGTTTATCTGCCAACAATAATTGTGTTGGAAAGATCTTCATATTTCTGGAATGTCCTCTTTGTGGGCACGGCTACACACTTCTGGTTCTGGTACTTTCTTCAAACAAATTCTAAAATCCTTTTTTTTTTTTTTTTGGCAAGCCTCCATTGGAATATTAAATTCACATTTAATTAGTATGGATTTTTAGACAACAATTTATATTAAATTTTGAAGTAATTTTTATACTCACAGAATTAACTGGACTTCAAATGTATATCCTTATCTGTACAATTTGATGTGGAAGTAATCCATATTTTATAAAATACAGATAAAAAGAGAAGGATACAGTGACATGAATCTAGACATCAAAAGAGGTGTTGGCTTGCCCATTGGGGTAGAAGAAGGAAGCACAGTTGTACTCTGTGTGTTTTAAGACACTGGCTGCATTCTATCAGTCAGATCTGGACAGGATGAATAAGTACTTTGTCTTAGTTCTCATATCAGAAATTGCTCTCTGCAAACATGCTATCACAAAAGGTAATTCATGATGTGTTTCTAGAGAAGAGCACATAAAGCATTGCTGATTTTCTTTGAACTGATGGCTTTTGTTTGACCTGAGTTGACTTTACTTTTCCCTCCTTCTGGCCGGCTCCTTACTACTTTCCTTTTTATATTTTAGATTGATACCCAGTTGTGAGAAAAATTCAGCTATCACTACCTCTGGAATTATCAGTCTACATGCAAGGGTCATGCATAAAATCAATGACATTCATTCCTTCAGCAGATCTGTAAGCGAACCTAGTGCCCATTCACTTCTATTACTTGGGTCTTCATGACCCAACTTTGATGAAGTTCTGACTGACTGTTGATTCAGTGAGCATCTATTCAGTACATTTGTGCTAAATTTACTTAAACTATTTTTGTTGCTTTAATCATATTCATCTTCAATTTAAGATTTTATGCATAGCCCTCACAGAGGAGATATAAGACATTCTTTTAAGCTTCTCTGTTCCCTAATTTATGTTCTTATTCTTTCATTGGTTTGAAAAATAAAAACTATTTACCTATGTGAATATGAGCATACATATAACAATTTAAAAGTGTATAATTCTGTATATGCGTGTGTGTGTGTGTGTGTGTGTGAGAGAGAGAGAGACAGAGACAGAGACAGAGAGAGAGACAGAGAGAGAGAGAGAGAGAGAGAGAGAGAGAGAGAGAGAGAGAGAGAGAGCTATATTATCAGTTTTTTAAACAACATTGTAAGGGATCATTAATTTAGGAAACTTATTTCCATTAATGATTCACTCACTCAAACTTATAAGCTAATTTTATAAACAGTCATTTATTGATACCCTTCCCATAATTCCAAATAATATCTTGAAAAAAATCACAGTAATCTACTTTGCCTCTATGCTAGTGTTTATTTTACTGATTTAAGACACTCATTATTCAGCGTGCAGTTTTGATATTATTGCAAACAGCACTTCCAAAGCAGGGTTTCTTTATCAACAATAGGTAAATCTTGAATATTTATTACTTTTTATTTTGAACAATTAAATTTTTTCCATTCACATGGTTTTCTGTGAAAAAAATATTGACCCAGTGGGAACAAAATAAAATAAAATGAAGACAGAATATAGTGACAGAGGAAATAAGATTGTAGATGGATGACTGTACTCCCACTCAGGCAAAGATGTTTATTGCAATAGGGTACAGGATTAAGTTATGGCTTTAATTATGGTAACCAAGAGAGAAGTGAAATATAGAGTATCACCTAGTTCAAGTTACCTTAATTAAGGAAGAATAAGCTGAACATGAAAGGAGCATTTCCTCTGCCTCAGACTGCTTCCAGAGAGTCTTGCTGTTAATTCTATGTATGGGACTATAGCTCACACAGTTGATAGCATTTTCATGTGTATGTGTGCGTGAGTGTGTGTGTGTATGTGTGTGTGTGTGTGTGTGTGTGTGTGTGTGTGTGTGTGTGTGTACGGATGGATTCTGATTCTCAGAGAAAACACAGTAAAGAAAAACTGAAATTAACTGCTTCATCCAATAGCCAGATTTTAGACATTCTGGAATGGTACAGAGGACGTAGTTTTTGACTCTTCTTTAGAATTGGTTTTCTATCTCCACGTTCTTGACATGGCTTCTAGAAGCTTCCTCGTTGAAATCCAGCAAGAAAAAAATAAGCAATCTGTATGGGTTTCCTTAAGCTTCATCAGCACCCAGACAGGTCATTCCACAAGTCACTGAGATCAGGAGGGCAAAAGCTGTCTATACCAGGTGAGAAGCTGACTCGCCGTACACACACAAGGGATGTGGAAGAAGAGAGAATATGCCTAAGAAATTGGGGAGGTAAGGATAAGGGTCAGCTCCCTTCCTTCATAAAGGTTTGGAGAAACTTCCTGTATTCACAGATGTTTGAGTTGCTGAATTCCTTTTTGTTGTTGGTTTTCAGGTGAAATGATCTATATTTTACTGTCACAGATTTTGAAAAGAATGTGATGTTGACTTTCAAGTTAGATCAACAATGCCCAACTTAGAGCAAGTACACGTAAAGGCTGAGGCACAAGGAAGCCAGAGATACTTTGAGATCACAACCACTGGATTATAACCACAATCACTCCACAATGACACCTGGAGATCACAACGATAGAGGAGTTTCTCTTCAACGTGGGATAGTCTGCTTCCCCAGGGTCAGGGGTGCCCCTTTATAGGAAATATGGATTTTAAATATATTTTAAAATTTTAATTATGTGCATGTGCACTTGAATGATGTGCCCACTGAGTCCAGAAGAGCTTGTCAAACAGCCCAGAGTTGAAGATACAGATGGTTGTGAGTCTCAGGCCCTGGCTGGCTACTGGTAACTAAACTTAAGTCTTCTGCAAGCGCTGTGCATCTTTTTAACCACTGAGACATCTCTCCAGATCCCTGGAAAGTGACTTTTATATTTGGCCATAGCAAAATCAATGATAGCATCAAAGAGTATCTCAAGCTATAAAATTATTATTAATATTTTTGAGATATCCAGCTTTGAATTCTTGATCCTCATGTCTCTACACCATAAGTATAGGGATTACAGATAAACATCATCATGCCTGACTTAGAAAAGCATTTTTTTAATAAGTGAAAACAGCTTAAGGGTCTGAATACATAAGTCTTTGCTTCTTTTCTTCAATTGACACTAAAAAAATTAAATCTGCATAAAACACTAAGAAGTTATGAATTATATTCACCAACATTAAAGTCTTGCTCTGGAACAATAGCTGTACAATTAGGATGGTTTTAATCAAATTGAATCTTCATCAGCAAAAAAAAAATACTTATCAAGGTAGTACAAAAATCATTATTAAAAGCTGGTTCCATCAATAGGATGGAGGCATAACAAGAGCTCTGACCTCAATATATATGTAAATGTTCAAGCTAAGTTTTTAAATGTAACCATCAGTTCTGACAAAATTCAAGGGTATCTCTAAAAAGAATGTAAATACACTGTCTAAAATACTATTCTGAGGTTCTCCACATTTACACAGTACCAAGCATAGTTATTTTCTTATATGCTACTCTTTCCCCCTCCCCATGGAGAATTCTTTTCTCTTTCTGTTACCAAATTTCCCCTCCCCCACTTTTCTATTTGCTAAATCTATGGATAGTTTGTGATATTCTGAAGAGACACAAATGAATGCCAGCTCTTCGGGCTCTTGGCAATTTTACTTCATGCTGTAAACAAACAGAATGCTTGAACTTTTGCAGGTCCTGCTATAGTGGTATTTCTTCTACCCATGACCTTGTGCTATAGGGCCCAAAGGAGGCCAGGGTGCTTCTTGTACGTCACCTCTTAAAAGAAGAGGAGAGTGGGGTCATGTAGTCCCTTTCCCACTTACTGCTTCTTTTTTTGTTTGTTTGTTTGTTTTTTAATTTTTATCCTGTTGTGACTGGACACCATATGGCCTGGGAACTGAACCCAGGTCCTCTGGAACATCAGTCAGTGCTCTTAACCACTGAGCCATCTCTCTCTCCTCTCTTTAACTTGAACATCACGGCAATGCAAAAAGTAAACTCAGCAAAAGGCAGAGTGAACAGCCAACAACACATCTTTCCTATTTCATACTAAATAATTGAACCATCCCATTTCTTACATTTTGGTAGCTGATACTTCTTATACGTCCATAAAAAATCAATAAGTGATTTGTGGTACCTTTAATGGATGGCAAACTAATAAAAGAAATTCAACTTATGGGACAAATCAGGTTCTGGCACAAATTACTCTCCTAAAACATGTTTATTAAATGAATTCTTTTCAAAGTCACCTTGCACATAGAACAATTATTCATTTGTTAAATTCCTGGATATAAACAAATCAGTCATAAAAACAGAGGCAGGGAAAGACTTAGTGTCTGAACTGGTAAAAGAAAGTTCGTGGAATGCTGAAGCAAATACAACTTACGTCACCTGGCAAGGCTATGGATGATGAGGATTCAACAGAATTGCAGTTTGACTTCACATAATATTATGCCTTCTTCATGGAGAAGTGGGACTCTTCATTATTTTTAAGAGATGATGCAAATAAAGAAAGCATCTATCCAGTAGAAATCTCCCACTCTATGCACCTGGCGAATTTAGAAGGAAATAAATGATCAGATAATTTCCCAGTGTACACAAGGGTTCATTCATATGCCAAGTATGGCGATTTTAAAGAAAATGTCCCCCAAAGGGAGTGGGACTATTAGGAAGTATGGCTTTTTTGGAGGAAATGTGTCACTGTGGAGGTGGGCTTTGAGTTCTTGAGGTCTCATATATGCTCAAGTGTAAATGGAGGCTTTTCTCTGTCCCACCGTGTCCTGCAGCCACTTCCAAATAATCACTCAGAGGTTTATATTAATTATAAATGTTTGGCTGATGGTTCAGTGTAATGAGAACCTCAATGGTGTATATATATATATATATATATATATATATATATATATATATATATATATACACATATACATATACATATACATATATATGTATATATGTATATATATATATATATATATATATATATGGTATATATATATGGGTTCTATGAGAAAAACAGACTCACTGATACAGGATAAGGTAAATCCAGTTGCACAGTCCTTGGAAAGCTGGGGACTGATCATACACTGCTTTACTCCACCTGATCTGGTTTTCATCACCCAAGAGATCGAGACCCCCTTTCTCTTCTAAGTGGTCACATAGGCTGATAAGAAGCACCGCCTCTATCAGACCAGGTAGCCCAATGTTACAAGTGGAGTGAATTTCCACTATACCTCCCCTTTTGTCTGAATAAGGTTCTAAACTGAATACAAAAGTATATACAATAAGAAAAATTATCAAGTATTGTCCAGGAGAAAGAAAGGGTAATAACATAAACAAAAGTGGAACTACAACCAACAAGAACAACATCAAGCAAGAAACGCATACTAAATGTCCAGATCATAGGTAAATGGCAAATTGCAGAGATTACTCCAATAGCTGTCCTAGTCTGAAGAATTTAAATCTAGTACCTGATATGCTCTTAGCTGAGATGTGAGAGGATTGTAACTGAAACTATCTAGTCTTCAACCCCATTAAAAACCTGAGAAGGAAAATAATATTACCTGAGTAAATAGGAAGTGCAAGCAAGCAACTTCTGAAAAAATGCAAAAAAAAAAAAAAAAAAAAAGACAGAGACAGCTCACTGCCTGAGGAGAAGGTGATCAAGCCTTTGGGTGGTAAAGACTGGATCAGGGGCAGTGTGTGATCGGTCCCCAGCTTTCCAACTGGATTTACCTTATCCTGTGTCAGTGACTCTGTTTTCCCCATAGAACCCCTCAATAAATTTATATATATATATATATATATATATATATATATATATATAGAGAGAGAGAGAGAGAGAGAGAGAGAGAGAGGGAGAGAGGGAGAGAGAGAGACCTTTGAGTCTCAGCTTTCCTTACAGCTCAGGCTTATTATTAACTAGCTCTTACACTTAAATTAAACCATCCTATTAATCCATTTATTGCCACATGGTCCATGACTTACCAGTCCTTCATCATCCTGCTTCTTAGGTGGCTTGCAGCATCTGTCTCTACCCCACCCCTCTTCCTCTGAGTCCTAGTTTGATTCTTCTGCCTAATCTTATTCTGTCTTGCCATAGGCCAAACCAACTTTATTATCAACTCATGAGAGAAATACATATTGATAGCATACAGAAGGACCATCCCACAGCAGTCAAGCCACATTCAGTGAGACAGACCACTTCTTATTGCCTGTAAGTCATGAATGTAGGACTCTCAGCTACTTCTCCAGCACCATATCTTCCTGCATACTACCATGTCCCACCAGGATGATAATGGTCTGAACCTCTGAAAATTTAAGCCACCCCAAATTGTTTTCCTTTATAAAAGTTGCTGTGGTCATGGTATCTCTTCCCAGCAATAAAAACTCTAAACAAGACAGAAGTTGGTACCAGGAGTGAGGTATTGCTGTGATAGACCTGAGCATGCTTTTGTTTGAAGGAATATGTGAAAGGTTTACAACAAGCCCCCACGGTCGGGCGTGTAAGCATATGCCTGGCGGACACTTCCGCCTAGCCAGTTCCAGGTCAGGATAGCCATGTCTGGGTCAGGGCATCTCGCGTGACCAGGATGCCCGGCGGACCTGGACACTTCCGCTAACAAGAGTTTTATTAAAGGTAAAGGGACAGAGAGTGAACAGGCCTGCGGGAAGCACGTGTGTAGAGAAGAAGGAACCGGGAACATGGCGCCAGATTTTAAAGGCTGGGCGTGGACAGATCAGCGTCACTACTACACGCAAGTGCATAGATCACATGGCCATGCTGTGCACCTACGTGGCCAATGGAACGTCACAGATCTTGGTCACGCGAGATGCCCTGACCCGGAAATGGCTATCCTGACCTGGAACTGGCTAGGCGGAAGTGTCCAGGTCTGCCAGGCATCCTGGTCACGCGAGATGCCCTGACCCGGAAATGGCTTTCCTGACCTGGACCTGGCTAGGCAGAAGTGTCTGCCAGGCATATGCGAACATGCCCGACCATGGGGGCTTGTTGTAAACCTTTCATCATGGATCTTGGAACTGTGGATTAGAAAAGCAGTTAAATGCATTAAGTGCTGCTTAATGGGCCATATTTATTGGTGAAAGTATTAAGGCAACTCCACATAGTTAAAAGGGAGGTTCATTTGGGGGTTTTACTTACAACAAGTAAAGGGATAGGTTACAGGAACCGGGAGAGGTGAAGTGAGGTCCAGTGGTGTTCTCTGGAGAACTCTGCTCAGTGTACCATCCAACATCCAGGATTACAAGGAACCAAGAGAGCAAAACATCCAGATCCTAGGTCTTAAAGACTCCACTCTTGGCCCCACCTCAGGGACAGGCCATAGGTAATCATGACAGTTACCAGAAACCTCAATGGGGGTACTAATTCCAGGTCAAAGCTGGAACAGCTACCCACGACACATACTAGAAGAAGCATGGAAGAGAGTGGGCTGAATGTGATTTGATTAACTGTGGGCAGCTGGCTCAAGAGGTTTCAGTGAAGAAGAATTTTGGTATGTTGCCCATAAATTGTTCTTGTGATGTTTTGGTGAAGAAAGTGGCTGCTTTTTGCCCTTGTCCAGAGTCTGCCTGAGGCTAAAGTGAAGAGATTTGGATTAATTCCATTGCCAAAACAACCTAGTATAGACTCTATCCTGTAGTTACTAGAGTTCATGCTTATAGAGATTTATAATGAAAAAGAACAATTTGAAGAGAAAAGGAGCACCAGGAAGTAGAATGGAGTTATATCCTGTGTTGAAGGAGATAGACAGATTAAGAAATGGAAGAAAGGAAATGGTGACTTCAGAGCAAGATCTCACCTAGGTAAGTTTCCAACTTGTGAAAAGCAATTACAGAAAAGTTTAGAGCCAGGTGTCCCTGGTATAATCCTTTAATCTCAGCATTCCAGAGGTAGAGGCTGGTGGATCTCTGAGTTTGAGGCCACCCTGGTCTGCACATCCAGGTTCAGGACAGTTAAGCTTAGGCAGTGAGTGTAACAATGGAAAACTGAAAGATGATGAGAACATAATTGAACAAGGGGGCCATGTTCCAGCCACAGCAGCAGAACTTGGTAGTTCCAGCTGCATGGTTCTGGAATTAAGGATAGAAGAAAGGGGCTATGGAATTTGCCTCCATGACTAAAGAAAGCCTCTGATGCCAGACATGTGTCAGAGGTGTCCCCAAATGGAGGCCCAGAGAGGCCATTGTGTGAAGCTGTGAAGGAGAAGTGTGAATTGCCTTGGAGACTCCAAAGTGTTAGAAATGCCAGAGTCATGGGCTACTTGCTGAAGAAAGCTACTAACAGGGAGTAGAATCAGCCCAAGAGAAAGAAGTATGTTAACCCTCAACAAAACTGAAAGGAGTTGGAGATCTGAAGAGCATATGACATTAGACATAGAGATATAGAGTTTGGAGTTTGCCTAGCTGGCTTTTGGTCTTGCTTTGGTCCAGTATTTCCTCACTATGCTTCCTTTTCTATGTTTTTAAAACAAAATGCATATCATGTGCCATTATATGTTGGAAGTGTGTGTAGCTAGAGTTTTCCTGCCTGGCCCACAGTCAGGATAAATCTCTGCCACCTGCCAGTCCCACAACTGCTCAGACCCGACCAAGTAAACACAGAAACTTATATTGGTTACAAACTGTATGGCCGTGGCAGGCTTCTTGCTAACTGTTCTTACAGCTTAAATTAATCCATTTCTATTAATCTATACCTTGCCACGTGGCTTGTGGCTTACCGGTACTTTACATCTTCCTTGTCCTGATGGCGGCTGGCAGTGTCTCCCTCACCCAGCTTCCTGTTCTCTCAATTCTCCTCTCTGTTAGTCCTGCCTATACTTCCTGCCTGGCCACTGACCAATCAGTGATTTATTCATTGACCAATCAGCAACACATTTGACATACAGACCATCCCACAGCACTTCCCCTTTTCTTTTCTTAAAAAGGAAGGTTTTAACCTTTACACATCTCCAAAGTCAGCTTGGTATATTTGGGAATTTGGGCGTAGCTTCTCTTACTACTTCCTGCTGGAGGGGGGCGCTGTATCTTATGGGGACACAAAGAATATTTTAGGGTTATGGAGTAGTCCATGAGGGTGTATCGTCTGAGCCAGTTGCCTTGAAACGGTTCTGGATGTTGGATCATCTGGGCCATGGTGTCATCGGAGACCTTTCAGGTGGTCTTGGCTGGTCAAACCTGATGTGTCTTAATCTGGAACAAATCCATAGCCTCTGGCTTTCTGTGGAAAGAAAAGCAGAGCCTTCTTTCCAAAGCAACATATCCTGACATCCAAATTTTGAAGTCAAGGTACCTTTAAAATATACATTTTGGCATGACTCAACAGCTTTTGTAATCAAATGTTTTTCTTCAGTTACGAATATCAAAGAGAACATAATCCAGATTTTCTGTGTGGTAGCCATCTTTACGTGGCTTATTTTTTTATATTAGCTTGAGCCTATTGCTTTGAACTGCAGCCTTCTAAGCCTGAAACGGCGCTGGCACTGCTGGCTCCGCCCACTTCAGCTTCCCAACATGGTGGTGATACGTTTTCTGCCAGCTCTGGGAGCCATCAACTCTCAGAAATAGTGGGTTTATGCTTCTATCAAAGCAGCGTGTAGCCCAGAAACCTCTTTTTTGTTTTGTTTTGTTTTGTACTAGCAAAGGCTAAATCCACCACACAGCTTAATGTGCCACTTGCAGAGGCCTCATTCCCACCATACTGCAGGTCGAGCCTGCACGCCAGGAACCCGCCAGTAGCTCAAACCCGCAGCTGCCACTCATTTGAGAGAGACAATTAGGAACTGTTTTTAGCTCCATTTTAGAATCTTTTTTCTCAGGTTTTAGGTGGAAACTCTTGCCACCCCGTTGGACGCCAAGTGTGTGATCTAGTTTATTTTTATTTTTATTTTATAAGGGATTACAGTTAAGAGATTGCATGAATCGCAGAAGAGATTTTGAACTTTGGACTTTAAAACATTGTTGAGACTGTGATAGACTATGGGGACTTTTGAAGTTGGACTAAATGCATTTTTACATGATGATATGGCTACAAGCCTTTGGGGGCCAGGAAATGGAATATGCTGGTTTGAAAAAAAATGGCCCCCAAATGTAGTAGCACTATTAGGAGGTATGACATTGTTGGAGTGTGTATGACCTTGTTGGGTGAAGTATGTCACTATGGAGATGGGTTTTGTGATCTCATATATGCTCAAGCCATGCCCAGTGTCCTGGACCACTTCCTGATGCCTGTGTGTCAAGATGACTTTGCTCCAGACTACTTCTTGTTGCCTGCAGGTCAAGATGTAAGAACCCTCAGCTCCTTCTCCAGCACCTTGTCTGCCTGCATATTGTCTTGCTTCCTGCCATGATGATCATGGACTAAACCCTCTGAACTGTAAATGAGCCATCCCAATTAAATGTTTTCTTTTTATAAGAGTTGCTGTGGTCAGGGTGTCTCTTGATGGCAATAGAAACTCTAAGGTACCAAGTTCACAATCACATCAAAAAATTGTGTATTTCTAATTACAAAAATATAATTGAGTCATTGTCTATCTGAAATATTACTTTGTTTAAAGTTCCACTTGAGAGTAGGTCACCAAAATACTTGCAGGTTCAGATCCTGATTAATTTTCCAATATTATCTGGGTGCTTGAGTAGGTCCCAGGTATTTCTGGTAACCTTAACTGGGACCACTGATGTGTTGTTAACCAAGAGTACCTGCTCCAGACTGGAGGAAAACACAGATTTATTTCTGAATTGATATAAACCAATTGTCATCATTTCCAAAGTTTGGAGAAACTTTGCATCTGAGATATTTTTGTTTGAATTGTGCTAAATATCTGATTGAGTGGAAGTTTGTGTTTCTTCATTTAAATTATAGCTATTCATCAAATATTGATTTTTGAGATACAGCTTGTATCTTAGTAAATAAAGCCCTTCTATTTCACATGCCCAGGATATTCAGAGTCTTGCTCGGGCATGAGGATTCATTTAAAACTATTTGTCACAATGTTCACTCTGGAATCAAAAACAGTTTTCATCTTTATTATTTCTTCACAAAAGACAAATTTTATTTTTCTGGACCAAAGTGCATGAATTATCAGCAAGTTGGGAGATGAATCATTGTTAAGACTGCAGTTGATCTGAATAAGTTTGTTTCAAATGCCAAATGCCATTATAAATAGATGCATTGGAACTCTTTCCTACTGTTTGTCTTATTTGTATAGTGGCGAAGGCAGCATCTCTTGATGATAGCAGCAATCCAGTTCCATCTGAGTGAATGCCTTTCAACTAATTCAAACTCCTCGACCTTGTAAATATACTCAATAATCATTCATGCTATGATATTAGTGCCTAGAAACTCTGATAATACTTGTATATAGGCAAAATTTATTTATTCTTTTACATTTAAATTTATTGTCCATTAGCCAAGGAGCTATTGACAGTTGGTGGTGGGTTAGGGAATACTGTGGGATGGTCTGTATGTCAAATGTGTTGCTGATTGGTCAATGAATAAATCACTGATTGGTCAGTGGCCAGGCAGGAAGTATAGGCGGGACAAGGAGGAGAATAGAGCTGGGAAGTGGAAGGCTGAGTCAGGGAGACACTGCCAGCCGCCATGATGACAAGCTGCATGTGAAGATGCCGGTAAGCCACGGGCCATGTGGCAAGGTATAGATTAATAGAAATGGATTAATTTAAGCTGTAAGAACAGTTAGCAAGAAGCCTGCCACGGCCATACAGTTTGTAACCAATATAAGTCTCTGTGTTTACTTGATCGGGTTTGAGTGGCTTGGGACTGGTGGGTAAGAGAGATTTGTCCTGACTGTGGGCCAGGCAGGAAAACTCTAGCTACAAATGGCGCCCATATACCAAGCTGACTTTGGAGATGTGTAAAGGTTAAAACCTTCCTTTTTAAGAAAAGAAAAGGGGAGGTACTGTGGGATGGTCTGTATGTCAAATGTGTTGCTGATTGGTCAATGAATAAATCACTGATTGGTCAGTGGCCAGGCAGGAAGTATAGGCGGGACAAGGAGGAGAATAGAGCTGGGAAGTGGAAGGCTGAGTCAGGGAGACACTGCCAGTCGCCATGATGACAAGCTGCATGTGAAGATGCCAGTAAGCCACGGGCCATGTGGCAAGGTATAGATTAATAGAAATGGATTAATTTAAGCTGTAAGAACAGTTAGCAAGAAGCCTGCCACGGCCATACAGTTTGTAACCAATATAAGTCTCTGTGTTTACTTGATCGGGTTTGAGCGGCTTGGGACTGGTGGGTAAGAGAGATTTGTCCTGACTGTGGGCCAGGCAGGAAAACTCTAGCTACAAGGGAAGGAATGTGATCGTCACTTTTAAAATTTTTGAGTATGTGGCCTCTAGTACATTGTCCATGCTCTAATGGATGACTCCATGCCCATGAGTGTGTAGGCAATGGGGATAAAATTGGGTACAGTGGAATAAAATAAAATGTAATGAATAAATAAGTATATAATGCACATGAAGTTGGAAGGGGGCCTATTGAAGATTACTAGGGAGAGATAAAGGAGTGGATATGATCATAATTCATTATATATATGTATAAAATTGTAAAAGAATAATTTTTAAAAGATAAAAAATAAAAAAATAATCTTAGATACCCAATACACCAAGGTTTTCATCCCTACTTTGCCTCAAGCACATGTAGATTTTTCAGTTTTCTTTTTAAACAAAACCAAGTCTTTCAGAATGCTATGCAATGTATTTTGATCATCTTCATTCCTGACTCCTCTACCTGACTCCTCCCACACACCCACCATACTTCCCTACTTGCACCCACCCAACTTCATTTTCTTTTTTATTTGTGTTTCTTGTTTTTATTTATTTATGTTTTAATAATCCCTGGAGTCATTTGTGCTACCCATATACATTTTGATAAGGCTGTGTACTGTAACAACACCCTTAAAGTAGTTTTAACTCTCCTTCTTCCAGAAGCCATCCAATGTCTACAGTTCCTCAGTTAACAATGGGGCTTTGTGTGTGTGTGTGTGTGTGTGTGTGTGTGTGTGTGTGTGTGTGTCTGTCTGTCTGTGCACATGAGTACAGATGTCCACACAGGCCAGAGGTACTGGATTCTCCTGGAGACAAAGTTGTAGGTAGTTATAAGGCACTTCATTTAAATGCTGGGAATTGAAGTAGGTCCTCTATAGGAGTGGTATGTATTCTTCACCACCAAGCCACCTCTCAAGCAACATATCCCATTTTCCCATTGCACTGTTTCCTCATTCCTAAATTGCAGAACTCATTTGGAGGAAAATATCAACTCTGGCTTTCAGCTGAATCATCCCAAGCCCTGTTAGTGGTAAAGGCTGAGTTAACTGACTCTCAGGCTCATTTCTTCAGGGTATTTGGGTAAGAAATCATGGTTAAGGCCTTTTCTATTTCTAATACTTTTTTAATTCTATGGTTGGTTAAATAAATGGTAATCTTCAGACTGATAGTGTTATAACTGGAATATTTTCATTTATTCGTTATGTCTTTCACATCATGCCTTCTGATCCAATCCATCTCCCTCCCCATGCCAAACAAAATAAAATTTAGGAGAAAAAAAAGAAAAGAAAGGAAGAAAAGAAAAGAAAAAAGGAGAAAGGGGAAATCTCATCATGGAAGCTGCAGTGTGACCCAGTGAGTCACACAGTAAAACCCTTTATTCATATATTTTTAGATGCAGGCATATATTGAAAAGAATAATTGGTCTGATTCAAGGTCCCTTGTCTCTGCTGCACCATCAATGCTGGGCTTTTCCTGGATATTCTATTGCTGCCCTGTGTCATCGAGATCCTGCAGTCCTGGGTTTATAGTACTGACACACATACCCCCACTCCCCATTCTCCAGCGGGTCACAGATGGGGTGGATGTTGGGGTGAGCAAACACACAACCCTGGCTCTGAGCCTGGGTACCTGCAGAGATGGTCAGCTCCCCTACACCCCAGCCCCACCTTCACTACCAGGGTGGACCCTATAGGAACATCCTGGGCAGTTTACCCCTATAGGGATGAGAAAGATGCAGGGCCAGTTCTCTGGCTTCTGAGTTCTCAGGGTTGATTCTCCCAAACCCACACCTTCAGGGACAGCTCTACTATGTTGCCCAGGCAAGATGTAGAGGCCACTTTCTTGAGTGCTGCAGTTGATGAGGAGCAGAACAACTCTCAGGTCTTATGACCTCAGAGCCAGCTCTCCCACCTGCCTCAGCATTGATGGGGGCAGGGACATCTCTTCCAGACCATTCCACCTCAAGACCGATGAGTAACGAGGATAGCTCTCCCAGGCTCACAATTTCAGGGCTGGCTTACCCACACCTCTGCCAACAGGGTTGGCTCTCTTGGGTTACCTAGGCAAAGTACAGGGCCTGCTCTCCCAAGTGTTGTAGCTGGTGGAGGCAGGGACAGCTCTCCCCCTCTTATGACCTCAGGGCCAGCTCTCCCACCTGCCTCAGGCATTGAATGGGGGTGGGCATCTCTCCCTGGCCCATGCTGCCACAAGACAAATGAGTAATGAGGATGCTTTCCCATGCTCACATATCACCACTGGTTCACCCACACTTCCACCAACAGGGTCAGCTCTATTGTGCTGCCCAGGCAAGGTGTAGAGTCTGCCCTCCCAAGTTATAACTGGGAGATATTTAAATCAAAATTGTGTTTATGGGCCTGAAAGCTGGCTCACTGGGTATGAAGGTTTGAATTAAGAATGGCCCCCATAGGTTCATGCATTTGAATGCTTAGTCTCCAGGGAGTGGCACTGTTTGAAAAGGATTAGAAAGTGTGGCCTTGTTGGAGTAGGTATGGCTATTTTGAAGAACAACAGAACATTGACTAAGACCGTGGGTAAAGGTGCTTGGTACTAAACCATTAGATCAGAATTTGATCCTGGGCCTCACATGTCAAGAGGAGAGAAAAGACTCCCACAAGTTTTCCTGTGACTTCCACATTGCATCCCATGGCTTGCTTACACACACTAAATAACCCACTAAATACATGTATAGAAAATGAAAAGCAAAGGTTTTTTGATGAGAGGTGAGAACTATATTTATCTGTGGGGATAAGGAGGATTTTCAGGGTGAAGTTAGAAGAGTACAATTGGTCATAATACAGAGATTAGTGGATTGTGGGGAGCTCAGTCAAAACATACGCATCTAAATCACAACTTCTGCAACTGAGGCTCAGACAACATCACAGAAAGAGGCCTAGAAAGATTATAAAAGAAAACTCGAAGTTATCTGTGGGATTTTTATGTCCCAGAAATGACCAGAATTATAAAACGAATTGCTAAACGGTCTTATTAATAAAAACCTGGAGCCAGATATTGGGGTAAAAACTGAGAGATCAGAAAAGCAGAAAGAAGCCAGCCAAGTTCTTACCACTTGAGACCTCAGCCAAAGAGACCTACTTCCTATACATCCATGCCTATATGCCTTTTTGTTCTGAATCTCACTTCCTCTCTCTGCCCAGCTACATCACTTTCTGTCTGTCTGTACAGACCTCCAGACCTCTATGGTTAGTGCTGGGATTAAAGATGTGTGTCACCATGCCTGGCTCTGTTCCCGAGTGTGGCCTTGAACTCACAGAGATCCAGATGGATCTCTGCCTCCCGAATGCTAGGATTAAAGGTGTGTGCTACCATTGCCTGACTTCTATGTTTAATATAGTGGCTGGCTTTTTCCTCTGATCCTCAGATAAGCCTTATTAGGGTGCACAATATATTGGGGGACACAATATATCACCACATAGAATGCTACACCTATGATACCTCAACAATATGGCTGCCCATAAAAGAACTAAGAAATGGCAATATCAACAGACATACTAATATGTAAGGGGAAATCTCATATGATTCCCAACCAAAGACCTACAGGCAACTAATGACTGTTGAGAGAAGGAAAATTAGCCTCTCGTAGGGATGAGTCTCTAAGTTGATTGTCTAATATCAGGTAGTCAACTCTGAAGTCATACACATAGAAGCCTCACTAAATGGACTCAGCAGGTTGTGTGTTTAGACTTGTGCATATGTATTGTGAAGGGGCCCAAGACAGCTTGACCACACAGCTTCTGGCAGGCAACACCTGGACCCAGGAAAAGCTAAAGCTGACCCAACCCAGGGAGGCCTGCATCTAAGGGGAAATACCTGACATTCCAAATATTCCCTATACCTCCAAATCCCCTCACCCCAACCTCTGCTATGATTAAAAACCCCACCCTGTCTGGGCTCTGGGCTCTCTGCTCTCACTGGTGCATCAAACAGGGAGTCCAAGCTCTGAGCTTGAAAATAAAGGCTCTTTGCTTTTACATATGGGATTTGGTCTCCATGGTGGCCTTTTAGGGGTCCCCACAATCTGGACAAAACAGTATATATGTGACAATAATGAATAAAAAGAGCCCATAAATTTGAGAGGAAGTGGGGAATATGGAAAAGATTGGACGTAGAGGACATGGGAGGGTTAGAGGGAGTAGACATGAGAGGAGTTAGAGGGAGGAAAGCAAGGAGAGAAGTGATATAATTGTATTTTAATTAAAAGTTAAATATATTCATGAGACTTGGAACTATAGCTCTGTTGCACAGTGTATTCTTAGCATGTTTGAGGCCCTGAGTCTAAACCTCAGCACATTAATAATAATGACAATACATTTTCCTACAAATCAGATTGAAAACAAAATATAAGTTGATATTTCATATGTGGCATTTTATTGCATTACCTTCCTTTTCTTCTATTTCTTATTCTATCCTTTCCATTATTTTCTTTGATTTTATTTAGGTATTTCACATTCCCTAAAGAAATATGGCCTACTCATAATGTTAGCAAGGGCTGTAACTCATACATTTCAGTTTTTATGATCACTGCTACTTGAATTATTCCTCATACAAATTTCAGTGTTTTAATATTTCAAATACTAATAATGTTTTTAAATAAACAAATAAATGAATGAATAACTAAATAAATGCAATTGCTTATTTTGCTTTCATTTGTATATAGGATTTCACACTTCAGGACCAGGGTTAGAGACTCCAAATGAATAGTTAACTCTAATATGAAACAGAATTGTTCATGAACCTATTTTTACTGTTTAAAATTTATTTCTCTCATAGTTGTTCTAATCTCCAGCTAAAAAGGCAGAGGAAATACCAGATCATGAATTATGTCTGATAGAAATCTAACATTTAAGACACAAGCACCAAATACAGGTTTTAAATAAATACATAAGGAATATGTGGATGGTAACTGGAATGAGTGGTGCAGAGGAACTACTGAGCCAGATGTGGGTAGAAAGAAAGGTTTATTGCAGACCAAACTGCCAAGGCTACCTTGGGAGTGGGGGAGGGCAGGGGGAGGCAAAGAGAATAACAAAATGGCGGCAAAGCAAACAGTTTTTATATCACAGTCATCAGGTTGAACATCTGAGCAGATTACAGGCTGTCTGTGGATGTGCAACACCCTCTCCCCTCAGTTGACCATTTGGGGAAGTAAAAGGTGGTTCCTGGAGATGGTTCCTAGTAAACAACAGAAGTGAATTTTAGGCTTATTTATCCAATTACAATCCTTTTGTTTACATGATCAAAGTCCCTCTGTTTAGGACAATGTCACAAGCATAGCCATGGGGGTTGGGGAGCTTTGGATCTAACAATAATTACCATTTTAAGTTTTCAGGGAAAGTAGAAGCAAAAAACAAACAAACAGAGCAGACTTTAAAATGAAAGAAAAGTAATTTCAGGGAAATAATGTTTATCTTCAAAGTCCCTAAAATTAAGGTAAACAGTCTCCTTGTTGCTGTGGAACAATCTTTGTACACTGTAAATATGTATTGATCTCATTGTTAATAAAAAAATTGATTGGCTGATGGCTAGGCAGGAATTTGGAGGCAGAGAGAATAATGGGAAGAAGGAGGGTGGAGTCACAGGACTCACCAGGAGATGCAGATGGAGCAAAGCATGCTGGAGGACAGGTTACCAGGAGCCAGGTGGCAGCATGTAGATAAATAGAAATGGGTTAATTTAAGTTGTAAGAGTTAGTTAGTAATAAGCCTAAGCTATTGGCCAAGTGTTTATAATTAATATTGAGTCTCTGTGTATATTATTTGGGAACTGTCAGGCAGGAAAGAAAAATCTGCCTAGTCCCTGTTTTTCTGGAAACGGCTTGAAAAAGTTTTGTCATACAATATAACCAACGCTGTCATATTTTATGATAAAAGAGGCCAAAATGAAGTGATGCTTGAGTCACTAAATGATGGACACAGCATTTATGGAAGTTTGGGGACTAAAACATTATAAGATGGCTCAAATGTAGAACTTCATATATCAATCGTTCATTTCACAATTTTCTATCTCCTTCCATGCACTTTTTACATTTCTATTAAGACTGAATCATGATTCTCAAGAAAGAATAAGCTTACTCTGTTGGTTCTTACTCAAAATCAACATTCAACAAGCCAAAGTAGGGTTTAAAACATAGATGCTACAGTGTTTCAAATAACCTGATAACTCACACCAGGCACATCACTCTTCAGACCTTAATGTTTTCAGGTCTTGTTCAATGGGCAACGTTTGTGTGTATTCCAGGCTCTTGGCATCCTTGCAGTAGAGTAAAAGCTTCTTTTTCACAGTTGAGTATCCTACTGATGGAATCCCTTTTGGTCCATTGACTTCTGGGAATGTGGTTTTTCCAGAAAGATGACACTCATGAGTATGCAAATTTGTACTGACATCGGGGTGGTTTGCTTTCTTTATTGCTTACACAATCATATCTTGTACACTCTTTTCGAATCTCAACAATGCATCACATGCATTTCGATTCTTCTGCAATAAGTCAGGGTCATTCTAAGCTTGGAAAAAACTTAGTTGGTCATTTTCCATTCACCTCAGGGTGGCAGCAATTTAAACTTGGAAGTGGGTTTTACTTTGTAACGCTCCAGACCACTGGGTACAGCTACGTGATCCAATAATGTGGTGAGTTTCACATTGCACTGTTCAACTTTAGTCTTATTTAAAAAGGTCTCTGGGTGATAGCCATCTGCCAAAGCCGTGACAGAATGGTGCTGTTCTGGAACCCTGCACAGAGGTGTCAGCCAGTGTAAAATGGCACCTTTAGCTACTCTTTGAGCCAAGTACTGAAATCATATTTTAGGCCTCAAAGTGACTGCCATTTTGCTATTATGTCCCATAAAATATTCTTCTCCCTATTCAGGTAACATCAATATAGCTCAGAAACAAACTGGAAATTGCTTCTCACTTTTTCATATAATAATTATCACCACACCGAACACACTGCTGTAAAGCCATGAAGAGACTTTTAAATTGTAATCTATACTCTTCATCCTATGTTCCAGCTTATAGATATTGTTTCCATATTTCAGGAATATGAGAACGAACTTCAGACACTGGGATGGATAAATGGTTGAAGTTGTTGGTTCCTACAAGCAAGGGGAGTAGGAATTATGATCCTCAGAACCTAAATACATACAAGTGAATGTGGTGGCCCTACAGAGCTGGATACCAAAGTTCCCCAGAGCAAACAGAACAGCCTGATCTATAAGCTCTGAAATTGATTGGGAAACCTTGTCTCAGTGAAAAAGGTCAAGGAGCAAACAAGGCAGAGCCCAGACATTTATCTCATTCCACTACATGCACACACATGTACATACACACAGGTATAGCACATACATATGCATGTGTGTCTACCTAAATGCAAGGACACACCACACACACACACACACACACACACACACACACACACAGAGAGAGAGAGAGAGAGAGAGAGAGAGAGAGAGAGAGAGAGAGAGAGAGAGAGAGAAGAGAGAGGAACAAAGTTGCTCTAATCCTGATTGGGAAGGAAGTAATCTCGATGCTGAAATCCTGTATCTGCAGCTGATTCTATTAGCATGTCTGATGACTTCATAAATTCTACATTCTGAACTGCAGGGACAAACTACTGCGTAAGCAGTGTAATGGTTGAGGAGCAAGTGGAACTGTGTGTCAGGCTGGGAGGGCTGGAAGGAAGGCCAGGCTTCATTACCAGAGCTGCTAATGCTTCATAAAGAACAAAGAGTCATGCTGAGCATAAATGAGAAAATGAAATCAGCAATTTTCATTAAGTTGAATTCTTAAATTCCTCGTTGGCAACGCTTGGTCAGCACCATAGAAATTTTAGATTAGATTGTTAACTGGGTTGTGTGTGTGTGTGTGTGGGGGGGTGGTGGTCTATCCTGTACATTTCAGAACCTTAACAGAAGCCTTGATTCTTCGTATGGGTTCCAAGACCTATATCCTATCCCCTGTGACAAGGTTCTCTGCTTCTTTCTGTGTCTCTTTCTCTCTCTCTCTGTTCTTTTGTATACAATGGAATTATCCCCAATTTTTTTAAAGTCACTCTTGATTTAAAAAAGTTTTATTTGCTTCAGTAAAAGTTTCTTCTGCATAAAATTTATGTTCAAATCATTTAAGCTATTAAAAGCAAAGAAAGATGACTAGAGTTATCAATGTCAATTCAACTTAACGAACTATCCATTTAGATTCACCTTTCAGTATTTGTAGTTAAAGAACCATGAGTGAATACAAATATAAGCAACAAAAGACTGCAAAGCATTTGAGATGCCCTTTAGAGGCTTCACAAACAGATCACTGAGTAAAGGAGAAATCTTTAGGATTCAATATCGTTCAGAGAATAATGCTTCCTCAAATTTTGGGAGTGTTAGTCTCTCCTTAGCAATGAAAAAAAAATTATCATACAAAACTCATCTTTTATTTAGGCATTTACTTTTTGAATGACCATTTGTTGTTTAAAAGCACTATCTCCTTCACATAAACACTTAAAATGTAAAGCTACTTTGGAACATTCATGAGCTTGGAGGTACTATGTCACAAAATCTGGGGGTCTATCACTGCAGCCCTTTCTGTATAAGCCAAAGTCAGATATGCAAGGTCATTTATACTGATAAATAACTTTAAAAAATGTCTACTGTTTTATGATTTGGCCAGTATCAACCTTCCCAGTTTGGTGGTGATTTTTATGGTAAGACAGTTTTCTTAGACATGAACCATCCCAAAATGAACAAGGACAAATATCACTTTTTAATCCAGCTAAAAGTAACATCTAAAGAAAACAGCTTCATTGTGTGTTTTCTTAGGGACAGGGGATGTCTAAGACAGCTGCTGTCTTTTGTATACTAGCATTTTGTCATTTTTCTGGGTGCTAGTCATTAAATAATTCGCCTTCCTTTTTTGTTAGTTTAAAATAGAGGTCAAGTTGAGGGTGTAGCTTGAGGGTACTTGCCTAATACATATGAAGTCCTAGGTTCAATACCTGAGTAAAAACTGGACATGGTAGTGCATACCTACAATCCCAGCACTATGAATATGAAAACTGGATCAGAACTCAAGGTTATTCTTAACTACGTAGAAAATTCTTCGCCACCTTGGAAAACATGAGACTCTGTCTCAAAAACAAATAGATGGATGGCCAAATAAACAACAACAAAACCTAAGTTTTATTTTCATAAGAGCTTGTCAAGAATACCAAATAATCACTTTAACCCAAGATAGAACATTCTAGGAAATACGTCACACACTGTTGAGGCTAGAAATGATCGATAAGATACATTTCTTTCATTTCTCCAATGTCTCTAAGTGCATAAGTCTTTGATGTGGTTCGAAGTGAATGCTCAAGAATTTGATCAAATAATGCATTCTCTCTAACTGACCATCTCTGAGTATAGAAAAACAGAGATTGCCAAGCTGTTAGCCATCCACCACTATATCAATGGAGTGTGCTGTGGGATGGTCTGTATGTCAAATGTGTTGCTGATTGGTCAATAAATAAATCACTGATTGGCCAGTGGCCAGGCAGAAAGTATAGGCGGGACTAACAGAGAGGAGAACTGAGAGAACAGGAAGGCAGAGGAGAGACACTGCCAGCCGCCATGATGAGAAACAGCATGTGAAGATGCTGGAAGTCATGAGCCATGTGGCAAGGTATAGATTAATAGAAATGGATTAATTTAAGCTGTAAGAACAGTTAGCAAGAAGCCTGCCACGGCCATACAGTTTGTAAGCAATATAAGTCTCTGTGTTTACGTGGTTGGGTCTGAGGGGCTATGGGACTGGCAGGTGAGAGAGATTTGTCCTGACTGTGGGCCAGGCAGGAAAACTCTAGCTACAGAGTGATACTCTGAAACATAGGGGTTAGCTGAGGGAAGATTTGGTCCTTCAGTGGAATGACCAATGGAGTATCCCCCAATGGGCCTATGCAGTATGTGTGTACTATGTCCTCTGTCTAGAGTTTTCAATAAGCAAAGGCAATGGCCATAGTAACTTGTACAGGCAAACCCATCACTCAGGAGGTTGAAACTGGAGGACCATGAGCTCAAGCCTAGGCTAGGTTTCACAGTGCACTCAAGGTCTGCCTGAGCTGTATAGTGAGACCTATCTCAAACAAAATAAACTAAGTCAAAAATAACCCGATGCTGTAAGGTAAACAGAGGCATCCTTATCCTTAGGCTATTAAAATGAAGAAATGATGAAATACTTACATAATTAAAAAACAAGCTATGGAGAAATATCAGACAATGTATCACATATTGAAAGTATTCCTTACTAGGATGCCCAGGGAAGATTATTGAAAGAGCTAACTTTCATAAATGAACAAGACTCAGAAGTGTTTATGCAGAAACTGAGGGAAGAGCATGAATAACTGGAAGGTATTTGTGAAAAAGAGAAGAAATTTAGCTCAGAAGTTAACAAAGAACAAAAGATCAAAAAACAAACACAAAACTGAAACTTTAGACAAAATCCTGTTTTACTGGAGCATAACCACCTGCCATCTTATTTACATACTGTTTGTGACTGCTTTTCCAAAACTGAGCCCTATAACTATCCAGCCAGAAAAGCCTAACAACTGGGTACATTGTATGAGATGGGTGATGTCGTTCTGCATGCTGTGAATTTGTGTTGCTCTGACTGGTTGATAAATAAAGCTGTTTGGCCAATGGTGAGGCAGAATAAGGTTAGGTGGGACATTCTAACGAGAGAGAGAGGAAGAAAAAGAGAGAGCAGAGGAGACGCTGCCAGTCGTCACCATGAGAAGCAAAATGTAAAGGTACCGGTAAGCCATGAGCCATGTGGCAAAGCATAAATTTATAGAAATGGGTTAATTTAAGATGTAAGAGCTAGCTAGCAAGAAGCCTGAGCCATTAGGCCATACAGTTAGTAATTAATGTAAACCTCTGTGTGTTCATTTGGGTCTGAGCGGCTGCAGGACCATGGGGCTGTGGGAGCCGGCCAGGACCAAGAAAACTTCAGCTACAGTTGTACACACAATTTGCCAACCTTTAACTAGCAATATATTATGGAGATAGCTTACGATTAGCCTGGAAAACTCATGTGTGCATGATAATGTCTCTTCACCAGTAAATGCAAAGGCAGTGTTTAATATTTTAAGTCGCAGTGAAGCACAGAGAATCAGATGAATGGTTAGATGTAAACCTTACTAATAATAGTGTAACCATAGTATGCTGCAAAAAAGTACTGTGCTATACACATCAGCATGCAGAAAGATCACCAGCAAGACTGACACATGAATGTTCTCACGCACACCTCACAGATGCTACTTCAGACTTGGGGTCATTCTTCTGTTGTTTGTTCTTGAAATCAAGACTTCTAGAAAAGTGGAATGAAATTTCTATTGAATGAGTGGCTGGTCTTAAAAAGTACTATAGTCGTTCATGGAAACACAAGTAGCTATTAGGTATTGGTTGGGCTTGCTACCAACATTTCAGATTGAGAACTAGAGTTCAAACAAATGATTCTTATCTCTTATAGGCTTCCGTTTTCCTTTGACTCAGATTCCATGCCTAGCATCTCTTAAGCAACGAGAGATGGGAGACCTTGTCTGTATTCACTGCTTCTACCAACTGCCAAAGTCAAGTGGCAGAGACTGTCTTTGTGAAGGCAACTGAGAGATATAGAATAGAAGCCATGTGGGGCAAAGCAGCACAGGGAATCATGGCTCAGCAGGGAAAGAGGAACTTCAAATGGGCAAATTCCCTTACGTTTTAGTAAATTTCCGTTCAAAGCATATATAGATAGATTGATATAGATATAGATAGAGAGAAATAAAGATAAATATAGGTATAGGTATAAATAGAGATATATAAATACAGGTATAGATATAGATAGATATAGATGATAGAGATATAATTATAGATATATCTCCAGACAAAACCCTGAGAAGAGACCCATATACCAAGCCCAGGAATGGGACGCTGATTGTCTGGTTTAAATGTAGGGCTGAGAAAAGGAAGGGAGTTGGAATATGCCTTTGAAAAATTGCTATGGTAAGATAGGCAGTGCATGGAAGAGAGTTGAGGATTGGAAGGAATCTATGGAAAGGAGAGGAAACCACAGCTTAGAATGCTTTCCTTTGTAGAAGGTGAGAGGGATGTGGTATCACCTGGGAATCAAAGAAAATCAGAAAAAGAAGAATTCATGGGAAATCAGTAGTTGCTTTGGAAATAAACCCTGAAAGACTGGTTACATGTGGGAGAAAGTTCTGCAGTAATGTGCAAGCTGGTGTGAACACCACATTCTCCTGCATGACCCTTTTCCTGGTGACTTCATTCTAACTTACTCTAATTGATCTGAGCCTTTTTTACTTTAAACAGGTACGCTGCAAGGTATCAGCTACTTAATAATGCTGCTAATTTGTAAAGAACGGAAAGAAATGTTAACATTTTAATTTCTCTTTTTAAAAGCCATTTCCAACACAGGAGTTGATGCTCTAGACTCTCCCACATGTGAACTACAAAGATTTGTCTGCATTTTACCAAGGTTTTTAGCAGCGTTTACCAAGAGGTAAAAGGACCAGGTCAAAAGGTAGTGTGTGGTTTTCTGGTCATGATGAAATAACCGACAGAATGACCTAACTGGAGGAGTTATTTATTTTGGCTCACTGTCTCACGAGTTTCATCCCAGAGTCTTTGGTTCTGCTGATTCCAGGCTCACAGTAAGACAGAATATCACAGCAGAGGGACTGTGTGCAGGATGAGGCTGTTCAGCTTAAAATAGATGTTAGGGGAAGGAGGGAGAAGAGAAAAGAGAGACACGAAAGAAGAGGACAGAGGATTTGGAAGATATTTCTGGACAAGGAATAGTCCCAAAGGACACTACCTTGCTTGCCTACTTACTCTATCTAGGCCCCATCTCCTAAAGTTTCCAGAACCTCTAAGACTGCCATCACCAGCTGGGGACCAAATGTTCAATACATCAGCCTCTTTGAAGACATCTATCTACACCATAACAAAGAGTAACTGTATACCATTTTACTACATATTTTTATTCTTTTCTATGAGGTTGCATCCATAGCATTATCTGCTGTATTTACAAAACCTCATCAATATGGTGTTTTACAAAATTCTTAGACCATTGCCAATCAGAAATATGAAAATGCATTTTAGTGTGGGCTTAATTCATATTGTTCTTACTATAGTAAAATTGAGATTATTTTCCTGTATTTGTGAGTGCTGTCTCTATGGACTGTTCCAACATCTAGCTCAATTATCTGTATAATGTCTTCACACCTTGGGGCCTATTTCACACCTGATTTGGATGTCCTGATGCATGCTAAACGTAGTCATGCACACATGTTCCCATTCCAAGTACAAGACTCTTCTTCATCTCTCTCCTTTTACCCCCTGGGTATTGCATTTATCCCCTTGCCTCCATCTGCTCTATCTACTGGTCCCTCAGAGGGAATGGTCCTTCCCTTGTAGATCAGCTCAATTAGAATGATCTGGAGCTAGTGACGCTGAGCTCTGCCTTGAGGAAGTGTTGGACACAAGTGCAGCTAACACTTTCTTGCCTTTGAATTTAGTATAACATCTACATTGTTGTAAGTTATAATGAGCATGCATTACCTTTATAATTTAAAATGAGCAAACCAAGAGGAAAATAAAATCACCACTCTCCTTTTGAAGCCTTGCTTTTTACCTGACCAGAGATTTAAATAAGGCATACTCTGAATCCTCCATGCTATGTACCGATCTGTACTAGTCAGCTCAGGCTTTTATGACAAGATACTGCAAAGTGGGTGGCTTAAACATCAGAACTTTCCTCACAGCACCAGAGCAGACAATTTTAAGATCCCTGTGTATGGTAATTTGAATGTAATTGGCCCCCATAAGCTCATAGGGAGTGGCATTTTAGGAGGTGTGGCTTTGTTACAATGGGTATGGCTTTGTTAGAGGAAATGTGTTGCTGTGGGCTGGGCTTTGAGGTCTTCTATATGCTCAAGCCAAGGCCTGTGCCTTAGTTTACTTCTTGCTGCCTGTAGATCAAGATGAAGGATTCTCAGCTCCTTCTTCAGCACCATGCCTGTCTACATGCCACCATTTTTTTTTTTACCACCATGATGATAATGGACTCAACGTCTGTAGCTGTAAGTTACCCCATTAAATGTTTTCCTTTATAACAGTTGCCATGGTCATGGTGTCTCTTTACAACAATAAAAACTTTAACTAAGACACTGTAGTAGTATGGTTGCTTTCAGGTAGGCCTTCTCTTTCTGGCTTGTAGATAATAGATAATGATTTTCTTTCTGTTATGCCTCCTGTTGCTTTCCCTCTTTGTGTGTTGGTGGGGTGGGGGATGGGGGTTATGGTGGCTCCTGTCTTTAGTCCCAGAGGCAGATGTACATCTGATAGAGGCCAGCCTGGCCTACAAAGCAAGTTCTAGGTAAAATGGGGTTTATACAATGAAACCCTCCTGCAAAAGCAAAACCAAACAAGAAAGAAACAAAATCACCAGTGTGACAGAATTAGGATGCCACTCCTAAGACCTCATTTTAATTTAATCACATCCCAGCAGGTCTTATCTCCAAAACAGTGACATTAGGAGTTAGGGCTTCAAGATATGAATTTTATAAAACTCAATTCATAACGATTGTTGATCCAGTCATACCCATTCACTCATCCGACCACCCATCTTCTATCCTTGTAATTATACTTGGGTGTGTGTAATGCTCTAGGTAAATGTATAAAACTGCTTATAATTAGTCTTTCCTTTTGTATTTTCTCTCTTTCATTGTAGGCATTATATCTTCATCACTTTTAGTGACAAGAGTCCAGTTCATAATAGATGCTCCACAATTATTTTCTAAGCAGTGAGCCAGATGCTGGCCTTTGGCATGTTGTCCTGTGAATATTGTGTGCGTTTCTTCCTTCTCTCCTGAAGAATTAAACAAAGGAAGACTCCTTCATCTTCACTGATACAAACCCATGCAGTTTTTTTTTTCTGACATAACCAGGCAAGGCAAACATGAAAAGTAAAGAGATTAGTTTAATGTAGAAAGCAGTATTAAGTATTCATATAAAATTTTAAGAGTGCATGAATATATGAATTTCATTAACGGTTCTCTATTGGTTAGCTTGGAAGTTTAAATAGTTTTGAAAATTCTCTAAACGTATTACCATATTATAGTTTATAAAATAATCACTTTTATTGCTTTCATCGTGCTGTTTATATGCTGAGAGAGAAATGTATGGACAGCTGAGGTGTTTATAATTTATGAGCAATTTCAACTTTCTTAAAATTATTGGAACATTTACCTAGGCTTTTAAAGTTTGCTTTAGCAAGGAGCGAGAGCCACAATAGGCAGAACAGTGTACTCTACTCCACCAGTATGCAATGGGAAGCTGATTTCTGGCATTCTCAAGTTCACTAGGGGGTGGAAGGTGGGCAAGAGTTCATCAAACATGATATTGCCATTTGAATCTCCCATGTGTGAGACATCTGTCCTGGAATCAGAATGACATCTGATCAGACTCCCAATGGAAGAACCATCTGTGAAAACAGTTAAGAAAGTAAGAATTTAGGGTATGATCCTTGGGATACCCCTCAATTTCTTTACTAGTGGGAGAAGAATTTTGGATGATAGAAGGTACTCTACAGTGTGGATTTCATGGTAGGGAGGGTGTTCTGGGAGAATTTTGCAAAATGCTAAATTTGTAAGACTAATGTCTTAGAGATAGACAACTTCAATGGTTTCCTCAGTCCTTGGACAAAGTTTATCAGAGGAAATTCACATATTATGACCAGACATCTTCTCATCCCTGATATTCAGGCAAGAATGAGTGTGCCTGGCTGATCTTTCAGAAGCTGGTCCTAATGCAATGAGAATAGTATGGGATTTGGAATCAGTCATTCAAGAACTCACATACCATATCTCTTACCACCAGCTGCAGGTGCTTCAGTAATCTAATTAATTTTCCTGAACATAACAGGGTTCAAGCATTTATTCTTGTAATATTTGACAAATTAAATTTGATCAACTACTTGAAGAGTACTACATAATATCTTGCTAATCAATGACATTTCTTTTGTCTTTATTAATTCTTTATTTTTTGTGTGTGTATCTTTTTTCCTGTTATCAGGTTAGGATGCTTTTATGGTGCAGCCAGATGTTTTCTCATTTTTTTTGCAAGGCTTTGAGTATCTGTAAGCTTATTTGTAGGACATCATCATCATCTAGCATCTCTCATTTAAGATTCCTTCATTTCTTTTTATGAAGGCTTCTAGTACCTCTCTGTATCTCTTTTCTTACTTTCCTGTGCCCATGACCCTGAGATCCAGGTCATTGCTAATTAGTTAAATGTAATTACAAAGTAGCAGGAAGTGTTTTGCCATTTTGTGGGTGTATGAATTTGTCTTCTTTATATCTACCTGAAGTATTTAACTATTATGTTTAGCTGAGATTCCTGTCACCTGGGACTGGGGATTTCACATTTTACCCTGGCTCATCAGACTTCAATAAGCCTGCTCTCAAGTCTACTTCTCTTATATCCCAGGCTAATATACCAGTACATTCATTATCTCAGCTTCCCCAGAAGGTGATTAGGCATTGCAAAGCCTATTCTTGTTCAACACCTGTTCCCACATTGATTCTGGTTCTGCTTGGCTACAGACTCTTGGATTAGCCATTTGAATTTGGCAGTCATCACCAATCTTTTATTTTCTGACTTTCAGCTTTTCCTTAGGAGATCTGGCATTTCTGTGACCCACTATTTATATATATATCGAGAGAGAAATTCTGCAAACTAAGCAATATAAAGTTGAAGTTTCTGTCCAACCACTGACCCAGATTTGCTGTGTGAATCTTAGTAGGTGACTTGATCTCTATAGGTCAGATATGAAGGCTAATTCTGTACCCTTAGCTAAGGCTTCAGTACTCAGATATTTGGTCGACTATCATGCTGGATGATTTTGTAATAATGGTTTTTGAATAAAATGACCATTTAAATCAATACAGTTTTAGTAATACAGATTACCCTGAACACATGAGCAGTCTTTAGCTCCTCAGTGGAATGCTGTAGGGAGAAGATTATTTCCCAAAGCACAGACAATTCAACCTTCAAACTGCATCTATAACTCTTCTTTGGGGGTTCATAAACCAAATTTATAATTAATTAAACCAATTTCTTCAGTCTCTCTGTTTTATCTCTACTTATCACGTGCATGCACATATATGTAGGTGTTTGTATAATATAAGCATAGGTATATAACATATATACATACAAATGCACATACATTTTAGTGATTTTTTTTCTGTAGAACCTTAAAAATGCAGTATGATATTTTCTTTGGTAAACTAAAGACAAAGTTTTTTGTTTTTGTTTTTATCTAATTCCTGTAAGATTATTATATATAACAAATGTCCAACAAATGCTAGTGACTCTTTGAACTTTATCTATCAACTCCTTTCATCACTTTCTGTCTTTGATCATGACTTTTTCCATTCAATAATCTTAGCAGCCACTTCATCCAAGATTTTTTACTGAGGTCAGTTCAGGTAAGACCATACCTCTCCTGCAAAGCCAAGGCAAATGCCTTTTAAGGCTTGGTTATTTATGTCTATGATGCTAGACTGTAAAAATCTATGCTTTAATATAGCTCACAAAAAGGTGTTGTAAATATCATAAAGGTCTCATGCTCAAAAACTTTCTATCTCAAATCTTGTCTATATTTGTTCTAAATAATCAATTAATGAATATCATAAGCTATTTATATTTCCTATACTAGACTCAAGGTTACACTAAGTTCATGATTCCAGGCTATAATTAGACTGTATAGGTTCATGATGTGTTCATCAGGTGTCTATTGTAGGCAAAGTTAGTGAGAATTGCTCCTGTTTAGATTTTGGGGAAGCATGTAGATAACTGGGGGATATGGTCTCCTGTGGGGCGTTTACCCACCAACCCCACAGTTCCTCAGAGTTTTCTTGAGTGTGAGCAGCAGGAAATATTAGATAGAAGGATTTAGATTGTGGAGATAATTAGATAATAAAGGATAGCCTTGAGAGGGCCTGGAACCTACTCCAAAAAGCCCGACTGTCTCTGCCCCAGGGTATTTATCTGGGGCAGAGACGCCAAGGGGTGGAGTGAAAGACCTTCCCCCAGCACAGCCAAGTGCAGACCATCTCAGACACCTGCACTCAGGCCTGTGGTCCTAATCATCCTCTCTATGCGGACCTACTGGGTAAAGCCACAAGGAACCTGAAAACGGGCTCCCACAGTCTCCATATACCAATACATGAGTCTAAAAGGATAACCATTTGCTTAGAGGATATGAGAAAATGAAATCTGTAGAAGGAAAGAGAATCTTTCTGTCAAG
Source organism: Peromyscus californicus insignis (assembly GCF_007827085.1). Classification (NCBI taxonomy): domain Eukaryota; kingdom Metazoa; phylum Chordata; class Mammalia; order Rodentia; family Cricetidae; genus Peromyscus; species Peromyscus californicus. The sequence goes on along the minus strand of NW_026294447.1, from coordinate 46,238,912 downwards.
ATGAATCACTGGGAAGCTACTAATAACAAATATCACATACAAATTCCAAAGGTAAGATTTGGGCCAATATAGATGATGAAGAATGTCATTCTACATAAAGGAAAATGGTAAGTAGTTTGCATTGACAGTAGCTGTCTTGTTAATGCTCTGTTGGTATGAAGAGACACCATGACTAAGGTGACTCTTATAAAATGAAACATTTAATTGAAGTCTTATAGTTTATGAGGGTTAGTCTACATCATCATGGCTGGGAGCATGGTGGCAGGCAGGCAGGCAGGTGATAGAAAAGTAGCAGAGAGTTTTACATGATCCTTAGACAGAAAGAGGGAGGGAGGGGGTGGAGAGAGAGAGAGAGAGAAAGAGAGAGAGAGAGAGAGAGAGAGAGAGAGAGAGAGAGAGAGAGAGAGAGAGAGAGAGTGACACACTTCCTTCAACAAGGCCACACCTCCTCCAACAAGTCCATACCCCCTAAACCTTTCCAAACCATTTGTCAACTGTGGACTAAGCATGCAAATATATGAGCCTATGGGGTGCACTTTCATTCAAAGTAGTTTAAAGGAAGTGGTTGGAGGCAGCAGGACACAGTGTCTGGGAAAGGAAATGACCTCTTATTAATGGTTGTAAGCATTGAGAGTTGAGCCTCAGGAGTTACAGTTAGCTACATAGAGTCACTGAACGTATTTCAGCACACTTTCCAAGTCAATGAGAAGCAGCGAAGACTTAAAAAATAATAAAATCCCACACATTTACCAAGAAACAAAAAAAATGATAGCACAGTGGGGCTTGAGAGACATTGGTAGTGGTTGGGCTGAAATGAAGAGTTCGGTCGGGGAGTGTTTTCACACACTGTCAACTAGATGCAGAAGAAATTCAGGAAAGGCAAATTTAGTCCAAGACCTTAAACTACCTTTTGGCATCAAGAGAGACATTTAAGACATTGAGCACTCTCAGGGAGACAGGCTCTGCTCTCTGAGGTTTAAACATGTCAGCTCTTCCCCAGAAATGCCTATTTTATTATTCTCCTGTTCTATAAAGATGCAGACCTGAGAGAGTGGAGAAGTCAACTAACTGAGCCAGAGCTTCCCAGCCAGTGTCCGACAGAACTGTTTAAGACTCCACTTGGCTCTTTCTATATAAGACAGAGGTAGGGGGGCGGAGTAGGGGGATGAAGGGATGGGCAGTCAGAATGCTTCTTTTAAATACTGCTTTAAAATGAGAACCATTACCAAGAGTGGAGCAGATGTCCCCTCGTTTTACTCCTTTGTACCTCTTCAATAATTTTTTTTTTCAGTAGAGTGAGACACACTACACTGGTACAATCAGATTGGGAAAAGAGTTGCAGTTTATAAAAGTTGAAAATAAGAAATCAAACCTTCAAGTAAAACATTGGAACCTAGCACATTTTCTTTGTAAAATGAAGTTGGGACAAAGATGTCTTAACTACTGATATTCTCTAGGAAACAGTTTTCTTTCTCCCTTGGTTTATTGATTAACTTTAATTTCTGTTACGATATTTTGCACAATTGAGGCACTATAAACCTTGTAATTTAAAAATAAATTACTTAAGAACAGTTAAAATCGTTTTTTTCTTCTCTAAATAGCATTTGTTTTAGGGTATCTTGGAAGCTAGAGAGGGAGTTAAAATCAGTGTGAGCAATTGTTCTGCCAAGATAAAAGTGCATGCCTGCAATTTTTTACAGCCCCACAGCAAGCCATCCCAGACAAGCAAATGACTCTGGAGTACAAAAGAGCCAAGGTGCTCCTTCCAGGACACTCTGCCTTTGGAGTACAGAAGAGAATTCAGTATGTTTTACAAGATTATTACAAAAGACACTTGCTCGAGTCTAGTTTATTGTAAGATATCTGACAGCCTATTTTAAACATCATAAAACTCATATGTTTAGTGACAAGAAAACCTCTGCTTTATTGAGCTGAAGGTAGGTCTACTACTGCAATTGTCTGATAGTGAAACCAAACCTGGTCAGAGATGCCTCTCCTGGGTCCAAGGAAAATCAAACATTAAACTTAACAAATTGCAATAAGAAATAGATAGGTTTATAATGCTAGGAATATTTACTTTGCATTTTCATTTCTTTGAGGGAAATGTTATATTCCATCATTCAGTGATAAATTAATTTTTATTTTAAGTAGTTTTAATAGACGAGGTGCGTATTTTTGACCATTGCCCAGTATAAGCAGGACATTATGTTTGTGTATGTGTGGTGCTTGGGACAAATCTTAATGTCTCACAGATGTTAGGAAAATGCTTTAGCACTGAGCTATATCCCCATAAGCCAGACATTATAATGACACCATTCTGCACAGCAGTTATAGTTTCTTCATTCATTCTTTTACCATTCATACTTACGGCCTAACATATGCTACCTGAAATCTACTGCACACACAGGGGATCATAAGAACATCCATGAAATGGTGTCTGTCTTGAATGGAGGAAAGGGAATGTATCTGTGACCAGATTTTTTTAAGGCAAAAATGGCTCTGGCAGCTCCAGCTTGCTATGTTCTGCCAGCTACCCACTGACATGCCAATTAAAGAGTCAAGTAACAGTGACTGGGAGGGAGATTTATTGACTGTGGCAATGTTGGGAGGAAAAACAGACGAAAAGGTTCAATGACTCTAAACCCATCTTTGGGGCACTGATGTGAGATGTAAGCTTAAATAATGGAAGAATTGAGGTCGTAGGCAAGAGTTATCTATTAATTAAGCAGTACTGACTGAGGTATGAACTGGTGAATCATTCTCTCACTTCTGGTTCTGGATGGTCTGTTGGAAGATCTTATCTCTGTCATAGCTTAAGAGTAGAAGTCTGGTTATGATAAGATGATTACTTGCATCAGGATATAGCCTGCCCATCACTGATAGGATTATCCTTTTCTGGCTGGGTGAGCAGTGTCTGTCTTGACTCTGCTGTCTGAGAATCCTGAGGTGACTCAAGTGGAAAGGGTATGCAAGAGACAATGGTTATTCAAGATGCCTTCAGCCAAAGAAAAGGAGATGACCGGAAGAGACAAGATGAAGGTGGAGACGGTCAGGCTTTCACAGTGGTTCAGAATCTCATGAGGACTCAAATGAGGAGTGGATGCTTTACAGCAGCACAGTTTTTAAGTTTCCATTTTATATATGATATTTCATATGGTGATGCTGAGCTGGAGAGGAGAGCAGATGAAAGTGAGTTCTAGAAGGCTTTACACACAGACTGGAAAATTATCACATTCAAAAAGCCTGTTGGCGACCAGAAAGTCTGGAACTGTTCCTCCCTGACCAAAGCCCAGTAAGATTCTGCAGGTACTTGCACTGCAGTGACTGAAGATGACCTGGGTTTTACTGTAATCCTAAAAGGAATTAAACAGATGGAGATTTGAGGTGCTAATGAGACATTCAATGCATGAAGTTGTATATAGAACTGTAAGTAATAGGTAGTTTGAATGAGAATGGCCCCTATAGGGCTCATATATTTGAATGCTTAGTTTTCAGTTGATGGAACTCTTTGAGAAGAATTAAGAGGTGTGGCTTTGTTGGAGGAGGTGTATCACTAGGGGGTGGGGTTTGGGGTTTCAAAAGACTGAAGGTATTCCCAGTTAGCTCTCTCTCTTTCTGCCTGATGCTTGTTGATCAGATGTAAAGTCTCAGCTACTGCTCCATTGTTGTGCCTGCCTGCCTGCTGCCGTGTTTCCTGTCATGATGACCATAGACTCCCCTCTCCTCTGAAACCCTGAACTCCAATCAAACACTTTCTTTTAAGGTCATCTTGGCCATGGTGTTTTATCACAGCAATAGAAAAGGAACTATGATGGTAACAGATAAAGTATGTGCAAGAAAGCCTGCACTATGCAAATGACTCACAATCTCCCAGGACCAATTCTCTGTACATTTATGGGTGGGGACCTCAAAAATGAGTAATTCTGCTTCTTGTCCTCGACAACCAATTCTCTCTTAGCTAGAAGCTGAAAATGACCTTGGTTTTATTTGCAGTTCTGTCCTGGCCAGTGACCAAATGTGCCAGAAATGTTTAGGGGAATTGGTTCATATTCTGATTTCTTCTCCCTTTCTTTCCTCTCTTTTTATATAGCAACTTAAATGAGTACAGCTGCCTGAAAGCTATGTTAAGAAAGGGTACCAGGCACTCCAGCCCAGACACCAGGATGGAGAGGCATGCCTTGTATGGGGGACTAGACTGACCAGCTGACTCCTCATGTTTACTAACCCAGTAAAGCCTTCACAACCCCCAAATTGGGACCTTCTACGGCAACACTTCTTTAGGACCTGTAGCTAGAGTTTTCCTGCCTGGCCCACAGTCAGGACAAATCTCTCTCACCCGCCAGTCCCAAGCCGCTTAAACCCGATCAAATAAACACAGAGACTTATATATTGGTTTCAAACTGTATGGCCGTGGCAGGCTTCTTGCTAACTGCTCTTACAGCTTAAATTAATCCATTTCTATTAATCTATACCTTGCCACGTGGCTTGTGGCTTACCGGTACTTTACATCTTCCTTGTCCTGATGGCGGCTGGCAGTGTCTCCCCCTCCAGCTTCCTGTTCTCTCAATTTTCCTCTCTGTTAGTCCCGCCTATACTTCCTGCCTGGCCACTGCCAATCAGTGATTTATTCATTGACCAATCAGCAACACATTTGACATACAGACCATCCCACAGCACCTCCCCTTTTCTTTTCTTAAAAAGGAAGGTTTTAACCTTTACACATCTCCAAAGTCAGCTTGGTATATTTGGGAATTTGGGCGTAGCTTCTCTTACTACTTCCTGCTGGAGGGGGGCGCTGTATCTTCTGGGGAAACAAAGAAAATTTTAGGATCATGGAGTAGTCCGTGAGGCTGTATCATCTGAGCCAGTTGTCTTGAAACGGTTCTGGATGTTGGATCATCTGGGCCATGGTGTCATCGGAGACCTTTCAGGTGGTCTTGGCTGGTCAAACCTGATGTATCTTACTCTGGAACAAATCCATAGCCTCTTGCTTTCTGTGGAAACAAAAGAGACTCTTTTCCAAAGCAACATATCCTTACATCCAAATTTTGAAGTCAAAGTATCTTTAAAATATACGTACTGGTTTAACTCAGCTTCCTTTACAATCAAACATCTCTCTGTAGTTAAGAATCCCAAAGACAACACAATCCAGACTCTCTGTGTAATAGTCATCTCTACGTGGCTTATTTTTTATATTAATTTTACTGTCTCTTTAAAGACTTTATTTTTTAAAACCATGTATTTGTTTCTATACTGTATATGTCACCTTTTTTTGTCTCTTTCAAGCCTACGTATATTTTACACACATTTTAAACTATTACATCTGAATCTGTCTTATTGTGAATCTATTGCTTTAAGCTGCAGCAGCTGTGGCTGCTGGCTCCGCCCACCTCAGCTTCCCCACATGGCGGCGGCGGTACTGTAGTTTTCCGCCAGCTCTGGGAGCTATCGTGGGTCTATGCTTTTATCCAAGCAGCGTGTAGCCCCAAAACCTCTTTTTTTGTTTTGCACCAGCAAAGGCTAAATCCACCATGCAGCTCAAAGTGCCACTTGCAAAGGTCTCATTCCCGCCATACTGCAGATCGAGCGCACACGCCAGTAGCTCAAACCGGCAGCTGCCGCTCATTTGAGAGAGACAATTAGGAACTGTTTTTAGCTCTGTTTTAGAATCTTTTTTCTCAGTTTTTAGGTGGAAACTCTTGCCACCACGTTGGACGCCATTTGTAGCTAGAGTTTTCCTGCCTGGCCCACAGTCAGGACAAATCTCTCTCACCCGCCAGTCCCAAGCCGCTTAAACCCGATCAAATAAACACAGAGACTTATATATTGGTTTCAAACTGTATGGCCGTGGCAGGCTTCTTGCTAACTGTTCTTACAGCTTAAATTAATCCATTTCTATTAATCTATACCTTGCCACGTGGCTTGTGGCTTACCGGTACTTTACATCTTCCTTGTCCTGATGGCGGCTGGCAGTGTCTCCCCCTCCAGCTTCCTGTTCTCTCAATTTTCCTCTCTGTTAGTCCCGCCTATACTTCCTGCCTGGCCACTGCCAATCAATGATTTATTCATTGACCAATCAGCAACACATTTGACATACAGACCATCCCACAGCAAGGACCCATTCCTTATACATAGAAGCTCTGCTTGCTGCCTTCCTCTTAAGCTCTTACCTACAATAAATTTCTTTCTGAAACTCATCCTTTCATAAAATTTATTCTTTAAGCTCATGAGCAAAAGTAGATGGAAGCTCCAGGCTGAGGGTACCTGTGGTGGCTGTTGATTGAGAACCTAGTCCACTCTCCAGCTCTGCTTTCCAGTCTCCATCATGCTCAAGGACATCCCAGATTTCTCCTTCACATCACCATCTCTTTAAAAGCTGACTCTGCTTTTGCTGCAGCTGTATGTCTCTGATCAATTCCCTGCCCACAGACATAAGAACACATGACCCCGGGGCAGGTGCCAACTGAACCCCAATGTCTTTCAATATCAGGAGTTCATTAGAAAATCAACAATGTTTTCAGAGGAACACAGAGGTGGGGGAGGCCATAAAAGGGAGGGTTTTCTATGATTTCAGGTTTTCTAAACAGCCCAGTATATCAACCTATGGACAGGTCCTCAGATTTCTCTGAGCACCTAAGAGATCCACTTGTGTGTCCATATGTATAAAGACATCACATGCCTACATCTCCTTCCAGAGGTCTGTAGCCCTTTCTAATGCTGCCCAACAAGCTGTGACAACTGCATTCTGCTGCATAAGGACAAAGCTTAAATCGGATGCAAATTTCTTAATGCTTCCTTTCCACTTACTTACATTTGCCATTTTCATGCAAATGCTTCTCCCCTCCCTGGCCTCCCTTGTGCCTCTCAAACTCTTTCCTAACCCAGCTTCAGACAATGGGGAAGTTGGGTTTCTGTTACACCTTGGTTCACACTTGACTGTTTGTCCACTGAGTAACTGAAAAGCCACATGTTCTTGGATCATAATTCCTCAGGAAATGGCTCTCTATCAAAATGTCTATCAGAATCTGGGTGAAAATATAATCCTAAACTATGGGTGTTACTTAAAGTGCTTAGAGGTAAATTTTTCTGCCTGCATTCCCACTTCCATGAACGCTAATTGCTTTTTCAGAATCTCCAGTTTAGCCTTCTGATGCCTTTGGCAGGAGGGTGTGAAGGGATGTTACTGACAGAGTTCTTTAGCAAGGAAAAAAGAAAAAGAAGGAGGAGAAGAAGAAGAAGAAGAAGAAGAAGAAGAAGAAGAAGAAGAAGAAGAAGAAGAAGAAGAAACAATCAGAACGTGTTGCTAATACATGCATCTGCACTGATTTTTGTATTTTTCTCCAGTGCTTATTTCTGGTGAAATCTGTCCTGTTGGGTCAGTCCAGAGGATAGAAGCTGAGCTCTGCATTCTTTGTAGCAGCTCAGGGTGAAATAAATGCTTGTCTAATGCTGTGTGGCTCAATGCCCCTGTGTCATATCTATGCATGCCATAAAAGCAGTGATAAATATGATATATTTTTATGACACTGAATACTCTATGTGTCAATAAAATATTTTTTAAACTAGATGAAGGCTGCAGTGAACCTGCCACCTGACCGAATCACAGAGTCCTAGTGTCCTGGGTCTGATTCAGCCTGGATGGCAGAATCATCAATCGTCTGTGATGAAATTAGGTGCCCAGAGCTTGTGGCATATGCAATGCTTTAATACTAATGCTCTAAGAGTTGTTTTTTTTTTTTTTTCCTGATATACATTGAGAAACATGTCCCTTGCTTCTCATTGGGGAAATGGATCATAGTTATAATCGACCAGATGAGCTCAATGACCTTTCCTTATTTGAAATGTCCTGGGATTTTACAAGAAGCCAAGATCCATATATGCAAAGGAAACTGCAGTGTAAACTTCTCAAAGGCACTCTAATAGGCTGCTTTGAAAATATAATTTAAACATGGAGGATTCCATTTACAGAATACTTATATTGACTGAAGACAAAATGCCTTTCAAAGCTTAGAGGTGTAGCATTGTTTATTCCTTGCAAATGACAAATGAATAATGTTGTTGATAACATTACTCATGTCCACACAGGGCTTTTTATTTGCTAAAGCATTTTATGTTTAGCTCTTGTGATAAGATTCAAGAGAGGAAGTATGGTTTTACAGTACACAGAGCTTAAGCCAACTTTATACAGTTAACAAATAATAAATCGTGCTGGACTAGAACATGTTAGCATGGGTTTGGAACAGGGTGGTTCTTCTTGGAACCTGTTTCAGACTGGCCAGTACTTTAGTAAGGGTAACAAATAGCCATTCGATGAAGACAATATTTTTAATGTAAGACAATGAATAAGAAAGTTGACTTTACATGTATCTTTGCTCAGAGACCCCATGTACAATCCTGCTCACACACAAAAGGTAAGCATACACAGTTTTAAAATATGTAAGATATATTTTCATTTTCAAACTTGGAAATTTCCATAACAGGTTGAATAAAAATACCCTTTAACAGTATTTGAATATTAAGTTTGGTTTGGTTCTTTGAGACCATTCTTTGTATGGGGGAGGTCTGCTTTTTATTGTTGTGGGTAGGTGATTTTTTTTTTAATTTACTTTTTATCATTAGAGATAAGTAAGAGACTTTAAATGAGCTAATAACCCGATATGTGTTGTCAGTGGTATGTATGACTCTAGACCCTGATCTAGGCACTGTGTATCTGTTAATGGTCTCCTAGCTACTTTGCTCTTGAGTCAGCTTTCTAATTTTCTGGTTCGTGTATCAGAGGGGAAGGAAAACTTCCAGCTCCTTGGGATATTGCTCATTAGCATAAGGCTCTACATTGCAAATCTCTCCAGAATTGCTGGTATTTACATACCGATTTGACATGCATTAGAATTTTGAGGGTCAGTGCTCTAAAATGTTAGCAGATTGAGCACACGAACTGGAATCAAATGCATAATGTTAACATTGCTTTCCCATTCAATTATGGGGCATTTTGATCAAACGTTAAGTTGACACTTATCTGCCAATGCCTTTTTTTTTATGATGGACAAATGTCAAGTACATTATAAGCGAATGCTGGCATGGAGCAGATCAATAAGAAATCAATGTTAATAAGGCCTCTGTTGAGGACCAAATTACATACTCAAATAAGAACAAATGAAATTTTGCATGAAATGAGGTCAGGTCAGATTTTAGGCCCTGTCTCTTTTCAATTCTTTCTAAGATGCTGATTTCATTCTGCTATTTGGAAAACCATAGCAGTTGACCAATATTGCCATCCATTGCATGATTTAGCCTAAGCCTCTAAATACATTGCAATTCAACATTGCAATATATTTAATGCTATTCACAGATGTCTTCTAACAAAAATATATTTATTTATTGACAACAAATACCGAATATAAAAGAATCAAACAACTTCATTTGGACCTCAGAGCTGCTCCTAACGATGTGAGATCAGCAATCAGATCAAAACTTATTAATTAAAGATTTAAAACCCTTTACAATTTTGTCCATGCATCTTTCAAAGATGTAGAAATCTTTGAAATGTTCTGCCTCAGTGAGTGTTTGGTGCATAAAGAGAATGGGTAAGATGCTGAGAATAAAAGACTGTGGAATGCATGGTCCTCAGGATGATATCCTTACTAATTCATCCAAGGCTCAGGGAACAACCCAGATGCAGAGATCAAGGAAAGAAAGAACCCTATGATGAGAAAGGGGCCTGTGAAATGCTTTTTTCTAGGTAGGCTACGACCACAGAACTCATGAATTGTAGAAGTTGCATTTACCTATGCAGAGCTTGCAGAAGACTGGCCCCTGCAACATTCAGCCATGTATGTTGGGGGTGAGGGGAGGAGACATGGGACCAGGCCCCTCCAAGAAGAGCTATTGGTAGTAGGTGGCTGCTGGGCAAAGTGTCATTTTCCTCAATGAGTATGGCTGATGTCTAGTTATCCATGCTTTGGTGGATAGGCGGATCTCTTCATACCAGGCCCATGCTGGTAGCCAGCCTTAAACTCTATGTGTTTCCAAACAAAAACATTAACAAAATAAAAGGACATGAATAGTGAGAGAAATATATGTTAGAAGAAGGGAGAGCCAGTGGAGATGGGAGTGGGAGAACAGAGGGTAGTGTACAGGGTATGACAATAATGATTATTATTTAATGTATGAAATTGCCAAAGAAAATAATTGTAAAAGCATAAAAGAAAATGAACAAAGAAAAGTTCCACAGAGGTGCAAACTATATAAAATTTATTAAAAATATATACTTATAATTATATATCATGTAGTTATAAATATATACTTTGTACATATAGTAGGCATAATAAAACGTATATATTATATACATAATAATGAATAAACTGTGTTACATGCATCCTGAATATATTATTTATTACTGGTATTACTATTTTCCTTATTTGTGAATGTACATATTTGCTTGTTTTTATCTCTCAACAACTAGTCCTATTCTGAATTTAAACGGTTGAGCAAATAATGAATGATTGATTACTACAACAAAAAAGTCTTTACCAGGAAAAGATAAAAACAAAAAGATTTTTAAAATCCATGACCAATAACCTAAGAGTTGAAAGGGGAAGAAAAGGATTTCTTCAGGTTTCCTCTGCGCAAGTCCTCTTTAACCACATTGTGTTTTTAATCCTTCTTCAGGTTTCCTCTACGCAAGTCCTCTTTAACCACATTGTGTTTTTAATCCTTTCTCCTTTCTGGACTCAAACAAATCCTCTAATTCTTTCTCCTTTCTGGATTAGAACAAATGTCCTCCTCTTCAGTCTCCCAGAAAGCAGGAAAAGGGCATTCTTCTCAGTTGAGACTCACTGTCCTAGAAATCACTGAGTATCACTGGACAAAAGTCAGTGTTGTTACCCATTACCCTGGGGTTTCTATAGTTTTAATCAATCAATATATATATATATACATATGTGTGGGATGGGTTTCTATAGAGTTTTAATCAATATGTGTGTGTACATTTTTTATGTGTGTGTATGTGTGTGTGTGTGTGTGTGTGTGCACTTTTTTTTTACAAAGTTGGTGTCCCTTTACTAAGCAATAGTCAAACCAGCATGTTTCCTCCCTCTGTGTGTTTGGGAGGTGATAAGGATACTCTGCAGTTTAATTCTCAGAGACTCTTTATGAACGGGCCCATTTAATCAAGAGATAGTTATCATTTGGATTAGTTGCACTTAACAATAAAACTATTTTAGCTCACAGGTTTTCATTTCCCCTCAGTGCTTTACTGATGATTAGCCTAGATAACATTCATTCAACGTTCAATGACAAAAGATCCCATGCGATGGAATATTATCCAGGAAAACATGCAGAAAGATTGTGTGGCATGCTTCGGAAACCCACAGCTGGTAAAAATCAGAACTTGTAAGCGAAATGTTTGTTCACTGCACAAATTAACCAATTTTGTTGTGTATGGTGTTGCCTTGCTTACCCGTCCCCAAAGTGAATGAACGAGGTTTAAAGGACGTATAAAGGTACACAGTGAATTCTTGTAAGAGTAAGAATTTCTACATAAGGTCCTTACTCTTTAAAATTCTTGATTTGACAGTGGCGACAGAACTAGTGAGAGATCTGAGTCTGTATCACTTTTGTTCCATTAGCTATGTAACTACAAGCTTCAGCGATTTCTCACGACTGACATTCCTCGCTGTTGTTTGCCTTGCAAACATATGGAATTGGCAATTAGCAGTTTACAGTCCTGATGTTTCCCTCAGCTGTCATGTGAGCTTTTTCTCAGCTTAGTACTATAAAAACCTGCCAAGCCTATAACAAGCTCCTAGTGATGAAGCACAGCACTCAGGAACAGCTGATGTGGTGATCAGGTCTGGTGTGTGTGTGTGTCAGAGAAAGAGAGAGCCTGTCTCTGGTCTGTTGCAGGACTTCTTTGAGTCCACAAGTTTGGTTTGTTTGTGTAACTTGGCAAAGCATCCTGGCCATGATAACGGTCCAGATTGCCTTAACAAGATGTTGAATGCTGCACAAGTGATCCAAGTCTGGCTTTGGCCTCAGCTTCTAGGAGGAAGTTACATCTGCTATAGGAGTGTCTGTGTATACAATGTGGGCATGTCAGATAGGTTTTAGGGAGTTGTCAGCCATATCTGATAATGTTAGGGTGGGGCCTGACCTCATCAAAGAGAGCAGCCATGACATTAATTTAGACTAGAAAGTTTATATCATAAGGCAACAATTGATCTTAAGATTGAGGTCAAACACATGGACAAACAATTAGTCAATAATACCTATATTATGAAGTCCCCATTAAATTCTTTGGATATGGAATCTGGGTGAGTTTCCAGACTGAAAAGAGTCCGTGAATAGTCTCATGAGTCAGGCCTGGAAGGATAAGATAGCCTGACTCCACAGAGGAAAGAATAGAAAATTCATGTTTGAAACTCTCCTACTTTTTGCCGTGTTTCTCTGGCTGATTTTGATCTGCATTCTCTCCCTGTGATAAACTGAAACTGTGTATATTTTATCTCTCAGGGAGTTCTGTGGACTCTTCTAGTGAATTACTGAAAACAAAATTTGTTTGAGAAATCCCTGAACTTGAATGAGAGCCAAATTCGCATAGTCTTCATGGCTCTATCCTAAAGTTTCAGGTAGTTTTCATGTGCTTATATGACCTCTTCACTGGGGAGAAGCAGGGAGAAGAGGTTGTTGGGACTTCAGGTGTTGTTGGTTCAAGGTGTTGAAACTGTATAAGAATGTTGAGTATGCCAACTTGAACAACTGATTCCAACTCCATGATGTCTGGCAGAATTGCTATATCAAAGGGGGGTGATTTTGAAGGCATCCCCATCATAACTTCTACCCCCTGGTGTTTAATAAGCATTATTTATCATTTGAAAAATTACAGCTATGGAAGTAAATGGATGCAAAATTCCTATTCTTTGATATGATCATTTCAGACACAGACTCTGGAGAAGGCTGAGAGTTAAGTGGAATGGAAGAGGTGTGATTAGGACTCCCTTCCTGTATCCAGAGAGGAGACAGTTCAGTAAAAATCTAAGTATTTATTATAGGAAGAGTAAGTATTGAGCTCAAATTGTCAGATTTCACGGTATGAACCCATACCTTTTGAGCCATCTTGCCAATCCTATAAATTATTTCTAATACACCTCTGTAAGGAAGAAATTTCAAAGGGATAATAAAGTAAGACTTCAACAAACTACTTAAAACATTAAAAAAAGACAGTGAATAGAATACAGAATGAAGACACAAAATCAACAACTGAATTACAGTACTTTCAGTGGCACTCTGAAAATATGCTATGAATTGATAAACTAACATGTGATCATTACAGAACCATTAGAAAAATGTGAAGAATGGGATGGACCCCCTCCCCATTAAATTGTTTTATGAAAATTTGCTAGTTAGAAAAAAAAAACTACTTAAAGCTTTCTTGTACACCACTCACAAGAGAAAATTTAACGTCAGTTATTTAAAAATGTGAACGTAGTCCATAAAAATGAGAAGAATTGTGGGTTAGTACTTAGAAAATGCGGGTAAAGAATATAAAGAATATTATCTGGTAATATCATTAGTTTAAATATAATGTTTAAAAAATATACATAATAAAATCTAATTAAGTCTCACTCAAAAGTATTGCATGCTTTAAAATCAAATAAATAATTAGTTGTTGGGAAAGACATGTGTCTTATTTCAACATTTCTTTGCATTTTTCTCTTCTGTTCATGCCCTAAGCATGAACTAGGCACTGCCTGTTGACGCTAGCTGAAATTTGGGTTTTCAAAAAAAATAGTATTAATCTTTCCTCACCAAAATTTTTAATTTAGAATTATATGCAATCAATCAATATTCAAAGAATTTAAACTTATATTTCCCCAAGCAAGAAATAGAATAGTTTAGAGACACTTCAAAAATAATTACATTGTGCAGACACCTGTACACATTCTTTATGAATTGTACACCCTGTCCATCCTAATATTTCCTGAGACCATAATAGGATATCCTTTCTTGAAGTAGATGTTTAAGAACATTTGGATCTCACTTTGAAAGTGGGATGTTTTATTTTCCCCTCCATTTCACTCTCAATCTGAAACATATGGGATGTTTTATTTGCAAGCTACAGAAACAAATCAAACAGGCAATTCTGTGTTGGAAAGAATTTATTCTTCCTGTGGATCAAGAGTTGAGCTCTGTGCCCAAACTTCCAAGCCCATTACTTTCTCCCCACAGTCATCAAGGTTAATAGCTGCTTCTGTGCCCTCTGTTATTGCTTCCTCTCTGAGGAACCCATCAGGGCTGGTTGCATTCCCCCTCTTGATGTTCATTACTCTCTTGTCTTCTTCTATTTCTTGGAAATGTGTTGTTTTACCTGATTATTGCCAGTTGCTCTATCAGGGTTGTGCCTGTGTGGATTTTCTGATGAAGTACCTTATCACTTTCCTTGACTCAATTGGTTTGCTTTTCACTGCAGGTGTTCTGTAGCCCTGGGTGCCTCATTCCTGCAGGGTTGCTGATATGAACGGAACAGTCAAATGACAATGCCTGGATACCAGTCCCAGGGCATCCATTTATTTTATACAGAATAAAATGTTGCTGAATGTTGCTGAATAGGTTGCTTAATCTTCTAAAAGTTTAATATTCCAATATAGAAAAGATTTCTTCAATACTGAATTATAGTTGGCCAGAATGAAGAGAGAGAGTAGCAGCTCCTTAGTATTACTCACAACATTTGTTGTAGAAGTTTCTGGCAGCATATTAAATCCATTTACTAATTTTCAATGTATTTTACTACTTGCAATCTCTTTCATAGCTATGTTTCTTCACTTTCTGATAATATTTGAATAATTAAACTAACAAGTTAGCTAACAACTTGTTCCCAAGGTCACATCATTTATACACAAAATGTTGAGAACTCCTATCACAATATTTTTAACCCTTGCTAGCTTCAAACTAACATGGCATCTAAAACATCATCTACTTAGGTAGAAAATAGTGATTTTGAATCACAACTATAGGAAGAATAAAGAAAATATTTGTATGATGAGTGAATTTTTATCATATTAGCAATTTGAGTCAGGGTTATATCTTGTTTCTAAACCACTTGATTATTGGTTGTTCTGAACAACAACCAAAAAATGTCTAATGGAACATTGTCTTCAGAGTTGAAAGGCATATAAATGACCAGATCTAAGGAAAAAAATCTATAGAAATGTTTCTACAGACTATCAAAATAATCTGCAATTATTTGCCAAATAACTGATGGGGAAATATTCACATATAGGTATATGTATGAATCCTCATCTACAATCAAGCACAAAGAAGCATGTCTTTCTGATGCTCACATTTCAAGGCTTTGGGACACTTTCAGATCCATTGCCAAACCCATCCAAGCAGGCACCAGAGCATTAAAACAGTGAATCAGAAGTGTGGTTTAAATCTTTGTTTATTCATCCTGACTGGTTCACTAAACCTTCCTCTGATATCCTTTCCCTCTACAGTCCTTATGGAAAATGCTGACTATATATATATATATATATATATATATATATATATATATATATATATATACACACACACACACACACACACACACACACACACACACACATACACATACATCTTGAGCAGAAAAGTTTTATTTTTGCCAAACAAAATTTTCAAGTAGCAAATGAACAGAAATCCAAAAGTTGCAAATCCACAGCTGCAGTCTGTGGGGAGAGAAACATTGTACCCCTCCAATCTGCAAAATATACTAGAATGTAGAAAAATCAATTGATTGGCAGATGTGGATATTTGCATCTGTCTTAATTGCTTAAAATCAGTGGGTTGGGAGGCATCACTAGGCTTGGCAGCAGTTCAGGTTGGGTACAATCGCTCCTTTGGTACGAGGCTGGAAACCGCTGAAATTTGTATGATAGTGTTTAAAAAGGGGACAAAGATTTAGGGGAAATATGAGGAAATTGTCACCAGAAAAGCTGGACTGGGCTCAGTGTCAGCATTCGGGAAATCAAGGAAGGAACAAGTTCAGAAAAGATAGCACTGTCCCTATCAGATGCAAAGGAGCTCAGTATCTTAGGATAGTATGCTTGAAAAATAACAGGATTAAAATGTTGAGAATAAGCTACTAATAGAGAGGAAGCTATGCTACTAGGGACTTTCCCAAACATTGAGTATTTGATCTGGTAAATGTCATAGAAAATTGCTTCCAGTTTTCAGGAAACAGGAGTTATTGAAACCACAGGAAGCTACTTATTGTTGACTCTCAGCTGCCCATAATACTAAAAGTATCATAACTAGAGCTAAAATAAGTTGGTTGTCAACCTCTTCTGTGATGAGGGCAATGTTTTTTCTTTCCCATCTTCAAAACTTCATGGGTCTCTCTCTTCTCTCATGAATTTAAATGAAACTCAGCTGTAAAAAAAAAAAATCTGCTAGATCTTTTCTGAGGCTTTTAGCTGCTGTAATTCAGAAATAAAGAGCAGGGAGAGAATACTGGCCATCCACAAAGACTTATTTGGATAGTCACAGCCAATAATGTGTAAAGCTCTTAAACAAAGTAGTAGTGTTAACAATTGGACTGGAAATGGCCAGTCATTGAAAGCAAATTGAAGCTTACGGTTTTTCTGGCTTTTAAATTAGACTTTCTGTTTTATACACTCAAACACAGATATAATTAGCATAATTACGTTAATGAAGAGTCAGGGTTATAAAACATTAAATTTCCCAAGATTACATATGTGCCAAAGATTATATTTAAGACTATAGTTTATGTTTTATTATTTTTTTAATCTCCTTTTCACCTATGCCATGGTACTTCCCACTAAAAAGCCAGGTAATTGTGCACTGTACTGGGTAGTTTTAGTCAACTTGTCACAAACCTGGGAAGAGAGAATATCAGCTGTGGAGTTGCCTTCATCAGGTTGGTCAGGGGAATGTCTTTGAGGCATTTTTCTTGATTGTTGATTCATGTGGGAGGCCCCAGCATAGGTGGATGGTACCATCCCTATGCAGGAAGACCAGTGCTATTTCTCGAAGGTGGTTGAACAAGCCATGAGTAGTGAATTAGTAAGCAGTGGTCCACCATGGTCTCTGCTTCAGTTTCTGCCTCAAGGTTCCAACTTGGGTTTCTACTCTGGATTCACTCAACAGTGGATGTCGATGCAGAGGTGTAAGCCAAGTAATCCCTCATCCCAGTCGGTTTGGCCAGGGTTTTATCATAGCAAAGGAAAGCAAATTAGGACACACTCTAAATAACTGTGGCTACCATACCAAGTAAAGACTATTATCACAGGGATGCTTACAATGAGAATTAATGGACTTATTTTCTTTTATTGTCTTAAAATGGGAATGATTTCAGTGCTTTGAAAATTGTCTCCTCATGCTTCCAAGGTATATTATCCTCTTTAAAAACTAAATCAACTTTTAATTTTTGTAAATGTTATACATCTTTTTAGAGATTTCTTCTACTCCTTTTTGTAACATCTGAATCCTGACTGTAAGATATCTTGTCTCCATCTCTAAAGCTTGGTAAGACCAGGCAAGTTTTTGACGATTTTTCTGTCTTTCGTTGTGATTCAGTACCATCCGATTCTATTATAGGCTATTATCTGGTACTCAAAATTCCTCCAATTCTGGTTTTCCAGATTCTCTGAGAGAAATGGCCTTAATTTATCCTTTCAGTTAAGCTTGGAAATCATCATATCCCACTTCCAAAATACCACTGACGATTCTATTCTGGTTCCTTTAATATCTGAATTAAATTCACAACTTGAGTCTTTCCTTAAGTCTTCATTATATCTTCATTTGTTAAAATTTTTCCTACGTTCTTCAGTAATGTTATATGTCTCCTCAAAGTAGTTTTCTTTTAAGTTTATTCACATATATGTGTGTGCTATAATTTGCTTAGTACTCATAGTGGAATTAATTCTCTATGATGCATTAATGCTTCACAGTGGAGGAATGGCTGGCATACATAAAATACTGACTTTTAAAATTTTGTGGAACAGGGGAGATGGCTTAGTGGATAAAGCATTTGTTGTGCAAGTGTAACGACCTGAGAACCTGAGTTCAAGTCCCCAGAACCCACACAAATCCAGGTGTAGTGTGCATCTGTAATCACAGTGTTCCTAAAGTGAGGTGGGAAAGGAAAGGAAAAGTATCCCTGGAAGGTCATAATAGGCTAGCTTGCCTGACCTACACAGACTCTGTTTCATACAAGGTGGAAAGTAAGGGCTGACACTCAAGGTTGTCTTCTGACATCCACATGCTTGCTCCTGTACATTTACACAGAAATGGTTGTTTGTTTTTTTGTTTTTTTGACATTCTATTTACCTACCTAAACATTTCTACAAATTTTAATAGAATTTGACAATTATTGTAACTAGATAGTTAAAATTTTCATCTCTCATTTGATACTTCCATTTTCAAAAGTTTTCCCTAGACCTAGGATTTTAGTTTTATTGCATATTGTAGCATCACTTGAAGCAACAAAGTTTTTATTTTTGATCTGATGATGTAAGTCCTATATTAGTAGAATTGCTAATGTGATACAACTCTTGCATTCTTAGAGCAAGTGTTATTTATTTGTAATGTATTATTTTTAATATCATGTTGGACTTGATTTGCTAGGACTTTATTTAGATTTCGCATCTAAACTCAAAAGTGAGTTTTCTTTCACTGTGTGTGTGTATGTGTGTGTGTGTGTGTGTGTGTGTGTATGTGTGTGTGTGTGTGTGAGAGAGAGAGAGAGAGAGAGAGAGAGAGAGAGAGAGAGAGAGAGAGAGTGTGTTCCCTACTTGTTAGGTGTCAGCACCAGGGTTAATGTGAGGTTTGAAAGTAGAAGCTGAGATCTATAATACATTATTATTTTGTGAGTCTATGATTTCATCAATTCAGAAGCACATTATGGTTTTACTTAATTATTATCTTCTTATCTTCATGTATATATATGTGTGTGTGTTTATGTATGCATTTTGAATGTGCACATGGAGGTAGAGTTGTTCATGGCCATGTGTCACATGAAGGCTGCAGGACACATATTGAGTGCCCTTCTCTATCACTTTCTGTTTTATTTCCCTTAACACAGAGTTTCTCACTGAATCTGGAGATGGGCTGTCAAGACACAGTATAAGGACTAGAATTCAAACTCCCAACCCCAATGTAAGAAAGTGTAGTGTACCTGTGATCCTAATACTGCATAGGGCTTAAACACCAAGTGCTCTAACCCACTAAGCCAGGTCCCCTAAATATCCTTTTAAATTTACTTATCTTCATTTGTGAAATTTCAGGACATGTCTAGTTAGCCTCCTTGGTAAATTAGAAAGTCCTGTTTTTTTCTTCATTGAAGTATTGTCATAGCTGTTGTTATTTTTCCCACTTAGTTTGGTTGAGCTTTCATCTATATGTTGTATTGTTTCTGCTTCTCTAAGTTGGTTGTTGCTTGACCAAGTCACTTCAAGGTACTTCCATGGAGCTCAGTTCTCTGTAGGCTGGGCCTAGAAAATCCATATGATCTTTGTCATGTACATCAATTGTAGAAGAAATATATTGATATACATAATATACAGAGAACCACATTTTCAGTTTTTATCTTTATATTTTTCTAAATTGTATTTCTGAAGGAGATGTAGAAAGTCTAATCATTGGTTTTTAGAAACAGAATTTTAGTTTTCTCAGAATTCTTCAATTTTTTCCACTTTAAAAATTTTATGTGTATAGATGTTTGACTGCATGTGTATCTATGTGTCACCTGCATGCCTGACTCACAAGAAGGCCATCAGATCCCATGGCACTGGAATTGCAAATAGTTTTGAGTAGCCTTGGGGGTATGCAGAATCTAAGTTGAGGCCTCTGGAAGAACCCAGTGCTCTTAAACACTGAGTCATCTCTCCAGCTGTAATTGCTCAGAATTCTTGCTTGGAATAAGAGTTTCCTTAGATATCTAATATAAAGTCTACTGAATCAGAAATACTCATATCACCAAGGAAATGAGAATGCATGTAAGAGGTTATTCAAAGTGCATAGTTTAGATAACCCTTCTGCAAATAATAACCAACCCAAATACTGTACTGAAAGAGTAGAGAAGACATTACTGAAGAGATGTAGTATCAGTTTTTCCATGATGCTACACATTTCTTTTCGAAGCAGAAAGGTATGATGAAGACCGACTAATGGTTCCAAATTGCACTAAAAGACACCAGAAGTCTTCTCACCACACTATAACCTTACCATGCTGATACTCTACTCTGAACCTCCACTGGCTTCCTGGTGTACTCAGAGTTCAAGCTCTGAGCTTTGTTATACCATCCAAGACACAGATGGTGTGTTCCATTCTTGCTATGCCTTATGTCTCCCTCTGACCTCTCACTCTGCTTTTCTTTTGTTTTTCTTTTCTTTTTTTGTGGTATGGCAAGCTTTTGTTACTCTTGTCTCAGTGCTATGCCACTGGACATTTGATTGGCTTGGATCATTCCCCATACAAACAAGTACACAGTTAGTACCTGTGTCTCTTTGTGAGCCAGGGCTACAGCATCACCCCAAACAAGTACACAGTTAGTGCCTGTATCTACTTGTTAGCCAGGGCTACAGCATCACCCTTCTGGAGAGGCTACACTCACTACAATTTTTATCTCTTGTCTGCATTCCTTACCCTTAGTCCATGGTTTACTTATTTTACTTACTACATAGAAGACCTCACATTTCCTTCATGTATCTTTTTAACTGCTGGGCCCTTCATTACAATGTAAACTTCATAAAGGCAGGATTTAAGGATATTTTCCTTTATCCTTAGTTTCCAGGAAAAAATAAATGTTTATTTCATAACAGGCAGTCAATGATCACATGACTAGGTAATGAAATCGAGTAATAAAAATTGATAAAAGAAGTAATTGATTAGAGAATGCCATGTTTAATATTCTGGTGGCTATTAGAAGTC
This sequence comes from Peromyscus californicus insignis, assembly GCF_007827085.1. Taxonomy (NCBI): domain Eukaryota; kingdom Metazoa; phylum Chordata; class Mammalia; order Rodentia; family Cricetidae; genus Peromyscus; species Peromyscus californicus. Next base: position 46,217,983 of record NW_026294447.1, on the reverse strand, counting down.
TTATCTAGAAGTAACATTGAGTTGGGGCCTTGCACTATGTCTGGTAGAATGGACATCACTGTTTTGGGCTCTCTCTTGGATGACATTTGGCTGTAATAGTAATGGCCAATACAAGTGACAAAGAACTCTGAAAACGGTGGTGCTGATTGCAGGAGCTCTCTGATGCTGATAAGGTAGAAAAGGCTATTATCTGGTTGCGGCACCATTTCCCGCCAGTGATGTATTACTTATTGATGTTCTGTTTACAGCAATACCCCTCCAGCTGACTTCAAACACCATCCCTGCCACTGTCCATTTTGTTTGGATCTTAAATATTTTGAATGCTATGCTTGCTAGAGATTAAGAAACACCTTCATTATTGGAATTCTTTATAAAAAAAATAGTAATAACGCTGTTGCTACAGTTCTTCAGTGTTCAGTCCCTCACTTCTGTTTTTCTCTGAAAGTAATTATTTTTAGTCTTGATTGGTAAAAATGCAGTTTCTTAGGAATCCAATTGTTACATTATAGCTCACTGTAATATCTCATGATTTCTTGGGCGATTCTACATTAATTTTTTTTTTTTTTTTGCTTCCCATGGAATGGTCATCCTTGCTTCTTTCATGGTGGATATTTTCTTGGTATTTGCTTTTCAGGTCAAAAGTTACTTTGACTGGAGGTCATCTTGTTCACACAGTGTAAGATGACTGCTTGTTGGACTGTCTGTTGCTGATCCTTTTGTTCCCCCCTTTTTCTCTTTATTCACTATGCATGTCATTACTGAAGTTATAAACTCCATATTTTACATATCTTTACATGTTTTTATGTGTGTGTGTGTTAATTGTCTGCCTATCCCTTCACTTGACCAGAAACCGAATGATAATTATGCTTGGTATTTATAAGATATTCAAGAAACACCTTGTTAATCAAATGGATTAATTCTCACACCCTGTAGTATCTAAATAGACAAGCTACTGAGTTTTATATTGGGGTTTAGTCACAGATTAGGTGATGCAAAGAATAAATAGGAAATGTATGAAGAATAATGAGGCACATTGAAATTAGAGGTATGGAATACTCCATATGTTATTTCTTCACATTCGGCATCTGGAAGCTCTCCTCTTGATTCTGTTTTCATATTGCTGACAAGATGCTGTCACATCCATTGGATGTCAAACATTTATGCAACAAGGTAAAAGAGTTACTTTTGTTTATCTGACTGACATTTACAATCCTTATGTCCACTTTCTTTTTTTTCTTTTAACTTATTTTTTTCATTTTTTTATTAAGAAATTTTCTACTCACTCTACATACCACCCACAGATCCTGTTAAAGTTAAATCATATTGTTGGTTGATTCAAAAATAAATAAAAAGAAGACATATGACTAAAAAAAGAGAAAGCAAATAAAATGAACAATAAAATAAAAAAGAGTTACTTTTGCTTTTTTCTTTTCTGTCTTTTAAAACACTCAAAAATTTAATTCTAAGAGATAAAGTGTCTGGGGGAGGATAGGTGGGAGAAGTATGTGATGCAAACAGAAACTTACATAAGAATTAAATCTGTCCCTTCATGTGAATGTGGTAGCCAAACTTTGAGAAGTTTTAGTGAGGATGCTGGACTGAGCTATGGGTATACTCTCAATGGCATTAAGTGATTCAATTTGAATAGAAAAGCATTTTAACTAAATGTTTTACTGACATTGGGACTACTCTCTAATATCATCAATTAGTGCTTCAAGGACGTCTATACATTTCACTTGAAAATAGTAATTGTGAGCCAGATATTGTAAAGAGATGTGGTGATTCATTATGGACACTCCTGTCTCTGTCCTCTGTTACACAACACTAGTTGAATAAGTTTCTCTACTTAGGACAGGGGTGATGTGATGTTAAAATGGAGTCAAGATGGTTGTGAAAGTTTAAAAGTGACACCAACTACATGGCTGTGTGACAGCCACCTAGTAGACAGGCATGAAGAGAGTAACAACTTCTCTGTGTACTTGTGGGTACTTTTTATGGTGAGAATGTGGACTACTTGCAACAATATAGTTAGTGAGGAGAAAGATATGGAGGCACACAATGCAAAGATCAGATACTCAATGAAAGCAGACGATAAATGTTACTTCTCCATTTGTCATAACTTCTCTGGATTCTTAAGAGAAAGGAGAGGATTGGGGAAGTCTTCCTAACTGGTAGAAGCCTTATGCAATCTATAGTAGGCTTGACTGATTATTAATGATCTGAGCACAAAAGGAGAGAAACGATTTTACTATGAACCACATGATCAAAGCACAGTCAAGACTATATTGGCTCATACTTAAATATGGTAATTAATTGTATTATTTAAATTACAATACAAGGTCAGGTGCAATGGGACACACCTTTAACTTCAATGCTTGCAGATAGACAGAGCTAGGTGGGTATTTGTGAGTTCAATGTTGATTTGGTCTACATAGCAAGATCTGGTCAGCCAGTGGTACATACTGAGAACCTGTCTTAATAAATAAATAAATAATACCAAAAATTAAAACAACAATTGACAGTAAATCTAAATGATGTAGGAAGAGGAGAGAATATTTTTCTAGTCAGGGGTTCTCAAAATGTGGCCTCCAAACATGTAGTCATTAACCACTGGAGAACTTCCAAACTCCCTTCCCACCCCTGTCCTCTGTGTATGATCCTGAAATCTCTACTTTAGTAAGTGCTGTTTTGATTGGGAACATGTTTTCATCTGAGAATCACTGTTTGCTAGTAAGAATATATAAGAGATGGGCTAAGAAGGAAAATTAAAACTGACTGTGACGGATACTTGGGTCTTTGGACAGGAACAGGCTAAGTGAGGATCATGGTGGACTTTGGTACTGAGATCTCCAGGTCACTCGAGCATCAGTCCTAGCTCCTTCTCCATTCATGTCTTTGCCTTGCTTTCTCCGTGCTCATGATGCTTTCTACCACTGGAGAAATGTATTTCTCTCTCTACTTATGCAAAATCAACCTATTGTTTTAAAATTTCCTTAAAGTATTGACAAGTTTCCTTTTCCCTAAGAACAGTGTTTTCCCTCAACAATCTCTTCATTACTTATTTCAATTTCTATTTTATTTCTAGATTTGTGTCACCATGCCTGGACATTTTTTTTTACATTAAATTTGCTTCAAAGCATGCATGTACACACATTATTGCTGAATTAAGTATAGTAATAACAAGGCTGAGGTACACAGCTCAGGGGTGGAACACTTGCCTAGCATGCATAAGGCAGTGAGTTTTATGCCAAAAATAAAATACGCCTACTGACAAGACACACAAAAATGTATTAAGACAAGTTGCTCACTATGTATAATGTTACCTGTATGTATATATTTTCAGGGCTGATCATTTGGTATTGGATAACCAATTGATGTGCTTTCTGCTGGGAGAAGACTGTTTGTTCTGCTCTCAGCATTCCTTAGCTGCCTGTAGTTCTTTATCTAGGATTAAGGTCCCATGAGCTTTTCTCCTCCCATATTAACATGTCTATTGGTGTCATTTGTGTTGTCATGTTTAGACAGCCACATTGGTGAGGCTTCTCAGGTGTAGCTTCTGACATTTCTGGGAGACACCACCTCACAGCCAACTTCCTATTCCTCTGGCGCTTGCAATCTTTCTATCCTTTCTTCTGCAACCATCCCTGAGTCTTAGGTGCAGGAGTTGTATTATAAATATGTCAGCTGAGACGGGGCTTCACAACTCTGCATTTTATTACCTGCAGTTTTCTGTAATGGCCTCTGTCTGTTGCGAAGAGAAGCTTCCTCGCTGAGAGGTGAGGACTACATTCAGTTTTGTCAATTAAAAAAGAGATCACGAGTTTGAAAAGGAGCAAGGGGGATCACATGAGAGTGTTAATGAGGAGGAAAAGGAATGGATATAATGTGATTATATTATAATCTCAAAAAATAAAAACAGACTCATTTAAAAATGTGTTAATAATGGATAGGTTAATTCAAAACAAGAAGTGTTTTTTTCTCTTTTTCTTAATTTCTGTATTATCCCACTATTGATTAATGTATGTTTTTTTATGTGTAGATTGCATCATCCATCAAATTGATTGCATGATATAGAACATGTTAACTAAAGTACAAACTAGAAAGCAGGCATGTTATTACATTAGCCCTTATCCTCACACACGCATGCATTGTGTCCCGTGTTTCATTCTCAGCAAGTCACTCCACTCATCAGTGTGCTTCCCCTGCAAATTCAGATGAAGGAAGGTTGAAAATGAGGCCGGCACTAATTTCCACTGCATCTCCTCTTAGACAAAAAGCCAGATGCTCCCTCCCTGGGAGAAACAAGCTGTCATAGTCATCACAGAGATTTGAAGACACACCTAACAAAACACCTGCAAGAGCACAGGAGGATTAAGCTGTTCCTGAACTGAGCCCCTGGGACTGAACTCAGCCCTTGCTCCAGCTATTGTGGGTGGGGTGTCTGTGTAGTGTACATTCCACGCTCTGAGAAAACAGAGGTTTAGAAAGAAATGTCAGGGTCAGGCCAGGGAATTGACTTGTTGGCACAGCTTTGTTGCACTGCTCCAGGGAGAACAAGATGAAACTATACACGGCTCAGAAATCCTACACACAGCAGATCAGAGAACGCTAAAATGTCCTGTTTGATCAGGTTCCACACACTCAGACTCATCGAAAAATGAAGGAAAGAGTATGTGTTCCTGGAGTACTGCTACTTTATTCGGATAGTTTTTGATAATGAGATACATTAAGGGCTGGATGAAGAGATAAGTGAATGAATAAAACAGTATGGGAAGAGAGGAGACAGAGAGACAGAGAGATAGAGAGACAGAGAGAGACAGCGATAGACAGAGACAGGCAGACAGAGACAGACAGAGACACAGAGACAGAGACAGAGATTCACAACTAAGAAAATTTGACAGTGCTAAGTAGATAATGAAAGCAGCAGAAACACTAACGATAAAACCAACTCTCCATGGAAATCCCATTTGCAAGAGCATTTCAGGCAGAGGAAAGGATCATAAGGCCATAACCTAGGAATGGGCTTGGCAATCCCAGGGAAAGACTATGAGGTCTGAGAATTGGAGAATGAGGCCTGTAAAGGTGCATGAAAAGCAAAGCAGTATGTGCAAGGATCTTTTAAGAAGGACAATTTCTTAAACACTTAGAAAGCCATTGAAGGTTTTTATATTGGGGGAATGATTGAGGGGATAGGATTAACATGTTTTACAAAGATTGCTCTGGCTCATGATGACATGCTTTTCAACATTATCCATTTATAGTCTTGCCTTTGAACATCCAGGCTGTAATCCAAGCCAACGGACACAAAATGGTGACACGATTAGGGAAAGGCTGCCTTTATAGTATCCATTCTGGACCAATCTGTAGCTTTTATGTGCACATTATCATTGCCCCTGAGCCATAATGGACATGGAATTGGAAGCAGCCTTCCACCTGAGCCATCATCCAAGCCACTTTATGAAGCCATCATCTATATCAGTCCCAAGAGGCTTATTCTACTACTCACTATGACTTTTCTCAGTCACGAAGACCATCAAACTCATAGATGTGGATATTCATATTAAAATTATTTTGAATAACTCTATTTTCATAAATAATCACTCAAAAATCCCTTTGGACTTTAAACACAACAAACTGAATAAAAATACACATGGTTCTATGGCTTACTGGATTGTTTTTCCTTCTTTCCTTAATTGTATTATAACCCTTCCATGTCTTGGCAAAAGGCAAATATTACTGTTTTTCCAGACTGGTGTTATTTCAAGCAGAAAAAGGAGAACCATAATTGTGGGGGTAAATCTCAGAGGAATTTAGGGATGTATTTTTTAAAAAAAATAAATAAACCACCACAATATCAAATCTAATTCATGTAGAAATGTTCTCAGCTCTGCTCCTCCAAGGTTCATAGTTGGAGAACATTCCTTTTCCTTAATTTTCCACACAATTAAAGATCACCTGATGTTTGCCAGAGAAGGTTTTGTACTTCTGTTTCTTTGGCCAGGTCTCCATGTTATTTAATGAGGAAATAAGAATGGTTTCAACAGACGAAACTGGGACAACTGGATATGTACATGCAGAAGAAAGAGTTTAGATCCCCATGTCACATAATATGTAAAAGTTAACTCAAAATGGATTGAAAGCTGAGCAGGTCATTCAGTGGTAGGTCACTTGTCTAGATAGAATGCATTAAAGCCCTGGACTCAATACCCAGCAACATACACACACACACACACACACACACACACACACACACACACACACACACACACACCAGAAATATAAAATAGCAAATTTCCAACCATAAGAACAAAAGAATTCTAAAACTACTAGAATGAAACAACTTCAAATCTTCTGAGGTTGGATTAGTCAATGATTTCCTAAACAAATTTACCTTTCTTCTTTGGTAGTTTGTATTATATCTTCCAGAACAGTAAACACTAGTCCATGGGCATGAAGTCTCTAGGTAGACACCAGCTTCTACCACCAGAACTCTCTGTGTTCTATGAGTTGCATAAGTGTTGTCTTCAGCAAGACAGCCTCACTGTCAATTTGTGAAGAGCTACCAAGAGCCTTGGCAATAGCCTGGGTTGTTTGGTTCTGGGATCACTTTGGCCAAGAACTTGATTAGATATAGCACAGTCTTGGTACTAGAAGCTTCAGTTGGTGATAAGAGATGTCCAGATGGGTCTCCTCCATTATTTGGTGATTTTATTTAGATTGCCTTCATTTATGTACATATTTTAGGAAGTTTCTACTGTATTATGTTTTCATTCTATCCTCAAATGGCCCTTAGTTTTAGCTGCCCCGCCCCATATTCTCTTCTTTACCCTTCTCTTCCTTCCTTCTTCCCATTTGATCCTCCAATTCCCTTCCTTGTCCATCCTTAACACTCTATTGTATTTCATCTTTCTAGTGAGATCCATTCCTCCCCCACAGTCTCATACTCTCTTCTTAACTTCTATGGCTATGTAGATTATAGCCTGCTTATCGATGACATAACAGCTAACATCCAGATTTAAGTGAATACATACCAGGTTTGTCTTTCTGGGTCTGAGTTACCTTATTTAAGATGATTTTCTTTTTCTAGTTAATTTATCTGTGAATTTCATTTTTAATGGTTGAGTAATAATATGCCACCATATAAACGGAATTTACACAATTTTTTAATCCATTTATCTATTTCTCTATTTCTTTATCCATTCATTTATTGACCGCTTTCTAGGTTGTTTCCAATTTCTGGCTATTATGAATGGAACAGCAAGGAATATGGTTGAACAAGTGTCTCTGTGGTAAAATGGAGATTCCTTTGAGTATATGCCCTAGAGTGGTATGCCTGGATCTTGAGGTATGTTGAGTTCCATCTTTATGACTTCCACAGTGGAAGTACAAGTTTGCACTCCCACCAGCAATGTATGAGTGCTCTCCTTACTCCACATCTTTGCCAGCCTGAGCTGTCATTAGTTTTACTGATCTTGGCCATTCTGAATGGTTTAAGATGAAATCTTAAAGTAGTTTCGATTTGCATTTCCGTGATAACTAAGTATATTGAACATTTTTTGAGAAGTACTTCTCAGCCATTTGACTTTCCTGTTTGAGAATTCCCTGTTTAGAGCCTTATTACTTTCTAAATATTGAGTTATTTATTTTCTTGATGTCCAGGTTTTTGAGTTCTTTATGTATTTTGGATATTAGCCCTCTCTTGGAAGTATAGTTGGTGAACACCTTCAATTCTGTAGCCTGCTGCTTTGTCTGAATAATGGTGTCCTTTGCCATGCAGAAGCTTTTCAGTTTCATGAGGTCCCATTTATTAGTTGTTCATTTGAGTGCCTGTGCTAACAGTGTTCTGTGCAGAAAGTCTTTTCCTATGCCAATGAGTTCAAGTCTATTCCTTACTTTCTTTTCTGTAAAAATCTGTAAGAATCAGTGTATCTGGACTCATGTTGATGTTTTTGATCCATTTGTAATTCAGTTTTGTCCACAGTGATAAGTACTGATTTATTTATATTCTTCCATATTCAACCATCCAGTTTGAATTAGTACTATTTGTTGTTGACACTGTCTTTTTGCCAGTGTGAATTTTTGGCTAAAATCAGGTGTCCATACATGTGTAGATTTAGCTCTGGGTCTTCTATTCTATTTCATTGACCAACCTTTCTGGTTTTTGTGCCAATACACTGCTGCTTTTCTGTAGTGCAATTTGAGATTGGAGATGGTGATGCCTCCAACAGTTCTTTGATCATCCAGGAGTGGTTTAAGTATCCTTGCTTTTTGTTTGCCCGTTCCATTTCTAGACTTTTATGATGGAGAAATGGCTAACGATGAAGAAGGAATACAGTCACCCAAAGAGCTGCTGAAGATCTTAGTCAGATATGGTTTTTAATCAGCCTAAGTAGAGAAGAGCAGACAGGGAGGAGGGCGGAGTTTAAGCTGACACTGTTGGGGAAAAGTCTAGGGAGAATGTGCTAAAAAATCAGAGAATTTGGAGGACTATAGAGTGAGGTGTTTGGGAAGGGGAGAAGGGTAAAGGTTTTGGGGAAGTGTGCTAGAAAAGAGGAACTTGTCAGAGCATCTCCACCCCTCCTTTTCTGTTTGCTTTCTCTAGGATTTCTTCAGACATCATTTTATGCAGATACTCAGAAGTTTCTATGAGTGATCCTTCAAAGTATAAGTTCTGATAATTTTCCTTTTATATCTTTGGAAATAAGGAACGTAAAAGAAAATAAAATCAACATTCTGAAGGAAGGTAGTCATGTGAATAGCTAAGTATTTTATCTCTTCTTTTCTCCCCCCACTCCACTGTGCAGCTTAGGCTGTGCTCAAAGTCATTATCCTCCTGTCTCAGCATTTCAGGTGCTTGGTTTTCAAGCATGGGTCTCACTTTTAAACTCTCTTTCACTGTACAAATAATGCCCTTTGTCTAAAACTTGGGAGTTATTTTCTTTCCCAATGATATCGAAGCATTCTTTGAGTCCAGAAACAACATATATCACATCAGCAAGTGTAAGAAAAAAATGTAAGTTCACTCCACCTTACCATCTTCCTTCTCAGTCTTTACCACGGCTTCATGCTGATCATCTGGAGTTGTTCTCTATTTCTTAACACATAAACCCCTGTTTTCTGAACCAGAGCTACTTTTCTCTTTTTCTTCTCATTAACTTACTGAGTAGGTATTTTGCCCAGACTATGTGTTGATTGTCTAGATACAGCACAGCCATGCTCACAGCAAACAGATTCTGATGTTTCTGTAAATTGCTTTAGAAAGTATAGGAAAAAATAAGTAAAAAAAAAATACTTATAATATCTATCAGGTAATAGTCATAAGCTCAGTCCTGTGGAGACTGTCCTAATATTTCTGTCTTTATATCACATACTGAGGCAAATTCAGAGCACACCCTAGTAAACCCAAAATGTGCAACGTCATATCCCTCTACCTACCACAGGCACTAATGTTAGTGGTTGAAAATCAGCACCCCATTATACACATAAAGGGTTCTGTCCCTATTTAGTGAGTAGCTGTCAATAGAAAACTCAAAATGCTACTACCTCAGTAGTAAAGATGGAACCGCTCTCTTGTGGTTTTTGAATTGCAGGAAATCTGTACAGAATTTGTACACATCCATGTAGGCTCACACAAGCACAGGGGAGCAGTCTCCCATGTTACTTTGCTGATGATGCTCCTTAAATGTTAGAGGGATTGAAGACTGAGACTGTACTGCTATAGTATGAATGAAGGTAGAAGACAGATGTTAGCCCACTAACTATTGTTACAATGATGAAACACAGTTTCAAATGACTGAAAAACATTCATTCAACAGGTCTGGTCAGGTGGCATGGCTTTGTAATTTCAGGAATTAAGAGGTGGAGGCTGGAGGATTGTGAATTGAATTCAGACTGAATGTATAACACATTATAGAACAGATTGGAATATATAGTGAAAATCACTACTAAATAGTCAGTTTATTATATATTGAATCAAAAGCCAAAACAAACCAATCTTACTACATGGTTGACTGACCAGGGTAGAAGACTGGTCTCCAAACTTGGGGTGGTAATGGCCAAGGAGTGATTGTTTTTCAGTGTTCATCTGTTTTTTTTAGTATTCACAGAAATGAAACCCATTCATGTGCCAAATGACATTCTAAATCAATTCTTCAGTTTGCCACTAAAGTGTTAAATAGTCAAAACATTATTTGATTAAGCACTTAATTTTGTGAAGCAGAATTCTTGAAGGAAAGGAACTTAATTATATCGGAACCACAATACTAAACAATGATTTTAATTCATAGTCTACTCCCCAAAAGCAGCAGAAGCTATTCACAGAGTAAGCATGAGTGAAAAATTCTAAAACTAAAAACAAAAGGAATTCCACAAAGCATAGGAAACAAATTCTCAGTCACATCTTAGGTCAATGACAGTATTTACACCTTTGATTTTAATAAAAGTCAAAAGAATGAAAGGGACTCAAAAAGTATCAGTGATAAAGATAACGGTGTGTTCATTTCCATGACTCTATTTCCATAAGAATGCATGAGTAATTCTAAAGTCTGAGTAGGTACCAGGTAACTGTTTTGACAGGTAAGGATTCCAGTAAAAGGGGCTACTTTAAATAGTATTCTACTTTAAGTGCCAATTGAAATAGATGAAATAAGAAGTATGGTATTATTTGAGAGATTGCCCAGCAGAACTAGTACCTGCTGTACAGTCATGAGGTCTGGAGTTCAAATCCTACTACCCATGTAACAGGTGGGACAAATACCCATAACTTCAGCTCTGAGGAAATAAGCACCCTCTTCTGGTTTCCATGCGTGCAGACACATGCTCCTGCACACATACATACACATATCTTCATGTGGACACATAATCACATATAAGTCTTGAAAAAAAAACTGTAAGAAGTTTTCCATTTGGCTTAAATATAGTAGATTAAACAACTGAGAATTAATTGGCAAGAAGAGTTTATTTACTTATTATTTATACAATTGAAATAGACTATAATAGATGATGATAGTGATATCAACACATAGCAATATATCACAGGTTAGCTACTGAATACTTTCTGAAATTTTAACAACAGACTTTTGTCATGTTGTATTCAGAATAATTTCATTTGGTAAATGAGGTTACAGTGTTCTTTAAATTCCTTAATTTCAAAACCACAAGGAAAGTAGTTTTACCTGGCTACACCATCAATAATAAAAGAGAAAAAAAAAATGATCTGCATGAGATGGAATGACAAAATCTTTGATAAATATCTCCAAAGGGATCAATAATATTATACTTAGAAAGTTATAGCTTTTGTTAATACTTTATCTTATGTTTAGAAACACATTAATTTATGTCAACTATTATGAGTCCAAAACACACTAATATAGAAATATATTACTGTGAAATTTGAGTAACACAAATTTCTGTTTCATTAAGTGTTTCCAGTAACATGATAAACTCTAACAAGACAGAGTACAAGGATCTCCAAATGAAGCAATAAATGACAGCTTATGTAACTAGACTTTGAAAAAATACAAATCCTAACATGAAAATCTGACATGCAATGAAAAATAGAAAGCTAGTAAAAGAAAGCCTTTTAACACCTGCCCACATTTCACCCAACACACCCCAGAGAACATTCAACTTTACGAAAATCTCTTCTACAGATCCCCTTCCTACTGGGTTGAGATGGACCTAATGCTATTTGCAATGAGTAGAACTGACATAGAATTCCCTAGCTGTGGCAGATAGAAAAAAAATGACCTCATAGGCCCAAAGGGAGTGACACTATTAAGAGGCGTGGCTTTGTAGGTGTAGGTGTGGTCTTGTTGGAGGAAGTGGTCACTGGAGGTGGGCTTTGAGATCTCAGATGCTCAAATGATGACGCCCAGTGTGGTATTCCACTTCTGCTGCAGATCATGATGTAGAACTCTCAGCTCCTTCTCCAGCACCATGTCTGCAAGCATGCCTTGAAGTCATGCTCAAGCCATGTGAAGACACTCATTTTTTTTCTATAATGTACACATTTGAATTATTTTAATAAAGTAACAAACCCCTAGAAAGTCCAAATTGAAGAGCTGGCTGAATAATTATGTGTCAGGTTCATTATTCACGGATCTTTGCTGAGATAATTCACCCACTTGTCTGAATTCTTTCTCCTGAATTTCTGAGGAGTTGGGGCTAGGGAATATCAGACGTGGCATTTGAAAGCTGCCCATTTATTTTTGCCACAAAAGCACTGCGTTTAGAACAAGCATTCTTTGTTGAAGCTTCTGGAATTCCTCATGTGGGCTTTGCACACATGCCTGTTTGTATTAGGAAAATTTGCATGGAGCATAATCAGTATGGTATTATTGTCAGTGTTGCAGTCCAGCTTGAATGGAGGCAGTGTAACCTTTTGCTCACTCTTCTTCCTTCCAAGGATATTACTTGTCTTGCCTCAAAAAATGATTATTCATTGCTCTTTATTTTTCCCTTCTGCATGTTTTACAAAAGTTTATATGTTTTCCCTTCACTTCATACTTTCAAAACTTCTGATACCTTATGAAGCTCTTGAGCAATCCCATTTCCAGAAATAGCAAGGCATCCTTCTGAGATGCTGTTATAGCCCATTTTAATATAGCATGTGTTTATTTAAACTCTCTGCCAAATAGCTCCTTGGTGGTGGTTTCTGCTTAGAGCCAAAGGTTGAATAGGCCACGGAGAATAATTCTAAGAGTGAAGGAAGTTGGCTGTGCCAAGTCTAAAGCCCTCTCAGGAAAAGAGTGCTAGCAAACACAGCCTTCATCTTTCAGGAATAAGGGTCCTGTCATCATTTCTCATCATCAGGCCATTCAACTCGTCAAATTAGAATACATTGTTAGGGTTCTATAGGAAACCTAATCTTAATGTACCATTTCTCCTTTCTGGAATGGGAGGAATGCACATTGTCACATCTCTTAATGTTTGAGATGACAGATGATCTCACCTGAAACAAAGCACCAGTTATACATGAAAGCAAATTTCTTTTTTTAGCAATGTACTCCGTGCAAATAATTTACCAGTGATCTTTAAATGATGGAGAAAACAAATCCTTAACACTGCAGAAAGAATCAAAACACAATTCAAAGTACTAGTTCTATTTTTGAACACACACAACTGGAAAACTTGGAAGAAAATAAATTTTATACATGCTAGCAATTGACGACTTGATATATTATAACCTACAAATTAAAAGATTGTTTCTCCGTGAGACTGATGAAGCTATGTTTCTCTTCTTCTTTTTTTCCCTGTATGTAACAACGAATATACAGACTAGTTTATGTGTGTTTGTCTAAGTATCTTCTCCAAGCTCCAGCCTCCTGACAGTCAGTCATCCTGGGGAAGCCACCTGCCCTCAGCAGCAGCTAAAGCTGGATCTCCTCTTCCCTGTTCCCTGACTGATTTGCATGCTCTCTCTGGTGTCCCCAGCAACAGGTGTCTCATTAGCACCTAAGCGGTGCCAGCTTCTCAGGAAGGCTGTGAACTGATTAAACACATGCTCCATTTTTATCTCTTTATGAGTCATTACTTAAAGGTTTTATCACCAGATTGCCACACTTAATTACGTGGAGCCATAATTAAATATGAGCGTTCTTAGGCCGGCTTTTTAAAATTGTAGTTTTAACTTCAGTGACATGTTTTGCTGTTTGCTAATTTAAAGATATCTTTAAAGGAGGAGGTTTTTTGCGAAGGAGCAGAATGGCAGAAGGTCTGTCTTCTTCCTCACGTTAATATTTTTAATCCAGGTATGGAAAAACAATACAAAAGAGTCCTACACTGCAGTTAAAGGCTTGGAGATAATCAACAAAATTTGGACAATTAAATTTGAATATGCTAAGTTTGTTTATGTGGGATGTAAGAAACTGCAATACTGCTTGCCTCATAAATTGTGTGGGTGTGTGGAAATCTCAGGTAAAAAAATGTACCTGTGTTCTGAAGACATGTAAAGTGGATGTGACAATATAAAGCAAAATTATTCATTTCATAAGGATTAAGAACAATGTAGTTTCACTTTTTTCTCGGGAAGTATATGCAGTGTGCACTTATGCCAGAATTGCACTGCTAAAATAACTTCATAGTTTATTTATTGCTGTTTTGATTTTTTCCAATCTCCTTTACATTTCCATATAGTTATAACCCCAAAAAGCTAGAGCCCCTTTTCATGTTCCTCACTTGGTAACCTATGAGAAACCCAGGTTGCTTGGTTTCATTCTCTGGTTTTTCTTTGGCTTCTTCCAGGGATCCTTTGATAGTCTTTAAATTCTTATGGACTGTACACTATAAACAACACTGATCTAAACTTTGATCTCTGTGAGAAAAAAAACATCTTCTCTATCATCATTTTCCTACCTCTTGCAATGTCAGATTGTGCATGCTATAAAATTTTTGCAGATTTCCTATGAGTGATTCTGAGCAATCACATGAGGGAATTATGAGCAAAGAAGGCATGACCTTTCTCATTAATACCATCTAAATTCTGAGGATTCTGTTAGAAGAACATTCTGGAATCTCCTCCTTCCTTCTGATTATTACTCCTATCTCCCAAGTTATTGGAAGTCTCAAGGCCTGAGACTCAATTGTCCTTTGTGGAACATTCCTTCTCTTACTCTAGAAGTGTTTTGAAAACTCTCAGTTTCTACAAGGTTACCCAGAATTGAGAAATGTCTTAATGACCTGCAGATGCCTCAACAGGTCAAGGTACCTGCTGTGTAAGTCTAGCAGTTTGAGTTCAGTCAGGGAACCTATGTAGAGGTGGAAAGGAAGAATCAACTGTACAAAGTTGTCTTCTGACCTCCTGCACATGCCCCTCGCCCCGTGCCTCGTGCACATAAACATACCGATAATAAATAAGCTGAACAATTTATAAACGATCTCAAGCATCCTCGACCCAGAATTAATGGTTTCTGGTTCATCCTTATGGGATACTAGAGAGGATGCTGTGGGCTGATGCAGAGGACATGTTATAGACCTCAAGTAGGATCTAAGTGGATGCTCCCAGAAGAATTATTTAGTATTCTTCTAAGGGAGAATTTTTCTCCTGGGTCCTTTCCTTATTGATCATTTGTCCTAATTTGAAAGCCTTTGAGTTGTACATATGAAGGGAAAATAACAAAACAAAATTGACCTAAACACCAAGAATCTTAAGTACAGCTAGATTTAGTTTAACACAAAATCAGTCGACTTTCCCTGGGTCATGGTTTGGTAGAAAGGCCTGTGTAATGTCACCAGTACTTGCACTTACTCCTCCTTTTTGCAGTCTTCTTGGACATAGCTCAGTGCTGTCTGTGTAAGCTGAAATTGGGAAGGAGATTTCAAGGAAAAATTGTAGCAGAAGTAGTTAAGCCGGCAACAAAGAATTTATTCAAGATTATCTTAACAGGGCAGAGAGATTTCATTTGACTTTTCTAAAATTAAAGGCAGGGAAGATTTTTTTAAGTGCTGAGGCAATAAAGAAGAAAGAAACAGAGAACATTAGTAGAAAACCTGGTCAGTGAGGTTAGACCATCTATGATGCTAATAAGCATTTAAAAAAAGTAAGATCTCACCCTCTCAGAGGGCTGGAACACAGAGGTATTTTCTTTCTTGAATTTTTGAAAGGATGGCAAGAGGGTGGTTGAACACTTCTATTCTTCAAGGTTCACAGAAACAAAGGAAAATAACATAAAATTGAAAGTTTCCCCAAATCGGTACCCTGACTAAAGGGAACTCAGCGATTTCTAGTCAGGAAGCAAACTCATCGACACATAAGGCAACCGGAAGGCTGCTTCAGTCAGAGGCAATGCAAAAATGAGGGTGTCAAAGAATGACGTTGACTGTATAACCAGCCACTAATCATTTCCACACACTAAACTTATACTGAAGCAAAAATGCTTTCTCCAGGAAGAAGGCTGTGATCATGATGTCCCACTACATTATTGAGTATTATAGTTCCTTCCTTTTTAATTTTGCCGTGGGTGGTGTCTTACTCCAAGGCCAGGTATGAATGGTGGACATTTGGACTTTAGTGCACACATAAAATATATGGCCTGTTAAAATAAACTAGCAAACTAAATCAAATTAATTTTGATTGGGATGACATCACTAGTTTAGACAAGTACCATTATCTTGGAAAGGATGTTTTCTCTTCTACCCCTTTGGCTACTCTGCTTATTGATCTTGATCCATAGTGCTCTTTGGCTATTAAATTTTGATTCTTTTCTGGTCTCATTTTAGATACAAAGTTGCAACACTGACATCCCAACTTCTCAGGACCCTCTTCTTATGTAGTGCACCTGTCGACATCACTTCAAGGTTCTTATCCTCTGAGTGTATTGGAATGTTTTGTCTTTGGGGAGTCACCTTGCTCTGTGGGTCATTCCTCCCAGCCAAATGGGCAGACGCTTCATTCATGAGCTTACATGTGGGCTGCTGCCTAATTCCTTAAAAGAAGAACCTTAATCCTCAAACACAAATTCTGGGATGCTCTACTAGCAAAGAGATAGTGGGCAACACTTAGTTTTTACATCTCATTACAGTTCCCATTGCAATGTGAACAGAATAGAAATTAGTACTTCTCTATATTACCCTGCTGTGTTATTTTTAATGCCTCCTCTCTCTTTTACACAGGAAATGGATCTAGCCTTCCATTAAATTATTGAGATGTATATTTTCTCTTGGAAAGAAGTGAGTGAGATGGGATGGGTGGTGAGGAACTACTCCCATTGTTTATATGAATGAGGCCAGACATTTTATTTTGCATTTAAGTGGGAGACGTTTCTTTTTTTAAGTCTGCCTTTGTGAATTTAATTTTTTGCTCTATAAACTAATGATCTTGACAAAAAAATTTGAGATGGGGTTGGTATGAAGTAATTCTAGTGGTATCTAAGTATTTCTGGAAATGTCTGCTTTCAAAGAGAACAGAGTGATATAATCCAGACAACAAAAATACTTAGAGAATGGTGAATGTGCAGAAAAGCAGGGCAAAGTTGACAAATGAAAGGTAAAGAATATGATATTAACATAATGTTTTTGAACAATAATGAGAGACTGTTTAAAAGTGGGTTAGTAGCAAAATAAGAGGGATAAGTATTATACAGCAGGTAAAGATAACAAATAAGAAAAATAGTATTTTCTGTTTAACTGGAAAAATGATATTTCATAAGGCTTAGAAAATAATAGGTTGGACTATGTTCTATTCACTTGTGTTTACAACCTGCTTACCATTTCCCAGAACCCTGGGAAGTAGATAAACATTAATTTATCTATGCTGTTAACATTTGAGAATAGATTTAATAAATTTTAGGCATCAACTTTTCTTATGCTTTAATTTAAAACATAGAACAATCTCAGACAGATTTTTTTCAAAATGCACATTTTACAGCTCGCAAATTTCCTTAAGGAAAATCTGCTATTCATGATAGCCTTGAGCCTGATGCTTCTGATTTTCATCTTTCTATTGATGGCTACAGTCTTTTTTTTCTCGAGACAGGGTTTCTCTTTGTAGCTTTGGAGCCTGTCCTGGAACTCACTTTGTAGACCAGGCTGGCCTCAAAGTCACAGAGACCTGCCTGCTTCTGCCTCCTGGGTGCTGGGATTAAAGGTGTGCACCACCACCATCCGTCAAGATATATTTATTTATACACACACACACACACACACACACACACACACACACACACACACACGAGTGTTCTGTCTCCATGCACACCAGAAGAAGGAATCTGATCTCATTACAGATGGCTGTGAGCCACCATGCAGTTACTGGGAATTGAACTCAGGACCTCTATAAGAACAGCCAGTGCTCATAACTACTAGCCAATGGCTATAATACTCCCTCCCCCCATGGCTACAATTTATGCTGCTTTTCTCGTCATTGCCATCAAATACCTGATAGAGGTTATTTAAGGGTGGAAGGAATTATTTTGGTTCATGGATTTGTACTTATAACAGTATGGTGGGCATGGTAACAGAATGGCTTCTGTTCATGGTGGTGGGACACTGTAGCTGGCCGTATCTTGGTGACAGTTAGGAAGCATACCTCTGGGAGTAGAAGCAGAGCAGACATATACCTCTCACAGCTCCCCAGTCATCACCTTCCTCAGACAGGTAAAATGTTCACCACCTCCCCAGACAGTGCTGTCATTTGGGTCCAACATTTCAAACACATTATCCCATGGGGAACATTTTACATGCAAATCATAATACAATCTTTGCTCACATTTGGAAGTCTTTTCAGAGAAATTATTTGAAGAAGCAGCATAAGAATTCAATTTCTCACATTTCTCTATTAAAATTTTTATATAAAAAGATACATGCATGGAAATTCAAATTGTTCTGCTCAAAGATTCTGGAACATTTCAGATATTAGGGGACATTTTGTTTTCAATTTTTAAGTATGAAAAACATGGCTTAGGAAGACAGCAGATCTTTTTCAAATAGTACTTTTATCTCCTTTAAGCATCTTAAAATTTCTTTGGAAAATAAATGTGGAAAAATATGGGCATGGACATGCAGCTGTTCTATTACTTTCTATCATTCCTTAATGTATACGAATCAGAACAAAACAGGCGGAGAGAGACAATCTGTTGTTATTTTCTTTGATTATTTCTACAAAAGTTAATCAGTCTTATAAAGCTGAGTAAGGCATGAAGTCAATGAGGAGAATTTCTTAGGGAAATGTGCAACAGCACGAACACCTTCTCTGGGGAATAGTTTGCCAATGTTATACAACCTTTATCTCTAGGTATTTCTAATTACGTTCTTCTCACAATAGTTAATTTTTCTCAAGATCACTCTGAACTCTTAAAGGCTACTGAGTGAACTAAATACATTTTAAAAAATGTGGTCTCTGCATATCTATAACTGTCATGTTAGAAATTAAAATGGAGCATTCAGGAAAATGCATGAATATAAAAATCACACTTGCATTTGCCTGCAGATATTACCACACGTTAATACACCTTACATATCCCCACTGTGCAGACTGAAGGACATGCAGGTCAAAAGACAAAGGCTCTGCATGAGTGTGGAAAGACTGATCTTGTAGCTCTCCTGAAAGGACCTTGGGGCCCAAGATTTATTCACATTTTTCTATCCAGCAACACATACAGAAAATAAGAGTGTGTATGAAACTGGATGTTATTGAAAAATTGTTTGAGGAAAGAGAAATTTGAAAAAATAATGTTCATCAATATAGGAATGGATAAATTTGGGTTTCTTTCAAATTGGAATTTTATGTAGCACCTAAACACATTCTTGAGAACACACACACACACACACACACACACACAAACTCTACACTTCAATATAAAGAATTTAGAAGTTTCAAAGTTATATAAAAGAGAACAAAGTGAGAGCTGGGCTTGGCAGCACACCCTGTAATCTCTGTCCTTGGAAGGCAAGTTAGGAGAATCTGAAGTTTAACGACAGTTTTAGTTACATGTTAAATTCTGTCTCAAAACCAAAGTGTAACTAAAATTCTTAAGAGAATCCACAATAACTTATCATTCATATAAAAGCTTTAAAGCATAGCAAAAAATACTGCATAAAGTATGCATTTATGTGTATAGATGTTTGCATGTGCATGTATATCTGTATTACAAGTGTAAGTCTTATGTAGCACACAGAAAACAGATACTAAATGATATGTACAGGTTTGTGTTTAACGTGTTTGAGAGGAATATGTGAATGAAGAAATCCAAAATTTAAACTTAAATGTAAAAATATTTTTATCTTAAAATTTTTTAAAGGAAAGACAAACTATGAATTTATAATTTGATATTGTATGTTCTAAGTCAGAAGTTAAAACAGTGCTTTATAATTTTTAAAAATTTTGTAGTGAGCTAAGTAAATAAATATGTGCTGTTTCTACATATATTGTTACAGCACCATTTTCAATAGATAAACTTAAAAAAATAGAAAATGTTTAAAAATTTTTAAAGTTATAGTACAGATGTAATACACTTACAAAGACCTCATTTTTCTTTTTTAAAAAAGTCCATTGGCAATTTGAGATGGTTTTAGTGAAGATAAATGTAGTAGATCAAGTTTACCATGTTATGGACTTGATATTAAGAACATTTATCTTAAAATGAAACCTTTTGTCTGTTTACCCAATAAACTGATCATCTGAAAGAAATCTAATAAGTTCTATCCAGAGTTAAATTCAATTTTAACGGAGACAATATTTGCTTCACACTGAGAAGTCAGAATTGTTTCTCTACTTTATCCTTTGTTCAGTCATTCTTTTACAAGTTCATTTGCAAATGTAATCAGGTTAATGCAATTAAGCTCAAAGTTAATGGCAAGAATGGCCAGAACTTATGTTGAAGACTATTTTGCTTCTCCTTGTATAACATTTATTTTTAATTTTTAAAAAATTCATGGTGTTATTAGTTGGTCATGAGTCTGAGCAAAATAGAAATTAGTCAAGCTGTTTCAGTTCTGCCTCAAAGCCAGGTATTGAGGCAGAAGGTAGCAGAAAGCACATTTCAAACTTAAATGTAAAAGTGGAGATGGGAGGAAACCAAATAGATAGGTATGCAAGGTTTTCTAAAGGCTAGTTATTTTTCCTCATGAATACAGACAGTCAATCCTCACTTCCACATGAAAACCAATCTTTCTATTTGTCAGAAACACTGGGCAGAGTGGCAAGCATCTTTCATGCATTCATTTTTAAGAACTCAGTCCACCTCTGACAGACTAATTGCTTGTTCAGTGAAGAGAAATCCCAATGACAGATAATGATCCCCTTTGGTTAAACAATTCTTCTTCTGGTGATGTCATCGGTGCTGCTGTTGGAAGGAGTTTCTGAAAAATGTTTTCCGCTTAAAAGGCACTTTCTCTCTGATGGAAACATTGATTTGTCCCCATGTCCCCATTAAAACTAGTAAAATAAATATACATTAAAAAACCTTTAAGGGAAGATTATGTTTTCTCTACATATGCAGCCAGTCAATTTCAAAACTTTGAAGTCTTTACTTTTATCCTCAACATTAAATCTACATCCTTAGACATCAGTATGTCAGGAGCTCATCAGAATCAACCTGGAAGCTTTTTCTCCAGAGTGATTTCTTTCTGTCTTGGGGTATGCTCTTTCTGAAGAATTATACAATGAAGAACAAGGTAGACTGTAAAGCGTCTAATATTTTCAACAAGATAGCTCTGGTGCCAAGAATACATGAGTGTAATATAAAGAAATTTTACCTTTCATTGTGAATAAGGCTATAGCTTATTTCAACGATCACTTGAAGTATATATTAGCTTTGATTTGAGAACAGACCACAGGGATCACCTACTATATTAGTCATATTTCTAATAGCTAGGAAAATATATCCAACAAAATCAACTTAAAGAAGAAAAAGTTTAATTTGGCTTAGAGTGTAAAGGCAGAGTCAGTCCTCAAGGGCATGGTGACTATGAGATAGCTGATCATATTGTTTTTGTAGTCAGGAAGAGGGGGAGATGAATATTGCTGCCCATTTTCTCTTTCTCATTCAGTTCAGGACTTCATCCCACAGAATGGTAGCGCTCACATTCAACACAATCTAGAAACTTCCTTGAAGCATATTCAGAAGTTTGCCCACTAAGTGGTTCTCCATCTTGTCAAGTACAGTCAGTATGAACCATCACACTACTAAAAGCCAATTATCACTGTCACTTTAAAAATATCTAACAGGGATGTGTCTCTTAGTGACTGAAACAAAATCTACTCAGTATTATGATCAAGATCTGTTGACCATTCTTAATGAAGTCATAGTTGATGAAGACAAATGATGGAGAGTAGACAGGTTTGTTGCCTTTAATTAGCTGAGGAAGATAATCATGAGAATGAAGAGGTGTCATCTGTACTGCCCCAAATAGGGGATCTAGAACCACTGCCTGAACATCAGAGATAAGTGATTTTCACATCAGCATAATTAAGAATTTCCTTGTAGCCTAAAGTTAACCTTGTTGATGAGGATATGAACCAATGCTCTTCAATTTACTTATGAAACTCAAGAAAGATGTTTCACAGGTTTGATAACTTTCAAGCATTCAAAAAATAAAAAAAATGCTTTTTCATCTTTGAGTTTTGACGTCTGATTTGTTCCACTTATATGGGAATCCATGTATATCTATCCCACTTGTGTGGGAGCACTGTGGGGTGGGGAACAGTTCAATGAGATCTCCGCTTCTGTTTGCTTCAAAGAGGCCTTGGGGGTGAAAGGAGGAAGGAGGAAGGACACAGATATCCACTCTCAGAGATCCAATGCAAACCCTGATGTCATAGTGATTCAAGATTAATTTTTATCAAAGATGGTACTATAATTTTGACTTATTCCAGGTCCAACATTTAGAAGGAAATTATGTGATGCAGATATCAATTTCAATTAATTTGAGAATTTCAGTTGCTTTATTCAGACACCCAAGAGCAAAAACAGAACAGGGTTTCTGGAAGAGAGTTCTTGAAAAAAATGATGTTTTATTAATATCTGGGCATCTGTTTCAGGGATAAAATCACTCATTGTGGTGTTCTGGTATTTCTTTCATAGTGCATATTGCCAACCATTTTCTTTCCATTATTTTATTCCCTATGTCATTTATTGAACAAGTATTTGCATGTATATGCTAAGTGGTAAAGACATAACAGAAAGTTTGTTTAAATTAACATTTTATATAATAATGGGCATTGACATGCCTAAATTCAAAATTCCAAGGCTGGAGATCCTGGGAAGATATCATGGTTCAAATCTAGAAGGCATCAGGTTGCTAGGTCAGCCAATAATAATTTGATGTTGAGGCTCAAGTCTGAAACATGGCAGTCTAGAGACTAGAAATTAAAGATACCACAGTTCAAGTCCAAGTGCTGTCTATTGCATAATTTCTTCTTTGTAGAAGAAAGTCACTCTTAAGTCTTCAAAGGAATGTGTGATGGTCAAGCTCAAAATATAGAGAAATGTTCTTTACTCAGTGGCCATGACATGAATTTAAAGGTTAATTGCATCCCAAAATACACTTAGAGAAATATTCTTAATAGAGTTTGGACTAATAATATCTGGGTGTTGTAGCATTCTAAAATAGTCACAAATTGCCACATAAAATTAACTCTTTCCAAGTTAAGACATGAAGGTGAGTGAGTAGGGAAAGTGATTGAGGACAGAAGAACGAGGTAGGTACAGCTTATGTAAGATGGTTGTTTTAACCCTGATGTCTAGTATTACAAAGAAAAAAACCTTGAGTTATATATAACTTGGAAGTGAAGTTGCAGGATATGTTCCATGTTGAGTAATAATCATTATATGTGAATTCTGGTCCCAGTAATGACAGAGCATTCTCTTTGATAGAGATCCTAAGTCTAGACAAGATATTGGAAAACAAGAGGTAGGAAAGCATATCAGAAGCCACTAGAAAAAGTGGAATTTGCTTTAAAGGAAAGCACATACACATAGAAATGGCATCCTCAAGGGAGCTCTTTTTAGTGCACAGAGTGTAGGTTGGCAAGATCTCAAGTGGAAAGCTAGATTTTTATTGTTTGGATGTAAAAGAGAGTGGAAACTTGAGGGTTCCAGGAGAGCTCAGAATTGAGGAAAAGGCAATCTCAGATAACAACTATAGAAAGGGAGACTTCATTTGGAACCATTCCTCAGTTTTGTCTCACTGCTAAACTGGACATATAAACAAGGCTTCTGTAAGATGTTTTGTTAAGAGTATGAACACAGACTAAGGAGAGGACTTCTGAACTTCCTTTGAAGCACCTTATCACAGAGGAATCCTTAATGAAGTTCAAAGTCTTAGAATCACAAGGAATCCCTTCAATTAAGAGCAAAAATAGAACACATGTGTCCTAGGAAAACATAAAGCAAATTCAATGAGTAACCAGTAATTTAACTTCTGGCTATAATAAAAATAGATGCTCTTCAAAGAAACATAAAATTAAATTTTGATAAATATATCACCTTTAATGTTTACTATAAGATCCAAATTATAGACCTCTAAAGAAACAGAGAATTCTAGCCAATACTCTTAATGCAAAAATAAACAAACAATCATTACTAGCAGAAATCTGAAGGATCAGCATTCAGAATTAGCAGATGGAAATTTTAAAGCAGCTTGTATCAAAATGATCAGGACATAAAAGAAAAATGTCTATAATGGATGGAAAAATGGGAAATTTATAAAGAAATGGAAACTATTAAGAGAAACAAATGTAAATTTTAAAGCATAATTACGATCTTTACAATGAAAATATATTTTACACATTTAACAGAAAATGACTTTATAGGCAGATCTACAGAAAATTAGCTGCTTGAAGAACAGACAAATTAATGACCTTTCCATAGACTAAACTATATACAATTGGAGTTCCTAAATCAAAAGAGATAAAGAATTAGATATAGAGACTATTTAATATGATAAAGCATAAACATTCAAAATTCAATAACAAAAAATTACCATCAGAAACAAGGAGATTGTTGAATATGAAAAACATGATATTACAAATGATTACATTTATATTGAGATATAATAAATGATTATCAAGAATACTTTGCTAAGAAATTTAAAAGCTCAGCTTAGATAATATGCCCTATTTGTTTTTAATTTAAAGTTAATTTATTAATATATATAAATTTTAGCTTTCTTTTATTTATTCTTTGTGTCTTTCACATCATGTGTCTTGATCCTATTCTTTTCTCATCCCTTTGTATCTGCCCTTTGCCCTTACAACCTCCTCCCCCAAATAAAAAAAAAATAAAATTTAAGAGAACAAAAGAAAAAAAAAGGAAAAAAAATCTCAGCATGGAAACTGTAGTGTGACACAGTGAGTCACACAGTAAACTCTTTTATCCATATATCTTTACTTGCAATGTTCATTGCAAAGAGTCATTGTCTCTAATTTCTCCTACACTGATGCTGGGCCCTCACTGGGATTCCTCATGGATATTTTGTTTGTTGTCCTGTGTTGGGGAGATCCTGCAGTTTTGGCTCTGCAGAACTGGCCCCTTCATGTGCTCCAGCACATCATAGTTGGGGTGGATGTTGGGGTTGGCCAACTCATAACCCTGCTTTTGGGCCTGGGTATTTGTAGGGTTGGTCAGCCCACCAGCTCTCTCTCTTCTTCACCACCAGGGTGAGCTCGCCAGCATGGCTTCTGCTAGTTCACCCCTTGCAGCAATGAGCAATGGGTGGGGCCAGTTCTCCTGGGTATACACCTTCAGGAGCTGCTCTCCCACACCTAAACCTTCAGGGCCAGCCAGCTCTACATTGTTGCCCAGGCAAGGTGCGTGGGCCACGCTCCTGAGTGTTGCAGCTGGTGAGGGGCAGAGACAGCTTTCCCGTTCTTATGACCTCAGAGCCAGCTCTCCCACTGGCCATGTGGCAATGGGCAGACTGGGAGGGCATCGCTGCCCGCCCACACCACCATGTGGCAGATGAGGGGCGGGGCCAGATCTCCCATGCTCACATTCTTAGGTCAGTTCACTTGTGTATCTCCTCCAACACACCCAGGCAGTCAGATGTACTGTACTGCGCAGGAAACGTGCAGGGTCCACTTTCCTGAATGCTGTAGCTGGCTAGGGGGAGAGCGAGCTCCCTCACCCACCACAGGTGGCAGGGGCAAGGAAAGAGGGCATCTTTCCCTTGCCCTTGCCACCAAATGGCAGACAAGGTGAGTGTGGCCAGACATCATACTATCACATCCTCAAGGCCAGCTCACCAGTGCCTCTATTAACAGGGTCAGCTCTACTATCTTGCCCAGGTAAAGAGCAGGGCTGGCTTTACTGAGTGCTGCAGCTTGTAAAAGGGAGGGTCAGCTCCTAGTCTGTCTCAGGGGGTGAGGGGTAACGGGTATCTTTTTACTGCCCACACAGCCGCGTGACAGACTAGTAGTGAGGACAGCTCTCCCAAGCTCACAACTTCAGGTCTGACTCATGCACGTCTCCTCCAACAGGCAAAGTGCAGGACCTGCTCTTCCTAGCGCTGCAGCTGGTGAGGGGCAGGGGCAGTTCACCTGCTCTTATGACCTGAGGGTCAGTTCTCCCATCATCTCCAGGGTAGAGGGGGTGGCATCTCTCCCCCACCCATGCTGGTGTATGGCAGATGAGGGGCAAAACCAGATCTCCCACACTCACTTTATCAGGTTGGTTTACCTGTGTCTCCATCAATAGGGTCAGTGTCCCTGTGGTGGTATTGTGTTCCCCAAAATATTGTGCACCCTAATAAACTTATCTGGGGTCAGAGACAGAACAGCCACTAGATACAAAGGCTAGAAAATGGTGGCACTCACACCTTTAATCCTAGCACTCCAGAGGTAGAAATCCCTCTGGATCTCTGTGAGTTCAAGGCCACATTGGAAACTGCCAGGCATGGTGGCACACGCCTTTAATACCAAGAAGTGAGCCTTTAATCCCAGGGAGTGGTGGTAGAAAGCAGAAAGTTATATAAGGCGTGAGGACCAGAAACTAGAAGCATTTGGCTAGTTAAGCTTTCAGGCTTCTAGCAGCACTGTTCATCTGAGAGCCATTTGGATATGAGGACACAGAGGCTTCCAGTCTGAGGAAACAAGACCTGCTGAGAAGTTGGCCAGGTGAGGTTAGCTGTGGCTTGTTCTGTCTCTCTGACCATCCAGCATTTCACCCCAACAACTGGCCCCGGGTTTGATTTTATTAATAAGACTCTCTAAGATTCATGCTACATGCCCCTGTGCTTCCTACACGGGGTGCAGGGCCCACTTTCCTGAGTGTTACCCCTGGTAAAGGAGAGGGTCGGCTCCCCCCCGCCAGCTGGAGGCAGTAGGGAGAAGGGGGAAGGGATCTTTTCCTCACCCCCACCACCACACCACAGATGAGGGAGGCAGAAGCAGCTATGTCCCTCTCATGCCTTCGGGGCTGGCTCACCGCACCCCTCCCTGTCTATAGCGTCAACTCTATTGAGTTGCTCATTCGAGGTGCAGCGCTTGAGGGGTTGGGTCACGTCCCCCACCTGCTGAAGGTGTCGAATGGCAAGTGGAAGAGTGTATCTTTCCTGCATCTACACCACCATGTGTCAGATGAGAGGGGCACGGCCTGCCCTATCATTCTCACGCCCTCAGGTCCAGCTCACCCACGTCCCTGCAAACAGGGTCAGCTCTATTGGGCTGCCCAGAAGAAGTGTAGGACCCTCTCTTCTGAGTGCTTCATCCTGTGAGGGGCAAGACCAGATCTACCTAGTGCTGCAGCCAATGAAGGGTGGGGCCAGCTCTGTGCAGCCCTGTCCT
Organism: Peromyscus californicus insignis; assembly: GCF_007827085.1. Taxonomy (NCBI): domain Eukaryota; kingdom Metazoa; phylum Chordata; class Mammalia; order Rodentia; family Cricetidae; genus Peromyscus; species Peromyscus californicus. Next base: position 46,190,766 of record NW_026294447.1, on the reverse strand, counting down.
CTCAGTCTGTGGTGGCATCAGAAGCCAAGGACATCCACACAGACTGTGGTGACTACATCAGGGCTATGAAGCCTGACACTGGCCCAGCAGCAGCCCAGGCTCAGATATCACTACGGCCCTGGTTGGCTATCAAGCCACTCACCTCAACCCAGTCCTCACCTCTTTCACCTCTTCAGATATACCTCTGTCCACAGGGAATGAACTCTTCTGTCTGTCTGTCTCTCTTTCCCATATCATACATTTGCTCACCATAATAGAGCCCATCTGCCCAGCTCTGCAAGGCTTCAGGTGGTTCTGTGTTTTCTCCTCAGTCAGCCCTAGGCCTACATGTGTGTCTCCTTGCCCTGCTCAGTGTATCATGGTGCTGGGCGGGACCATGGTTCCTCCTTGGAGCCTGGGGCAGTCTGCTGGAAAAAAAAAATGCCTTTTAAAACCTTAGTAAACAGCAGGCAGTGGTGGCACACACCTTTAATCCCAGCACTCGAGAGGCAGAGCCAGGTGGATCTCTGTGAGTTCCAGGCCAGTCTGAATTCCAGGAAAGGCACAAAGCTACACAGAGAAACCCTGTCTTGAAAACCAAAAAAAAAAAACCCATAAAAAATACCCTTAGTTAACAAATTTTCAGACCCAGATAATTTCATTGTTGAATACTATCAAGCATTTAAGAAGGAAATAATGTCCATCTGTATTAGGTGTGGTTCTCTAAAGGAATAGAACTGATAGAATTGAAAGTATATATATACATATATATGTATTGAATCTTAGTCACTGTTCTTAGTTGTAAAGAGACACCATAACAAAGGTGTTATCATCAAAGAAACTCATCACAGAAAGCATTTAATTGTGGGCTTCCTTACAGTTTCAGAGGCTAATCCGTTGTCATCATGGAATGGAGCATGGCAGCATACAGGTAGACATGATGCTGGAGAAGGAGTTGAAAGTTCTACATCATGATCCATAGGCAAAGAGAGTGAGAGAAAAACACACTCACCCTGGTGTGAACTTTTGATACCTCAAAGTCCACCCCCAGTAACACAATTCCTCCAACAAGGCCACACCTACTCCAACAAGGCCATAATCCTTCATAAATAGTGCCACTCCCTGATGACTAAGCATTAGTCATTCATCATATATTATGAGCCTATGGGAGCCCTTTGTACTCAAACCACCACACAGTGAAAGGGGCTTTGTTAGATTGGCTCAGAAGACAGAGGACTCAGTGTGAGTCATTAACAATGGCTGTCTCACACTGAAGAGGCCAGAAATGCAGTGAGCATTTAGTACACAAGGGTAGTATTTCAGTAGTCCCAATCTTATGTTGGGGGCTTGAGAAACCCTTTGAGAGCTGCTGGTCTTCAGTCTACATTGGATTCCAAAGAATTTTCTTCTAATATTGTTGAAGGAATATTGCAATAATGGTATAGATAAACTTTCCAGCAAGAGTGAGACAAAGTAAGCAAAAGAACAATGTTTCCTGATGTCATGTCTTTTTATCTGAGCTGTCACCAGAATGTGGCACTCTGTATTTATGGTGGGTCTTCCTGCTTCAACTAAGCTGATGAAAAGTGTCCCTTGCAGGGCAGCTTTGGTTTTAGTTGATTCCACATTTAGTCAACAGCCAAGATTAGCCATCACATGGTCTTACAAAAATTAGTTCTTAGAGAAAAGAAAACTTTCCAACATGTTTCATGAAACTACAATAACCTGGATGAAAAAAACTTTGAAGTACATTATAAGATGATAAAAATTATAGATAATGTCTTTGAATGTGCACAAAGAGATTCTTTAAAACTCCAAGGCATGCCCTATGCTCAGGAGTAGTTGGATAATGCAAATCAGACTCTCTCTCTCTCTCTCTCTCTCTCTCTCTCTCTCTCTCTCTCTCCCTCTTTCTGTGTGTGTGTGTGTGTGTGTGTGTGTGTGTGTGTGTGTGTGTGTGTGTGTGTGTGTGTATGTGTGCTTGTGTGTGTGTGTGTCTGGGTATTTTGATTTTTTTTGTTTTGCTTTTTTAAGAGAAAGATCATAAAGTTAGGTGAGTTAGGAAAGTTAGGGAGATGGGGAGGATCTAGGAGTTGGGAGAGGTGAAAATCTGATCAAAATAAAGTGTATGAATGTTCAAAGAACAAATCAAAACATAAAAAAATAGTAAATTGGGTCTGAGGCTGTGAGTCATAGATAAAGCACATGTGAGACCTCTAGGTTTCGTCTGTAGTACTGAAAAGAAGAATTAGTCAATTGACTTGAGGATTGTCAAAAAGAACACATCGGGCATAATCAAAGTTCTCTTTCTAGTTTGTATAAAGCTGGGGATAGACTCAAAGGGATTATAGAAGATAGGATGATATTATTAGAATCTTGATTAGTATGGTTATATTTACTAATAATTTTTAAATGATATACTTGAAATTAGCATATAACTATTAAGTACAAATTTGACTTCAGTTTTTAGTAGCTTATGAGTAAATTTGAAAGCTATAACAATTTGGAGACCATTTTAGTAGTCCTGGCAAGAGGTCATGGTAATTCATTGTTGGATGTTATAAGCAGAGCTGGATGGCAGCTAGATTCAGGGTTTGGAGGTGAACCTGGCAGGAATTGTTGATGTGCTTGGCTCCAGAGGTAAGAGATAAAATGGATTCAAGGACATTTCGTGGTTTGGGGAAGGGTGAGAAGGCAAGTGGCATTACTCACTCAGAAACTGTGAAGGCAGTACTGCAGAGTGGGTGGGTGTGATGGACCCAGAGCTCTGTTTGCTCCTCTGTTGTTTCCAAAGTCTTTTGTAATTCTGGTACAATCAGAGATAAGAAAGCGCTTGCCTGGTTTACTCTAGTATTCTGTGTAGAGTCCAGTGCTTGGTATTTTCGTTTGGTGTCATTAGTAAAAAGATTGCATTTAACGCTACTGAACTTCAAAAAGAAACTCAGCAACTGTACATTGCATAGTAGAGGTATGAGTTTCTTTTCCTTCTCTGTGACTGGATTAAACTTCTCTGAATCTACAGATGGTGCTTTCATTCTTCTTCTGATATTTAAGGTGAAGATTAAAAAATACATTTAAGTTAAATTTAAATTAAGTTTAGACTCCCACCCCCTTTCCTCTTTCCAACCCTTAGGTACCTTCCTTTCATCCCCATGCATACTCCACACCTTCTCAAATTGAAAGCCTCTTTTTCTTAGATTAACACTGTTACACACACACACACACACACACACACACACACACACACACACACACATCCACACATCCACAAAGACATATGTATGTAGATATATGCACAAATATATAAACACAACTTGCTGAGTCCATTTTTTGTTTTTTGTGTGTATATAGTTTTAGGGCTACCCATTTGGTATTGGATAACTGTTGGATCATGGTCCAGGAACGGAGGCATGTGGGGTGAATTCTGAGTGCTTGTGAGAACATGCCAAGAAAACAATACAGGAGTCTTGTGACCTTGGTTTCTTTAAAACATGGAATTGTTTTTGGAATGTGTTTTTGTGCTCCTCCAAGATATAGCAAATGTGAGTGAGTTTAATTAAGGTTACTCATTTTTGCTTGCTGATGTTATTCAGTTAAATGTTTAAGCTATCTTTTATATGCTTCTATGAAAAAAACATATTTTTGCCAAATGCAACTTGTCCTTGTGATTGTATACAGTTTGAACTCATGAGAACTTAACTCATGAGATTTTTTCTTAACCCTCAGAGTATAAATTGTCTGATGCGCTGAATAAAAGTGGTTATTTCATGAGACTTTAGACCAGTGACTCTCATCCTTCCTAATGCTGTGACCCTTTAATACAGTTCCTCATGTAGTACTGACCCCCAACCATAAAATTATCTCCAATTGCTACTTCATAATTGTGATTTTGCTACTGTTATATTGTAACATGAATTCTAAAATGGTCTTATAATAATTAACCCAGAGCCAGATATTGGAGTAAATACTGAAAGATCAGAGAGACAAAAGAACAAGCTACTGCCATGACTTACCTCTAGGACTCCTCAGTCTGAAAATGGTCTTTAGTTTCTGTCTCCTCATGCCTTATATAACTTTCTCTGCCCAGCCATCACTTTCTTCCTAGTGCTGGGATTAATGGCATAGGTGTTTTCTAAATACTGGGATTAAAGGTGAGAAATCTCAAGTATTGGAATTAAAGGTATGTGCCACCACTGCCTAGCCTCTATATTTAATCTAGTGCTTCGTTCTGTTCTCTGATCTGGCAAATTTTATTAGGGTACACAATATATCACCATATTATATAATGTAAATATCTGTATTTTCTGATAGTCTTTTTATTTTGGATGTTAGAGACAGGGCTTCTTTGTGTAGTTTTGGCACCTGTCCTGGATCTTGCTCTGTAGACCAGGCTGGCCTTGAACTCCCAGAGATCCGCTTGGCTCTGCCTCTCGAGTGCTGGGATCAAAGACATGTACCACCGCCCCCTGGTGTTTTCTGATGTCTTAGGTGACCTCTGTGAAAGTGTCATTTTACCCCAAAGGGATTGAGATCCACGTGTTGAGAACTGCTTCTTTAGACCTCCTTATTCATCAGCTCCATTCTCCCTGAGAGTGGCAAAGGAGAACTAACAATAGGCTCATCCCTGGGAGAGATTTAGTCTCCCTCTCCTAGAAATCACTGGCTCCCTATAGTTCTCTGTCTAGGGGTGAGGCCCTGTGAAACTCCCCCTTCCCTTTATATCAGCGTGTCTAATGATATTGCTATTGCTCCAGTCTGTTTTATGCAGCCATTTCTAGGAGAAACTGTTTCACAGCAGACTTCCTGGTATTTGGGCACTTACAGTTTATGTGCCCCTCTTCCTTGATATTTCCTGAACAATAGATACAGGAACTGTGATGTAAATGTATCCATTGGTTCTTAGCTCCCCATGGTTGGGTGATTTCTGCATTGTGTCCAGTTGTGGAATTCTGTTGTGGTCTCCATTTGCTATAAAAAGATGCTTCTTTGATGAGAAGTGCTAGCTACACCCATATATGAGTATAAGGGTAAGATTTAGAATGTACTTGGGAATTATGCTGCTAGAATGGTGGCATTGAGTAGATTGTTTCCTAAGGTCCATGACCACTAGCCCTTGGAAGTTGGGTTGTAACTAGTATTAGATGTAATTTCCCTCCTGCTGAGTGGATCTTTAGATAATTGTTGGTTACAACCAACATGTAAGTGCTATTTGTTGTCCCTTTATGACTATTTTCTCATATTGGTCATTGTCTTGGTTCACAGATGTCATAGGTGGGTAGGACTGCTCATTGCTACTCTCCTTTGGAAGGTTTCGTAGTATTTTCTGGTACCATAAATGCTTATTCAGTGTACTGATAAGAAATGAAAAAGTAAAAAAAAAACAGCGTTTGTGGTATTAGTTTTAATTAGGAAAAGCAGAGATTCTAAAAGCCAAATAATTAACTGATAAACTAGCAATAAATATGAGGAAGTATGGCAATAGTTATCAATGCTTACAGGCTTTTTAGAAGGAGAAAATATACTCTAACTTCAATATATGATGCCCCAGAGACAGCGCCGGGGCAAGCGCGAGCCGGACGGGCACTGGGCGACTCTGTGCCTCGCGGAGGAAAATCAACTAAACATGGGCAAAGGAGATCCTAAGAAGCCGAGAGGCAAAATGTCCTCATACGCATTCTTTGTGCAAACTTGCCGGGAGGAACACAAGAAGAAGCACCCGGATGCTTCTGTCAACTTCTCAGAGTTCTCGAAGAAGTGCTCAGAAAGGTGGAAGACCATGTCTGCTAAAGAAAAGGGGAAATTTGAAGACATGGCAAAGGCTGACAAGGCTCGTTATGAGAGAGAAATGAAAACCTACATCCCCCCCAAAGGGGAGACCAAAAAGAAGTTCAAGGACCCCAATGCACCCAAGAGGCCTCCTTCGGCCTTCTTCTTGTTCTGTTCTGAGTATCGCCCCAAAATCAAAGGAGAGCACCCCGGCTTGTCCATCGGGGACGTGGCGAAGAAGCTGGGGGAGATGTGGAACAACACCGCTGCGGACGACAAGCAGCCCTACGAGAAGAAGGCTGCCAAGCTGAAGGAGAAGTACGAGAAGGATATCGCTGCCTACAGAGCTAAAGGAAAACCCGATGCGGCGAAGAAGGGGGTCGTCAAGGCTGAAAAGAGCAAGAAAAAGAAGGAAGAGGAAGATGAGGAGGAGGATGAAGAGGATGAGGAAGAGGAGGAAGAAGAGGAAGACGAAGATGAAGAAGAAGATGATGAATAAGTTGGTTCTAGCGCAGTTTTTTTTTCTTGTCTATAAAGCATTTAACCCCCCTGTACACAACTCACTCCTTTTAAAGAAAAAAATTGAAATGTAAGGCTGCGTAAGATTTGTTTTTAAACTGTACAGTGTCTTTTTTTGTATAGTTAACACACTACCGAATGTGTCTTTAGATAGCCCTGTCCTGGTGGTATTCTCAAGAGCCACTAACCTTGCCTGGTACAGTCTGGGGGTTGTAAATTGGCATGGAAATTTAAAGCAGGTCCTTGTTGGTGCACAGCACAAATTAGTTATATATGGGGACGGTAGGTTTTTTTTTTTTTGTTTTTGTTTTTATTTTTTGTTTTTTTGTTTTTTTTTTTTTCATCTTCAGTTGTCTCTGATGCAGCTTATACGAAGATAATTGTTGTTCTGTTAACTGAATACCACTCTGTAATTGCAAAAAAAAATTGCAGCTGTTTTGTTGACATTCTGAATGCTTCTAAGTAAATACAATTTTTTTTATTAAAAAAAAAAAAATATATGATGCCCCATGAGACTTGTGATGTGATCATGATTTGGCATTTTGAGAAAACTGACTAAAGCTGATAATTTCACATTTTTAAAACTGAGATTAAAAACAATGCACATAGTGTGTTGGATATTTGTCCTGAAAGTAATGAGCATTCATACACAGCTATGTGAAATGCAATTGCTGATTCTTACAGATGTATTTATTTGTGTTATTTGTGAGCATGTGTGTCAGCAAATGCCACATTTCTAATCATAGTAATTTTATAGCAATCCTATTAAACATTAGCTAAAAGTGATCATTAGGGCTTCTTAAATTTTAATTTACACCATTACATGGAAAAAATAATACATCTAAGATAGAAGAATTTTACTTCTACAAAAAACCCTGTAAGGAGGAGTCTCCAGAGATAGTTCTGTGAAATGCCACAAAAATCTTATTTGTCAGATGCATCTTATTTTGCAGGCTGAAAATAAATTTTGGGAAGAAATTTTAATATCTTGACCCAAGTTACAAACAACATTGCATTCTCCTGGGTCTGTGTTGTAAGTGTTTTCAAGTGACTGTCTCCTCTACAGGTACAAAGATAGTGGGTCCAATTTCAAGAGAACACCACTCCTCTTGTGACTTGTTTCCATCAAGGTAGAAGATGCATAAAGTCTGAAAGCTGGGATGCCTGACTATATGGAGAAGTCAGCCAGGGCTGCCTCAGCCAGAACTTTGGGCACTCAGCTGTGATGTAGTATTGAGTAACTTCCCATCCCAGGTGGTAGGCAACTCTGGATTGGTACAGCTGGGTCAGACTATGCTGCATTAGAGTATCATGAGAATGGGGTGTTATGGCATGTATCATGAGCACAGATGCCAAAGCAGCTGCTGTAGACTGACCAGCCAAACCACATGGCATAGCCCAAAGCTTTATGAGATATAGTTAGCAATGACCTCTCCCTTAGAGCCTGCATCCTCCTTTATTTTTATTACTATACAGTTCTTAGAGTAATTACAGCTAGGCCAAGTGGAAATGCTGCGGATCCAATTCCAAATACCTGCACTTGTATGCTTGCTCTATACTTATTTGCCTTTCTACCCTATGTAATATGCTTTCTCTTCTTGTTCTCTTCAGTCTTTCCTTTGGAAAAAAATCAGAAGAAATTATTACATATTTATTAAAAATATTTTGAAGTTTATGTAATCTGAGTTATAATATCTACAATGTGCCATTTGGTATATATTAAGCATTCTAAATAAGTCAGTCCAATCTGTTTTCTCTTGCTTTGGTTGAAACTAATTCTGCTTATGGAACTATTCAAGTTAATTAAATATTTGCCTTTATGCCTGGAGTGGTTAAAGTGCTTGCTGCATAAGGATATGGATAGAAGTTTGGATCCTCAGAACCCAAGTAAATGTTGGTTGGATGTGGTGGCCTACCTGTAATTCTAGCTTTAGAAAATGGGGACGGGGACCATTAGAGCAAGCTGGCTGGTAGTGAGACTACCTATATCAGCAGGCTCTGGGTTTTATTTACTTCTCTTGCCTCAACAAGACAGATAAGCATTAGAGGATTATTTTATACATCAGCCTCCACATGCTTGTGCACATCTGCTTACATATGTGTGCCCACACACATGTAATCACACAGAAATGCTTGCATGTAGCTGAAGTTTGTCTTGTAGCACGAATCTTAAAAGTTCTTATTAATAAAAACAAACCTGGTGCCAGTTATTGGGGTGAACGCTGGAAGATCAGAGAAGCAGAACAAGCCACAGCCACCTCACCTTGCTAATTTCTCAGCTGATCCTGTTTCCTCAGACTAGAAGCCTTTGAGTCATTATCCAAATGGATCTCAGCTGAACTGCTGCTCAAAAGCCTAAAAGCTTAACCAGGCTAATTCCTGGTCCTCATACTTTATGTACTTTTCTGCTTCCTGCCATCACTTCCTGAGATTAAAGACTTGAGTCACCATGCCTGGCTGTTTCCAGTGTGGCTTTGAATTCACAGAGATCCAGACGAATCTCTGCCTCAGGAATGCTAGGATTAAAGGTGTGTGCTACCACTGTCTAATGTTTAATATTATGGCTGACCCCCAGATAAGTTTATTGGGGTGCAAAATATATCAGCCACATTTTCTGGTCATGTCTGTCCCATAATCAGGACAAATCTCTCTCACCCAACAGTCCTGCAGCCGCTCAGACCCAAGCAAACACACAGAGACTTATATTACTTATAAACTGCATGGCTATGGCTCAGGCTTCTTGCTACCTAGTTCTTATATCTTAAATTAATCCATTTCTATTAATCTATACCTTAGCACGTGGCTCATGGCTTACCGGTACTTTACATCCTGCTCCTCATGATGGCAGCTGGCAGCATTTCCTCACTCAGCCTTCCACTTCCCAAAATTCTCCTCTCTGCTTATCCCACCTATCCTACACTTCCTGCCTGGCTACTGGCCAATCAGCATTTTATTTATCAATCAATCAGAGCAACACATTTTCACAGCATACAGAACATCCCACAGCACTTGCATACCACACACTTATAAAAATGGGAAAAAAATGAAAAAATTCTCATAGTCACATAATTAAAACCAAAAACATAAGAGGTAAATTTGGTTCTTATACTTCATTGAACCTACAACATATACGTATTTAATAAGGAATTGATATAAACTAAATAAAATGTCTTGCATTTATATTTTCATATACATCAATAAATATGAAGCACAATAATGAAGTTACTTCTTCAGTCTGTTTTCCATATTTGAAGTATTAAGAGTCACATCTTTCTGTGCTATTGGGCAGTGCAGGTCTACAGATATAGCAGCTTTGAGGGAAAGATGGATAAATACAGAAAGAAAAAATATTGATTCATTAAGTTTTGGTACTTGTTTAGAAAAATGAGATAGGGGCCAGTTGTGGTTGTGGCACACATCTTTAACTCTAACACTCAGGAAGCAAAGGAAGGTGGAGCTCTGTAGCTTCCATTCCATACTGGTCTACAGAACAAGTTCTAGTAGAGACATGAATACATGTGAGACTCTCCAAAACTAAAAAGGGGATGATAAATTGAATACCATGTTGAATATGGTACCTTGAAAATAAAATTGTCATTCTGTAGAAATATGAGCAATTTTAAGCATTTAGGAACTGGAGAAAAGTTCAATTGTAGGTTTGAAGTTATTGCGATATCAGGAGTTCTGTAGAAAGATGTTTAGTGTCTTAGTTAGGGGTCCTCTTCTGTGATAAAACATCAAGACCATAAGCAACTTGGGGAGGAAGGAGTTTATCTCAGTTTTACTTCCACATCACAGTCCATCATTTAAGAAAGGCAAGGCAGGAACCTGGAGGCAAACAGAAAGAGAAGCAGAAGGCATGGAAATATAGTGCTCATTTGCCCACTCCTCATGGCTTTCTCTGTCTGCTTTCTTATAGAACCCAGGGGTGGCACTTCTCACAGTGAGCTGGACCCTTCCACACAGTCATTCATTGAGAAAATGTACCACAGTCTTTGTCTACAGGCTGTTCATATTCCCTGTTCCGAAAATGATGCATGAATATAAAGTTTACATAAAACTAGCCATCTCAATTAGAAAAGAGATGCCATCATCCACTGGGAGTTTGGTGTCAGGAATCCTTTACCTGGAAGAATATGGACAGACAGACATCACTGAGTTCTCTAAAGATACTAGCAAAGCTTTTCATAAATGATAATTCAAATCACTTTAGATAGTACTTTTTAGTTTTATGATGCAATTTCATTTCTTTTCATAACTACTATTTACACTGATGCTGCCTTTTAAAAACATTAAGTGATGTTTCTAGACATAAATTACCTTAAAGTAAATAAATTATAAGTGAAATAAATCACAGATTCCATTTTAAAAGTAAATACTAGTTTTAATCTTTGTGATTTTCAATTAATTTTTCCTTAGGAATCAATATCTAAAATTGCGGAACTTTTGAATTTGAAAGTGATGGAAAGAGAGCTGCAATGACATAATGGTAAACTCTGCAGGAGAGAGTGTAGACACTCTATGTAACTTTGTGTGCATTTGTTTGTAGTTGGAAAGAACAGCATCAATATGAAAAATGCAGAGGTGTCTAAGACTCAGATTCATGGTAATATAAGGACAGCTTAAGACTCAATAGGAACAACAGTAATATTGCACATTTGTGTTAATTCTCCTGACATCTGTGCCTACTGTAGTGTGTGAAGAAGACCAGATGATGTCTGCACATGCAGTGAGCTGTGCTGGGGATGCTGTGAATGTGTTGCTCTGATTGATTGACAAGTAAAATGCTCATTGGCCAGTAGCCAGGCAGGAAGTATAGTGTAGGTGGGATAAGGAGAGAGGAGAATTCTGGGGAGTGGAAGGCTGAGTCAGGAGATGCTGCCAGCCATCAACCATGAGAAGTCAGATAAAGTACTGGTAAGCCAGAAGCCAAGTGGCAACTTATAGATTGATAGAAATGGGTTAATTTAAGATATAGGAACTAGATAACAAGAATCCTGCCACAGCCATACAGTTTATAAGTAATACAAGTCTCTGTGTGTTTACTTGGGTCCAAGGGGCTGCAGGCCTGAGCCAAAACTCCAGCTACAGAACTGGGTTTTAGGAAAAATATCCTGAGTTCAGGGAATCACAGTTTTTTATAATGAGCAGACAGCTTACCTGCCAGAGTTTGGGAGGAAGACATCTTGTATTCATTGTGTACTTGTCCCTTGCTCCTGAGAACTTTGTTTCTGTCATCACTAAAACATCATGTCACTGCCTTATTTAAGAAGACATTCAGGAATATGACACCTACTAATCATTATCTTAATAAATGAGGGAAAACAGTTGTTTTTATCATTGTGATAAAAATTGAGCAATATTTCCCAGTCTAAATATATATATGTAGATAGATTAAAAAAGCCTAGAAATATATTCATAGAATGAAAAGTATTAATATGAAAGTACTAGGTACAATTAAGATGATCATAGCATAATAAATATTTGTAAACAATACACATGCCATCACTGAGGTATTGCATGGATAAATTATGGCACATCTATTTTATAGCACATTAAGATATATTCATACAAAGAAATTAATTAGAAATATATAAGTTAAGTGGATCCTTGATATATTAGTTAACAAGTTTAGGGCCATTCATGCATTTTTTAGAGAGGTGGAATATTTATAGGAAAAGCTATTAGTTACATTAATTTTTTTTCACTCAGATGAGTATAACACAAAGAACTAGACATATTAAAAGAACATATCTATCGATACCCACAAAATTAAGGAGTTTATTCTAGACGGGATTTACCTATTTTCCAATATTTACTTGAGAAAAAAATCTGATTATTTCCTATCTAGATGAAGCAACTGAGGGTTTCTTTATCTGTTGTGGTAACATTTACTCTGGGGTGGCAGAGGTGAGGGTTTCATGATTATGTTAAAATCTTACAAAGAAAAGAAACTTTCAGCCAAATTTATACTAGAAAATTCCATTCTACTTGTAACTATTCTAAGTGGTATTTTTCTTTTTTACTTTAAACATATATTGCATTTGCCAAAGCATGCTTTTTCCATTGCTTAGCAACAAGACCTCATGCAATTATTTTTTGATGAATGTCACCATTTATCTTTACTAGAGGCGGAAAGAGTCAAATAAGTATGGCGCCCAGTTGCATAATCTGTGCATGAATCATTAGAATAAATCTGAATTTTTTTAATGGAATGGAATCAACTATTGAAAACCAAAATTATGGGAAACTTTGCGGTGTGAACGATGGCAGTTAGTGTAATCCTTTGCAAGTGAATTTACTCGCTCCAAAATTCAGTAAAGAATTCAGATGCTGCTTGGGAAAAAAACTATTTACTCCTCAAAATTAAACATGATGACTTATTTAGACAAAGATGACTATGAGTGAATAGAAATTATTTTTGCAGACAGCTTTTGTGTAGTGGCACTTCAGAATGAATAATAATTCAACACTGGAGAAATGGAATTAGCTTTTAGTAGTGAGTCATAGAACTTGGCTGATTTCAGTTAATCAGAGATGATGCATAGCTTTGACTGATGTTTTGACCACTTATTTTAGGGGAAAGTAACTTAAGCATCCACATGAACTTGAGAGCATCTGGAACAGGACAGACACCAACACTATTTGGAAAGCGGATTTGAAAGACTAAAGTCAATTGGGAAAATGACTTCAGAGTTGGTGATAGGTTCTACTAATTTTGAAAAACATTGAAACAGTGGGAGGATCAGTGTCTAGACACCTTTGAATGCCCTTTACTATGGTTTAGTAAAATAAGAAATACTTTACTTTTTATGGGCAGCTACTCTTCAGTTCTAATTATTGTAAGTATTAAATCCAGAGAAAGGACATCTGGTACAATATTTAGTGAATATGGAAATCAATCAGTGAATCAGATCAACTATAGAACTTAAAACACATCTTTGTAAATAAATTCATCTACTTTTACATAATTAGTAAATTGAGATCATAACACACATTATAACTTTTTACTCAGTCTTTAAAAAGCCTTCTCTTTCAGTGTATTGCTATTTAGGGTAATTTAATAATGACTATCAATAAAATGATTGGGCTTATACTCTATGCCAGACATATTACTCAATAAACTTTCTCATGTACAATTTACAATAGCTCACTGGCCATATTTATGGGCAAGGGCCTGGTGTCGACTGTAGGCAGAGTTTTTCTGTCTAAACTGCCTGCTTCCAAATAACTGGCAGCTGCTTCCCAAATAACTGACTTGAAGACTTAATATAAATTATAAATGCTTGTCCAATAGCTCAGGCTTGTTACTAGTTAACTCGTACATTTAAATTAACCCATATTTGTTATCTATACATTGCCACATGGTTCATTGCTTATTACCTTATTTTCTACATGTTCTTCTTCCTTTGTGGCTGGCTAGAGTCCTATCTGACTCTGATCATCTTCTCCCATCATTCTCTTAGTTTGGTTATCCTACCTGGCTACTAATAAAAATCAGCCTTTTATTAAATCAATCTGAGTGACAACAGCATTTCCCCCTTTTTGTCTTATTAAAAAGGAAGGTTTTAACTTTAATAAAGCAAGATTATATATAACCAAAACAGTTATTAAGTAAGAATTACAGTGACCACAGTGAGTCCATTTATATTTGACGAAATTAGAGAAATATTTTTAATTATCTATCTTTGTGAGTCTAAAGTTTTATATCTAATTTATCTTTTATCATAACTAAGGAAAACTTTAACTATGTAGTCTTCAACTCCATCACAGACCCAGAAGGATGAAATGTCACCTAATGACAGGCCATCAAGCTGCCTGGACAGTCACCCAAAGTTCTTCTGTAATATTAGGGCATCCAACTTTGGCTTATAGGCCTAGTTTATCTGACAGATATTTTTGAAAAGAAGGGTATTTTGAAGGACTGTTTTACCTTGTCTTGGCAACCACTTTTCTTTTGCATCTTGCTGGTCTAGTTTGGACAGTATCTGCCAGTAATTGAGGCAAGGGAAGTTTCTTTGCCCACATGGCTAACTTTTACCATAGAAGAAACAAACTCCATATGGAGTTTCTTAGATGCCCATCATATTCTCTGAAGTAGATTGGTGCTGCCTGGAGCAGACATGTCTCACTGTCATGAAAACATATTATTTTTAATAAAACAGGTTATTAAACATATTAAATGCCATATTCTGTAGGTCTTTGAAGTATTTGAAGACCATCTATCTATCTAAATATATCTGTGTATGACCTTGAAAATATACCTAACATCACTTTAAGTTTGGCTATTTTAGTTTACTACTAACCTGTTTTCTTAACTATATGTTATATTTTAAATTATAGATATAATTTATAGATATAAATTATATATATACACAATACTCCAAACAAGAGTAGAAATGTAGGTACAGTAGGTTCTAACAAAATAACCTTAAATTTGTATCAATATACATAAATATCTTAAACAAGAGTAGAAACATATATAAAGTGTAGCAAAAATGACCTCAAATTTGTGTCAATGTACAAAAATCCACACCAATATGAAATATTTAAGACTTACAGCTGCTTTTTTCATTTAAATGTACATTCAATAATCTACCTTTATATCCTATCATTTCTATATCATATCATAGATATCACCTAGACCATCTATTTTTATTGGTGTCACATCCTCTTGCTCTGAAAACACATAAGCTTTTAAAGGTAATGTACATATTTGTATTAATACAAGTATGGGCTATGCATTATATGTGAGCAGGCAAAATATACATCACTTTGGTAATATTGTGTCCCCCAATTAATTTTGCACCCTAATAAACTTATATGGGATCAGAGAATAGAACAGCCACTAGATAGACATAAGCCAGACAATGGTGGCATGCACACCTTTAATCCTAGCCTTCTGGGGCAGAGATCCATGCGGATCTCTGTGAGTTCAAAGCCACACTGGGAAACAGTCAGGAATGGTGACACATGCCTTTAATCCCAGGAAGTGACAGTAGGAAGCAGAAAAGTATATAAGGCATGAAAACATGGAGCTAGAGTTTTTTAAGCTTTTAGGCTTTTGAGCAGCAGTTCAGCTGAGATCCATTTGGGTAAGGACTCAGAGGCTTCCAGTTTGAGGAAACAAGATCAGCTGAGAAGTTGGCAAGGTGAGGTCAGATGTGGCTTGTTCTGTTTCTCTGATCTTTCAGCCTTCACCCCAATACCTGGCTCTGGGTTTGTTTTTATTAATAAGAACTTTTAAGATTCGTGCTACACATCACATGTCTTATAGTTTTTTTAGGTTTATTTCTTATGTTTGTAGCCAAGATTTTGGAGGAGTTTTCCTCTAACACACTTGATTTTCTTTAACCCAGAATGAATCCACAGCCTCTCATTTCCTGTGTAAATAAAAGCATAATCTCTCCCCAAAAGTAACACATCTTTTTACTTAAATTTTGAAGTCAAGATATTTTTAAAATATATAGGTTGTTTGACTCTAGAAGCTTTCATAATCCAGTGTCTCTTAGTAGTCAAAAAATTCAAAGACAACACAATAACAAATAGGATCTAGACTCTGTGAATTTACCATCTTTGTGTGGCTTTTATCTTTTATATTATTCCCCCTCCCCCCCCCTTTTTTTTCTGGTTTTTCGAGACAGGGTTTCTTTCTCTGTGTTTGTCAGGGTTTGGTGTTTGTCCTGGATCTTGCTCTGTAGACCAGGCTGGCCTTGTACTCACAGAGATATGCCTGGCTCTGCCTCCTGGGTGCTGGAATTAAAGGCATGTGCCACCACCACCCAGCACTCCCCCTTTTTTTAAAAATATTTTTTTTTATTAAAAAAAAGATTTTCTTTCTTCTTATATACCAACCCATTCCCCCTCCCTCCTTTTCTCCCACTCTTCCTACCTCCCCCCATCCTACGCTAATCCCCTCCTCATAGAGAGTAAGACCTCCTTTGGATAGTCAACACAGGCTATTATACCATGTTGGGGTTAGACCTAGCCACTTCCTCCTGCATCAAGGCTGAGTAAGGCATTGCTCCATAGGGAATGGGATCTAAAAAGTCAGTTTACATACCCAGGGTAAGTCCTGGTCCCATTGCCAGGGGACCCAAAAACACATCAAGCCAAGCAACTTTCACCCACATTCAGAGGGCCTAGTTTGGTCCCATGCAGGCTCCCCAGCTGTCAGTCCAGAGTTCATGAGCTCCCATGAGCTTGGGTCGGCTATTTCTGTGGCTTCTCCCATCATGCTTCTGACTCCACCCCTCCTTGCTCTTATAATCCTTCCTCCCTCTCTTCAACTGAACTCCAGGATCTTGGCCACGTGCTTGGCTGTGAGTCTCTGTATCTGCTTCAATTTGCCACTGGATGTAGGTTCTATGATGACAATTAGGGTAGACACCAATCTGAGTGCAGGGGAAGGCTATTTCAAGCACCTTCTCCACCATTGTGATGAGTCTTAGCTGGGGACAATCTTGTGAGTTTCTGGGGTTTTCCCTAGCTGCACATTTCTCCCCATCCCTTTAATGGTACACTCAGTCAAGTGTACCATTGCTCTTCCTGCCTGTCTCTCCCCCATGTTCCCACCTCCCATCTCCTCCTATGCCCTCCCCTCTATTCCCCCCTCTCAGTTTGCCCAGAAGATCTTAACCCTTTCCCCTTCCTGGGGCAATCAATGTGTGTCCCTCTTAGTGTCCTCTTTACCTAGCTTCTCTGGGGTTGTGGATTGTAATCTGGTTATTTACCATTCTTATGTGGCTTTTTTCTTTTATATTATTTCACTCCCCTTTTAAGGGCTTTATTTTATTACTTTAAAGCTATACTTTTCTTTTTTTTATGACTGTCTATTTCCTTCTTTTCTCTCCCCAGCTTTTGTACATTTTTAAATACACTGTAACCCATTTAGAGCTTTTTTTTTCTGTCTGAATCTGTCTTTCCTGTGTATTTATAATCTTTTCCTGACCACATGAGCCTCTTAACTGCTGAGCTGCAGGATCTCTGCTTTGGCAGCTCTTTCCACCCTGCTTGGTTCCCTGAGAGCCTAGCTTCATGGCAGAGGTCCTGGTGGGAGACACACTTACCACCTCAACTCTGGGTAGTTTTTGGGTCCCCACTGCCACCCAGTAGTGTACCACCTGCTGCTTCTTAAATCCATACAAGTGTTAGGCTCATTAAAAGAGTTACACAGTTGTTTTTTTTTTTTCCCCTCGCACTGAACCAGGAAGCCATCTCTTAAAGGAGCCACACCTCTGCCTGCCACCAGCAAATGGCCTAAATGAGAAAAGATGGTTACCAAGAAGCCAGACTTGACTCTGTTTTTGTGCATTTAGAATCCTTTTAAGCTTTCTCAGGCTTTATGTGGATGTACGTGGCCCTGGACATTGGGCACCCATTTGTAAGCAGAGTATTCCTGTCTGATCACCTGCTCCTAAATACCTGGCAGCTGCTTCCCAAATAACTGACTTGGAGACTTAATATAAATTACAAATGTTCAGCTGATAGCTCAGGCTTGTTACTAGCTAACTTGTACATTTAAATTAACCCATATCTCTTAGCTATGCTTTGCCATTGGCTCATGGCTTATTAGCTCATTTTCTACATGTCCTGCCTCCTTGGTGGCAAGCTGGAGTCCTCTCAGACTGTGTCCTTCTTCTCCTATCATTCTTCTGGCTTAGTTGCCCTGCCTATAAATCCTGCCTGGCTACTGGGCGATCAACATCTTATTAAATGAATCTGAATGACAAATCTTTTCTCCCTCTGCATCTGATTGGGACTCCAGACTTTGTCCTTCTTCCTCCCAGCATTCTCCTAGTCTTTTCCTCCTGCCTAACCTTATTCTGCTCCGTTATTGGCCGACCAGCTTGTTTATTCAACCAGTCTGAGTGACAAATCTTCACAATGTACAAAAGGTTTATTCCACAGTAATCAGTTTCCATTCGGGTCCCAACCTGACATCCTTTTCTATTGTGTCCTTCACTTTCAGGTTCAGTTCTGTTCTGTGTGTTACTTTGTCCCCCTTCCCCTCTTTCCCTCTGCCACGTTATTCTACTGCCATCGCCTGCACTCTGCATGAAGTAATTTTTTAAAAGTTAATCTGAATTTGCACCATGTAAATATTCTCCATGGACACTGTAACAGAAGTATAAAAGGATAATTAATGTATTTAAATATGCAGATGAGATTTATTGTATGGTATTGCTTCATGAAGTTTTAGAGACTAAGAATTCCCATGGTATGCCACCAGCAAACCAGAGACAAAAAGAATTAAATACTGTAGTCTAAAAGCCTGAGAGGCAGAAAACTATTGGTGTGCATTTCTGTCTGGGTTTGGAGGCCAGAGAACCAAAAGCTCTAATGTCCATATTCTTAGGTTTGCAGCCAGACAGAGGGAAAATTCAACCTTTTCTACTCCTATGCTATTTCAGCTTTCAAAGGAATGGAAGATGTCCACTTGGGAAAAACAGTCTGACTTATTCAGTCTACTGATTGAATACTAAGCCCATTCAGAAACCCTCTCACAGACACATCCAGAAACAATACAAAACCAGATGGCTGGGTTTTCTTCAGCATAGTCCATTTGATATACCATGGACCCTTAGATAACATAGAATGTTTTATTACAATATAAGATAGATGTCATGCTTTCCCTAAATGTCACAATGTCCAAAGACATAGTATGTCTGAGGTGGAGGGTTAGCCACTGATTCTGATACCATTAAGCTTCATATCTGAAAACATTGCCCAGGACATCACCTGTTGTCCACACACTCATTCACTTAGAGTGACAAATGAGTATCATTAGCTACTTTCTACTGAGAATATTAAAGGTGATGAGTGATGGTATCTAATTGGCAACATAATATCAGCAGAATTTGGGAATTCATATTTAAACAAATTAAGGAAATAAAATAAATGTCAAATGAAAGGCATGCAAATAAAGAAACCTGTCATGAGTTAGTAGGAATTGCTGAAAAGCAGCGATAACATTATTATCAGGATGTCAACAGAGATAAATGCCATTTGTACAGGTGAGAGGAAATGGGTTGACAAGTAGCAAAAATATTCAAGTGCATAAATGTCACTTGGTAATGATCCTTTTGACATCTCTATCTAAGATGAAGGTTAAAATTCAGTACACTGCATTTTTTTTATTAAATTTAACATTAACATAAATACACGTATCCTTGTGTTCTAACTCATCCTGTATAACATTTTTTCTCAAGTGGTCTAACCTTCCTAATGAGCAAGATGAAACTGTAGTCTGGTGTTCCTCATAGAGAAAGGTACATAGCAATGACTGAATGTGAGGGAGTGGGAGAAAGAGAGAGAGGGAGTGGGTGATACTTGAATATGTTACTTACGAAGGGATCACCACCCCTGTATTGGGTATTGGGTCTTCATTCTCCTTACACTGAAAACACCTGTTCCAGTTTCCTATCTGTCTCCAGTCTGAGGCTTGGGAGCCCTTGCAGAAACCAAAGGACAAGGAGACTCTTTGAGGACATAACACATCTTCCTCCCAGGGCAAAGGGACTGAGAAGAGAACATAGGCCAAGAGACTCTCCAGCCAGTTGGGTTTACCTCTGAATCTCAGCAGCACTTCAACCTTTAAATCTTTCTTGCCTTTGTCTCTACACACCTGTGATAGTTTGAATGTAATTGGCCCTTATAAGCTCACCGGGAGTGGCACTATTAGGACTATTAGGAGGTGTGTCTTTGTTTGAGTAGGTACAGCATTGTTGGAGGAAGTGTGTCACTGTGGAGGTCTCATTTCTGCTCAAGCCACACCCAGTGTCTCAGACCACTTCCTGTTGCCCTTGGATCAAGATATAGGACTTTCAGCCCGGGTACCATGTCTGCCTTGGGCCGCCGTATTCCCAGCTGCCTTGCTTCCCTCCATGACAATAATGGATTAAACCTCTGAACTTTAAGTAAGCCGCTCCCATTAAGTGTTTTCATTTATAAAAGTTGCCATGGTCATAGTGTCTCTTCACAGCAATAGAAACCCTAACTAAGACTATAGCCAAGACTGACCCTAATACTAAACTTTTGTGGGATTTGTGTAGGCCCTTCAGTAGTTAATATTCTGTGTCTCCTAAAGCTTAATACACCCCAAGGCCCTTAAGGTTTTGAGAAAATTATACCGAATTTAAGAAAGAATTTAAACAACCAATTTAAATTTTTATGATGCAAAGAAAAACTGCAATAAATCTATTAGGAGAGATTATTCTAATGTATATTTCATTGAATATATAAATTACTGTATAAAATGAAAATGAACTTGCAAGCAACAGAAACATACAAGCAATTAAAATGAATCATTTAAATGCTTAATGGAAGTCTATGGAAATAGTTCAAGATGATTCCATGGTTGAATCACTTGCCATGCAAGAATAAGGTTCTGAGTTCAAACCTCTAGAAATCTAAAGCCAGATTCATTGGTATTCATCTCTAACCTGACTGTTCCTTCTTTGAGATGGGAGAGTAGAGACAGAAGAATCTCCAGAAACTTATGGGTCAGGTCCCCTGGCATTACACAATGGTAAAAACAAAAGACTCTGTTCCCACCATGGTCAAAAGTGAGGACAGATACCTAAGGTTGTCCTTTGACCTGCACGTGGTGCCATGGTGTTCGTGCACAGACACACAAATACACAACACATCATACACATACAGAAAAGGAAACAAGATCAAAGAGAAACTCTGAACAAACAGATAAGACAAAGTTAGGTAGAAAGCTTCTATACTCAACAATGTGACTCCTACAGTGATGGAGATTTAGAGTCTGTAAATATGCTAATCTTCATGTTAGGTGGACTTAGCTCTTCAAGCATAGTTCATCTTGAAGCTTTAAAAGACGTATTTCCACACAAATGTACACTTTTATGAAAAATAGATTTTACATGTTTAGAAACAAAGAATATTCTCCTGAATTTTCTATTTATGAATCCTGTAAAATAAAGCTTATCACACAAAATTGCCTATCTTTTTACTCTGGGTCACTGTGACAATTTGCTTGTCAAACACCTCTTTTTAAACAAAGATTTGTCAGTTATAATTTGGTATAGCCACATTTTGTTAGGACTATGCCTCTCACTTGATGGTATGCCTGGGACCCACATAGAGAACTAGTAGGATTTGAAGCCTAATTTATGGCATCTCCAGAGAACTGCTCAGATATGTGCAAGAAAGAGAGGCAGAAGCAGATGAATCTGAAGAAGTCTCGGTACCTGAAGAAAAATAGAAAAGGTGCATGATTTTCAAAGAAAGATGTTGTGTAAATCTTCCTCACACCAATAGCACAATCATGTAAGATACTTCGGGGTGGGGAGGCTGTTTTTAGACTTACTCTTCATTCAACTCATCAGTCAGCTCTCATCTGCAACATTCCTGGGTTACTCTATGCATTGGTTTGCAACACTAATTGACTGTATTCCATTTCTGTTTTCCAAGATCTCTCATTGTACAGGATGAAATGAGACAGTTGGGAGAGGCATGAGGTAGACAGCACAGTACCTCATCCAGAGCTGTGAGGAAAGTGAGGGGATTGAGCCTTACAAAATGGGAAAGTGTTCTTTTAGAGACATTCTCCCTGGGGAGATATTATTCTGTCAGAGTTTTGATGATGTTTTGTTTTTAAGAGTTTGTGCAGGTATGGGGCAGTGAAGTGTATGTAAGCTCAATATATGGGCTACTTTTCTCTTCAATATGAACAAATAACAAGCAAGAGGTGACTTAGGCAAGAAGGATTTATTTTAGCTCAATTTAGGAAGGATGATGGCTGGGGTTCTACCTGTGGTATGGGAGCTTGAGACTAGCGGAGAGAAATGAATGCCGGTACCCAGCTGGCTTTGTTCCTTCCCTCCTTTTATTCAGTTTGGGAGCCCTGCTGTGGGATGGTCCTCACCCTTCCCAGGTGGGTACTCCCCACTCAGTTAATCCTCTCTGGAAATGCCTTGTAGGTATATTAGAGGTGAGACCCAGTGTTGTCTTAGTCATTTCTTAACTCAATCTAGTGGCCAGTCAAAAGGAATCACCACACTAAGGAAAATAGCAACTACTCTGGACACAAGGTAGCAACTTCTAGAGGACTTGAACAGCAGGCATTTAAAAAATACAAATTAATTTTTCAATTAATTTTATGTAATAATAGCACATATAATTTAATACATATTAATAATTATTTGACAATAGCATACAATGTATTTTGATGACATCATCCCTATCCCCAATACCTCCCACACATACTTCCTCCTCCCTTCCCACCTCCACTTCCTGTCCTCTTTACTTTTTACTTTGTTAATCTGCAGCCAAATGCTTTTAGTGTTAAAAATTTTTAAATCAGAATATGCTGTTTTTATATTTATTTGTTTATTTTGTGTCTGTGCACACACTGAGAGGAGAACCTAGGAGTTGGTTTCCTCCTTCTACCATGTGTATTCTGGGGATGAAACTCAGGTTATTGGGTGTGGTGGCAAGCACCTGTGCTCTCTCTATTTATGGGTATTGTTCTTTTCATCCTTATTTACAGTTTTGTATCAAATATCCTCAAGATGCTATTACATGTTAAGAGTTTAAACATGGCTCAAAAACAGAACCCATTACTGATGTTTTTATTATACTGAACTTACTCAACTCATATATAAAGTTAGTTTCTGACCTAAGTTTCATGAGTAATTACACTTTTCTTTGGTTTTCATTTGATTTTTGGACGGTGGGTGTTGTAGATTCCAGAGGGATTCTTAATGGTTCACCTCTCCTTTGATCAGCTCATCTTGTAGTTGTTGCCTACTTTGGGCCAACAACTTTCCCTGTTTGCACAGGTTCAGTCCTATAGACTGTTATAGCCAAACAGATATATCCAATGTTTCTAATAACTTTCTGGCATGCGATTGGACATGCCAGCTTTCTCTTTTTTGTGTGTGTGGTATGAAAACAAGACACAGATAACCTGGACAATGAGCAAAACAGGGAGTGAAGTGACTCCCTACTGTCATCTCAGACAAGAACAAACTTGATCAGCAAACAGCCTGATGGTTACTTACATGAACGTGAACCCAGCCAAGATCAAAAGAGCAATCTTGGAGGCTTGACAGACCTATGGAGGACAAAGGCACGTTGTTCAATAATTTGAAGTTGTTCTTTAGGAAATGATGTTTTGATAGTAAGTGCCTGATTCTATGAACTACGCAAAGCAGGTTTTTATTTATTCATATCATGATGTATATGTCAGTATGTGCTACAACATGTTAGAAAGCAGAGTGCCGAGTAATCTTGGTACTTTTATAAACCTTAAGAAAGGAAGGTTGCAATGTAGTTGCAAAAGTGGCCTCTATTTTCTTGATTTTCTCTTTT
This sequence comes from Peromyscus californicus insignis, assembly GCF_007827085.1. Taxonomy (NCBI): domain Eukaryota; kingdom Metazoa; phylum Chordata; class Mammalia; order Rodentia; family Cricetidae; genus Peromyscus; species Peromyscus californicus. The sequence goes on along the minus strand of NW_026294447.1, from coordinate 46,167,159 downwards.
CTAATTCAAAAGAGCAAAAGTACTTGTTTCTCTAGAACACACATGTGTGACAGCATCTTTCTTCTAAGGCTTAATTTTAAGCTAAGGATAAAAGAGTCCTAAGCGCTGGGGGAAAAAAAAAACTGGAAGGCAATATTCATGATGTAAAAATGTCATTATGTATTATAGAACATAATTAATTGGGACATGATGAAGATTTTAGTGAGTGGTGCAAAATACGGTGGAAACTGCCCTTGTCTTGTTAATAACCAAAAAGAGTTATGTCTAGATATAAAAGAAGGGGGGGGGAGTTACAATCATAGTCACACTGTAAATATTAAAGAACATAATTGAGGAAGGCTTAGTTTTATAGAATATTTTTTTACCAACTCTATAATTGGATTCGTTTTTTTTTTTTCAAACAGTTTGTTAAAGTTCAGTAACATTGCTCTTAATTATTGAATTTTAGTTTCATGTAGAGCAGTGGTTCTCAACCTGTGGGTTATGACCCCTTTGGGGATTGAATGACCCTTTCACAAGGGTTGCCTAAGATCATCAGAAAACACAGATATTTACATAATGATTCATAACAGTAGCAAAATTACAGTTTATGAAGTAGCAGTGAAAATAATTTTATGGTTGGGGGTGGGGTCGCCACAACATAAAAAACTGCATTAAAGGGTTGTAGCCTTAGGAAGGTTGAGAACCACTGATGTAGAATAATTTATTCTTTGCTTTGTAGATGAAGGAACGATAAATAGCTTTTAAAATTTTTGCAACTTTGGTCCATGAATACTATATTTACATCATATCCCCTTCTCTCCTTCAACTTTTCCTTCCTCCATCTTTTCCTGTGCCTCCAATTCTATCTTTCCCAAATTCGTGTCCTCTTATTCTTTATTACTGTTACATACATGTATACATACCCATTTATGAATGCCAAATGCTGAATTCTTTGAGTGTTGCTCCTATATGTTTAGAGCTGACCTCTTGGGACTAGATAGCCTACCAGTGGCTCATCACTGGAGAAGGCTGTTTTTCCCTCTCTCAGTAACTATTGTTTGCCAATAGCTCTTCATCTAGGAGTGGAGACTTGTGAGAATTCTCCCAGCCATGTCAGCATGTCTATTGGAATTGTCATTTTGAAATTCTGATTTTTAGACAGCCATGCTATTGAGTGTAGCTTCTCTGTCATAAATAGAAGACACTCTCACAGGAGACATCCTGGATTTCTGGCCTTTACAGTCTTTCTACCCCATCTTCTTCAATGGTCCCTGAGACTTGGATTGTAAACGTATCAACTGGGGCTAGGCACCCAGTAGTCAGTTGTTCTCTGTGTTTTAGCAGCTATGGATTTCTGCAACGATCTCCATCTACTGCATAAAGAAGCTTCTTCGATGGGGCTTGAGAGCTACACTTACCTGTGTGTATAAGGATAGGTATTCAGAGCATTTAGAAAAGGTGAATGACAGTACTAGTTTCTCTTCCAGGGTCATGACTTCACCAACCATCAGGGGTGAGATAGGATTACAGTACCTGGCATGGAATTCTCTCCTACTGAATGGGCCTTAAGTCCAATTAAATGGCTATAAGATTATAAGTGCCACTATTGCCTCTTTTTAGGATATCTTGCTATTAAGTTTTTTGCTGTAATTCATAGGGGTCATGGTTGGATAGCCCTAGTGATTCATTATCTCTCTTGGAAGCTTACATAGCTTTTTTAAGGTACTGAGAGCTAGTCCACAGGGAGGAGTCTTCCAGGTTACTTCCAACTTAATTCCCCCAAGTCTTTTGTCCAAAGTGTGTGGTGTCTTCAGCAATAGGGTGTTAGCTTTTTGCTTTCCCAGTTTCTTGTACTCTAGGTTACATACTCACCTCTAAAGATTTGTAGCTAGGATTCACACTTAAAAGAGAACATGCAGTGTTTTTCTGGGTCTATACTACTTCACTCAGTATATTTTCTAATTCTATCTGTTTAGCGGAAAATTGCATGATATTATTATAATTTTTTACTGCTGATTAGCATTCCACTGTGTATAGGTAGCATATTCGTTATCTATTCATCATCAGAAGGACATGTAGTTTGTTTCTATTTCCTTGCAAATTGACTAAACTAACACTGTATATGGCTGAGCAAGACTTATGGATCTAAAGGACAGCAGGGATCACTGATGAGAAGCAAAGCAGTGAACAAATGTGTCCATATTCTAATTGTCAGAGCCTGCATTTGGCAAAAGAAATTTTATAGACTTGATTAAGACATAGATGATGAGTTTCCCAGATTGCCCAGGTACTTACAACAGTATCCCAAGTCTTCGCAGAAGTAGTAGAAGACATACAATAACCGGAGAGATGGCCACATGTGGGTGAATCATCTCTATATCATTGGCTTTTCTAATGAGGAATTTTGAGTGGCCTTCAGTTGCTGGAAAGAGTGATTTCCTTCCCCCACCCCCAGGAACCTCAAGAGGAACACAGCCTCATCAACATCTTATATTCTCCTCAGTGAAACCCATTGCTGATTTCAGACCCCTACAACTGTGAAGACAATAAATTTCTGTTGTTTTAAGCCACTGAGTTGGTGGTAATTACTTACAGATGGAACAGGGACAAAAAAGCAGATATACTGAAAGTGGAAAAATGAGTTACAGGTTGCTTTAGTTAAAGACAAAAAAAAAAAAAAAAAAAGAAAAGTTGAAGTACAATTGACCTGAAGTTAGCAGTGGCAGTGGGAATGGAATGGAAAAAAAGGGAAATATGAAGAAACCAGAAGCACCAGAAATGCAATAAAAAGGAAGACTTGGAATAAGAGTAAATGGGCCATGGTTTTTGAAAGCAAGGAGCGTTTCTCCAGTGGAAACGCTTCTCAAATAGACACACATGACAGCCTACAATGCATTAAGAGGAGCTGGAGCTAAGGGCCCTCTTTGATCATGGACTTGTGAAGGACTTAAACTCTCAAAGAGCTGCCGATTCTTGGCTCAGTTTCCTTGCTTTTGGCTTTCCTCTGCATACCCCATGTAAAGCAGCAGCTGCTGACTGCATCAACATTGCTGTATTATGAAAATTACGGGGAACAGTTTTCTTTTTTTTTTTTTTTTTTTTTGCAGTTACTTGGCAACACTTTTCTGTCCAGGTGTTTGAAAAACTCAGGCCATAATTATGCCAAAACAAGAGTCTATGAGAAAAGTTCAGTCAAGGAAGCCAGATTGCTTTTTGTCTAGAGAGTCTGTCAAGAGAGAGCCTGGTGTGGAGGAAAGGACGTGAGCTTGGTAGAAAATGCTGAATTTGCATACTGATTCCAACATTTAGTTCTGAGCCATGATACAAGCAACTTTGAAGCTCCTCAGATTTCATTTTTTTGTGTGTGTCATTGTTAACCATAGGTAAATTCACATCTAACTGTTGGGATTGCCACATGGAAGAAATGAACTGATAACTACAGTGTATTAGTACATAGTAGATGCTTGCTAATTTCAATATACAAAAGAAGAATGTTAAAGGAAGTGGGTAAATCAAATGCATCACCATATATTTTAAGAATATGATGTTTTCTATTTTCAGAAATCAAAGTGACTTTATTGATTAAAGATATATTCTGCCAGCCAAAAGTGCACAATGGAAAAAAGAAAGCATCTTCAACAAATGGTGCTGGCAAAACTGGATATCAACATGTAGAAGGCTGCAAATAGATCCATATCTATCACCGTGCACAAAACTTAAGTCCAAGTGGATCAAGGACCTCAACATAAATCCAGCTACTCTGAACCTGCTAGAAGAGAAAGTAGGAAGTAGTCTTGAACGCATTGGCATAGGAGACTACTTCCTAAATAGAACACCAGTAGCACAGACTCTGAGACAAACAATCAATCAATGGGACCTCTTGAAACTGAGAAGCTTTTGTAGAGCAAAGGATACGGTCAACAAGGCAAAGCGACAGCCTACAGAATGGGAAAAGATCTTCACCAACCCCACATCTGACAGAGGACTGATATCCAGAATATATAAGGAATTCAAGAAATTAGACATCAAAATGCCCAACAGTCCAATTAAGAAATGGGCTATAGAACTAAACAGAGAATTCTCAACAGAGGAAACTCCAATGGCCGAAAGACATTTAAGGAACTGCTCAACATCCCTAATCATCAGGGAAATGCAAATCAAAACAACTCTGAGATACCACCTTACGCCTGTCAGAATGGCTAAGATCAAAAACACTGAAGACACCTTATGCTGGAGAGGATGTGGAGCTAGGGGAACTCTCCTCCACTGCTGGTGGGAATGCAAGCTTGTACAACCACTTTGGAAATCAATATGGCGCTTTCTTAGAAAATTGGGAATCAATCTCCCCCAAGATCCAGCTATACCACTCTTGGGCATATACCCAAGAAATGCTCAACCACACCATAAGAGCACTTGTTCAGTTATGTTCATATCAGCATTGTTTGTAATAGCCAGAACATGGAAACAACCCAGATGCCCTTCAACTGAAGAATGGATAAACAAAATGTGGTACATATACACAATGGAATACTACTCAGCAGAGAAAAACAATGGCATCATGAGGTTTGCAGACAAATGGATGGATCTAGAAAAAATCATCCTGAGTGAGGTAACCCAGACTCGGAAAGACAAACATGGTATGTACTCACTCATAGCAGGATACTAGACATGAAACAAGGATGACTTGTCTGCTACTCACATCACCAGGGAGGCTACTTGGAAAACAGGACCCCAAGAAAGACACAGGGATCACCCAATGACAGAGAAATGGAATGAGATCTACATGAACAGGCTGGACATGAGTGGGGGTAATGAAAGGCGAGGGTTGAGGGAAAGAGAGCTTGGGGGAGCAGGAGATCCCAGCTGGATCAACAACAGAGAGGGAGAACAAGGAATAGGAGACCATGGTAAATAAAGACCACATGAGAATAGGAAGAAGCAAAGTGCTAGAGAGGCCCACAGAAATCCACAAAGATACCCACACAACAGACTGCTGGCAGTGGTCGAGAGACAGCCCGAACTGACCTACTCTGGTGATGGGATGGCCCAACACCCTAATTGTCGTGCTAGAAACCTCATCCAACTACTGAGGGATCTGGATGCAGAAATCCATGACTAGGCCCCGGGTGGATCTCTGGGAGTCCAATTAGCGAGAATGAGGAGGGTTTATATGAGCGAGAATTGTTGAGACCAAGGTTGGATAAAGCACAGGGACAAATAGCCAAATGAATGGAAACACATGAACTATGAACCAATGGCTGAGGGGTCCCCACTGGATCAGGCCCTCTGAATGGATGAGACAGTTGATTGACTTGATCTGTTTGGGAGGCACCCAGGCAGTGGGACCAGATCTTGTGCTCATTGCATGAGTTGGCTGTTTGAAACCTGGGGCCTATGCAGGATTGTTTGGCTCGGCCTGGGAGGAGGGGACTAGACCTACCTGGACTGAGTCTACCAGGTTGACCTCAGTCTGTGGGGAAGGCTTTGCCCTGGAGGAGATGGGAATGGGGGGGGGGGGTTGGGGGGAAGGTGAGGGGGACGGGAGGGGGGAGAACAAGGGAATCCGTGGCTGATATGTAGAACTGAATTGTATTGCAAAATAAATTAATAAAAAAAAAAAAAGGAAAAAAAAAAAAGATATATTCTGCCAACACACATGCAATAGTCTAAAACATGTCCTGAGGTAGTAGTATCATGAAAAGCATGCCTAAAACCTAGAAGAAATGGATCAAGTTTTGTTAATTGACAGCTAGTAAAAATAACATTCTCAAATCTAGATTGCCTTTTCTTTTTCCTACTGTACTATTGTATTAATTTTTTTATTTTATTGGCATTTTATAGAATAGTTAATTTGCAGTAGATGCTAATGGAAATAACAGATGAGGAATTTTATGTATGTTAAGCGGGAGAAAGGAAAAAGTAGGGATGAGGATGGAGAAAGAAAGGAGAAAGCAGAAATAAAAAAGGCAAAGAGAAAGAATAGGTATGGAGGTTTGGAGCGTAAAAGACAACATATTCATGTGGAAAGTAAGAGTTCAGGTTTGGAGAGAGATAGAGATAGAGATAGAGAGAGAGAGAGAGAGAGAGAGAGAGAGAGAGAGAGAGAGAGAGAGAGAGAGAGAGAGAGAGATTGATTCACTTCATAGCTCACATACTGCCTTTGATGGTAGCAGGAGCCACAGACATCAACACAGTTGCTGGCTACAGTAGGGCCATGGACCCCAATATGGCCTTTGGCTGCAGCCTGGGCCTGGATGTCTCCATGGCCCTGAGTGGCAGTTCATTCAACCCCAATCTATATGGTCCTGGTGGCAGCAGGACCCTGGGGCACCAACATGGCCTCGGGTGTTAGCCCATACACCAGGCATCTACACAGCCTTCAGTAGTAATAGAAGCCACTGGCATCAACACAGACCCTGGCTGCAGGATAGCCATGGACCCAGACCTGGCCCCGGGCAGCAGCTTGGGCCCAGGAGACACCATGGTTACTAGTGACAGTGCAGGCTACCCAGATAGTCATGGCCCAGCCAAGGCATGTCCCTAGGTCCCCACCACAGCCGCAAGTAGCGACCCAGACCCTTGGCACCTGTATGGCTCTTGATGGTGACATGGGCCATGGACATCATCATAGATTCCCAGCTGCTGTAGGACCACAGACCCAGACATGGTCCTTGCAAGCAGCCTGGGCCTAGATGCCACCATGGCCTCAGTAGAAGCACAGGCCTCTGAAATCGATATCACTTCAGCTGCAGGGTGGCTCTAAGGCCCCAACAGGACCTCAAGTGGGGCCCAAACCCTGCCTTTTCACATGACCCCCAATGGTAACAGGAGCCGTGGACACCAACACAGACCCTGGGTGCAGTGGGACCATGGATCCAGACATGGACTCTGGCCATGGCTCGAGCCAGATGGCTCCATGGCCCCAGGTGACAACCAGAGCCATTCAGATCAGGATGGCCCTTGAACACCTACATGGCCATATTGACAGCCCAACCCAGGCATCCTTATGGCCCTCATTGGTAATAGGGGCCATGGACATTGACATGGACTGTGGCTCCAGTAGGGCTAGTGACCGGACATGGCCCATGGCAGCAGCCCAGGACTGTATGACACCATATCCCCTGGTGGCAAGTAGGCTTCCCACATCAGCCTGTTCTTCATGCCCTTTACCTCTTCAGATCCATCTCTCTCTATAGGACATGAACCTCTCTCTGCCTCTCTCTCTCCCTCCCATACCCCACTATATACTTACTCCCTATAATGGTGCCTGACCACTGGGGATGGGGATCGGGGGAGGGTTTCTTCCCACCTACCCAGAGCAACCTGCCCTGGGTGGGCCTGTGTGTGTCATTAATTTATTTTTAAAAAAACAAAGTTTGTGAAAGTATACAAACATAATGTTTTAAATTTATTTATTTAGTGTGTGTGTGTTTTGTGTGTATATGTGTGTGTGTGAGAGAGAGAGAGAGAGAGAGAGAGAGAGAGAGAGAGAGAGAGAGAGAGACAGAGAGAGAGACAGAGACAGAGAGACTGTGTTTGTGTGTGCATGTGCTTGTGTATCTACGCCTATGCCTATATGCAATGTGTATGTACATGTGTTTGTCTGTGCTTGTATGTGATGTGTAGTTGTATGTGCACGTGTTTGTCTGTGCTTGTATGTGATGTGTAGTTGTATGTGCACGTGTTTGTCTGTGCTTGCATGTGATGTGTAGTTGCATGTGCATGTGTTTGTCTGTGCTTGTATGTGATGTGTAGTTGTATGTGCATGTGTTTGTCTGTGCTTGTATGTGATGTGTATGTGTGTGGCCTAAGAACACAACGTGAGATGGCTGGTGGGATGGCTTAGCTCTTAACGACTAGGCTCACAACCAAAAAATAAGAGAATAACTTGAGGGAGTCAGTGTCCTTCTACCATGTAGAATCCAGGGGTAGAGCTAGGCTGATAGACTTGGTACCAGGCCTTTGCCTGCTGAACCACCTTACTGCCTCTTGATGGTGGGAGAAGAAAGGCAGCAATAGAAAGCTTCCCTCCGGTCCTCATATGTGCATGTCTGCACGTATACATACAGGCACACGTAAAATTAACAACAGTATAATGAAAAGTTAAAAACAAGAATAAGAGTTAGATGCACAAGAAATTGAATTCTAGGAGAACTGCTGGGAAATAGGAACGAAAGCAGGTACTGTGGAGTGCTGTAGACATTGGGGATAGAAGGAGAGAACACTTGATGTGGAGGGGGAGGAAGGCTGCCTCAAGCCTGTGTGTTGTCACAGGGCTGTTTGTCTAAGCGATTTGAAGTAAGATTTGAATTTAAAAAATGAGATTCTTTTTTAAGGTGAGGAACCGTGGAGTTAGTGAAACAATGAAACATACAGATAACTTGCATTTGTGTGTCTTTGTGTTGTTTCCAAACACTGTAAAATGAAATAGACCATTTAATTCTTACAGCAGTTGTGTGGGACCAATGTTGGAAAAGGGGCTATGTTTAGTGTGCATATAGCAAATTGTTCTGAGGGGATTTGGCCCATCCCCAAGTTGGGAAGAGATGCATGTTGGTACTTCTGTTATTAATTGCTTTAAATGTATATACCACTTTTATAACTATCGGGGACTACAGGGGTCCAGCCCCTTGATAGTCCCCTCCCAGGGTCCGGGAAGAATCTACAACCAGCTGATAATTAATCTTTGATGAAAAGAAATGAATCTATGTACACGAAACTCCTTAGTTCATACGCTTTATTATCCTGTGATAGTTCTCTCTATACACAGCTTCTATTCTGCTCTCATGTCTAGCTCCTTTCTTGCCCGATTTCTCTCTATATCTATCTACTGTCCCCTCTAGGTTCTATCTTAATTCCTTTATCTAGTTCTGTCACTTCTAGGTTCTCATCTATCTAGTTCTTTCCCCTATCAGCTCCTCTCCCATCTCCTTCTCTCTCATATGGGTCTTCCTCATCTTGTTCTTCCTCATCTGGCTCTTCCTCATCTTCTATCTCAGTCCTCTAGTCCTCTCTTCTAGCCCTTCAATCTAGTTCTTCCCTATCTCAGTTTGTTCCTCTCAAGTTCTTACCCATCTAGTTCTCCCATTCTCTTTTCTCTTCTCCCCCTTTGTGCCCTGGAAGTCCCGGTATATAAAGGGAGGGTCCGAGCTAAATTGTGTAAAGCGATTACTTAACATCCACCTCTCCTAGGCGGTGTCTCCTTGTGGAATTTACCGTAAGTCAGGAGACTTGCATGTGGGCTGCTATCATTGTTATCCTCAGAAGTTGGGTCCCCACCTGGGCGGTGTTTCCTGTAGTCCTTGAAAGTGGCTAAGGGAGATATCTGATTCCAGAGAAAGCCTTTCCTGAGGCTGTTCTCCAAATACCTGGAATGTGTATGTCCAGAGAGTGATCAGTCTACACTGTTAGCACTTCTTAGGGAAAAGTCAATTGGGAAAACTATGAAGGCACACATGATTTTCATAACAGAATACAGCTGATATATAACAAGCCAAGTAACACCAAAAACTCCTTGGGATTTGGCTTCCTCTGGAGGAATTCCCTGATCCCTCCAGGTAGTGACTTTGCCATAACCAGCTGAGTTCTTATATATTCCTGCGGCCTGCAGCATATAACATTTTCTCCTTTCATAAGTATAAAAGGAATATATCACTTTTTACATTTAAGAAATTCTCAAACATTGCAGAAGATCATAAATTTTTTTTTTGGTGGGGGAGAAGAATTTTATTGTAGATATGAGGGGGAGTACAGTCAGTGGCATCTGGAAGATTCCAGATTGAACCATGACATTTGTAGTGGTGAGAGAGAGAGAGAAAAGAGGGGGAAGAGGAGAGAGGCAAGAAGACTAAGAGAGAAGCCAAGGATCAAGAGAACCAAGACAGAGAAGAACCAACAGAACTCAGGGCTGAAAATGGCAGGTTTTTTTATAGGAGTCAGAATCTGGGAGAAGGAAAGTGGAGCTCCTGGGCTGGAGAGGTTCAGGGTATGGAACAGAATATGCCAGCCAGGATTGCTGTGTGACGGGTACTTGGAGAAGGCAGAATACAGTTTGGTATGCTACCAGGCACCTCGGTTAGCCTTTCGTCCTGAGTTTCATTTGAACCTGGCAAATACCATACCTGGCTTCAGGGAGTTGGGAGTGTGGGTGAAACAGAGAGTATTGCATTACACACATGTTTTAGTTAGAGATTTTTATTGTGATGAAGAGACACCATTGTTAAGATCAACCACTTGAGTCTATTTAATGGGTAATAGGAATTTATTAAGATATAAATTAAGGAAATATGCACAAGAATACAGAACCCAGTAAACAGCTGAAGTCCTCCTCTGTTCTGACCTGGAGCAAATCCACCTGGCAGTTCGATCACACCAGGAAGCTGGAAGCAGGGGCCTTGTGAGGCCTTCTCCCTTTCCTTTTCAGAGCTTACATACAACAGCAAGAAGCATCACCTCCTTTGGACTGTATAGCCCAAAGTCATGGGTGGAGCAAATCCCACTACACACCATGACCAAGGCAAGCAACTCTTTTTTTTTTTTTTTTTTTTGGTTTTTCAAGACAGGGTTTCTCTGTGTAGCTTTGCGCCTTTCCTGGAACTCACTCTGTAGCCCAAGTTGGCTTCGAACTCACAGAGATCCGCCTGCCTCTACCTCCCAGGTGCTGGGATTAAAGGTGTGCACCACCACCACCACCACCACCATCACCACCGCCGGGCCCAAGCCAACTCTTACAAAGAAAATATTTAATTGATTTGATGACTTACAGTTTCAGAGGTTCAATCCATTATCATTATAACAGGGAACATGGCAGCATGCAGTTAGACTTGGTGCTGGCTACATCTTGACCAAAAGGCAGCAGGAAGTTGACTGACTGTCACACTGAGTGAAGCTTGAGAAAAGAGACCTCAAAGCCTGCCCCTATAGTGACACACTTCCCCCAACAAGACCACACCTATTCCAACAAGGCCACACCTCCTAATAGTGCCACTCCCTTTGGGGGCTATTTTTTTTTTTTCTTTTCCAAATCACCACATTCTGGTCCCTGGCCCCAAACACTTACAGCCATATCACAATGCAAATATGCATTCAGTCCAACTTCAAAAGTCCCTGTAGTCTATAACAGTCTCAAACTTATTTCAAAGACCAAAGTTCAAAGTCACTTCTGAGACTCATGGAATCTCTTAACTGCAATCACCTATACAATTAAAGTAAAAAAGAAGACCACATACTTCCAACATATAATGGCACAAGTTATACATTACCATTCCAAAATTCAGGTAAGGGAGCAGAGAGAGGAAATGTTGGACCAAAGCAGCTGAATAAACTCCAAATTCTGCATCTTCATGTCCAATGTCAAATGTTCTTCAGGTCCCCACTTCCATTCAGCTTTGTTGACTGCAACACAATTTCTCTTGAGCTGGCTCCACTCCCTGTTAGCAGCTCTCCTCAGCAAGTAGGCCATGACTCTGGCATCTCTAACATCTTGGAGTCTCCAAGGCAATCTGGGTTTCACCTTCACAGCTTCACACAATGACCTCTCTACTAGGCCTTCATTCAGGGACACCCCTGACATTTGCTTGGCTTCAGTGGCTTTCTTCAGGAGCAGAGGCAAATTCCATAACTAATTTCTTCTCTCTTTAACTCTAAAGGCAGCAGGAAGTGACTTCCTGTTGCCTGCATGCTGTAGGACTCTGAGCAGCTTCAGCACCATGTCTGCCTGCACTCTGCCATGCTCCCTGTCATGATGCTAATGGATTGAACCTCTGAAACTATAAACAAGCCACCCTAATTAAATGTTTTCTTTGTAAGTGTTGTGATCATGCTGTCTCTTCACAGCAATTGAAAGCCCTAATTAAGACAATGCCTAATTGGCATTTGCAGAGGGCGGTGCTTGTGATTAAAGAGATAGAGGTGTGGTCATTTGAGACCAGTCCCCTGTAGAAGGTATCTAGCTCACTCCTCCTGGGAAGGAGAACATAGAGAAAGCATAGGACTGTTTGAAAGCTCTGTGTTGGTTCTCCTAATTCTCAGAGCAGGGCCCACTGATGTTCCTACCCTATAATTTCAGTTATCACATGTACCTGAGACTCATGTCAAGTTCCAGCTGCCTCTGCTCACCTTCCTGTAATGCATCATGCTTTTTACCTGGAGGCCTAGATATATCGATCTATATTCTTTCTGGCTAAAATTCAGACTTCATGTCCCCAGTGCCCTACTCTTGAGCTTGACTTATTTAGAAATTTGAAACTATGTCTTGGCTGTCTTCTCTTATTACCAAGACAAATAACATAGAAAATGCAGATACTTACAGGGCTGTGTGTGAAGGAATATGGAATAAAACTAGCCACTTGCCAGAGTAACCATTGTTAATATTAGCATTTATTCTCTCAGTTCTTTTTCACTTGTATTTATAGATAAGTATTTATCCACAAATTATATATTATTGTTATAATGTTTTATAATTATGCTATATAAATAACACTGTATCATAGATATTCTAATATTTTTGCCCTATGTTCAGGTCATTTATTTTGTCTTATTGTATTTACATGCCTCTACATAATGAGCAAAATTAAGCTTGTGAGTGCAAGTAAAATTTAGACTGTTGATTTAATAATGTATTGTTATGTGCAGCTTTTCCTATATCACAATTTGGGAACACCCTGGGGTCCACTTAATTAGGAAATTAGACTTCATTTGTATATATTTTTCCACAAGAATTACAGTACAAATTAGAGATGAGGACTGCCTCTGAAGTACTTCTAATAGCTCATTTAAAAATTATTTTTATTTGTGTGTATGTCAGTGTGTGTGTGGGTTCACATGCATGCACACATGTGTGCATGTCTATGCCATGTGTGCGTAGGTGAACATTGAGGCCACAAGTGGGTGTTGGATTCCTGGGAATTAGAGGTAGCTATGAGCTGCCTGGTCTGAGTGGGAGAAACTGAACTTGTGTCTGCTGAAAGAGCAGCAGATGCTCCTCATGACCATAACATTTCCTTTTTGATTATAAAAAACATGTGTGCCATGTTGGACATTCTCTACTAGAATGGCAAACATCAGCTCACAGTGAACAAAGTTGTACAGACAGGCTTTACAAAGGCTTTGTAGTGGGAAAGTTTCTTTAGACTTACAGAACCAATAGAATCCACTTCTATATTATAAAAGTGGATATATTAAATTTCCTCACATAATAAGAGCTAGAAAGTACAATAATGGATGTCTGCATGCTAATGAAGCAGGGAACCTGATAGCTACTCTGTTCATGAATCTGGATACTTCAGTAATCCATGCTAGTGCCAAAGGGCAGAAAGCTCCCATGAGGGTGGCTGCAACTCTGCCCATATTGGAAGGGTGAAGTCTGAATTCAGTGGAGAAGGGAAGCAGTCGCAATAGGTGTGTTTGATCAGGAGGAAGCAAAACAGATAACTTCTACTTTAACCTCAGAACTCTTTATATATGAATCGCACCACCTGCACAAAGTTACCACCCATTTGATGTGTGCATCTTAGTGTCACAGTCTTCCCCCGAAAAGCCCTCACACATGCACACAATGGTGTGTCTCTGGGGTAATATAAAATACCATTAAGGCTGATAATTAAGATCAACCATTGCAGATATCAAGAAAGGTCTCAGTGTAGATAAATTGCTAAACAGTCTTATTAATAAAAAACTCAGAGCCAGAAATTGGGGTTAAATCCTGAGAGAGATCAGAGGAATAGGAAAAGCCACAGCTAACCTCACCTCACCAACCCCACAGCTTCCAAAGCGAGCTACTTTTTATCTATCCACACCTATATGCCTTTCTGTTCTCTCATTTGTTCTCTCAGCCCAGATACATTATTTCCTCTTCCTGCCCAGCTCTGTCACTTCCTGTCTGTCTGTACAGACCTCCAGACCTTTATGGTTGGTGCTAGGATTAAAGGTGTATGTCACCATGTCTGACTATGTTCTCCAGTGTGGCCTTGAACTCACAGAGATCCAGACAGATCCCTGCCTCCCAAGTGATAGGACTAAAGGCCTGTGCTACCATTGCCTGACTTCTACATTAATATAGTGGCTGGCTTTTTCCTCTGATCCTCAGGTAAATTTTATTGGGAGACACAGTATATCATGGGACACAATACATCACCACATCTCAGAATCCATTATTGTTGTACCAAGTCTCTTAATAGGTATCTACATATTAATAGAATAAATGAAATTAAGTTCATGGAAGAAGTTGTTCATGTAGTTAAGGATTGAGAATTGTGCATGAGCCATAGCTGTACTTTTGGAGGCTACCTAACTTTTATGAGAAAATTCTATTTGAAGTTAAACTGGGCTGACCTTGAATTCTGGTTTCCCCATCCCTAGCTGACAACCTAGAAGTGACACTTAATCTCTTTAATCTAAGTGTGTCTTTATGCCTTACTGTGTTGAAATTTAACCCTCATTGTGAGATAATAAGAAGGTAGAAATTTAATACTACTGTCTCATGTAGAAGTAGAGCATTTGACAGATTATCTGGATTAGAAAGGTCGTTAGGACAGAGTTCTTATGAATGAATTCTGATGACCTGATAAAACGATGGATTAAGACTGGAACATAGCTGTGTACATGCACACACGGTCATGCAAATATGATGAAACTCATTCATACATGTTCCCTGTGTGTCTCTTACTATGCAATATTCTACATATACTGAAGAATTTGTAGGCAAGAACTCCATCACCAGCTAGGGTCACTCAATTTAGTTCCTTGGAAACTGTGAGTTGAAATGCTTTTTGCAATTTGCCCAGTCTGTGATATTGTGTTTATTAGCAAGATAAAACAAACTAATATACACTTATGAATCAGAATCATGGTCATTATTTTATAGATTGTTAAGGAATTAAAAGTAAAATGACTATGGAAACAAGCTAGCGCTGACTTACACAAAACAAACACTAAACAGCAGCTATTGTTAATGATAATTGATTGAAATACATGGAGAAACTTGTATTAGAAGCAGTAAATAAACACACAAAATATATTAACTAGAGTACTTCCAGAAATACCAATAGCTATCATCACAAAATGAGAATTATTTTTCTTAAAAATCATGAAAATATAATCATTGTAGTATTTGCCCCTAAGCAATAGTAAATATTGCTGTCTAAGTAGTAAAATTTTGTGTCTTACGTATATGTATGATATTAACACATTAATATCAATAGGCTTATGTGCACAGTGTAGGTATTTGTGTGTGTGTGTGTGTGTGTGTAATTCTTTTTTTTTTTCTTTTCGTTTTTCAAGACAGGGTTTCTCTGTGTAACTTTGTACCTTCTCTGGAACTCACTCTGTAGCCCAGGCAGGCCTCGAACTCACAGAGATTCGTCTGTCTCTGCCTCCCGAGTGCTAGGATTAAAGGTGTGCACCACCACCACCTGGCTGTGTGTGTGGAATTATACCTGTCCTGCAATTATATATAGAGTCTAACTACATGCTCCATAATCCTTTGGAAGGCAGAGACTGAGATGTCCCTATTTTTGGATTATCAGAATTTAAAAATATTTCTAGTATCCAGTATGTACTGACAATTATTAATGAATGCAGTACTGAACACATGCCAGGTTTTTATATCTGTCTTTTATTTGACATGTATTAAGTATACGAGGAATTTTAGGAGAATAATCAGCACTCTGCTTATAGTGAATGCAAAATAATGTTATGTCACCATTGCTATCAGATGAACCATTTCCTTTCTTATAGAAGTGTTTGGCAGGAACTGGCTGATAACTTTAAATAAGAGCAAGGAAATAGATGAATTATTTTAGCTCAAATATTTTCTGGTGGCGACATGGAACACAGCTCTGACAGCAGCGGAGTGTGACTACAAGATGCTTACTATGTATTGTCATCTTGTTTTGAGATGCAAAATCGTATGGTTCCTTACAAAAAGTTCAAATATATAGCTAAAGTAACAACGTTGAATTGGACCTTTGGACTAGCATTGTTATAATGTTCTATTTTTGATGTTGTCTTCACCACTGGAAGCAAAATTTCACTGCTTGTCTTTATTGAATATTGATCAATTCATTCATTGCACTTGTGCCCGGAATATAACTTGTTTTTTTTTTTTTTTTCAGAAGAGCTAACAAATGAATAATTTGAGCATATGCTTCTGTATTAACTCCATGAATAGTGATTCACTTTTTATAGAAGCAGGTGCAGTCTTTGCCTCAAATTGGAGAAATATAATAAATCAAGAAGATGTTATAGAAGACAATTAGACATTTTAGTGATCAAAATATACCCCATTGTACATGTCTCTATTATCACTAAATGGATAGCTCTGAAGTTTTGCTTAGAGCTAAGGACAGGACACTTTTGGATTTGAAATATGTAAGAGTCTTTTTCTCTTCAAAGCAGAGATATAGATTTAATTCATGGAACTAAAATTAAGAATTAAAGAATATGGTATTAGTTTTTGGTTCTCTAAATATATATGTCATGTGAACATTTTGTACTAATAGGTGAAAACAATAAGCATTTATGATGATTGAATTGATTAAAATGGATGGGGTTTATTTAGTACTGTAAACCTCTGCAAGGTTGGTGATTTGTCCTAAACATGACAGTGATAGTATTTACAAACTTATTTGATGCTTAAGCTAGTTTTAGTGTTTTATTTACTTGCCTTTTTTCTCTGCTTCTCTTTTACACCATGTAGTTGATTGAGAAAGTGTATTGAAATCCAAAATACTGTTTTACATGTCTTATTCTTCTCTCTTAGAGGAAATAAGAAAGCAATGGTAGTCAGAACAAGATAGAACATAAATGCTATACCTGAAGGTGTGACAGCAATTAGCCCAAGTGTCGTCTACTTCTCCTTTCCCAAAATACTACATCCTGTGCTGCTATAGCACTAGAGAGATTAAAAAAAATGAATAGATTAAAAGGAAGAGAAGGAAGAAAAGAGGATGGAAAGAGGAAAGGAAGCAAGCAAGAATGAAGATAGAATTAACATTTACATATAATATAATATTAAATAGTTGCAATTCCAAAGGAATGTCTGCTTGCTCGTAACTTGTCTTTTGAATATCTTCTATGACTTTAAACATGCTATGGACACAAAGTATAGATCTACTAGGAAGCCACTACAGGAGACACACACATGCAGGCACACGCACACACACACACACACACACACACACACACACACGCACACACACACGCACATGCACACATATGCACACGCACTCACACGCACACACTGAGGGGTGATGAGAAGTTTTTGTAGGAAAGTTAGAATTCCTGACGAAAAAAAAATGACAAAATTATTATTCCTGAGTGAACTAAGAAATAACACTTGTTTCCAGTGATGTACCATATTTAAATCTTTTTAAAATTAATGGATTTACTTTCATATTTTTAGCTTTCTAAGTGGACAAAAACATTTCCCAGCATCCTCAAAAAGTGCACACTGTAAATCTGGACCCTGCACTAGTGTAGAGAAGTGCTTATACACTCTGAAAGCCAGACATGCACTAACACAGGAACCCATTCTCCAGAAAATTGCACTCCTATCCACAAGCATCACATTTGAATTCTCACTCTTAATTTATGCCCAGAAACAGAGTTTATCCAACTGTACCTTTGAATACTATTTTCTGTACTCACAGAGATACAACTAGAGGGTTCATATCCAGCGGTGAGATTACTTGAGAGAATTTCAAGATGAGAAGACTTTCATATTTGAAGAACAGAATATCTAGAATGATTTTCTAATTAGGGTAAAATTTAGAGCTGAGATACGGACCAGGTTATGAAGTTAACATCTCATTTAAAATAAGGTGATTGTTTATGAATTCAAATTGGAACAAGTCCACCCAAAAGTTGATTTGTCAGGAAGAAAACTGCATGATCTTGTCTCAAGTATTTAAAAACTCTGAGGACCGAGGGATGAATTGTACATGGCATGATAATTTTATTTAGGAAAGGTTGTAAAATGTCAAGGCAAGTCTGGTCTCGTTAAGTTTGCCTTGTGTCATTCTCTAGCTGGTAATTTTCCTCATTAAAATCATCACTGTGATTATGGATCTGCTTTTCTCTGAGATTCTAAATTTTGGTCACTTGACCTCTGTTGACTAAGATATTTGGAAACGGAAGCTACTGCTTTTAAAAAGTAAGTTGTAATTTTATGCAGTTTGTGACTTGCATATTTAACCTTATTCTAATTTTGAATGCTTGAAGATGTGTTTACTGCTATCAAGCTAACATGAAGCTTCATCTTAAGAATGTTCTTATTGAAAATGAGATGAATGAGAATTAAACAATCAAACAAACATTGTATGGCTAACCTAAAGTTAAAGGTGTCTGCCCCAAGCCTGTCTACCATGCTGTGTTTGACTCCTTTCAACAAACCTGGCTATTGCTCAAGACCCTAGGTAGGCGTAAGATAGCCCATGCTATATAAAAGAAACACCATTAACTTGGGATATACTGTGTATTTCTTTAAGGTTTTCTGAGAAATTCTTCACTAGTCATTTCAAATTCCACTCAAGCTGGTTATTACTAGGTAGATAAATCACCTATTCTTTTAACAAAATCAAGAATGTTTGAGAAACATTCATCAAAATATTCAATAGGAGGGATAAGTGTCTGTTCCTACTTTCAGTGTTTTTATTATAATATATCAAGGATGTATGTCAGGGATATCCAGAGGAACAGAAATACATACATATACACATATGCGTCTGTGTGTGTGTGTGTGTGTGTTTATACATATGAATTGATTCTTGATAATTGGTCTCATGATTATGGGACTTTGGCAGGTAGGAAATTGTAAGTCTGCAATCTGGAGACCCAGGAAAGTCATGGTCTAATTCAAACTGAGTTTGAAGGGTTGCATACCATGTGAGTCTCAGTCTAAGAGCAGGAGAGACTGGGGTCTAAGCTCAAGAGAAAGCATTCGACTTTTTACTGCCTCTCTGTTTTATCCAGGTCTCTGTTTCTCAGTGGATTGGATGGTGCTTAGAGGCATTGGGAAAGGGCAATTTTCCTAATGAGTCCAGCATTCAAATGCTAATCTCTGAAAAAACTCACATATACACATCCAGAAGTAATATTAACTATACCTTTGGGTATCCATGACCCAGTGAAGTTGACATTTAACGTTTACAGTCACAAAATTTGGAAAAGAATTTTACCAAAACCTATTTTCAACTATATTTTGGACTTCTTCCCAAGATATATACAAGGGCACCAGTGAGTGAATAAAGAAAACTCATTGACTTCTTACATCAGAAAACAAAATTTGCAAACTAGATTTTCATAGTAACCAGATGAGGACTGATGGGCTGTGGTTTTAGGCTAAATTTCAGAAAAAAAGATAAGGAAGAAAGCTGTCAACTTCCTTATTCTTATCTTCATCCACAACACATATGGTCACCTCCCAGTACCAAAAAACAAAAAAAAAAAAGATAAGAATAACATTGATATGCTCTTAAAATATATTATTTAGAAGGAATGAATATAAAATACCAGACTGCTTACTATTATTATAATAATAATATCGGTTCACTTAGTTATATTTCAAAGTTTTTCATAACACAACTCTGTCTTGAAACAGGACTAGAGATTAATGAAACCTCTTAATTTTTATAATTTAACAATTTTATCCAAATGCTTACAAATATGTTTACACGCAGTGTAGTTGGGATGAGAATTATGTGTTTCATAAATAAACAGTGGCCAAATACATGCCATACAGGGTACCTGGGCATCACTCCATGCAGATAAACCTAAAAGTTATTCTGCATTCCACCACCAGTCTTTAAAAACATACACAAAAGTTGGACATTATAAGTTTGATAAGTTATTTAAATATTTTTGGCCTTAGTTTCGTATTCTGAAATTGAGATGGTTGTATTTTCTTATGAGGAAATTTTTAACAGTGAAAGTAGGTATATATATCATATATATCTGATATATATATATCATATATATCACATATCTATGTATACGGCTTAGTCTAATCATTTGAAAATTTGGCTTCATGGCTGGCTTATATTTGCATTCTATACATGTTATGATTAATGTTGAAGGGTTTTAAACTATTCTAGAAAGGAGACAACTAGCTATGATTGTTAGTCTCAATTATAAACTTGATAGATACAAACTAACCTGGGAAATTGATCTCTGTGTAGGTCTGTAATCAATTATGTTGATCAAATTAACTGAGATGGGAAGACCTGCCCACTATGGTTGGTACCATTCCCTAGGCTAGGATCCAGGACTGGATGGAAGGAAGAATGTGAGCTGAGCATTAGCATTCATCATTCTCGACTTCCTGATTATAGACACAGTATGACTAACATCCTCAGGTTCCTGCTGCCATGGTGTCCCTCCTGTGAGAGACTGGCCACACCTTGCAACTCAGCCAAAATAAACCTTTCCCTGACTCAAGTCAGTTTTGTCAGGATATTTTATCACAGTAAGATAAAGTAAGTATATACTAAGTACCTAAGTAACTAAGACACTAAGTACCCTGAGTACCTAATATGGGCCAACAATAGAGCTTACTAACCTTGGGCATCACTTTCACCCTCTTCAAGATATTACCTTATTCCTCATTTATAATCAAGAAACTGAGTCTCCAGAAAGTGAAATAGAAGGCTGAGTAGAGTCGTGTTGAGGGTGAGACTTGAGCCCTAGTACATGCTTTTATGAACACTGTAAGAAAATGAATCAGATTCAGTTTAAACACTCCAAAGTCCCTTCTGGAAAATCCATAGGTGAACAGTTGTAGTGCATTGAATATCCATGATCCCTCAAACGGTGAATGTTGAAACCTAAGGCCCTTGGTAAAGGTGTTGGAAGTGAGACCTTGGGGAGTTGATCTGATCATGGTGGTGGGCTGAGGGTCTCTATGAGACAGATCAGAGAGGAAAGATTTTTCTGTAGATTAAGAGAGGATACAAGAAGATAGTCAATAAAGAAGAAAGCACTTACCAAGTAACAGATGTATGTATGCCATGATCTTAGTTTCCTCAGCCTTTAGAACTGTCAGGAGGAAAGAAAGAAAAAAGAAAGAAGGAAAGAAGAAAGAAAGGAAGGAAGAGAGAGAAGAAGAAGAAGAAGAAGAAGAAGAGAGAGAGAGAGAGAGAGAGAGAGAGAGAGAGAGAGAGAGAGAAGAAAGAAAGAAAGAAGAAAGGAAAGAAGAAAAAAAGGAAGGAACAGAAAGAGGAAGAAGAAGAGAGAGAAGGAAAGAAAGAAAGAAAGAAAGAAGGAAAGGAAGAAAGAAGGAAAGAAAGAAAGAAAGAAAGAAAGAAAGAAAGAAAGAAAGAAAGAAAGAAAGAAAGAAAGAAAGAAAATCTGTCTTGAAGCATGAGCCTGTGCTATTTATTCTGTTATAACCACCCACACTGACTAAAACAGCTCCCCTAAGAAAAAGAATACTGTTTTTTTCTCTTTCTGGAATCACATTTGTGAAAAATAACAAAAACACACCCTTAACAGGAGAAGTTAACAGAAGAGCATTTGAATTACATTCTTAGAGAAATATGGATTTTAAAAAATGCCTACTCTTTGTAAAGAAGGTGCGTCTAGAAACCCAGAGCTCCCGATGCACATAGCAATGGCAATAAATCCACAAATCAGAGAATTGGTCAATAGGAGAGCTGGGGTCCGTGCGTTTACTTAAAATAATTCCCATAAATCAACAGTCTATGTTAAGTGAGGACTCGGGGCCTACTGCATAAGGGAAAAGGCAATTTATAAGCCTTCCCCATCTCTGAACCTGTAAAAGACCTTGATTAAGTGTGAGTAAATGGGAGTCAGACCGCTAATGAAATATAAACAAAGGGGCTATTTTTATTCTGTTTTAGGTAGGTGTGGTGGGACTGACAAGCTCAAATCCCACCCAGAATCCCCAGTCTCTCCTTGTGGAGGACTCAAGAAATGAAAAGATGGCTTTGTTGACGAGTCAATCTCTCCCCGCTTCCTTAGAGGTTGGTACACAAAGGAAATGAGAGATGGTGTGTAAACACTTAGGTTCCTGTGAGTTTCTCGGCCAGGAGCTAATGCATTTTCAACTTTTCAATAGACTTGCTTTCCATATTTCTAATGTTGTACATTGCAGTGCCTATAAAAATCCCGTCTCTGTAGCTCCTCGTCTCCCTCGCATTACCTGCCTGTAGTATATTTTAACTCCATACGTGATTTAAGGATCATTTCTCATCAACACCATTTTCTGTCTAGGGAGTTTTGTCAAGTCGATTGGGAGTCACATTTATTCCACAAAAGTAACTGAGGGGGAGTGGAGACAACCATAGATTTTTCTCTTCCTCATTCCATGCTCAAGGTATTGAATAATAATGAGATATTGCTCAGTTGGTTTTAATAATACTGCATAAAATTCTTCCATGCTAAGCTTCAGAATTCAGGACTACCTTTAATTTTTAATGTGTTGAAAGTTTTTTTTTTTAATAATTTGGCTAGTTTGCTATTGTTTACTTCATACTTCTAATTTTCCTGTTTTAAGAGTATTAAGTAAAATAATTCATTCTTATCACAAGTAAAAATTAGAAATGGGCAAAAAAAAAGAATGGTAAGTGTGCTTAGAGTTTAGAAGACATACCCTCTTTCTCTGTATGTTATGGAAAATTCCTGATTTCCATAATGAATTTAATTTTTGTATAGTCATTCACAGAGATTAAAACTGGATAAAATTATTACAGTCTGGCAATATTTCTATTGTGTTAAAACTTGATGAAAACTAATATAAAACAAGGGCTTAGAATTTAATGTACTGATTTTGAGGTCTCCTTTTTTTAAAATTTTATAATTAATTTAATTTTGCATATCAGCCACGGATTCTCCTGTCCTCCCTCCTCCTACACCCCCTGCCCTCCCCCCAATCCATCCTCCATTCCCATCTCCTCCAGGGCAAGGTCTCCCCTGGGGATTCAGCTCAACCTGGTAGATTCAGTAGAGGCAAGTCCAGTCCCCTCCTCCCTTCACCCAGGCTGAGCATGATTGGAAAAAGCATAGGGACAAATAGCCAAATTAGAGGTCTCCCTTTTTTTTTTCCTCTTTGAAAGCTATCATAGTCAAGATTGAGGTTGAGCATACTTCCATGACAGGAAAATTAAGGACGTGGAGAACAGTCACATTTGTTTCCTCAGTTCTTAAAAGACCATTTTAACTCAGAAATCATTCTTTGTATTTAAGTACAATGCTAATGGCCTAGAGTTTCTGAGATTAAGAACGGTTAGAAAAAATATTATTTCCAGCTCTTGGTTTTGTGTGTCAAGGGAGACAGGGAAATAAATTTTCCTAAAATAAGCAAATGCGCTTTCATCTTTCCTCCATCTGCCTTCTCCTGTAGCATTTGCTGTAGACTAAAGAATGCTGTGTCACCAACTTGCTTATATCTTAAAATACTGCGGTAGTCTCTTTGGATCCACAAAACACTGTGAAGTGTAAAATGCATATTTATCACTATTGCACTACAGTTTAAGAATTAATATGGACCAGCCTGTTGGAGAAGGAGAGAGAGGGGTCAATTGTGGCTCTCTTCTCTTTTGCACTAATACTCATGGCCATAGGAGGTCCTCAGCCACATGGTTTTATTGCCATTTATAGGATGACAATTCTTAAATTAATAACTCCAACTCAGACCTTTCTCTCTCGATCCTGGGGTCATAAATCAAACTGCATACATGTTCACTTCACTTAAAGAATATTCTGATCTGTGTGATCTGCTTGCATCCTCTCCCCAATGTGTTCTCAACCAAACAGTTAATGTGCTTCTCTTCAGACGTGTGGCATCAGGGTACACTTTTCTCCCAAACATACTACAACCCTCCCATAGATCCTCTCGAAGTGTACTTACAGGCTATTGTGATCTCCTTACATGGGTACTGGGAATTGAATTTGGGTCCCCTGGAAGAGCATCAAGTGCTCTCAACTGCTGAAATATCTCTCCATCCCCAAAATAGAAAATTGTAAAAATAAAGACTATTAACCATGGATTAATGTGTATATATACGTATACATACATACATAGGGAAAGACACATAATGCCATGGACATAGTTTAAAACAATAAAAACAATCTTAAGTATAAAATTTTTTATGCTATATTGTGTGTAGACTGATTTTACAGAACTCCCACTAGTATCTAATGATTACTGATTATCAGTGGTTTTGTAGACTAGCCCTTCAGGAACCTCAGGTTGTCTGCCACACATTTACTTGGCTCAGGGACTAATAATTTATCTGTCTTCTGTTTGTGCCTCCTACACATATTTTGTTAAGTGCCTGCTTATGGGTTCACCATCAAGCTGTATAAAAAGGGTAGATAGGGTAGATATCGGGAACTTACAGCTTACTGAGGACACCAAAATGTGGTCTGTTTCTTCCCTAATTTGACTTGAATAGCAACATTTGAACCTGGGAGGGAAAGTTTGAGGTGTTTCTGAAAAACAGTTAAAAAATATCATCAGATATTTAAATCTTGGACTTACTTTATAGCATTCTGTTGTGAGTGAATAACAGCTTCCCACTGTCAAGTCAGGCAGGTATCTGCTATACATTCTCAAGGGAGTTTACAAAGCAAGAGGGAAGAGAGACATAAAGTAGCATCTTTCCACTTCAATAACACTGTGCATTTTATAAAACCCCACATATTGCATTTCGTAATATCAATGGGGTAGAGTTTTTTGGAGTAGGAGTATTATCTCAACATTACAGCTGAGTCTGGAAGAGTTTAAGGATTTATATTTAATGACTCAGCTTGAGAGGGGATGGCCATCATCATTATTATCATCATAAATCATCGTTATTTAGATGCATTGGAGGCTTATCATGGGCCAGACGCCATCTCAAGTTTCTTTTATATGTAGATGCACTATGTCTCTCAAATCATTCCAAGAAAGCCACTACTTTTCTTTTTCTAATGAGTAAATATTCGACTGTTAAGAACAGGAAATTTTCTAAGATTTCAAAGGCAGCAATAACATCACCAGAATTGGAATACAAACAGTCTAGTGCAAAAATCTGATCTTTAACTATTAGCTTTAGTACTAGGGTGAACTATAGCAAAATCTAGGTTGGAACACCTTGCAATGTTTCACTTTCACTGCAAACTTGTTGACCTAAATATAGATCCCCATGAACACTAACAGAAAAAGAGAATGCCAAAGTCCTTGGAGTAAAGAGCTGGAGTCCTCCAAACTATGAATCCCTAGACGTCCATTCTACCAATCCTTCATCATGCTTTTCCCTTGCATTCTGATTGGCAGGAGTTTTCCATTGTTGATGACATAAAATGACTCAATAGAAGCTCATTGACAGGAGTAATGTTTGTCATGTCTAAGGCTCTTGTGCTGGCTGGAGAAATAGCTCAATCTGTCTACCACTTCTGGGTAAGCTTGGTGATATAAGCTCAACCTTCAAAACCATGATAAAAGCCGAATACATGATATTTGTAACATCAGTATTGGGGAGGTAGAGATAGTAAAATTCCTGGGGTTCAGTGGCCAGCTTTTCTTGTCTAGTCAGTCATCCCCAGGTCCCAGTGAGAGACCCTATCCAAAAAAATAAATTGGATAACTCCTGATATAATAGTGGTTGACCTCTGGCTTCCATATGCAAGCATGCATGTGCAAATACATACCTGTACATTTATGCACATGCACACATGTACACACAAAAGAATAAATATATCTCTGGTGCTTACAAACATGTCAAGTGCCCTATAGATATTTATATATGGAATGGTTTCTGCAATTACCTTGATAAAAGACTGACTTCCCCAAACATCCCTAATTTTTTTTCTTTTTTTTTTTTTTTGGTTTTACGAGACAGGGTTTCTCTGTGTAGCTTTGTGCCTTTCCTGGATCTCTCTCTGTAGACCAGGCAGGCCTCGAACTCACAAAGATCCACCTGCCTCTGCCTCCCGAGTGCTGGGATTAAAGACGTGCGCCACCACTGCCCGGCCAGTCCTAAATTTCTTGATTTGATCAAATTCAGTGTGATTAGGCACAAAAGAAACATTGAGTATTATTGTCAAATAAAAGCTGACAGCTTCTGGGTATGCCTTTAGGAAGGGGTGATGTAAATCCTCCATTGATTATGTCCTCCATTGGAGTAGACTTGAGTGAAAATAAATCCACTATTTAATGACATATCTAAGAACTAGTACTTACATCTGTTAGATCTAACAAACATCCATCCGGGTACCTTTTCTAAGACTATTAGAAGAGTAGAGTCAGTTTGTCAATGGTATGGTTCATTCTAAATCTCCATTAGAGGAAAAGCAGTCTACTTTTAGTTGTTTATATTCCTTTAACCTAATTAGGTATATGAACATTTTTTAAAGATATAATGTTCAAAGTATTCTTCAAACTGGGTCACTCTTGCTATAGAAATTCTTTTTTTTTTTTTTGGCTAATCTTTGCTTTCTGAATCCTATTCCCTAAAATGTTTGCTCTCTTTTCTCTTTCCTCCTCTGCTCATCAAATGGCAATGAGATAATCCTATGAATATTCTATGAAAAAAATTTCCCTCAGCTTACAATGTGTTCTATTTCCATCTCAATCTCCAAATTCAGAGTATTATATATACAACTTCTATAAATTTTCCCCACAGCATTCAATAACTATTTGTTGGAATAAATCAATAAACATGCATGAATGAATGTCTCACATTCTTTCAGGTAAATCTTGACTTCATGATTTTTTTCTAGAAAGTTCATTTGAGTTTGAGCAATTCTAGAACAGACCATGCAACTCTGTGGCATAAATCAGTAGAATATGATTCTCTTATCATTCTGAAGTCTACAAGCCCACAATTCAGTAATTGGCAGAGTCATGTTCTCTTAGGGTTTTAGGAAACTGTCCTTCTTGGCTTCAGTGAAGGGTGTGTGTAGCAGAGAAGATCATACTTTATGTGGACAGGGGCTCTCTCCTCTTCTTACAAAGACATCAACCATTGGACTTGGTAATTTCCCTTCAAGGTAGACCTTGTTTAAGATAAAGGGGAATCTTTGTTTTATAAGGGTGACTTTTCCTCTCTGGCTGGTGTAATCCCAACAGTATTTTTTTCATGGTAAGCATGTGGAAAGCCTCTGAGGAAAAACTCTCACAGGAATGGGAATCCCCTTTAGGACCGCTGCATAGCCAAGCCCATTCTGGAACTTGCTATGTAGACCAGGCTGGTCTCACACTCACAGAGATCTGTCTGCCTCTGCCTCCCAAATGCTAGGATTAAAGGCTTGTGCCACCCTGCTCAGCTCTCTTGGAGGTTTCAATTATACCTTTAATTCGCATAACACCTAGAAACTCATCAGCTACTGTTTAAACTTTTCTGTGATTATTAGCAAATGTTATGGATTTCTATTCCTAATCTCTAAACTGTGTTTGTTCACAGCGTTTTATCTCTTCATTTCATATAGTAGAAGTTTGCTCTATGACCTCAGTTTATTTGATTTTCAGTTCTTTTCTTATTGTTGTGTACACAAGAAGGGCAATTTCCAATCTCTACATGCTGCATGAGAATTTCAGAAGTTACACATGGAGATTATTATATTAAGCCACCTACTCAAACAGTGTCATATACTAAAAAAAATAACGACAAGTTATCCCTGATTTCTTCTCTAGAATTTGTGACTGTTACAGGTTGTATAAATTGATGAAAAGGCATACCTGAAATTTGAAACCAAGATAACACATGAGAATTTTAAGCAACAGTATTATACCGTGAGTGCAGAAAGTGTAAATGAAGTAGGGCAAAGTCTTCTAACTTTGTAAGGGAAGAATGTTGTGTGTAACAAGTAGCATGAAGGTTGATATGTAACATAAATAAACAGATCACATTGAATCCACATGGGTATTTTCTAGTAGCCATTTAGCTCTCCAAGCCTGTGGTAGTATTGTACTTTCCAAATCATAGATTTCATAAAGAATCCAAAGTATGCTAACAACTGGGTAACTCACTGATCATGTAGAGTCTTATCATCATGTACAACAATGAGCAGTGGTCCCTGAGTAAGAAAGCCTTGCATGTTTACCCTAAAGACCTGGAATATCTCCTTTTCCAGTTTATTAGGCACTGAAGACAGGACACAGTTCATCTGGATCTTAGATCCCACAACGAAAAATAATAGTCAAACTCTTGTTATATTTTTGTCTGTGATTCTATGTATTGATCTAAAACAAACTAACAAAACCCCATAACTCTAAAAAAAGAAGAAGGGGAGAATGTGGTTTGGGGTGATTAGTATGTTAGAGACTGTCGCTTGAAGCTTTCTTATAATCATCAAGAAAATAAAGGAAATCCAAGGCATTCTTTATGAAGTTTTACTTTCCATCCTTACTCAGCTCAACTCAGCAGTATAGGCACCTATTTCCTTCCTCATCTAGTAACATACATACCCTAAAGCATTTTCTCTTCTGGCTGCAGTGGATAGCCGTTCAGAAACAAAATCTCAACAATGAACTAATTTCCCTCAAACATTGTTATTCTGTAATTTCATACCTCTGGTCTTAGAGACCATTACTATAAAATAGAACTTATATACATGATGGCAAAGTTCAATCGGTTTTTCTAATTTCCTGGTGCCATACTTTGAATCAAAATGTTTCCTGTGTCAAAGCCTTTGTCCTCAGATTGCTACTGTTGTGAAGTAGTGGAGGTAACGACTGATGGCAGATCTTTGGGCATTGGAGATATGTTATTGAAGGAGACAGTGGAACCCCATTCCTTCTTCATCTTTTTCTTATGTCAGTCATGGGGGGAATGGCTTTGCTCTCCCCCTACTTCTGTCATGACGGGCCACCATTTTACACACCCAGAGCCACAGGGCCAGTTCATGCTGTGCTAAAGTCTCTAAGACTGTGAGCAGAAACAAGTCATTTCTTTGTATAAGCCGATTGCTGCAGGTATTTTACTGCAACAGTAGGAAGCTGACTAACACGCTTGTTATGCAGAGATTGAGAATGGTAGGGCATGCAGGTCTAATTGCATAGGATTCAGTAAACCTCTTGAGAGAAACTCTGTACTGGTTGCCATTTCTCTCCTAACTTTTTTGAGCCTTATGATTAATAGAACCCATCTCAAGATTGAAATAGTCCTAAGTAAATTCCGTGAGCAATAAAAGACACTAATCTTCATAGCTCTTTCTCATAACAAAACTTAATAGAAAATGATTGAGTGCCTTGAATTGTTGACCCAAACTCTACATCTGGGCTTGGTAATCATGGAGAATTGCTGAGGCCCTTAACCCAGTCATTTGATATTATGGACATACTTTGTCATTACTGTCAGTGCATATAAATTTTAAATAAATATCACAATAAAGAAGCAGAGCCATAAGAGGAAAGCATTGGGACATAACCAAGAAGCAGAAGGTAATCCTTGAGATATATAGCAACTGCATCAGAGTCATGGCATAACAGCACAGTCCCTGCCACCAGCCACAGCAACATTTGGTGGCTTACCACTTTTATTTCTCATTGATTCTAGTTACTTATCACTTGGTGTCATCCTTGGGTATTCATCCTTGGGTCCCAGTGGTTTGGATATGATGTTCTTTTTCCTACAACAAGTGCAGTATGTATTGAGAATCTTCTGATTCTGAATGATTAGTTGCTGGTGAAATTTAGTAGCACTAAGTTCCCAGGTATAGCTTCTAACTCATGCTTCAGGGGAGCCCCTACTCAGCACTGAATTGTATGCACATCCATCCAGGAGAAAGACATTGACTTGGTTAAAAATAACATATAATATCAGTGTGGCTGGATAGGGCCATTTACTTTTGTTATTTGGTTAATTAATTCACACTCAGATCAATAAAGGGGTTCTTGCATTCATGTGACTGACCCTCAGTTACCTAAAACTTTCTATAAAATATAAAAGCCCAGTATTAAGTAAGTTATTATATTAAATGTAGAGAGCCAAAGAATGGATTTTGGAGCTAAAATACCAAACTCTATTACTTACTGGCTTTATGAACCTGGTTTTTATTTTTTCTCTCATTTAAAAATCATGTAAAGAAGTAGCAGTTTCGATATCATAGGTTTGTTTCAAGCACTAAGCTAGCTACTGAAAAATCACTTAGAACTATGCATAAAACATAAAACCTCCTCAACAACTGCTAGCATTATTATATATGTACATGTCTTATAAACACATGTGTGTGTTTAAGGTGTAATTACAAAAATGTATCATCACACTTTAGAACCACCCTGGTGGAGTAACATATCTCTAAATCTGTCAGCATCACCAATGCACAGGCCAGTCAAAAATGCTCTCCTTTTTACTAATAAAGCCCTATATCCCAGGCTAAAACCATTCTCTAAGAGGAAAGTAACTGATAGTCAACGCCTGGGTCAGCAAGGATCTGAAGAAGCCCACACCGTATTGGTCCTCAGGAGGCAGATGAAGGTGTTTTTCCTGCTGCCCTGTGCCCAGCATCTGTTAATTGAGAGAGAAGTAGAAGTATGAAATACATAGTTCACTGCTGACTGCAGACAGGAGTCCCCAGAGAAGTTTTAAAAACCTATTTTCTTTGGAGTCAGTCCTTTTAAACCTGATTTCATTTTTCCAGCTGCATCTAAGTGGGTGTGTTTATCTTGTGATGGTCCCCCCTCTCCTTGGAGTAACAGTCAGACCTGTGTTCACATTCTTCACCCTGTCTCACACAGAGGTGTTTGGGGAAGATTGTTTTTCTTTTGCTCTTTACTAGACTTTTTTTTTTTTTTTAACAATGATTTTTTTTCCCTTCCCAGGACCTTCTGTGAGATGATGAATGGAGTTAAATTTTAAGAGCTATAGTTCTGTGCTTACTAAGGAGTGAGAGACAAATTCCCACCAGTCTTTATCTAATTTACAGCAACCTAAAACAAGGAACTTCACCAAGGACCCTTGACACTGATGTGTCTGTGTCTGTGTGTGTTTCCTGTATCATCAAACTAGTAAAATCATTTCAGCTTGGAAGTTATTACGGATACTGTCTGAATGCAAAAATCAACAGTTATTTTCGTGCACTTGGAGTCTGTGATCTTTCTTCAGCAATAAGGACATGCAAAGTTCATGAAAATGGAGCAAATATTGGGATTATATAAATTGAAATTCCTTAAGGGAAAGCATATCGTAGTGACCCCCTTCTCCTTTAAAAATCAAAACAGGAAAAAGAATAATTTAAGCCGCTTCCCTCTGTCAAGTCTCTTTGTCAAAAGACCAATTTTGTGTAAATTGTTGTTAATATAAGCTTTTATCATGTAAAACTCCCCAGGTTTCTTTGGTCCATTATCTCCTAGTTAGAAATAAGTCACATGTTCTTGAAATTACACATCTGTTTTTAGGGAATGTCTCTGATACTCCAGGATCTCTATTGCCTTATATTTTAAACAGCTTTAAAATTTTCTGTATGACATAACATTTATTTGTTCATTTTTCAAGTATCCCTTGACTGTTTGTTACAGTTTCCTTGTGAGTGTCCAAGTAGGAGTGAGGAACACAAGTTTCTGAACTTCAAAGACTTTATAAACCAGAATGTAGCAACTACTTCTCACGACAAGGTTTGCTAACAGCTTTAATCACTTCTGTTAGACCATTAAAACTGGTGAAGGTAAAGCTAACACAATCAGTTATTCTATTCTAGATATAGATATGGTGCATCTATCGGTTTGCAAATAGTGATTCAACCTATCTTTTATTTTTTTATCTTTTTGGTTTTTTTTCCTCTGTGTAGATTTGGTGCCTGTCCTGGATCTCGCTCTGTAGACCAGGCTGACCTCGAACTCACAGAGATCTGCCTGGCTCTGCCTCCCGAGTGCTGGGATTAAAGACGTGTGCAACCACTGCCTGGCTCAAACTATCTTTTAGTACAGTACTACAGGAATTAATCCATTGACAAGTGTCTCTTTGAGGAGATGCACAGTAGTGGAATGGTGATACAGAGATTAAGGTCTAAAGGCAGGTTTGTTTTCAGTCTGTCTCTCAATATCTTTAACCCTTTATTTAAGTGTTTGGTGAAAGAAACTTATTCTTGGTCCACAGGAAATACTCCAGAAGACCCATTAACTCTGTCATATTACTCTTAAGTCTATCTATCTATCTATCTATCTATCTATCTATCTATCTATCTATCTAAATATCTATCTATATTATTAAAAAAAGTTCTTTTTCCTTTTACATATCAACCCCTGTCCCCTCTCCCTCCCCTTCTCTGATTCCCCCACCTCCCCTGTCCCACCCCTATCCCCTTACACTCATAGAGTGTAAGGCCTCCCTTGGGTAGTCAACACAGGCTGGCATACCAAGTTGGGGCTGAACTTAGCCTCTTCCCCTCTGCATCAAGGCTGAGTAAGGCATGGAGACATAGGGAATGGGCTCTAAAAAGCCAGTTTGTGTACCCAGGATAAGTCCTTGTCCCCTTAAGTCTTACTGACATGCTAAATCATGGTGGAATCTCAAATCTGTAGCCAAACTATTTGAATGTAAGAATTTAAGTTTGAACTTGAAATCACATTAATATTTCTTTCTCAAGCTCAGACTAGATTTAATTTGAATCAAGCTACAGATGGCATTTCTACCATTCTTTCTCTACTCAATCTTTACTTTCTTATGAGTCTCTGAATTCTCCTTTAGGGGTGTATGTGTGTGTGTGTGTGTGTGTGTGTGTGTGTGTGTGTGTGTGTGTCTCCCTGGGGTCGGGGGGAGGACAAAGAGCACACCCAGTTTATCTGACCACACCTCAAACTCTATATATTAGTTATCTTTCTCATTGCTGGGACAAAATACTTAGCCAAAGAGAGAAGAAAAGCAAGATTTACAACCCAGGATGGCAGGAAATGCATGGCAGAGGGAATATAAAGCAACTGATCACACTGCATCTACAATCAGGAAGCAAATGCAAAGAGAGAAGAAGCTAGTACTCAGTTCACACACTCTCCTTTTCATCCTTTTTAGTGAGCCTGAATTCCCAGCCCATGGCAAGGTACCAATTATATTCGGGGTAGATCTTCCCTACTCAGTTAAACCTTCCTGCAAATGTCCTCGTGGGTACTCCCTGAAGTGTGTGTTTCCAGGTGATTCTGACATCACTCAAGTTGATGGCCAGTTTAACTGTCACTCCTGCTCTGGGCCACACAGAGCGGAAGAGATGCTGTTGAGTCCACTGCGGTTTCCTAAAATGCCTTGCTGTTCTGTGGCTCAGACTTATCGGTCTGCAGAACTCCTCCTTTCTGCTCTCTCCTTGGTTCACTTCATTTCAGGAAGTCCATAGACAAGATCCAACGACTGTTCCGGAATGAGTCCCTTAGAAATGTAGCCCACCTCTGATTTCAAGTAATCAAGATTCACTTTGGCATGCCTTCCTTTGATGCTGATGAGGCAGAAGCACCTGGATCATAAAACTCTCAGGGATTGAGCCCCAAATCTGTGAAGCTGGGTGCCTTTCAGCGGGAATATGATTGAGGGCTAATCTGTAATTTTGATTCTCACAACAATGTCTGAGTCTCTTCAAGTTACCAAATACATTCTTCCGCTTTCCAAGTACTGCATTTGAAACCTCCACACCGCACACATTAAGTAGTGGCCAGAAAGTTGCGAAGTACCCTGCTGCTGCAAAGGGCAGGCACTCACAATGCTCTCAGAATTCCCTCTGAAGAATTTTTTTCTCCTCACTGCTAGATCTTGTCACTCAAAGGAATCCAGGTATGGGACTCCCTCAACCTTTCTCTCTCCTATCAAGATAACTCCATGCTGCGCCCCAGGACAAACTGAGACAGAAAGTCCAAGTCTTGAGATCCTAATTATAGAGCTATTAAAGTCCACCCAGTCCCTGATTTGCCTCTTGGTTACCCTGTGAGCACTGAGTAGTGTGTCCTTGTAAGGTAAGGTAATACAAATGGCATTCATTGACTAATTGCTGTAATCAATAGTGTGACAGTAGAGAGTAATAAAAATTACTTTTTCAATACCTTCAAAAGTATGACAGCGGATATAGGATGGGGGGCTTGATAATAGCACCCCACAGAAAAGAATAAATGTAGCCCATTGCATTTTTAGCCTACAAATCTTTCATTCAGATCAGGGAATACAGAGAGGCAAACTCGAGCCTGTGAACCAAATCTGACCCAGTGCAGATATTTTTAAATAAAGCTTTATTTAGAACACGTACACAACATTTACTTATGCACCATCTATGAATTTTACTGTCTCATACCTCAATGGCAGGGAGTAATTATTACAGAAGTTACAGTCTGTAAAGCGTAAATATTTTCTAGCATTGTAGAGAAAATACCTGTGACCTTTCATTTAGAAAGGCTTCCTGGTATGTTATTATAGTCAATAGTCAGAAAGCAGAGCCCTGGGACTGGTCCTTCTACCAAATGTCAGCACAGGAAAAGCAGTCATTTTAATAACAGCATCCTGCTGACAAAAGGTTTTGCTGTTGTTTCTGCCTTGGGATTTGTTTCATTTGCTTTCTTTTATGTTGCCTTGTTTCTTGATTACTGTAGCTTGAAAATCTGTTTTCTTTCCTTCCTTTTTTTTTTTTTTGTTGAAACTATAGATATGTTTTCTACTTAGTCATTTGTTTAAGACATACAGGTCACAAGGCAGGTACTGACGTACATGCTGGGATGTGATAACCTGGAGGAGGTTAGTCTTGATCTCAAGTTACTTGAAGTCTACAAAGAGGCAGGCCAGTATTCTGGCAGTCACAGGGCCCTCTCAGAATCATAACGAGGTCAAAGTAAATCACAGGGGTGGGAAGTAGAGGTCACACTACTGTTGGGTGTCACTGCTCAGTATGTATCAGTGAAGGCCTACCTGAAGAAATAACACCAAAGATGATGTCTAATGATTGGCACAGATGAGGCAACCCCTGAGGAGTTAGTGTTCCCTGTTTTCAGGTAGAGAGCACAAACATGCCCAGAGACCTAGAGGAAGGCCTTCTGCGGTGAACCAGCCACTCACTGTTGGCAGCGGTGCTTCTTCTATTTTGGTTCTAAGTCTAACCTTTAATGGCGGAGTCATATATCCAGCCCTGCAACAAGGCTTCAATCCCTGCTCTGTCTCTGTCTCTGTCTCTCTGTCTCTCTGTCTCTGTCTCTCTCTGTCTCTGTGTGTGTGTGTGTGTGTGTGTGTGTGTGTGTGTGTGTGTGTGTGTGTGTGTATGTGGTGAGCCTAATGATAAGTTCACATATAAATATGTGCATGTAGGTTCGAGTCCACAGGTGTACATGGATGAAGTCCACAGGGTGGTATCAGTTGTCTTTTTCGTTCACTCTTTTCTTATTTTTGAGATAGATATGCTCTCATTGACTCTGAAGCTCGCTGATTTGGGTAGAGTAGCTTACCAGTGAACTCTAGGACTCCCTCTGTCTCACTGTCATCCTCCAATATAGACATACCTTATAGACAGACCTCTGTGCCTGGCTTTTTTTATGTGGGTACTGGGAATCTGAACTTAGGTCCTTAGGCTGATAACACAAACTTCTTACTGATGGAGCTTTTAACCTAGCCATATACTTTTTAAAATTAGATATAGTGCACCAAATATTATAACATGCATATTCCACTTCAGAACATATTAAAGGGGACCTTTATACGTTAACTTTGTAGCTGACCATTGCCAAAGGGCTATGTGGATACAGAAAAATCAGTATTTGCTTAGTCTGTGCCTAATGAGGAAAGGAAGGCCTTATAAGCTGTGTTGACCTGAGTGGTGTGCAGACTCAATGAAGGGTATTATTCTGAAGTTTTACATTAATCTCATAATTTTTGATTCTGGGGTTGTAGCAGGGAAATATTGGTGCATTTAGTTGAAGGGCACTCCAGCGTTAGGGAACACTTTAAAAACTGTGTAGTACATTAGAAGGGTCATTGTGTACTTTATCAATTTCATAGTTAATCCTCCATATTTAGCCTTCTTATTATTATAAGAAAATGGAACATATTTATTCTCAATTTTGTGTTTGCCACATGGAAGAAAATTATCTTATTAACTGTTTCTATCATCCACTCAGGAAGATATTATTCAAAATTCAGAGTCAAGGAGTAAGATAATGAGAGTTTATGTAATGAAATCCGAACACCTAGGATCAAAAGTTGCCATCCCAGATATTCTGACCAGGCAGTAATGGAGCCAAGAAGAGTACAGGGACAGGAAGTGTACTTCCTAGGGAAGTGGTGAGAGGAATACATTTTATGTTCAAGGAAAATCAAGCAGCATTTCCAACTCCAGATTGACACTTGACAGAAATACACAGGCAGTATATAATAGATACTGTAGCTCATAACTGTATATGTTGACTCTTTGTCATTTAGACAAATACTTAAGGGAAACAATATAAAGGAATTAACACTTAATTTATAATTTTATTTTTGCTCACAGTTTCAGAGATATTTATTCTTACTGGCTTCATTGTTCTTGATCAATGTATAGTTGATCATTGTGGTAGAAGAGAGAAGGCAATCTTCAAAGGTAGTTTTGGTGAACTATATCATTGATCCATCTGTGTCTCACCTTCCATCACACCCCATAACTCCCTCAGAGGCACAGCTACACTGATCTGCATGTCTACCCCCATGTATTAATGGCCTAAACTATAAATCCATAAGGGAATACCACCTTTCAATGATTGGATCTACCTGCCTGAAACAAGTCTTCAACATATGAGTGCTTTGTGGGTCATTTCATCTCTAAGCCATAACATTATAATAATAAAATTAGAAAATTATGATCAGACAAATTTAAATATTTTTTTTAAATTTAGCCCCCTCTAAACATCTCAACACATTGAGTATAAAGCATTAAGTGTACAGTGTTTCCAAAACATATTTGATCACCACTAGTAAAATACCAGGTATTGTCATTACCCTCTAAATACATTGAAAGGAAAAGTTGTTCAAAGCATAATCCAAGGCAGAGCAATAGAGAGACCTTGCTAACTGCGTCACTTGACGATGTAACATCATTCTTTTTTATGGTGACATTCTCAACTATAGTCTGAATATGATTTTTCCCCCACAGGTTATGTGGGATTTTAATCTCCAAAGTTATATGTTAAAGGTATTAAGAGGGTGTCAGGTTAATCTGGTTACGGTATTTAGCGGTGTCATTGCTAAGCAGCAATTAGATAAAGCCAGTAGAGCAGAATTCCTATGATTGAATTACAGTAGTTTTATAAAGAGTGGAAAAAAGACTTCACAGTCTCTCATAACTAATATGTGTGCAATTTTCCTCTTGCTCTGGAGGAAACCATAACTGGGCCCAAGAAAGAGACAAGTGAACAGCTAACGATTATGTGATGTGAACCACAATCATTTGTGGTATGTAGGATGCTAGGGCTTTGCAACCAGAAGAGGAGAACAGTGCTCTGGAGATGTCATGGTCAAGGGAACAGTTGTGTTCTTGAACTTGAGATATAAGTAGGTGATCTCTTGGTGTTTTGTGCTGTACAGCAAACAAAGTGGATGTTCAAGCCAACACGGTACATTCGTGTCATTTATGAAAGTGTGATCATTAGAGGGTTTGACATTTAATTATTATTGTACATTTGTCACTTCAGAACTCACTGGAGCATGATTAAGAACAATAGAACACCGAAAAAATTTTGCTTTTTCCTCTGGGCAATGACCAGCATAAAGCTTGAGTTTTCATATTAAGTTTCCAGCCATGCAACTGAGATAATCAGCAACTTCGGTAATGAATTTGCAAGGCATCTATCACCTTAACAAAGGGCTACCAAAGTAAAATCGAGCTGAACACATTAGGAACAATTGAAAAGGACCTCATAATAGCATACAAAGGAATTAAGACAGCGTCTATTGATAGAACAAATTTGTAGGAACAGGTCTCCGTCACTTACAAGACAAGAAGTCACAACAGGACTAATGGGAAAACTAGGAAATAAAAATTAACTAAAGTTAAGGATATAGTACAATAATCAGAAAATTATTTTAATGATGTGCCTTGTGAATGAAATTGAAGATAAGATATCAGAGTCTTGTGTTTATTTCCAAAATGGTGATCCTAATAGCACATTAGGCCAGCAGGGATGTGTAGAACTGATTGCATATATAAAAACACCTTTGACCTCCATTCTGTGAATCTAGTGTCCCAAGGAGCGGGGCCACCTCAAATGATTGCTCTCAAATTCACATGAATTGTACAGGAAGAAATTTTTCTTGGCATCATCTGATATTTTCTCACTTTCTGGCAGATTTTTCCATTAAAGGAGAGAAGGCAGAGGGAGCTGAGAAAGTCTCACAGGCATTTTGATTTTACAGATGCCTACTAACACATGACCTTGGATAAAAAAGTATCCAGCCTTACAACTACAGGTATGGGATCCATTTCAGTGATTTTCCCTGGAAAGGGAGAAATTTTATACTGGACAAATCCCGAGTGTGTGTGTGTGTGTGTGTGTGTGTGTGTGTGTGTGTGTGTGTGTGTGTGTGTGCGTGTGCGCGTGCGCTCGTGTGTGTGTGTGTGTGTGTGTGTGTGTGTGTGTAACTGTAAGTAATCTCTTATTTTATTCACACAATATTTGCTCACTGGAAAACAAATATTTGGTCATCATATGTTCCCGTGGTTGTTTCAGAAAAATAATATGTATAGCTACTCCCTCCCATGCCTCCCCCTGCCTCTCTCTCTCACACACACAATGTGACAGACTTTTTTCCTGTCTAATTACTGTAAAAGACACCCAATCCCAGAGAAATTTAATCTTTCCTTCCTCTCCTGAGAACCTCGAGGGCTAAACAATGCATCTTGCTCCAATAATGAAGGTGCCATGGGCCAAGTAGCCCCTGATAGAGTGAGTGAGTAGCTTGTAGTTATGAAAGTTGCTCTCTAAAGTCTTTAGGATAGCAACTTGCAGAAATGCAAGGGATACATTTGGGCAGCTCTGAAGGGTTCAAGTCAATGCAACAGCAGCAGTATCCCAACCCTCGGAGCAGTAAATGCTTATGTGCTGTGATAGATGCTACCAATTACCTTGAAAGTTCCTAGCATCTTTGTTTGGGATCTAGTGGTGCTTTTTATTTCTGGTTTTCCAACCACTTCTTCTACCAAAGGCACAAGTGGGACGGTTATGAAAATAGATATTGTTTTAGAGCTGGAAGGGGACCTTGAAATGATATGAGCTTAGGAATTCACTTTGTGAACTGGTAACTAACATTCTAAAAGACTTCTTTGCCAAGGAAATTAGGACAGCTGTGTCAGAGGGGAGGCATGTGTGTACATGTCTCCTTCTATTGGGCATTTGTTCTTTTTTTTTTTTTTTTGGTTTTTCGAGACAGGGTTTCTCTGTGTAGCTTTGCGCCTCTCCTGGAACTCACTTGGTAGCCCAGGCTGGCCTCGAACTCACAGAGATCCGCCTGGCTCTGCCTCCCGAGTGCTGGGATTAAAGGCGTGTGCCACCACCGCCCGGCGGGCATTTGTTCTTATATCAGCAGTAGCTCTTATTACCAAAGGGTAGTACTATGCTACATAGACTCTCGCTACTGGTGAGATCTAGCTGCATCTGTAGTTCTGTTTCTTCTCCTTTAACTCCACACTTCCATCAGCTTAGTTCACTAGTGATTTTAGTATTAGCTACTTTTAGGTTCCACAGTAAAAAGTACATGAAAAAATACAAATAAAAGGCGCTTTGATATTTGATGCTTCTGTGTAGTTATAGCTTCCTTACTGATACACATGCTCTATTTATCTATTAAGATTCCTGTTCTCAGAAGATAGCCCACCATCCCTGAAGCCTAATCTCTTTCCCTAGTCATGCTAGGATACACCCTCACATGCTTTCAATGTATCTCTAAGAATGTAACTTCAATAGCAGTGGGGTGGTTTTGTTTTGTTTTGTTTTTTAAACTGTTACACTGCCTTCACAATCAAAATGAATTTTGTTAATAATTTTTGTTTTCTCTCTATGATGCCCCTAGAGTCCAACATTTTGATTGACATAGACTTCACACCAAGGAAAACTCTCAATAAAATGTAAAGGAAAGAGCTGATAGACACCAAAGATGTTATTTAGTAAGTCGTTTGTGGTCTGTGGCCCTCTGGCATCACATAGACAAATGTTAAGAATCAGAATCCTCTGGTTAAAATCCTAAACAGAGGAGATTAGATTTAAGGTTCTTGTTTGAAAAAAAAAAAAAAAAAAAGACAGAAAGAAAGGAGGAGACTTCAGCCAGCCGCCCAAGGAGCAACATGTAATCGGACGCAGGTAAAGCCAGGGAACATGTGGCGATACATAGATTAATAGTTATGGGCTAATTTAAGATATAGAGCTAGCTAGCTAAAACCTTGAGCCATGGCCATGCAGTTATAATTAATATAAGCCTCTGTGTGTTTGCTCAGTGGGTCTGAGCAGCTGCTTACTGGGTGAGACACAGAAAAACTTCCAGCTACACACTGGCATCACATAGACAAATGTTAAGAATTAGATTCCCCTGGTTAAAAGCCCAACTCTCCTACTTACTTGTTTGGTATTTTAGTTGAATTGTATATAAGTTGACTTTAATAATAATATCCAACTTATGTATTTTATACATATAATGTGAAAAAAATGTTGTATTTTGAAAATATATTTACCAAGTTCTATATCATTTCCTCTTTCCCTTCTTATCCCTTTCGTTTATATTATGACAGTAGGCTTTTTTTAAAGCCTTGCTTAAGGTGTTAGGGCTTTAGTAGGAAGAACAAGGAAAGATGCAGAAAAATCAGAAAGAAATGCAACTAATATCATCTATCAACAACTGTGCTATAAGTTAGTGGTTATGTGTGCAGTCAGAAAGATGCCATTTCTTGTGTAACCACAATGTGATAGTCACCTCTTTACATACATCAGTTCTATTCCAGGACAAGGGCAGTGAAAAATAGGTGTCTCCAGTCTCCATATTACAAACTCAATCAGAGGAGAAATTAAATCAACGTTGCACATGGGATAAATATTAGTTGTGAGTTGTGTGATCAATGCCTAAGATGTCAGACTCCTAAATGCAATACTCCCATACCTATATAATCTTTGCTTATCATTTGGATCTATGTTTCTTGCCCTGTAAAACTGATATAATAAAATAATGCCTATCACAGGACTATTAGAGAATGATATGAATGGATATATGTGAAGTCCTAAGAATAGAGATTAATATATGATTGTTCATGTTCTAGTAAAGAAGATATCATTTGTCAAACTACTCATCTGATAATGTCACTCAGAATACCTGTGAAGGAGTGTATCCACAATCCTACTATCTGAAGGGATTAAATGGAATAAAAGTGATTTGAAACTATAAATAACTCAAAATAAGTCAAAACCTTAATCTTCCTTTGTGAAAATATAGTTCCTATAGATTTTAACTGAATTTGTTATTGTATCAATGATTACCAGCTTTTACATTGAATGGGAATGTATATTGTATTAGTGTGTTTTCTTTGTATGCTGGAATTTTTTAGGCTGGTTACTTTATGAAGAAAATATTTTTTAAGCTTATGATTCTGGGGGTTCAAAGTCATGGTATTGGCATTGGCTCAAGGCTGATTAGGAGTACATGGTGGATGTCACTACTATGTTGGGGTCATCTTATAGAAGGGGAGACGGGAACACAGATACTAAGCAAAGGGAAGGCTATTCTTTTCCCCTAATCTTGTTGAGAGGTCTATATAGGGTCTTAACAGAAGTTAGTCAGTCTTGTTTGAACTGACTCAGATTCTACAAGGTTCTGTCTCTTAAATAGTCTGTAAAGTCATTCTCACATCATTACACTGAGGACCAAGTTTCCAGCACATCAGCCATTCAAGAATGTACTTGAGTCAGAAACAAACTATATCTCAGATTTTGGATTGTCTGTTTGCTACAAAAAAAAAAAAAAAAAAAGTAATTCTGGTTTTAATGGTGCTCTGCTTCTATTTAATAGACAATAGAAATCATTTGAAACAAACAAGGAAAGATTATTTGTTTTTATTACTGTATCCATTTAATTTGTTTGAAAGAGCATACAATTTCAGAAAGGACAAATCCTGTCTCCAAAAGTGAAACAATATTATGAATCTACAAGATGATCAGCATTGAGGAATGATCAAGACCTTGACGACATGCTCACCATGTTCACAGAGCAGCAGCAAGTGGTGAGGGTTCATCTGGCCCTACAGGTGAACAGGATCAGCAGAAAGTACAGAAAGACACAAAGCCAAACTGCACACAATTCTCTGTGCACTGTGCATACAATTCAATGAAAGCAGAAAGAAAAATTCCAGAGACACAATGTTTTCCATCTCTACCACCATCTCACTGCAGTTGGCCCACTTCAGCTGCAAAACTCCAAGACACTCTATAAAAGATGACAAAATTGGTTTTAATTAGTGCTTATTAAAAGCTTCTGCTGGAACAACTTGAGCAGCACAATAAATAACTGCAGGATTATATTATACCCCAAAGAACTAAATATCCATGAATTCATATTGAAGTAAATTAATGACTGAGCAAATAAATGAGAGGGAAGCAACAACTCTTCATTACAAATGTTTTTAAATTAGTAACTGTGAGAGAGTTTAAAGAGTTAGAAAAATAATGACTGGGATGTGATGGTTATAATTTCCATGGAGAAGAACTATGAGTGGTTGCAGAAGTGAGTAGGCAATAATGAAAGGAACTGGTATGTTCATAGAGTCAACATACCACTTTTTTAGCATGTTCAGTAATCATAGGAGAAAATGAATGCACTTGCCATGTGGAGTCCCTGAAGACACTGTCTTATCAAGGTTCACATCATTGTTATTGAATATCAATATTTTAACTTTTTGTTCAAATCTACTGAGGACACACCACCTCCATGGTGATCTTTTAAATTATTATCAAGTCCCAAGGAAATAGCAGTAGAAAACAAATTAAGAGACACTCTACAAAATGGCTCATCAGTCTCCCTGAAAGGGTCAAGGTCATGAAAGACAAGGACAGTCAGATGGGATCTCATGGATTATAGAGCACTAAATTCATTTTCTGCAGTTATAGAAGACCATATGTAGACTAGGTAATTTGCAAATTTAATAACGATAATGATATTAATGATGATGGTGATGATGTACTATAGAGATTCGCTTGGCTCCAAGTTCTGAAAGC
Source organism: Peromyscus californicus insignis (assembly GCF_007827085.1). NCBI lineage: Eukaryota > Metazoa > Chordata > Mammalia > Rodentia > Cricetidae > Peromyscus > Peromyscus californicus. The sequence goes on along the minus strand of NW_026294447.1, from coordinate 46,124,066 downwards.
TGAGAATTTCAAGAGAATGGTGCTGATATCTGGCCAGTATCTTCAAGTATCTTCGTTCTGCATCATCTCATGGTAGAAGACTGAATGGCAAGTGAGTATGTAAATCAGAGAGAATGTGGGATGGCAAACTTACCTTTCTACCCTTCTATGAAGAACTCACTCCCGTAGTAACCAACTCCTGGATAATAAGCAATCATCAATCAATCATTCAATCAATTAATAATATCAGTCAATTCGTGATGGCATGGCACTTATGACCTAATCACTTCTTAAAGGTTCCATTTCTTAATACCCTCACAATGGCTCTTGAATTTCAAGATAAATTGTAGTGGAACTACATAAACTACATAATTTTTGATCCAATTTAAGTTGGATCTGGGAATAGAAAGAGGGCATCAGCAGACAGACTGGTCAAATTCAAATGAATTCTGCACTTCAGTTAATAAAATTGTTAAAACATTATGTTTATCTAGTGCTTAAATAAATGGAACTGGATGATCTACAGAAAGCATATTACCTTTGAGAGTCTTCTACAAGTTGAAAATGATCTAAAACAATCATTTGTTCAAATAGAAATTTCCTGGGAAGAGACATTTTACATTCATTCTGCTTTTGATGGACCAGGTATTAGAGAGCCCATAGTCTACTTGTTGGATAATTGCTACTTGAAACATTATTTTTCATATCTAATTTTACACACAAAGTACCAGAGAAGCAAAACATGTTGAAACCCAAAACTGTGTGGGAAGTATGGATCATGTTTTCCGCTTTCTTCTCCTTGCAAAGTTTGCATGTCATCTGAGACAAAGTATGTTTTAGTCAATGCTTTTCAAGAAAGAAGTCACTTAGTGACGGAGTCATAAATAAAAGGGCGTGTGAGAAAGAATAGCTTACTGTTAAAACCCGGCTCATGTTAAGCTGCATTAGAAAACAGACTTAACGAGCTGCTGGGAGTTACATCCATTTTAAAAGGTCCCTGAGAACATGTGTGAGAGTTTGATTTAGCATTTCCCAGAGAACATTCCACTGAGCATTAATATTGCAGGAGGTTTTAGGAGAAGTGTTCCACTACAAATGTGAGTCAGAATTTTTTTTCATATTCTACCTATTAACATTGCAAGGGTTTGGCATTCCAAGTTTAGTCTTTAACATCTTATCATATAGAATGTATCCAACAGCTCCATGCAGCAAAGAAAGGAGAACTGCAAAAGAGACTATTAGTTTTAAGGAATGTTGTCCATTTTCTGTATCTGTGGCTTTGAATTAAGAAAAGTAAGCATAGGTTTAATATCCTGTGGAGAGGGGAAGGTCAAATGTGAAAGGGGAAATGGAATGAAATTTCATTTTGTTGGAGCACTAATACACTGTTGTCATACAATTGGGATTGGGAATTTAACATGTGTGTATGAGAGTAGGTTTCCCTCTGACTTTCTGTCTCTGTCTATTTGTTTCTTTCTCTCTCTCCCTCGTGTGTGTGTGTGTGTGTGTGTGTGTGTGTGTGTGTGTGTGTGTGTTGTGTTGGTAAGTAGTATGCATTATAATTCTCCTAGCATTCCAGAATCAAAAACGAGGATAGGAATAGTAGAGTTTAGTACATAAGAACCATGTATAGAAAAGGATGGTGTATTGTTAACTAATTTGAAATTAATATCATTATTGCTATTGTCCAGACATAAATTATACCCCCGTTTCAGGTTTCAGTTCTCTAAACAGTCATAATTGATACTCTACTTTCCCTTTTTCAAAACATGTCAATTATGTATAATTATTTGATATCTCAATATATAGATATACATCTATGCTGACTATAGAATTTACATTTTTGTTATTTTAATCTTCAAATAGTAAAAATATGATTATGTTCCTAAAGAAAGTGTCTCAATTTTCTGATATTTTAGAGATTATTTTGAACTTTCACTAAACTCCACCTACTTTGGAAGAAAATAAATACATAAAAGTTATTAATAATGTTAATTACGTTGTCATAACAACCAATTTTCCCAGGTACTCTGCACTTATGCAACCACTAACCTGTAGTTTCTCTTTATTATTCAAGGGAAATCATGTTTTGAGAGGAAAAATTGCTTATCATCATAAAGGATAAGACTATCTGTGTAAATTCAAATTATTACAAAAGATGAAAATAGCTTTTCAGTTAAAATGATTAGAATTTGCATTTTTTATATTTTCGTCTAGTTTTTTTATTCTTATGAGATGTGAATCACAGTTAAATATGACTATTCTGGCTGGGGAAGAAACAGGATTTTAGAGTCAGTAAGTTGCACATTCAAATGTCTGTTCTTGGGGCTGGAGAGATGGTCCAGAAATGAAGAGTCCTTGCTACTCTTGCAGAGAATTCTAGTTCAGTTCCCAGCACCCATGTCAGGTGACAGACAACCATCTGCAACCCCAGCTTCTGGGATCTGACACCTTTTTCCCCCCTAGAGCACCATACTCACAGACACAAATCCACACACTGACATACACATATACAAATAAAAACAAACAACAAAAGCAACAACAAAATTAATGTCTTCAGGTGTATGCCCTTATTCACATAGGTTTTACTGAGAAATGGCCTTATAAGCAAAAACATTGTTCTGTTTCTCTTGTACTGAAATGGAACCAAGTCCTTAGTCATTACTTGTAGAATATGAAAATCTTTACCCTGGTAAGCATCATTTCTGGGCCAAAGTAGTTATCAAGTAGATATGCTACCTCCACACTGCTTCTCTCTCTCCTGTGTGGATACAGATTATAGTAAGGCCTCTTACTACAGTAAAGGACTTACTTAGTAAGGGGCTTAGAAGGAAGCCCACTTTGTGAAGTGGAGAAAATTATATCAGAGTAGCATCATTCAGAGTATAGACTGCACATACCAGGTCCTTCTCCACAAGTTTACTGTAAAAGAACAAAATAAACCTGCATTGGATAAAGCCCTTGAAATTTTGTAGAAAATATTTAGAAAACAGTTGTTATAACCCTATCCAGTTATAATGCTTACCCAAGAATTAATGAAAGATATTAGACAATCTTAGCTACACTTGTACACTTGTGTTAATTGTAGTGTGATAAATAGATTTTATTTTACATAGAATAATAATAGTGATTCTTCCTGTCATGTTTAGGACATGGGCATCTAATGCTCTGGTCATTGTTAATTTAGTCATTTTAATTTGGGGCACTAACTTAAATTAATTAATGTTCTGGTCTGAATTCAAACCTTATATAGTAGAATCCATTTCATTTTTCATGTATTATTCTCTGCAAAGGAGACAAAAACATTACTGACTAAATATTCATATAAAAAGAGTTTTTAGAAAGACTCATAATTTCTAAAAACTAAAAATCAGAAAACCAAACTTAATTGCAAAACCAAGAATTTGCATTTATTGTATAAAACTTGGCCATCTTCTCATCTTTCTGTACCTTGCCTTTATTCCTTCCTTCCTTCCTCTTTCTTTCTTTCTTTCTTTCTTTCTTTCTTTCTTTCTTTCTTTCTTTCTCTTTTTCTTTTGTCTGTCTGTCTTCTTTTTGGTGTGCATGTGTGTATAGTGTCCATACATATGTGTGTTCATATTAATATATATATGAAATGTATGTAAATGAGACTGGAAGACTTCATATGGCTTCCCCAATCATCCTACATTTTAACTGAGGAAGAAGGATCTTTCACTGAACTGGGTGCTCACCAATTTTAGTTAGCCAGTTTGTAGCAGGGATCTTCTGTTTCTGCTTCCTGACTGCTGGGATAACAGAATTAAAATGTTAAAGACGTTAGGAAAGAGCTGAAGAAAGAATCAAGTGGCATAGGAGTATTTCTGCAAAACTGACTCCCTTATTATTTAGTCACTATCAATCAGAACTTTACGTGTGATCCAGCATCCTCAAATTTCTCCAGTGAATGTCACAGAATCCATAGATTTTAATTTCACTTTAGATCCCATAGAAGATGCACAACATTTAATTCATCACATCATGTGGGGGCCTCTTTTCCTTCTTGACCTGTTGACCACTAGTCCACTAGGGCAAAGGGCCAGAAGCTGTGACAAAATGCTTTTTATGGGGCCTGTGAGCACGAACAGAGATAACCCTCCTCAGGGAGACTGCTTTCAGTGAAACAGCTCAACTTTATTCCAGAATATAAGGAATATATAAGATTGGGGAGCCTGGGGACAAACCCTAATTTGCGTAAAGTGGCACACTGCAATCACAGACTTCGTATATGGCAGCCATGTCTTATAGCAGAACTTCTAGCATGAGTCTTCTAGCAGGAGTATGTGCCAAGGTTCAAGCTAAAGATAAATTAGGCATCTGGCTTAGAGACAGCTTTCAGATATGGCCACTCCTCCAGGCCCAGGGACATTCTCTAGATAAAAGCAGGTAGAAGCAGGAAGTTTTGCTGGGAGAAGGAGTTCCCATGTTGCTGAGCTTTTGGAAACAGCTGCCAGGCCATGGGAGACTACAACCTCTACCAGTCAGCATTGTCTTTCAACATATCACTATAGTTTCCCTGGTATTCTCCCTATTTTGTGTGTTTTATATCGTTTTCTGATATATGCTCTCTTGACATCCCTCTGTTATGTCTGGGTAAGTAGCACTGTGTTGGCCTTTCAGCAAGGCCATAGGGCATAGCCAACAATTGCTATTCTTAACTCTTCTACTAATCACATCTCCATCTTTACTGTATCTGAAATTAACTTTACATATGTATCTCGAGGCTGAGGATCTCCCAAGGGAAAATTCTTAAATCAATGTTTGCTTATTTGTTTCAGGTAGTTTTCTCATCACTGTGTCAGAATCTTATTTTAGTATGTAAACTTCTAGGAACTGTTTTAGATGTTGTGAGTAGAAATTGCTTAGTAGATGATATGAGGAACATTGATAAACAGACAACATTGGGGATCCTGATTTAGATGTTTTAAGATTTGAAAGTAATCACAATAAACAGTTTTTCATTCTTCACAGGCAGGGCTATGTTGGGGCTACTGAGTCACACATCAATTATTACTGAAGTTATCACAGATGGTCACTGAGGCTTGGTTCCCTTTTCTCTTCTGAAATTTAACACAATACATAAGGGAAGAATGCCATTGTTGCTTAGTATACTCTGGTTACCCAGAAAGGCCTGTAAGTGGGGTTTGAATGACAACGAAAATTCTAGTGGCTGCTTATCTTGTTAACCAGATGGATTAATTCTTAGTGGATCTCTAGTGGAAAGATGAGGAAGCTTTTCGGCCAATAGCATACATCATACAAGGGAAAGAAGGACAACACACAGACAGTTGAGAATACTCCATCCACTTCCATTCTAACCATTCCCCGATAACCACTCAACAATAAGAAAGGCTTAAGCAATATGATGTCAGATTTGAGGAGTTTACAGTGGTCTGGTTGTTTGGCAGACTGATTGACTTTGCATGAATTGCTTTTTAGACCTGTCTATTCTTTGTTCCTTTTCCCAAATGTCTATACAACAAAGGACTTTAAAGAATACTTACCAGTTAGTTGCCATGGCCTTCAATGTGAATGCTATGTACTCTAAGTTGATGTTATTAAAACCAGCAATACCTGGGCTCAAGTCTTGATTTGTCATTTCCTATCCTGAGATAAATGCTCATGGTTTCTCATGACCCTGGGATAAATGCTCATGATTTCTCCAGAGTGATATTTTATTTTATCATTGATAGTGGTAGGTGGTAGAGGTAGAGAGTAAATGAAATCTGACTTAGAGGTTTTTCTAAATAGCTTAAATCTAAGTTCTTGGTAAATGATAAATTCCGGTAATTACTAACATTGTCAGTGCTGCTTTCACAAGTCATGTCAGAGAAAGTTTCTGTTGCTTGTGATCAGTTTGTAGACTTCAGTAAACATGGTGTATCTCACTTCATGGAGGACTGATTGATGGGGTTCTACTAAGAACTTTGGTTCATTCTCTCACAATCCCTCCAGAAAAGTCTGTGGTAGGTATAAGAAAACAACAAACTAGTGAGCATGTAATTATAGTTACACAAAATTCCACCTTTTATCATTTTTTTTTCAGCTTTACATCATTCGTTCACCAGTTTCATTGGAGGGTCCAGGAGAGCATTGCATCATTACAGTGGAATGATATGAGCCTCCTGGCTTTACCATAGGTGAGAGAAGCACAGAAGGTTGGGTGTCACCTGGCAGGGATGTTGCTTGACTTATTGTTTGAACTCTGTCAAATTTTAAGTCTGTGTATGAGTGATTTGGCACAATCTTAGAATGAAAAGAGTGTTTAACCTGCTTATATACTTTAAAATCTGTTCTTAATTTCCCTGATGACCACAGATTCTCTCTATAATATGATGTAGACTCAGCATTAGGACTTAGGTCCATGGAGCAGTGAAAAGAAGGGTCAGTTTACTTCAATAAGGATTAAACTATTCTGCAGTGTAAGAGCTGGTCCCAGAAATACAATACCCCACGTTCGTCCCCCAAAAGTTTACAGTTTGAAAGTTTATTTGATAATACACCACTAGTTGATAGAATTATAGGGCAATAGGATAAAATAGAGAAGTAACTGAAAATAAAGAGGCACATTATCTTTTTGTGATACTAGGCATTCTTTATCAGGGCCTTAGGTTACCTAGAATTTCTGAGAAACTAAGAAATTCAGTGCAGAAAAGACCCACAGGATCGCAGACCAAAATATCAACTGCCTCTCAGCATGTTGGTTAAAAGTGGTCCCAGAGGCATCAGTATGACTCCTAATGCACACTCGTATACATTTTAGCTGCACAGTATAAGAGATGAAATCTTAGAGGAAAAAGTGAAAGCTACTTTATTGGCTTCAGCAAAGGTAAACTTGCTGGAAGACACACAATTGGAACCAGTAAGAAACTTGGTCTTACAGGTATGATTGGCAGAGAAGATGGAAGGGGATGATTTGTCTTCAATGAAGAATTCAGAGAAAACTTGACTATTTGAAATGAATTAGGGAACATTGAAAACAATACAACTTATAATTAAAAAGAAAATACCAACTTTGGTGAAGTCAAGGAAGATTCTTGGGCAGGGATATTCAACTGGCCTGGAAAGGAATTGTTAACAATGTTATGAAAGAGATCTGGCTACAGAAGCTATCACGGCAATAGTAACTATGTACATTCTCACAGGAATTTGTATTTTATACACTGCCTTCACATTCATTAACATATTTTAAAAGATTATTTGTAAAAGCAGTAGTTCCTTTATATTTAAAGGGAAACTGATGCTTAGTGAAGTTATGAGACTTATCAAAATCAACTCTGAGAAGTGAGCAAAGCCAGACTAGAAAGCAGACGCTGATTCCAGTTCCTAATGAGAACTTGCATGAGAGTCATTGTGAATATGGAAGTTAGCACAGTTCATGATTTGGAGACCAAATGGGATAAAGCAGAGAAAGCACCAAGCTACCCATCTTACTTTTACTAAATGTAGTCACAGTCTTAAATGCATAATAACTCATTAATATCTGTCATTGTTACTAACATCATATGGACATTTTGGAAATTCTAAGAGCCCACAGGAAACAATATAAAGATGGTAAGTAGATGCTGGGCAGACACAGCCTCTTCAATGATAAAAATTCACATATTTTCTACTTTTGTACAGGTTTGGGGACAAGAAAGAACAGAACCCATCTATTTGTAGTTTTCACTCTGACTTAATGTGTATCTTTTATATTTTAATTCTATGTGGTGATACTTGGCTTCTCTATCTCTTCATCAACTTTGTATTAATTTCTCATCATTTTCATTGGAGTGGAATACATAACAGGTCTGACTCTGGGGTATACATCTCCTGTCTTTAGGTAGTTGCTGCCTGAATAGCATTTGAGGCACATCTTGAACACATGCATTTCCAAGCTGAGGCAGTAAAACAGGACTGAGTTAGACTTTAAGACACATGTGTTAACAGCAGGAGTACAATAAAATGATTAGCAACTGATTTGTTTTCTTCCTCTGGGAAGCCTCTGGGAGCCACCTGCAGTGACAACTGCTATTGAACCCATTGGCAAGTCTAGGGAGGCCTGCAGCAGCACCTCCTAGAGATACAGTACATTTAGGTATGTGAAGAAATGCTGTCAGCCCTATAACCAAGTGGGACTTCTTTTCTGCCTGTGTTGCTTCCAGAAACTTGGGAGTTCAACCCAGGGTCCCACAATGGCTCCTAAATCCAGAGGCAGAAGAGTGATGAAGGATGATGAATTTGTAAAACTCTGCATAAGTCAAGGCTCTTGTCAAACCTGAATTCATACTGACTTGGAAATTGATGTCTGAAAGAAAACTGTGTGAATAAATACATGCATATTCTTTCAGAGCAGTGTTTTAAAACTGAACTCCTACTTAGTGATTGTAAATACTATGTATGACTGGTCTTGGTGAAAGAATGATCTAAGACACAGAAAAAATTATTACTGCCTAGAGAATGTCAGAGAGAGCAAACTGTGCATGACTTCCAAATTTATCTCAAAGGACACACTGCTCTCTTCTGAAGGGAAACAGAAGGAGAGTGGGTCTGGGGAAGAGGGGGGGTGGGGAGGAGGGAGAGGAGTGGAGGAAGGTAGAACTATGGTTGGGATGTATTGTATGAGAGAAGAATTTATTTTAAATAAAAATTCTTCTATATTAAGTTTGTTTCTACTCTTATTTTTGTTTTTAAAAGCTACCGATTATTAACTAATAGAAAAAATATGCAATTAAAATAATTTGCTATTTTCACATTACTTTAAAGTTCCACTCAGGTCTTCACACCAAATGAAATCTCTACTGTGTAAAGATAAATTAAGCAAGGTGATATTGATGACATGTACCTCAGGAAGACCCAGGATTCTCACTTGTTAGTCAAAGTCTGATTGCTGCGTTAGCATGCTCTCAGAGGTTCAGGTGGCAGTGAACTTTCTGGCCAGCCTGCAGATGGCAGCAGACTTACACTCCCTTCCCAGAATCTAACCTTTCAGTTGCTCCTTCAGACTATTCTTACTCTGTTTTTATTGTCACAGGTTACATATCACTCACAACAATTAAATAATATAAGGAAAAGAAAGTCACTGCTACTGGAACATAACTCAAAAGGTAAGTAGAAATTTGAGGAAAAAGAAGCAAAATAAGACTTGAGACTTAGACTAGGAGAAAAAAAAGTAGTTTGATATTGTCAATTTATCTTTTGGATTTGGCAGGAACAAGGTTGGGCCATGTAGTTTGAAACATGTCTAACACTGGCTAAATTAAAAGACTACAATGCTTTATCATATAGTGAAGTGATATGTCATCCTACTATTAAAGATTTCTTTGTGAAGACACTAAGCTAGAATTATGATACTAAGATATGACACACCCAACATTCCTAAAAGAGTAGGTAACAGCAATCCATTTGCACCGACTTTGAGATTCTGTGGGAAGCATTGACTCTGAAGCTTCTACCAGAGTGTTTTATCATCTCTTGTCCATATTGAAGAATCATTACTACTTACAGATTTAACTCAGTTTATCAGTGGAAAAGCTATTAACCTTTGATATCATTTACATTCTATGAATCAGATTCCTTAGCTGTAAATGGATTTTTCAATGGTGACTAAGAGGAAATAATGAAGATGGAAGCAATCACTAAAACTAGGCTCCAATGATTATCAGCACATCAATATTTGCATTTTAGGCCCCATGGAGCTATACAGAGGACATTTGCCTTATTAGCAAGGCTTCATGAGCCGTAAAGGGTTTTGTTTTGCATGATTCATTGTTTAACAAAATGTCATAGGAACTGGGCCCATTTGCCTTTTAAAGCCACCTGTCTCCTGGCAGAAACAGGTGTGCTGTGTAGGTAGCATTCTCAGTGTTAAGACGCATTGACCGAAGAAATGCCTCGAGAGACCTGCCATTATGAGGGAGAAACTGATACAACAACAGCTTGGCTGTTAGAGTATGAGCATAAGATTTATGACACCTTTCTGCTCTAACACCTGTGAGACTAAGAACTGAGCTCCAATGTCAGAAGAGGCCAGTGGACAGCAACTTTCAAACTGATATTTCTGAATGATTATCTGTGGAATGATCATGATTAAACTCATGTTCTATTCCAGTCCAGATCTTGCCAAATAGTTACCATTTAATTGCTTTTTCATTGCATGGACTTTAAATGAGTTCAATATCCTTTTTTTTTCTTTCCATGTCCAGTTCTTTTTTGATTTCATAAATATAGGGATATCAGGAAATCGTAGGGATATACTATACGTATTTTTTTCTGAAACATAAAATCTGTATTCTTTAGCATTTTGAAATGTTTCTTTGTTTAAGTCATTTCTGACAGATTACATATATTCAATAAATATTGGCTATTGCTTTTGTATAATTGACTTTTGAAGGCATGTAAAAGGATATGTAATTCACAGTCAGAACATTCCGTGTTAAAATACTACTAAGCCCTTGGAAAATTGTAGCGACTTAATTTTCTTGTGATCCTTATCTCATATTTATGTAGAAGAGAAGTTTAGAGAACAGAATGGGGTCTACCAAGGGCATCTCTTGTGAGCCACGATCTGTATAAGGGCCTTCACATAGGTTGTCATATAGTGAAAGAAGCAACATTATAACAACAATTAGTTATGTCTATTCTGCTTATGAAGTCATTGATGGCAAAATTTAGTTCCACAAAGCCATGGGGATGGAAACCTAAACATTAAATAGCAAACAGAAGATTTGTGTTGACTATCCACTATGTCTTGAACAAAAAGGACAAGCTCATAACCTTCCAAGGACCAAGGAAGTGCCATGCTAGTAAATCAGAAAGGAGAAAGATGTGACTTTATGATAATGGACTAAGTGTTGGGTAAACAGGAGTGGTGGAGTCTATCATGGGTTCTTTAAAAAATTTGCCCCTAATTCTTGGCTTTAGAAATGTTGACTTCAATCTGTCTACCAAAAGAAATCAGAAGCATGAGTTTTTATTGTACCACTCACAGAATTTAGTTTGTGGCAACTGATGTGAAAATGGACAAGTAATGAAAAATAAAAACACTTAATTGTCATAAAACCATGGAGATTTGTTTTGCCTTAAGCTTCTCCATTCATTTCTATTTCTAAAGTAAGTGGAATATTCCAATGTAAAAACTTAAAAAAAATAAAATATATGTGGGCATATTTGACCAACTCACTAAAGAAGAGTCCTCTAAGAAGCAAAGGTAAGGTAAGTCTTAATTGTAGTAAAACATATATTTATGAATGTATGTATTATGTGTGTGTGTCTGTTTGTAATGAATAAAGTATCTCTCCTATCATTTTTCACTCCTTTTGCCCTTCCTTAGCTATCTAAAACCATTATTTTAAAACCAACCTTTGATTTATTCTATATTCACATGATAATGTTTCTAAGCTCTGAATGCGTGACCAGAATATGACTGTATTTAAATCATGCTCATTTTACAGGTAAGAATTCAGAGTTATAAAAATAGAAAATGACTTTCTTCAAATTGTAAACTAATAACCAATGAGGTTGGAATCCTGATTCAGTGTCTTGGTTTAAAGTATTGGCCTCTTTTCCCTTATTTTCTCTTTATCATAGAAGATAAAGCCTTGTACTCCAGCTCCCCAAGGACAGACATGATCAACTCATCAACACCAATGGGAATGGACCTATGAACCTCCCCACATTTGCAAGGAAAGCAATAACTACCATTGGTTGCTTAGTCTCATAAGACTTATAGATCATGAGTGCTAACTAAGTGGTCATGACAAGTGAAAAGCGGTTACTCTAAAATCGTTATGACATCTAGCCTTCACTGAGGTTAACTTGATCCATCTTATTCTTTTTGTAAAAATTAATTAAAAATAACATGACTATTTGTTTTGAAAACCCAATGGTAAACAAATATTTTTTATTTTTTCACATAGGTTAAATATATAAGACATAAAACAACATTCCAAATTGGAAGGCTAACTAGTCATTAAATATATTACAAAGTTTAAGGAAACAATAGATTCATATATGATTGAGGTCTTATATAACAATATTGACTAGCGACATTGAGGCCAATTAGTTTGTATAGGTGTTCTCCGTTATGCTCATAGAACAATAATAATAACCAAATAGCAATTTCTAAGAATACATTACCATTATTAATCAATGGACATATTTTTGGATATAACACTTTAGTCAAAGAAGAATATTTTTATGAGACTTGAACATTTCTTTGAATGTTTATATTATATTCATCTTTTGATGATTGTATTTGAATCTATGTTTAAAAGACATCAAATGATGGCTATATTGTATCTGCATTGGGCTGCTACTACATGGTATATGCTCCAACATTGTTTGGTGAATGAATGAATAGATAAATAAACAAATGAAACAATGTTTCTCAGGCTCCAAATGTCATTGTTAATCAACAAAAGAAATCAAACAACAAAAGAAATCAAACAGAAGAGTTCTTTCTTTTCTTTTTCCTTTTTTTTCTGGTGTTTTGAGAAAGATTTCTCTGTGTAGCCCTGGCTATCTTGGAACCTGCTCTGTAGACTAGGCTGGCCTCAAACTCAAGAGATCCACCTGCTTCTGCCTCTTAAGTCTTGGGATTAAAGGTATGTGCCACCACAACTCAGTTTTTTAAATTTTTTATTGTATTTATTTTTTCAGAAGTTTTGTGGCAGGCATGGGGGTAGGGTCCCTGAAGGTGTCATATAGGGAAGTAAACTGCCTGAAGAGATAAGAATGAAAACCCGGTGCAGACTGACTTCCTCAACCTGGATCAGACTTTAGATCAGATAATAGGCAGCTTATTCCCAATGTATTTAAGCCCAGTATAATTTGGAAATAAATTTCCTGGTGTAATACAATCCCCATTGTACAAGGAAGTGTAATTACATTGAAATGCAACTCAGGGTACATGTCATTTCTTCCAAGATGAGTTCTAGAGATAGGCTCCCTGTCCTAGCTTAAGGGTCTAAGAGTCTGGTCTGGTTTCAGGATCAAGACCATTTGGACTATTAGCCACTTTGGTCCTGATTGTGGGAGCTTGGGGAGCCTTCGCCTATAAGGGTCATTTAGATTACTAGCCATCCCTGGTCTTACTTGTAAGAGCTTGATATGGTGTGGCCCAATGGATAACACAGATCACCAGGCTGTTAATCACTTCCAATTCTCAGCTTTCTGGATGGAAGAACAGGTTTTCATCTTTCCCAGTGGAAAGAAAATCCTATTTGCTTAACATTTCTGGTTTCTCTGGAGATCTGTGGGCTGAAGGACCTTTTGTGCTATGTTCTCAACAGTATTGTCTCAGTACTTGTGTCTAGTAAAAAAGAAAACTTTTTCTCTGTAAAAAGGTTGTCCTAGATTAACTAAATCACGCTGCTTCTTCCCTCTTTGCTAGAATAGAATCAGAGCAGTGTGGCTCTTTAGTTGATGAAATGGGTCAGCTTAAGGAGGAAACAGTTGCTGCAAAATCCATATTAGTAGAGTAGAGAAGTATTGCCAGAAGTTTTGATTACTGGAGAGATTAAGTTGTATTATTATTGGGAGTTGGATTTGTTGTGTACAAATGCACTAAGACAATAGACAAGATGAATAAATTACTGTGCCATTGAACAGGTATGTGACAGTTTCTGAAAAACCTTGTTGAGTATGTATGCTTAAGGTAGCACTCCATTGAAAATGATGTAAAAATAAGCGAATTTATGATGCTACCTAATTCAGATCAATCATGATTTGATTCTATATTTTTATAGTGTTGCCAAATATTATTCTGTAGCGGTTCTAGGAACTCTGTGCAGTTGTTAAATTTTGAAAGGACATCCTGTGAAGCTTTGAAAGTTTTTTTCCCCCACTAATGGTAAAATTAAAAGCCATCATCCTCCCAGATGGCCCCCAATTGATCCTGAAGTAGCCATGTCAACTGTTGTTGCTCAGAACTGGTACACTCTATTTTATTTCCTGAATGATGTATCTGTTTGGGATCTGCAAAGCTTAGTTTGTATCTGGAATTCTCACAAAAACAGAATCTCATGAAATTTTCAGGGCCCTATGCCTTGATCAGGTTGAAAATACACTGGCACAGCCAGCACAGATTCCAGCCAAGTCATGGATGTACAGAGAAACCCTGCAGTACAGAATGCAAAGCAGTGGCGACAAGTAAGTTCAAAGTCCTTCCAAACTTTCCAGACATGGTGCTGTAATTTCTGGGCAGTGGCTCAGCTGTGAAGGTGCTCATGTCAAATTGGTAGGTTCAGTAATTCCTGAAACAGATGATGCTGAATAGAAAAAAGCACAGCTCCCCGTTTCCACAAAGTCAGCCAAGAATGTTATTCTCTCCAACATAAATATCACTCCTCAATTCTCATTCACGAGGAAATGAGAAGTCAGACATGAGATGCTGCTTGTGTTTAATGAAGGAAATCAACAATTCTTAGAAGTCTCCTTGGGTCATATTTGGTGTTCAGACACGTTCTAAATTTTATCCCATTTAATCCCTATGGAAAACTTGAAATGTCACTGTGGTCATTTGGTGTCACTACAGAGGCAAAGGGAGACTGAAGACCTCGCTCAAGGTCACACACACATCATAGAGTGTTAGAGCTGGGACTCAGTTTTAACTCCCACTTTAAAGGACAAACCTTTTCAATACACCAAGAGCTTGCCTCTGAGTTTACTTTAGAATTTTGGAATGTAATATATATTCGGATGATGTTTCCCTTTTTAAACACATTCCTAAAATACATGTGCAATTCCTTCACGCCATGAAGGATTACAGTGTTCAAAAATCCATTTCCACCAAGTGAACTCAAGATACTGGGTGTCAGTTATCAAAAGTTGAATGACTTTCAGTCCTATAACTTCTAAATAATTTTATGAAATTTATCAGAAACAGAAAGGAAATATTTGTTGTTTCTATTTATTTTTGTTTCTCAAGCACATTACAGAGCTTCTTGTAGCTCACTTAGCTGTAAATAAAGCTTAAAATAATTTTTAAAGTAAGAAAAAAAAGTCCTTGAGCCCATGAAGGTATAATTAGATTCAGGTAGCCAATGCAAGTTGAGAGACAGTGACCAAATGTGTATGAAAATTAATCACTTTTCCCCATCCAGAAATGAATCAAATTCACAGCAACACCATTTACTCCTGGGTATTATGTTAACTCTTTGCCCTTAGGTTCATTCCAGGTAATCCTAGAAATAGACTTTTCCAGTTGTAGTCCATGAAATTCACTGATATTGAAACTTGCCCCAGAGGCAACACCCTGATATTGTTGGTTTCTATCAAATTGCTAAAAGTTTCAAAGGTACCCGTGTCAGTAAGAAGCCCTACCTAAATTCTTTAAAAAGCAGATTTAAAAAAAAAAAAAAAAAAAAACAGAGAGCTTGAGTTGGAGGGATCATCGGTGCCCATCTGGTACAAATCTTACGTTAGGTACTATAAGTCACTTTTTCTGAGTTCCCTCTGCTAGCAAGCAGTTGATCTGCACCTACTCAAATCCTGCTAGGACTTCAGTGAGACGTATTTGGAATGGCTAGATTCATTCTTTTTTTGCTGTAAGATTATACTTTGAACATCAAGAAGGTCACCCTAATTTGCAAGGCAAGTGTGAAGAGCAATATGGCAGTATACTGAAAACACAGAGCTAGTGGGGTTAGCAGAGGCCGGGGCCCTCTGCGATCCATCACTGTGTTATACAGCAGTTGTTGAGACAGTAGCAGTGTCTGCTCAGTTATGGTGAACCGAGAGCATGAACAATACCTGAAATTCAGAAATTAATATGCAGCTGAATGCCCTTTCCAATAAAGCACATTTTAATTTCCTCAAACAAAATTCATTTATTTGTGGATGACTGTTAGCATAGTTTGACAATATGCAATTTGGGCTTACTGTTTTTTATTAAAAACTTTTATTTAATATTTTCCTATGCATCATTTGTAACTGCATTTATAAAATAAAGAGAGAAAATAAAAGAAAATATGCACATTTGGATTCAATTTCCCTGTCTTCAGGTTTCTAACCATTTTGTCTCCTGTGAGTCATTCAAATACTTTGAACTTTCATGGGTGAGACAATAAAATATCCCCCTACACCCAAAGTGAAGGACCATTGTAAGAGTTAATGTTTTAAAATGAACATGAACTTACTATTTCCTCATAATGTACTTTTCTTTCTGCTCCAAATGCCAAGGTTTCATCTGGCACTTTGGCTTTGTGGTTGAGAATGGGTTTGGGAGCACTCAGATAGGCTTTCTAATGCTACACGCCTCTCATGCAACCCCACGGAAATTCCTCAGTAAGTCAAACCTCAATGTCCAAATAGACGTTCTGCTTACTTCTGAGGCCAAATTAGATGGAGCATATCAAACACTTGGAATACAGTCTAAGAAACTGCAGCTGTTTTAATTATTTTTAGTAGACCTGAGAATAAGGAGCCATATAATCTTCAGCAATATTCCAGTCCCAGCCCTCTAAGCAGCATCCACTGAAGGGTAAAATTGCTCTTTTCCTCATCCCTAGTTTCTCTTCAGTACCTAAGTTTGTTTACCATGACTCCGAGGCATCAATACATGTAATTGTTCATTTGAAAAAAAAATCCTGAGATATACTTTTGGATTTTTTTTTAAATTAGAAACAGTTAATAGGCTGATGAGCCTGCTCTTTGGGAACAAACTGATTGCTGCCAAAATAGGAGTTCTTTGTAGCTATGGGAGAGAGGCCTTGCTCCCCTGGTAATAGCTACATCTAAGCAGACACCCTGGAGGAAGTTAGTGATCACTGTCATCTTGGCTATTAGTGGCAGTGTGACCTAGGTCCACAGAGACAACTTTATTCATGACTCTAGCTCAGTGGTTCTCAACCTTCCTAATGCTATGACACTTTAATACAGTTCTTAATGTTGTGGTGACCCCCAACCATAAAATTATTTTCATTGCTAGTTCATAATTGTAATTTTGCTACTGTTATAAGTCTCAGTGTAAATATCTGTGTTTTTTGATGGTCTCAGGCAACTTCTATGAAAGGACCCTTTGGCCCCCAAAGGGGTTGTGACCCACATGCTGAGAACCACTTCTCTAGCTCCTAACCCAACTTTTGTGATTCTTCACTCCATCAGGAATAAATGCTAGTCATTTACAGTCTCAAACTTTGAAAACCTATTCACTGAAACTCAATGAAAGAAGAGAGGAAAATTCCATCACTATTGGCTCATCATGGGTTACTAGTCTGTGAGTTTTGGTGTGTGTGTGTGTGTGTGTGTGTGTGTGTGTGTGTTCTGCCAGAGTATTTGCTGTGGCAGGCACAAGGATGCCCTTTTAGATCTAACTCCAAGGAAATGCTTGCTACCCTGATACAAGGTGTGTGCTCAACAAATACCTTCTATCAATGAATTTAGGGTCTGAGAACCCCTTCACCTGTCCAGAGCTGCCTTGTCTCATCTCACATTCTTACAGGTTCCCCATGGTAGGTTACAAACCTCTGTTCTAATATTATCACTGCACTGGCCAGCTAAGATCACCCTACACTTTGTCAGGTTTACACTACAGATGGAGTTCTTTCTCTACCTCTGCTTCCCTCTGTTCCTTCCATAGATGTGATCTCGAATCATTAACCTTAGACTTCATGCTCCCATCCAGCAGCTGCTCCCTGAGAATCCAATATCCAGCCTAAAATATGGTACTGAGGGTGACTGAAAATAATAAGAGAGAAAATGGAATTTGGATCTGGGCAAGTAATAGATAAGACAGCATGGGAACCCACAATGGGTGGTAAGTTAAGCACAAGCAACCACAGCTCAAAGTGACCTTCTAGTTGGTACAGTTTTGGCATATGATTAGTTGACAGAGATTCTGGTTTGAAGGAAGTGTGCAGCTGGAGACAAAGTTGGAGGCTTTAAACTGTATTAAGAGAAGAGAACAAAGACCCGGATAGCAGGTGGTTACTGCTAAGCACCACTGCTATTGTACATCATGATGATGAAGAACTCAAAGGACAACTGGAAACATAGCTGAGATACAAGGTGGGAGGTGTCTCTGATTGCATATAAAACGTTAAAAAAGTTAAAACGTTAAAGAGTTAAAAAAGAAAACCACATAATTTAGCAGGAAGTTATAAAATCAAAGATCCTAAATCTGAAGCTTTTTAGTCAATGTAAATGAACTTCAGAGAGAGTTGAATGTATAAATAAAGACAAATATGATATGTCAAGATTAGGCTTCTATTTGGAAAATAAAACAAAACCCTGACACTCAAAGAAGTCTGCATGGATGTACTAGGTTTTATAGTCCAGATTTCTTGGTAAGAAGATTCAAGGATATGCCAAATAAGTAAAACTTTAGATGTACATTGGCTAGATAAGAGCCCAAATACTTAACTTTTGTATTTTCTACAGCCTACAATAAAGAAAGAAACAAAATATCTCTTTGTGTTTTGGAGACAGCATCTGTTTCCATAAAGATAATGACTGAACTTACATACCACGTGGCTATTTGCATGGGCCAAAGGAAGGGTACAGCTGCCTTTCACAGAGGCAGTTGTGTAAGCAATTCTGCAACTTGGATGGTTTAATCACTGGCTTCAGCTCCAGAATTGGTGGTAAACAGTACTGTTTATAGACTGAGGTGGGAAGATTAGGAGTAAAGAGGTGAGATACATGGAGAGACACATCATTATAAACAGAAATGCTGCAACTGTCTAGTCCGTACATTGAAATGGTCTTGGCAAGTAATCAGAGGACAGCTTCAAGAGTAGTATTGGTGCCCTTATAAGAAATTACCAGAGAGATAAGCTTGATTCCTCTCTGCTACATGGAAATACAATGGGAAGTTGGTCATCTAGTGCTCTAGAAGGCAATCTTCACTAGTCTGGCCAAACTGGTATTCTGGTTACATACCTGTGTGGCATAGATTTCTATTGCTTGTAATTTGCCTAGTCAATGATGTTTTGTTACAAAGAATTTATTTGACTAAGACCTAGTGGGTGCCTGAAGCTGCAAATAACAGAAATCTACACACACTGGGATTTCCCCCTACATAGTGTGGTTATGAGCTTAAATGTCTTACTCTTAGCAATCATCTTTCATTATTTAAGAACTTGAATTGTGT
Source organism: Peromyscus californicus insignis (assembly GCF_007827085.1). Lineage (NCBI taxonomy): Eukaryota > Metazoa > Chordata > Mammalia > Rodentia > Cricetidae > Peromyscus > Peromyscus californicus. Next base: position 46,104,997 of record NW_026294447.1, on the reverse strand, counting down.
TGACATTGGTGAGCACAAGAGACATGCCAGACAGAGCAATTCACCTTACTGTAGAGGGTTTATGAAAGTAGACCTATTACTATAGGATCATCTGGCTTATATACTTGTTTCTTTATTTTAATCAGATACCATCACACTGGCTTAGCATGTGGAAGTACAGTTGAAATGCCAGTTTTTAGGCAGTTCTCAGTATGGATTGAGGCCTGAGTCTTGGATTTAGCATGTGATTTGAAACAAGACACTTTATATGGCACTATCAGAAAGAAGTTATAAATGTCAGAATCAACATTAGATGAAAAAGAATCCACATTTTCCTGACTTGTATTCATTCACTGTTTCCATGTTGCAAGTTTGAAAGGACCTCAAAGTTATGCACTATTCAGTGGTCCAGTAGGATGATTTAAGATCGAAGATTCGTAAAGTTCTTTTACTCAACCTTGTGGTTCACTGATGCGGAATATACAGATGAAAGTCAGCAGTGGTGAGTAGCACATGGGAAGGCACACGGGCAATTCTAGATACCAATCTCATTTCCTACCTCTGGGAGATTCTTAAGGACAGTACTTCTTCTAGAAACGATGGATGGCAATATTTATTGACCTGAGCTCAGAGAGCACTTTTTGGAGATTTGTCCCATAGACATGTCTGGCAATCTGTGAAACTTGCTTTAGTTCCCATTCTTTCCAGAGATGGAGTGGTAGTGTGTGACCCAAGGCCCCCATTATAAATAGAATAAAAAAAAAAAAAAAAGATTGTCTCACACGGCCCAAGGCTCTTTTCATAATTAAATTGTCAACATATACTGCTTAAATGATCAAATGTCCCAGGCACCAAAGATGGTCTTTCTACACAGAATGTCCCAAGGACTTATAGGTTAAGTCTTGAAAAATCAGAGATAGAGGACTGAATCTACTTGACTGAGGTTAATCCTCTACTGTACACTAGCCTTATCATTGTGGGCTGTGCATGTTTAGACAGACTGGCTCCAAATGGATTACCCTTTCACAAATAACAATAAAAAATCCGCTGAGATGTAAGCCATTTTTGGCACTTGAGGCAGCTTTGGATTTCCAGAGGGCAGGCAGACAGAAAAGGATGGCTACATTCTCTTAAGAGCAATTGCATCTGGAGATCAAGAAGTGCCAGGGCTGTTGAATCCCACTGGGAGCAGGAGACAATAGACACAAATCCAAGGAAAAACATGTGTGTGTGTGTTTCTTGCTTCTTCTTAGCACAGTTGTGACAGTTATTGAGCAAGGCAGAAAATTCAGCCTGAGAAATCCATGACTAGCACAGATTCACGATATTTTGTTCATGACAATGAATTATGTAGTCATAACAGAATAGGTATTAGCTTTAGAGAAGGAAAAAAAAAACCAGAATAGACTGTGAATGAGGAAGAACTGCTTATCAGTTGTAACCTAGATAAAATCTTCAAGGCCGGGCGGTGGTGGCGCACGCCTTTAATCCCAGCACTCAGGAGGCAGAGCCAGGCGGATCTCTGTGAGTTCGAGGCCAGCCTGGACTACCAAGTGAGTTCCAGGAAAGGCGCAAAGCTACACAGAGAAACCCTGTCTCGAAAAACCAAAAAAAAAAAAAAAAAAAAAAAAAAAAAAAAAAAAAAAAATCTTCAAGAGTGTAGAAGTTTTTGGAGACATTCTGTTTTATGTATATATTTATATATATATTTCTCATAGGAACTGGTTTCTGGAGAAGCTGTTTTCTGTGTATATGTATAGTAGTGGCTCTGAGAATATTAACAGGTAGACTCTGGTAGCAACAAAATATCCCTGAAAGGAAGGATGTTCTGTATAAATGCAGAGAACGCAGGGCTGGTAGTCCATCAGGGTCTACCTCAGGTGCAGAGTTGGCTTGACTGGGCTATACTTTACCCACTACAGCCATTGCCAATGACAGAGGAAGACAGGGTCCAAAGAAGTAGAAATTTTACCACCTTAGAACACACTGATGGTAAAGACATTCTCCTGAGTGCTCTCTGAAAGTTGAGTATGTCCTGAAACTTTCGATTTGCTTTTCTCACTCTAGTCCTGCCTTTGGAAGGTGATTTCTAATAAACAACTTTCACTTGAAACTCATATAATACATTGCTGGTAAAGAATCCAACCCATGACTGTTGTACAGAAACATCATAGGACAAGGGCTTTCTGTAAAAGTCATGCATGTGTTCACAGGAACATAGTACTCCTGTGATTGAAAACTAATATGCACTTAATAATCACTCATCATGTAGTTTTCTATGCTTTAGTTAAGATGTCCAGAAGGGACATATCTGGACCTGAAGCCATTCTTGACCTTTAATATCAGTTTATTTTAAATCATGTGTTATTCTAATACTTCCAAACTATTACATTGTATGGTCTGTTTTTAACTACAATTTAATTTCTTCTAAAAGTCTATGTCTGTCTTTATAGTTTGAATAAATGTTGAACCAGACTTTTAGAGTTAAAAATGTGTTGATATTATTTGTGGTTTAGTCATTCATACTCAATAGACAGGAATTGTTTGTTGATGCCACTTTAATGACTGAAAAATAACTATATATTTTTTCCAGTATTATCTTGAGCAAAAGGAAATTATAGATTCATGTGTGTGGTAATGAAGAGGATTTCTTTTAAAGAGGTAGATTGAAAATAGAGTTGAGTGTGGTGACACAGACCTTTAATTCCAACACTCTAGAGGCAGGCAGATCTCTATGAATTCCAGGCCAGCCTTAGCTACATAGCAAACTCCAGACCAATCAAAGCTATATATAGAGATCCTGTCTCAAAAAGAAAATGTTATTGAGAATGCTTTGTAACATCATAAATATAATATTTAATTTGAGTAAAAAATACATAATAGATTCAAACTGAACTTTCTAACAATGTTATTTTTCTTAGAATTATAAAAAGTCTAGAGCCTATACAGAGGCTATAAAATTAAACACGAAAAAATTGAAAAATATGTAAATTCAGATATACTCATAGTGACCAAACAGGAAATAGTTCAGTCAGAAGGACTGCAAATCCTCAAATACAGAAGTGTTGACATTTTCTAATGTTTCCATATTTTACATAATTTTTTATTTTTATTTTAATTTTATTTTGTCATGCAGAGGCAAAAAAAAACCACTAAGGGGATCTCTACATTGCAGACATTTCTGCATGTCTACAAAGAAGGAACAATATCCATCCTAGCCTCTCTGTTGGTTCCTTTTACTTGATTCAATTATAGCTGAATTAACTGTTAATGAACATTGTTGTATTGGGGACTGTATTAAAAATTGCTGTTGAGCCAAAATGAAAAAAAGGAGACAACAATAGGTGGAATATTTTTAATGGTAAAGAAAGCATGACAGTTGTCCACATAAAAAGCCTTCTTGGTACTATGTAGAAGATATAGAGCTTACCAAGTGGGTCTTTATTTAATGGCATATAGTTTGGCATTGTCTTTCAAGTTGCTACACAGATCAAGCAGAAGTGATTTTTTTTTTTAAAGACCGACCTTCAGAGCAAGATAGTAACACCATTAAATTATAAATTATTACATGTATTTTAGAAAAGAAACCCAGATATATACTTTCCTGCTATTCTGAGTTCACAAAAGTATAAAATTATTCATACCTTGTGTATGTGTATGCATATATATGGTGATTTGATTATTAAATATTTGAGTATAACTATCCTTGTGTATCTGCTATGCTAGCTCACTTTGGTGATCAGAGACAGTAAATTTGTTGTAGAATTGGTTTAAGGAAGTACACACAGCAGTGAGGACTGAAGGCAAACAGTGTCTCCCTTTAGAGTACAAGGAAAACATGCTCATCTTAAAATGAAAGTTTCATTCCCGAAGCCCGAGGATGCTCTCTTATGACACAACCTCTGAGAATGTCAGCTGACTCTTTGCTGTCCGGCTACAACAACCGAAGCCCAGGGAAAGAAATGTGGACAATCTGATTACCACTCTAGTTTTCAGTAATAAAGACCTTTGCAGTGATCTGTGTTTCAAGTCTCCTCTACTCACTGCATCCACAAAACAGTGACAGATAAACTTGTTAGTTTGAAAGAAGCATAAAAGCTTAGACTATTCACTCTTCTTGATATTTGTACTTATTTTGATAGAAAGTTTCGAAGGTGATAAGTTTTTTTATGGACTTTGATTTTAAAAAGTATTAGTATCTCTTCCTTCCTCATAGTTGCTGAGTTGAAATCAGGAGAACCCTGCTATTCTGTTATGAAAGTGGAGGTTCTAGATCTACACATGCACAATAAAAACCTTTTCTTTTTTGGCTTATATCCAAGCAAAATTGCTTGCTCTCTAGGTAAACAAATATTTCAGATACAAGTTTAAGTATAGGAAGAGAGATACTATGTTGGAGTTTTTCTAGATAAATGGAGCCAGTGAAATATGAAAAAATATAACACACACACACACACACACACACACACACACACACACACACACACTCATTCATTCACACACATTCACAACAATTAAAGAAAATGAGACCATGAATTTGAGATAGTGATTTGAAGTATATGGGATGGTTTGGAGGGAGGAAAAAGAAGGGCGGGAAATGATGTTATTGTATTAGAATCTCACAATAATAGTAAACTATTTTAAAAAAAACTTTCACAAATACTTTTTTACTGAGGGTGCATTTTAAAACTCCAGATTACATATAATGTAGCTCAAAGACTGTAGGTTATTAGCAAACTGATTTTAACATAAATTTTAAAATCATAGTTTTTTGTACCACTTGTTTTTTGATGCAGGGTCTTAAGCCCAGCCAAATTTCCTTGCATTCACAAATTTCCTGCATCAACTTTGCTCTAATGCAATGACAATTGTTTACACACATTCTACTTACAATTATTTTCATTAACGACAAGTAATTTAACAGAATGACAAATGTGATCGATTTGTGTTATGTATTTGCATATTAACTTGCATACATGCTTGTTTGAGGACCAAAGCTTAAAAATTACACTAATGCTGGGCTGGCTTATGACAGGCATGATTAATAGTAATATTTGAGAATAAAGTTATAGGACAAATCAGTTGGGTTTAACATGAGAGAAATCAGATATTTCCATATTGAAATAAGAGAACCATTTACCTCCAAGACTAACATCTTCTTATTTGCTGGATTTAATAGAAATATAATTTCCTTAGTCCCTAAAGCCTGTATTTTAATGAATTTTTAGAAATCCTAATTGAATTAACCTTTGGAACAGTAACTATAAATTTGAACTAGCTATTCAATTAACATAGAGAAAGAACATCATCAAAAAATTCTGCAGTGTCTATGATCTGTTCAGAAACTAGTATTAGATTATACTTCATTTTTTTTTCTACAAGACACCACTGCAAGCAGCAGGGTAGAGCATAGTTGTATGTATTTATTGCAAAGTATTTCTTTGTATTACACCTCTCTTTTTTGTATTATATCTTTGTGTGGTGTGTGTGTGTGTGTGTGTGTGTGTGTGTGTGTGTGTGTGTGTGTGTGTACTGGAGAGAGAGAGAGAGAGAAGAGAGAGAGAGAGAGAGAGAGAGAGAGAGAGAGAGAGAGAGAGAGAGAGAGAGAGAGCATGTTCATGCTTGTGAGTGCTTGTGTCTGTGACTGTGGGTACTTAGGTGCCACAGCCCAGATATGGATGTCAAAGGACAACCTCAGGTGTTACTCCTTGCCTCCCACCTTGTATGTAGCGAGGTTTCTTGCTCATGGTTGCTCACAAGCTTCTCGGAAGCTCCCTATCTTCGCATTTCATCATGGTTGAAGCTTTGTTAGGATTACAAATGTATGCTTCCCTATCCTGCTTTATATGTGTTCTAGGGACTCATTGCTCACTGAAGCAAGTATTTCACCCACTGAGTCATTTCCTTTGTTCTCCTGAATGTCTTTCTTTAACATTTAAATGCCAAAATCTTCCCCCTGAAAAACCCAAAAAAGGAATCAACACAAAAGAACCCCCCCTCAAAAAAAAAAAACCAAACAAATGAAACAAAACAGAACAACCTCCCCAAATCTTGTTGAGAGCATGCCAACAAGTACTGACTTACATATTTTAGGACAGACATAAATTGCTACAATGATTGTACTTGAAAGTATCAGTTTAACAAGTATGTACAAGTGTGCACTAAGAGAGTTCTGCAAATATGAGGCAGCAGTGAGGGAGCGTAGCTATGGACTCTTTCCCTGCACTGATTTCCTTCCTGTCAGCCTTCATATTCAGAGTCAGACAACGTGTCTTTAAGGAGCACAGAGTGACAGCGGGTCTCAGCTCTGCCTTTCTTGCCCTTGACCTCTAATAAGCTTTCTTCCCCTGACAACTGGGTTTTATCCCCCCGATACATGTACTATGCAGTTTGATGGCTCCAGGTGAAAATGATCTTTGTAGCCCCCTGAGCTCTTTAGAGAAGGTAACGTAGAGCTAGAAAGCCACACTGATGTTTTTACTGAAATATATATATATATATCTATATATCTATATATCTATATATATATATATATATATATATAATTTGGTAAATGCACACAACAAAGTCTAGCCACCATCTCTCAAGGGCATTGGACTCTGAGCTGAAATTTTCCCTCATGAGAAGTTCAGACAACATACCGTGAAGTGAGACAAAAAACAAAATTGGTAAACTGCCTGTAAGCTGACAAGACTCAAAATGATGAAAAGAATATACATCAACTTCCCATGGAAAATAAGCACTTTAAAGCTATTTCTTCAAAATATAAGAATGTATGAGGCCAATAGTAGATGCCATTTCTTAGCAAAGGTGTGATTAGAAAATCTTTAGTTTTTCTCAGAGATGCTGGGCTAATCCTTACTGGGTTCTTCTGGTGAGTCCTAATTTATCTGCATGTGCTACCGGATGAATGTGGTGTGCTCTTGTGAGGTTTCTACTTCATTTCTGTTGCTGTTAGAACTTGCCTTCACAGCACATAGGTAATCTAAATTATCTTCTCTCTATAACGACAGATTTCTCCCGGGCAAGGATTTACTGCTTGATCCCATTTGTTTGGCTGCCTAAGAGCAACATGGTTGAAGTGAGGCAGGATGAAGTCAGGCACAAAGAGTTGGTTGAAAATACTACTCTAACTTTTCTTCTAAAAGAAATCATCTTGGTGGTAAACTGAGGCAGGTAATAGCGTGCCTGAGTTCCCTTGGGGATTCTTACCTTAAAAAACAAATGAGATTTTTTAAAAAGAAATTTATTTCTAGCAAGAACCTCCCAGATCAGTCAACAAGCCAAACAGCACTAAACAAAAGCCCAAGATTCAAGACCCAATTGAACTGCTTAGAGAAAGCACCTAGCTCTAGATTTCAATTTCAGCTTTGCAAATGTGTTCATAATAAAATCTGTCCCCTATTGTTCTCACAAAGAATCAGGACAATGTGTGTATGTTGAATATTGAACAATCCAGCCTCTGTCATATATTAGTAACAGTTTAAAATGATGCATTTTTTTTTATCATGATGATGTGCTCAGGATCTGTGAATAGTAGAGACTTGAATAACTTGGTTTCCATATATGAGATACCGTGAACTCTCTACCGAGTCTCATAGAAGACAGTATTCTCTTGTCCTTTTAAAGATATAAGAAAATTTCAGTGTTATCTAGTATTTAAACTTTTCATGAATTTAGAGTTTGGAACTTTTAACTACGAGCTCTGTTTATCAAGTTGATGGAGTGGCCTCTCTTTCACCTGGAATCACTCACACATGTTTGCCAACTGATCTTAACTGGACACAATCTCCTGAGCTCACAGTGGGCTGCATTTCAAATGAAGTCACTTCTGTTTATGCAGTAAGTCTAACTCCAAACAGAATGAGAATTTAAACCTCTCGGTCTTATGATCAACATCAATCCACTAAACACTTTGTATTATAGCCTTGGAAAACTAGAACAAAACTATTATATGAGGTATTTTCTCAGAAGGGCTCTGAGATAGAAGGGAACTGAACTCCAACTTTAGAAAGGCAAAATAAAGTGGAGTTGATGTATAAAAATGATGCTAGTCCATGAGCAAAGAGGGCTTCCCTGTGAGACAGGGTGGATCTCAGACCAGGCCTGGGAAGCTTCCTGTTGTTCCAAGACATTTGTGTGATTGTTAAGATTGAACAATGACAGCCTCTTGTCTCTCTGTGGGATCATGAATAAAGATCCCATGGTACCCTTAATAAGACTGTTACCTTTGGAGCTGGACCAAGTTCTGTTTGGTAAGCTGTATTTCTCATCTATAGTTCAATGACTCAATATAATTTCATCTTGCTTTCAGATACACTTCCTTTGATCATTTACCTCATTTTTCCTCAGATTGAGAAATATAATAACAAAGGACCATTATATAATGTCTAATTTACTCTTCCAAGCTTAAGAAAGAAACTAACAGAGCAGAAAACTAAACCAAGTGTCTACTGCTAGTAGAAAGAATCTATTTAAATAATTTCTTTTACAAACTCCCTAGTTTAACATAGGAAATATAAGATTTTCCCATTTTTACAAGAAAAAATTACCTTGAAAATTATACAGTCAGGAGTTGTAATTGACCTGGTTGATGATCAATAAATAACCTAGTTATTGAATATATATCAATGTAATTTACAATCAATTGGTTAGACATCTTTCCAACCTCCTTCTGAGGACTTCTGATTTCTGCAGATGTGTTTGGAGGACTTTTCTTTCCATCTTGCTTGCTGAGGCATCGCTATTGATCAGACGTCAGCAAAGACTTTAAAACATCATTTGGAACCATGAAAGCCTCAAAAATATCTGCTGACATCTAATCCATAGCTAGAGCTGAGTTGTCAGCCACATGAAATGTTCCCTCACTGCACTTCAGCTACAGCGGTGTTCTCATCCATTTGCACGCCATTATAAAACTACCATAGCCAGAGGTCCAAGATTGAGGAGCCAACAGGGCTGATGTCTGTTCTCTGCCTCCACATTGGTGCCAGTTGTTGCTGTGTCCTCAAAATGTGGACAAGAAGGTGCTCACTTCAACCTTGACCTTTAATGAGGGTGCTGATGCCATTTGGGAGACTTAGTTAACTCCTGAAGGCTGCAATCTAAATATAGCTACAAATAGTAAATAAGTTTAAGCATGAAGTTTGAAGGGGACACCATCACTTATGGTGATATTTTATTTGTGCTGAAATGTGATTTTATTTGTATGTTAATATATAAAGTTTGCCTGGAGATCAGAGGTCATAGCGAGCCAGGAACAGCAGTCAGGCGGTGGTAGCCCATGCCCTTAATCCAATCACATGGTAGGTAGAGTCTCTGTGTGGTCAAGGACACAACCAAGCATGGTGAGATGAGCCTTTAATCCCAGTACCAACCACAGAGACCTGGAGGTCTGTATAGACAGGCAGTGACGAGGAAGACATGTGGTTGAATTTAGAGCCAATGAGAAGGCAGAACAGAAAGGCAATAAAAACACAAGTCAGGCAGGAAGAAACTCTCTCTGCAGAAGCGACAGTGGGGAGGTGGTAAGATAAGGTAGTCGTAACTCTCTGATCTCTTTGGCTATTTACCTCTGTATTTGGCTCTGTGTTTCTCATTTACTAAGACTGTTTAGAATTTCATCTACAATCACTCAAACCACAGCAGGTATTAAGCTCACTGATAGACTTCAAGGACATCAGTGGTTGGGTGGGCTCCATTCATCTTCCCTTTAACTTTGCCTTGTTTCAACCTATAGGAAAGGATGTGTACTTATCTGGTCTCATTACTCAAACAGTGAGATGCAATCATATTTGAGTCAAATATCCCATGAAAAGGTGTCATGTTGTTTTGTTACTGAATTAGCATAGTTAAATGTTTGAAGATGAACAAATTTGGTGGGAATTTGATCTAGCTCTTCCCTTCTCTCATACAGTTTACATATGTTCACACCAACACATGCATGAGTGGGGTCCCTAGATAGGCAATGTTGGCAAATAGCCCTCTGCCCTCTTCTAGAAGCTTCCTTAATTTCAAATAATTCATCTCTTCCTTGCATAGTACAAAGGAGGTAAATACAGGAAATGGACTATTGATTTTGTTCTAAACTTTGTCTCCAGAAACATTGTATAAATTTGGGAGAAGAGTTCTTACCTTGATTTAAAATGCTTTTACATTCTCTCTCTCTCTCTCTCTCTCTCTCTCTCTCTCTCTCTCTCTCTCTCTCTCTTTCTCTGTGTGTGTGTGATTCATGTCTGTATACATGTTCTCATATGTATGGGCTCATGTTTGTGGCTGCACACACACACGTGTATATGCATGTGCCTGTGGATATCAATGCCAGTTATCATACTTATTCATTGGTGCAGGGTTTCTTAATCAAAATTAGAGTTCACCAACATGGCTAGCTAGCTCTCTCTGGCAATCTCTTTCCTCTGCTTTCTGAGGCTATAATTACAACTGGGCCTCCATTTCCACCCACAGTTGTGTAAGTTCTGGGGAGTCTACCTTCCATTCTCACACCTGTGTAGCTGGCACTTGCTTTGAATTATCTCCATCATTTAAAAAAAATACCACAATATTTCACAGTATTATAATTCAATACTTCTGTAGAGCATTCAAGTAAGGGTGATTAACGTTTCTTTTTATTTTTCATGTATGCATGCATGTGTGTTTCCGTATATGTGTGTTTTAGGGGTGCATGTGTAAACTTTTTTGTGCCTGTATGTGGAGGTCAGAGGACAACCTCAGATACCATTCATCAGAGAATTTCCACCTTTTCTTAGAGATACACTCCTCTAGTGGTCTGAAAGTTCACTAAGTACCTTGTCTACCAGATTGAAAGCCTTAGGGAATCATGTGCCTCTGCCTCACAGTCGCCGGTGGTAGCACTGTAGGTACATGCTGTCTAACTTTTGTGCAGGTGCTGGAGATCTGAATTAAGGCCCTCACATGCGTTGGGTAAGTTCTTCACTAACTGAGCCATTTCTGAGTCCAGGCCGTTACCTCAAAATCACCATAACTATGTGTTGGGAACTTTTGACTCTCCTCTAGTTAATTTTTAACGTGCTTTATGTTGTTTACTTTATCTGCTAACAAGCATATTGTCTAACTCTCCTCCATGAACTGTACTTTGGCACACATTCTCTCTGTCTTCCTTCCTCCCTAATCTTTTTTGTTTTAATGAAAATAGATTTTTTTCATATACTATATCCTGATTATGGTCCCCCCCCTACTCTTCCCAGTTCCTCCCCACCCCTGTCCTGTCTGGATCCATCGCCCTGCTCTCAAAAGCATTTAGGGACTTTCATTCTGGTTTCTACTTCTGTGTAGCAGACTATGTATACTTCTATTTCAGCCTCACAGTTAAGGCAGACCATGTGAGTTTTGTCTTTCTATCACAGACCTACTTCACTTAGCATGTCACCTAGTTCCACCCGTGTTCCTAAAAATGACAGAATATAATCTTTACTGTTGCTTATATCACACTGCACATATATAAGTCATACATTTTAACACATTCCTTTGGGAATGAACATCTTGGTGAAGTTCCCACCTCTGATATTATAAATACTGCTATTAGAAACACATTACTGTGTTCTTAATCTGTTCTTGTAAATTAGAATATGCCTGAGTATTTTGAAAATGTGTGTTTTCTCAAATCATCTTCATTTTGGCCCTCAAGCTTCAAATTTTTTAAGTTTACTTACTAAGCTCCTTGAAGTTGGTTTTTGTATCCCCCAGTGGGAGAAACAAATGGTTCTAAATTAAGTACTTATGTCTGGGCCAGATGCTTCCACACCTCAGTTCCTGAGCTATATTAGTCATTTTGGTTAGACCACTAACAACACTACCATCTCTACCACCAACAACAAAAATCTGCAAACAAAACAGAACAAACAAAAAAATTCAAGCTCCTCTGTAGTTATTGAGGGTCCCCTGGAATAACCATGCCTTGAGTAAATGTCAGCTAAACTTTTCACCCATAGAGTGAACAGGGATTATAAGCTATAGTTGTGAGATCTCTAACTGAAGGCTAGAAAGATTTTTCACCTCCTCTGGTTTGGTATTATTTATTCCCTTTCAATGGTAGATCATAGGAATGTTGGGAAATATTAAATTCATACAGTGCCTTATGATTTGAAAATTGCATAGCAAAATAGACCCAAAACATAGCACCTGTCTTCTCTCATTAAGAATTAGATTTCATGTGATTCTGGAGACAGATAAACCCAAAATGATTATAGAATTTTTTCTTTAAGAAGACCTAAATGGTTTTTTAAAAATCTGCCATTGGAAACCGATATGAAGAAGCGAGAAAAAGAAATCGACCTGCTGTCACAAAGGAGGCCTGAAATATTAGATCATTCCCGGAATACAAGGACCACTGAGCGAGCCAACTCATTCTCAGCTGAGTACAAAGAGAAGAAAGAGTGACAGCTATTTATTAGGACAGAAAACAGGGTATGCACTTTACAGATCAGCAACATGATGTAAATATTGACCTGCTTCAGTTTTTAAGCTGATGAAAGGGTGTTTGTAATGTTCAACCCTTCTTCTGCAAAACAGTCCTGTCAATAGAGCATGGTGGTGGGGCGGCGGCGGGGGGGGGGGGGGGGATGACAAGAAATGGAAAGGATTTGCTAGCAGAATATTTGGTGTTTTCTCCTTTAAAATACTTGAAGATACTTCATAAATCCCTGCGGAAAAGTAGGAAACCAAGATCTGAACTCTTTGGGGGCGAGGTGGCAGGTATATTCATTCTCATGTTGAGATGTAAGGCATTCATTAAATGGCTTGCCAGGGAATGATTGCTGCAGTAATGTTTCAGCAGCATGATTTCCATTCAACAACATTGTCAAATAAAAGGGGTGTTTTATTTCTTCTTCTTCTTCTTCTTCTTCTTCTTCTTCTTCTTCTTCTTCTTGTTATTGCTACTGCTATTGTTATTATCATTGTGAATAGACATCTTAAAATTTGAGGTTTGAATAAAGTACTGGAAACATCAAAGCTGGTATCTACTTCCCGTTCTTACAAGTATGTCCCTGCTAGTGGATATAATAAAAATTCCCATTCTTATTGTATAAAGATGTTCTTACTAGGGTTCAGTAGAACACAGTTGTGTGACTAACTTCACTGTGTCTATCACTGGGTGTCAGGAGTCAGCTAACCTCATACTCTGCTTCCTTATCATTAAAAGTGCAAAGTATTTCCCTGACACTTGCCTTAAGTGATGGCTTTAAGACTTGATTTAGGAGTTTAATTTAGGATTTAGCCTTCAACATATTGGAATCAAGAAAGAGTATGTGGTGCTTTTGGGGGACAGTCAGCATTCCAGTAGTAAAGATGAAACGAAGAGTACTAGTGAGTGAACAAGGAGAGATAAGTGAACAGGTAGGAGAAGGATCTTAGGATTCTCCAGAGGAAAAAAATTCATACTTATTACATCTAAGAGAAGGTTTATTATACCAAATGGATCACCTGAATATGGAGACTGAGAAAGCATAAACTTCGTTGCCTTGGCTAAATGTCTGAGAAACACTGGTATCCATGGTTTCAATTCTGGAATCTTGGGGCCTGAAAACCCACAGCTCTGATACCCAAGCACAGGCAAGGATGACTGTCGCAGCTCTAGAAGGGAGACGGGCTTCACCTCTTCTCTACCATTCCTTGTATAAAGGGAGTGAATGTGTGGAACCCCACACCAATGAGGGCAGTCCTTCTTTAATCATTCTACACGTTTAAATGCCTATTTTCCCCCAAACACTTTCCTGTGTCTGTCAAATATAATGTTTCACAAGCATTTAGGCATCCCCTTAACTCAGTCAAGTTGATAGGTAAAATTAACAGCCGCCTAGGGCATGCATTCTAATGTCCTCTGTGCTCAGTAAGGTGTGTAAATTTTAAAGACACAGCAACACATTGTCGTGTAGTACAACACACTCCTCACTCAGGAAAGTAGCAGGGGCATAGAATGGACCATAGTAAGTTTTGCTCCATAAGTTGTATACTTGTCTGAACTCTGTGAACTTGTTCATAAACTTGAGTTCTCAAGTTAACTATAGCTGCACAGACAGAAACCTCATCAAACTATTTGCTCACTTTCACACAGTTTACAACAATGGAAAGTTTTCTGTTTCATAGAGACCTATTCCAATGAGGTATAAAGAATATGCACAGCTGGGTGGCAGTGTGAGGCATGCATTTAATCCCAGCACTCAGGAGGCAGAGCCAGGCAGATCTCTGTGAGTTTGAGGCCAGCCTGGTCTACAGAGTGAGATCCAGGACAGGAACCAAAACTACATAGAAATACCAAAACAAACAAACAAACAAACAAAACAAAACAAAAAAAGAATATGCACATCTATTTTCTTTTAAGTTAATTCGATGCTGAATGTAAACATATATCCTGTTTGGATGTTAGAAATTTAACCCTGGTCATATTTTAGGCTTCCTGTCCTGAGAGCCTAGGAGAGTTCTGTAGTCAGAAAATATTAGTGAGTTGCTCATTACCTGTAAGTTTATTAGAAGATTGCTCACACCACGCCATATCCCCTTGCCATGCCTCACTCTCCCTACTGTATTTTCTGTAACTGCTAAGGGAATAACAATGTTTGTGGAAATTTTTGCCTTTCCTCACTGTATAGGACTCCCAACCATCTCCTTTCAGATTCTATCACCATGTGACTTTCTTTTCCTGAATGTGACAGCAAGAAACCCATGGGGAAAAAACAGCTGGCTTTTCAGGAATATAATATGTTTGAGGAGTAATTTTTGATGTTTGTTCTCGGGAAATATGCCCCTTCTATAGGGCTATGGACTTTGGAGAACCAAATTTTCCTTCTTCCATGTTTCTTCTGCTGCTGACACAGTAGGTTTATATAATCAGGAATGTAATAGTTTAGTCTAACCCACTAAAGAACATTTACTAACCCGATTTTTCTAAAAGAAGTCTAAATATAATTATTTGGTACTTAACAAGTACTTCATTGGGGAAGTGTTAAAGCAACATTAAACATTTTACCAATTTGATTCAACACCACAGGTATAGACTGTGACAAAACTCCTGCAAGATAAAAACTAAAATTTCAGGAGTTCTGCATCCATTTTCCTCTCCGCACAAGAAGTCGCAGTACTGCAACCTTGCTAAGTCATGCATATAACGAAGTCTTGAGCAGACGTGTATTCAAATAATATTGATCTTTTTTTTCTTTACATCTTCTACCTAAAACATAACAATGCTTTTTTAAAAAGGAGTAATCAAAATAAAGTATTTTTTAATTTTAATTTTTTTTTGGTCTTTTAAAACTTTTCATTTTGTCCTTTCCCTGTAAGGTCTGGTAGGTAATAGGGAAGATAAAAATCTCACATTTACTAACGAATTTTAATATACAATTCATATTCAATCTTTGAGGATTTCACCCATGCATTTTGATTGTGCAGAATAATGTTTGAATATTGTTTCACTTACTTGGGGTTTTCTGTGTAAGTGTGAATAACCAAAGACATTGGTGCTTGTTTCTCACAAAGCGATGGTCTTAAGAGACTCATTGAGGAAGTTATATGGGTGCCTGGTTCATCAACAAAGGGTAGATTTTCAAGGGACTAGCTGAAAAGTCCATATTGATCATAATATAATAGTACTTCCCCCACATTATATTTTATTTAGAGCAGCAGTTCTTAACTTGTGGGTTGTGACCCCCACAGGGGGTCTCATATAAATTATTATTCATATCAGATATTTATATTATGACTAATAATAGTAGCAAAATTATAGTTATGGAGTAGCAACAGAATAATTCTACGGTTGGAGGTTAGTACAACATAAGGAACTGTATTAATGGGTCATAGTATTAGGAAGGTTGAGAACCACCAAGATTCTACTCCCATAACTATATAAAAATAGTAATAGAGTGGCAGTCTACATAAAAGGCATCAAAGGAAGAAGGATAAAGCATAAATCCAAAGAAATATTTTTTTTATTTTTAATTAGTAGTGCATAATAAGTTGTAAGATTTATAAGTGTAAGAGCATCCTACATCTTTTAATGCAACTTTTCAGTGTTTCTAGTTAGTATGTGTGTAGCATCTGGTAACATAACCAGTTATTCTTTGATCATAGGTGATTTTTGTATGTGTAGGTTTCAACACTGATTCTTAAAAACTAATGAACATTATCCTGAGGCTGGCTTGCCAGCAGCTCAGAGTGTGCCCTCTGTTTATACAACTGTGATGTGAAATACTCAAAGAATAATAAACTTTGAATTTCATGTAAGAATTAAAAGAGTAATTCTCCATGTTCAGTGTAATACAAGACTTTGCACATTCATTCAGTTGTCAAATTGGGCTTTCTCTTTAGTTTATACAATGTTGTCTGTAAGGTTGTACCTATATCCTTCACAGTTTCAATATGACTATAGGAGGGTCCTATGAGTCTTAGTTTGAATTTGTTTCCAAAAAGTGACACTCACCACTTGGACACATCCATAATGACCTTGGAGTCTTGAAGGGACTTTAGCCAGGATCCGTGCCTCTACAGAGCATGTCAGTGGTAACAAGGTATTTTCTAAGAGTGAGGTTCCATTTTTATAAGAAAGTGTCATCAAATAAACTGGATATTTTAAATTGAAAGTTTGACAATTCAGGCAAATAAAGAGCTATAATGTGGAAAACTCTGGACTTCAACCAGATCTACATTTCCATAAGAACTGAATCACTCTGGTATTGGAAATATCCTGTGATCCAAGGAGACTGAGGTTACAGCTGTAAGATTGTATAGAGAAAAATTAAGTACTTTGACAGTTTATAGCTTGCTTCAGCTTCTTTTTGTTTTTGTTTTGTTTGTTTTGTTTTTCTAGACAGGGTTTCTCTGTATAGTTTTGTTGCCTGTCCTGGATCTTGCTCTGTAGACCAGGCTGGCCTCGAACTCACAGAGATTCACCTGGCTCTGCCTCCCCAATGCTGGGATTAAAGGCATGTGCCACTGCAGCCCGGACATTTTTTCATTTCCTTAAATAAAATCAAGGGAGATATTTACCTCAACCAAAACAGATTGAACAGATTGGAAGAGATACCAAACAGATGCCATTTAACTCCTTTAGACTAACACAGGCTGGCAAAACATTACATTTATGCTGTCTTTTAACAATCGAACAGCAATAAAGATTCCCGTACCTAGTGAGGTTTCAGGTTGCAAAGAAAGGGCTTCTATGGTCAAGTAACAGGGATGATGGCTCATAATTCAAATTAGAACAAAGAGTTCTGTGTGAGCCCAATTCACCACCCCTGTAGTTTTTAAGGGCTTAAGCCACATTTCTGTATTTTATAGGAGGATCATGTAAAAACAATACAATCAAGCCAGATATTGGCTGTAAAGATGATAATTAGTAGAGGGAAATAAAGTTGCTCACAGTCATAGAGTATGGCAGGCATGATGAAGGTTTTGAGGGAAGAGGGACAGTCACTCCCAGGGATCCAAGTCATTGCCAATTGGACAAAATACAGAAACAGCAGCCATAGGAAACTAGGTCCATCTGTGATACTCTGAGAAATACAAATGAGTCACTCAAGTTTTCTTTCAAGGTACAGCCGCAGCAGATAGGTCCTTATATCCTCCCGGAAAGCCCTGAGCACTATAATCCTGAGGAATCTTATTTCCCATGGTAATGATGAGACAATTAGTCCATGTGGTAGCTGGCTCAACACAGGTGATGTGTTGATACCAACCTAATCCCAGCACTACTTCCTGCCCTGTGTTCGCTTTTGCATCTTCTAACACAATGTTAGCTGATCTTCTGATGTCCCAGACTGCCCTTTCTCTTCTTTGATGAATCACTTTTAATCACTGAGTAAGTAATGATTAAAAAAAAATAGTTTGACACTGCTGTAGGATTGTGTAATAAGGAGAACATATTAGTAGCCCTGGCTGGAACCAAACGTATTCACAAATTCTATCTGTGTTCTGAGGAAGCTGTGATCTCCATTCTGTGAATATTACATACTGTGTGAAATATCAGAGCAAGCGTCCAGCACCTTTATTGTCAACATCACATTAAATTGTGATGCTTTATTACAAAGAGGAGGCAGTACTTTGAAGGGGACTGATAAGAAATGGGGATAAACCTAATGGATGGTCATTTGACTACATGGCTTCATTTACTTTATTGATGATATGGCAATATTTACTATACATAAATATTGATTATATGGTATATATGTGTCTCTACTGACCAGATGGACTAAATTCTCTGAAGTGTCCTGTAGGCTAGGAAATGCGTTATATTTGATTTCCTCTACCAAATAGACATCTTACCTTCAACCAGCATAACAAAATTCTTGCCATGAAACAGAATTCAGTAGTTCTTAACTCTACCTTTTTAGTAGAATGGCAACCTAAAATCCTGTGTGCCAAAGAGTCGAC
This sequence comes from Peromyscus californicus insignis, assembly GCF_007827085.1. Classification (NCBI taxonomy): domain Eukaryota; kingdom Metazoa; phylum Chordata; class Mammalia; order Rodentia; family Cricetidae; genus Peromyscus; species Peromyscus californicus. Next base: position 46,086,619 of record NW_026294447.1, on the reverse strand, counting down.
TTTTCTCTATCTTGCATCATAATCTTCCATGATGAGGGGCTGAGGTAATAGCTCAGTTGGTAAAGTGTTTGACACACATTCATGCACTCCTAAGTTTAATGCCCAACTCACCCATAAAAATTTGGATACTTACAACTCTAGTGCTGAGGGGCAGGGACAAGTAGATTCCTGGAGTTGTAGACAGTCAGCTTGTTCTAATTGGCAAACCCTAGGTTAGTGAGCCCCTGTCTCAAAAGAACAAAGCAAAACAAAGAAATCACAAGCAACAACATCCCCTCAAAGAAACAAATAAAATATCACACTCTAGGTTGTTCACTGGCCTTCACACACACCTATATTTACATGTATATATATATATATATATATATATATATATATATATATATATATACACATCCCCCTTGCCAGTCATACACACTTACACACACACACACACACACACACACACACACACACACACACACACAGAGAGAGAGAGAGAGAGAGAGAGAGAGAGAGAGAGAGAGAGAGAGAAATTAATGATGAAATGCTGAGTTAGACACGGTTTTTAAAAATATTTGTGCTGAATATATCTGTAGCAAATACATCTCAAAAACGAAGAATTTGTATACAGCTAGTTGATTTAATAGAATTAATTAAGATATCATAATTTAAAAATTCTTAGAAACAAAAATTTCAGTTACTAAATATTCAAGATTCTGCAAAGAAAATTTTGTCCTCTAATTGACTTTCCTAAGACTTTGGCAACACTATCTGATCTATTCTTTTTCATTTTACACAATAGTCTTGTACTAATTTTCATGAAATCCACTGCAGTTTATCTTTCAATTTGGATTACTATAATTTTATTATTCATGGTAGCAGTATCACATGAAATCCAAAATGCTGCTCGTTTGAGTTGGTGTTGGAGATAATAAGCCTTTAACTCCAGTTCAAGTCTCCATTCTGCTCTTAGTAGAAGACCTCTGTTTGCTTTCATTTTTAAGATGAGTTAAATTCAAAACACTAAAGGGAAAAACCATGGCATTGTCTTCCCTACTGCCTATAACCCACACTTAATCCTTGGCTCCTAAATCAGGGTTTTCCACTTTTCCCAGCTTCTGAAAACAAATCCAAGCTTTCATAAATGCCTTTTCTATCGATCTCTGTGCTCCTGAAAATCTTCCATTTTTACCAGAGCCTTCCATTCATAGCCAACTTCCAAGATAAATTGCAGTTTCAAATTGAGATGAAATAAATTGTTTCAGATGCATTAAGATATTGAAATCTTGTTTCATGGAACAGAGTAGAATGTGAAGAAATCAGTCTGAGGCTCCACTGATTCACAGGATCACACAGTAAGGAATTTTACTGCATACTTCACCCCACCCCCCGCATTTGGTTAAGGGGAACAGTCTATCACTTTAAACTGGAGTGAGGCTAATGAAAATCAATTGTTTGTGGAAGCGTACAAGAGTAGGAAGAATGACCAACTGATTAGCAGGGAGATACTTTCTGGAAGAACAGAAAGGGTCCTGAATTCAAGCTGCGTCATAATGACAGCAAATGTCATTTTGCTATGTAGGGAATGAAGTTGAGATGAGGCATGGCTGGAAGTTACCAGAGGCCAATGACATGGGTGGCAGTTGGGAATATGATTAATCAATTTGCAGAATAGGTGTTAATGATGGATTTAGAATAAAAGAAAATGGTAGCAGATCATGTAAAGATTCTTTGGTCAAGCCCCTGGTACTTCTTAAACCATCCCACAGATTGTGTATGTGTGTTGTGTTTTGTGTGTGTGTGTGTGTGTGTGTGTGTGTGTGTGTGTGTGTGTGTGTGTGCATTCTGTGCCCATGGTATTTGCATGTCAAGCAGATGCCACTCAGACAGTTTGGAGGTCAGAAGACAAAGTAAGTACTCATCTTCTACCTTGTTTGAGACAGAGTGCCTTTTTATTTGCTTCTGTATGAACCATGCTTACTGGCGACGGATCTTCTGTGAACTGATTACCTGTGTCCATCTTTCATATCTCTGCAGGAGCACTGGGATTACAAACATGCGCTGTCGTGCCTGGTTTGATGTGAGTCTGGGGATTTTAATGAAACTCCCTGATCTTGTGGGGAAAAACTTTACACACTGAGCTGTGTTTCCAGCCCAGAGCACCTTTTCCGGGAAAAGGTTGCATTAGTGGTTGGTTCTCAGTCATTAGGAATTTTTTAAGCTTTGCCTTTGATGATACAGCATAGCTGTAAAGCATGTGTGTTCTGAATTTTGACTGTTGAATTACTTTGCATTTTTGCTTCCTCATCTGTAAAATGGACTTGCCTGGTTATTAGGGTAATTAAGATGCTGTAATCCATGGGTGGCCGTTAGCACAACATTTAGTGAGTAGACAATGTTGTATTAATAACTTAAATTTGAAGGGTAATAGATACTTTACTTGCCTTGATCTGAAAATATTTACATGTTTACTACTTGTAGAAGAGATCCTCCAGGAAGTTGTGCAGTGTTTACACAGATTTGTACATTTCTGTCACGACAAAGGGTCTCCTTGTACTGTATGCTTTCCAACACCGGGAGCATAAGAATTGATCTCTTGAGCTTTCCTGCTGGGGCTGGTGGAAAGAGAAGGGGCGGAGAGCGCTGGGAACCGCTCTCTTCAGGCCATGACATGGCTGTGGCAGCCATGAGCTCATGGTAGAAGTGCTCACCTGCACACGACCTGGGCAAGACGAGGCCTGTCAGGCATCATTCCATCCAGAAGAAGGATGGCTTCATAAAGCCCCACCCCTCACAGGTAGTTAACCGTTTCTAGGAGAGAGTCCTTCTTTAGTGGAATGGCTACTTGTTCACGAAAGTAACCTTCCGCCTTTGCCCATAGGAACAGAATTAAACACAGCAGGTCGTCAAAGAGACAGGACAGCTGGGTGTGGTAGTTCATACCTTTACTCACAGCAGTCAGGAGGCAGAGGATGGTAGATGCTCTGTGAGTTCAAGGCCAGCCTAGTCTATTTAATGAGCTTCAGATCAGCAAAGGCTACATTGTAAAACCCCAATCTTGAGCGAAATACTTGAAAGTAGGAGAGATAATTTTGGGGAAGAAGGGGTTTGTTGGCCGTGGGGAACAACTAAGAGGACATTGGGGTGAGCGTGATCATATTACATTATATACATGCTTAAATTATGAAAATTTAAAAATTAAATAATTTGTAAATTAATTTCAATTATTTGAGTGGCAGTTCACTGGGTACCATTTACTACTTGGGAATTTTAAGATATATTTATGGTCTGAAATTCCTTCTGTAAAGAAAAGTGCATCTCTTTTCATCTTTTTTATTATTTTACATACTGAAGTAAGCAAGCCAAAATTTTGCAAAGTACCAAAGGAGTTACTCCTTTCACACTCTAATGTGAACTTTATCCACAAAGAAACCATGAAATTCTCTAGGGAAGGGCAAAGTCTCGATTTTTGTGCTTTGCTAAACATTGGAGCTTTTACATTGTAACAAACACTCTGTTCAAATTAAAACCTCTTGCAGAATCTGGCTGAGAAAATTCTACTGGGTATTTAAGAAAAAAACTACAGTTGCACAACAGAATAAAGTATGTCAGTTGGAACAACCAAATCTCTCTCTCTTTCTCTCTCTCTCTCTCTCTCTCTCTCTCTCTCTCTCTCTCTCTCTCTCTCTCTCTCTCACACACACACACACACACACACACACACACACACACAAATTCCCTCACCCGTTTTCTTGGTAATACTGTCTTGCTCTTTCAATTGCCTCTGCTGTTAGTACTATCATGGCTTCTTTTAGCTACCATGTATCTACTGAAGCAGTCTGTGCAGGAACTATCAACCCACCCGATCAAGCTCTTCTTCTCCTTAAGTGGCTTTCATGTTGGACTCATATCCAAGTTTACCTGGAATTTACAACACTGATCTTTCTCATCGGAAAAGGATTAAGTCTGAGCCCCTTTATTTTCTTGCCTTTGACTCACACACTTGCTTGAAGTTCATACTGTGACAGAGACTGCATCCTTGCCTGTAAGTGTGTTACAAGCAACAAAATAACAACGCAACCCAAAATATGTGTTGACAACAACTTAAAGCCTTTCTTATCATGAAAATAATTTGTCTTTTCCAATTCAAACACTTTGTCAGAAATAGTCTGCTAACACATGAAGTTGTTTCAGAAATTAATTTTTCTTCATTCTTATTTTTTTCTCTAAAATATGACAAAAGGCACTTTTGAAAATTTACTAAAAAATAAACTGCTCAGACTGAACCAGACAGCAAGATAATTCTTTATTTAATTTTAGCCAGAGATAGAAAATATATTTGAAATATTCCATTATATTGATGGATTTATTTAATTCTTCAATACATCCAGTAACTTTTGTTTTATGCAAATGAGATTTTCAAGTATGTACATTACATCGTGCTGATGAAATTCTTTTTACCAAGCAGGCAGATCAATACAGATAGAGTGAAAAAACTAAATAAGTATGGTCTAATAAACACTTTCCAGTTTTACCAAAAAGGATCAGAAAAAAATTTTTTTTTCTCATTCACTATGGTAAGTTTTACTCTTCTCAATTTTATGATTCCTCACCTGTAAGAATAATAATATTATCAACTGTGACTCAAAATAGACTGGATAAGTGTGTCTAATTCAATGCCAGATTGGTCAAGTAATCTTATTTTCAAAAACAAACAAAGAAAACACCTGTGTCCAGTACACAATTTAGCAGCAACAACCATTTGCTTCTGAGTTCTGTGTTAGCCTTAGGTACCCTTTGACAACAACACACCGTGTTCCACACAGATACTGCTCTGCCTTTTAGGATCTGAAACGGGGAGACTCCTGGGGCTCAGCTGAACCCAGAAGAATAGAGCATAGTGGAGCTATGGCTCAGAGTTTGGGTACATAGTCTAAAAATAAAGATGTAAGGGAGTGGTGAGGTGGTTCAGTGGGTGAAATACAAGGAAGCAGGAGGAACCAAGTTTGCATCCCCAACAGACAGGGATCTGAGTTCTTTTCAACATAGTCCTCCGTTTCCTACCTCTAGTCTGCAAAGCTCTAAGGGGCTACCCCTAGAATTGAAGGTTCCTACCCCTAGAATTGAATGTTCCTACAAAAGCTATGACTTTGGTAGCTTTTGTAGCTGTGTGCTACCTATGGAAGTAAGTCACTAGGGATAGGCCTAAGAGATTGTATCTATCCCTTGCCTGTATTCCATTAAACTGTAAAATACATGGGAAATGGTTACAATTTTAGACAACAATGATCAAGCAAACCTCAGAGAATATAGAAATACAATTAATCGTTGAATGAGTAGTGACTCTGAGGAATTAGTAAAGAGCTGCCTCCACCCTCCCAAAAAAGTCGTCACCACATGGATTCTTTGACATTTATAGAACTAGCAATGATATTCCTCAAATAATTATAGAACATGGACAGGTGAGAGATACTTCCAAAGGATCTACAAAGCCACTATTACCCTGAAAAACAGATATAGAAAAAATTAAGAAGAAATGATAGAATAATTTCTCTAAAGAACACACATAAAATGTCTGAATAAAATATTTTCAAATAAAATTCAACAACACACTAGAAAGTCCACCCATCTTGACTGAGTTTGCTTCATTCTGGATCTTCAAGGATAATTCAACACACACAAATCAATAAATGTAATTCAGCACATAATTACTCAGTGATTGAAATCACATAATCATCTAAACATAAAAGCCCTTGAGAAAGTTCACCTTTATTTTACTGTGAAAACTGAGCAATCTAGAGAGGGAAAGAAGATATCCAAGCATAATAAACATGACAGTCTTACAGCTAACATCAGTAAATGTAGAATACCTGAGGATTCCCTCTGCACTCAGGAGTTAGACAAGATCATCCATTGTCTCATCTCTTATTTAATACAATTATTATTTAGTATTATTTAATATCATGCTTGAAATCTCAGATAGCACAATAAGGCAAGAGAATGAAATAAAAATGACACAATTCAGAAAGGAAGAAGTCAAACTAATGTCACTTCTATATGACATAATTTTAAGCTTGGAAGTCTCTAGAGAAGCTACTGGAAATTTCTTACATCTCACAAAAACAATTTCATAAAAGCATCAAGATACAGTGACAATCTACACAATCAGTATTTTTCTATATACCAATAACCAGCATACTGAGAAATAAATGAGAAAGCAATTACATTCAGAACAGTCAATTTAAAAAAAGAAAAAAGTAAATAAACCAAACAAGTTGGTCAAATAGATCTACAACTTTACTAAAAACCTAAAAGCATTGAAGTCTGTAGAAGGGTGAAAGACATTCTATGCTCATGGATAAGCACACAATGTTGTGAAAACGGCTACATTAAAAATTATCTGTTGATTCAATGTTCTCACCATTAAAATCTCAATGAGATTCTTCCAATGAACAGCAAGGGCAATTCTAGTCAGGAAAGGTTCCTTTTCCAGTCCTTGGTCCTCAACACTTATTTTTGTAGTACATTGTGATTAATGTAGAAATTCCTACCTGAGGAACAATTGATGACTGCCGAGGGAAAGAGAGTTGCTCTTCCAAATTTGGTGATGTGGCTATCAGTAGGGTGGCTGTTCTCTTATCTAGGGTTGCTATTGTTGTGATATAACACCATAACTAACAGCAACTTGGGGAGGAAAGAATTCATTTCATCTAATACTTCCATTTTAACTGTGTGTCACTGAGTAGAATCAGGCTAGAAACTCAAGGTTGGGCTGGAACCTAGAGGCAGGGACTGAAAAATACATTGAGAGGTGTTTACTGACTTGTTGCTCATGACTTGTTCAGCCTGTCTTCCTATACCACATAGAAACATCAGTTCAGAGGTGGCACTATCCACATCAATCATCAATTTAAAAAAGTGCACCTCAGCCTTAACCATCAGCCAATCTGGCATGGGCATTTTCTCAACTGATATTCCCTCTTCCTTACAAAAAACTCTAGCATGTGTCATGTTGGTTTAAATCTAGCCAGTACAGTTGTTTATGCTGCAGATGGCCACATGGCCATGTACCTGTGGGCAGCACTAAATGCACCCAAGAGGTTATATTGTTATGAATGACAATAAAATAAAATGAAAACACAAAGAAGACATGGAACTGGAAGGGAGATGGAGTGGGGACGCTGGTCCGGTGTGAAAGAAAGAGGTAGTCAATGGATATAGTAAATATGTAATGCATAAAACATGGAACTTTTAAAGAAAAAATATTAAAAGAAAATATCCCATGCCATGACAGATAAAGCGAATTAAGTAATGGAGTAACAGTGTAAAAATTCCCAATACTGTCAAGAATAAATTCTAAAAAGAGAAACATTGTTGATCCAGAACTTTACAGTATGTATGGGATCAGCAAAACCTTTATTTTTGAACTTTTGTGTTCTAGAATCATGGAAAAAAATTCCTTGTGAAAAAATTATAAAAGAAAATCCCTCCTAAATTCATATTGAAATAAAAAAGCAATCCTAGCTAATGCAAGAGGTAACACATTGTCATATGTACAGAACCATAGTTATACTACAGAACCATAGTTACAAGCTAGAATGATACTGGCACAAAACAAAGGCACACAAACGAGTGGATTGTAGCAGACACATAAACAAGCCAATATCCCAACCACTGGGTTTTTGACAAATGTGCTCAAAACATGTCCTGTCCAAAAGCCAATCCTTCCACAGAATATATTGAGTTGGGAAAACTGAGTATCTACATATAGACAATGGAAATCGACTGTGTTTCTCATTGCTGTACAAAAATCAATTCAAAATCATAGGGCCTAAACTACAAGCAGAATCTAGATTTAACACCTTGTCACATAAACATATGTACGAACTTTCTGGAAAGGATTCACATAAGCCAGGAGCTAAGAAGACTTGTAAAATAGGATCCAATCCAATTTCAAGGCTTTTCCACAGCCAAGGGAAAAACCAACAAAGAAGAGTTGAGTCAGTGCACAGGAGAAAATGTTTGACAGTCACACAGCTGATGGGGGGGTTGATATGTAGAATATTTAAAGAATATAAAAGCTAAGCTCTGAACTATCCAATCAGTAAATGGACACACAGATGGAAGAGCTCATTATAAGAGGAAGCAGCAAGAAACAAATGTAGGAAACAAAAGTGCAGCACCCAGTTGGGGGCCCCTCGGCCATTGGTTCATAGTTCATGTGTTTCCATTTGTTTGGCTATTTGTCCCTGTGCTTTATCCAACCTTGGTCTCAACAATTCTCGATCATATAAACCCTCCTCTTTCTTGTTAATTGGACTCCCTGAGCTCCACCCGGGGGCTAGCCATGGATCTCTGCATCCAGTTCCCTCAGTCGGATGCATCCAGTTCCCTCAGTTGGATGGGGTTTCTAGCACGACAATTAGGGTGTTTGGCCATCCCATCATCAGAGTAGGTCAGTTCGGGCTGTCTCTTGACCATTGCCAGCAGTCTATTGTGGGGGTATCTTTGTGGATTTCTGTGGGCCTCTCTAGCACTTTGCTTCTTCCTATTCTCATGTGGTCTTCATTTACCATGGTCTCCTATTCCTTGTTCTCCCTCTCTGTTGTTGATCCAGCTGGGATCTCCCGCTCCCCCAAGCTCTCTTTCCCTCGACCCTTGCCCTTCATTACCCCGACTCATGTCCAGGCTGTTCATGTAGATCTCATCCATTTCTCCATCATTGGGCGATCGATCCCCGTGTCTTTCTTGGGGTCCTGTTTTCCAGGTAGCCTCCCTGGTGATGTGAGTAGCAGCCCAGTCATCCTTGTTCCACATCTAGTATCCTCCTATGAGTGAGTATGAGACAGTTGATTGGCTTGATCTGTTTGGGAGGCATCCAGGCAGTGGGACCGGGTCCTGTGCTCAGTGCCTGAGTTGGCTGTTTGAAACCTGGGGCTTATGCAGGGATGCTTGGTTCAGCCTGGGAGGAGGGGACTGGACGTGCCTGGACTGAGTCTATCAGGTTGACCTCAATCCTCAGGGGAGGCTTTGCCCTGGAGGAAGTGGGAATGGGGGGGTTGTGCTGGGGGGAAGAGGAGGGGAGCGGGAGCGGGGAGAACAAGGGAATCCGTGGCTGATGTGCAGAACTAAATTATATTGTAAAATAAAATAAAATAAAATTAAAGAAAGAATGGATACTGACAATTTCAGTCACAATATTAATAAAAATATATTGGCTAATAGTAAAAAAAAAAAAAAGTGCAGCACCCTTAGCTGTCCAGGAAATGCAAATCAAAACTATGATGGAGTTCTGTCTCACCCCATTTAGAGTGCCCATTAAACATATAAGTGCTGGCGTGGAAGCAGAGGACAAAAGAACCCCTCTGCACTGCTGGTCGGGTTGTAAATTAATAGTGCCACTCTGGGAATCATTATTGAGGATCCTCAGAAAACTAAAACACACCTATAATTCAGCTCTACCACTTTTAGCCATGTACAAAGCCACCATTATTCTCAATAACCACGATGTGGAATCAGCCTAGGTGTCCATCAACAGATGAATTCATAAAAACATGTGGTATTTATACAGAATGAATGTTGTGTTGTCCTAAGGAAGAATAAAAGCATACATTTTCCTGTTTTATCAATTCAATGTATTCACTGACATTTTTTTACAAAATACATTCTAATTTCTCTTACCTTCCTTCCACCTTTGATAAATATTTCTTATTCTTTTCAAATCTTTTCCCCACATTCTATTGGTTTTGTTTTGGTACCTATTGGGTTTAACCAAGGCCATGAGGGTTTTGGTGCTATCACTTGGGTGTGAGGGGCTCACCAGTAAAAATATAACTGATGAAAAGGACTCCCATATTCTAAAAAACTTTAAATAGACAAAAGGTCAGTAGGAAAGGATAGGGCCTTATGAGTCCCACTGGTATTAACTGGTTATTTACTAGTCTCTAATCATGCAGGCCCAGTGTAGGTATTCACGGGTACTGTGAGTTCAGGATTGTCACGGCTGTGTCATGTCCAGAAGTCGCTATTTCACAGGCTTTCTTATCTTCTGGCTCTTACATTAATTATACCCTCTCTTCCACACTGTTCCCTGAACCTTAGAATGTTGCTATAAATTCCTTGTTTAAGGCTGAGGATTCAACTGTCTTATATACTCAGCACCTTGAGCAGCTACAAGTACTTGCATTTACTGCAAAGAGAAGAATCTCTCATTAAGGCTAAGGATAGCCTTCGTCCATGGCTACAAACACAGATATTTAGTAGGTAGATGGACGTTATGCCAATTCAATTTATGTAGGCAATAAGTTCCCTATTAGGACATGTGAATTCTTTTGTCATATGGTTTTGATTGAGTTTAAAGTACCCTGCATGCATTTCCTCCTATGAAATGTTCTTCAAATACAAACAGAAAGCAATTAATTACCCCCATAACATTTGTGCTACTATTGCACAAGTGGACACATCTTTCCTGGAAGTTTGATTTTGAAACTCATTAAGGTTCTCAGCTGGGTAGATCATTGATGCTGTTTCTCCTCTAGTGGCCTATGTAGCACTACGAATGCTAGGCATCAGGGAGGATGATTTCAGTTCAGGTCCAGCTTGTTTTCCCCATATATTGCAACCGATGTACATGGAATATTCAGCAATAGCATCTTATCACCTAGTTTTCCTAGGGAACCGAGGGGGAATAGAAGATTCTGAATTGTTTTGAGACATCTAGAGAGTCCCAGACCAATAACTCATGTGTGCATCTCACACCTGGAACTGTGATTTTTGTTTAGTAGCTTATGATTTCTAAAAGCAACATTGTCCAGACATGCAAGGCACTCTCGGACTATTTTAGCTTTGTTTTTAATTTGGGTTACAAGACAGTGAGTTTCCACGTGACTTTTTCATAAGCCTTGATTGTGACTTCTCACGCTGAGTCCCTCCAGTTGTCACTCCTCACCCTCCCTGCTTGAACTTTCCTTTCTCCAGTATTTTATTTTTCCTAGGTTCCAATATACCCACTCCTTTAGATTATGCCCCTTATATCTCCCTTCTAGTTCCTACCTCCTACATGCACATATTAAACATGTTAAACACACGTAGGTAACAATTCCAAGCTGGAATCTACAAATGAGAGAAAATATACAGCATTTGCCTTTTTGGGTCCGAGTTACCTCATATGGTATAACTGTTTTGTTTTTTTTTTTATCATTTCATTCTTTTAAGCACCACATTTCATCATTTTACTTTTTTTATATTGAAACAAAACTCCATTGTAGTTATAAAATTTAGATAGTATTCTCTCTCTCTCTCTCTCTCTCTCTCTCTCTCTCTCTCTCTCTCGTCGTGTGTGTGTGTGTGTGTGTGTGTGTGTGTGTGTGTGTGTGTGTGTGTGGTAATTTCTAGAAAAAGTATATCAAGGTAGTGAAATCAAGAAAGAACAAATTAAGTTACTGGAGACATTCTAGTTTTTTAAATTTTTTATATATTTTAAATAATTTATTTAACCTTTATTTTATGTGCATTGGTGTGAAGTTATGAGATCCTCTGGAACTGGAGTTACAGAGAGTTGTAAGCTGCCATGTGGGTGCTGGGAATTGAACCCAGGTCCTCTGGAAGAACAGCCAGTGTTCTTAACTGCTGAGCCATCTCTCCAGCCCCCAACATTCTAGTTTTGAGACAGGGAGGTGGTTAGAAAATTATTTGTTATTCAATTTATATTCAATTAATAAAGAGGCTGTGCGTAATGAAACAAAATTCTAAAATTTTGTTAGCTCTATAGGTAAAAGTTAGATGTTCAATGGATATCTCCCACCAACTTCTGTAGCAAATAATTAGATCATAGTTTTCAAACACTAAATCCGTTGGTTAGAAACTCAGTACTGCCTTGTGTTAATTTAGGACTCCTCAAGAGCAAAACTTTCTACTAGTCCTTCACTGGGTCTGAGAAGTAGGATGAATACTCAAGGTGTAAAAGCTCAGATTTCACTTTCTGTGTGACAGAATGAAAAATGCCTATCCTGGGTATCGTATAATATTGCAGTAGACTCAAATGAAGCCACACAGTAGGATGTACAAACATTGTACAAACACTGTGTCCCTTTTGCTGATGTATTCTGTTTATTAGAATAATATTTGTTAACAATTTCAGTGTATGTGTTATTGAAAATCCTCCTCAAATTTTAATGTCAAATATAGCTCATTATTAAGTTCAAATGAAAATCTTTTCATTCATCAACAAAACCATAGTAATAGACTCCTTCTGGATATAAAATATTCTGGAGGTTGTGTGCATGGGGAAGTAATGCATAACAGTATAAAATAGCCTTTGTCCAACACAGGTCACTGTCCAGTTAGACATATGGTGTGGGCAGAACCACACTGGTCTCAATTTTCCTCCATCAAGAAGAAAGAATCCTGGATATTATGACAGTTCCCTATAATTATTCTCAACTAAACTTCCTTTCTTTAAGGATTTCTTTATACAATTAACAGCACCAAATTTTTCAATTTTCTCAATTAGAGAAATTTGCTATGAAACATTAGTTTTTTGTTAAAGTTTACTTTTTGCTCTTTCTCTTGTGAATATGATACTCTGTGTTTGAGATATCATTCAAATGTTTATCAAGTCAGATGCAAATTTCCAAACCTCATTGTGGACTTTCAAGTCACTCTTTAGAAAAAACTGGCTTCTTTCAATCTCCTTTCTAGAGTTGGGCTTTGAAGCTTGACACCGTTTGGATTGAAGTAGGTTAAATATCTTCGACAGCAATTATAGAGTTCCTGAAGCTCGTGTAATGGGGACCAGAACTAGTTTTAGGCAAGGTACTAATGGGAGGATTCACATCATTACATTGCCTCAGGTGACTGCCACTGTGTTGCTCTTGTCAAGTTTTAAATATCTGCACCACATTCACAGAGAGAGAGAGGAAAAGAGACAGGATGAAGGGAGAGAGAGAAAGAGAGAGATGTACAGAGGCATACACACATACCCACAAAGAAATCATGCACACCAAGGGATGGAGGGATGTACAGAGGCATACACAAATACACACATACAAACACACACACAGGCACACACACACACACACACACACACATACACACACACACAGAGAGAGAGAGAGAGAGAGAGAGAGAGAGAGAGAGAGAGAGAGAGAAAGAGAGCATGTTCAAATTGGCCAGTAGAAGCACAGTAAACATAGATATTCCTAAGACATCATTAATACATACATAAGAGCTAGATTAGTTATGGATGATAGATAGATCATGGATAAATAGGTAGGTAATAAATATTCTAGTTTTTAAAGGTTGTTTGTGAAATAAATTAGCATGTAATTATAATACTCAACATTTTCTAAATATACCATTTTTCTGTACTGAGCAGCAACTCATTCTCTAATTTCTTTGATATTTTAATAATACGTTGATTTAAAAGAATTTAAAAGGTAGAATCAAATGAAAAGATACCCTCTTAATGATAACATGTGATTAGAAATACAAGAAGAAATTATTTTTCAATCATAGTGACTTCTTGAGCATTTTTTCCTTTTAATGTGTTATTATAACTTACAGATATGATTTTTTGACTAAAGTCACTAGATTTTAACTTGTTGAATGGGCTATTGTGCTTGTCAAAATTCATTAATATATTTGGTGCAATAAACCCTTGAAGGATGAATGATAAGAGATCTTACTAAAATTTTGGTAAGAAGAGGTGCTGAGAAAATTATTGGCCATTTAATCCACAGGTAGGCAGTTTAATATTTTTATTTACAAAATCACCTTGACTTTGAGATTAGTTACAGTGAAGGGGAAAAGGAGCAATCTATATTCCATTTAGAATTACCAACTAGTACCAGAGACTAGTAAGAAAGATTCCTCAGCATTTTCATTTTTCAGTAAATTGTCTTTGAGTTCATCTATCACAAAGTACTGACTATGATGACTTATGGCCCTAATATCTTCAAAAGTCTTGTGCTGTGGGATGTTTTTCTGTACACTGTGAATATGTGTTGCTCTGATTGGTTGATAAAGAAAGCTGCATTGGCCTATGGCAAGGCAGGATGGAGCCAGGTGGGAAAATCCAAGAGAGATAGTGAAAGGAGAAAGGAGAGTAAGGGGAGATGTGACACCCCCCAAAAAAAGAGCAGCAAGATACCAGCAGAGTAGTAACACCATGGCCACATGGCAACTGCTGAGGCTTATCATCATCCCCCAAAATAATGCTTTTAATATTCAAGATTCTGGAGTGTTTGAAATATCTCAAACTAAAGTTCCTGAACGTTAGGAACAGACATGGAATCTTGGAATGTCAAGTTGTAGCGACTCAGTGAGCAAAGAATGTAACAATTCCCCATCTCTCTGTAGGCTATCCTTGGCAGAAGAATATATAATGGCCTCTTCAGCAATTAGATAAAACCCAGGACTTTCAACAATGATCCTCAGACTACAAACTCAAGTCCTAGTTTGGATATAAATAGTTTAAATATAAACGGTGTTTAATATTTTTGATGAATGTACTATAGCTAATATATAAAACGAGTTTAGAAACTGCTAATACTAACCAGTGTCTTTAATGATAGTAAAGTTTCACAGTAATGTTATTTACTGTAATACTCTTATTCTGTGAAAACATCAATATACTTATACTTCTCTTGAGAAGCCCAGTATTAATCCTATTATGCGAAGCTAAATTAAGATTTGCACAACAAAATGTTGGGTTAATAAGTATGGTAGTGTCTTTTTACTCAAAGGGATGTAGTCCATGACTTGCGGTTGATGCCTGAAAACACAGGTACATCTAAAGGAAGCATCTGTCAGTTTATGTTTGGCATATTTGAGTACCCAGCATCCTCTTGTGTACTGAGAGTCTCATTAAGAAAGTAAGGCTCGTTAGAACACTGCTATCCTACTTTGACAATCAATCTGATAATTGAGACTGCTATGGCTAACAGATAGGCAGCATGCACTTTATGCTAGGATACTCTGGGATAAAAGGATGATTCACGACATGGATGGGCAGAAACTTGATAGAGTCCATCACTATGAGAGCTGTTATGACATTCAGAATAGTAAATGTGCTAACAACTATGAATTATGTATTTAAAAAAAATTCCTTTAGCATATTCAGGCAATTGTTGAGAGATGGAATCAAGGTAATTGTCTAAGTAAACTATTGACAATTTTCAAAAAAAAAAAAAAAGGTGGACAATAGACTACAGTGGAGAAATATTTAAAGAAAAGGAATAGAAAAGAAACATTTAAAATTAAATATTCTCAAGATAAGGAAAGCACTAAAAGTATTTTAGAACAATGCTGGTACTGCATTTTATATAAAGAATAAAGCTTTAATAAAAATGCAGTCTAATTCTGAAATATTGAGAGTTAGTTATTTTTTGATATTTGCTTCATTGTATATATAAAGAATAACCAGCTTGTTGAATGTGCTATGGAGGTGAATTAAGGTGTTGTATATAGTATATAAGTAAATATCAACTTCTTTAATGAATATCTGCTATTTTTATCTATCCTTCCTCCCTCGTTTGGTGTAGGACGGAGAATAGCTATTTAAATATAGCATGTCAGTTCTCATTTCTCAGTGGCATTGATTGGTCCAAAGATGGAGCATTTTATGCTTGCAAGTCAGTCATATCCCTTCCCTGAAATTGATCCACAGCTACTGGGAAACAAGAAGAGTTTAATAATGGAACAGCTAAGTTAGGGTTGATTCTTTCCATTCAAAGAAGAAGAATGGAGGAGAAAGGACAAGGGTGACGTTAATGGACATTATCAAAACATGATTACCTGCAAATGTGAATGAGTTACAATGAAATCCAGTCTTTTATATAATTGACAATTATTAGAAAGCTAATAAACCAACACAGTAAAAGACTTACATATAAGAAGCAATTATGAAGACAAGGACTTTAGGTATGATTAGTAAGAACATCAAAGAGTTTGTGGTCATTTCATTTATTGGTTTTAGTGGGCCTGAAAGTCTACCTGCCCTTGTACTTTCCATCTAATAGGGTGGGCCAATCTTTTCTCCTTGTTTTCATCACATTAATGTTCTGTTGTTGACAACAGGAAGTTCTAGCTCATATAATGTGTATCCTCTGATGCTACAATATAACTATATTTCCATATAAACTCTATTTTGAGTAATTATAATGCCTTGTGAGCAAGACTTTTCTATTTTGATGGTTATTTCACAATCTACATTTATGAGTGGAACATCATGAAGGACAGAAAGGACAAAAAGAGGAAGAGAAGGAGGAGGAGACAGGAAGTGACAGGGAAAGAGAGAGGAGGAGGGAGAGGTAGAGAGGAGAGAATAGAAGGCAACTTTATAAATTGCTTTAATAATGAGTTTTAAATTACTCTTCATATTTAAAATATGAAAAAATGTTATTTTTCAGGTATAAAGCAAATTGTAAGTGATAGATAAATGCTTTCTGCTAAATATAGTTACACACCATAGTTGGTGTAAGTGCTTAACAGTACTTATTTTGTCAGTGACTACTTTGTGGTTTTAGAAAAAGCTACTTAACTTCTTTGAACTCCAGTTTTGCTTTTCTGCTGAAATCTGGGATTTAATAAATATAATTTCTCAAGGAGTTGTCTGAAATAGACAAGAAAGCACATGCTCCTGGTGTATTTGTTCACTGTATATCACTATCACTCTGCATAGAGATCTTAACTGGTCCTGGATTTATCAATTCTCTACCTCTTTCTATGAAGCCTTTTTGTTTGTTCCTTTGAGATTCTGGGGATAAAACCTAGGGTCTTCTGTAGGCCAGGTAAGCTGTCCAATATTGAACTATATCTACAGCCTCTGCCTTTAAAGAAAATAAGGAATTCTATCTCTAATTTTGAGAGTATGCCTATGTTTTTCCATAGGGATTACTATAAACCAAACCTGGGTTCTCCCTTCTTGATAGGCCCTGTGAATCAAGTACACTATCTGGCCTCTAGTGTATCTACTGCGCTTAAGCTGAGTTTACCTGAATAAACGCTTCTAGCCAAATGTGAGTTTGAAAGTGAAATTCAAGCATGCTGTATTGACATTGAGGCTGTGAAGCAAAATTATTTTTAGGAGATGCTGTAGAGGTTAATATCATTATTTTGATTATGAATCACATACAGAACACTTTATTTTTGTAAAGGGTTTTGTCATAGTTTCATAATTTTAAATCAAAAGTGCCTCAGTGTGGGATATGTCAGCCATTACAGATGGGCAAAGGAAGCCAAACAAAGTCAGACAACTGTAGTGCAAGTTTGTCATGAAACAGAGGGTGGGGGCAAAGACTTGCTAGGACTCTCATTAAAGACTGTCTCAAACACGGACGCGAAAACCTATGCAAACGTATTATTGTTAGCTTTGCTGTGGAAAGGAAGATTAAAGAATTCAACCCTAAAAAGATGCTAAAGAAGCACCAAAGAATTCCTAGTTTACATAAGCTTGTGTTACCCTGTATAAGAGATTTACATACTAATATTAAAGTCTCTAATAAGTAAAAAAAAAAAAAAAGAAGAAGAAATTCAACCCATTTTGATATAGACACTTAGCAATGTACTTTACAGCTGTCTGTGATTTTTAAAAGTTAGGAAACACATGACACTGATTTAAATACTCTTTTAAATGTTGTAAATATTTGGATTCAGGGAATCCTCTTCTTCTGTTAACTGATTACTATAAACTTGAACTCACTTTGTCATAGCAGCTTCACTTCATTTTTACCCGTTGCAACTGTTAGCTGATGTTTTGAAGGTCAGATCTCTATGATGAATTATAAAATTTCATGTAACTGTTTTGTCCTATAGACCCTCAGTTGCCTAAGTCATAATCATCGCTTTAATCACTTGAAGCTGCTACCACTAAGCCAGCAGAGTTTGGATGTTGTTGCAAACAGCTGTGACTCTCAGCTCTGGAGAGTGGGAAGTCTGAAGTTAGTGTGCTAGCATGTTTGGATTCTGGTGTGAGTGTGTGTGTGTGTGTGTGTGTGTGTGTGTGTGTGTGTGTGTGTGTGTGTATGTGTGTGTGTGTGTGTGTGAGAGAGAGAGAGAGAGAGAGAGAGAGAGAGAGAGAGAGAGAGAGAGAGAGAGAGAGAGAGAAAGGCCGAGAGATATAGGAAGAGAGGGAGGGGAGGGAGGGAGGGAGAACCACTCTCATAAAGACACCTCCACTACATGACTCACCTCACACAATATCTATTATAATTAATATTGTCAACTTGAGGCTATCTGCAATCACATAGGATACAAATTGATGAGCATATTTGTGAGGAAATTTCTAGATTGGGCCAAAGGAGGTAGAAAGACTCGTATGAAATGTGATCAGTATCGTTCCAGTGGCTACGATTCAAGGCTGAATAAAAAGTAGAAAACGAGTTGAGCAGTTCCACCAATCTCCCTTTGCTTCCTGACTCTAGACACAATGTGGCCAGCTGTGCCATGCTCTTCTAGCCATGCCGCCCCTGCCATTCCTTTGTAGACATCAAAGTTGATGTGTCCCTGCCATTCCTTTGTAAACATCACAGTTTGATGTATTCTCAAACCGTCAGTCAAAATAAACTCCTCCCTCCTTAAGGTGTTTGTGTCACAGCAATGAGAAAATTAACTAATACAATCCCTGTTTCCACTTATGACCACATAGTATAAGATTCAAAACACAGATTTCGGCAAGGAGATCACTCATAACCCTCCACGAATAAGAGGGCCTTGTAAAACTTAAGGGGTGGTATTTATTTATTTATTTATTTATTTATTTATTTATTTATTAGATCTGATGCAAACTTCCAGGAATTCAAATTGAGGTAATTAAGAGAAAACTCTCAAATCAATGAAATATTCTCTTCAAGGATTTAGAAAACATTAGTCATCAGGAAATCTTTTTCTTTCATTTTATAAGTGTCTATGTGTGCATGTTGGTATGTGTGCAAGCCCACGTGTGCCTGGGGAATATGTGTGAATGTCAGAGGTCAGCTTCTGAGAATTGGTTGTTTCTTTCCATCATGTGGTCCCTAGGGATCTATTTAAGGACATCAGAGTTGGCAGAAGCACCTTTACCTTCTAGTCACCTGACCCAGCCCATCAGGAAATATTATTTGGAAAGAAAATAAGGATAATTTTCTAAGAAAGCTATTTAAGTAAATTTGTGTATTTTTGTCCACAAAATGATATCACATGGTTTGAAGTGAGATGTGAGACAATAAGGTTCCTTGAAAGTGTTTATTACACAGTAGATAAGGGAAAACTACAGCTGAGGTATACACACTGTATGGAAAGACTAGCAACTGAAAAATAGAGGGTAAACTTCAGAATGAGTTAGCTTGGATCCACATTTTATAGAAGGCTCAATGCTTTCTTATTTCTTTACTATTTTTTTCTCTTTACAAGGTAATCCTAGATAACCTTGGTTCAAATTTCCCCAATTTAAAGCCTATTAAAAGCAATGGAAATGAAGTGCTGGGGCAATGGTTCAGTGGGTAAAACTTCTTGCCATACAGGAGAGAGGAAAAAAAAAATAAAACGCAGTTTAAAATCTCCCAAATCCATGTGAAGAACTGGTCTAAGTAATGCTAGACCTGTAAACTCATCATTTCCACAGTGAGATGGAATTAGGAGAATCTCCAGAAACTCACAGGCCAAATTCACACTAACTAAGCATATGAAAAAAATAATAAACTCTGTCTCTAACAATATGGAAGACTAAGAAGAGTATTCTGCTTTTCCTCTGACCTCTACATACATGCTGTGGCATGCCTGACTCTATATTTATACCCATGCATGTACAAATAAACATTGCACACACACATTTATACACAGAAAACGAAAACAATTTTCTCCATTAGTTTGAACATGGAGTCTTATGCTTGATTTTTGTTTCAATGGCTAATTTTTGAACTGAACTGAGTCACATTACTCCCAATATGGGCCAATATACTGGCCAATTGGATTTGATGTAGACCCAAGACAAAAGGTCAGAGCTCAGAGAGTTGATTAGCTATATAAAAATAGAAACAAGTAGAGGAAAGGGACTTTCCAAGGAACATTCAAGGAAGCCTGAAAAGCAGTGCTAGGAAGGAGATGTCTATCAGAGTGAACAATCTCTTCCACAGTCAATTCATGACATCACTCATGTTATACAACAACTCAAAAATAAATTCTATAATGATTCTACATTGTTCACTGCTTTCTTTATTTCAGTAAACCATGAATACTCACAAAAAGTTTGATACTAAAGCATAACTCCTAGAGTAAAACTTTGATTCATTGCTCAAAGAAAATGCCTCCAACAAGCTGCTTCTGAAGGGGGAAAAGCCTCTGAAATATTTCAACAAAAGAAATCTGTTCTAGAGAAGAGCTGACTCCAGCATCTAGCTGTTTCTTTAAATAAATGTTTTCTTTTATCTTTGGATTTTTATTACTCCTGAATTGCTTCTCAGTGGTATATATTATACAGTATCTGAGAGACAATTTCGATTTCATCTAAACTTAATTCAAGGCACCAAATTTAATCATCCCAGTGATTCAGTAATTTCCCAAGAAGACCTTCAGACCTCAAATTAAAAGGAGTCAACTTAAGTGCCTAATTGTTTTTACAGATTTTTTCTTCATTGATTTTAATTAAGGTCTTCCTTGTCTAGTGAGCATGGAGGACTTTCATTACCTAGTTAAGAAACTTTATTGGAAGTCATGTTGGCCAATGAGTCACACATAGGGAGGTACCATATCATACTGGAAAGTAAGACTTCATCTTCCTTGTCAGTAACATTTAAAACTTCATATTGAATTCTGACAAATGCCCCTTGACCACCTAAGGGGAGACAATGAGTCTAAAGAAAGTGAGAGGCCAAAATTGTGGGTGCAACCTTGGAGAGGGAGCTTCATTCTGAGCAGCTGCACTCCAAATGGCCCCATGAGCGCTGCTGTCACATTGCCTCAAATGAAGTGGCCATGGGATCCTTTTCTGAGCATAGAAGAGGTTCTACAAGTTTTATCATCAGCTCCTCGAAGTTCAACAGAAACATAAAGTCTAAGCCACCTCCTCTACTAAGAGTTGTATAGCAACTGAAAATGTATTCAATTTCCTTGTCTGTTTCAAAGCTACTGAACACAGTGGGTTTGTGTCTTGTTGAATATAAAACCAGTGTAACCATGAGATAAAAGGGTGAGGGGAGGCTTCTGACAGGCAGCAAGCCAGGACAACACCAGGAGTTATTTCCAAAGCAACGCCTTCCTTGAAAAAATGATTTTTTTTTTAAGTTCAAGCTCATATGTATCCAGGAGCACATTGGAGGTGGGCACATTCCTGAGCATGTTTAAGTTGAGGTCATACTGCAGGAAGAATATATGACAGCCACAGTTCTGGGTACGCTCAGATCAAGGAACATATGTTAAAAACTGAAAGTGATGTGTAGAGGTGCCTCTAGACATGCACACATTCTATTTTCCAAAACTTCTCAGCTGAAGTAAAACAAAGCACACGCTTAAAGTTACATTAATACAATATTTTTCACCTTTTGCTTAGTAGATATGAAAAAAAGAGGATTCTTGTTAAATAACAGAGTTTGACATTCCTGTTCAGACACTTAGTAGTTTATGACACTATAGAATCACACATCTTTTCCACATCTGAATGTTTAAATCTCTAAAATGGGGAAAATATTAACTCCTTCAAATTAGTTTATAAAATAGTTTCTCTCCCATTTTATACCCCCCCCCACATTCCTAAATACATAAATATAATCCTCACAGTCTACATAATTTTACTTTTGATTATATAGGGCTGATCATTTGGATTTGATAACCAATTGGTGTATTCTTCTTGTAAGAGCAAGAGGAATAGGGAATTTGCTGTGTGATTATGTCTCCTAAGAATATCAGAAGCAACCCGGAAGGTGGTGACACACGCCTTTAATCCCAGCACTTGGGAGGCACAGGCAGATGGGTCTCCTTAGTTTGAGCCCAGTCTGGTCTACAGAGTAAGTTCTGTAGAGAGTCAGGATGACACAGAGAAACCTTGTCTTGAAAAAAAGTTGTCAGAAGCAATACTCAGGAAGTCTTACTAACATGACTACCCAAATATGAGCTGAAAGAGTGATAACAATAGACACACGTGGATGGGAAAGTCATAAGGCCTCAGCCGTGCACAAAGAACTATGGCAACTAAGGCATACTCTGAGATGGAAAAACAACCTTCCTCATGGAAGAGCACACCCATTGGTTATCCAATACCAAATGGTCAGTCCTGGAAAAGTAACTTTCTACTCTCTCAGTAGGTCAGATTGACATCAAAAATGTAATTTCTGCCTCAGCTGCTGAGGACTGGGAGTCTAAATATGACTATATTTAGGTTGTCAGTGTATTTTTGAGAATAAAGTAGGTGTAACTAATGTTTACAAGCATGTAAATGTTGTGTAATATGTGTGGTGAAACAACTTTATAAGATATGTGGAAGGATGTCAGGTGTGCTATCCAGAGTTCACCCCCCCGCAAAAAAAATGGAACCATTGTGGGACTTAACAGATTATATACATGCTTGATCTCTCTCTCCCCCACCCTTTCCCTCTGTGTGTGTGTGTGTGTGTGTGTGTGTAAATAAGACTACAGAAACATATGCAGTATGAATAATATATGTACACATATTGAGGATATCTATCTATATGCTTGTTGAGACTTTCTAAAAGTAAATGGCTCCTAGGATCATGAAGAATGAGAGTGTGAGCTGCCATCTTCAGGGAAGGAGAGTAGGACAGACTGTGGGCAATGGTTTAATCTGTTCTGATTGTGAGGCCACAGAGCCAGGTGAGCGGACAGTACAAGTAACAGTCAAATGGTGAGAATTGGGAAAATGATCTATTCCAATTAAAGCTCTGAAACAGAAAAAAAAAAGTGTGTGTGCGCGTGTGTGTGTGTGTGTGTGTGTGTGTGTGTGCATATGTGTGCTGTGTGTGTGCATGTGTGCATGTGTGTGTTGTGTGTGTGCATGCGTGTGTGTGTGTGTGCGCGCGCGTGTGTGTGTGTGTGTGTGTACATGCATGCACGCGTGTGTCATGTCACTCCTGTTTTTTTCATTTTGTACAGGAACCCCTCAAATAAGATCACTGTGATACTCAGCATTACTTGAACCCACTGACGCATGACCATTTTACTTAGAAAAAACTCTTAGACACCAGATTAAAAAAAAATAGCTGAAAGATGTAATCTCAGTACCTAGAAACTTGAGATGCGTATCTCAGTCTTACCTGGTTAGTCATCAGGAAGAGCCACTCACCTCTAAATATAAAAGGATCCACACTTTGTAACTAAGACAAATAACGATAGTGAAATACTTATAAAAGAATCAATATAAATACAAAAATACACAGGCTATGAAATACTTTTAATAATGATACAGGCTGGCCCCGAGATTTCCTGGGGATCAGCTTCATTCACTTTGTTTTCTCACAGCCACATGGAAAAGCTTTACAGAGGAAGCAAATATGTGACCTGGTCCCTAAAGGAAGGATAGAGTTGTACTAGTGGGTGAGCAGAAGGGAAGTAGAAAATCCCAGTGGGCAGGTGAAGCAATAATGTAAAATAGAGGCAGGACCTCCAGTACTATCACTGAAATGAAGAACAGGAAATGGCTACATGAGGAGCAAGTGAGAAGACACTGGAGGGGAAGACACAGGGCAGGGAAGGACCAAGGTCTTACACTTAACCGTTTATCAAGCCTTTATTGGAAGTGGTGTAATAAAGATAAGTCACAATTTCCCTTCATTTTAATTTATGTGCTTATTATTTAATTTTTTAAGTCATGGGAATTGGTCTTAGAGCCTTGCTCATGCTAGGCAAGTGATCTGTTACTGAGCTACATCCCCAGATCTCCCTTGACTAATGTTAGGAAATGTCGTATGCACAGCTCTTATTCCCCAAGGGGATTATTTTGTATGTTATCATTTTAAAGACGGTATCACTTGTTTGAGTTAATAACATACAACAAATGTAGCCCTGGAAAGCTACTTATCAATGACTGAACATTGAGTTTACCTATCATCATGATAGGTATCGCTGTTATTTTTTTCAGATTATTATCTTCTCACCATGCCTCTTATACTAACAGTACAAAATAAATACAGATACGCGACCCCCACTGAGGCCTCTAGAGGTGGGGAACAGCTTCAGGTGGCCGCCACAGATGGCTGCCTGTGTAACGTTTCATATTTCCAGCAAAAACTCATTCAGACACATCAGACACATTCCAAAGCTAGAAATTATTATATACACTTTCCAGAAGTCCTGATTTCTCTCCCCACACAATCTGCCCATTGAACCTCTAGCATCCTGATTGTCCCATTTCTAAACATGTGAACTTTGGTCTAACCTGAGAATCTACCTGATGTTCAAAGAACTGCTGCGTTAGTATATGCTAAAAATTCAAATTGGATTAAAATTTCATGGTATCAGTCAAAACATATACATGTAAAGTATTGTTTGGATTAGATGGGAAAAGGACCCTTGGTGATTTATTACAGGACATAGAGATAAACATTTAGGAGCCTCAATTTGTGAAAGTGTCAGATTCTTTCCCTCCACTTGTGGAGCAAGCTTTGTCATCTCAGCCTCTAGAGGAACTGGGATGAGTAAAGCAGACTAAAGCATGCGGTGGAAGTGGCCTTTTTTGTAAATTTCTTTGTTCTGGGCAGTGTTATAAATTAAATCTTAAATTATGCTGGTTTGTCAGGTGGCTAAATTTACCTGTTCTCACCACACAGAATAGGGACCACGTCATTTTGGGTTTAAATGTTCATCCCCCGAGACAACATTCACACAGGCATAAATACGTACAGCTGTAGACACGGAGATGTCAGGTGATGTCAGAAATGTTCAGAACGCAGCTCTCAGGCCTCATAGTGAAGAAGTCAGAGATTAGAAGCAGCAAAAGGTGCAGACAAAACTGTGGCCATTACCCTCTTATCCCACCTTCTCGTCTTCAAGGCTTTGGTTTTCATCAGCCTTCAAAGCGGAATCTCACTCAGTGTGTGTAATTTATGCTTGCAATACAGACACCTTTCCTAATAAGTTTGTTGTTTTAAAGGTAGAGGGAGAAGAGAGACTGAACAATTTTCTCGTAATCTGAACACAAGTCACTGATGTCACATGTGAAGCTTCCTGGCTTCTCTGAAGGCCATGTGTGCACCAAACACTGTAAAATTCTGATGAAATAGATTGAAAAAGAGACACATGAAAAGGCAGCCTTGTTAATATCACTAGTATATATACATTAGCTGAATTGTTCTACATATTAAATGAAATTTTGATTAAAATATCACTGACTCATGTTTACAGAGATGGAAAAACAAATCTAAACTTCATGTAGAATCACAAAAGGTCTTAATAAGAGATATTGAAAAAACAAATCTAGGGAACTTGATTTATTTTATTTCAAAATCTGCAAAACTATAGCAATAAATATATCATGTTCTTGTGTACATATGTACATGAAAACATTCATGCATATACATGAACATTTGCACATACATAAAACATATATGCATACATATTTGCACCAAAACACACATGTACATGGACACATGCACACATACACATATAGATACATAAACACACACATACATATTGGCTTAAATACAATTACACATGTGCATGTACACACATACATGTGTGTACAAAGATACATATATGAACATATAAAAATTCATCAGAAAATAGACATTCAAAACAAGCACAACAATGCATACATATATATACACATTTACACATAGATATATACATGCATAAGCACATACATATACAAACACAATTGTATGTACAAAAATATCATAAAATATGGAGTATCAGAGACACACATACATACTTACACATATAAACACATGCACATATAAACATGAACATAAACACATATACACTTTCAAGAACACACATGAATACAAAGGCATACACAGGCACATATGCATACATAAAGAAACATACATATGCATGCAGGTACAAAAACATGCCTTCCACAAATACAGAGACAGGTATGCATACACACATAGATACACATACAAATACTCACCTAGGCACACACATACTCATACAGAAACTCATACAGCTTCATATGTACATACATGAAACATTTATGAACTAATGTACAAACATACACAACAATATACATATATGTACACACACATTCATACGTGGGAACACTTACTCAGACATGCAGAAACACATACGTATATGCACTCACAGACACAGGCACCCACAATCATACCATGCATACACATAAACTGACATTAGTATATATAAACATGCTCACATATGTGCATACAGATTAATGCACCATAGAAACACTCATATCAACCCACACAAACACAGTCACACAGACACAACTGAGCAGTCAAGCACAAACTCACATATAGTATCACAATCATATTTGCATACCACACAGTAAAAAAATAGATATGCATATATATATACATGTATATACACATAAATACATATTCATGTCTCCTCCATAGACACTTGGAAACAAACTCACAAAGAAATACAAGTTTATATATATATGTATATACACACAGATGTAGAGATTTGCACATAAAAAATAATATAGCCACACATGCTTACTCAATTTCATATTCATATATATACACGTATGTACATGGTCACATACATTCAAACATATATATATATATATAGTGTCACAGACTAGTACATATGCATGTAGACATACATTCTATTCTTATGTAATACCAAGGCATGCACACATTCACATTCAAACATACAGCCCATTTGGCAGAATAGAGTATGTCTCCGAGAGAATCTTCTAATAAATGGCCAACTGATCTCGGTAAAAGCTATTAAAAAGCAGATCAGTGAAAGGATGGTATCTTCAATACATCTTGAGAAAACCATCAACATGCATAAGAATGAATTTTCACCCCAATTTCACACCATATACAAAAGCCATTACAAAACACATTAAACAACCCTATGCTAAGATGTAAAACTATAAACTTACTGTGAAGAATTACAGGACAAAAGCTGTTTGATATTAGTTCTGACACAGTATTTGGGGAATGAACTCGAAACACAGGCAGGCGAATGGAAAAGAGACAAGCATGATAGTTTCTAACTAAATTGCTTGTGCACACCAACAGAAACAGTCAGAAGAGTAAACAGTATGTAGAAGGGAAGAAAATATTTGAAAGATCTGATAGGGGTTTGGGACCCCAAAACATGTCAGGAGCTCACCTCAGTTTCAAGAAAACAAGTAATCCGGATGAGAAAAAGGAAACAACTTGAACAGATATTTCTTTAAACAACACCCAGATATTCAACATCATTAATCAGCTGGGTAATGCAAATTAAAACCACAATGAGCTATTTGCTAGGATGATTATTATCCAAAAACAAAAGCTAGCAATTGTTGGCAAGAAGGCAGGGTATAGGGAGATTTGTACATTGTGGGTGGGGAGGTAAATTGGAAGCTGTTTTAGAAAGCGTTGAAGTTAAAGCTAGTATATGATTAAGCAATTTCACTGCTGGGTGTATATTCAAAGGAAAATAAGCCAGAATGCTAAAATGATGTCTGTGTGCTCATGTTCATTACAGAGTCACATTAATCTACAGATGGAGTCAATCCGAGCTACCAGCAGATGGACAGATGAGGGAAATATATAAAACGATGGAACGCTTCTCAGTCTAATTATTTAATTAATTAATTTTTAGTTTCCGTGTGTTTTGCCTGCTCTATGTCTGTGTACTATGTGAGGACAGTGCTTACAGAGGCCAGACAGAGAGGGCTCAGGTTTTCTCTCTGGAATTGGAGTTATGGGTGCCTCTTAGGCCCCAGGTTCTGGGTACAGAATCCAAGTTCTCTGCAAGGACAGCAGGCGCTTTTAACCCCTGAGGCCTTTCTCTAGCCCCACTTTTCAATCTTAATAAAGCAATTTATAACAATGCGGATGGCCCTCGAGGGTTTTTGTGTTGAGTGAAATAAGCCAGCCATGTAGCACACGCCGCTAGAGCCTACAAGACCTAGTCAACAAGGTGACGAATCATAGAGCAGTAAATACATGAATATTGATGAGGGAATAGAGCCTTGCTGTTCGTAATCCTCTTAAACAAAGGTGCCATTAGTGTGGCAATGGCTGTGTTGATTAACATGATTTACGTATTCCACAGGCATGCCCAAACATCACTCTGTACTCATTCAATCTGTATAATTTGGGGTAAGTAACACATGCACATGGGCACAAGTGCACACATGCGTGCACACAATTTTTCTGGCTTCTCACATCTTTTTTTTTTATTTTTGCTGATGAATTTCACATGAAAATTTCGTGTTTTGCTGTGCAGTTGAGAAAAGAAGGGACTCAATGTGGTATATTTACACATTTATTGCAGGAGGTGATAATTTCTTAAGCAGGTGAGTATGGTACAAAAACTTGCAGTGAATTTTGCTTCTAGTTTGCTTGTTTGTTTGTGCCTAAGTGCACACATGGAGGTCACCAACATCATGAATTGGCTTTTTCCTTTACCATGTGAATCCCAGGACTCAAACTCATGTGAGACTTAGTAGCAAACACCTTATTGTCCCACTCAGTAATTTTTTTTTTTTTGTTTTTTTGTTGGTCGAGACAAGGTTTCTCTGTGTAGTTTTGGTCCCTGTTCTGGATCTCGCTCTGTAGACCAGGCTGACCATGAACTCACAGAGATCCTCCTGGCTCTGCCTCCTGAGTGCTGGGATTAAAGGTGTGCGCCACCACTGCCCGGCCCGCCCAGTGCTTTATGTTTCATTTTTCCTCATTACTGTTTAGAAAAAGAAAAAAAAAACCCTAAGTATATGACAGATTTGCCATAACTAAATGATCATTTTAGTTAACTTAGAGTCTATGTTTTCCATTTTCTCCAACTTGTCCAGTTTTATCGAGTGCTATTTCTATTTTACTCTTCAATTATAGAAAAGGAGAACAACACCGCCTTTCTCCAAATATAATGAGAGAGGTAAATATTTTAAGTTTTTCTTGAAGTCTCAGTCACTGATTCAGTCATTTGGGCTGGCTGCCTCGCTGTTTTCACAAAAGCAGTCAGAAAGGGGAGACCAGTAGATGGCTCTCTAATTCCTGAATTATAAAGGAGAACGGCACTAATCCATTTGAGCACTGGTGAACAGATTTGGTTTGATTGCACCGATGACAAGAATAAACTTCGTGCAGACTTGCTGAAATGGGACACTTTGTGCTGTTTTGTCATGTAGCTTAAAATGGGAAAGCTATTCTTGACCCTCCTTGTCCTTGACAAGTTGGGAAGATTGTTAAAGAAATCAGCACCAGCAAGGAGGACAATTTGTTCAGCTGTGAATAGAACAATGACTTCATCCGTACACAGCAGCATCTTCCTCGGAATCAAAGACACTAAGAGAACCAGAACTAATGGGTAATAGATGGATCCCAACTGTCATCCTCAGGTAACAGCAAGGCACCTTTTGTTGTATGGCACCATACTTTACTGCAAAATGTAGGATCTTCTTGTGTGTATAAAGATGAGCACAGAGTGCGAGAAGTGTAGAAAGATGAGATACAGAAAAAGAATAATATTCCAATGTGTTCTTTATGAGAAAGCATTATGCTTTTATGTACTTTGAGAAGACGATTTTGAAAAGGAAGAGAATGTTCTTAAAATATTGATGAAACCCTATTCTAGTATTGGAAAGACAGTAAAAATAAAGCACTTATTTTGTCAGCATATTCATAAATGTGTCTGTATGAACATGATTGTGTACAGTACATCACTCCACGACTTGAAGATAATTTCTCCTTGTTCAGAAAGTGTTACCTCATGCTATCTTATGTTGTATATTCAGCTGCTGTTTTTCAGAAGCCAAGTTTTAAAATGTCCTCAAAATAAACCTGGCAGAAGATAAATATGTGTCCTGTCAGAACTTACTCTGGTGTTTTGAGACATGGTTCATTTCAGTATCACTTCTCATAAACAAGACAGAGACAATCCCACATCCCACCCTTAGAAGAATCTGCAGCTGCAAGGAGGAGATTTTCAGAGGGTAGCTTCTGGTGGGAGGAACATGGACTCCACATAGCCTTAACTTTCATGGTAACTTTAGGCTGTGCTGAAGAAGTCTGAGGATATATGACTCGTATAAACGTTGCATTATACATTTTTGAGGTTTGGAATCTCACAAGCAGCTAACAGTTCATACAGACACTCCCAGTGGCTAGGATACAAGGTGCTCTTTCACAGTTCACCAGGCTCAGAAACTTTGGGTATGAAACGACTGATCACAGAAAATCATTTTCAAATATATCCATGAAATGTGAGGTCCTGGAATGTGCCTGATCTCTGGGAGAACTGAACTTGATTTTAAGCAGGAGCAGAGGAAAAAGGGATTGGAGATACTCCCTCTCCAGCTGACTTCATATAGCTTGGGATCCTTCAGCTATAATTCCTAACGAGGGCTGCATTAGGCTCCCTTCAGGACTGAAATTACAAGCTCATAAAGAAGCCACTGTGTGCATCCATTTGTCAAATTTGAAATCCATAAAGTATGAAAATGAATGGTACTTATTTTAAATGAAATATTCCATAAAAAAACAAGAAATACTGATATAATAGCAGCTGTCACAAAGGCTGAGGCTCTTTGGAACGAAGGATCTCTATATCCATTCTTATGTGCCACATTTTATTACTGACATCTTCATCAAACAGATGGATTGATAAGCTTTTATTCTTTTGTCTTCTGATTATTTCAATAGCTGGGAAGATGATAAAAAAATGACTATGATTTCATAACATCTGAAGTCCCATTATTCAAGTCAACTTTCATCATCTTTAAACTCTTATATGTGTTGGGATAGATGGGAGGTACTTCAACCAAAACTATAATGACGTTTCCTCTCTTTGATCTGGAATATTTGTAGGAAAGGAGTTAAGATGGGATGAGAGGAATAAATGACTGAGAAATAACAGTAACATCATTCCCCCTTCTGTTTATTAAAGAGCATGTTACACAATGCAAAAATGGAAAGGACTTCTGGTAGAGTCCACATTAAAAAAATCATTCCTCTTATAGGAAAAAAAATCTAGTGATTTTCAGTTGACATCATTTGTAGAAATAATATTAAGTATGTACTGAGGCTAATGGCAAAAGAGAAAGAACAGGAGAGGTGGGCATAAAATAGTTCATATTTTAGAGAGGGAGTTCCCCAAGATGAGAACTGTGAACTTCCATGGGGATAGTTAGTTTAAGCCTCCCAAAACTTCTGCCTCCCCAAATTTTAAAGGGGAAAGGGGGAGATAGAATCTGAAGATCTGTGAAACACTGACATTAAGGGTGAAGACTTTCCCCTCCATTCTCAGTGAGAAGCAAGTACTGGATACCTACACCTAGTGTAAGTGGCACTGAGAGAATTGCTTTCAAAGAAAGTTTTCTTTTGCAAGAAAAAGTTCTATGTCCTTTTCATTTTGAATATAAGCTAAAAAATAATCTCGGTCTTTCTGAACTACAGAGCAAAGAGCTGGGCCAGTGATGAAGCACATAGTACTTTTGCCCTTGACTTGACAGAGGTACCTGGGGATCCTCTTGAGTCCAATGTGCAGATGAGCAGGTAGTTGTGGGATTAATGTGTCTTCTCCAACATACAGATGTGACCAAAGTAATATATTAACAGGTGACTCTTCAGAGAGGTAAGGAGACCATGAAGAATACCCCTACAGTGTTAAGATGAACATCTACTGAAGTTTGGCTTGCTTTTCTGCCTTCTGGCATTTGAGGAGAAGGCAGAAGCCACTAATCAAGCCAAGAAGCACTGCTGCCATCTTGGGCTTCCAAGTCCATGAGATACATATTTCTAGTTTTTCCATATTTCCTAGCCTGATGTACTCCTTTGTAGAAGTGTAGAGACTAAGTCACAGAAAGGCTCTCATCTATTTCTTGGATGCTAGTCATTGGCAGGTTGATTCTGTGGTGAAGGAAACACATTGTTCAAAGGCTGAGGCTGATGACACAAAAGCAGATATAGAGATCTGGTTGGATTGGGGAAGCTCTTTTATGAACAATCACAATGAATAAGACTTTGTAAACTCATAAGTTAGCATACAAGACAATACCAACATTTGGCACCAATGGTGATCCTCCAGGTATGAACACGGAGCTATACCAAACTAGATATTCAATAGCTCAACAGAGTAGATAAGCTATGAGACTCATGTAAGAAATTTATAACAAGTTTTTTAAGCATGGAAAAGAGATCCTTATAGCCTATTAGAGACTATAGTTGAGGGAAAAAATTGTTTCACACCTATTCCCTTGTGTTCAAAGTGTATAATATGCTACTGCATTAAGAGCTAACCATGGCTGGGATCCTTGCATTGTCTGAAAGATGGGAACATTAACTCTATTTGTTTTGAGTCTCAGGGTCCTGTTCTCTGTTCCAAATCTGAGTTTTTTTTACATAAGTATAGCTATGTATAGTGATACAATGGTAGGCTTACATGATACAAGTACACTGACTTTAAAGCCATTTTACTTAAATATTACTTTTGCTTCTAGGCAACTCAAATACCAAGAACAGATTTTTGCCAAAGCACTGCCTGAGCTGGAGTGATGTCACTTGCTTGTCTGATTCCTGTTAAAACATTTAAAGAATTCATAGCTGAGCACTTTGCAGCATCATCCTCAGTTTTATTTGAGTGTGAAACATTTCTATCTGTCTCTGTGGAAAACCGGTTTGTGAAGAGTCAAGACTCTAGGCATGAGGTGGAAGGTGGAAGGGAAGAGAACTTGATCATGCCAATTCATATTAAATCCCTAGGAAATGAATTAGCAACACACACACACACACACACACACACACACACACACACACACACACACACACCATGGTTGCATTTACTTTGAAATGTCACTAAACACTGTTTTCAAGAGTGATTATTTGTTTCATATTCATGTTAAAATAATGATATGTCTTATATCAATGTCAACTGAGGAGAGGATATTAGGGTGGGGCAGAATAGCAAGTCAAGAATTAGTAGGTAATAAGTGCATTAATATTGTCTGATTGTCCCCTCCAATAACCAGAAAGGTGGCATAAAATGACCACACAGTTTATGTGCAAACACCCAGCCTTTATGATTCTGACACATTTTACACACAGCTTGCTGCCTCCCACAAAGAAAACATGCCAGCCTTTGCAAGTGAATACATTTGATTAAGCATGATTATCTAAATGACTTATTTTCTTTAAATAAGAGACATGTAATTCTCTCAGATTGAAGCATGGCAGATTTTTACTTGTTCCCTCTTCAAAAATAAAGAAAACAATAAAACCCCAAAGATGTTATTCATGTACTTCAAATATATTTTTGTTTATGGTATGCACATGTGCTATGAATTATTTAAAACCCTAGCTTAAAAATATAGCCCTTTAGATATAATTTTTGACAGCAATATTGGGTGAGAAACTATTCATTTCCCATTGTAAGTCTTACAGAACTTCTTGTAGAGAACATGCCTATCTGTGTAAATAAAACAAGATGCCATTCTGGGGTACTGACTTCTCTTTATGGCTGAGGAAATTAATTCCAGATTTGGGAGTATTGGAGAAGAGGGAGAAAGCCAAACTTATTTGTCAGTAAGATACATAATCTATAAGATAGATTAAACTCCAATGACACTGCTGAGATCAAGTAATTTGGTTATATTTTTTGCCTATTTTTATTTTATGTATATGCTATTTTGCCTGAATATATGTCAGTATACTTCATGCGTGGCTAGTGCCTTCTGAGGCTGGAAGAGGATACAGGATGTTCTGGAACTGGAGTTGGCTGCTGGGAATGAAACTTGGGTCTTCTGCAAGAGCAGCAAGAGCTTTTAACCACTGACCAAACTCTCTAGTCCAATAGGTTAATTTGATAGCAAAATTTATGTATTTTTCACTATGTAGAAATCTCAAAATCAGCTTAGGGTTTTACTCAAGTTGGAGCAAATTCTTCAAGGCCCATCTGACTTGTAAGATTACTCCTAAGACGTTCAGCTAGAATAATATGGAAAAAGTGATGCTTTACCCTGATCTCTGAAGCAATTTCTTCCAACTCTGCCTCTTTATTAAATGAGGCCAGGCACGAAACGGCATGAACCATGTACAGGAACGTCCTCTGTGCATCTTTCTTATAGTTTCTCAGAAAAATGGAAAGCTGAGACAATTCTAAGTCTTGTTTATGCAAGTTGTTTTCCATCTTCTGAGACTTTCAGTGATAAGTATTGTGGAATGATGAGTGGAACATAGATTTCTAACCTTGAAAACCATGTTTTAATTTCAAAGGAAGAAATGAACTATGCCTCATTGACAAAATCAGCTTGTTTGTCCGAACATGCTTAAATATGTACATTTCTGTGGCTCACATTTTTTTCATATTTGCTCATCTGAGCAACTAAGTCTGATTCTGGGAGATCACTAAAATTTTAAATATTGTCATATTTGATAATATGACTCAATAAATTAATTTTATTGTCAGTAAAATACTTTGCTAGAAAATATTTTACTTTTGTTGAGCAAGACAGTTATGAAGAAGTTGCCTTGGGGATTGGAGAGGTGCTCAATTGGGGAAGTGTTTATTAAACATATGAATGAAGACTGGATCTCCAGCGTCCATGTTAAAAAAAATAAAGTGGCCTCATGACTGGAGAGATGGCTCAGCCGTTAAAAGTGCGTATTACTGTTCTGGAAGAGGATCTGAGATCAGGTTCCAGAACTCACATGGTGGCTCACAGCTACCTGTATCTCCAGTTCCAGGGGACCCAACACCCTTGTTTAGCCTCTGTGGGCACAAGACATGTACATAGTGCACATACATTTATGCAGGCAGACATAGAAAAGAAGGTAACTCTAGAAAAAACTATATTTTCAGTGCTGGGACTAGGATGGGAGATTGGAGACACATATATCCCTGGAACCCTTTTCCAGCCTGCTTAATGGATGAGCTCCAGTATCAGTGAAAACAGAGAGGCCACGAATTTGAAGGACTGTAGGGAAGGGCACATGAGAGTGTTTGGAGGGAGAGATCTTGAAATCAAGTTATAATTTCAAAAATAACAAAAATCTAAAGTGGAGAGTGACTGAGAAAGAAGCTGGTTGTCAGCATCTACCTTACACACACACACACACACACACACACACACACACACACACACACACACACACATTTGTATACACACACATTCCACACACATACACTCATGCACACACTCACACACACATGCACACATGCACTATGCACACACATAGAGGCACACACACATACACACACACACACATTTGTATACACACACATTCCACACACATACACTCATGCACACACTCACACACACATGCACACATGCACTATGCACACACATAGAGGCACACACACACACACACACACACACACAGAAAATCAGGTGTGTGTGCACACAAGTTGGTGTTCTAATACACTTATTTCGACTGGTTAGCCAAGTACTTCTGACTTAGTTTCAATTTCTTGTTCTTTGAATGACAGCATGAAAAAAGCATAGCACAGCAGTGAACAGCGTGGTAAATTTCTGCTACTCTTTGACTGACCTAACTAATGGCCAGTTTTCTTGGCTAAATTTGACCAGAGCTGGTCAGTATTTTTAGAAGAGCAATTCCTCCGTTGTTGCAATTGTAAACTGGGATAATAACACTACATATTGAGAATTAAAGGAGACAAACAGGGTTTTACAAAGGAATATATAACTCATACTTGTGTAGAGTTCTGAGTAGTGCTTGACATCTAAAATGTGTTGCAAAAATGCATGACAAATCATGTAGCATATTTAATAAAGATTGACTAAAAGTGAAATCGCTTACCTCTTCATAGAACCACCCATTATCATCACACTTATGTACAAATGCCTTCAGAGTGTCTGTCTGATCAGAGAGTGCCCTCTACCACATAGAATTCCTCTTCACAATTTGTTTCACTACCCTGATTTTAATTAGCTTGCCCTTCATACATACAGCGATATGAGTGACATGAATCAAAATCTAATATTGATATTTCTACAAATAAGTTACTTTCCACCACGTCTTCCTTTTATTTATCTTTATAACATTTACATTTCTATTTTAAACTATTTACATGTTTTAATTTTTTTTTTACTTTTATGTATATGTGCATGTGTGTGCATGTGGTGATGTGCACATGTGAATAAAGGTGCCCATGGATGCCAGAGATATCCATGGAGCCAGAGTTACAGGTAGTTTTGAACTGCCCAATAAGGAACTAAAGTTGGGTCTCAATGCAGGAGCAATATCCACTCTTAAGCACTGTTTTGTTTTTATTTTTTTTTTTTTTTAGGTTTTGTGCATATATACGATGTGTTAAGATTACATTCACTCCTCGTTATCTTGTTATCACACTCAGCCTCTTTCTGAATCCCTCTTCTCCATGACCACTCCTGAAGTGACCACACCACTGAGAAGACACCTGCCACTACTGCAGGGAGCATTTACTGTCAATAGCTCCTCAGGCAAAGGAACCTCAAAGGCATCTCCTCTATCTATGTTGGAAAGTTGGAGGACCCAGTCTTGTGTAGGCACCCACAGCTGATGTTTTTTCATGGTCACAGTGAAATATCTTGATGTCAGAGTTTTGTGACACCCTTTACCATCCTCCAGTTCTTAAACCACTCCCCTTCTATGATGTTTTCTGGGCCTTGGGGGTCATTGGCATAGATGTCCCATTTAGGAAGCAGTACTCAGCAATCACTTATTCACAGGATGTTGGCCTGATGTGAATCCCTGTCCCAGGCTGAGAACAGTGCTAGTCTATGTGCATAAACATACATATTTAGAAGGAACTTTGACAACATGTCCATTTATGGAAACAACAGTTGTATTTCCTTCCTTGGTCCCAATATTCCCCAAGCCATAAGTTATTTTCGTTTTTCTAAGAACAAAACATTATTCTAAAACATTGATTGGGAGCAGTGATAATAGAGGAGAGAGACTTCAGAGATATTTATTATTGCTGTTGATACTATCATGAGTGTTTATTAAGACCCTCAACACGTTCACTAAATGACAATTCTCCTTGTCTGTATTTTGAGCATTTAACATTTTATAATTTTCACCTTTATTTCCCATTTTCTTACAAATAATTTTAAGGCTTAAAAATAAAATACCATTATTGATTCAAATGTGAAAGACTTTGGATGCAAATAAAGCCATTTCACTTAACAGCAAAAGGAAAGTTAGCTAAGCAGCCACTTATGAAATCCAGCATCATGATAACATTTCAAATTTTCATACTGGAATTTGGAAGATAATTGGAAATTCAGCACTAGAAACTTGGAAAAGTCAGGCTTTGAACACTCATCTGCCTTTCTGTGAAGTGGCAATATGAACATCCATCATGGGACTGGATAGATGGCTTAGCAGTTAAGAGATCTTGATGCTCTTGCAGAGGATTTGATTTTGGGTTGCAGGCCTGGCCACAACTGTCTATTAGTACAGTTCTAGGCATCTGATACCCTTTACTGCTCTACACAGGAACCTGAAAATATGCACACACACACACACACACACACACACACACACACACACACACACACACACACACACACACATTTTTAAAATTAAAATAAAAAATCCTGACACATAGAGGCAATAAGGTGAAAAGCTGCTTGGGGCACTTTAGGGGATAGGTTGGGGAATGACATAGAGACACAGGGAATTCTTAATGTAGATAGCTGATACAATAATCAAAACACCCAATTTTTATAAGTTTTGTGGGGACAAACATCATCTACTTTACTAGTCATATGAAGAACTCAGTAAAATAATAACTGATTGGAAGGCAAAGTAAACATCTGCTCCTGAAGCAACTGTGGAATACTTCAGCTGACTGAGAGTAGTCTATGGAGCAGACCTTACCAAAACAACCTTAGACCTTGATGATCGAGCTGTTCAGATTCACTATGGTGTGGTTCAGTTCTCATCTACATGATTAGCACTCAGAATTAACTCCATGTTATGCTAAAAATGAGAAAAGCCTAAAATGGGGAGGGGGAGCTATTCATTTCCAGCAAGAATCAGTGACAGCACATCTTATGAATTCCCTCAGTTTTTAATATTCTCGGTAACGAATAGAACGTGTTTTGGATTTAAGAATTTTCTATGCTTTGGATAGTACAAATGATTGGCATTAATAGTGTAATTTATTTTCCTCACCTTCTTTTAAAAACTTAAATTTCATGATGTAGGAGGCAGGACTGGCTTCCAGAAGCCTCTGACATTTGGCTTTCTTGGATTTGCATAGAGCTCAAATCAGTTGGGCAGACTCGGGCTTTAATAGATGCCTCCCATGGAGGAAAATCTGTTTGTTTTATGTAAATGTGATGCATTTGCTATTTTCTATCTCCTCCATTTTCAGAGCTGGACACAACTTGAGCATTATGTATATATTTCTAATTGAGAATTCCATTTTCATCCTCTAACAAGCTGTTATACCAGAAAGTGAGTCATGGCCAGGAGGTCTTGCCTAGCCGGCAGGGACATCATTTGGAAATCTGAAAGGCTTAGAGCTAAAGATTTAAAGCAGACGTTTATGAGCAAATTTCACTGCTTTTTTTTCACTTTGTTATAATTCCCCTAATTAATATTTAGAAATTGTAGAATGCCACCGAATGCTATCCAATATTGCTTAAAGTTTTTTTTTTTTCCCTTGGCTATTTCTTGGGAGATGATAATGTTGGAAATGTAATTGAAACATGTGATGTCTGTGGTATTTGGTTTCCTTTCACATTTTTTTGGGGGGTTGGTTCTTAGAATTAAATCCATATGACCATTTATTTAAATTTTTGCAAAGCAAATTAAGTGATCTCCAGTACTTTTTGTTGGTTCATTTACTTATTCTTTCCAAAAATTCTTGCTTTATTAAGAATATTAGAATGTATCATGCCCATAATTAGAATCCCCAATCAGTTTTCCCTTTAAACAAAACTTGGTTAAAATAAAATGCTTGAAACAGTAATAGGTGCAGAGTATGAACATTTAAGCTAAAGAAAGTCAACTGTGCTGTTACATGTATGAAGCCAATCTACAAACGGTGCTCACTAAAAGATTTCTTATGTCTGGCTCTCTGGAAAGACCAAACTACAGAGACAGAAAAATAAACAGCTGTTGCCAGAAGCTAGGCAAGAGGACAGACAAAGTATTCTTCCAGGGGATTGACTCTCAAGGCAATAGAACTATTACTAACGATAGTCAAGTGGTATGCATACACTAGCACACATATTTGTCAATGTGATAAGACTGAGGATAACTTGTAAAGAGTGGGTTCATTTTGGCATAGTCTTGAAAGCACCAATTTATGATTGGTCAGCCCTGCTGCTTTGAGCACATGGTGAGAAGACGCCATATCATGTTGGGATTATGTAGCACTACAAAACCACTTACATCCTAGTCAGGAAGCAAAGGAGAGAAAGGAAAGAGGCTGATGTACTACAGTCTCCTTTAAATGATCACCCACAAATTCCTGAAAAACCTGTCTATAGGTGTCACCTTTTGAAAGTTCTATCATTCCCAATAGCAGTACCTTGGGGGACCAGACTGTTAACATATAAACTTTCATTGCATTCAAGATCTAAGCTGCAGTGTATTTATTATTGAGAAGCTGCCACCTCGTAAGCTGTTAGATCTGAGTGACAATGGTTTACCAATGTATGTTCATGGATTATAGTATGTAGACCACTTTTATGGGAAAAACTCTTAGGAGGTATTCATGAGGCAATTAAGCACAAGGAATAAAGTTCGAGAGATCACTTGATTTGTGTTGTGCACATACCCCTCTACTACAATGTACTTGGCAGCCCAAGACTCTTACATGCTTGTATTATGTACACACCCATCCCACATATTCCACTTAATAAAAATGGTTACTTTTTTCTTCCCCTTAACAACCATTAACCTTAGATTTTACTCAATCTTAACTCCAGTTATCTCTGGATATAAGAGTAAGGATGTTGATCTGGTCTGAACTGGTTTTGGGTACATGCATTATAAATGTGTCCTTGAAGTGAGCTTTTGTGGAGAATATACAATTTATTGTATCTTATGCCTAATTATGATTGGGCATCTGTGTGATTAAACTCAGATGCATCATGGAAAGAATATTTTTGACAGTGTATCTGACCTGTTCTTTCTTTCACTTTGAGGAAAGTTATGTATCTACTCTTGCAAGTTTTTAATGATCCTTTATTTCAATCCCCTAAATAAAAAACCAAGAATCACCTCCCCTGGCTCCAATCATTGGTGATATCCACACTTGGGGAAAGGAAAATTGGGAGTTCAATCTGCTGTCAACTCCATTTTTTGCTGTGAACCTCAAATCTCTCCTCAGAATTTTGACAAAGAAACCAAAAATAACATTGGAGAAAACACAATATCTTCAACAAATGGTGCTGGTCAAACTTAATAGTTACATGTAGAAAAATTAAATCTTATCTGTCAGCCCTCACAAAAAAAATCTCTAAATAAATCAGAGACATCAACATAAGACCTGATAACCTGAATCTGTTAGAGAAGGATACTGGGGAGAGGGTTCTACTTAACGGCACAGGAAAGGATTTTCAGAAAAGAAACATTGTGGTACAAGTATTGATATCAACTTTTCATCAGTGGCAGCTAAAATGCCTATATGTAGCAATGAAGAAGCAGCCTGCAGAATGGGCAAAAATCTTTACTATCTATCCATCTGATACAGGGTAAGTTTCTCAATATACAAAAAAAAAACAAAACAAAACAAAAAACAAAACTAAACACCAAGAACACTAATAACCCAATTAAAATTGGGGGCAAGGAAATAAACAAAGAATTCTCAAAAGAAAAAAAAAAACCACAAATATCTGAGAAATAGTTTAAAATGTTCAACATCTTCATCCATTAGGGAAATGCAAATTAAAACTACTTTGAGATTTTCTTTCACCCTAGTAAGAACAGATAATAAAATAGATTGAAAAAACACAACAATAAGACAACAAATGCTGGTAGAGGTGTGGGAAAGAGGAAAACTCATTTTGATGTGTCTATCATTTTTAAGTATTCTATTAGTAAATGGTAAGGTTCAATGTAAAATTATTGATGCAATAAGAAGATTGTTAGCATTCTGATAATACTATGTATTTAAATACTTCACTTATCTTATAATTAGTTATATTAAATCATAAATGCTTAATTAATGATTTTAAATATTCATTCATAAATTATTTAGGTACAAAATATTTATAGGCACTTATTTGTAAAACAAGTAATATATCGTATCTGTCCTCAGGTATACTTGGAGAGAAACAGACTATTACACAGTAAGAAAGGCATTCAAGTTTTGTTTAAAATGTCCATGTCATTATAAATCATAAATGCCTAATGTAAAATATTACTACCCATATTTATCAGAATTAGAAGTTTAGTAAATTTACTTGAAGGCCTTTGGCACAGTTGAGTTGTGACCATTAAGAAAAACTATGCCAAGAATTGTACTTTGAGTGATAATGCCTTATGTAATCAAAAAGGACAACTATATACATGCAAATTGGTTGGAGAGATGAAGCTAGCCAAGGCCCTGGATAAAACACGGTATTTAGCACTTCTACAATTTCACTTAGATTCTATGTTTTTATTGTATTATTTATTTAATTGTTTATTTATTTTAATTTTCAGAACAACCCTTCATGGAGGCATCGAGTCACTAAACATTGATAAATGGAGTAAGCACCTTCTATTAATTCATTATGATCCATCCAAGCAAGACTTTAAGGTTGAAACTGGTGTCTGGTAGAAGTATGTGTGTGTGTGTGTGTGTGTGGTGGGGAACTGTTTCATGACATTTCTCTCTCAAACTATTTTTTGATTTATTTATTTTATCTGTCTTAAGTATTTTGCCCAAATGTATGTTTGTGCACATGATCATGCCTGGTGCCCATGGAAGTTAGAAGAGAGTGCCAAGTCTCTTGAAGCTGGAATTATACACAGCTCTGAAACACCACGTGGATGCTGGGGATTGAACCTGAGTCCCCAGCAAGAAAATAAAAGTGTCCTTAACCGAGCCATCTCTTTAGCCCCTGTGTTAGAAAGCTTGCTATTTTTACAAAGGTAAGGTAAGCAAGCAATCAGACTTGCAAAAGGCCTAAAAATAACTTTAAAGGAGGTCTAAAAATAGCCGGTTTAAAATGACCTAACATTGAGTAGCTAACAGACCAACAACAGCTGGTTTGCACTTTATCAAAGTGCCTGGGGAATGACCAGGCCAACTCTGATCAAAGCTGAGGTGGATACATGTCATCATTTTTGAACCCTGGAATGAGCATGTTAGACGTACCTTTATAATTCTTTCTAATACTGATCCTGAATCATTTCCCTTCATAAAAACTCTATATCTGAAATGCAAGTGAGGAATTTAGTAATGTGTATGACTTGCCTTGATTTCATGTTTGACCAAAATGCTTGATTTTGCTTATATAATGTCTAACCTAAAGATATCTTTCAAAGTATTTACATATAACTTGCTGACATTTCTTAGTCTTTATTATTATTATTATTATTATTATTATTATTATTACTATCATTATTATTATTATTTTAACCTTCTCTTGGTTTTGAGGCATGCTTAATTTTCTGAGGCCCAAAGAGCTAAGCCAGGTTTTGCTTTCTTACAGCTCATTTGATCCTTTTGGAGTACACAGAAAAAGGAGGACTTTCTGGTTTATTTTACTTCTAGTTCTTCTGAAATACAAAAACATTCTTTCCTTCATTCCACTATTTCCGTCTTTTGTGTGTATAGCAATAAGTGTTTGGATTACAATATGAAATAGTAGATAAATGTGCTATTATCCAAAGATTTGCATAATTAGTTTATGTATAATGCATTCACTTTTGAAAATGTCCATGCTTTGTCTAAGTGCATATTGCTGCAAGGGATATTTTCCCCCACCCTTCTGGGGTTGAGGCTCTGCTTTGCATCTTGTCTCAGACACATAATTAGTTGTAGCAGGTATATTATAGTGGTCTCACAGCCTGCATCACCAAATCTTCTTTAAACATCATTTCAGCAATGTAAACCCAGGAAATTCTGTTCACCTTACCTAAATGCTTGTAACTTTAGTATTTTTACAATTCTTTCAGGCTCAGCACAGATGGGATTTTTCAAATTAGAACCAGATGAAAGTAAACAGCCCTCTTGCCATCAAAATCTATAGGTAGGAAGACGCAGATCCAGCTCTGCACAGTAATAAGATCTGCCTTTCAGGGAAAGTGTGTTTCCAATAACTGCACAGTTACCTTTCATTAGAGACTCAAATCAGCATTTTATTTTTCCTCTTATAATTTGACATGGTAAAAGGAGAAGTGGGCTTTCAGGGTCTCTAATCCCTGTCAACCCCAGATGAAGGATTTTAGCACTCTGCCTCTGTTGGGGTATTTGGATTTGTAGTTCATTTTACAAATCCTGTTTAACATACAATTAAATAATAATGTAAATATGTGACATAATCTCCCCTGGCTACAAACTTTCACTGACCCTGGTGATTTCCTCCCCTTGGGGTTTTAAATTGGATTTCTGTTGCTCTTCCCTTCCGAAACATATACCCATGCCATTTTCAGTTGCAATTTGCTAAGTAGTCATTTAATCTGCAATCGCTTTTAAATTTATTTGAAATAATTCTTGTTGGAAAAGAAAATAGCACTTTGATTAGAAAGGAGTCATGTTAACTCTGTGGTCAATTTATTCTTAATTTATTTTATGTTTTAATTACATAACTAGATCATCTCCAA
This sequence comes from Peromyscus californicus insignis, assembly GCF_007827085.1. NCBI lineage: Eukaryota > Metazoa > Chordata > Mammalia > Rodentia > Cricetidae > Peromyscus > Peromyscus californicus. Next base: position 46,042,817 of record NW_026294447.1, on the reverse strand, counting down.
AGTAGCCTTCCAAACTGTTGCACATTAAAGTTGTTGAAGATTTACACCTTTAAAACTCCATCAACAGATGATACAATTTGCCTGCTCATAATTGCAACCTAGACATTTCAAGACTTGAAGATTTTTGTTAACTTTCAATATAATGCCTATATTGAGAATCAGTATTTAGAACTAGATTTTATGTTCTGAAAGTGGTTTGTTCTTGCATCCCAAAGATTTAGGTTCTCATTATGCCTCTTGGGAAGGAAAAACAAAAAATGCTCAAGATTGGAAAAAATGTAAACTCTGTTTGTGTATGTGCTTTTATCTAATATGTATGTGGGTTTATGGTGTGTGTGTGTGTGTGTGTGTGTGTGTGTGTGTGTGTGTGTGTGTGTGTGTGTTGAGATAAAAGGACAACCTTGGATATAATTTCTCAGGTTCTACCATCTATCTGTCTATCTATCTATCTATCTATCTATCTATCTATCTATCTATCTATCTATCATCTTTCATCTACACTAAACTGCCTAGCCAGTGAGATCTAGAGATTCTTCTATCACTGTCTCCCAAATCCTGGGATTATAAACTTTCCACCATGTCTAGCTTTTTAAATGCAAGCTCATTGGATTGAATTCAAGCCCTTGGGTTGGCAAGTAAAGCACCTTACTGACTTACCTATCTTCCCATCCCTGAACATTATGGGAAAGCTGGACTGTTCTTAGTGGAAGCCTACGGGCTGGTGGTTGCATAGGAAGGGGTGGCCAAACCAGACTGGGACATTGGATATGGGAGACCTGGGATATTTCTACTAAGACAAAAGAGTGAAGGGGGTGGAAATCAAGGTTTAATTCCAGGGAGTAAAAATTTTTAATACATTTCTCTGTTACTTTCCAACTAACAGTTCTTATTCTCTAAGATTGAATAATAAACTTCAGACTCAACTGACAATTTTTGACAGAAAAACTACTTATAAAGAGAAAGGAGATACTTTGCTGTATAGACCCAAAGAGAGGATTTTTGAACTCTAACTGATTGTGTTCTTTCTAATTACTGTAATGTAAAAATAGGGTTAAGAAGGTCAGATGAGACCTACAAAAGCAGTAAAAATTATTAAAAGGCAAGTTAACAGAAATAGATTATAAGAATGTAATGCATTTAATGCACCATGACTGAAAAAATAGAAGCTATAAGGGAGATTGGAAACCAGTGGGGGGAAACGTAAGTAACTAGAGGAGAAAATGCAGGTTTACTTGGAAGGAGTCCATGATGGAGACAGTAGAAGTTACAATGGAAACATATTTTAAAGTAGGAAACATCTCAGAAGAAAGTGTCTGGAAGCAAATGACAAAAACTAAAGGAAATAAAAGGACATTTGGAAAAGTGATGATTAAAGTCTGCTGTTAGGGTTTTGGAAGGAATAAGAACCCATGTTTCCGCAAGGAAGAGATGAAGAGAAAGGACATGATACAGAGTCAGAGATTCTAGTGTGACTTGTTGATTTATCATTTGGTCTATAGCACTAGACATCTCACTAACACTCTCATTTATCAAACAACAGTGATGATTTATCATTTTCATGGGTGCTGTGCAACCCAGGGAATGCACTAGCCCTAAACAAAGGACTTTGCAGATTACAATCACTCCATAACATACTGGAAGGGTACTACAACTCACACTGAGAATCTTGGTTTTGACAAGCGCTGATCGCTCTTTCAGGGGCACATTTTGTATGGAGATGCACCAGTAAAAACAAGGGAGAGATATGTGTAATGGCTGAAGTCCTTAATCCTAGACTCTGCTAACTCAAATTTAAATGGATAATGCATAATAAGTGAAGTGCCCCACAGTTCAGCATGTCCTCTCTCAGTCCCTGCAAGTCTAAGATGGAACCATTTCAGAGATTCTCAGAGGACATTTCATGGCTTGTACGTGTAGCAGTCAACTAAATTTGACTTCACAACTTCTAATGTTTCCTCATTTGTTTCCTTATAAAGTCTGCATGTTACTGTCATTCTGTGGTAATCTTGAAAGGAGCAGAGGTAGAAAATCCATGCCCCTTGCCATATATCTGCATAGGCCCCACATACTGTGACTTGTGTTCTGTGTACAATGCCATTGGTAACAACATAGGCATACTAGCTGTACAAAACAATGACTGGGAAATGTTAGTATCATTTCCTTAACTTCCAGGAAAAAAAATAAAAACAAAAAACAGAGTAAGTAAAAGTAATATAATAGCCATGGAAATAAACCAAACAGTCTAAGTTCTACTTAAACACCTGTTTTCTTTCTCTCCCCTCGCCCCTTTTTTAAGGTAGAGGCCCATATGTCCTTAGATGACCTCAAACTAATAATGTAACACAGGAAGACTTGGGCCAGCCACAGATGCCATTATGCATGGCTAATGAGATGTTGGAGAAAGAACTCAGGGCTCCAAGCTTGATAGGTAGGCAATCTACCAACTCAGCAACAACTCCAGCTCAGTTTTAAAACAAAACCAGTCTCTGTAATCCAAGATGGCCTTGTAGTTGGCTTTTAACTTGGGCTATGACTTCTGACTCTTAATCTTTCTATCCCAGCTTCTTAAGGTCTGGGACATCCACCATCTCATCTGTCTGAACCTAAATATCACTTGTAAGCATTCTCATTTTACACTTAAATTCTTTGGATTCATGATTTACATAATTATCTGCATTTCTTGGATTATGGTGGAACCATAGGGACAGTTAGGTATGTTGCCCAGACTGTAGCATCAAAGATATTTTATGTGGGCTGAGAACAAGTATTGAGATGAATCTGAGGAGCAGGAAAACTATGAAGTATACTATTTGGAACCACAAGAAAGCTCTTTGACCTCCAACTAGACAGAGAGATGGAGTAGCTTGAAAATCTATGCTTCATCTGAGAAATTCACAGTAGGCAATGCCGAGCAGTTATTAGAATGACAAGTCGAATTTAACATGCTCTTGCTTGGAACTTGTACTTGCCTCTTTGCTAACTCAGCCCCATTTCTCATTGGCAATCCAACCCTTCTTTCCAGGTAACACTTGTTTTAAGTTAAGCCATGTAAACATAGATTTTGTCTTCAGTGAATTTCATTAATCTTCTGATTTCCCTACCTATTCCATATACTTCTAACCCAGGCTTACTGAACCTCCTTCGAAGTTTTCCAATCGTTCAAAAGATTGGGATTTCAATCAGGTTTTAAACATAGTATATATACTCTAAAATTGATACTTTTAAATTTCAAATTCTGTGATTGGCAGAATATTTAGAGTTGTGTTATCATCATTATCTAATTGTAGAACATTTACACATCTTCCAAAGCAGTATAGTGCCCATTAACAATCATTTCTCATCTACTACCCCCTAGCCTCAGGCAATTGCTAATGCACTTTCTGTCTCTGTAGATTTGGTTATAATTGCTGCTAAATGATTTAATCAGTCCTGAAGGACTCCTTTATTTCCTCTGAATTGCTCACCACCTCATCTCCGATGTTTCAATATGAAGTTCTCCACCTGTGTTAGGAATTCATTTCTTTGTGCACATGTGGTATTTCAGCTCAAATTATTCCTTCTGAAATTTATTCAGTGGGTTTTGTTTCATTTTCTGCTGACTTATATCTTTTATTAGTGAGAAGATAGCCAAATTAGCAAACCAAAACCAAAACCAAAAACAAAACAACAACCAAAAACCAAAGTAAAACAAAAAAACAACTGGTAATATGAATGACTTGATTGTTTTCCAACCAGTGAATTGTATATAGTATTAAAAGCTCTGAAACATTCGAGACATGGAGTCCCAACTTATTTTTAGTTTGATTGAATAGATTTGTCTTGGGTCCCATGGCTAGAACTGGTCACTTATAAATCATCCCTCCTTGGCCCTACACATGTTTAGCCCTATCAGTTAGCATATCTTGAGCTATTTTACATGCCACAGATTGGAATAGAAATAATATCAAACTAAATGACTTTAAATGAGCACAAATATGTAATGTAAGGAAAGAGATCATTCTAAAATAACTAAACTTCCATGCAACTAATTAATGAATTAATTTGATTATAAAAGAGCAATTTAGCATGATTACCTATTAGAATGATAAATATCATTTAGTGTATATCTATTATACACATATTTGACTAATATAAACTAAAATAGATATAAAACAAAGGAAATAGGGGTTGATTTGTTGAAAGAAAAGACACTCAGAATTAATAGAGATGGTAAAGAAATTATCTAGAGTGGGAAGTCAGTAAGGCAACTTTGGAAATCTTGGAGTGAGGAATTAATAAAGGATAAAACAGTCATGGAGAGCAAATACCCTGTATTTTTTGTGCACCTGTTTGTGATGGAATCCCAAGAAGAAGATGTATAACTTATCCATAGCAGCATCCTGACCCCTCAAAGAAAATTGGTTTCTGTGTGTGGATTGAGTCCATTACTAAAACTTTTTTTTTTTTTTTTGAAGAAGGAGGTGAACTAATGGAAAGCTAATAAGTGACCCTGATTTCCAGAATTAGTAGTAACTGATGCCAGGTTGTTATCAGCCTGCCTAGTATTTATTTTTCAAAAATTTAAGCAGTACCTACTCTGATCTGGGCGCTACTCCAAGCACAGTCTTATGGGGTTGGCAGCGAGAGTGAGGTGTGATGTGGGGCCAGTGCTCCAGTCTACATGCCTCTAGTTGGGCACAAAGAGGGGAGCATTTAGTTCTTTTCTATACGTATCTTTCAAGATGAATCCCTCCCAATTTGCTTAGAATTTGACTATGTGGCAAGACTCTAGCTCTGTGTACTTTCTATCATATTGGACTTCCTTGCCTTACTTTTCACACAGCTGTGGTTGTTTACAGCCCACTAATGGCTGAAAATGCTACTCAGGGGAGGTGTTAGGGGCAGCTTTTGGAGCTCTGCTTTACTTTTTTTTTTTTTTTTTTTTTACCTATGTCGCATCTAAAGACAATTTGTCCACTCTATAATTGCATGCATTGCTTTAACAAGAAGGCAAATAGCAAATCTTTGAGGAATTCTGTGTGAATAAGAAACTTAGAAAGTTAAATCAAGACACCATTTGCAACTTTCATTCTTCCCCCCTCTCCCACTGCTCTATAAAGGAGGCATTCCTTTCATTCTGAGCATGCCAGTACTCCCAAGTATATCATTCTCATTGTTTTAGGATTTGAGACCTGTCTAGAGGCCACTGTAGCCAATATTTAAATGAAAGATATTCTTGCTGTCCCATGTGAATGCAATAAATAACTGGCTGTTTCTTAATTTTGCTTATATCATGTAAGTTTAAGATTCAAATGCAGACATTAATTCTTTCTCTGAATATTTTATGCTTGGAGTAACTTCACAGACTTTTTCTCCCTAAACAATTATATTTTAAAATAGCATAAATGTCCATAGATTTAAAGGATTTGTAATGTGCTTCTTCTGGGTGTATTGAATCCATTGGGTGGAAGTCTGACCTAACTCATGACATCCTTTTCTTTTTTTTTTTTTTTTTTTTTTTGGTTTTTTCGAGACAGGGTTTCTCTGTGTAGCTTTGCGCCTCTCCTGGAACTCACTTGGTAGCCCAGGCTGGCCTCGAACTCACAGAGATACGCCTGGCTCTGCCTCCCGAGTGCTGGGATTAAAGGCGTGCGCCACCACCGCCCGGCTATGACATCCTTTTCTAATGGATGCAATATTTTTCAACAAAACTGGAAAATAGATTGATGCTGGCAGATGACCTGACACATGAAAGGTGGCATGCCATTTGAGGGAGATGGGGGCAGCATGATGGACTAATCCATGAAATCTGGCGACATGGTTCCACCCTTTGAGTCGAGGTCATTTTTTTTGCACAGTGAATAAGTATAGCTCCTAGAGACAGTCTGCTTGAGTCCAAACTCTGTCTCCATCTCTTCATAGCTGGATGACCTTGGGGCCATCTCAGAGTCCACAGAGAATTGTGATGGGGATTATGTGAGACCATGCATGACTTAGAAACCAGAAAGGGATTGCTCTATTAGACACCACAGTGGTCTCATTAGAAAAGGTGAAAGGAACACAGGATACAGTGTATAGCAATTATTAGAAATATAAAATAGTTTTATGTTTATATGCTGAGCTGAGCTAACAAAGCACTGGTTTTTAAATTGCTTGAAAGCATCTCCGCACATTTAATAGGTACACGTTGTGGAGAGCTGTTGATCTGGCAGACTGCAGAAAGCAGCAGAGAGTGGGATGAAAACAAAAGGCCAAAGGGCCAGCGAGGACCAACTGCAAGAACTAAACCTTATTATATTTAAGCACACCTCTAGATATTTATTTTAGAGTCTGATGTTGGTCCTAGATGTTGTTCACTGAGTGGGGATTAAGTCATGAATGTGGGTGATATTAAGGTCATCAAATATATATATATTTCCATGAGTTTCTGTCTACATCTGAATTATGTTGATATATTTAAGATCACAACAGAAACAAAGTAAAGAATCTCAAGCAAGAGCAGGCGTCTTGTACTGATGTACAATGGGCTGAATCATGAAAATGCCAAGTAAAATAACAAACCCAGCAGAGATGGTTGGGTTTTGGCAAAAGATGAGTCCAGGAATATCACATTTTTTTTAATGTAGGAGAAATCCTGAACGTGTTGTCCACTGATTATATTTTAAATCAGCATAATTTGAAGAAAATGCTATTTTTCTGATATTCAAAATGGGGACCTTGCAGTTTAGAGGTTAATGAGTTTCCTATATGCTGTGGAATGAACTGTCTTGAATCGGTATGTTGAAACTCTACTGCTAATGTAATTATATTTAGAGATGTAGATTTGGGGAGGCACTTGAAATTAGATGAAGTTTTCAGGATGTAGACTAGATGGAATGTGATTTGTGTCCACATATGAAAAATACGAGGCCTACAAGAGACCTAAATGATCTTTCTTGCTTCCTACCCTCTCTCTTTCCATCCCACAACATGATAACAGAGGGCAGTTGCCTGCTAGCCAACCAGATGGCCCCCATCAAGACAACCATTGTTTGCCTTGAGGTTGGTTTTTCTAGGATCTAAAATTGTGAAGACAGATGTAGTTCGTAAGTCGCACAGCCTATGGTCTTTTGCTATGACATCCTGAGGTGATTATGGCATACAACTGTGACCTTAGCTAAACTGGTTATTTAAGTCGGATGGGAGGAGACAAAAATAAAAACAAAACAAAACAAAACAAAAACCCAAATGATCATAAGACCAGAAAGTTACAGAATAGAATGTTACATTCGGTGGACTGACTCATGCAAAAGTAAAGGCAAATGATATTGGTAACTGATTAAATAATGAGTTTGTTCTGCTTTCTACCAGAAAATTAATTCTAGTAGAAACTACCCCATAACAGAGGTTCAGAGATGCCAAAGCTGGCAACTGGGACTGCAGTCCAGGGGCTTCCAGAGGAAAAAAATCCATGTTATAACTTGGGTCCTTTTATTTTATTAAGCATAATTGCTCTCCATGTAACTTTATCTGTCGACCTTCTAGTAGTTCCATCACTGAACACTAATGGTTCCACAATGGCATCCAACCAGGTACCTATACAGTAGGCAGATGACCTAACATCCACCCTAGATAACAGGTAGACCTGTGGCTTTGCTCAATCATTCCAGCTTTCCTGCTCTGAAAAAGAACAGACCTCAGTAATGTCTTCTGTAAATAAAAATGTTTTGTTTGTTTACTTATTGATCTTTAAGCAGCTTTATATTTTAAAGTCATATGCCACTTTGGGGGCTAGTCTCTAGTATTCCATGGCTTCTTAATTCTTTGATTTCTTTTTTTTTTTGAGCTGAGTATCGAACCCAGGTCCTTGCGCTTGCTGGGCAAATGCTCTACTATCTCAAGTCATTGTGATTTGGGAGTTTCCAATGAAAGAGAAAAATCAACTTTCTTATTTATTGTAAATACAGGACAGGATCACTTAAGAAGGAACTAAGACACCTTTTCTGCCAGAATATTTTATGAATTTTCTTTACTAAATAGTCTTAATGGAGGCAGTTGGGGACTCTATTCTTTGATGTTATCATTTCTTTGATTTGCCCTTAAGTCACAATTTAATTATCTGGAACTGGTTCCTTTCTAGGCATAGGAATGTGTTCCTATCCCCAGAGTATGCCTGGTTGTAGATGCAATGATCTGAGCGCCTCTTCCACAAAATAATGAACAGAACTTTATTTTATGGTTTTCATCCAATATTGGAAGCAGCAGTACTAGAATGCCACAGATCATTATTTGCAAGATTTTCAGAACAGTCTTGGCCAACAAACTGCCTGGGGGACTTTGGATATGAACTTGAATATCAGCTTGAACATATTTTCATTAAGCAAAGGAAAGCTTGGTGTTCCATTCATCAACAACTATGACAAATAAATCTAGACCAAAAAATTCTGCATTACATTTAAATACCACAAAGACAGTGGTCCAGTGGCCATAAGAATAACCAGATTGGTTTTCATGGTAGTAGTGGCAAGAAGGTAGAATTGCTGGGTTACAGAAATTCCCCTGGATGTGTTCCACCTAGTTACTATTATATAACTAATAGGTGGTTTTTCCTCTGCCATTGCATAGATTGTTTCCCTTAACTTTAAAATATTTTGTTCATTCCCTGATGTCTGTTCAGTAGAACTACCATTTGAAACTCTGACATCGGGCCTCAAGTCACTTTCTAGCTATGGTATTTGGCCGAATTTTCCTTTATTTTCAAAATTCACCCAGTCTAAGTTTGAACATAAGTGAAAAATTCTTGACTTTAAGTGTTTTCCTGGAATGAACATTGTTTTTTGCTATCAACTGTAAATTCATCTCAGATACACCTAACAATTCAAAATATGGTCTAAATGAGTTGTAAACCAAGAGGCCATGGTAGTTGTTTTAACACATTCTAGAGCAGTGCTACAAAATTGATGTCTTAGTTGATAGAAAAGTATTTCTCAGGGATGGGGGGGACACAAGAAGGTAGGGAGTGGAAAAGAAAGAGAGGAAAAGAGAGAAAGAGAGAGAAATAGAGAAAGAGAGAGAAAAAGAAACACAGAGAGAAAATTTGGTCTGGTGTCTTCATCCCCTTATAAGGGCACTGAGCTAAGACCATCATGAGAACTATACCATCATGGCCTTCTCTATACCTAGATACCTTCTAAATGCTTACTTCCATGTACCATCATCCTTAGGATTTAGGCTAGAAAATGTGGGAGTGGGAGCATAGACATTTAGTCCTTATTTATGCTAAATAACCCTTACATGGTTTTGGTGATGTCCAATAGGTAATAATAGGGATGAGGGTGAGCAGAGCACTAGATTACCTTGAAGGGACACTGTTCTCATGAGCAAAAGTTAGCTCAGATAACCAATTCCTTGTACATAAATCCGAAATGTTAAAATCCATCAAATAATTTCACAGAAAAGAGATGAACTATGGTGTTTGTCCCATGTCAACTTAGTGAAATTTCAATGACATTTTCGAAAAATGCTTTCTCATAGAGCTCTGCACTAAGGATGAACATAGGAGAACACATTGTGAGATATGAACCTGGAAATAAATGTGTAGCTGATTTTATTTTCAAAAATCAGTCCTCAAGCTGGCTTGCTTACTTTGATCTGTAATCACATGCTGTTGGTTTGGGTAGATTCCTGACTGCTGGTTCCCTCACCTCAACAGATATTTGCAGGTTTTTACTGAGGCATGACACAGTACCTATGTTAGTTTGTGGTTAAAGAAAATGGCAAACCTGCTGTGTCAGAGCTGGAGGAAGGGAATGCAAGAGGCAGGGCATCAAAGCATGAGGGGGAGAAACTTTAGTTGGCCTCTGTGTGTTCCAACACATCCACAAGGGTACCCTTATATTCCTTGTTCTAATCTACCAGGACCTACTTTCTTCCCAAATGCTCACCTAGTTCATCTTCACCCATGCTGGGCTTAACACCAAGTGGAGAGCTGGCAGCCTTGCATACTTCTCCCCTTGAGCTCTTATGGTTGCGTGACATATGAACTTTATAGCAAATTGCATATTTAATATAACTCAGTGTTGTGCCTGATTGAACCTTGACCGACAGAAACTTGAGTGATATGTGGGCAGACTTGTCAGTGAGAAGAATCTCTCTAATTCAGATAGTGTTTTTTTAATATATACTATACTAGAAATACATCTTTCTTTGAAAACTCATGATCTTGGGTTATATATATATATATATATATATATATATATATATATATATGGTCTACTACATACTTTTTGATATATTTTTACTCTTCCTTAATATATTTCAATGTACTTATATCCTCTTCATTTAATCTCTTTTCCATCAAAACATTCAAGAGTACACTTGTTGTATCTAGTGCCTGATAGCTTAGCTTGAAGATACATTTGAAATGACATCTAGCATTTCCACTTTCTTCTACCAATATTACAGTGTATGTAATATAATTAGCAAGAAAGAGGAGGGTTTATGTGAGCGAGAATTGTTGAGACCAAGGTTGGATAAAGCACAGGGACAAATAGCCAAACAAATGGAAACACATGAACTATGAACCAATGGCTGAGGGGTCCCCAACTGGATCAGGCCCTCTGAATGGGTGAGACAGTTGATTGGCTTGATCTGTTTGGGAGGCATCCAGGCAGTGGGACTGGGTCCTGTGCTCATTGCATGAGTTGGCTGTTTGAAACCTGGGGCTTATGCAGGATCGCTTGGCTCGGCCTGGGAGGAGGGGACTGGACCTGCCTGGACTGAGTCTACCAGGTTGATCTCATTCCTCGGGGGAGGCTTTGCCCTGGAGGAGGTGGGAATGGGAGGTGGACTGGGGGGAAGGTGAGGGGGGCGGGAGGAGGGAGATCAAGGGAATCCGTGGCTGATATGTAGAACTGAATTGTATTACAAAATTAAAAAAAAAAATTATGACCACCTTTTCTACAAAAAAAAACAAAAAACAAACAAACAAACAAAACCTGTAATCTATGATAAAAGCTTGCTTAAGCAATAAAGGCATTAACCTACTTATATTGCCAACAGACCAGAGGGTATACAAGGCTTGGAAGCAATTACGTGTACCCAGACCCACTCCTTGATCAATCTTGGCTATACCTTGCCCCCCACCCCCCTACTATGACTTTTGGCTTCTTCCTCAGAAGATGGAGCTAGCTTCAACTGTCTTGGGAAGTTTCTATTACTCACTTGGTGACTATCATGGATGAAGTCTAATATATACCTTAGCTAGTTCTTACATAGATAATCTCTGTCTGTAATAGAGGGAACAGTATGTACCTTTTGACTCTGTATGTATATGTCACAATGCAATTTTCTGGGTTTATTTCCTTTAGGTATGTGCCAAACTCTGTTGTCTGTACCTACAACTCTAAACAGTGTATGTGTAGTTCTTTGCAGGATTTTTATAAAACCATTTTCAGTAGGCATGACAAGAGAATGCCAACATTCACCACTTTGCATTCACTACCATGGAGAGATGGAACCCAGTATATCTTCTTCCAAAGAAGTTTTTGAGCATCCTGTTTTTTTTCCAGAAGCACTGAAACTGGTAGTTGGCATAGAAATTGACCTGTAGGACTATGAAGTGATGGGCATCAAAGGATCACATAAATTGTTACCACCAACATCTTTGTAAGTCAAGACTTCATGAGAGTTTCTTATGATCTTGGAACTTCATGTGAAAGCAACATCAAGCAAGTTATATTTGAACATATAAATGTAACATTAATTCAAGGTGGTGTCTTGAAGATTTGATATAATTAGAACACTTTTTTCTGATATGCTTAAAAGTCAGTTATTACAGTGGCTGTTTGTCAACAAAGGGATTATACTTACCCATTTTTTTTGTATAAAGCCTATAGACAATTTTAAATAAAAAACAGTATGAAAATAGATAACTCATCTAGGATTTCCTGGAAGGATATGATACTCAGATGTCTACCCAACTCATAAAATAATAATAGAAACACGTTTAGTTTCTACTAATGTCGAACTGTTTTTTTTTCTTGTCTCATTTCTGTTCTTCCAATAATTCTAAAAAATGAGAATTACCATCCTTATTTTGTAGAGGAAGAGAAATCATTCCCAGCCCTTCCTGTGGTTCCTATAACTATTAAATAATAGATTCAGGTTTTGGTTGTCTGTGTTTGATTTCAAAGACAATAATTTTTATTTTACACTCTGGTTAATCCTTAAAACTCTGTGAATGAAAAAAATGATGAAAGTGAAGAAATGTAGTAGCATCAAAAATTTACTGTTTATATTCATGTGCTGTATCAATTTACAAATTTCACTGATACAACTCTCCATAGAATCTCTGTGAGTTTGGCAAGTATATGTAAAACTAGCGTTTCCATTTCATCGGAAGGAAGTTACCGAGGCAAACATAATTCATCCATTCACTTTTGTGCTCTGGTAACTAGAGCTGATTTACCCTTAGGCGTGGAGTGGACATCACAGTGTATGTGTTCACTATGGGATGAGAGGATGATGGCTTTTCAATGGCTGTATGCCGCTTAATCATCTTTGTGTTATACGTTTTTTTTCTCTCTCAATTACATATCATTGTGACTTTCCAACTGGGTATTGTAAGAGATCTGATGACATTAAGCTTTATAATTCAGCGAGTACACATCTTGTCACACTGCATGTGCTCAGGCAAGTATAGCTATTTTTTAATAACATATTCTTATGACAACACCCGGCTTTAGGAAATTAATTCTTCCACTTCCAGCTAGTCCTAAAAGCAATTGAGATTATAATACATGAAAAGTATGTAGAGTAGTCCTGTCTATACACACAATAGTTATACTAACCTTACATACTCAAATTTTGCATAGTGGACTATGATTATATAGTCAGACTTACCTGATGTTTTTTTTTTTCCTCAACTCAGACACTTGCAGATTCCAAAGCTTAGTTTATCAGAAGGAAAAGTCAGCGAGTATTCCATATGCTGCAATAGTTTCGGAGGAGCTGGGTTAGGGTTGAGAAAGTTATCACCAGCAACCTGGGGATTTCAAGCTTTAAATAACGTTGAGACTAGTATATTTTTCTTGCATAACAGATCAGTTTGAAACAATGCACTAGTATATTCATTTTATTTATATCTGTAAACCCATTATTCTGCAACATTTACTTACTTTTATGCTTCTTTTTGACTGTTTTTCACATGAAGGACAATTTTGGGTAGTAATTACACAATTTGCATTTTTAAAGAGTAAATCGCAATCAAGAAAAAAATTGTCACACAAATTGGTGTGTGTGTAATATGGTAGCTGCAGATGCACTGTTTACTTCTGTAGTGGGCGTGCTACATCTACTGTAGGAAGCAACTAGAGAAGGTGGAAATAAAATAGTTGCCACAGGGATTGCAAAGACATCCCTCTTAGTATTTTCTTTTTCTTTTGTCCCCCCTTTCTCTCTCTCTCTCTCTCTCTCTCTCTCTCTCTCTCTCTCTCTCTCTCTCTCTCTCTCTCTCTCTAGTGTTGTTGTTTTGGTTTACACATTAAAGAGAGAGCTTCCTTTCACTTTGTGGCTGGGAGAAATACTTGCTCATTATTTGTTTTACGTAGCCCTCTGTATGCTTTTGCTTTTTGTGGTCCTTTCTCCTCCCCCTCCTGTTTCTTCTTCATATTTGGGAACTGATTGTTTCTGAAAAATGTGCTTTGTGTACTTGATCCTCACTATCTGAAAGTGAGAACTGAAGGAAAAATGCAAACTGTGTTGTTAGCCCTGGGACTAAGAGGCAGGTAATCAAAGAGGTTTACAGTCTCCACCAAGAATCAAATATAAACCAGAACAAAAGGCAAACAGAGTAACCACACTCGGTTGTGAGAGGGTATTGTCTTGTGGTTGTATGTGTTTGCACAATTGTCCCTTTCCTTCATGGAAAAACCATTTCATATTTTTGTCATCATACTTCTCTAGACAAAGGTTGTTTATTCACCTCCTTACCACATTTTGTGATAGGTTTTCTTATACAACTGAAAAGCAAATTTTGCATAAAAAATTAAACACATGTTTTTTTCTGATTTGGTCATTTGAAAAATAACAAATTTATTAGTGCTACTTTTTGATCCATTCGTTTTACTTCAAATTTTTATAACAAATTTTTATAACAGTGTTTTAACATAGTAATGTTAAATTACTGTTTAATTAATTAATTAATGTTAATTCATTTCTCCATCTTCCTTTTCTCTTTCTAACAACTCCCCCCATGAACACCCTTAGCTCTCTGTCAAATCCATGTTCTCTTTTTCTTTAAAATTTATTACAAATATATGCACATATCTGTAATACAAATTGCTAAATAGTCTTTATATATATACATATATATACATACGTGCATATATATGTATATATATATATAAAACAGAGCCTGATATTGGGATGAATGCTGGAAGATCAGAGAGACAAAGGAACAAGTCACTTCTTACCTCTAGGACTCCTCAGCGTGAAAAGCTTCATGAGCTGAAAGACTTTAGTTTCTGTCTCTTCAGGCCTTATATACCTTTCTCTATCCACTCATATCATTTTCTGTCTCAACTTTCCTAGTGTTGTAATTAAAGGCATGTGCTTTCCAAGTTTTGGGATTAAGGGTGTGTGCCACCAATGCCTGGCTCTATTTCTCTCCTAGAGTGACTCAATCTCATGTAGTCCAGGGTGGCTTTGAACTCACAGAAATTCAGATGAAACTCTGCCTCCTGAGTGCTAGGATTAAAGGTGTGTGCCACCATTGCCTGGTTTGTTCTGTTCTCTGATCTTCTGGCAAATTTCATAGGGTACACAATATATCACATGTATCATTCGCTAAATACATAAATACAACTTACTCAATCCATATAATTGTACTTGTTCATATGTGATTTCAGGGCTAACCACATGGTATTAGATAACCAATTTGGGGACCACATCATTAAAATATTACTAGAGAAGATGCAAATTGTTGGAGACATTATGCACATCAGACACAGGGCCCGGAATACCTTATAATTTGTATTACTTTTTTTCTGAAACTCAATAGTTTTAAACACAATTACAGAAAATATCTTCTTGGGACTTGAGACACAGCTCAGGAGTTAAGAGCAGAAGAGCCTAGTTTCATTCTCAGTACCGGATGGAGGTTTACAACTACCTGAAACTCCAGTTCCAGGGGATCTGACATCTTCTGTCTTCTGTGGGCACCAGACATGCATGTGGTGCACATACATACAATCAAAGAAGACACTCATGCACATAAAATAAATCTAAAAGAAAACCCAAGAACATACCTTCTTAGTGGCTTGGAAATCATAATGTAAAAAAGAAATGTTCAGTTTAAAAGCAGACATGTGAATTTTTCAGATGGTTATTTGCCTTTGCATAAATTGATTTGGAAAGTGCTGGTTTCTGAAAAGAGCTTTCCATAGACACTAATGATCTTATCTGTAGTCTATGGTAAAGTTTTACAGTAAAATCTTTGTTGATTGACATGAAAATTTGTATTGGTTCATGCAGGAGAATTGGAATATTAGATTCATAGAAACATAACTTTGATGAACACAGAATTCATGAACTCCAGTCTCTGTTTTTCATACTCTTGAGATCACAATTATATCAGATTTTTTTTTCTTTCATGAGTCTTCAGAGTCTTCATACAGCATTCTCACTGGGAGTCATAAGTGAAAAGATGTGAAGAAAAATTATAGATAATCTCAAGTAGTTTCTAATATAAAACTTGAAGCATAGTTAATATCCCTCCATAAGCAAACAAAATAAACAAGCAAAAAAAAAAGAAAAGGAAAAAAAAAGAAGGAAAGAGGGCAAGAGATAGGAGGGAACTTCTTGGAGTGCTATAAGTGTGCTACAATCACTGGTCTACTGTGGGGATGACCTTTTCACAGACCTTTGAGTTCCCCTGAAGGGAGTGGAATGTGATACCTACAGGGTTAATTAGATGTGCTGAAGGTTCAGGATTCTCCAGATGCCTGGTTAATCCAGGTCTCATTCAAGTATTTATTCTGATTCTCAAGGCAAAGAGTTCCTTTATACTTAACCTTATCTGAAGGATTTCAGTAAAGTGAAAAGGTTATTTGGTATTTGAGATACACGGTCTCTTCAACATCTAACAAAATCTTATGCAGGGATTTTTAAAAGAACAATGTGGATTAATGGTTTTTGTTTGTTTGTTTGTTTTTTGTAGAGCTAATGCAATTACATGTCAAAAAGACAAAGAAGAGAGTCGCTGTTAGAAGTCTGCTCAAAACTGGGTTGATTCATCATGATAATTGAAACTACTCTAAGGAATGGCTAGATTTTGACTTATGTGTGGTCTTAGTATGGGGAGGGATAAAATCACAGAGATGATGCATGGATCAAAAAGTAAAATCAATATCCTCAGTTAAAGAAAAGCATTTTACAGTGGTGTCAGTTGAAATTGTAAGGAAACCATAGAAAAAGAGAAAAGAGACTGTTTCAGGGAATTTTTATTTTTTCTATCCACTTTTGGATCCTTCATTTTTGACAGTTACAGAAGATTACAATAAAAATACATTTCTTTTAATTCACCATGACATCATGCACTTTTAGTTGCTTCTGGATCTTTGTGCAATATTTTTCAAGTATTGGCACTTCATCAATATTCACAAAACAAATAAACAACAATAATAGAAACCCATCAAACAACAACTAATAGGCTTATTGCCCTGGGTGTTTGTAACCTGAATTTGAACTAAAGTGTGTTTCTAGTAAATCATTCACACTTATGTATCACATGGTTAACCCACGAGTTAGTTAATAAAGTAACTCTAATGACATCTATCTCTGAGGACAATTATATTCCCATACTTATGTTTGTGTGTATTTTTTCAAGAAGATGATATGACATATTTTAACCAATGATATTACAAAGGCCTGACAGTTAACCAACATCTTTTCTTGTGCCCCAAATTCTCCAGTTACTCAGTCTTGGAAAAGAAAAGGGATGTGAAAACTTACAATATACTTAATAATTATCAGTCCTTAAATTATAAATATTCTAATGCCTTGTTTCAAAAACATCTTTGCAGAACCTTTAGGATAAATTATGAGTTTATTTATAAGTGCCAGTTGCATGCCCTCCCATTTTCTGTCTCCATTAATGATCTCAGGGAAGAATAATACTATCTTCTATTTCAGGCTTTATTCATGAGTAAACCAACCTTGTTTATAATCTTACCAGCCCACTTTTTTTTTAAATTTATAGATCATATGTAATATGAACATCGTTCTACTTCCTGGAAGAAGCAACAAAATATCCTATATGTGAGTATGTCATAAGCTATTTAATGATACATAAGTACAAGGATCATCTACTGGGGTTATACTTATCTGAAATTATTCCAAATGGTTAGTATCTAATACTGCTGAAGCCAAAAAATTATACTTGGTTTGGTGAAGAACTAGATTATTCTGGAATAACACAGTGAATCCCTTTGATTCTTTCCCAACTTCTATTCCTTTTTTTTTTTTGTTTGTTTTGTTTTTTTTTTTTTTTTTTTTGCTTTTTCGAGACAGGGTCTCTCTGTGTAGCTTTGCGCCTCTCCTGGAACTCACTTGGTAGCCCAGGCTGGCCTCGAACTCACAGAGATCCGCCTGGCTCTGCCTCCCGAGTGCTGGGATTAAAGGCGTGCGCCACCACCGCCCGGCCCAACTTCTATTCTTATGCTGTTGCCCACAACAGAATAAAGTATATAAGCACCAAAGACTCATGGGCCAAATGTCACTATTTTATATATGAAGCATTTTGAACATGCACACTCCACTGATAACTATTCAATAAAAATATTTTTGAACATAGTACTACAAAAAATTTTTAGCATCACAAGTGATATATATTCATTAAGTCATCTAGAAAGGTAATGATGATTTTAGGTTAAATTTAAATCACACATCCATACACATATGCATGTGACAAAGACAATTGTCTTTATTTCCAGATCAGCTCATAAACTTCTAATTTAGGTTTATGATTGATTACATTACTAAATAGTCCTTTGTATTGCCCATTAGTTTGGAAGCAGTATTACAGCTGGTTGCTGTTCTTTTAAATCAGGATTCTCCAAAGTTTCGTTTTCAGGATTTAATATTTTTTAAGTTGCCTTTACTTGTATAAAATTGCTATGGAGTTTATTAACATAGCCCCAAAGAAGGTCATTATGAACTTGATGACTAATCCCTGAGTAGTTTTCATATGATTTTCTTTTATATGCTAATTAACAGAAATTCTGTTTCAACTAGAGGTTCAGAACCAGTCAGAACATGTATAACACAGTGACATTTTTCTGTATTGTTCATCTGGAGGGCATGGAGAGCTTGAAATGACAAGTTGTAATCCAGCTTCTAGTTTAATGGAATCGGGTCCTGTTGCATCCTCCAAAGAATAGTTTTCTTACTAATGTAATGAAACTTCTGAATTATACAAGACCAGGAAACAACAACGCTATCCAGGGACAACACATTGTGAGGTTATGGCAAGAAAACTTGCAGCAGTACATTTCTGTTTTCGCCTTCTTATCAATGTCTTTGAAGAATGACTATGGAGGAAACAATCATACAATCCAGTTGTGGTTCAAAGGATATTGTTTACTCCATGAGGTGACCTACAGCAGTCCTGGCATAACAGAGAATTTACAGTCTATACTATAATCTGAGACTTAGGTGCTTTTGATTCAGATATATAAATGGGTGGACAACATCAACATGTCTCAGTACACAGATTTGCATTTTTTAACTTGAAGGCATAGAGAGTTCCTTAAACAGTAGTCATGGTGTGTCAGATGCCAATAGGTGGAATGTGAAACAAAATCCAGACCATGACTCTTTTATTATTAGCAGTATATTTTTTTTCCACAATGCGAGAAAAAGCTTCTGTTACTGTGTGATCATCTGGTTTATTAGATGTTCATTGCGGCGTTGGATCTTAGCTTTTGCATTTTCCTGCGAGTAGAGCAGACACTAAGACCACTGAATGGCTGCATCTACAAATTTTGTGTTTCTTGAAAGTGATACTAGTTAATGTGATTAGGTCAGTGAAAACTCAGGCAAGGAAAAGAGTGACTCTGCATAGGTTTAATTCCAGGGAAGGAAGTGAAAGAAAAACCAGCCAAGGGGAGCTCTCCAACTCAAGAAAGCAGAAAATTTGCCATCTAATCACAGGCGAGTTCAATGTTTGCAAAGAGAGGAAGGAAAGAGTGACAGAAATGGTTTTTTATTTGCTAAGTTTGGCTATTGCTAAGGGTAACCAGGGAATGTTGAGTAAAAGAAAGAAGGGGAGAGGTGGACTTCCCCAGGGTAGAGCACACCTTTGGTTGTCCAGCGCGAAAGAGTCAGACCTGAAAACACACATACAGGCAACATTATAACATTATACAGATTTTTCAGGTTATATTTAGGAATGTGTGTGTGTGTGTGCATACAATAACAGTTAGTGAAAAAAGAGACCATAAATTTGCAGGGGAGCAAGAAAGGACACATGGGTAGAACTGGAGGGAGGAAGGGGAAGGAAGAAAAGTTGTAATTATATTATAATATAAAAATTTTAAAAACAAACAAATAAATAGCAGCAACAAAAGAATGACAGGTGATGGATAAATATCTCTCCTGGTTTGCCTTTTCTGGAGTCCACAGGGAAAGAAGTGCAAGAATCTAGAGAAACAAGTTACTTTCATCTAAAAATCAGATTAACTCAGTTTCAGACATTGTCACTGTTCAACTGAAATGCATTGCATTTCAGCAGCATTGCAGAACTGGGCAGCTCTGATGGACATACATGACTCCAAATGTACACTTGGCCCCTGATTAATATGAACCCCCTCAATGTATGCACCGTAGAACAAGTTTTCCTGTGATACAGGTCAAATTCTGAGAGCTCTTCCTATATACTTACTTTCCAAATATCATAGCATCAAGCATCCTAACTGGTGATTAGTTATAATTTACCACCTATCAAAGACAAGAATACTGAGATATATGTCATGATTTTCAGCTGAGGTAGGGAATAGCCCCTATAAACTAGGAAAAGTAGATATTTTGTCACCAAGTATAGTAGAAGTTTATTGTGTTTGAATATTGATATGTCTCTGAGACTTTAAGCAGATTTCTCAAAGATCAGAAGCCCATCCATCCCTTGTGAGCACTTCTGAGTTTCTTGAGTCCTGCTGATTGGATTAGCATCATAGTTGTGCAACCTGCACTGTCTGTATCAATCTGAGTCAAGAGACACCAGTAGACAAGGGTACTTTCTGACAAATTACAAGTGGTTTCTAGTCTTGTTTATTATAGGAACACAACAAAGAAAATTTAACCTATCAGTATGGTTAGTTATGATGTTGAACCATTTCTATGTATGGCTTTAATGTCCACTCTTTCATCTGAAAGCCTATTGTGCCTGCCCATTAGCTATCCCCAGCACCACTTTTCCCTAAGTTCCTACTTAGCTGATTTGTTACTAGGCATTACATGTTCTGAACTACCAAGGCACCCATGCCATAACTATTTTTTTTTTAATTTAAATTATTTTGGGGGGCATTTTCTCATTGTATAAGATGGTAGGTTTCTAAGCTCATAGGAACTCATGAACTTTAGACCGACAGCTGTGGAACCTGCATGAAACAGGACTAGACCCTCTGCATATGGGAGACAGTTGTATAGCTGGGTCTGTTTGAGGGACTACTGACCCTGTGATCAAGATCCGTTCCTGGTGCTTGAGCTGCCTTTCTGGACCCCATTATCTATGGTTGGATACCTTGCTCAACCTTGATGCAGCGGGGAGGGGCTTGGTCTTGCTTCAACCGATTGTACCAGGCTTTGCTGTTCCCCCATGGGAGGACTTACCCTTTTGGAGGAGGATGTAGGGGGTGGGTTGAGAGGGAAGGAAGGGGAATGGGAGGAAGGATGAGAAGGGGGTCTGTGGTTGGTATGTAAAATGAATATTTTTTTAAATAAAAAAAAGAAAAAAGTTGGTGGGTTTCATTATTAATATTTCATTCAAGCATATAATATTATTTGCCTGTATTCAGCCCCCAGTTTCCTCTCCCACCACCTCCTTACTATTCCCTCTTCTGTTTCTGAATAATTCTCTTTCTATTTTCATATCATATGTATGTATTTATATATAAAATCAAGGTACCACATATAAAAGAAAACATGCTATGTATGCTTTCAGAGTCTGACTTATTTTGCTTAATATGTTGATCTCCAGTTATATTTATTTACATTCAAATGCCACAAATTTGTTATTCATTATGAATGACCCAAACCCTCATGTAAATAGATCTTATTTCCATTTATCTGTTGTTGGACTTCTAGACTGTGGTGATACATATTCTCCCATTTTTTTTTCTTTTCGGAGTAGATTAAATAATATACCATTTTATCCTATTATTTCTATATAATACATTTCTATATCTTATTCCCCTTTCTTCTTTTATAATTTATAATTTGACTTTTGTGCTATTATGCAATAAACATGGACATGTGGACATCCCTGAAGTATTCTGACTTATATTCATTTGGGTATATTCTTAGGAATGGTAATAGTTTAATCATGGGACAATTCAATTCTGATTATATTTTTTTGAAAACACCAGATTAGAGTTGCCTATATTTTCAATCAATAATAAAAATCCAAATAACAAAAGACAAATTCTCCTGGTCCTTAAAAAATCTTTTTCGTTTACAACAAGACTTGCCAATTTTTGTGTTGATGTTTTCAGATTAATGGAACAGAAAAGAGATTTAATCAAAAGACTACTGGTAATGTCCAGCATATTCAAGCCAGCTTCAGGAGTAGACATGGGAATTTGTAATGGATTAAGACTTATGGACATTATTCTGATTCACAGAGCACCATGCCACAAACCAGTGTGTTGCCAGTCATACTGGTCATGGGCTCATTTTGCTTAAGCTTCTGTCAACATCCAGTAAGCTTTAGTTATCAATACAGTCATTCTAATGATGCTGGTTCTAGAATTTCAATGTGTCTACTGCCTTTGGAGTGAATGCTCATTCTCTGCTCCTTAATAAACAACCAGTCAGAACTCTGCAGTTTGCAGAAGATGGGATGGAGTAGGAAATCACTATGATAAGTAAAATGAATCACAGGAAAAAAAGGAGGGTAGTAGGTATATGAATGAAATCAAAGCTTGTAATACGCATGTGTGAGTAAGTCACAACAAAACTCACTATACTGTAAAATTAACAAGAGCACTAATGAAAGAACAACAAAGCAAAAAAAATTACTTTCAACTTTTGCTAGCCAACAGATGGGCCTTGTAATGAGCAGGATGTTTTACATATTGTCAGAAATATTTAGTTGGAGACTTCTATTAACTTGCTTAATAAAATAGTATGGTGATTATATTTTATAGGTTTAAAAAATAAAAAATGAAGAAGCTGTCAGTTGGAAGTCTCTACTTACCAGGAATGGTGCAGTAAAACAGTGCTTGGAGCTTTCTACTCCCAAAGATGCAGGTGTTCTGTGCCTGTCTGTCACTATCTATGGATTTTGGGGCACATACACAAAGGTTAGCTAATTCTCTTGTTTCAAGCTTCCATCTGAGTTAGGCGTGGCTGTCTGAAACATTTCTACCCAGAAAATAAATGCTGAACTGCACTGATTAATTTCTGGTGGCTCTTTGCTTCTCTGTGATTATTAAAGGTAGTTTCCAGAGACTTTATCTTTTCCCCTCACCCTGCCATGAGCATGCACTTGAGGTCCAGAGTTGTAGCAATCATCTTCTGATTGTGTCAGTAATTAGGAAATTACAGTGATGAAAACATTGATAATAGCTAGCCACTGAATCAGTGCCAATAAAAACAAGATCCAGACTTCTTGTGATGTAGGAAAAATAAACGCCAGTTTGTTTAGGCCTTTGAATTCAAGTTTTGTGTTACTTAAAGCTAACCAGTATAGTCCAGAAATCTGGGCATCCCAGAACTGAACAGTAAAATTGAATAAATAAGAGTCACTTCCATTTTAAACACCGAAGAAAAGGAAATAGACAGTAATTTTTCCACATTCACATCTGAAATAGTCATTAAGAATATTTAGAAACTTAGGCACATGGTTTGCGAGTTGATGACAAGATTTTCCAAATACCTTTGAAAGTCAGAACTGTAGTGTACATACTGTTCCTATTAGACTAGTATAGGGTAACATATGTTTAACCATCTATAGTGTTTAAATATATTGTCCATTTCAAGATGAAATACAACCACTGCTTCATATATTCCTTTGGAAAATAAATAGATAAGTTGAAACATATCTAACAGATGTTCCCTTAAATGGATACACAGAGGTAAGGTAATGATAGCTAAGATACTCATAGGTTCAACACTGGATGCAATGCTCAGAATTTCATGAAAATAAACAAATTTAAATGTCACAGAACATGCTTAATATAACTTTGTGACTAAATAATTATGATTAAAATTTATTAGACGCTTCCTATGATATATACATTTATAAAGGCAGTCTAAATAAAATTGCCCAGTAACAGGGGAGATGGAGCCCCAGCTGAATATCTCATGCCATCAAATGAAGCTTCTCGTTCCCAGAATTAGTTATATCTAATCAAGTTATTTGCCAAAGGGGTCCCATGGGAACCTCCAAATAACTCAGTCTCTTGTCAAGACTATGGGTGACTCTCTACAAACTGGGGTCAAGGCCCCATTGCTGAAGACAACAAGCTACACACCTCATTGGACATGACAAAGTCAAGCTAGTGCCTTCACAGAGCCTTCATCCCTATATTCCGGTATCTTCATTGTAGAAAGGTACTCTCTACGCTACCAAAAGAGAAAGGTAAACACCAACCCAGTCACAACCCTTTTGCTCCACAGTGTTGACTAGACTGCAGGATACATTGGTGCAATAGTTGTATAAAGCTAGGAAAAATAACCAACCCAAATCTGATTTGAGTTGAGCCCCACTCCATGGGGTGACCAACACTGCTTATTTGGCAAGAATCTAAGATGACTAGATAGATCAGAGGTCCAGAGGAAAACCATATAGTACTGTTATGTAATAACATAGAAGCATAGCAATAAAATGATTTCTTTTTTTCCAATTAATTTTTCCTTTATTTTGATAGGCCGTTATCTTCCTGTGAAATTATTCCAGAATTAATTTTTAGTGAACAATGTGCTATTTTTTAAATAATTATTTTATTTTATAATTAATTTAATTTTACATATCAGCCACTAGATCCCCTGTCCTCCCTCCTCCCAACCCCCAGCCTTCCCCCCCAATCCACCCCCCATTTCCACCTCCTCCAAGGCAAGGTCTCCCCTGGAGAGTCAGCCCAGCCTGGTAGATTCAGTTGAGGCAGTTCCAACCCCCTCCTCCCTACACCAAGCCTGAGCAAAATGTCTCAGCATAGGCCCTAGGTTCCAAAAAGCCAGCTCATGCACTAAGGACAGGTCCTAGTCCCACTGTCTGGGGGCCTCCTAAATAGTTCAAGCTAGTCAACTGTCTCACTTATCCAGAGGGCCTGATCCAGTTCCATGGGGGCTCCTCAGCTATTGGTTCATAGTTCATGTGTTTCCACTAGTTTGGCTATTTGTCCCTGTTCTTTTTCCAATCATGTCTCAATATTTCTTGCTCATATAATCCCTCCTCTCTCATGCCGATTGGACTCCTAGAGCTTCACCTGGGGGCCTTGGCCATGGATCTCTGCATCTGCTTCCAACAGTCACTGGATGAGAGTTCTATCATGACAGTTAGGGTGTTCGGCCATCCGATCACCAGAGTAGGTCAGCTTGGGCTTTCTCTTGACCATTGCCAGTAGTCTATTGTGGAGGTATCTTTGTGGATTTCTGGGGACCTCTCTAGCATTCTGCTTCTTTCTATTCCCATTGGGTCTTCATTTATCATGGTATCTCTTTCCTTATTCTCCCACCCTGTTTCTGATCCACCTGGGACAATATAGTACTTGAAATTCTAGCCATAGCAATAAGACAACATAAGGAGATCAAGGGGATACAAATTGGAAAGGAAGAAGTCAAGCTTTCACTATTTGCAGATGACATGATAGTATACATAAGTGACCCCAAAAATTTGACCAAGGAACTCATACAGTTTATAAACACCTTCGGCAATGCAGCAGGATACAAGATTAACTCAAAAAAAAATCAGTAGCCCTCCTATATACAAATGACAAACAGGCTGAGAAGGAAATCAGACATACATCGCCCTTTACAATAGCCACAAATGATATAAAATACCTTGGGGTAACTCTAACTAAGCAAACAAAGGACCTGTATGACAAGAACTTTAAGTCCCTGAAAAAAGAAATTGAAGAAGACCTCAGAAAATGGAAAAATGATTTCTAAGACATTCTACTATACTTACAGATTAGTGCCTTTCTCAGTAATCATCAGAGATGCAACTCCCTAGAGCAGATGAGAATAAATACAGACACCCAGAGTGAGATAATATGAAGAGAGGGAGAGATCTTGTAACACTCAGCCCTAAATGGGATGCCTCTATCAAATCCCTCCCCTCAGGGTTCAGAGAACATGCATAAGAAAAGGCAGAAAGAGTGTAAGAGTCAAAGGGATGAACAACATCAAGAAATCAAGGCCTTCTCAGCAGGGCTGGTGCACATACGGAATCACAGAAACTATGACAACAAGGAGTCTCACTGGAGAAACAAACCACTCTTAAGGGTAGAGCCCATACCCAGAAGTACACGCCAACATAAAACAAACTCAACGGCATCTTTGGAGTATGTTTTTGTCTCAATGTTAAGTCAGGGTTTTTTGTTTGTTTCAGCAGCAGAATTC
Organism: Peromyscus californicus insignis; assembly: GCF_007827085.1. Lineage (NCBI taxonomy): Eukaryota > Metazoa > Chordata > Mammalia > Rodentia > Cricetidae > Peromyscus > Peromyscus californicus. Next base: position 46,017,017 of record NW_026294447.1, on the reverse strand, counting down.
CTATAACAGCAGACTTAAGGCAGCTCTTCATGATGAGGCCATGCTGGTGTAAAACAAACTTGTATGGCCTTTCAACTTTCAATAAAAACAAAACTTCCAGGATTTCTTTGAACTTTCTTGATACTCTTCATTTTTTTTTTTTTGGAAATTAAATAATGTTTAGAGTACTGATTTTCAGATAACCTCACTATAAGACTGATTCATCACTGAACATCCCCCTCATTTTAAGTTGGAGACACTACATTATGATAAATAGGAACAAATGTGTGTGTGTGCACAAAGACAAGAATGTGAAAATAAGCAGAAATAAACACATTGATTTTTTTTTTCCTATCAGAATGATATCCTTGATAAGACTGACAGTAGAAATAATTCTCAAGGAGTTTGGTTAGGTTTTGCCAAGTGTCCAAGCTTCCTGTTTTGTAGAAACACATTTCAAATCAACTTCTTACTAGTTTTCTTTAATGACATATTAATAATACTATACTTGATTATATTTGTTGTTTTAGGGAAGGTCTATTAAGAAATAGACTCTTAAATCCTAACTCAATGAAATAATAGAAATTAATTCTGTATTATTATTGTGTGCAGGTAGCTAGAGATAAAGGAACTCTCTATGATGTTGTAAAAGAACTTTATCTGCTACAGGCTTATGATTTTCCACATATAGATTCTCTCAGTACTGCATGGTTAATAAGCAAGTGACAGTGTAAGAATGCAGATAGGGATATGAAATGGTGGCAATGTCTTAGATGAAGCTCCAATTGTACTTTACTATAAGGAGGAGAGTGTGAATGACCAAATCATCACACCACAGGGCTCTAGATTAGGTTGACTATAATTTCCAATGCTTTTATTTTTTATTATTTCATATAAGATTGGCTGTGTTATCAATTAATTAAGATATTTCAGGAATAAAATTATACCTTTACTTCAATTTTTATTTATTCTTTGAGAATTTCATATGTAAAGGCGCTGTACATTAATCATATCATCTCCAAGGTCCCAACTCTTTATAGATTTGAAAGTTGTATCATATAAGGTCACTTATCTCATGTATCCCCTATGGTTATGGAATGAGATTTGATGATTGAAGGAGAAAAGTATGATTTGAGGGCTGACTGAAATTTAATAGACTATGTAGCCCATTTTGATATGGAGATCTCTTAGATATCATCACACTGCCATGTCTAATGAATAAAATGAAAGAAGAAAAATAATCGATGTTCTGGTCTCATCTTGACATATGGATGCTTTGGAATGTGACCTTTTTCATCAGCATATTATGATTTTTTTCTTTTACCCATTTCTATGTATGTTGCACACTATGCAGCAGAAGGTAAGAAACATAATTTGCTTTCAAAATATGTTAAAATTAAAACATAGTTAAACAATCTCAAATGCTGCCTAAAAATGTAAACATCACATGTAAGATTAAATACATAAGCTTTTATTTATTGCCTTATTAATTTCTGTAGGATTTTGAGGTTGATATAGTATGATTTCTCAGTTATAATTTCTTGCTGTTTATTTTTCTTGATATAATTATCTTTGATCTGAACCATGACTTTATTCATTATTTTACTATTTTTAATAGAAAACTTTATATTTAATGCACTGAAGTCTGCAGTCTTTCATCCAAAGTTAGTTCTTCAAATAAGTATATATAGATTTGTTATCCTACAATTATATTGTTAACATTCTTCTTCTCTAAACTAAAATTTCATAGACGTTCATATGACCTTTATAATACATTATTTATCACCATCTTTAAAATTGCATTTGTTTAGGTCTTTATAAATCTAGTTCATGAAATATCCATTTTGTAAATCTATAAGGTAAATCTGGGGAAATATGAGTCCAGGTCACTTATCAGGTAAATGAGGTAAAATATAGTTTAAATAAAATTTTATTACATGTGGTATTTATTTTCTCTATCTCCTAATTTTTTCTCCTCCTTTTTTAAAGCATATCCTCTTCTTTCTTATCAGCTTTTTATAACCTGATATTCAAACCAAGTAGGTAGGTGATAGATTCTGCATGTGAAAATACTTCCATACATTTACTTTATGCCATGTTCTTTCAAAGTCTATTTTACTATTTTCATCAAAAAATGTGCCAATAGTTTTCATAAAACTAAGTCAGTCCTACTGGGATACTGGCACTGTGCACAGGTTTTCTTCAAAGATTGTCAAACTTCTCTACAGTATTCCCAACTGTGACACACTTATCAGAGAAGTTTTCTTATAAGATATTTTAGTTGGCATTTACTATTTAAGTTCAAGAATTTATTTTTTTAATACCACAGTGAAAAAATGTAATCCAACAAAGAAGAAGAGATGTTCTACAACATCCTGAGGACCAGATTCCTTTATGTAGCTACCTAGTATCTGCTTCTTCCAAAGATACATTGTATCATTTGTGTTATTATGGAGAAAATTGCAAGCTAGAAATTGGTCATATACTGGTTATGTTGCTATTACTCCCATATCTCCCAACTCCATATTTTCACACTAATCCAGCTACTTTTTAAAACTGAAGTTACTTTTTTACTCTCACTGCTGTTTTAGTTTGAAAAACAAAATGGCTCCATACACTCATAGGGACTGGTACTATTGGGAGGCGTGGCCTTGTTGGAGTATGTGTGGCCTTTTCAGAGGAAGCATGTTACTGGTGGCTAGATTTGAGGTCTCAGAAGCTCAAGCCAGGCTTAGCGGCAATCTCTTCCTGCTGCCTGTAGATTCAGATATAGAAATCTAGGCTCCTTCTTCAGCACCATGTTTGCCCGCACACCATCATGCTTCCTACCATGATGACAATAAACTAAACTTCTGAAAATGTAAGCCAGTACCAATTAAATGTTTTCCTTCAGAACAGTTGTGATTAAGGTGTCTCTTCACAGCAATAGAAACCCTAACTAAAACAGCAGTTGGTACCAGGAGTGATGTGACAGTGTTTTTGTTTAGAGGAATGTGGACTTTGGGACTTTGGATTAGCAAAACAGTTGAATGCTTTAAGTGGGGCTTAATGACCATCTTAGCAGGAATATGGAAGTTGTTCTGAGAATGATTTGAACTGTGAGGGCCTGCTCAAGAGTTTTCAGAGGAGAAGAATGTTAATATGTGGTCTAGAAACTGTTCCTGTGATATTTTGATGAAGAATTTGGTTGTTTTGAGTAGGACAGGCCCAAAGTTTGGAGGAAAATTGGCTCAAACTAGTTGCCATGACATGTGCTTAAAGTACTTCCTTATGAGCCAACTTGGAGTATACCTGAGGGCCTAGCAACATGCCTAGCCAATGAAGGGTGACCATGTAATGTCACCAGATCAGGACACAACCTGGTGGCTAGGAGCAGAGTATATAAGGCTTTCCCCATTAGTTACTCAATAAACAAGTCTGCTGTTTGCCTTTAACCTGAATCTGTATACCAGGGTCTGTATCTTTGACTCCATACTTTCTCACCCCCATTTCTTGAGGGAGTCATTAGGACCCAGACCAATATGTGGTCTAGAAACTGTACCTGTGATATTTTGGTGAAGAATTTGGCTGTTTTCTGCCCTTGTCAAAAAAATCTGCCTGAGGCTAAATTGAATAGTTTTGGATTAGTTTCATTGGCAAAGGAAATTTCAAAACAGCATTATTGGTGAAATTATTAAGGCCACTCCACGTAGTTAAAAGGAGATTTATTTAATGGCGTAACTTACAAATTAAGGAATAGGTAGGTCGCGGAGTCTGGGGAAGGTGTATCACAGTCCAGCGGTGTTCTCTGGAGCTCTGCTCAGTCCACCTCTCCAGTCCAGGGTCCCGCAACAGAGAGAGCGCCCGCCGATCCAGATCTCGGGTCCCCCGGCACCTCCCTTGGCCCCGCCTTGTAGGCGTGACAGTTGCCGAAGTCTCAATGGGGGTTGGAACTTCCAGATCAAAGCTGGAATGGCTACCCACTACATCTCCCCCTTTTTGTCTAAATAAGAAAGTTCTAACCTAATACAAGACTATATACAAAGGAATGGTTATCAAATATTGTCCAGGAATAATGAGGGATAATGACCTAGATAAGATGGAAGTACAACCAATGCAAACAATATCAAGCAAGAAACACATACTAAAGTCCAGAGAAGTATAGAGCATAGGTAAATGGCATGTTACAAAGATCCTTCCAAAAGGTGTCCTATCCTAAAGAACCTGAATCTAATACTTAATATGTTCTATCTACTAAGTTGTAACTATAACTGCTAGTCTTCAATCCCACCAAAGACCTGAGAAGGAATATAATGGTACCTGAGAAATGGTACATGGATGCAAACAACTTTCGGGAATCTTGCGAGAGTAGACGGAGACAGCTGGCAGCCTGGACAGTCACCTAATGTTTCTCAGCATTGTTGGTGCATTCAAATTGGCTACAGGCCTAAAGTATCTGACAGACCATTTTCAGAAGCAGGAATTCTGAAAGACCATCTTACCCTGTCTTGGCAGAGTACAGTGGTCGCTTTCCTTGTGTCCCACTTGTCCAGAAAGGATAGCATTGCATTAGTACTGTCAGCCGTCGAGGCAAGGGCAGTTCTTTGCCCAGTAGGCCATTTTGTGCCAAGAAGACAAACTTCCAAATGGAAATGTCTTAGAAGCCCAACATTCTCTCGGGATCAAATTGGTGCAGCCAGGAGCAATTGTGTCTCACATCAACAGAATTCTAAGTTATTTAAATGCCATATTCTCTAGGTCTATGAAGTGTTTGAAGATTACCTGTCCATCTGACCTATGTATCTGTAAATCTGGATAACCTAACTAACGTAACTATAGAGATGACAAGCATAGGTGACTATAAATCTATAAGTCTTATCTACCGAAATAACCTAAGGACTAAGGCTTCACGTAAACAAGGTAAACAGTCTATAAGCAAGTGCATGGTAAAGAACGATGACTTCAAAATTGTGACAATACACAAGATGTTATAACAGAGGTAGGAGTATATAGTGCGATATGCAATATGACAATAATCTTAAATATATATCAATATACCGAATATCCTAAACAGAAGTAGAACCTACATAAGTATGACAGATATAAATTTACATTTGTATCAATATACAAGTATTTCAAATAAGAGTAGAAATATATGTACATTATAACAAATATAGTTCCATATTTGTATCAATATACAAATTATCTTAAACAGGAATATAAAAATAGTTTACATTTGTATCAACATATAAGAACCCATAACAGTGCAAATTACAGTGCAAATTATTTAAGGCTACTATTTTACTAAATTTGTTTACTAGTATACATAATAATCTACCATAATATCTTATACCTATCCATTCCATTTCTTCTTTTTTTTTTTTTTTTTTTGGAATACTGAGTTTAATATTTCCTTCCACCCCCAACCCTATAACCATCATCCATAACCCTGAGAATTATGAAACCTAAGGGAGAAGGGGCGTCGTTTTCTTAGAATTGCTTCCTGCTGTTTAGGGGGTGATGTTATCTCTGTTGGGTACTGTGAGAAAGCTCAGATAGTTAAATCTCAGTTAGACTAACTGTAGGTTCTGCAGTAAGTCTTAGAGTAATGGGTAAGATTGTCTGAAATTCCGGTAAGAAGTGTAGTATGATGATGATTACCATGGCATCATTCTGGATTGGGTAGAGTTGTTGTTGGGGCCCCATCTTCCTTCTGGAGACTTCTGAGATTGCTATTAGAAAAACTTATTTGTTATCAAAATGGAAGATTTGGATTTAAAGAGGACATAGCATGTAAGAAAGGATTCTGAGAAATCAAGAGTAAGCATGCAGAGAATTAGAATCTAGAAGACAATGGTCCCTTTTATTGGTTTCCTTCTGTCCCACACCAGAGGGCTCTTCTGATATGGAACTGAAGAATCTCTCAAACTTTTCTTTTAGCAATGTGCTTGGGTTTAGAGAAGGAGTGAGCCAATTCCATCTCCAAAGCCAGCTTGGCTTATAATTGAATTGGAACCACAACTTTTCTAGATTGATAGAGAGATAGATGTTAGACAGTGAGATTTTACCATGTGTAGATTGGTACCAATAGATTCTTTCTTTCTGCTGTAAACATCCGGATATCCAAGGCCTTATGATTTTTGGAAGATGGGTATTTCCATTATCCTGGAAAGACAAAAACAGAACCCTACCCCAACCTTGATTGTTAAATTTTTCTTACAACTTGTAGAGATGTCACATTGGTGGATGATCTTTTACTTCACCTCATCAAGGGGTTTTTCCTGTTCAAATCGAATTTTTATTAATTTTGTTGGTATCCATAGCTTCTCTTCTCCTGCAGAAACAAAGGCAAAACCCCTTCCCCAACGTAGAACATATCCAGGTTTCCATTCTGAGGTCAGCACATCCTTGAAATAAACCGGTTGGTTTAGCTCAGGAGTTTTGTCTGTCGTCCAATGTCTCTCTGCAGCTGTTGTTCCTTTTTCATCAGCATTGAGAAAATTCAAGGTTAATAAAGCACTATGCAATCTATTTCTAGGAGTCATTGTTACCTGTCGCTGTTTATTTAGCATATCCTTTAAAGTTCGATTGGATCTTTCTATGACTGCTTGGCCTGTGGGATTGTGTGGTATACCTGTAACATGCTTTATATTGTAATAAGCAAAGAATTGTCTCATTTTATTGGAGACATATGCTGGGGCATTGTCTGTCTTAATTTGTACAGGTATTCCCATGATGGCCATAACTTCTAATAGGTGTGTAATCACAGAATCAGCCTTTTCAGAACTCATAGGAGTTGCCCATTGAAATCCTGAATAGGTGTCAATGGTATGATGTACATACTTTAATCTTCCAAATTCTGCAAAATGAAACACATCCATCTGCCAAATTTCATTTCTTTGTATACCTTTTGGATTGCTCCCTGCAGGTAATGGAAGTTGGTTATAGATGGAACAAGTAGGACATTTTTTCACAATATCCTTAGCCTGTTGCCAAGTGATGGAGAAATCCTTCTTCAAACCTTTGCTATTTACATGGCATTTCTTATGAAATTCTGAAGCTTCTAGCACATTACCTATTAGTAACTGATCAATCTCATCATTACCTTGTGCTAGAGGTCCTGGCAGACCTGTATGGGATCTGATATGTGTTATATATATAGGATGTTCCCTTTTTCTGATGATTTCCTGCAATTGTATGAATAATGAAGTTAATTCTGTATTATCAGGAATAAATTCAGCAGTTTCAATATGTAAAACAACTCTCTCTGCATATTGAGAGTCAGTGACTATATTGAGGGGTTCTGTGAAGTCTTTCAGTACAATAAGAATGGCATACAGTTCTGCCTTTTGTACAGAGCTGTATGGACTTTGTACCACTTTACTTAGGTCTCCTGATTTATATCCTGCTTTCCCTGATTTATTTGCATCAGTATAGAATGTGAGGACTCCAGAAATTGGCTTTTGCCGTACAATGTGAGGAAGGACCCATTCGGTCTTCTTTATGAATTCTATTCTCTTGCTTTTGGGATAGTGGTTGTTAATCTCTCCCAAAAAGTTACTGCAGGCTCTCTGCCAGTATTCATTATCTTTCCATAGTGATGAAATTTCTTCATTAGTTAAAGGTACTACAATTTCTGCTGGGTCCATTCCTGTCAACTGGCGAAGTCTTAGTTTACCTTTTTGAATCAAATCAGAGATCTTTTCTATATAAGTCTTTAATTTCTTATTTGGTTTACGTGGTAGGAATATCCATTCCAATATAATATCTTCCCTCTGCATCAAAATACCTGTTGGGGAATGTCTGGAGGGGAATATGACAAGAATGCATTTAAGTTCTGGATCCACACGATCCACATGTGCTTCTCGAATTGTCTTTTCTACTAGGGCCAATTCCTTCTCAGCTTCGGCTGATAATTCTCTTGGACTATTTAATTCTTTGTCCCCTTCTAGAGTATTAGCCAAATTTTGTAGTCCCTCTTTGGGTATTCCCATGATACCCAGTAAGTTGGAAATGCTTCCTAATAACTTTTGAAAATCATTAAGAGTCTTCAATCGATCTCTCCTTAGCTGTACCTTTTGGGGTCGAATTTTTTGTAGCTCTATCTTATATCCTAAGTAGTTAATAGAATCTCCTCTTTGTATTTTTTCAGGAGCAATTTGCAGTCCCCAGCGAGGTAAAACTTTCTTTACTTCTTCAAACATGCTTTCTAATGTATCTAACTTTGGATCAGCTAATAGGATATCATCCATATAGTGATAAATTATGGATTGTGGAAACTTTACACGAATTATCTCCAATGGTTTCTGCACAAAGTATTGGCACAAAGTAGGGCTGTTTAACATTCCCTGTGGGAGAACCTTCCATTGATATCTCTTGACTGGCTGAGAATTGTTATAATTAGGTACTGTGAAGGCAAATTTTTCTCTATCATTTTCTTGTAAGGGTATGGTAAAGAAACAGTCTTTTAAGTCAATAACTATTATAGGCCATTCTTTAGGTAGCATAGAGGGCAAGGGCATCCCAGTCTGTAGGGAGCCCATTGGCTGAATTACTTTATTAATAGCTCTCAGATCTGTCAGCATTCTCCAATTGCCAGACTTTTTTTTAATAACAAATACAGGAGAATTCCAAGGGCTGGTAGATTCTTCAATGTGTTGAGCATTTAACTGCTCTTGAACCAGCTGTTCTAAAGCTTGTAGCTTGTCTTTTGTCAAAGGCCATTGTCCAACCCAGACAGGTTTATTAGTTAGCCATTTTAAAGGTAAGGCAGTTGGTACTTCTGAGAGTTCAACAGCAGTTGTGCTCTGTTTGTGAACAGCCTGAATGGTTGGTGCCTGATTTTTATAGCATGTGATGATATTATTCCTAGAAACATGCATTTGTCTGTATTCTTTTTCTGAAAGTGTAGGAATTTTAATCTGGGTATTCCACTGTTGTAACAGATCTCGGCCCCAAAGATTTACTGCTACATTTGCTACATATGGCTTCAGCCTTCCTCTCTGTCCTTCTGGCCCTGTGCATTCAACCCATCTCGAACTCTGTTTTATCTGAGATAGGGTGCCAATCCCTAAAAGTTGGACATCTACCTCTTGAAGAGGCCAATTTGGATGCCATGATTTTGGTGTAATTATAGTCACATCTGCACCTGTGTCTACCAGTCCCTCCATAACCAGGCCATTAATTCGAATTCTAAGCTTTGGTCTTTGATCATTTATGGAAGTCTGCCAAAATATTTGTTTTATAGTGTTCTTTGTAAACTGTGATCCATCCATCAGAGCTGTTTTATCATCCATTGCAGTATCGGTTTTTACATTAGGCATTGGTTTATTCAGTTGTCTTGGAGAGGAATTTCTTCCACAGTGGCTGGGAATGTTCGTACTACATTTGATTTGGGGGCCTGCAAGAGGCCCCCTGAGGCGTTTCCCGCCAGTAAAGGGTTACCTCGTATATCTATTTTTGATCTGCACTCACTGGTCCAATGTCGGCCTTTGCCACACCTTCTACATAATCCGGGAGGTGGTTGGGGTCTCCTGTTTAGGCTATTCCTAAAAGAAGTATTACTCCTAGGAGTACCCCACGTACAGTTTTTACTTATATGACCTGGTGTACCACATTTAAAACATTTGGTAACATGGGGCCTTCTTTCACCTCTGGGATTTGTCTCTCCTATCCAAGCCTCATTACTGTAGTTACGAGACTCAACACCATTAGTATACTGAATCCACTCTTCCAAAGGAGCTGATCTGATCTTTAATGGTGTAAGTATTCTTCTGCATTCTGCATTAGCATTGTCGAACGCCAAGGACTCAGTTAATACTTTTCTTAATTCTTTATCTGATACAGCTCTTGTTATAGCTGTGTTCAGTCTTTGTAAAAAATCAGTGAAGGATTCGTGTGGTCCCTGAAATATCTTTGTGTATACCTCAGTTGGTTTTCCAGGTTCTGGAATTTTTTCCCAAGCATTTAGAGCTGCTGTACGGCATAGGGATATTGTATGTTCATCATAAGTGGCTTGTACATTCCTGTCAGCGAAACATCCCTCACCAAGTATTTGATCTTGGGAGATCACAAAACCTCTGATTTTACCTTGTTGTTCTAAATTTTTTGCCTCTTCTCTCAACCAGCTTTTCCACTGTAGCTGCTGACTATATTCTAGAACAGCTGAAATTAACTGATGCCAGTCATCTGGGATGATTCTATGTGAGGTAGACCACGAATTTAACAATTGTTTTACATATGTGGAGTGTATCCCATATGTAACTACTGCTTCCTTTATATTTTTAAAGTCCCTTGTTGAAATTGGTTGTACTGTATATGTAGTATATGGCTCAGGGTGTGTGTCATCCGCTGGCTTCTCATGGATGATAACAGGATAAGCCATTGTGTGAGAGCCATTTGGAGATGTTACAACCTCTATGGTCTTGCCCTTCTGCTTATTAGGTCCCTTGTCATGTTTACTGAGAGTTTCTTCTAAGGCCTGCAAACGAGCACCTAGAGTCTGTTCTATGGAGTGAACCTCCTCTCTGGCAAGGGACTCCAGATTTCTCATGGAATCATAGAAGTTTTTATGTTCCTCAGAAACACATGATTCCATGGACCTTATCTTATCAATTAATGATAATCTTTCTTCCTTATATAGTGTCTGGAGAGTTAGTGTTCTGTCCATTAAATATTCACATTTATTATCAATAAGATCAATTTTTGGTACAAGCCTGTTTTGTAAATCCTGATCAGCCGATTCCAGAGAAAGAATCTTTTTCTCTAAGGTCTCATTGCTATCCGTTAAAGCAGATTCCAGAGATAGAATCTTTTCCTGTAAGCCTTCTTTGTTAGTTTTGAAAGCCTGTAAATCCTGGTTAGCAGATTCCAGAGAAAGAATCTTTTTCTCTAAAGTCTCATTGCTATCCGTTAAAGCAGATTCCAGAGATAGAATCTTTTTCTGTAAGCCCTCATTGTTAGTTTTGAAAGCCTGTAAATCCTGGTTAGCAGATTCCAGAGAAAGAATCTTTTTCTCTAAGGTCTCATTGCTATCTGTTAAAGCAGATTCCAGAGAGAGAATCTTTTTCTGTAAGCCCTCATTGTTAGTTTTGAAAGCCTGTAAATCCTGGTTAGCAGATTCCAGAGAAAGAATCTTTTTCTCTAAGGTCTCATTGCTATCTGTTAAAGCAGATTCCAGAGAGAGAATCTTTTTCTGTAAGCCCTCATTGTTAGTTTTGAAAGCCTGTAAATCCTGGTTAGCAGATTCCAGAGAGAGAATCTTTTTCTGTAAGCCCTCATTGTTAGTTTTGAAAGCCTGTAAATCCTGGTTAGCAGATTCCAGAGAAAGAATCTTTTTCTCTAAGGTCTCATTGCTATCTGTTAAAGCAGATTCCAGAGAGAGAATCTTTTTCTGTAAGCCTTCATTGCTCTCGCTTAAAGCCTGTATCAGTCCCAATAATGACTCATCTTTGTTCTTGCTATTAAACCAGTGTTTGAACACTGTGTGGATTATTACAATGAATACCAAAATGGTACAGGCCAGATATGCCTTAGGAAGGTCATATATTTCCAAGAAGATGTCATTCATCATACAGGCAAAAAGGTTTTCAAATTCTTGTGAGGTAATGTTGTCAGCCATATTACAAGAATTACTCAAAATTTGTTAGTCAGTTTTAAGGTGTAAAATTATCAAGTACTTCTACTTGAAATAAAACGCTGGTTTGCCTATCTTACCTTTCGGTGGTGGTGGGGTTGTAGTGGCGCTTTTCAGCCAGCAGGAGGCGCTGGTACAGCTCCAAAGCAGGGCCTGCTGGCAACCTTGGCGGGCGGCAGCTGGAGGCAGGAGCCGGGATGTCGGGGAGCCAGATGGCGGGAGCCGGGATGGCGGGGAGCCGGGATGGCGGGGAGCCGGGATGGCGGGGAGCCGGGATGGCGGGAGCCGGGGCCCGCACTCGGGGAGGAGGGGGATCGCCTCACTCACAGCGGTTTTTCGCTGGTCTGGGGGCTAAGCTAGGGAGCTGAGACCGGACTAGCTGCTCCCTTTTTCGGGAATGGAACCGTGTAGGCGTTCCCTGGTTCTATGGAACTCTGCAGGCGGGTTTAGGTACCCGCCAGCCGGCGAGAAGGCTGAGGGCGGGAGCCACCCAGGCCTTTGGAACTTGCCCCACGTGAGCGCCAGATATTGGTGAAATTATTAAGGCCACTCCACGTAGTTAAAAGGAGATTTATTTAATGGCGTAACTTACAAATTAAGGAATAGGTAGGTCGCGGAGTCTGGGGAAGGTGTATCACAGTCCAGCGGTGTTCTCTGGAGCTCTGCTCAGTCCACCTCTCCAGTCCAGGGTCCCGCAACAGAGAGAGCGCCCGCCGATCCAGATCTCGGGTCCCCCGGCACCTCCCTTGGCCCCGCCTTGTAGGCGTGACAGTTGCCGAAGTCTCAATGGGGGTTGGAACTTCCAGATCAAAGCTGGAATGGCTACCCACTACACAGCATAGAGCAAGCTGAGCAAGAAAAAATACAAAATGTACAGTTTAAGGAGAAAAGGAATACCAGAAAGTGGAATGAAGCTAAATCTTGTATTCAATGAGATGAACAGATATAAGAAAAGACTGATGTTAAATGGAATAAAGGAAATAGTGACCTCAGTGCAAGACCCCACCCAGTTAAGTTTCCAACTTGTGAAAAGGAATTAAAGAACAGCTGAGAGCTGGATGTAAAGGTACATGCCTTTAATACCAGTACCCAGAGGCAAAGGCAGGCAGATCTCTGAGATCAAGGCCAGCCTGATCTATAGAGCAAGTTCCAGGACAGCCAAGCTCAGGCAGTAAACCATTGAAAATAGGAAGCTAAAGAAGATGTAATTGAATGAGGGGGCCATGTTCAAGCCTCAGAAAACAGCAGAATTTGAGTTTCAATCAAATAGCTCTGGCTTTAGAGTTAAGGAGAGGAGAAAAGGTTTATAGAATCTTCCTCTGTGACTAAGGAAAGCCATTGAGGCCAAGGTATGTGTCAGGGGTGTCGCTGAAGGGGGACCTAGACAGGACATTATGAACTGTGAAGGTGAAGCCTGAATTGCCTTGGAGACCCCAAGATTTTGGAGATGTCAGAGCCCTGGGATATCTAACAAGGAAAACTGCTAAAAGAGAGTGGAACCATCCCAAAAGAAAGAAGTATGCTATAGTCAAGAAATCTGACGGGAGTTGGAGATCTGAAGAGCATTTTGACATCAGACATGAGATACAGTTTGGAGTTTCCCCAGGTTTTTTTTTTTTTTTTTTTTTTTTAGCTTTCTCTGGTCCAGAATTTATTTCCTCACTATCCTTCCTTTCCTCCATTTTGGAATGCTAACCTTTATCCTGCGCCATTATGTTGGAAGTATGTGATCTGCTTTTACATTTTTATTTTACAAGGGAATTAAAATTAAGAGATTACATAAGCCTCAGAAGAGACTTCGGACTTTTAGACTGGTATAGACTATGGGGACTTTTGAAGTTGAATTAAATGCTCTTTGCATTATGAGATAGCTATAGGTCTATAGGATCAGAGAGTGGAATGTGGTAGTTTGAATAAAAATGATCTCATATGCTCAAAGGGACTGGCACTATTGAGAGGGATGTCCTTGTTGGAGGAAGTATGTCAGGAGAGGCAGGCTTTGAGGTCTCAGAAGCTCAAGCCAGGTCTACAATGTATCTGGTCTCTGCAGATCCAGATATATAATTCTTAGCTCCTTCTCTAGCACCATGTTTGCCTACATGCTGCCAAGCTTCTTGCCATGATGATAATGGACTAAACCTCTGAAATTGTAAGTGAGCCACCCCATTTAAATATTTTCCTTTATAAGAGTTTCCATGGTCATCAATAGAAACCTTAACTAAAATAACTACCATTGTCATGTTCCTGACCTGTCTTGCCACCACCTGGTTTACCAAGCTTTACTCAAATAGTTCTCAAAACAAACGTGCATGATATACATTAAGATTATAATACAAATGATCACATGAGAATATGAAAATGCACAGGAAAAATTAAATATCTTATGAGTGGCAGATACACAATGACACACAACCTCTAATTGATACTCTGGTGCTTCTGCTTAGGGGAGCTGGAGTTTTCCTGTGGAAAGACTAGGCAGGTGCACTCTACCCACTTTGAAATTAATTAGTAGACAGAGAAGACCAGTAAGAAATGATATCATATATTTTTAAACATTTTATTTTTAATTAGATGTATACATTCGTGTCTGTGTGTTGGTTGGTATGTACCTGTGAACTCAGGTGTCTGAGGAGGCCAGAAGAGGACATCAACTTCCCTGGATCTGGAGTTACAGGTAATGAACTCGCAAGGGTGCTAAGAATGAACCTTGGGACTTCTGCAAGAACAGTAATTTCTCTTAACCACTAAGGTGTCATTCAAGTCTGTCACGCCTTTTAAAACTAGGTGCATATGTATAATCTAGTCAATTCTCAGACAAGAATATCCTCATCTGATGCCCAAGGTAATTTAATTTAACTTTTCCAGGCCCTTCTATGAAACAGTCATGATTATATTTATAAGAAGCAAAATGATATTAAAGACTATCCTATAATTATTTTAATTCATTCATAAGCTTAAAATACAAAGAAATAGAGACAGTGATTTTGTATCTATCTCATGGCCCAATTTGTTCATCATTGTTATTCATTTAGATTTGCTGAAATGCTTCCCTTTAGACTTTTAAGTACAAAAATAACTGGTTGTGAATATGTATATGCTAAGGTTAAAAGAGAGTGTCTGATCGATAGACAACATGTATTAGAAAAACATAATTTTCTATCAAATCCAACATATATTGGAGAAAAATATATTGTGGGTAAACTGATATAATGAGAGAGGAAGGAAGGAAGGAAGGAAGAAAATGAATTTAAAAAGTGATAAATAAGATTCTGGTAGGGGAAGGGAGAAGAACTAGTTACCAAAAACTGGTTAAAGGATATGTCCCTTGAGAAATCACAAAATTGAAGGAGCAATTGTTTTCCTTTTTTTTTTTAAGAGTTTTTAAGATTTTTTGTTGTATTAGCATTTTCAAATATACAGGATATATATAAACACTCTTATAAATCTCTTATATTCCTGTCTTGATTCAGGCTTGTCAAAGCATGCCCTGGTTGCTTAGTGTTCACAAAACAAAACAAATGAAAACCCACTAATGTGGGAAAGAAATTTGTATGGAGGAGAGAGGGTTAACAGGAATGTGAGGAAGACAGGAGGGGATGAGGTATGAGAAGAATTAAAATGCTTTCTCTAAATTTATGGGATTGTCAAAGAACTGACTTAATTTTTTTTTTTTGTGTGTGTGTGTGTGTGTGTGTGTGTGTGTGTGTGTGTGTGTGTGTGTGTGTTTCTTTTCTTTTTAAAAATTTATTTATTTATTTTACATCCTGACCTCAGTTTCCCCTCCCTCCTCTCTTCCCAGTCCGTCCTCACCCATATCCACTACTCCTCCATTTCTCTTCAAAAAAGGGCAGGCCTCCCATGGATATCAGCAAAACATGGCATATCAAGTTGCAGTAAGAATAAGTACTTCTCCTTGTATTAAGGCTGGGCAAGGCAACCCAATGTGAGAAATAGGGTCCTAGAAGTCAGCAAAAGTGTCAAAGACAGCCCTGCTCCAACTGTTAGTTCCACAAAAAAGACCAAGCTACTCAGCTGTCACATATATGCAGAGGGCCTAGATCAGTCCCATGCAAGCTCCCTGGTTGTTGGTTCAGTCTCTGTGAGCTCCTATTGTCCAGATTAGTTGATTCTGTGGGGTTATACTGGGCAATGACCTTGACCCCTCTGGCTACTTCAACCCTTCCTCCCTCTCTTCAGCAGGATTCCCTGAGCTTAGCCTAATGTTTGGCTGTGGGTACAAAGGCATTTCATCTTTACTTCATACATTTTAGTTGCATAGCATTCTCTGCTTTAGCGTTTAGTAGTTTCAAATGTCTTTTTATTAGCTGTGGTGGGAATTGTTTAACAGTAACATCATACCAACTACCCCCACTGTTTCAGTCTTAGGGGAAAAAAAAAGAGAGCTGAATTCTTGGAGCTGTATTTCCTTCTCTCTGTCTCTCTCTTTCTCTGTCTCTGTCTCTCTCTGTATCTCTGTCTCTCTGTCTGTCTCTCTCTCTCCCACACACACACACACAAATGAGACAGTACAGAAGAGGGTAATAAAAGAGAAACACATCTCAGTAAAGCAGGGAGCAAGCAGGAAATTTCATCCCTCACGTTTGTTACAGATGTACAAAGGAGGCACTTAATTTGTGGCCTCAATGTTTTGATCTGATTGTTGCCTGTGTTTGCATCTCCAGCCAGTCAGGCTCTCATTGCCCACTCACTAACCTCAGAGTAACCGCACTGTCACAGGACCCTGCACGGTCAGCAGAATACAAAGCACATGCAATGCATTCTGTCTTGAAGGCTAGCCGCAAATGCAACACTCTTTAAAAAAAAAAAATGATGATACCATACTCAGGGAATCATTTTCTCACTAACATGCCATATTCGTCAGCTTAAAGCACATCCATTCATACCTTGGAAAGATTTCTCATCACTTGTGACTTCACTGTACCAATATTCATTGTAAAGCTTAGTCTTTTCTGATTTGTATCACATGGGACTCACGAATGTGTGTGAGTGAGCACACACATCATGTATGCATAGCTGAGAGGATTGTTCTGAAAACTGAAACATGAAGATAAACTCTAGATGCCATCTTTCTTTCTAATAATAAAAATAATGATAATTTTATTGGATAGTTTTGAATGACAGGCTGTGAAGCTCCTTGCAATTGGATTTTTTTTTTATTTTATTACTTTTTATCTTTCCTGATTACCTGGTCCAGTTCTCTGTACCTCTCTCAACCCTATCTTTGGTGCTGATTCCGACTTATTTGGAGAAAAGAAAATGAAACAGCACTACGGCATTATATAGCTAATTATCCATTAAGTAGATGCTTTATAAGAAAAAAATAAGTTCCTTGAAATATTCATCTGTGCTTTTTCACTTTTTAATTAACTTTTTAATTATTTTAATTTTTTATCTTGTTTTTATGATCTCTTTTTAAAATTACTTTTTAAGTTAGCATTCAAAGTAATGGCATTTCCATACTTACATGTCTTTTATTTTATTTTAATCATTCCCCTCCCCTGCTGCCTTTCCCTCTACCCTGTTCCCTCCTCTTGTGAGTCTTCTTATCTTTCTTTTTAGGTTAGTCACACTATTGTCCTTTTGACCTGAATTATATTGAAATATATGTGCATACACTGATGGGGTTACATTTACTTATCACATTGATATAACTGGTCTCTAAAATACATGTGAATACATAGTGTTATCATATTGAGTACAATATATTCTCATATCTGGAAAATGTATTACTATGTAAAAGTACAGACAATATTCAAAATTATACAAATTTCCCCAAAATACAGCTCTCTAACACCAATGACAGTCCTTTTAAAGACTGCTGAGAATGTTCATAAAACCTATATTCCTCTCTGTTTCCTCCATCTCTTTATCCTAAAGGTCCTATGCCATAAATTGAATACATAATAGTGAGCTATATTGATGGAGTTCTGTCTCTATGCAGCTCACTGCTAATGAGGTTTATTTACTGAGAAGTATCTACATAGTTTTATATAAGGATGCTATGAAGCTAATTCAATTTTGAGCCAAACCAATCAATAAAGAACAGACAAGACAAGGCTAAGAGGAATGCCTCTAACGTCCTTCTAATGGCTTTGATGGCATAAACACTTTAGGGCTAACACAGTCAGAAAATAACATCCTAGACTACACTTACAGCAGTTCTGGAAATCAGAATGATCCAGTTTCCTATCTATCAAGAGCAGTCACATTCTATTTGTTGCTCTCATGTTTGCCACTATGGGAACAGCTGTTTTAAAGTTATCATCAAGTGAGAAAGGTGAAAAGTTGGAGAAGGTGGATTTATTACTTGCTTTGTTTAATCTGCAATTTACAAAATTTTTAATAATCCTGGGATAATAACTATGTTATTTAGAAGAAGAATTTTAAAAATTTTTTACATGTATATACACATGTGTATTTGTATGTATGCATGAGTGCTTGCATTTTAAGAAAGGCTTCATTTTGTATTGTACACTTGCATTCAATTTACTGTGTAGTCTAAGCTGGCCTCAAATTCATAATAACCCTTCTGCCTTAACCACTTAATTGTTAGGATTTGAAGATAGGAAGGGTTCCTTGAATGCTTTCTGATCAAACATGAAAAAGAAGGATAAGGACAGATGAGTGCTCATACACAGACAGCTGGTAACCAATGGGGATTCTAGCTTCAAGCCTATCTACTCAACTCTGTAGATCAATAACCATGTGCAAGACCTACAGGAGCTTTCAAACTTGGTACTATACCAATCATGAAAGATCTCCAAGATATAATAGTGAACTTCACAAAGAAGTCTTTTAAATCTGGCCCATCTGAGATAGATGCACAGGGATACAGCATCTAAGCTATTTAAGAAATAGTTGACAAAATAATGATCCAGTTTATGTTGTTGGTTTAACTTAGGTAAAGATAATTTCTCATCACTACAGTAGTTTAGTTTTTGTAAATAGTCAAGTTTTTATGAAACATTCACTTGATGACATACAAAATGTCTAATACGCATGATATGGTTTGGATATGGCATACTCTACCCTACTAAATACATTTATAGAAGACTTAGTCCCCATTACAATAATCAGAGGTGAGCCTTTGTGGAAGGGATTGGATCTTGAGTGTCCTGACCTAATCAACAGACCAGTCCTTTGATGGTATTGCTAGGCAGTGACAGTATCTAGGAGATAGTCCTAATTGGAAGGAAAGGTCATTGAGAGTTTATGGATCTTAAAGGATCTGTTTTATTTTTCTCGCGTCTCTACCCCTCTTTGTTTATGGTTTTCATAGTGAGTAACTTTTCTGAAGCACAGCCTTCTAGAACAGTGTTTCTCATCCTGGGTCGAGACCCTTTTAGGGGTCAATCGATCCTTTCACAGGGTTCACATATCAGATATCCTGCATATCTGATCTTTATATTATGATTCATAGCAATAGCAAAATTACAGTTGTGAAGTAGCAATGAAAATAATTTTTATCAGCCTGGCAGTGGTGGTGGTGGTGGCGGCGGCGCATGCCTTTAATCCCAGCACTCGGGAGGCAGAGCCAGGCATATTTCTGTGAGTCCAAGGCTAGCATGGTCTACAGAGCGAGATCCAGGACAGGCACCAAAACTACACAGAGAAACCCTGTCTCAAAAAAACCAAAACCAAAAAAAAAAAGAAAATAATTTTATGGTTGTGAGTCACCACAACATGAAGAACTATATGAAAGGGTCAAGTCAATAGGAATGTTGAGAACCACAGTTCTAGAATGATGATCTACTCCTCCACAGCCTTAGAAATGATGAACACAGTCACAGACAACAACTGACACTTTTGGAACCAAATCCTCACAAAGTCATCCCTGTTTGAAGACCTACAGATATTCTATGGATACAGAGGGAACAAGTCAGTTTTCATCAGTGACAAGTTCCCTCATAGGTTTCTAATGGTAAAATGGTCAACCCTGTACCCACGTACAAATGGAGAACACCAACTAGAACATATACATACATATATATATATATATATATATATATATATATATATATATATATATATATATATTAGAAATTAAAGAAGGAGATGTGGGGAGACATGAGAAGAACTGGAAGATGGGCAAGGGGTAGATACAACAAAAATATATTGTACTCATACATGAAATTCTCACAAAATAACCCCCAATTGCTAAAATAGGCAAAGTAACAAGGGTTGGGGATTTAGCTCTGTGCTTGCTTAGCAAGCACAAGGCCCTGGGTTCGGTCCTCAGCTCCGAAAAAACAAAAAAGAAAAAAACTGAGCATTGTCATCAAAGACTCTACTATTTAAAACCAATATTTGTCATTTGAAAAGCCATCACCATTTTCTCCATGTATTATTAGAAAGGATTGCTTTTGTTATCCATTGTGCACCAGGCCTAGAACATTGTGTGGCTTGTAATGGCTCCAATTCATCGAATACTTAGAACATGCTAAGTAGTTTACCTCAACACAGCACTTTAACAATCATAACAACTTGAAAACTAAGATACTGTCATTAACTAAATTTTATGAGTAAGATATTGTGGCTTAAAGGAAGTAGTGATACTTAAGATCTCAGCTGGTGAAAAAAAAAAACACCATTAAATACCTTTTAGTAATTTACACGTGTTACTGCTTCCATCCTGCTTGGCTTCTGGCACACACACAGCCTGCTTGCTTCATCATCCCACGCTCTTTTCCTCCTGCCTTGATTTGAATATCTAAAATGGGCTCTGTGGAATCAAATACATTGGACCACAGGGATGAAAATAGAGCTCTTTTCCATGGAAATGTTTTGAAACTGAAATTTTCATTTCTTTTTTTCTGTTTCTTTTTTTTTTTAACAAGGCATTTTCTATGCATTCAAGAGCTAGATACTATGTGGACAGAACTCTTTTTTTATTTATCATACTTGGGGACCATAAATATTAGTCAGTTTTTATTTTCAGTGACAAAATTCATGGAGAAAGTGACATAGAGGAAGAAACTTACTCAGGCTCCCAACAGGGAGTTTCATTGGCTGAAGCTTATCATCAGCTGGCTCTTTTGCTATGAACCCAAGGCCAGGCTGAAACTTTACGCCAGAAGAGTGCAGGCCCTCAGGTGCCTACTTCTCCAATAAGGGATCATCTTCCGCCATTTTCATTACCTTCTAATATCCCACCAGTCAATTACAAGTTCATCAAAGGATTAACACATAGTCTAGCATCCTGGGACCTAATCTCTTCTCCAAAGCCCCATTTCTGGGCACTGCAGATGAAGTCCTAGCCTTGAACACTTGAGCCTTCTTGGGAGATATTTCATACCCAAATATTAACAGTAAACCTGAAATGGATCATGAATTCCCAAAGGTAGAAGACATAATTTTGCATAAGGGATAATTCTAACTTTTCTGTTTTTTGTTTCTTTGTTCTACTTTTTACTTGTCATTAACTTCTTTTCCCCCCTTTTATTGAAAATAGATTTTCCTCACATAACATATCTTAATTATAGTTTTTCCTCCTTCTGCTCCTTCCAGTTCCTCCCCACCTCTCTTCCCATCAGATCTACCCCTTTTCTGTCTCTCGTTATAAGACAAACAGGCTTTGAGGGGAGGATAGTACTAAAGTCAAGTATAATACAACACAGAACTCACACTGGAATAAACAAAATAAACAAAAAGAGAGGAAAGAGCCCAGGTAAAGGAAACAAGAAATGTGTATAGACAAAGAGACTCATTTGTATGCATATTCAGGGATCCCATAAAACATGAAAATGGAAGCCATAATATATACCCAAAGGACCTATAGAGTAAAAAGGGAGATAATGTAAATATAATAAAATATAAGATAAAATTAAATTTACAAAGGAAAAATAAAAAGAAACCAAAGGCCTTGATACAATCTTATGAGACAGGAATCCTTCAAGGAAGCCACTGAGTTCATTTTATGTTGACCATCTACTGCTGGGAGCTTATGTGGCCTAACTTAAGAGTAGCTTGTTTCCCCAGTGAAACACCCTGGGAATAAACTAATTTTTATTTGTAAGTAGTTACCAGTTAGAGAGAGCTTTGGCTTAGGGATGAAGGCATGGGTCCACTTCTCCTTCCAGCTCTAGGATGTCATCTGGTACAGACCCATGAGGGCCCTCTCCACATTTTCTCAGTCTCTTTGAGTTCATATGTGCATTGATCCTGTTGAGAACTTTGTTTTCTTGGTGTACTCCATCCCCTCTGACTCTTACACTCTTCTGTCCTCCTCTTCCAGATCTGATTGCCTGAGCCCTGAGGGGAGGGATTTGATGGAGACATCTTCTTCCTGTCTGAGTGATCTGAAGTTTCTCACTCTCTACATGATGTCTAGCTGTGGGTCTCTTCCTTTGCTTCCATCTGCAGGAGGAAGCTTCATGACGACGGCCGATCAAGGCACTTATCTATGAGTATATATAGTGGAATGTCACTTGGAGCCATTTTCTTGCTACGTTCTTTAGGTAGAACAGCAGTATTTGGTTTGACCCCAGGACCCTGAGCTATCTAGTCTCAGAAGTAATCACAGCAAAAAGCAGTAGATGGTAAGAAATAATCAAGCTCAGGGCTGAAATCAATAAAACAGAAAACAAGCAAACAGAAAGTCAATGAAACAAAGAGTTGGTTCTTTGAGAATATAAATAAGACTGACAGACCCTTATCCAAATTAATTAAAGCACTAGATGTTTTGTGCCAGGATTTTTTTTTTTATTTGACATTTACTTTGACTGAGGTAACCATCTTCTATTGCGTTTTCAGTGCCTGAGAGTCTTTCTTCCGTTCCTTTTACTCTATTGGTCAGGCTTACTTCTGAGCTTCCTGTTTGATTTCCTAACTTTTGTTTTATTTCCGGATTTTCCTCAGTTGGTTTTTCTCTTTAGTGATTCTATTTCCACTTTCAGGCCTTGAACTGTTCCATTCATTTCCTTCTACTGTTCTTGTCTTTTCACAGATTTCCTCTTTAAGGACCTCTATCATGTTCATAAAGGACATCTTGTGCTTCAGCTGTGTTGTAATCCTCAGATTCATTGTGGTGCGGTGGCTAGTTTCTAGTGGAGACATATTGCACTGATTGTGGTTTCATGGTAACCTCTATGCATCTGAATATGAGATGATTGTAATTCTAGGTGCTGATACATAGTCTTGTCTATATGTGTTGTCTCTTGGTTTCTATGGCCTGTTCTTATTCTTAGGCTGGTGTAATGTCTTTGTCTTACCTGGTAAGGAATTCATCTGGGATCCCGATAGGTGTGGCCACTGGGGATTCCAGGTAAAATATATCCCTAGGTATTGGGAGCTGATATTTAGGAATAGGATGGGCTGAGTTCCTCAGGGGGCCCACAGGAGGGAGGAAAGCAGGGTGTTCCATCAAGATATGCTTAGTTAGTCTCCTGGGAAGTGGAGCAGAGAGGAAGGGAGGCCACAGCAGGTAGTCTGCCTCAGAGATGGGTATGAGACTGGCTGGTTGGGTTTCAAGGAGTGGAGAGAGAGTGAAGATTTTAAGCTTATTTTCTTGCTTCTCTGGCAGGTTTGGCTAGCAGGTTCCCACAGAAAGCTTTCTGAAGTTGGGATCTAGAATAAGAGGATGAGAGCGATGGAAGGTTGGATGCAAAGATTCCCATGATGGCAGCAGGTGGTCTGCTAGAGTAGTGAGTAAGACAGGGGAAAGGGGGTGGGGAGATAAGGGTAGGAGGTGGGGGAATAGGAGTGGGGGTGGACTGAATTGGATTTAGAGGAGAGGAGGGAGAGGGAAAAATCAGCAGTTAGGCTACTTGTTTCCCTGGCTGAGTGGCCTGTGGAGTTTCCAGGGACTGCCTGCTGGATAAAGGATCAAATGGAAGGTATTTCTAACCACAAAACCTCTAAACAAAACAGATTGAAAGTGTAAGTACTTAGCTCCTCCTGTACTGGGCTGAACTCCTAGACAGCAGTTGAAGAGAAGGAGGAGGGATCACAGGAGCAAGTGAGGTCAAGATCATAATGGGGAAAACCACAGAGACAGCTGACCCAAGCTGGTGGGAGCTCATGGACTCTGGTCTGTCTCCTGGGGAACATACATGGGACTGAACTAGGCCCTCTGAATGTGGGTGACAGTTATGTGGCTAGATCTGTTTTGGGAGCCCCTGGCAGTGGGACCAGGTGTTGGGGAATATGATTTTAAGATGTGTTACTTTTGTTTATGTTGCATTTGTTTAACTCTCTGAAGCAGTGTTACTGTGCTCTAAAACACTTGATGGTCTAATAAAGAGCTGAAGAGCCAACAGTGAGGCAAGAGAGAGAAATAGATGGGGCTGGCAGGAAGACAGGATAAATAGAAGGGGAAAACTGGAAAGAAGGAAATAGCCAGAGAAGGAGGACTTCAGGGGCCAGCCACACATCTACACAGCTAGCCATGGAGCAAGAGTAAGATTTACAGAAGTAAGAGAACAGAAAAAGCCCAGAGGCAAAAGGTAGATGGGATAAGTTAAGGAAAGCTGGCAAGAAACAAGCCAAGCTAAGGCTGGGCTTTCATAATTAAGAATAAGGCTCTGTGTGTGATTTATTTGGGAGCCAGGTGGCAGCCCCCTCACCCACAAAGAACATAAACAAATAGCAACAACTAGGAATTATTCAGAGAGCATGAAATGCCTTTTTGGAACACATTCTCTAGGGTGGGATACCTTGCTCAACCTTGACTCGGGGTAGGGGGTGGTGCTTGGTCCTGCCTCAACTTGGTATGCCAGACTTTGTTGACTCCCCAAAGGAGGCCTTACTCTCTCTGAGGAGTGGATGGGGTAGGGGAATGGGGGGAGATGGCAGGAAGTAGAAGGAGAGAGAGCTTAGAAGGCTAAGCTATCACTTGTCAGGGAGGCTATATGTACTCACACTCTCTGGGTAGAGGTATCGAAGTAGAAGTGAAAGACTTTGCTGGCAAATACATCGTGAATAGATGTCCTTTGCCCACCAAAATTCCTACTTCTTTAGTCCAGAGAAAGTCAGTCTGACTAGAACCAAACCATGTCTGTTTCCCACACAGGGCCAGAAGGCTTGCATGCAACTGTCACCTCACCTCTCTTTATGATCTCCACGGACTGGAGAAAATGACTCTAGCACACGAGCTTTCTCCTCTCACTTCTCCCTCCCCCAGAACGCTCATTTATGGAGGAACAGGTTTCAGTTCTAAATGATTACTCTGTGCTTGGCAGGTGGAGCCTGCAGCACCAGTAACATTAATGATTTCTGAGGTGACGCTGAGGCCTCAGAGGCTGCTTGGCAGAACAACTAGTGGGATACTAATGAGGATCCCAGCAAGACCCTGACCATTAAAAGGGGGGGGGGTGTTCTGGGGTGAGGTGGGCAAGGAATAAATTAGAAACCTCAGCCTCTGGTAAGAATATCAGTGAGTGCAGTTTGCACAGTCTAGCAGAGAAAATTAATCACCCATAATGACTGGGGTGTGTAGAAATTTTTGGTTTAATTCCATTTGTAAATATTTCCACAGAATCATGCATGCTATCAGAAAGAGATGAGAAACACAATCTGAAGTTGATTTTGCCAGGAGATAGGATATGAATAGTGAAAGTCACATTCATGGGAATGTGCACATGGAAGGCAGTCACTTCCTAATGGATATATAAATTTACTAAAATATTATAGAAATCTAATATAAGCTATCTACCTAAGAATCCATAAACTTAAAGAGTAGGGATGACCATTGACTAATTAAAATATATTTATATGATTACAAACCCAATTAGTAAAAAAGAACATTGAGACATATAAGTTCATAATCATTGCATATACATATATAATTGTTAGTCAAGTGAAATAATTTTTAAAGTAATTTGAATATTGAACAATAAAACTCATATAAATAATAAATAAGGTTTTGCCTTTAAAGATTTAACAAAAGAGAAATGTATTTGTATTACTCATGATAAGTATGTCATTGAGAAGTGTTGAAAGAACAAAATCATGAAATGTGAATATGCTTATAGGAAGTTATGAGTTAGTAAATATATTTTTATACTTAAGCAGCCGACTGAGTTTTCATTAAACCAGTTCATGTTATTTTCCCTCAACAGCCTCAGTCCTCATCTAAGTCTCCATTTCTCTGTTCCTCAATTGCAAAGTTAATCAAGATTGATGTCTTGTAATCTGTTAGTTTTAATTTGTTATAGGTTTAATATAGCCAAACAGATGGGAAAATGCAGCTTGCCATGACTTCCAAAATAGCTCAGCAAGCAAGGACTGTAGTCTGTCCAGTTGCCTGAACTGCCTCAGCAAAAAGCTAAAAGCTATTTGAGGCAAGGGGTGTGTTGATACTGAACTCCAAAGACCATTGATTTCTAAGTCTGTGCTCATGTGAAAGCCACAAACTTTTGCTCTTGACACTTGATTTAAAAAATAGTGATTGTGTTGGGTGCTGGTGGTACACACCTTTAATCCCAGCATGCAGGAGGCAGAGGCAGGTGGATCTTTGCGAGTTCTAGGCCGGCCTGGGCTACAGAGTGAGTTCTAGGAAAGGTGCCAAAGCTACACAGAGAAACCCTGTCTCAAAAAAACAAAATAAAAAAAAGGCTAAAATATCATAATGTTCAAGAGACAATACAATTCTTTTACAAAGAAAAGACAACAAAATAAAATGTACAAATCTAGGGACTTAATATACTGGTAATGAGAAATGATATACTTCAGTTTTTGCCTGATCTTTTCCAGGATAATAATGGGAAATTCTCAGTCTTCAGAGATTTTCAAAATAATTCAATGAAGGTTCCTCAATGTGACTCCTAACTTGAGGGACTCCTAACAATGGGAGCAGGGCTGCCCCTAATGCTTTGGCTGTCTCCTAGCAAACTGCCTTGCCCAGCCATAATACAAAGGGAGGAGCTTAGTCTTACTGCAACTTGATATGTCATGCTTTGTTGGTACCCATGGGAAGCCTTCCCCTTTCTAAACAGAAATGGAGGAGGAGTGGATTGAAGGGGTGGGGATTAGGAGGATAGGGAGAAGAGGGAGGGGAAATTAAAGTTAGAATGTAAAATAAATAAATTAAATTAAGTTTAAAAACTGAAAGAGGAACTACCACATGATCCATATTTGTCATTTCTGGACATATACCCAAAGAACTCCAGCCTAGATGTCCATCATCTGATGAGTGGAAAATGAAAATATGGCACATAAACATGATGGAAGTCTATTCATCTGTAAAAAAAATGAAATTTCTGGGTAAATGGATGGAACTGGAAAAAATTATAGCAAGAACTGTCACCCACTCACAGAGAGACAGACACTGCAGCTCTATTTCATATATAGGTCATACCTTTCATCCTTCAGTTTTGTGGGTTTACCTTCAAGTTCCTACCGAAACCAGGAAACTAGAAAGGAGATAATGAGGGGGGAGTGCTACCTTAGAGAAGGGAGATTAGAACACAGGTAAAGCAGAAATAGAGAGGCTATTGTTGTAAGATGGGAATGTTTAAGTAGGTAGGGAAGGGGGAGGGAGGATGAAGAGAAGAGTGGCTCCAGGAGAGTGCTGAACAAAATGAGGGATGTGTGAAAAAGCAATGTGAAAGATACGATCCTGTAACCCAAATAAGGGGAAAAAACTTGTAAGTCAACCTGATCACAAGAAATCATGAAATCACCATGAGCAGTAACTGCTAGCGGTGCCCAACTGCATCACAGTGAAACATCATTCTCACTCAAAGCCAGGAGACAGAGATGAGGCACTCCATTTATTAAACACTGGTGATCAAAAAAGGGAACGGGATGCTGAAATAGATACCCAACATATGTTGCTCAACACTGAGTAACCTGAGTGGGAGAAAAATATGCACACCACTCATGTACTATGTGAAATCAGTGCTCTTCCACCTAAAGGACTTCTCTGAGAGTTAATTTAAAAATAACCCCCTTGACCAGAACAGTCAGATAGATTTCTGCTCTGCTAAGTGTTGGAAAACAAAGAAATTAGAATTTTACTGGGTTCTTGAGAGGATTCCAAACTTTTGAGAAGTAGATATTAATTTATGTTTAATAAACAATTCCCAGAGCTGGTAAAGGAGCCCGGGTAGTAGAGAATGACAAAGTCAGCCTCATCAGAGAACAGCACAGCATGCAGAACTCCCATAAGGGAACCACTGATGGAATTTCCCATAGTCATTTAGAGACTGTTACTGGACTGTTTTTACCTTCTTGTTAGTCTCAGGATTTAACTTCTGCTCATGAATATATCAAGAATACATTTGCTTCATTTTATATTGTGCTTATTTAACTGTATCTCAATAAATTATCAGTCACACATATTTTGTGTTCTTGTTTTATTTGTGACCAATGCTTCTGTATTACATGTATTTGTGATTTTTTTGTCTTTAAAAGGAAATTTACATGCATCAAAACCCACACTGTTGTCAACTTACATAAGGCTTAAAGTGCAAAAGAAAAAATATGAATACCTTGTTATGCCTTCCAGATTACATATTTTAATGTCTTATTTTGATAAAGAAACAAAAAATGATATTTAAATTCATTTTAATGACAGTTCTTTAAGTCCCAATGGAAATAAATTTCATATGCTTATTTGGTCATCTGTGTTTTTTCTTTTCTTTTTATTATTATTATTATTATTATTATTATCATTATTATTATTATCCATGCCTGCTAAAAGTTTTAAATGGGGAAAAGAGATGACCTCATTTTATTGGAGGTATCTTAGGATTCTGGTTCACTAAAGCTGCAGAATATGACTGTATGCTCTCAAATGCACAAAATTTCAATGTGTAGAATAAGAAATTGCATTCCACTCATAGATAAAGAAGATAATTTAAAATTGTTAATAAAACACAAATTCTTCTTTCCTTTGCTCCTATGTGCTCATGTCCTTGGGTTGGAAGATTGTGTGAGGTCCACCGTAATGGTGCAATTAACTGTACCGTGGACTGTTAACCCACTCCCTGATTTTTCAAACTGTCAGCTTATGCTTTGACCGCTGATAACATGACCTTGCAATCCTTATACAGTCTTGTCACAGCTGAATGCAGACAGCTGTACGATTAGCTTCAGGAAATTGAGTCCTAGATGAGTAAAGGAGAGAAAGAGCCCCGGTCTTGAAGAGAAGAATTTTTTTTTTAAAAAAAGCTATTATTGTTCAGAATTCAAAGAAGGGAAGTTGACACTTCCTTTTACAATAACAAAGTATGTGCCAGGTTAACTACATTGGTTGTGGTACATCTAAGACAAGACAAACATTTATCTCTTTAATCAGAATCATTTTTGTTATGCTCTGTGGTTTGTAAGACACAGGGCACGTACAGAAATTGCTAAAATAAAGACAGGATGAAACAACGTTACTTTGTACTCATTTTGTTTTGTTGTTCTTTCCATTTTTATTTATTTTTTGAAAATTTTGTGTATGTATGAAATGTGTCACCGCGTATTATTATTCATCTCATATTTCCAACTACAACTCCCCACTCAATTTCCTTTCCCATTTCCCTCCCAAATTCATGTGCTCAATTTTATAAGTTTTATTTAACTAATTCATGTTTTAACCCACTGACTCCAGTTACTGTTGTCCTTATGTTCACGGCCATGAGATTATGCGCTGGGGCATGTGGAACCTCCAAGTGGCCACAGTCCAGAAAAAGAATGACTCTCCCTCTTCTAGCATCCATTACATGCCGGTACCTAACTCAGCTATGGGTGAGGCCTGGAGAGCTCCTGGACTTCCGTGCTGGGACTTTTAACTGACTGGAGCTTATGCAGATATTGTGCAGGTAACCACAGGTGCTGTGAGTTCATGTGGACAACAATCAGAGGACAGCGTTTCCCGGTAATTTTATCGCCATTCTGGCTCTGACATTCTCCTGCTCTTCATGAGCCTTCATTCTTTACAAACACTATTAACACAAAGAAACTTTGGTACTAGAGAAGTTGTTATGAGCCAATAGAATAAGAATACCAGAAGTCTCACCAACACGACTGCCCATATGTGCGTGGAACAAGGGTGACATCAATGGACATACCAAAGTAGATGGGGAAAAAACTCACCAGACCTCAAACCTACATTAAGAACTATAGACAACTGGGGAAAGCTAGGAGCAGGAGAGGTGGTCTGTCACAGGGAAGAACACACCAATAGATGGTTCAGTGCCTAACAGTCATCCCTGAAAACATATATACATGTAGCATTATTTAGACTGAGCAGGTTATATTCAGAAATATATATAATGATAGTTTGAATATAATTGGCCACCACATGCTCAGAGGGAGTGGCTCTATCAGGAGGTGTGGCTTTATTGCAATAGGCATGGTCTTGTTGGAGGAAGTGTGTCACTGGGGGTGGGCTTTGTGGTCTCATATATACTCTAGCCACACCCTGTGTCCCAGTTCATTTCCTGTTGCCTGCAAGATGTAGAACTCTCAGCTCTTTCCCAGCACTATGTCTGCCTGCATGTCACCATATCTCACCAGGGTGATAATGGACTGTACTTCTGAAACTGTAAGCCAGCCCAATTAATTGTTTCCCTTTTTAAGAGTTGCCATGGTTGCCGGGCGGTGGTGGCACACGCCTTTAATCCCAGCACTCGGGAGGCAGAGCCAGGCGGATCTCTGTGAGTTCGAGGCCAGCCTGGTCTCCAAAGCGAGTTCCAGGAAAGGCGCAAAGCTACACAGAGAAACCCTGTCTCGAAAAACCAAAAAAAAAAAAAAAAAAAAAAAAAGAGTTGCCATGGTCTTTGCATCTTTTCACAGCAGTAGAAACCCTAATTAAGACATATATGTATACACATACATGCAATTAATAGTAATTAATAAAAAGAAGAGGGCATGATTTTAAAGAGTACAGAGAGGAAGGATATGCGAGGGTTTAGAATGAGAAAAAGGAAGGAAGAAAAATTGTAATTATAATCTCAAAAGAAAAAAATATGACAATGTTAACAAATAAATAAATAAATAAATAAATAGATCTTTAAAAATTAGTATAAAATTCTTGAGGAAGATGGAATCTCATAGTGCATGTATCTTGTCTGGTGTTAATTATAAATATGTATGAGGAATGCGTTTTCACACATGGTAATTTATACAACATTATGAAGAAAGGGAGATGGGACCAATTTGGCATGAAAATTATGATGCCGGAACCATACAAGTCCTGCCTTTATCACAACTGTAATAGTCCTGTGACCTATAGTAAGCAAAAAAATACTACTGAGAAAATACTGTGATAAATTTAGAATAAAACATATGTAAGTAACTCAGTTAGACCTTTCAAACTGTTTAATTTCCACAACTGAGCAATATCAGAAAATGACAGTCTTTATGGCTCTTGAGTATCTAACCTCTTCACTAAATAATCATTGAAGGGAACAAGTTGCAGATTTTGGTGGTCCATAATGCAGGAGCAAGCAAGTTTCCATAGATTACTTTTGTATAGAATGTTAATGTTAACACATGTTGGAAGAGATCATTATCAAAAGTGTCAGTTCTTTCTTCCTGTCAGAGAAACTAAAAGCCATCTTCCAGACACCCTATAAGTAACACATTTTCTGTGTGGAGATTTTTCTCACCTTTCGGTTTTTGCCATCTGGATGGATCCTTGGTGGCAATGCCTATCCATAAGGAGTATTTGGCAAGCCTATTTGTGAGTCTGTTTCTAGAAGGGGCATTGCTTATTTCCCTTCAGTAAAGTCACAGTTTTGAACAGAGAAAGTTCTCAAGCTCCAGGGACTCTCTGGGAAAGAATTGCACACTTGTAACTTGGGCTGCTTTAGAAAACTGACCTCACCTTCCATCACCATGAACTTCAAGTTGTCTACGCAATGAAGTGTGACAGCGGCTTTAATTGCATGTGAAAACATATTTTATTACAGGGCCATTAATTTGCCCTGCTGGCTAGTTGATGTTCTCCATATGCTACCCTGGAAAGTGTCTTTCAACTTGGAGATATTTCATGATGAACATTTTACTCTGTTCTTACAGTGCAAATCCCTAACGATACCCTATTCTCTCTCTGCTCTACCTCAGCAAAAAATTATCTTCATCCTATAATTTGCTTGTACAGGGAAGGGTGGAACATGGTGGAATTTCATATTATAGTTAAGCCTTTTTGTTCACTGTGCAAAGATAACTGCCAAGATTTGGCTTTTGAGAGAACTACTCAAAGAATTTAAGAGGATTACTATCAATGACTTATTTTTAATATATAAAATAACAAAAATCTCAACTGATTTCACCAAGAGATCTGCAAAAAGAAGCATGGGGTAAAAAGTATGTGCCTATTAAACTTCATATTTCTGATTCATTCAAAGAAAATCTACATAACAACTGTTGTATCCCGAAGGAACAAAAATAACATCAGTACTGCTTTGTCAAATATATGTACATTTTAATAGATAATAGCAATATTATCTATTGCTATTATCTATGAATATGTTTTGAGATCCAGTGGACTTTTAATCACATTATTTCTGAAGAACAAAGTCTTAGATCTAATTACCTGGTTAGATTTTAACAGATAGTGTATTAATATCTAGGGTTTATATTAAACAGCCAAAGGATAGAAGGAATATAATTTTATATGTCTTATTTTTAGTAGATCTCTGTCCTGTTTATGGAACTTGGGGAGTTTTATGAAGTACCTAGTGACTAGATACATATCACAGATAGGAAGAACCAATAGAAATAGTGTCAACTATTTGTTGAAATACATCAGAACATTTAGTTAATGCTTTCTGTGTTTGGGGATAAAGACAGAAGATCCCTGAAAGTGACTTTTATATTAGTCCCTGATGGAGGAATTTTAGAAAAGGAAAGCTTACAAATATTCCCAAATTTTATAAGCTGTAGCTTTTGGTTAAATCATTTTACCATTTCTTTTTTGATTTAAAAAAATTTTACTCATTTTACGTTAACAACCACAGATCCCCCTCTCATCCTTCCTCCTGCTCCCTTCCAACCTCCTCCCTTCATTCTCTTCTCCAAAAGGGTAAAGCCTCCCATGGGGAGTCAGCAAAGCTTGGTGCATTCATTTGAGGCAGGACTAAGCCCCTGGCCTCCTGCATCAAGGGTGAACATAGGCAAAGCATACGATCATAGATAATGGGCTCCAGAAAGCCAGCTCATATACCTGATCCCACTGCCAGGGGCCCCTCAAACAGACCAAGCTACACAACTGTCTTCCACATGCAGAGGACCTAGTCTAGTCCAATGCAGGTTCCACAGCTGTCTCTCTAAAATTCGTGAGTTCCTACAAGCTTGGTTCAGTTGTCTCTGTAGATTTCCCCATCATGATCTTGACCCCCATTGATCTGGGGAAAGGACAGAGTGGGAGATCAAGGAAAGAGATATCTTGATAGAGGGAGACATTATGGAGTAAAGGAGAAACCTGGTGTTAGGGAAATTTCCAGAAATCCACAAGGACAACCCCAGATTAGACTGCTAGTAATAGAGGAGAGGGTGCCTAAACTGGCCTACCCTGGTAATCAAATTGGTGAATACCTTGTCATTATAGAGCCTTCATTTAGTAACTGATGGAAGCAGATTCAGAGATCCACAACCAAGCACCAGGCCAAGCTCCAGGAGTCCAGTTGAAGACAGGGAAGATTTTTAGCATATCTTTAGTTAATCTTTGCCTGTAAGAGATTGATTCCAAGAATGTTTATAGTTTTTAAAAATTACATAAATATGTTTTATTATAATATTTCCATAAACATTGGTAATGTACTTTTATCATAAATATCTCTTCCATTCTTTATATTTCTTCCTGTCTTCCCCTTCCATATCTGCTTCCCTCATAACTTTCATAGTACCCTATTGTTTTCATGTCCTTTTTATATATTTTCTTTAACTTTAATAACACATCAATTCCAATTTGTGCTGTCTGTATCTTTGTAGGCATGGGAATAGCCACTGGAGCATGACTAACCCTGCTGGATCCACATCCTTTCTTCCCGATAAACCATCAATTTATCCATAGCACCTCGATAAGAGTTGGGGACACATGAGTTTCTCCTGATCCATGCTAGAATATTGAGTGGATTAATTGTAGCTGAAGTTTTCCTGTGTCCCACCTGGCCCACAGTCAGGGCAAATCTCTCTCATCCTCTAGTCCTGCAGCTGCTTGGACCCAAATAAACACACAGAAGCTTATATTAATTAAAACTACTTAGCCATTAGCTCAGGTTTACCACTGACTAGCTCTTACACTTAAAATCAGCCCATTCTGTTAATCTATATGTTGCCACATGTTCTGTGGCTTTACGTGTGTGCCATTACATGCTGTTCACTGGACAGCAGGCTAGCATCTCCTGACTTAGCCTTCCTTTCCCCAGAATTCTCCTTGTCTGTTTATCCTGCCTATACTTCCTGCCTGGCTACTGGCCAATCAACTTTTTATTTATCAGCCAATCAGAGCAACACATTCACAGCATACAGAACATCCCAGAGCAATTAATCTTTTGCAGGTCTTATGCAGACAACCACAGCCACTGTGAGTTCATCAGTCTAGTAGTCCTATAATATCAAGAAGACCTGTTTCACTCCAGTAGTCTTCAACCTCATGATGTTACAATCTTTCTATCCACTTTTCTGGGATGATCCCTGAGCCTCAGGGAGAAGATATGATATAGGTGCTCCATTTCTGCCTGAGAACTCCACAGTTGCTTACTCTGCACTCTGACTATTTGTGAGTTCTCCAGTTAACCACTATCCCCTGCACAAAGAAACTTACATGATGATGATTTTTGAAAGAGCAAAGTTTCATTGGGACATTTTGACAGTTACTGCATTCCCAAGATTCTGACTTTGTCAGTTCAAAATCCAAAAATTAAGAATTGAAAATTCACCATCTTCCTGTTGTTTGGGTCCCGGATCTACTTTTAACTTGTTAGCTTTCAGAGTCTTCAATTCTTATTTAATTTTTATATGTGTTAGTCAGTTTATCACTACTGTAATATAATAGCCAAAATCATGAATATAAGTTCATGAGTGTACATAAAAATGGGTTATTTGGGTACATAGATTTGGTGATTGGACTGAGGGACATTTCCTTTGGGCTTCTGATAATGGCAATGGTAAGGAACACTTGGAGGGGTAAAACCTGTTATCCTCATGAGCCAGGGAGCAAAAGTGAAACACAAGGTTAAAAACTTAAAAACCACCTCCTACCCAATCCCACATTGCAAAGATTCTTCCACCTTCCATTACCATTTGGGGATTAGTGAGGTCTGGAGAACATTTGAGATTCAGACAAAAGAAAGATTCAGTTGTGGAGTTTACATAATAAAGTGTGGACTATTATATCTACTATATTTCCTACGTGACAATCCCAGAGAACCATCATACAAGCAATGTAAATTAGATTTTTAAATGCATCTTTTTTTTGCCCGGCGGTGGTGGCGCATGCCTTTAATCCCAGCACTCGGGAGGCAGAGCCAGGCAGATCTCTGTGAGTTTGGGGCCAGCCTGGGCTACCAAGTGAGTTCCAGGAAAGGTGCAAAGCTACGCAGAGAATCCCTGTCTCAAAAAACCAAAAAAAAAGAATAAATGCATCTTTTCTACCATATACCCCTTTAACTATATGACCTTTTAAATCTTTGTACCTACCTGAAAGTCCTTGCAACATTAACAGAAAAATTCATTTATTTTCCTACTCATAGTCTCTTTTACAACCCCATGTTCTAAAATGAATAAAAATCTGCTGTTATTTTGTCCATATTACCTTTTAAAGTGGACATACCTATTTTACTGCTTTTGTTTATTTATTTCATCTCTTGCTTTTCTGCTATATAAAGTTTTCCATCCTTGCTTTTATAAGGTGTGTGAATCAGTTTTTACATGATAGAAAAATGATGCTTGTTATTGATGTACACGGTAGCTTCTCAGTGTTTAGCTTTGGTTTATCCCACAGATGCAAAAATCAATGGCTGGCTGCTGGGCTGCTGAGTTTATGAAAATTATAATCATGAAGTATCTTAAATGATAATGTATTATAAGACAAAAAGGTTTTGAAAACTGTGCTAGGCCACACCCTGGACTGGAGTTCTGGATGAATTCTTGTCTTTACTGATGTCATAGATTCCTATTTCTTCTTGACTCCAGGGCTTTGGAATTTGGACCCACTGCTGGTACAATGGGGTCATGCATGGGATTGATTCAGCTTTTACTACAGTCTGCCATCTGCTCCACTCCCTCTTTGTCGTATGCTCTCTTCAAAGCACATTCTCTCTCAATTACCCACCCTCAGTCAAGCATTGGAATGGCTCTGTTTTGATTATTAAACTACAGTTGTAGAAACCTTAGATTCTGCTAATCCCTCTTTAAACTAGTTACTTTATGAGATCTATGCGCTTGTACTCAGAAAATATAAAAAAAAATCTTTATTGAAATGTAGGGAATTACTGTCATTAAAGGGTTTATTTCACTGTAATTCAGTACCTACATGTGTTTATTGAGTTCAAATGGCAAAAATGGTCAATTTTACTTGTACAAGATGGTGCATACTCAAAACCTTTCAGGCAGAGATAGGGATGACAATGTGTGTCCCTACAATTTTTTCCTTTATCAGTGATGCTTAATTTTTACATATAAATATGCACATGTGCTTATGAATGCATATTTTCTCCAAAGAACCTCAAATCATCTATTATTATTTTATGATTGCTGAATTTGCATTAAGCAAATCTATATTTCTTAGCTGTTTGGAATACCCTGAACAATAATCAGCCAAAGCAAGCAAGGGAAAAATCAAATATTTTGCACATTGCTAGTTATGTAAGCAATGGCATGTAAAGTGCTATTCTGTTCCAAATATAATCTGTAAATTACTCATGTTTGATGAGAATGCTTTTTTTTTTGACACAAATGCTAAAAGGATGCCACATAAGCAGAAAGTTATTCAAATGATTCTCCTCTTTATTCTTGATTACATCCGTGGGGAGGGAGAAAAGCAGATGTAAAGCTCTAGTAGACAACCATTGCTTTGTTACCCACAATCCTTTCTCTTTTATTTAACAAACAACCCCTCTTTTTCTTTGGTAGGTATTATCAGAGCCTGGGATGAGACTTAATCCATCTCTGCATCCTCCACTTACTGTTAACCAATATGTAAACCTCACTTGTTGTTGTTCACTATACATAGAGTAGCTGTCTTAAGGATGCCCATGTTGTCCTTATAAGCCAATTAAGAGTTCTTTTTTACTGGAACTAGTAATAAAGCAATAGTTGAAAAAAAGAGAAAGATATAGCATAGACAAAATGTGAGGAAGGTAGACTCCGAGCCCAGATTTTCTTTCCTGGAACACTTTTTCCGTGGATGTGTTTCTGAACACCCCCTTTTTTTGTCTGCTTCCTGATTGGGAAATTATGGACGATAATAGCACCTACTTTTCAGGTACTCTTAGGGATAAACAACTTACTAAAACTAAAGAGTTTTTTTTTTTAAATTTTATTTGTATTCCTTTTATTTGTGGTATCAGGAATGGAATGCAGGACATTCTGAATTTTAGGCAAGCAGCTTTACAATGGAACTGTATCCCCAGGCTAGTATAAAGGAATGCTAGTACCAACAATACGACCTAGAGTTGAACTTAGACTCATCTCATCTGTAGTCAGATGTATTATCTGTGCCATTGACTTCAAGATTAATTAATCTTGAATGTGTTTGTGTTCAGTATTATTATCTCACTGGTATTTGGTTGAGCTTGGAAACCATGCACATGGCACAATCAATGGGTATTTTGACACAAGATTCAATAGAGAGCATGTCAAACCAGAAGGACAATATAATAAGCCACGGAGAGAGGCATACAGCAGCCAGCATTATTTGATCATTTGAATGTAACTTTCTCAATTTGCAAATCTGAAGCTTCTCTTTTCCCTTAGTCAATATGCCTGTGTTATCTCTGTCAGTCTCCTGTAAAAACACGAGGTATAAACAACACAGGACAAGAGGATGTGCTATTTCTGGAGCAAAGATCCATAGTAACAAATGTAATTTACCCAAAGAAAAGTTGAGCACCCTCTTCAGTCACAAATTCAGAATCTTTTCTTGGCATGCCTGGCATGTATCAGGTACAAGACAGACCTTCAAACAGCAAAGCAAAGGGTTGATCTTTGCCCTGAAAGAGACTACAATCGAATAGAAAAACTGGTTCAGGCATCTATAGTAGAATGCCTCATACCTGGTGGTTTAAACAACAGTTATTTTCTCATATTTCTGACAGCTAGAATCCAAGATCAATATGTTAGGAAACATAATGTATGGTTAGGGCCCTCTCCATTACCTTCATGACTTGTATATAGCTGGAGTCTCTCTGTGTCCTCTCATGGTCTCTTGGTAATATCAGAGTAGAGAGATCTCTAAAGTCTTTGCCTTTTCTTAATGACACACCATTCCTGTGAGATTATGGATTGGAGTGTTACCCTTATGCACTTAATTAACCACTGGAAATCTTATGTCCAAACATAGTCACTTGTAGTGCTAAGTCTTCAGTAATTGAACAGGAGGCCACCCTGTGCAGTGGACAATAGAAAGTGGTGAAATTATTTGAGTTCAAGGGTAACATGGTAGAATAATTAATTTGTACATGCTATATGAAATTGTCTGTTCATTCAATGAATTTTAACTCTTGAGGAGGAAGCTGAAATGCAGCTTTTTATATGAAAACTTTGAATATATCAACATGCAATGAAAGGATGATTCTCAAAAAAACATTCTTTGTTCTAAAATACATTTTATGAGGAAATTTTTATTTTTTTAATGTGAATTCAAAGGGTTGTTTTTTACATGCTTTATGGAATAAACTTTATAGAGTCAGCTATGGGCATTGAGACAAAGCTATTACATAGTAATGTGTGAGAGTGTGGCTGAGCCTAACCTTCAGATAATATCTCTAGTGAGGAATTCTGCTGAACTTAAAGCAAATTTTCTTAAAAGTGTAAAATGTTTTAAACAATTAAACAGTCAAAAAAAACAAAAAAAACAAAAAACCCATCACACAACAAACAACAAATTGAGTTGACAAAGAACTACATCAGTCCTTTAAAGCCTTTGTAACTTCCAGCACTAGGAAGAGAGAGT
This sequence comes from Peromyscus californicus insignis, assembly GCF_007827085.1. Taxonomy (NCBI): domain Eukaryota; kingdom Metazoa; phylum Chordata; class Mammalia; order Rodentia; family Cricetidae; genus Peromyscus; species Peromyscus californicus. The sequence continues at coordinate 45,978,351 of NW_026294447.1, read as the reverse complement.
CCCTCTGGATGTCTGTGACTAAAATCCTAAGGGTTGTGCTAGGGTGTGGTTGTGTATCTTGACAAGTTGAATTTGAAAGCAGGATTCCGACAAGGATCTAGGATACTGTAGGCATGCTATGTGTCAAATGGCTTTTGATTTTTACCACAGCTCTAAGATGTAGCTTGAGTTTTCCTGCCTGGCCCACAGTCAGGACAAATCTCTCTCACCCGCCAGTCCCACAGCCTCTCAGACCCGACCAAGTAAACACAGAGACTTATATTGGTTACAAACTGTATGGCCGTGGCAGGCTTCTTGCTAACTGTTCTTATAGCTTAAATTAATCCATTTCTATTAATCTATACCTTGCCACATGGCTCCTGGCTTACCGGCATCTTTACATGCTGTTTGTCATCATGGCGGCTGGCAGTGTCTCCCTCCCCCAGCTTCCTGTTCTCTCAATTCTCCTCTCTGTTAGTCCCGCCTATACTTTCTGCCTGGCCACTGACCAATCAGTGATTTATTCATTGACCAGTCAGCAACACATTTGACATACAGACCATCCCACAGCACTAAGAAGTCTGCATAGCTGCTTTTACGGTCTTGATGAGAATAGGGAAAGGTTTATCTGTCAACTGCTTCCAATAGTATATAAGGCTTTGAGCTCCTGTAACCTTTCTTCCATTCTACTCCTTTTAAATATAATTAACAAATCTCCATTTCCTATGATGACTGCAGAATTTCTTTTCACTCCCAAGACAGACAGCACAGTAACTGCTTTCTTTTTCCCAAAGGAGGTCTTTTCATTTTGCTGTTGTGTTGTTTAGCTCTGTGAAGCTGGGCACGTGTTGACTTTTCTACTTTTGCCGTTTTGATGATTGCTTTTCTTTACTAATTACTTACTCTTCAGTGAAAGTAGATTCTTCTGTCATACTGTCATCCTGACCACAGTTGCCCCTTTCTCCACTCCTCCCAGTCTCCCTACCCTCCCTCTCCTCCAGATCTACTCCCACTTTGTTTCCCTTCAGAAAAGAGCAGGCCCTCAAGAAACAACAAAAATTCACAAAGCAAGACAAAGACAAGGCCTCCTATCCAGGCTGGGAAACCCTCGATTAGATTTATGGTATGACTTCTTGATTGGTCTCCTGAGTTATCACGCCCAATTATTTCACCTGTAAGATGCTTTAGTCTAAGAGAATGTGGAGACTTTTATTTTTTTTTTAAACTTTCCAAATATATTTCCTTTAAAAAGAATTTTTTTGTTTTGTTTTGTTTTGTTTTTGGGGGGAATAGGAAGTAGCAGGGTGCTGGGGAGGCTCTCAGGAATCCACAAAGATGACCCCACCTTGGACTGCTGGCAGTGATCGAGAGGGTGCCTGGACTGGTCTACTCTGGTGACAGGTCTAGCGAATAACCTAGCTGTCATCATAGAGCCTTTGTCCAGTGACTGATGGAGGCAGATACAGAGATCCACAGCCAGGCACCAGGCTGAGCTCCAGGAATCCAATTGATGAGAGAGAGAGGAGGGATATCGAGATCATGATGGGAGGACATACAGAGATGACTGGTCACACTAGTGGAAACCCATGAACTGTGGACTGGTGGCTGTGGAGCCCCCATGGGACTGGACTAGGCCCTCTGGATACAGAAGACAGTTGTTTGGGGCGCACCCAGGCAGGAATATCGGGATCCATCCCTGGTGCATGGGCAGGCTTTTGGGAGCCCGGTGCCTGTGGTGTGACGCCTTGCACAGCCTTGGTGCAGTGGCGAGGAGCTTGGACGTGCCTAGGTTCAGTATGCCGTGCTCTGCTAAGTCCCCATGGGAGACCTTGATTTGGGGGATGTGGGGTGGCTTGGAAGGGAGGCTGGGGGCTGAGAGGATGGAGAAGGTGGGATCTGTGGGTGGTATATAGAGTGAATAGAAAATTTCTTAATAAAGAAAAATGAAAAAGTAAGAGTTCTTTAATAAAAGGCATGATGCTATAATCTGAGAAGATTCATTTATTGTTTTCTGGTATAAATATTGCTCCATTCATATGATCAAGCTATTTTCTTTCAAAAAGTGTCATTTATAATATATTAAAACTCTTATCTCTTCTTTATATCATCTCCGAAATATCGTACTTTCTTTATATTGACCTCTCATATCCTGATGAAGATTTTCTTTAGTTTGCACTGGTAGAGTCAACTTTCTCACACCTGATTTTAGAAAAAAATGCATTGATATTTTTAATGAGCACATCTACAGAAGGGAGGTTAATTACTCAATTATGCTGAATTTAGGTAATAAACAAAAGACCTAAGCATTTTATTTACAAATATAAGTCTCCCTCCAAAAGTATTAATTCAATATTCTACACTGAAACTCATCTTCATCATATAATGAAAAACTGAAGACACAATGTTTTGGGAACATGATAGAAAGAATGCATACCTACTACAAAAACACAATAAAGATGTATTTATGAGCGGAAGGAATTTTAAAAATAAATAGAATAAAATATCAAAGAAAAAATTGAAAGCTGACAACTTGAAAGCAGATTTTTTACAGAAGAACATCTACAAGGAAAAAATACTAATATATTAGGAAGAAAGAAAAGAAAGAAAGAAATGTGGGCATAATGTGCGGCTTACTGACAAACTATAAAATAAATTACCTTCTCCAGACTGTGTTTTAAGCAATAACACAACAATAAAAGGATGCAAATACTTCTTTAAGAATAGCCAATGTTGCAAAAAATACAGACAAACATAATAGTCTTTACTTTTTCTATTGAGTCATCTGAAGTAGGTCCAGATAGATGTGTAAGTTAATACTGAAACATTGTTTTTAAATGAAGAAAGTTTAAAAAGGAGATGAACTTCTACTTTTCATCCTAAGGAGTACAAGGACAAATGCAGAAGACTATGACAATTTTCACATGTGTTACTAAATAAGCCCATTTAAAATAAGCTGTATAAGATAAGAAAATGCACCGTACAAAAACTAAAGTTGTTTCCGAAAATTGTGTAGGTAGTTGTGTAGAAATGTGAAAGCAAACAAAGAATGAAAAAACTGAAGACACTGGCAGGAAACTAAGCATAAACTTTTAATTCTTTCATGAAATAGTAGGTGTGGGTTTAAAAATAAAAATGTATATATTATAACTTAATGGGATTTTTTTCTTAAGATCAAAATTGTTTAAATAGTCAAATACCATTATAGCCTACTATCTTTACATTTTAAAGAAGAAAACCATGAGATAATGTAGGTATATGTCAGATTCATTTAAAAATATTTGGTATCCATTCATTATGTTCTCAGAAAAATAGGAAGGAGGGATACTTTTCTTACTTTCTAAAGAGTACACAGGAGAAAAATTCAACGTTCTGTGTCTCTTTGGGACATAATGTGGACAGCTCCCTCCAGCACCTGTGGCTGTGACTTGCCTCCTGTGATGGATTATAACATAGAACTCTGAGTTGAAAGGAACCCTTTCCCCTGAGGTTGATTTCGTCAGGTACATTATCACAGTAATGGGGGAAGAAAGGGAGACAGAGAGATAATAGAGATATGAATTAAATATTTTCAATCAGCAGGTAGAATGATGGGCTCTGTGGGAAATCTTAAAGAATCTATAAAGTAACCAAGGAAGTGGCAGGTGACCAGATAAACATAATTAATTATATTTTCCTGTACTACTAATAAATATACAAATAAATATGAGTAATATGTCATTCTAGATGTTGAAAAGACTAAATTTTATATGTAAATTTGGTAACCTAAAAATTAATATGATGAAACCTAAGTGAGAAAAAAATATTCAAAGAAATCAAAGATCAAAATAAATGGAGAGGTATACTACATTCAGGATTTTAAAACTCAAGATAATGTATAATAATATAAGATTAATGCAATATCTATAAAAATCCAATTATTTTATAATATATTATACATTTATATATAATACTGGTGCATTTCAATATATTTTTGACAGTCAGTCAAATAATGCTTGGCAATTCTGATGCAAAAAACCAAATTGGTATGAATAAGTTCTCTTAAAGTATGTTACAATTCCCAACCCACACACATAGAGAGAGAGAGAGAGAGAGAGAGAGAGAGAGAGAGAGAGAGAGAGAGAGAGATCCCATCCTTGATATTTCTCAAGGGATTGTTTGTAGAACTCACTTCATGGATGCTCAAGTCCTTTTATAAAGGCTATGTCCCATTGGTTCATAGTTCATGTGTTTCCATTCGTTTGGCTATTTGTCCCTGTGTTTTATCCAACCTTGGTCTCAACAATTCTTGCTCATATAAACTCTCCTCTTCCTTGCTAATTGGACTCCCAGAGCTCCACCCGGGGCCTAGCCATGGATCTCTGCATCCAGATCCCTCAGTCGTTGGATGGGGTTTCTAGCACGACAATTAGGGTGTTTGGCCATCCCATCACCAGAGTAGGTCAGTTTGGGCTGTCTCTCAACCATTGCCAGCAGTCTGTTGTGGGGGTATCTTTTTGGATTTCTGTGGGCCTCTCTAGCACTTTGCTTCTTCCTATTTTCATGTGGTCTTTATTTACCATGGTCTCCTATTCCTTGTTCTCCCTCTCTGTTGTTGATCCAGCTGGGATCTCCCGCTCCCCCAGCTCTCTTTCCCTCGACCCTCGCCCTTCATTACCCCCACTCAAGTCCAGGCTGTCCATGTAGATCTCTTCCATTTCTCCATCATTGGGCGATCCCCGTGTCTTTCTTGGGGTCCTGCTTTCCAGGTAGCCTCCCTGGTGATGTGAGTAGCAATCCAGTCACCCTTGTTCCACATCCAGTATCCTCCTATGAGTGAGTACATACCATGTTTGTCTTTCTGAGTCTGGGTTAACTCACTATGAATCAATGGCTGAGGGGTCCCCAACTGGATCAGGCCCTCTGAATGGGTGAGACAGTTGATTGGCTTGATCTGTTTGGGAGGCATCCAGGCAGTGGGACCGGGTCCTGTGCTCATTGCATGAGTTGGCTGTTTGAAACCTGGGGCCTATGCAGGGTCGCTCGGCTCGGCCTGGAAGGAGGGGACTGAACCTGCCTGGACTGAGTCTACCAGGTTGACCTCAGTCCTCGGGGGAGGCTTTGCCCTGGAGGAGGTGGGAATGGGGGGTGGGCTGGGGGGAAGGTGAGAGGGTCGGGAGGGGGGAGAACAAGGGAATCCGTGGCTAATATGTAGAACTGAATTGTATTGCAAAATAAAAATAAAAAAAATAAATAAAAATAAAAAATAAAACTACCAAGGATGCAACTGAATTAAAAATAATGTTTGGATCTTTGATAATAAATTCTTCAGTAATAATAAAAAAAATAAAGGCTATGTCCCACATCCATCCTCTTGTACACTATATGTTATCCCTAGATAACATATAATAGTTAATATAATGTAAATGCTGTATAAGTAGTTGTCATTTGGCATTTATTCAGAGTTAATTACAAATCCTGAAATTTTTCAGTAGATATGCAATCCATCTTTTCATTTTATTGCTCATTATCACATGAGATGAAGAATATTTAAATACTCCTCCAGAATTTTTATCAATTTGCTAGTTAGTACATGGATCTATTTAAAGATAATTTATTATAAAAGAAATACATTTTGATAAGCTAAGGAAAGTCTTTGGAGAAAAAGAAATGTAAAGTTTTCCAACAATGATATGTGCTTGTAAGCAAAAAAAAAAAAAAAAAGACAAATAAGTCTTCTTTCTGAATAAAGTAGAATGAAATTGTGTGTGTGTATGTGTGTGTGTGTATACATATATATTCTATAATATGGATATATTGTCACAGTCTATAATGATTATTAATAATTATAAGGCATCTTAATTTTAATCTCAATTACAATATGAATATATTGAAACAAATTATTGGTGTTCTGAAATTTTGATTTCTCTGTTGTGAAATGGTAATGTAATAGTAAAACAAGACCAACTATAAAGCTATTGCATTTGCTCCTTAGACAGTTAAAGAAAAAAATGCTCTTTGTTCTAGTGTGGTAAAAGGAATAGAAGATAAATAGATAAGTCTTAAGATATTTTAAACTGTATTTACCACTATACAAAGCTACTAAATTCTAGCAAAAATTCCCACTGAAAAATTCAAATACGTTTTAACATGTATTGGAAAATATGCACATATTCTTGCAGGGTGGGTGTGGAGGGTATAAGACAAGCATGACGACAATGATAATGATGGTAATAACTGTGATTGCAGGGATGAGTGCTATGGTGCTGATGACGGTGATGGCGGTGATGATGACAGCACATATTTTGCATTTTCCCCAAGTAAAAAACTATGAAAAACTATTTTACTATTATGGTTTTGGTCTTTCTAAGCAGATCAACATATAGATATCCCTGCCATTAAATACATTTAATAAGTTTCTGTGGACTAAATGTTTACATCGTTATAAATTTCACATGATAAATTCCTATTCCTTGTTGTGATGGTTTGGGAATAGGGAGCATTGGAGACAGCTGAGTCTGAAGAATAGAACCTTTATGAACTAGATTTGGGCCTTTATAAGGATAACTATGAGATTCTCTCTGTGTGTGTCTCTCTCTGTGTGTCTCTGTCTCTGTCTCTCTCTCTTCCTTCTCCTCCTCCTCCTTCTTCTGTCTCTCTGCCTGTCTCACTATTAGACAAGACCACCTCCAAAAGATTACCCATAAAGAAATAGGCCTTCTTCAGAACCTTGCTGCCACTTCAGGTACCCAAGGCCAGACCTGTGAGAAATGAATGTCTATAGCTTAGTTCACTTCAATCTATGGCATTTTATTAATGCACTCCAATCTAACTAAAACACTTTGGGAAGTACAAAAATGTCTCAATGTCACAGTACAGTTTCAAGACCAATATTTGAACTAAGGCACTTACATTGCTAGTGACAGTATCTTCCTTATTTGGAAATTTTCTCTTTACAACATAAGCACATGGTAGAAACTATTAGTGAGATGAAGAAATTAGGATGTTGGTGTGTTAGGATATCACTCATCCCTAACAGGCTTGAGGGCCAGCTGGCCCAAACCAGTAAAAATGATACTTTCTGAGTCAACGTGGGTCTTCCGAGGGCCTTAGCAACAGCAGCTGAGACATGACCTGGAGATGACCTGGACCAATGAGAGGCAGTCATGTCACACCAGCAGATGCATATTCATCAGACCTCCCCACAGTTGGGGTTGAGGGCATATAAGGCTTGCCTCTTCCTGAATAAACTGAACTTGTTGTTTTGACATTCTCCCAGAGTTTGTGTCATTGACTCTGGGCCTACTTGGCCCCCTCCCCCAAAGGGAACAATAGCACAGGACCCTGCCACATTAGAGTAGAATTATGTGTTGAATTGAGTATGAATTTTAGCCTGATAAGACTGAGGTAAACATAAAAAGGGAACTTCTGATCTATAGTCACACATTATCTTAATATTCATTTTTTAAGGAATAGATGGTTTAAAGCCATAGGAGCGTGTAATACCATAGAGTAGGCATAAAACACATAGATGACAAAATAGTCATAACCAAAATTAAGAAACGTATTCATTTAGAAATAAATTATTAAAAAGTACTTTTATGAAATGGCTAGGATTGAAAGACCAGAAAGATAAACTAACGAGAAAAAAATGAATCAAAAGGCCATGAGAGTTTAAGAATTACAGAATGGCTATTTCATTTCTTATACTGTTCAGTAACGCAAAGATAAAGAATTAAGAAAGGGAGGACAGAGCAACAAGTGATTAGGGTAAAAAGTGACGTCAATGAGAACATATTAAGATGGTGTACTTCCTCTAAGGCTAATGCTCACAGCAGCGGAGAGACTGTCTTGTGTGTGGTCCAGAGGAAGAATAGAATTAAAATATGCTTCTGCTTTTTCATATTTAAGGCACTAGACCATATGTACATCTTCATATGTTAAAGAAGAAAACTTGTTCCAATTATACTTTATGAAGCCTGAACTTTTTACCTCTCACTCTGAAGCCAAAATCAAAAAGGTTCCAGGCTCATTTCAAGGTTGCAAAGCCAATGTATTGTGTGTGGACGTATGTGAATTAGTGTGTTTGTGTGTCTACGTGTGTATGTATTAATCACTACTTATATAATTATGTGGGTATGTATGTATGGTGACAACAGCAAATAATCAAACCAGTGTCTAGCAATGGGAAAATTCTCTCTGCTCCTGTTTTCACCCTCACTTCTCTATACTCTAGTTGATTCGCAGCGGCTATGTGAGACTAAGATTATTTTTGGGTTCTGTCATCTCAAAATTGCATTTTTTGCCAAACATAAGAATCTGGTTTGGGAGTAATAAAAGTTCTGATGTATGACAGACTACAGGTTTTGAGTAACTGCTTTATTCTGTGTATGTATGACCATAACTAAATTTCCAGATAGGCTCTTCATTGTACATGAGCCAGTTTTTCTTGGGTTCTTCTTTGATGACATTCCCCCTTCAATTTTCTTTTCTGCCCATATACCTACTGTTTCAGAATAAATAGCTTTTGAAGCTCAAGCAATGCCAGCTTTACTTCAGTTACCTCTATGAAATACCAAGAAAATAAAATAAAAATTCAGAATGTCTCCATTCTTGGCTGTTAACACAAAGTACATTGCTATTTTTAAAGGGTTACTTCTTAGAACTTGAAAAAAAAGCATGATAGTACAAAAATGTTTATTATTTCCACACATAAATAACTTTTAAGAAAATTCTATTTCCCTGGATTTCAGAATTAAAAGGTCTTCTTTCTCATAATCTTAGAACTAGGCTCTTTGCAAAGTGCTGCTCCATGTGACAAAAAGATTGTATTAGTGTTATTTTAAACAATAATAGTATTCCTTTAGCTTTTTCTGCTTTTAATAGGCCAGTTCAGCATTGTGCAACACAGACTGTATGAGGCCCTATAAATAGCTGAGCTGAGGGAGGCAAAGGATTCTTTTCAGTTCCTCTGTTATAGGAATCGACAGAGAAGTGTTGTCTTCCTACATAGGAAGGGCACCAGTAGACTGCACAGATAGAGTTCTGCCTTCCCAGGCAGCTTCTGTAGGGTTCCAGTTGCAGAAGTGTGAATTGCAGTAACCAGGTATCTCTCAAATCATGCTGCACAGAGGCAAAGGCAAAGTCACCATTCTATTGCAGAAAAAAAAAATCAATTCCTGATATGATATGAGCAGAGTTTTTAAAATCCCATGCATGGCAGTGACTAGGTTTAAGGGAGCCTTTGTAGAAACCCAAACCACAACTTTTGGAAGCACACTGATAGTTAATCCTAATAGACTCGCACTTGTTAAATTGGGATCTTAAATGAACCCAGATTTACCCCACCAGTTACAGGTAATAACAGTTTCATATTCTCTGGGGACTCAGGTATAATTTATATACTAAATGAAGACTCTTTTTAAAAGTAAGAGTTTAAACCAACATGCCTAAGAAGGTTATGGAGCAGTTCTGTTGAAGGCTGAGATATCGACAAAGGAATACTCTTCATCTCTGAAGTTGTAGACTTTCCTTCACCATGTTGTTTCCACTCTTGCATTGTCCCACCCACATCTGTATTTCTCCTGCTCCTGGAGCAAAGCTAAAATTAGAGGTCCCCATAGCAGTTGGTTGTATTTAGTATATATCTTTATTTGACTATAAATTGACTGAAAAGATATTCTCTAATATATTCATGAAATCCTCTCTAGAATAATTGAGATTTAAGGAAGAGCAATTCACTGCATTTACTTACATAAGTAGCTCTTCACTGAATATGAGATTATGGGATTATTTTCTATATGCTTAACACTTTCTTTACATATCATAGTTATCTCTTAAATATATTTATTTTGATTTCCCTCAAAAGTAAGATTTTCACCAACTTTATTATAAATATATTGGTGACCGTGATGCTAATTAGTTTCTTTACCTCTTCTCTCTCAAATAATTGGTTCATAGTGACATTTAGAAAGCAAAGGTAAAATTTATTTCTGGTGACTATTGTATGTGGTATTTATTTCATTTACTAACTAGCATTTTCAATGGAATCCATAATCATTTGTTGGGAAAATTGTTGGACTTGCCTTGAAGGACAACAATGACTCTTCTTTCTTTCTTTTCTCGTGTCCATTCATATAAATTCACAACTAATTAAAAGTCTGATATATTTAATATGCTCACAAAGACAAATCCTTTGTCTTTTTCTGGGCATTCTCCAGATTTAATATTCCTTTTGTGTAGAAACAAAAGTTGGCTGAGCTGATATAGAAACAGAGCCATATATATATATATATATATATATATATATATATATATATATATACAACTTAATACCTGCATTGAGTTCTAACAGCACATTTAACAGCTCCCTAGTTCAAATCACATAAGTTTTTAATGTCACAAGTGCATTCCTACTGTTTTTTTGGGAGAGTGAAGTTAGATAGATTGGTTAACTGTGTTCCCTTTTCATTCTCTGTAAGTACGCAAAACCTCTGAGGGCCAAAAATATCTAAGACATTTATATGCATATTTTCATGAAATAAAAAGTGATGAAATGGAGAAAACTGTTTCATTTCTTGAAGAAGCAGTGATTCAGTGCTAATACAGTTAGAAATGGTATATAATTTATTTCAGATGTTTAAAACACAAGCTATTAGAAGAAACCACAGCAATAATTTATTAGAAAATGGCTTCAATATTCTTTGACTTCTGATAATTAGTACTAACTCTCACTTCACTTTTAAAAGGCAAATGAAAGAGAACCTCATTTCTAGACATACATACAAGCACACACAACAGCAAACAACAACAACAGCAACATATATACCTGCACATAGGTGCAACACATAGGCACACGTGCATACATATACGTAGCTTCACATTCTCACAAACATCTCTTAATTCTAGGTAAAAAAATATTATTTGAAACAAATTGTTACGTGGAGTTAAATTCGCAGCAAACTCCCCTAAACTCTGGATCTTGCCAATTTCCTGTCCCTCTTCTACAATGTTCCTTGAGCCATAAATATGGAAGTGGTTGTTTCTCCTATAACCAAAAAGTCTCACCACCATGACTGCCTAAGCATGGACTGAACAAAGTAAACAACAATAGGCATGCCAACATGGATAAGGAAAAGCTCAACAAGCCTCAACCTCACATAAATTCCTACAGGCAACTAAGGAAAGCTGAGAGTGGGAGAGATAGTCTTCTCTAGGGAAGAGCACACCAATTGGTTATCCAATACCAAATGACCAGCCCTGAAACACACATACGAGTAACATTATACAGACTGAGCAAGCTATATTTAGGAATGCATCTACATATACATCATACACATATACACATTACATACAAATTACATATATATATATATATATATTATACACATTACATATATACATAGACATCACATACACATATGCATGTAATGACAGTGAAAAAAGAGACCATGAGGTTGAAAGAAAGAAAGGAGGGTATATAGAAGGGTTTGGAGGGATGATAGCAAAGAGATAAATGATGTAATTTTATTATGATCCTAAAAAATAAAAGAAAAAACTAATAAAGCTGACTTATTTCTAGCTCACTGTAAGGAAAGTTGCTAAGAACAGTAACTCATGCCAGAAAGTGATCTGCACTCTGTTGTTGAGCTGCATTAGCTCCTTCACACTGTGAGAAGTCTGTCAGTAAATTGCCTCCTTACAAGCAATATAGAGTCGTCTGCAACGTGAGCTTTGAATGCTAAGACCAAGGTCTGGATAATAAGTAACTTCACTGTAATATTTACATCAATAATAAATTATTTTTGACAAATTCTCAAACAATAGTTTATACACATTGCCGGAACAATTTCCCAGTGACACTGGGATACAAATATTGATGTAGCTTTGAGAGGAGATTTCTGTGGCCAGTTTATTCTGTGAAGCATGACAATCGATATTCACATTCTCTATCTTGGATTTTGTGCTGCTATTCAATGGACAGTTAACCTTGTAGATCTGATGACATGTCTCAAATGAACACAAGTCTAAGAATGACTGACTGTAATCTACATTCTTTATGAATGTCTATAAGTTAAGCCAGCAGTGACCTTTGTACTCCAAAGCCCCACCCCAATTCATGCCAGAGAGGTTTTGATGTCTAGGCATAAGACTCAATTTATAGGTCTGCTGTGAGGAGGCAGAACCAGGTGACAATTTGCTACAATTTCAGTGAGCCGGATGATAGCTATCAATGTCTTGGTTTGAATTTTAGTGGCTAAATCTTGTTTTGAGGATATTGTTACATGCGACTCATAAAATCCCTGCTGCCATAGCTGAGACAATTTTCAAGAAGTAGGTGTTAAATGGGCCTTTGTTTATTTGCACACCCATCCTTCCTACACATAGTTTCCTGGTTGTTGAGAATGTCTCCCTGTCACTCTTTTCCACCTGTCAAAGTCCCTTCTGAGAACTGTCTTTGACTGTCACTGGCAGAACCGCTACTGAACATTTCTTATGCTTTCTTTTCCATTTTGGCATTAACATGATTTCATGTAATATAGGAGCAAAAGGAAATAGATGCTTTGGAGTTATAAAGAGTCTAATTTGAATTTCATCTCATCCATCTGTGAGTTGGTTGGGTGGTTGTCAGACCAAGTTTTGTTTGTTGTGTGTTTAACTTGACCCATCTCATAATTTGCTCATTATTTTAATGTTACTATTTGTATTGACAAGCTTTTCCTTTTATAACTTGCATTCTAATCTAGCATATAAATATTGTAAGCATTCATTAAAGGAATAGATGTGTCATTTTTACATCTCTTTCAGCCTCATCCTACAACAGAAATCATTATAGTTGCTATGGTGATTAAACAAGCCATAGCTCTTGACCTCCTAATACTTAAACTCAAGTAGAGAATTTTAAAAATAATTATTAAGCAGATAATATGCACTTTAAGGCCATATGCATACTGAATAAAACAACATAGACTAATCAGCTTTGGTTGTGGATGTGGAGAGCATTAGGATTCTCCCTGGTAAAGCTACCTGTTATACATGTGATTCAAAATAGAAGGAACTAAAATGATATTAAAATTACAGATAAGTTTGTAGATGGGAAATAGAAAATGCAAAGTCAGAGAATGGGAATATGTTTTGAAGGGGATAGGGTTTTGATAAATTGGAGTCCACTCAGCTAGTAGGAGAGTGTTAAGGGGTGAATAACATTGTAGTTTCAGGGATCAGGGTGTCATTGGGGATTTTTCTTAAAAGGGAATCTATGCAATCCAGAATGATGCCAGAGCTTACTGACTTGTGAAATATTTTTTTATATAATTTGATTTAATTTTACATATCAGCCACGGATTCCCCTGTCCTCCCTAATCCCGCTCCCCTTCCCCCTAACCCCCTACCCCGCCATCTCCCCAGCCCACCCCCCATTCCCATCTCCTCCAGGGCAAGGATACTAGATGTAAAACAAAGGATGACTAGACTGCTACTCACAACTCCAGGGAGGCTACCTAGAAAACAGGACCCTAAGAAAGACACAGGGATTGCCCAATGACAGAGAAATGGATGAGATCTACATGAGCAAATGGAATGTGGGGGGGGGGGGTAATGAAATGTTTTTACATTAATCAGCCTTTGGCTTTTGAAATGAAGTTGTTAAGCATGTGTTTCAAGAAATTACAAAAAAATTATTTTGCCAAAGTGAATTTGGCAAAGAAAGAATCTTATCATAAATGGCACTTGTTGCCAAATTAACTTTCATAATGCTAACATGGAGAGAGAAAAGTGTTAAGATTCATGTGGCTGGAGAGAGCTCACTCATTAGGGTGCTTGCCTGTCTTCCAGAGCACCTAGGTGAAATTTTAGCACCCAAGTTAGGCAGCTAATTGTTGCTGATTGTTTTTGCTCTTTTACTCTTTTGGAGGCCTGTAGGTGGAGTTTTCCTGCCTGGCCCACAGTCAGGGCAAATCTCTCTCACCTGCCAGTCCCACAGCCGTCAGACCCGACCAAGTAAACACAGAGACTTGTATTGGTTTCAAACTGTATGGCAATGGCAGGCTTCTTGCTAACTGTTCTTTCAGCTTAAATTAATCCATTTTTATAAATCTATACCTTGCCACATGGCTTGTGGCTTACCGGCATCTTCACATGCTGTTTCTCATCGTGGCGGCTGGCAGTGTCTCTCTGACTCAGCCTTCCACTTCCCAGCTTTATTCTCCTCCTTGTCCCGCCTACACTTCCTGCCTAGCCAATGGCCAATCAGTGTTTTAATTATTGACTAATCAGCAACACATTTGACATACAGAACATCCCACAGCACTTCCCCCTTTTTTTTTTAAAAAAAAGGAAGGTTTTAACCTTAACAAAGTAAAATTACATATAATTTGGGAATTTGGGCGTAGCTTCTCTTACTACTTCCTGCTGGAGGGGGGCGCTGTATCTTATGGGGATACAAAGAAAATTTTAGGATCATGGAAAAGTCCATGAGGGTGTATCGTCTGAGCCAGTTGCCTTCAAACCATTCTGGATGTTGGATCATCTGGGCCATGGTGTCATCGGAGACCTTTCAGGGGGTCTTGGCTGGTCAAACCTGATGTATCTTAATCTGGAACAAATCCATAGCCTTTGGCTTTCTGTGGGAACAAAAGCAGAGTCTCCTTTCCAAAGTAACATATCCTTATATCCAAATTTTGAAGTCAAGGCACCTTTAAAATATACATTTTGGCATAACTCAACAGCTTTTACAATCAAATATTTTTCTGCAGTTAAAAGTCCCAAAGACAACACAATGCAGATTCTCTGTGTAATATCCATTTTTACGTGGCTTATTTTTTATACTACCTTTACTGTCTCTTTAAAGACTTTATTTTTTAAAACTATGTATTTATTTCTATAACTCTATATATCATCTTTTTTGTCTCTTTCAAGCCTACGTATCTTTTACACACATTGTAAACTATTACATCTGAATCTGTCTTATTGTGAATCTATTGCCTTAAACTGCAGCAGCTGTGGCTGCTGGATCCACCCACCTCAGCTTCCCAACATGGCCATGGTTTACCGCCAGCTCTGGGAGCTATCGGGGGTCTATGCTTTTAGCCAAGCAGCGTGTAGCCCAGAAACCTCCCCTTTTGCTCTGCACCAGCAAAGGCTAAATCCACTATGCAGCTCAAAGTGCCACTTGCAAAGGCCTCATTCCTGCCATACTGCAGGTCGAGCGCACATGCTAGGAACCCACCAGTAGCTCAAACTGGCAGCTGCCGCTCATTTGAGAGAGACGATTAGGAAGTAGTTTTTAGCTCCGTTTTAGAATCTTCTTTCTCAGTTTTTAGGTGGAAACTCTTGCCACCACGTTGGACGCCATTTGTAGGTGGAGTTTTCCTGCCTGGCCCACAGTCAGGGCAAATCTCTCTCACCTGCCAGTCCCACAGCCGTCAGACCCGACCAAGTAAACACAGAGACTTGTATTGGTTTCAAACTGTATGGCAATGGCAGGCTTCTTGCTAACTGTTCTTTCAGCTTAAATTAATCCATTTTTATAAATCTATACCTTGCCACATGGCTTGTGGCTTACCGGCATCTTCACATGCTGTTTCTCATCGTGGCGGCTGGCAGTGTCTCTCTGACTCAGCCTTCCACTTCCCAGCTTTATTCTCCTCCTTGTCCCGCCTACACTTCCTGCCTAGCCAATGGCCAATCAGTGTTTTAATTATTGACTAATCAGCAACACATTTGACATACAGAACATCCCACAGCAGAGGCCCACCACCCAGCTACCAAATAAATACACATATGGAGGTTTATTTTTAATTATAAATTCCCTGCCTTAGCTTGGCTTGTTACTTGCCAGTTTTTTATTAAGTTATCAAGTCTACCTTTGGTCGCTGGGCTTTTTTCTTTTCTTCCTTCTATAATATTACTTTCACTCTTACTCCATGGCTAGCTGGGTAGCTGGCCCCTAGTGTCCTCTCCTCCTTGCTCCTTCTTCTCTCCTCTTACTCCTCTCAGATTTCTCCTTCTATATATCCTCTCTGCCGGCCAGCTCTGCCTATCTTTTCTCCTGCCTTGCTCTTGGCTATTGAGCTCTTTATTAGACCATCAAGTGTTTAAGACAGGCACAATAACACAGCTTCACAGAGTTAAGCAAATGCAACATCAGCAAAAGTAGCACACCTTAAAATAATATTCTACAACATCTAGTATCACCTATAATTGAAACTTGACATGATCCAAAACCTTCTTCTCACCTTTATGGGCACCTGCACTCATGAGCGCATATCCACATATAGACACTCACACATACACACAATTACAAATAAAAATAAACGTTCAAATAAATACTTAAGAATTACATTTCAACTTAGTCATTTGCTCATTGAATGACTTTAGACCAATAACTTGACTGAACCACTTGCCAATGTCTTCATCCATAATGGGAGATTATGGTACCTGTCTCTTGCTGGATCTTGTAGGATTAGGTGACATAGACTGTGGAGGGTACTTGGGTCCTACATCATAGTCATATAATCAAATGTAACAATAATCATCATTTGAATTATCATTTTCATCAGAAGCAACTGTGACTACCCATAAGAGACCTTCATGGTTGGGCCTTTTCACTGTCTCTCATAGAAGAAGGGGTGGGAAAAGATCGTCAGAACCTCACCTGATATCTCAGCTCTTATATCTGTTGCCTCAGAGACAGCTATATGCAATTATCTTCCAGCTGCATATCATATGGTCTTGATAAGTCATAGAGGAGAGAGTACAGAAGACAAAGGGGATTTTCCATTTATTTAGCTATGGAGAAATCCTCTTCTACATTGGGGGACATTTTTTGATGATGCAGATGTTCAGGGGCCACTCATGGTTTTATAAGTAGTCTCTTACTCTTGCTTTCTGAATAAGTCTAATAATCTTATTGAGACACCAAACTAAACCTGGGTGAAATCAGGACTTTAGTGCATTTTTGATGCCCTAACTGGTATGAGCAGGCATTTTTGTCTCTTTGGGGAAAGTTCATACAGTGGTAATAATAACCCTATAAATGAGAAGGACATTTGTTTCCTGGCAACAGTGGTTATGCCATGACATTACTTCGTATTGTGTCTACCTCCTCTTGATTCCTTTACATTTCATGCACTGTGAAATAATTATTTTGCAATAATTATTTTTCTTTGACTAAGAAGTCTTCTAATTATTTTTTTCCTGTATCCAAAACAAAATCGTTTTTTAAGCAGCTATATAATGTTATTTGTGTGTAGCTTTTGATATCTGAAGATGATGATTAGTGTGTCTTAACATCCCTCTATAAAACATGATAAAAGTACAAGTTGGAGGGGGCCAAATTGGAGCTGATGACAGAAGTTCATTTTTACCACCAAACATTTTATAACCTACAGATGATAGCATTTAAAAGAAAAGAGAGTCCAGGCTTGAGTCAGGGGCCCATGTGGCAGCAATAGTCTAGAGATACCATGAACATGACAGAGGTACGTTCTGAGATGTTTTAGAGGTCACTTCCAACCTTGGGATGTCTTTGTTCAGGTCTTCATAGATGTATACACTAATAAAGGCACTAAATTTAGAGGGCAAGAAGAATATTGCCTGTGGCAACAGCTAGTCAATGTCACATTTCATGATTTCCAAAGCAGAATGGCCTGCTATAGTTTCTTGGTCTCTCTGTGAACTGTTGTGGACAGCATTTCAAGCCTTTTCTCATTGCTTGTGAAGGTGCTACATATGCTTTAAGTACCTGGCAAAATGCACTTAATAAATGCCTCCTTTCAATTTGTCCAGTCATTATAAGTGAGTCAGAGAAGAGCACGAATAATTGCAGTTCCATTGACCAGTTCAGACACAGAAAGCAGCAAATGTGTATTGACTGGCAGAGAGTTATAGAGCAAGCCAACGACAAATGATTGAAACATCTGCCACTATCTCCCAGCTTCTTGTTCCATTGAATAAATGATACCATACTTTATTGATGCTATGTTTACATTTGGGGAAGCATGCACATTCACACTGCCTGATGTTGGATTCCACACATGTTATTAGAAGATATCCAGCTGTGTTTGGACCTAATGAAGATATTTATTATTTCAAACACTTGGAAGGAGGGATGTCTGCATGTTTTGTCTGTGTGGCACAGCTTTACTAAGACATATGATGTGTATATAGCAAAACTCAGTAGGCAAAGGAAATTCTTACCTATTTCAAATGTTGATGAGCCCTTCTGCTTATTTCTAATAGTATTCCATCCAGTTAACCCAGCCTAAATAATTTCTCAAGAGTTACCTCAGCAGAATTTGTTAATGCACTCTTTTATGTCTTCCCACCTTCCACAAGCTCCGTTTACACTTACTTTTCCCTGGTCAACTTCACTTGGCACATAGGAAAATTTTGTCTTAAAATGTAGGAAAATGGATCTCCCTGTTTAAGCCATTATCTCATATGTACAGTATATTTATAAAAGGACATGTTTAAGCCACTCTGTTTAGGCACTACAGAAATACTTTTCTTATATTCAGAATGTCTTTCTGTTATTAGCTTGGTTGTATAGCAAAGCACATCCAAACTTACAGAAAGACAGCTAATTGTATTCACTTTTTTTGCTCATTTAGCATGGCTAGTTCATTACTTAAAACTGGTATGCTCTTCTATTCGGCCTATGCTCATTTTTTGATTGATTGACTGATTATCACTTGCCATGTTTTATTGCAGAACAAGCGCATCAATATGGAACACATACTTATGTTCTCTGATAATGTGTCTAAATCTTATCTATTTCTTCATATATTAATTTATTTTGATGAATATATTCATTTGAATCTGGCCCTTAATAGAACACTTTACTAAAACTTGGATGCTACGTTGATACAAGGATCCCAGTGGGAAATAAGATCCATGAAGAAGCTCATTCAGAAGGATAAGAATGGTATATAATCATATATCATCAACGTACATAGGGAAAGACTGTATAAGGCTCTGAGCTCAGTGTCTAAATCTGACACAGTATGTAACAATTATGCAAGATTTGCACTTGATCCATAAGGCCAAAACAAGAGCAAGTAGAAACGCATTTCTTCTAACAAAGAGAAAGCCAATCCTCACTCTTGTCCCAAAGAATACTCTATATCATGCCTAAATTACCTCACTCATGGTGGCCTGATGTGCTTCTTACCACTTTCCTCACTGGCATCTTCGTTTAATTGTTGTCATTCAAACAGTGCAGTTTACATATGAGATAATCTCCCTTAAAACAGTGATTCTAAGTCCAAATGTGGAAGAAAATATACTGTTTTCAACGACAGACAAAAGGCATTATCATTAAGCTGTCTATATCATCACTGTATTGAGATGCAGCATGAAAATTGTCAAAGTCAACATCTCTTGTCTTAACTCTCATTGTGCCTTATTTAATAATTTGAACTATAAAGATACAGTAAAAGATTTATCATGAATATTCCAGAAATCCTTAATGCAAAGTTTAATTTGCAGACTTTAACTCCTGTCAGCAATTTTAAATTATCTTGTAGACATTCTCTCAGTCATGTCCTGTCTTTCAGAGGGAATTACTCTCATTTTGTCTATCTACGGCTCTCCATGCCTTCTCCTATTTAACAGATTTTCACTATTAACCCACTAGAAACCAGACTATTTCTAGACATAGGTATTATAAAGGTATATATATATATATATTATATTTTTCTGTATTGAAGTGATTCAGATTTCTCACAGGGAAAATTGGAACAAGGTAATATTGACCTCCTAAATTACTATAAGAATAACAGACACTCATTTATTGCTTTCTTAATATACATAAATTTTGGGGAAGAACTTGCAGCTCACTTAATATGCAAACAGAAATATTTTTAAAACTAGTTCTAACTAGTTCTTATTATGTCAGACGTAGCTTTATATGGATGTAAGTACCAGGCATATTTGTGTGGAGATTTCCAAAAAGAGAAACCTTGTTACATGAAAATAAAATATGTGATCTCCATTTTGGTCCTTGAAGTCTCACATTTGGATTTTCCCATAGAGTTGTATAAAGCCATTTCTGGGCAGCTGTTTAAGAACAAGAAACTGACCTGTGAAGATCTTAGGGAGATGATGATGGATTTTATTATCATTATTATTACTATTAATTACTGTTATCATTCTGACCTTGGGGAAGCAGTGAAAAGGAATCTATATGGTGATGCAGTGTTTTCTTTGGGCCAGAGAGTGATATCCCAACATATTCATTAGTAGGAATTTCGTCGCTCCTAAAGAGATATTTCTTACAGCAAGGGGAAAAAGAAAGAAAAGAAAAGGAAGAAAAGAAAGGTATAAAGCTTGGAACATCAATTCCTAAACTGCAAAGGTTTCATTCTGTTGTCATCGAACCTCGTCAAGGTTTAGTAAAGCCACATGCTTGCACCATGATGATGCTGGTGTTTGTAGATTTTAAAATTCAGAATTTCAGTCATCAAGATGAATAAATTGCTATGCCACATCACTAATGAAATGGCATGGGTGTCATTTTGATAATCACTCAGATTGAGTCCCACTGACTGATATGATTCAAACATTCATGCAACTACCGTTGATAGTTTGAGATTTATAAAATACCTGCATTCCATCTTGGTCTTAGCCACTTCCACTTTTGTCAGAAGATAAACAAGAGACCCATAGATTTTGTTTCCCAGTAATTTGTCACTAGGGGGCAGCAGGGGTTTACTTAACCCAAAATAAAAGGAAAGTGTTTAAACTATCAAAGTTCTTGCTAGTGCTAACAGAGATGTTGCAGTCAGGTGTCCTTCAAGTATATGACTCTGCATTTGTCTTGATAATTAGTACCAAAATAGTACATTAAAAAGTCATAATGGGACTTGAAAGAATTTTGACTTTTTCATGAAAATGGTGATGGAAATATCTAAGCATACTTAATGATTTAAGTCTTCCCAAACTATGCCCAAGGAGCTTTGTTTTAATGGTTCGTATTACCTTCCCTAAGAAAACAGCCATAGCTTTGGATCCATCAACTCAACATTTCCATACAAACCAAGTTCTATGTTGTATTCCTAATTTTCAAATTACTCAGACCCCATTTAAGAGAAATAGTTGATGTCAGAGTCTAAAATTGCTAAGTGATATAGAACCTCCCCAGAATAAAACTGAACAGGTAAGTCTTTGGCAAAACTGTCTCATCTCACAGTACATTCAATCTTAGTGTCTCCCTTCCTGAAGGATTCCAAAAGTCTTCTTCCTTCTCCTGCTTGTACTACTTGAAAATAACAGTTACTATACCAGCTTCGGTTTATCTCATTGACCCTGCAACCTCTCCTGTGTTGCTCAAATATCCCTGTAGCTAGAATTATTGCTAACATAATCTGATGGACCTTCATGTTCTTTGCTAGCCTTTCCTTCTCTGAGTTTCGCCTACTTATACCCCTTCATTACTGATGCTGCACTGGCTAGTGACTTTTTAAAGAATAGATTAATTCCTTAGGGATTTTCTTGATCTTGAGCTGTAATGCCTCACTGGCCAGCTTTCAGATCTATGTGAATGCTGAATAAAACAGCTGAAACAGAAGAGGCCAAAATCTCCTGATTTCCTAAGCTTCCCTAACCAGCTCCTCCATTTTACAAATCAGAGCATGCCAACTCCGTTATTCATGCTGAAAGCGTACATCTTATTGCCTGAAAGTACATATCATATTCAACGTCAATTCCTGTCAATTTTTCTTCACCAAACTTTCCAGAATAATCTACCTCTCTCCCCTTATCGCCACCATGACAAATTTGTGTCTTATTTTCTTACACATGTTACAATTCCTCCTAACTCCCCTTTGCTTCCAGTCTTGCTCTGCTCAAGTAACTCCAAAGGAAGAAAATCTTTTAGTAGTGAAACTATACCATTATTTCTCTAGTATGTTCTTATTTGGAAAATTAGAAAAATCCCACATTCAGTTTTTTGCTTCCTCTAGAACTCAGCTGATGAAGAAGGTCAATTTTTTAACAGAATAGAGGAATGTCATCCTGCTGTTTTAAGGCTCCAAGCCCTATGCCAGTCTCAAATATTTCTGTTTCTGTGAACTTCAGTCTTGAGACTTCATATTGGAAGCTGGCCATAATGCTAGACAGATGTGGAATAATCCTATGGGGAAATCAGATGCACACACTTCATGGGAACCCTGATTAGACAGAGACATGGCATAACCGTGCAGCTAGTTCCTGTCCTCAGCAACCTAGTCAGCCCTGGATTCAGGCTATGATGCCTTCTGCAGGACCAGAGAATCTCACAGCTCAGTCCAGTTATGATTACTGATTATGACAAACATAATGGATTTTCTTTTAAATCATTAAACATTGCTGTTTGTAATACTCTAATAGTTAATGGGAAAATACAAAACATTCATAACCATGCACTGGCACTTATATGATTTGTACATATATATATATTTGTATTATATATGTTTGTATTTTTATATGCATGGATTCTTACTTGTCTGTTTGTTTTAACATCCTATAAGATAACAAACTGACTGACTATGCCTTGTTGAACTTTTTGTGTCCAATAGATTACTAAATAAATGAATCAGTCACTATTGCAAAGTTAATTTGTACTATCTTGAATTCTGCCAAAATATTTTCATCCCATCTCTTAGAAATCTATACTTCATCAAAGACATTTGTTAGGTGAGATTACAAGGAATCTTTATTCTTCCATTGTAGGACTCAAAAATACAAAGAAAGAGAAGAAAAACAAAAACCCAACACCCCCAAATGAAAACAAAACAACAAAGAAAAGCCACCACCAAGAAAACATTAACAAAATGAAAAACAAACTCTAATTCAATATGTCCTTTTATGGTGTGGGAATGAAATCTTCATTAAATAAAATCTACTATGTAACATCTAAATATAAAGCAATAAAAATAGGTCTGCTCTGTAAAGTGAATAGTCCCTGTCCCTTCCTCAAGGCATATTTAGTGGCACATTTTCAAGATTGTAATGCACCAGGAAATATTGTCAGACATTTACTTTTCAACTCTGATTTGATTTAAAAAAAAATGCCTTGTGGGCGGTATTGACCCCTTTCTATTCAATTCATCCTGATGATAGAAATTGTCATGAGTATTTCTTCTAGTGGGAATTTGTTTAGGACTAAAGGACTGATAGGAGTTAAACCAGTTCTTCAAAGCAGAGATAGTTAGGACCCAGGAAAACACCTCAATTAGCAAAGCACATATTACAGGA
The DNA here is from genome assembly GCF_007827085.1 of Peromyscus californicus insignis. Taxonomy (NCBI): domain Eukaryota; kingdom Metazoa; phylum Chordata; class Mammalia; order Rodentia; family Cricetidae; genus Peromyscus; species Peromyscus californicus. The sequence continues at coordinate 45,955,161 of NW_026294447.1, read as the reverse complement.
AGAGCTGAGTTTGAGCACTTTGAGAAAAAGGGCATGCTTGATGGGGAGGAGGTGTCACACTCTTATAATCCCACTGCTGGGAAGACTGAAATAGGATGATCATTGGGTCTCACTCTCCAGCCAGCAGAGCCCAGTGAGGGAGCAATAGATAACAGTGACATTCCTAGTGTCAAGCCCCAAAGTGGAGGACTTCTGAGGGGCACCACCTGAAGTTAATCTCTGACCTTCATACACACACACACACACCACAGAAGCTCACATACAAACTACCATGCACCTCCCTCACACATACACAAAAATAAATATATAAGTAAATGAGCAAATGAAAGAAGTGGAGGCATTTAAGCTAATACAAGAGCACCAGTTGACGCCACTAGCATTTCACAAATTTTTATACCAACCAACTTGAGATACATGGCATATGGGATTCCGTGTTGGGATCAGTGGCTGAATCTGTTTCCTCTAATGTTTATAATAAAGTTTTAAGAAGGCGTTGACTGTGTGCCAAGGACATAAAAGGGAAAACAGAAAGTAGGACAAACTTTCAATTGTCATATCCAGAAATAGCCATAGGCATTGTCAAAAGATATGTGTGAATAATGAGCAATTATAGTCTAGAAAAAAATAGAACACATATTCACTACAAGGTTCCTTTTATTAACATTTACAGTCAGCTGTAACTGTTAAAAATTGTCCTTTATAGTTTCTAGAAGATAAAAAGCTCACAAAATATCCATTTTAATCTAATATATTGTCTTAATTTATTTAACCCAAAAGAAATAGTATTAAAAATTAAGAAAAAATAGGGAAATACATCTTAAGGGTAATAAGGAAGGAAGATTAAACTAATTAAGAAAGATACTAGCTATGAACCTCTGCATTAACTATTACCCATTGCAAAAGGAAGCACCTCTGACCAAGTTTGAGACTAGTATGAAGCTAGTAGTATAAACATGAATTTATAGAATTTATTTTGGCCACATGGCCATTTAGCAAAACAGCAACTTTAGTTTCTCCCAGAGAGCTCATGATCTCTCCAGCCACAGTTTTCTTTTTTTTTTTTTTTTGCGGGGGAGGGGGGAAGGGTCAGGCTTACAGTACAAGGCATGTATTCTTTTTTGCAGAGCAGGCCTCAGATGCGATCAGAGAGTAATTGGTTATCCCCACAACAGGCATGCCACTACTTAACCCATGGGTACATCCCATCTGTCACATTGGTATTGTAGCATACAGAACCCAACAATGGGTTAAGACCACTGATGTATTTTCTCCCTATACTGTCTATCCTTAGAGTCTACACTTCTCATTGTTTTTGTCCCTATAAGATATTTCTGTGTTCTTTCCCTGGCATATTCCAAGTCATCCTTCACTGATGATTCCTCTCGATTGCCAGTCCCTTTGGATAATCGTCACAGTGCTCCTCGACAAGGGCAGTTCTCCCGTTGCTTTCATCGACAACATTATTTTATTTTGCAGTTTTCATTAAAATTCAAGTTATTTATGTGATCTATATTAGTATATTTTTTGGTTTTGTCTTTGGTTTTTTTTTGCTAATATAGAGTGATATCTTCAAGAATATAGTTCATTGCCACTTCAGTGTACATATCTCTATCGCAAAGAAGAATAACATATCTGACTTATCGTATTTGCTCAGTGAATAGCCTAATCACAGGCTTCATGAAAGAGTAGAAACGTTAAATTCTTCCTAGTAAACTACCCTGGGAAAATTATTATACTTATAATTATGCCAGAACTTTGGTGGCATGTACCTAAAATCTCAGAACATAGGAGAAGCAGGGGCAGGGGCATTTACCCCTGTTCAAGATCATCCTAGGAAGCAAGAAAGACAACGTTAAACATGCTCATCTGGGAGGGGAGAAGCGAAGGAGGCCGCAACCTTAGACAAAGAACAACAGGCAACTAAGGAATGCTGAGAGTAGGAGAAAGAGTCTTCCCCAGAAAGCACTGATTAGCTAACATTGTCTGAAAACACACATTGAAGTAACATCGTGGACTGAACATGTTGTATATATGTATTTAGGAATATATAAATGCATGCATATATACATACACACACACACACACACACACACACACACACACACACACACACACGCACACACACACTCCCAGAACCAAATAGAGAGCATGTATTTCAAAGTGAGCAAGGGGGTGCAATTGGAAAGTTTGGAGGGTAGAAAAAGAAGTGAAAAATGATTTCATTATATTAACCCCAAATAGAAAACTCTTTTAATGTCAGCAGTACAAAAACATGAGAAGTGAGAGCATCTGTTCAAAATATACTCCTGGGGGAATTTATTACAATCACTGTAGAGTTCACTAACATTAAGGACTAAATGCATTGGGCTATGTCTTGCCCATCATGATGAAAGCAAATGAATTTGGCAGCAGACACTCAGGGAAAGTGGTGGGGAAGACATCTTGAGCTACTGCGTGACAGGGAAGGAATGAGGGTCCCCATAGTGACCAAGGACTAAAGTGGCAGCAAAAGACCAAAAGTCTATCAAAGCAGCGTGTAGCCCAGAAACCTCTTGTTTTGTTTTGTACTAGCAATGGCTAAATCCACCACGCAGCTTAATGTGCCATTTGCAGAGGCCTCATTCCCGCCATACTGCAGGTCCAGTGCACACCAGGAACCCGCCATAGTAGCTCAAACATGCAGGCTGCCACTAGCTTGAGAGAAACAACTAGGAACTGATTTTAGATCCATTTTAGAATCTTTTTTCTCAGGTTTTAGGTGGAAACTCTTGCCAACATGTTGGGCGCCATTTGTAGCTAGAGTTTTCCTGCCTTGCCCACAGTAGACCCACTATTTCAAGAGTTAAGGGCTCCCAGAGCTGGCAGAAACATACCACTACCATGTTGGGAAGCTGAGGTGGGCGGAGCCAGCAGCCACAGCACTGTTTCAGTCTTAAAATGCTGCAGTTTAAAGTAATAAGCTCAAGGTAATACGAAAAATAAGCCACGTAAAGATGGCTACTACACAGAGAATATGGATTATGTTCTCTTTGATATTCGTAACTGAAGAAAAACATTTGATTGTAAAAGCTGTTGAGTTATGCCAAAATGTAGACTTTAAAGATACCTTGACTTCAAAATTTGGATGTAAGGATATGTTGTTTTGGAAAGGAGGCTCTGCTTTTGTTCCCACAGAAAGTCAGAGGCTATGGATTTGTTCCAGATTAAGATACATCAGGTTTGACCAGCCAAGAACCCCTGAAAGGTCTCCGATGACACCAAGGCCCAGATGATCCAACATCCAGAACCATTTCAAGGCAATTGGCTCAGATAATACACCCTCATCGACTACTCTATAAGCCTAAAATTTTCTTTGTGTTCCCATAAGATACAGCGCCCCCCTCCAGCAGGAAGTAGTAAGAAAAGCTACACCCAAATTCCCAAATATACCAAGCTGGCTTTGGAGATGTGTAAAAGTTAAAACCTTCCTCTTAAAAAAAAAAGAAAGAAAGAAAGAAAGGGGAAGTGCTGTGGGGATGGTCTGTATGTCAAATTGCTCTGATTGGTCAATAAATAAAACACTGACAGGAAGTATAGGCGGAACTAACAGAGAGGAGAAAAGAAAGAACAGGAAGGCAGAAAGAGTCACTGCCAGCCGCGGCCATGACAAGCAGCATGTGAAGATGCCGGTAAGCCACTAGCCATGTGGCAACGTATAGATTTATGGAAATGGATTAATTTAAGCTATAAGAACAGTTAGCAAGAAGCCTGCCATGGCAACACAGTTTGTAAGAAAAAAAAAAAAAAGACCAAAAGTCAGGTGTCTCATCTCAGAGCCTACTTTCAGAAGCAGTATAGAAGGCTGGTTTCCAGGAATCAAGGAAGACATTAAGTGGTCTTCTACTTCTCAAAATATAACCAGTGATATTTCTCTAAACTTTTGTCTATAGATATTTTTGTGGCTGGCATCATAGAATAATATTGTTTGGGATCCTTGAGTTTTATGTGTTAGGACTATGGAGGAAAAATGCCATTCAAACAAACACACATGGTATATGAAAAGGAGTTTCTCCTCTGAAATACCAGATGTCAGCTTCCCTCTTGAAGAAATGCAATTGATCAATGTGCTCCTTGACTGAAGGCTTAGGAGCTCCTCTGGGTGTTTTAGATATTGGAAATAGGCTCCAACTACCTGCTAGAGAACGAGATAGAATTATAGGAATGCATAAATGAATTTATATTGATTCAGTGCTAGACAATGGGATCTCTGAGCAGAGATGGGAAAGGGCAGCTCATTGTCAGCTGTGAGAAACAAAAAAGAAATGAAAAAGTAATCAGAATTCCAGAGAGCAGAGTGTTAACAAAAGTTGAACAGCAACATTAAAACCTGATGGTAAGATGGGTTTTAATTTTATTATCCTACATTCTGTGAATCCTGGAAAGAGATTCAGGGGAAAATTCCATGACTATAAGTCATTTAGTGGAGAGTCTCACCTGAATGCTTAAAAAATTGGAAGTTGTTTTATTGCTTGCACTGTAGCAAGAGGCACTAGAAAACATGCAATGGAAAGAGAGAAAGAAGAGAATAAACAAGGAAACCCTCTCTCTGTAGTTTTTAAAAGATGCCTGAAAGTACTAGTGCCCTCTGCAATGGAGATATTCTTCAGTCAGACTCTGGGTTGCAGCTCTGAAACAGCAAGGGTAATCGTATCGATCTTGAAGGAATGTCTGGTTAATTTTTCACAAGGCGTAGATCCCTCAAAAATCAATAACTTTCTGCTGTATCTTTATTCCTCTGAATAAACTCTGTCTGTCAAAGCAACTTGATTCTTCAGTTCAATTGGATTCATAAAACATTCACAGACACATAGCACAAAAGAAATGTAAGCTTTCCTGAGGAGTGCTAAGTATTTAACCTCAACATAGGACAGAGTCTTTTCTTTTTGATATATTCTTGTCCTTGGGCAGGCAAGAGTAGGGACTGTTTTCTTTAATGCAAATGCTTTTTTTAAACATTGCTTCTTTTCCCCAAGGGAAGGTGCTTTAACAAAAATATGAAGTGCATGTCTGGAAAGTAAGACCTAAATAAATATGTTTTTAAAAACCTGCAAGTGACTGCAAGAAATATGGTCATTTTACCATCCTTTTCATTTTGCTAAGAACTTTGTATATTAATACATATTTCGGGAAGAAATACAAATATACTTTGGGAACAACACTAAAATGTAATTGAATAATGGGATTTAAGGAAATCTTTGAATGATTCTTGTTTTATAAAGATGGTAATGGCCAGGGAGATGTACATTTTAAGGTCACACAGTAATATGTCGTTCATGACATTGGTAAATTTGCTTCAAAAGGAAATCAATGAACAGTTATATGTTGAGGATAAAGAATGATGGTTTGAAAGAGAAATGTTCCCCGTATGCTCAAGTATTTGAAAACTTGGTCTCCCTTTGGTGGTGCTGTTTAGTAGAGCTATGGAACATTGCAGGAGGAAGCAGGTCACCAAGAATGGTCTTCGCTTTTGCCTAGCCTAGGGTTACTTCCTGTTCTAACTCTCTCCTCCTCTGGGTAAATGAAAATGTGATCAGGCTGCTTCCTGCTTCTACCTCCAGGCTTTTCTGATCACTGCCATGCCTTCCTCAGTATGATAAACTCTCCCACTCTGGGTCCATAAGCTAAAGAAATCCATTTTCTCCCCTATGTTTCTTTTTCTTGTGTCGCTTTATTACAGTATCAGGAAAACAACTAATACATTTGAAAATACATGAGATTACAAATTACATAATGCTCATTTGTAATAGAAGCACAATGCAAAAACTGAAATTACAGAAACAGGATCAAGAAAATGAAAAGGAGAATTTTGTTTAATAATTCATAATCCTTGCTAAGTTCCCTACAAATAACTGAAAGCAGTAATAATTCATTTAAAAAAACCAATTCAGGGCCGGGTGGCGGTGGAGCATGCCTTTAGTCCCAGCCCTCGGGAGGCACAGTCAGGCGGATCTCTGTGAGTTCGAGGCCAGCCTGGTCTACAGAGAGAGATCCAGGACAGGCACCAAAGCTAAATGGAGAATCCCTGTCTTGAAAAACAAAACAAAACAAAACAAAAAACAATTCAGTTATAACATTTGACAAGTAAGACTGTCACGGCTACTCGGGTGATTCTTATGTTATAGCTTTGAACTCTAGCATTTAAAAATCTACCATAAATTTCAATATAGATTAAAAAAAATAGAAGCTCTACTTATTACCAAAGAAGATAGATACGGTTTCAGAGATAAATACAGAAGGAATCAAAATGACTCACATTAATCCAGTGATTAATTAGATCACTTTTCTTTCTGGAATCTCACAGTCTTTATTCTTGTTTAAGCTCTTTATTTGAGAAGATGAGCTTTCAAGAAGGCTTTTATTATTTATTTATTTATTTATTTATTTATTTATTTATTTATATATTTATGTGTGTGTGTGTGTGTGTGTGTGTATGCATGCACATGGGTTTGGGCATGACTGTGATTATGTGTTTCAAAGTGTCTCAGGTAAGATTTCCTGTGTTTTATTGATATTCCGATGAGTAAAGGAAAAAAGGAATTTTATTAAAACCAATATTACCGTATGCAGTAGGTTAGATCTTCAGTGTGCTCCAAAGGCTCATAAAGTGAAGGCTTCTCCCCAGTTTGGTGTCATAGAGAGGGAAAAGAACCTGCAAGGGGTGGGGCAGGAGGGAGCTCTTCTGTATATTCCCGTGTCATCTTATTACAAGCCCAAATCAATGAAGCCAACTGGTTATGGGCTGAAATTCCTTAACCTTTGAATTCGAATATGCCTTTCCTATTCAGAAGTTGTTTATCACAGATATTTGATGTACTGAAGAAAATCTTTCTAACCAAGACTGCCATTTTCAACAAAGAAGGCATTCTCCACTTTGAAGTACAGCCAAAACCAGTTTTAATGGACTCTTCCCCTGAGGATAGCGCTCATCCTTCCTTATGACAGAGGAGAGAGTGTCAGTGCAATGCTCACAATGTCCCCAGATGCTAGAAGTTAAGAATTAAAGGTGAGTCCTCCCTAAACTGCTATTTCTCCAGCAAGCAGCTACAGAAAGTGATCCCCACCTAATTCTAACAGAAAATGGTCATTAATGTACAAGTAGGCTCAGGGTTTACTCAGGATCCAGTCTAGTCAAAGAGAAGAATTTTCTCTCAGATAATTGTACGGGTATTGGAGCTCCAAATCATCTAGCATTCTAACCTATTTAAAATACATTTAGAGCAAAGATGTCCTGATTTCCTCATCACATCTGATGTGGCTCAAAGCTATGGGACCAATGTACTCTTTGATGAGTACTTAGTAGCTATATGTGAACAAAAGTTATTTTATTAATGTAAAGATTTGGGGGGCGGATCCTGTCATGCTCATTCTGCATTCAAGATTATTGTTTAAAAATATTAGTTGAGAAATACTCAGTTATTATTTTTATTAAATTAGAAGAAATCTAGATCAGAGATATAACAAAAGATACACACTAAAGTTCATTTCTAACATTACTGAAAAATTAATATTAAAGTACAAGTATATAAACATACAGATACTATATTGTAATCGAATGCTATCAGTGTGTTTAAGTTTTCAGTATTAATTTCCATGTCTAGGATCTATTAAGAATATTGACCTCATAACCATCAAGGCTAAAAAGTGTTTTCTTAAGGTGTCATTTTCTTTTTAAACATATTCTCTGTCATCAAAACTTAAAGTGAGTGTGCAATGGGAAGTCTAGTAACTTTTCTTGCATGTTCAAGACTCACACAAATGAAGAGTTCTCCATACTTTAAATTCCAGCTGCCATTATTTAAAATCTATCATATCAGAAACAACTGTTGTTTCATTTAAAGTGCTAATGACCAGTTTATTAATAATGTGTATGGAAAGCTGTAGTACCTCTCTCCAACATCTCAAGCCATTTTCTTTTAATGGTTTATTCTAAATCACCCATCACCCTTCTGTATGATAGCCTCACCCTGCTCTTCTGAGGTTTTCAGATTCTTTCTGACCTCAAGGTTCTGCTGTATGCCCTGTGTTGTCTAGTAAGAGAGGCTTCATTGTTATCAGGAAGGCAGTTTGCTGCTTGAGTTTGAGCTCTAAGGTGTGTCTACATGTGCAACAACTCTCATGACAACATTCAGGTTGTGTGGTTGAAACAAGGTTGTTTAATTCCCAGTCATTGTTGTGAAAACTGGTCCAAATCCACAGACCATTTTCTGGAACTTGAAGAACTCTACTGTAAATGCTAGAATATTGGAGGCTAGCTGCTAAAATAGATAAGCCCTTGCACCCACAATGGCTTCACCCATATTAGTTTTCTCCTGTATTTTTAAGGCATTATCTTCCATGCTGAAATGACAGGGAATAGGCAACAGACAAAGAAAGGGTGGATATATCCCCCTTTGATAGCCTAATCCAGGATTAGCACATGCCAACTCGGTTCACTGGGCATAGAGAGTCACATACCCATAATCTTACTTCAAAAGATACATAGAAAGATAGAGGATTTTATGGATATTTGGTAAGAAATAAAAGTTTCAGCCATGTCTGATGCTGTTTATACCACAAGGAGCCTAGTGTTTCTTTTCTCTGTTGCATGGTTCTCCAAATCCTGACTATGTCTAGACCTCTAAGCAGAGGAAATTCTAGTTAAACATCGTAAGATTCAACTTAGAACACATTTCAATCCATTTTTAACATATGGTAGTTAATACAAAGCAGCCAGCAACTTTTGTAACATCCAATTGTCTCAGAAGTCCAAAGGCTTAATCAGTAGAGACTTTACACAGGTTCAGAGCTTTGCAGTAAAGGGGGTGTTTTGCGTAAAATTCATGTTCTTTAATTTGGTTGTGTGGCTGTGATTTAGTGTTTTTCACCCGAAAACCACAGCTCGTGCCTAAAACTCCTTATTGTGGATTGTTCCACAGAAATTTGCAAAGAGTCATGAAATCAAAGTTAATGAAAGTGTTGGAAAATGAAAACTGCTAGATAAACATGAAATAACTCATTTTCACAATCTTACAAGCATCCCTTAACTTAACCACTCAACTATTGTTTATTGCCTTATAAAAAGAATGTTATGTGCTATGGCTATAATTTAGACATCAAATATTTTAAGCTAAACTTCACTATATTTTCATGGAGAGAGGAGCACTCCCAGTTTATAATAATTCAAGTACTATTATAGAAAAACTCAAAGAGCTGTAATAATTCATAATCAAATTTCTCATTTTGAAAAACTAGTTAAAATGATTTTTGTACTGCCACAAACATATATATTTTTTCCTACATACTCATGTTGCTAAGAAAAATAGATCATTTTGACAAGATCATTCACATTGGGAAAAATCTTTTAAAATGCATATCTCATTAGAAATAATTTATTTTATTGCAAGAAAATTTATATAGCTATCTTCTTTTAGTGTGTTCCCTTCCACTGTTTTATCTCTCTCTTTTTTTCTTTGTAATAACATACTCAGGAAAGCTGAAGATGGTTTTATGAGGGTGTGGATGCCTCTGAAATCATCTCTGCCTGCAACGCCTGAGAAGTTACTGAGTTTTTGTTTATTAGTTGTTCTTCCTTTTTCTCTGTCATTGTGAAAACTTAAGAAGGTGCAGGAAATCAATCTTTGTTCGCGATACTTCAAATTCCTCATAAAATGCAAATCTTTAGTTATTATTAAACATAGCCATTGGCAGTGAAGCCTCCAGTGGAGGGGGGCGAGTCATTTTATTCTGGTGCTTTGGTGTAGATATATCCTGAACTTCTTCCTTGTAAACAAAGTCAGTCAGTCATGTACTCAAAAACTTATACCAAGTCAAGCCAGTTCCCTGATAATGACAGTCATCTAGGGCTACGGAGGAGCTCTTTAGCAACTCTACTTAAATGATTCTCTTTTACAGATGTGGGTTGTTTTTAAAGGTCTTCAGTGAAATCTCAGATAGTATATGTGAACCCTTGCTAACCTTAGAGATTTATATGCAAACTTTCTTTCCCCCACAGACATAACAGAGACATCAAGCAGTGTAATATGATCAGGGCCCAAGATAACTGTGTAGTTATCTTATCTTCAGAAGCCACAGAATTTCACATTCCTTCTCCATGTGAGAAAAAAAACAAACAAACAATAGATTTATTTTTATTTCCTGTCCAGCACTCAGCCCCCTGCAGAGTCATTATGTATAGTGTGTTTTTCTGACTTGGATTTTCCATGTGGGCATCTTGCTTGTGCTGATACACTTTTAATGGGCTCTAGAAGAGAGAGGTTACTTGAAGCTGGAGGAGATCATGGAAATGAAGTGTCACATGTGTGCTGATCATGGTGGTGATCTTTTCCTTCTCAGAAACACCTAACTTAATGAGCAAAGCATTTAGTAGGAAGAATTGAAGACCTGGATTCCCTACATTTTCTCCATATTTAGCTTGGCAACACAGACATTTCATCATCTAAGCTCTAACACAGGCTTTCCAGATATAGCTGGAAGAAGAAATGATCCACTATTCTCAAGAATGCTACTAATTCTTTTCTCAGTCAAGCAGATCCATTCCTACTAATTGTTCCTTATCCATTTGAAAGACTACCAAATTTAAAAGATTAAAAAATTATCCCAAGGTTTCTGATACATAACCAATTGGAATTTGTCATCTATGTACTATTGACTTAAATTCAGGAAGCTTAAAACGACCCTCAACAGAGAACTAAATGGTAGTGATGATAAGCTCTTTGCTAACCAAGAATGCCAGCTCAATTTTTAGCCACTCAATTTGGACTTCCTTCCACCCTCCCAGAAGAACCATGTAGAGAAGTGGTTCTCAACCTTCCTAATGCTGCAGCCCTTTAATATAGCTCTTTATGTTGTAGTGACACCTCCCCAACTAAATAATTATTTCATTGCTACTTCATAACTGTAATTTTGCTACTGTTATGAATCATAATATAAATTTCTGGTATGCAGGATATCTGATACACAACCATCAAGGGGGTCATGACCCACAGGGTGAGAAATACTGATATAGAGGGCGGTCTGAGAAGCAGTTATTTCTGTGTCCCGAGATATCAAAAATGTGATAAAAACTATCTAAGAATCCCCCACTAGATTTCCAGACTGTTGACTCCAGATTTCAATTTGATTATTGGAAAAAGAATTGATTAGCTTAATCCTGCATAGATTCCAGACTCACATAGTCCTACAACTAAATATGACATTGTGTCTTTAAAATTGTTAAGTTTGGGGAGAACTGGAAATGTCATGAATTTAGTTTCTCGGAGTCCTTAATAAAAATGTAACTTGTATAAAGCATACTGAGTAGAATTATAATAGAAGGAAAGAAATAGATTGTTAAATTATGGAAAGGTTCAGTCATGAGCCTTTGACTCATTCATTGAGTCACTGGATAAAATGATCTGACTAAATGACGCTAGCTCTAGAGTTTGGGTAAAGAGGTGATAGATAAGGAAGATTTTTTTTTCATCTTATATCTTATGTTCTAAGGTAGGCAAATATATCAGGAAAAGGTGCCTTTAACAATTCTTAAAATCCTGGCAATAAAACAGTGTATTTGATTATTTACATTCTAAATGTTGCACTAAATTTACAGCCTATATAGAAAAAGAATAACTGTTTAAACTGATAGATTGCCACCTTTTTCTAAAGAACTCTCAGGGATGAGAGACATGAACATAATAGGTAGAAGTTTTCCAATATTTTCTCTAATAGAGTTATCAGGTACCATTACTCCACATGCAAGCTAGATAACACTGCCTGTTTCCATCATGTAGTCTGTGATGTGATATAAGGATGTAAATGACAGCTCTAGGATTTCACAACCAGCTCATATGCACAATGCTTTGTTTCTTCCCAGAAAGTTTCATTGGATATGATGAAAAAAAATCCTCAAATATTTGCATTATTTTATTCTCTCTTAAAATAATCATCCAGTCACTTAGTCCTTTTCTTTTCAATACTGTTTCTATTTATTGATTTTATTTTATGTGTATGAGTGCAGTACCTGCACATACATCTGTGTACCATGTGTGTGTTTGGTTCTTGCAGAGGTCAAGAGAGAGCATCAGATTTCCTGGAGCTGGAGTTAGATGGTTGTTATCTGCCTTATTGATGCTAGGAACCCTATTCCTGCCCTTTGGAAGAGGAGCCAGTGCTCTTAACTTCAGAACCCTTTATCCAGCCTATCCTATATTAATTTTTAATATAGACTAGTTCACTGTACCATGAATTATTTCACTAGACTGAAGCACCTTTTCCAAAAATTCACAGATAATTAGGGTTTCTTTGACTCTGCATGAAACAATCATGCTAAGCACCTACAGTCTCTCTTGACCTTTACTCCTCCACTAAGTAACCTTTAGCTGACACAGCAAACTTCAGTGGGCACTTTCTAGTCCTTTCTTGGAGCTCCTGATTGCTCCAGTTTTTCTTTGCCTCACCATGTGGCTTTCTGATTTTTCTTTTGCTGGTTGCTTTGCAGCAGTCTCCTGTAATGGTTCTTCAGATGCCTCCTAATATTTGATATAGTAAGATTAGCTTTTTGGATCTCCTCTCAATCAGTCTGATGGCTTGGACCAGCTATATGTACAAAACTTACCTTAACTGTTTTTTAACCCCTGAATTAAAGATATGTGCACACTGTTGGCTAATTGATATCTTTATTTTGATATCTAATAAACATATCACAAGCATCTAAAACTCACCATGTTTTAAAGTAAATGGTTAAAAACTCCAGATATCCCAAATGAAATTCTCATATATTTAATAATAATCACATTTTCTGCTACTCAAGACATGATGATATGTAACTACCCTATTTCCATTCTTTTTTAAATTGAAAATACATTTTTTTTCATAAAATATATTCTGAACATGGTTTTTCTTCCCTCTACTCCTTTCAGGTCTTGACCACATTCCCTCCCTTTCTGTCTCCCCTTAGAAAATATCAAACATTGAAGATATAAGAATAAAATAAGATATAAAAAACTAAAGACAAATCAGAACCTGGCAAAACAAAGAGAAGGAAAATAGCCTATGAGAAAGCACAAGAAACAGGTTTAGATGCAGAGACACACTGCTTCATAATCTCAGGGATCCCATACAAACATCAAGCCATAACATACATGCAGAAACCTCTAGTGTAAAAAATAATAAGGATAAATAAATAAAACACAAGTAAAATAAAAATGGAAATTTAAAAAGCCTTGTGTATTAGAGTAACAGAATTTACAAAATGAATCTCTCCTCTCTATCCTCTCTCTTCTCTCTCTCTCTCTCTCTCTCTCTCTCTCTCTCTCTCTCTCTCTCTCTCTCTCTCTTTCTCTCTCTCTGTCTCTCATATACATATATGGTTCAGCTAATCCAACAATAGCTGGTTAAGAACAGAAAGTCCAAGAATCCAGTAGTTGCTTAGTGTACAAAGCTGGATGTCTCAGGTGATCTTCAGTATATCCTGAAATCCCAAAGGATTAGGCCTAATGCCAGGGAAGGAATGGACTTTCTAGCAAGGCAAGAGCAAACAGGTGAAGAGCAAAAGCTTTCTACTTCCATGTCCTTATATAGACATCCAGCAGATGGCATGGGCCAGATGAGATCTGGATTAAAGGTGTGTCTTCCTACCTCATATATCTGGATTAGAAGTACATCTTCACTATGAATAGCCATCACACCCTGACAAGACATTATGAGACAAGGAACCTCCAAAGATGCCACTGGGTGTGTTTCTATTGGCCATCTACTTCTGGGCATGTGGCCTACCCATAACAGTGTTTTGTTTCCCAGGTAAGACTCCCTTGGAGAAGACTCACTTGCAAGCGCTTATAGTTGGGGATAGCTTCTTCTGGGTTAGGGATGGGGGTATGTGTTCACTTCTCATTTCATCTCTAGAACCCTACTTGGTGAAGACCCATGCAGACCCTGTGCAGGCTGCCTCAGTCTCTGTGAGTTTATATGTTCATAGGTCCTTTTGTGTTTATAAGGCCTTGTTTCCTTGGTGTCCTCCATCCCCTTTGGCTCTTACACTCTTTCTGCCTCATCTTCTGCAGGGTTCCCTGAGCCCTGAGTGGAGGGATTAGATGGAGACTTTCAAATTAGGTCTGAGTATTCCAAAGTTTCTCACTCACTGCAAATTGCCTGGCCTCCCATTTTCTGTAGGAGGAAGCTTCTCTGGTGATGGCTGAGGAAGGCATTGATCTGTAAATAAATGAAGAAGTCATTAGGAGACATTTATTGCTACTTTGTTGAAAGTAGTGTATGTCCCCTCCTCCACAACCCCTGGCTGGGCTACTTTGTCAAGCAGAGTTGGATATGGCTTCTATCTCATGGAGTGGGCCATAGATTAAATCAGATATAGGTTACTCCCACAAACTTCTTAGTACCACACCACTAGTGCATCTTTCTGTCAGAACCCCATGCTGTTTGAGGCTGGGCTAATGTTTATGTTTCTTCTTTGATAGCATACAGAACACCTTCATGTAGTGAGAACACTTGCTAGTAGGTGTGAAGGATCTATATAGGCGTCGGCTTGATTTCTGCATGTTCAGTGAGGTGTATGGGTATTATTTTCAGCAATAGGGCCTTGTCATCAGTTTGGAGAGAAACCTATAGACTTTGCCAAAGCCTGGGTTCTTTGAGTGTGCCTATGGAACCCTTTTGGCCAACAATGCCATTAGACATGCCCATTCCTGTTACTGTAAGCTTCATTCAGTGATGAGAGAAGTCCAGTTGTGTCTCTAACTCCTCTATTATTTGGCCATTTTATTTGGATAACCTTTGAGATATGTATATAATTTAGGAAGCTTATACTATATCAGGTTTCCACACAACACCTCAAACGGCCCTTGATTTTGGCTGTCCTTCTCATACCCCATCCTTTGTCCCACTCTTTCTTCATACTCTCCGTTTCTTCCTCTGTTTCATTTTCTCCCATTTCATTAATCCATGATTATCTGTTCTATTTCCTCTTCCTAGGGAGATCTGTCCCTCACCTGAATTCTCTTACTTTCTGTACCTCTGTGGCTCTTTGGATTTTACCGAGTTTTGACTTAATAGCTAATATCTGCATATAAGGAAATACATACCACATTAGTCTTTCTGGGTCAGGGTTCCCTCACTCAGGATAATTGTTTCTATTTCCATTAATTTGCCTGTGAATTTTAAGATTTCATTTTTTTAATGATGGAATAGATTCCATTGTGTAAATGTACATTTTCTTTATCTATTTACCCATTGATGGACATTAGGTTGTTTCCAATTTCTGGGTATTATGAACAGAGCAGAAATCAACATGGTTTAAAAAAACTCTCTGTGATAGGATGACACATCCTTTGGATATATGTGTAAGAGTGGTATAGCTGGATCATGTGGTATATCAATTCCCAGCTTCTGGAGGACTGCTACACTGGTTTCCATAGTGGCTGTACAAGTTTACACTGCTCTTACTCCATCCCCTCTCTAGCATGAGCTTCTGTTTACTTCATTAATCACTGCCATACTGACTGGTATAAGATGAAATCTCAAATTAGTTTTGATTTGCATTTCCTTATGACTAAGGATATTGAACACTTCCTTACCTGTTTCTCAGCCATTTGAAGTTCTTCTATGGAGAAAATCTGTTTAGATCTATACCTCATTTAAAAAAAATATTGGCTTACTAGTTCTCTTTGTATCTAGTTTCTTGAGTTCTTTATATACTTTGGATATTAGCCCTCTTTCAGATGTATAGTTGTTACAATATTTTCCCAATCTGTAGGCTTGGGTTTTGTCTGAATGACAATATCCTTTACCATGCAGAGGCTTCTCAGTTTCATTAGGTCCCAATAAGAATTAGTGATTTTAGTGCCTGTGCTAATAGTGTTCTATTCAGAAATCCTTTGCCTATGACAATGAGTTCAAGGCTATTCCCCACTTTCTCATCTATCAGGTTCAGTATGTGGAGGTCTTTGATCTCCTTGGGGTTGAGTTTTGTGCACGGTGACATTATGGATATATGTTCATTCTACTACATGCAGCCATCCTGTTTGGCCCATACTATATGTTGGAGATGTTGTCTTTTTTTCCACATGTGATTCTAGCTTCTTTATAAAAATCAGGTGTCCATGTGTGGGTGGATTTATATCTAGTACTTCAGTTTGAGTCTCTTGATCAACATGTTGTTTTGTGCCAATATCATAGTGTTTGAATTACTAATAGATCTGTAGTACAATTCGAGGTCAGAGTTTGTGATACCTTCAGTAGTTACTTTACTAAGCACGATTGTTTTAGCTATCCTGGGTTGTGTGTGTGTGTGTGTGTGTGTGTGTGTGTGTGTGTGTGTGTGTGTGTGTTTCCATATGAAGCAGAAAACTGTCCTTTCAAGATCTGCTAAGAACTGTGTCCTAATTTTTTGGAGATTACATTGAATCTGTTCTCAATACTTTAGTCATTTTTATGTAGGAGGACTACTGATTTTTGTGAATTAATTTTGTATCCAGATACTTTGCTGAAAATGTTTATCAGCTGTAGGTGTTTCCCAGTGGAATTTTAAGGGTCACTTACGTGTACTATTACATCATATGCAAATAGAAATACTTTAAGCTCTTCCCTCGCAAATTGTATCTCCATCTATTTCCTTATTGCTCTAGCTAAGACTTTAAGTACTATATTGAAGAGGTTATGAAGAGAGTGGACAACATTATTTTTCTGTAATCCTCATTCTTTCAGGGTTTTTATGAGGTTTAGATATCAGGATAATGGTGGCCTTATAAAACTAATAGGGGAATATTTCTTAGATTTCCATTTTGTGGAATAATTTCGGGAGTATTTGTATTAACTCTTCTTTGAAAGTCTGGTAGAATTCTGGCCTAAAACTACCTGACCCTTTCCTTTTCTTGGTTGGGAGACTTTTAATCACTGCTTCCATTTCACTAGGAATAGGTCTATAGGTGGAGCTCCAGGAGTCCAATTGGCGAGAGAAAGGAGGGATTATATGAGCAAGAGATATTGAGACCATGATTGGAAAAAGCACAGAGACAAATAGCCAAACTAGTGGAAACACATGAACTGTGAACCAATAGCTGAGGAGCCCCCATGGAACTGGATCAGGCCCTCTGGATAAGTGAGACAGTCAATTAGCTTGAACTATTTAGGAGGCCCCCAGGCAGTAGGACTGGGACCTGTCCTTAGCGCATAAGCTGGCTTTTTGGAACCTAGGGCCTATGCTGGGATAGTTTGCTCAGCCTAGGTAAAGGGAGGAGGGGACTGGACCTGCCTCAGCTGAATCTACCAGGCTAAGCTGAATCCCCAGGGGAGTCCTTGCCTTGGAGGAGGTGGGAATGGGAGGGTGGATTGGGGGAGGGCGAGGGGTGGGTTGGGAGGAGGGAGGACAGGGGAATCCGTGGTGATATGTAAATTTAAATTAATTATAAAATTTAAAAAAAGTAATAAAAAAATCTTGCCTGATCTTAAGTGAACTTTGGTATATGCTATGTATTCAAAAAATTATTCTTTTTTAAATGTTTTTTCAAATTTAGTGAGGTACAAGTTTTTAAAATATTTCCACAGGGTTCTCTGGATTTCTTAGGTGCCTATTGTGTGCCTGCCTATTTCCTCTCTAGTTTTTTAGTTCAGATCTTCTGTTTTCCCCTTTGCTTAATATGGATAGTAGTTTGCCAATCTTGTTGACTTTCTCAAAGAACTTATTTTTATTGATTCTGTTTTGTTTGTCTCTATTTTATTGATTCCATCCCTGAATCAATTTGATTACTTTTTGCTATCTACTCTTTTAGGGTATGATTTCTTCTTCTGGCTCTAAGCCTTTCAGGGTGCTGTTATATTACTGGTATGAGATTATATATATATATATATGTGTGTGTGTGTGTGTGTGTGTGTGTGTGTGTGTGTGTGTGTGTGTGTGTACACGCATCATAGGCACTTATATGAATTTGCCTCTTAGAAGTGCCTTCATTGTGTCCCATATATTTGGCTATGTTGCATTTTCAATTTAATTTGATTCTAGAAAGTGTTTAACTTCTTTCTTACTTTCTGTCTTGATCTTTATATTATTCAGTAGTGAGTTGTTAAGTTTCCATGAGTTTGTAAGCTTCCTATTGTTTCCGTTGATATTCAGCTTTAATCAGTAACGGTCAGACAGAATGCAGGGAGTTATTTCAGTTTTCTTATATCTATTGAGACTTGCTTTGTGGCCTAGTATGTGGTCAATTTAGGAGAAATTTCCATGAGAAGGATTACTGAGAAGAAAATATTCTTTTTATTTGAGTGACATGTTCTGTAAATATCTGTTAGTTCCATTTGGTTTATAATATCACTTAACTCATACAATTTCTCTGTTTAGTTTTTGTCTGGATGACCTTTCTATGGGCACCAATGTGATAGCAAATTCTTTCACTATCAGTTTGTGAGGGTAAATATGTGATTTAAGCTGCAGTGTTATTTTTTTTTTCTTTATGAACTTGGGTGCTCTAGTGTTGGTACATAGTTGTTAAGAATTGCAATGTTCTCTTGGTGAATTTTCTTTGATAACTTTGTAGTGTTCTTTCTCATCTCTTCTGGTTAGATTTTGTTTGAAGTCTATTACACTAGCTTGCTTCTTAGGACCATTTCTATGGAACAGTTTTCCATCATGTTTTTCTTGAGGTGATGTTTACCCTTGATGTAATAATGTATTTCTTGGATGCAGCAAAAGGATGGATCCTGTTTCACATCTATTTAGTTAGCTGTGTCTTTTTGTTTGGGAATTTACAACATTGATATTGAGAGTTATCAATTATTAGTATTTGTCAATTTCTACGTGTGTGTGTGTGTGTGTGTGTGTGTGTGTGTGTGTGTGTGTGTGTGTGTGTGTGTTTCACTCCTTTGATCATCTGGCCTGGGGTTATCTATTCCTTGTGTCTTCTTGTGTATGGTTTACTTATTCATGTTGACATTTTCCTTCTAATGCCTTCTGTAGATAGATAATGTTTAAATTTAGTTTTATTTTGGGATTTCTTTCTCCATTTATTAGGATTGAAATTTCTGCTAGGTGTAGGAGTCTTGTCTGGCATCTGTTGTTTCTTGAAATTTGTAAAACATCTTTCCAGGTCCTTGTGATTTTTCAGTCTCCATTGGAAGTCATGTATTTTCTAATAGATCTTTCTTTATACATTACTTGATATTTTCCCCTTGCAACTTTTAGTAGACTTCCTTTGTTCTGTTCATTTAGTGTCTTACTTTTTATGTGGCAAGGGGATTTCTTCTTTGGTCTAGCCTATTTGATATTCTGTTTTTTCCTTATGTTTTGATAGGTCACCCCTTCTTTATGTTGGGAAAATTTTCCTCTATGATTTTGCTGAAAATATTTCTGTGTCTTTGACCTGGGGTTCCCCTCCTTCCTCTATTCCTATTACATTTTTTTGATGTTTTCATGGTGTCCCAGACTTCCTGGATGTTTCATGTCAGTAGATATTTAGACTTAACTTTTTCTTTGACAAAGGTATCCTTTTCTTCTCTCCTGTCTTCAGTATCTGTGATTCTTTTCTCTTTCATCTCTTGTATTCTGATGAGGAAGCTTACCTGCAAGGTTTCTGATTTAAAAAATTTTTTTTTATTTCATTCACAAATTTCTTCAGTTTGAGTTTTCTTTATTGATTCTATTTCTGCTTTCAGGTATTGAATTGTTTTCCTCATTTCTTTCTACTACTTGCTTGTGTTTTCATAGATTTCTTTAAGGGATTCTATTTTTTCATTTCCCCTTTAAGGACATCAATCATATTTATAAGGGCTGTGTTAAGGTCCTTATCTTGTGCTGCTTCAGGTATGTTGCATTTCTCAAGGTCTATTGTAGTAAGATTCTTGAGCTCCGGTGGGGATATTCTGTCCTAGCTGTTACTGATTGTGTTTTCACACTTGCATACATACATGTGTGTTTCGGATGATTGCAATTCTAGGTGTTGTTATCCAGTCCTATCTATATTGGGTGGATGTTTTTTCCCCCTTGGTTTATGTTGCCTTCTTTGATTCTCAGGAGAGTGTTGGCTCTGTGTTGTCTGCAAGTAAAGACTCCAGGTATCTTTCTAGGTTTGTCCACTGTGGTTTCTGGTTACAATATGCTTTAAGGTTTTGGAAGCTGATATTTAGGAATGTGGATGGACCAAAATGTAGTCGCAAAGGGGTTCATGCGAGGGAACCTAAAAGGGTGCTCTACAAAGATCTTAGTCCTCTGTGAATGGGGGCAGAGAGTGAGGAATGGCCACAGCAGATAGTCTGGTACAGATTTGGGCATGAGATTGACTGAATGGATTTGGAGAAAAGACAGGAGAGTGAAGATCTGAGTTTCCCTGCCTGATTCACTGGCCTACTTGCATTTCTGGAAGGCTTGGCCTTAGGGATCTCAGAGAATGCCTGCTGGAGATGGGATGGGTATAAGGGAGACATGGGAGAATAAAGCTTGGAGAAGAGTATTTGTATGATCCTTTGGATATGGGGGCAGAGAAGGAGGGAAGGCTGCAGCAGGTGGATGATATGAGGTGAATGTCAGAATGTCATCAGACTATCTGGTTCCCTGGCCTGTGTGCCCCCTTTCTATTCTATTCCTAACACCTCCCATGCACTTCTTAACAATAATTTAGTTGGTCTACCTTCAAAAGAAATCCATTGCATGGCCTCCATCCCAAATTGCATCATCTCAGTGCACAACAAATCTCTGCAGCAGATTTTTTCTTTCATCCCCTAACTGGTCTACTGGTGTCCCCCCCAGCATTTATTACCATGATGATAAAGACATTGATTTCCTCAAGCTCAACGACATAACTTCTGTTTTCTCCTGTTACTTTTCTATTCCAATTTGTAATAGTCATTCCTCTTCTTACTCTCTTCAAGTAAGTCTTCTTGGTTTTCCAAGAATAGCTCAAATGTCTGAGTACTAGTGGGCATTAGAGCATACCATTTTTTATACTTTGCAGTCACCCAGCATGCGTGTTCCCTACCTCAGTTCTTGAGGTCAATGCTTAAAGTTACCCCTTAAGGTTCTTGTGAGCATTTCATTCATAATTCAACCTGCACTCTATAAACATATATATTCTTTTTTTTATTTTGAGACAGGGTTGCTCTGTGAAATACTCCTGGCTGTCCTGAAACTCACTCTGTAGACCAGGCTGGCCTCAAACCCACATAGATCCACCTGCCTCTGCCTCCCAAGTGCTGGTATTAAAAGTGTGTGCCACTACTGCCTGACCGATTTTATTCTTGTGATAATATCTAGATCTTCTAGTAAATAATTTAATTGTATTTGTTTGTTTTGCTTATTTTTTTCATTTTAGTATATTAGCTGAATAATCATGAGGATTTATATCTGTTTGCTGAAATCATTCCAAACACGTACAATGGTACCCACACAGGTAGTAGATTTTTCAGAGAATACTTATTAAATGATAAATAAATGAGGAAGAGTTCTGGGGATCTAGGATGTCAGCAAAAATGATTAAATGCAAGATAAACTAAGGAGCTCAAGACTCTTTTGACAGTGGTCCAGAATTAAAAGAAGTTATTAAATTGCAAACTAAGATAACCTCTGTATTTCAATAAGAGTGATCAATTTGTTTGGGAATAAAAGCATCAACTCTTTGCTGAATCTGGATGTTATGTATGTGGAACAAAGAAGTGAGTTGACAAGTGTAAGCCTCAACTGAGATTATTGCCTCTTTCATCAGTATTTGAACCCCAAATGTGCTTTGTACTGGTCCTTTCTCAGACGTCACTGGAAGTTATGGGAAATACATGCAAACATACTCTGGAACCTTACTCTGGAAGGATATACAGTCTATGTAGACATAATGATACAGATAATTCTCACTGGAAGGTATCACTCCTGAGATTAGTGGAAATATTCTAGTTGAGGGTTATGTGTGATGTACTATGTCATTCATGGCTGTATGCATACAGTGCATGATATGGGTAATGTGAATGTATGTTCTCTGCATGATAAGTAGTGTGTGCACTGTGTGTATTTCTGTATCATTTTTGTGACGTATACATATTTGTGATGTGTCTGTGTGTCTGATTGGTACATGTATGTGGTATATGAGCTATTTATGTCATATTCATGTTTATATGTAGTATATATGTGAAATGTGTATGTGTGTGTGTGTGTGTGTGTGTGTGTGTTTATGGATGATATAGATGTATATGTGGGTAGGTGGGTATTCATGTGAGCATTGGGTGTTTTAGATGTTGATTTGTTTGGTTTCTGAATGTATACATGGCATGTGTATATATGTGGAATATGTTTCTCTGTTGTGTATGTATGTAGTAGGCATGTGTGCTTACATGTGTATTTGTATGTATGTATGAGCATAAAGAAGATGGATGTACCATATCATTTATCCAGGGATGGGAAAAGCTTCAGTTTCTTCAGCTTGGGCCAGTGGCAAAAATGAAGGAGACTAGGGCAGAGATGAACAATGGTAGATGTGAAACAGTCTGTTCCACATCAACAGTTACAGGTAAAACTATTCGTTATGGGAATCATGGACATTTTAGTCAGAGCCAAATGCACTACATCTTCATCCTCCACCATCTATAGAAGAGTAATTGACTGAGATAACTTAATTAGCTGATTTTTGTGACAGAAAATTAAAATAAGTTTAAGACCAAAAGCTCCTATTGCATCTACCAGGAAACTATTTAGGAACACAGTGTAAAGTATTGTCACCCATGTCCTTTAAGAAATACCCCTTTGGCTTACTATTTTTTCCTGTCAAAAAATTAGAACAGTAATACAATTTCTTTATAGGATTATTGATGATTATTGGTTTATTACAGGATTATTAATAATTTTTTATTTCTTTCTTGTGGCTATTTTTAGAAGTTTAATCAAAGTACCTATTCTGATTTATGGGATACACCCCCTATACCCAAATATTCAGGTATTAACATATATATATATATATATATATATATATATGTATGAAAATGTCATAACATCAATCATTGTATACAGCTAATATACACTAATAAGGATTTTGTCATTAAATACTATTAAAATAGAGGACAGCAACAGATCCACCCCAGGACACTGGCCTGTGGTGCTGGGTGATTGGGGACCATTATGATGAGTGATTGAATATATAGTGGGGAAATGGGAAAGAGAGAGACAGAATGGTTCATGTGCTGGGAAGAAAGGCAGATCTGAAGAGTTTAGTGAGGAAACAGCTGATATGGGTGGCCTGTTTGCCCCCCAGGGCCATGGTAACATCTGGGTCTGGGTTGCTGCCAAGGGCCATGTCTGAGTCTGTGGCCCTGACTTAGCCATTGTGGTCTGTGTTGATGTCCATGGCTTCTGCTTCCACCTAGGGCCCCATGGACACCCTGAGGCTGGATCACCATGTATGATCATGTCAGTGTCCATGGGATGTGCCCCCGTAGGGGCCATGCCATTCTAAGAGGCTTACACTGTCACCTGGATTCATGGTCATGTTTAAGCCTAGACTGTTGCTGAGGGCCATGTCCGAGTCCATGGCCCTGCTGCATCCAGGATCTCTGTTGATGTCAGTCAGTGGCAACTGTTGCTGCAGAGGGTTGTGCAGATGCCCATGGTCTAGACCAATACTTGAGGCTGTGTTGGTGTTTATAGGTTGTGCTGCCATGATAATCATACAGATCTGGGTGGCCTGTGCTGTCACCTGGGGCCATGACAACATCTAGCCCTGAACTGTGGCTGAGAATCATGTCTGGGTCTGTGGTCCTACTGCAGCCAGGGTCTGCATTGATGCCCATGGCTCCTGCTACCATTGAAAGCCAAGCAGATGCTCAAGGCCTAGGCTATCACCTGGGGATATGTTGGTACTTGAGTGCCATGCTGATATTGGGGCCATGCCTATCTGAATGACCTTCAATATCAGATAGGGCTATGATGACATCTGGGCCCAGGCTGCTTTCAGAGACCATGTCTATGTCTATAGTTCTACTGTAGCCTAGCTTTCTGTTGATGTCCATGGCCTGTGTTGCCAACAAAGGCCACAAGGATGTCCAGGATCTGGCTAAAGACCTATAGAAAGGTTGGTGTCCAAGGGACATGCTGGTGCTGGGGCCATGCAGACCTGAGTGACATGCACTGCCAGATGGGGCCATGGTGTAATACTGGCCAAGCTGGGGCTGGAGCCATATGTGTGTCCATGGTCCAAGAACAGCCATGTATCAACTTAGGCTCCTGTTTCCATTAGGACCATTCGGATGCCTGGGATTTAGGCTGCCGCTTGAGGCCATGTTGGTGTTCCATGGCCACACAACCGTTAGGTCCATGTTGATCTGAATAACCTGTACTTCCAACTAGAGCCAAGGAGACATCCTTGCCCAGGCTGCTGACAAGGACCATGTCTGGGTCAGCGATCCAGCTGTTGTTGGGATCTGTGCTGATATCCATGGCCCGTGTCAACAAAAGGGCTCACGAGGATGATTGGGATCTGGGACACCACCTAAAGCAGTCTAAGTATTGAAGGACCATGCTGCTGCTAGGGCCATACAGATCTGAGTTGCCTTCATTGCCACCTGGAGCCATGGTGTCACCTGGGCCTGGGCTGTTGTCAAGGGCCATGTCTGGGTCCGTGACCCTGCTGCAGCTTCAGTCTGTGTTTATGTCCATAGCTTCTGGTACCACCAGGGAGAGTGACGATAGGGCTGCACAGAGTTGGTCCAGCCTCTCATCAGCTATAGCCCTAGGACAACATAGTAGAGCTGACCCCATTGGCAGTGGGGAACAGGTGAGCTGGCCCTGTAGGTATGAGAATGGGAGAGCTAGCCTCATTATCGCTCTGTCAAGAGGTGCATGGGTCTCCTTTCCCTCTCACCTTCTACCTTAGGAAGGAAAGCTGGTCCTAGGCTCACAAGAGTGTAAGAGCTGACCCTGTCTCTTACAGGCTCTAACATTCAGGAGATTGGTCCCAGCACCTTGCCTTGGCAAAACAGTAGAGTTGGCCCTGGTGGTGTGTCAGCAGGGTGGGGGATGAGCTAGCCCTAAGAGCATGAGAGCAGGAGAACTGGCCTTGCTCCTTGCTGCCTGCTGCAGTGGGTGAGTTATCCAGGGCAATGATGGAGAGCTTGTCCTGGTGGAGTCAATGAGGGAAAGCTGGCAGCCTGACCAACCCAGCTACCACCCAGGCCCAGAACCAGGGCTGTGAGTTGGCCCACCCCAACATCCACCTCATCTAAGAAATGCTGGAGCATGTAAAGGGGTCAGACCTACAGATTCAAAGCTTCAGGATCTCCATGACACAGGGCAACAACATGAAATCCAAGAGGAGTTCTAGGAAGAGCTCAGTATCCTGGGTATAGCTGAAGCCAGAGGCCTTGAACCAGACCAATGACACATTGTAAAGAATACTTACAAGTAAAGATGTGTGTACTAAAGGGTATATATACTGTGTGACTTGCCAAAACTTTTTTTGTATGTTAGTTTGTCTTTGTTTTTATTTGTTTATCTTTCAAATTTTATTTTGTTGCAAATTCAGAGGGCAGATATGAAGGGATGGGGAGATGAATGAGATTAGATTGCACGATGTGAAATCTCAGAGAATTAATGAAAACGCCTAAAGACAAGGACAGTGTAAGGATGAATATGATGAAAATATATTAGATACACATAGGAAATTGTCAAAGAATAAATAAAAATTTACTTCTAAATATAAAAAGATAAACGAAATTGCCAGTGATTTGGGATTAATAGCATGTCAGGGCCATGAAATGGGCAGATGTTTCAGGTGGATGAGTCCGGGGAAGAACTGATGAACAGACTCTAGTTGCAGGACGTGAGGGCTCCTGTGTGCCTATGGCCATCTGAGCAATGTGATAAACAAGTGAAGTAAAAATGGGTGGAGAAACACTATATAGAAGTTTGTGACTTAGAACAAAAGGGAAGCATTCACACAGTTTTTAAAATTACTATTAACATTTACCTCCTTCTTACTCAAACTCTCAAAGGTCAAAATTTGTTTAGAATGGATAAAAATAAAAGAAAAAACAATATTTGAACATAGCAGAAGTAACTTAGGATATAGAGAAGAAATCCAATGGTAACTATCCACTGAAATCTCAACCATAAAACTGGAAAAAATGGAAGTAATTTTTTTACACTGATGTGGGTCCTGAAGGTAAGGAAAACACATTTTTATTGGGTTCTATCTAAAAATTGAGAAGGAAATAAAGTTTGTGTCTCCATTGTGACACCTTACAGAGGCATTTAGTGTATACATCACTCTCCAAAGTCTAACTCTGGGGGACAGAATTACACGCTAAATGCTTTGTAAACTTGTCAGTCACAAAGTTGACAACTGAGTGGCTATGGGCAAGTGCTAGAAACGGCATTGCTAATACCTTTGCAAGTGAAAAGTCGAAGATAAGATGGGAATCAAGTCACTCATTGACACTTTGCCAACTCAAGGATCAATCTAAGCCACCAGTGAGGCTGTCTCTGACAGCTACAGCCTGGAAATGGACTAGTGCTAGAAAATCAGTGTGGGAAAGTAAATGGTATTCAACCTAGATGGATCAGCTGGAAAAATAATGACAGAAAAGAAAAATGCTTGACCCAAGTTTGCTCTTCACAAAACAGCACCAAAAATATATTTATGTTTGAGTAACAATATCAGTTAATAGTCACTAATCACTATTTTTTAATGTCTATAGATGGATCTGGAAGTAAAGAAAATGAACATGAATGGGGTGTATCACACATATTCTGTGCATGACTTTAGTATCAATAAATATGGACAGAAATGGAATGAGACTGTGCTGGAAACAATCACTGGTCCTTAGTAGCTGTAGTCTAGCACAAGTCAATCCCATCATTGTCTCAACAATTACATCTTTGAGATGGGAGAAATATGTCAGACCTGTAAATCAGTTGTGAAACGTGTACAATATACTTGATAATGAGATCAAGGTGGTGTATGATCAAGTGTTATTAAGTTAAAAGGAAAAACAATAGTTCACGGGGGCAGAACAAGAAAATGATGAGACAGAAAGAAAGAATCCAACAAACCAGTGTGTTGCAATAAGCATCCTGTTTCTCTCAAAACAGTCTGCTGTTTTTAGAGAGGGCTCTTGATCCATTTGCATGAGTGACTAGCTGCTCACCACTACCACCCTAATGCACTCTACTTAAAATAATTTTCATTAGACACAGTGAATTCAATTGTTGTTTGACTATTTTGTATGCGGATTTGTCTTCTTTCTGTTGTAGAGGGTTGTATGCTGCTGTTTCATTTGGTGTGTGTGCAAGTCAGGATGTTGTATAGATGCAAGACCTCATGTAGTGTTTGTTGTTCAAGGGCAAATTCTGAGGATAAGGAGAGATGGGGAGATAGAGGCAGAGACTGGAGAATCCCTGGAAGCTTGTAGCTGTTAGCTTTATGTATTCAGTGAAAATACAAATAGGCTCTGTCTCAAAACAAGGTGGAAAGTGGGAACCAGAATTTGAAGTTGCTGTCTGACCTCTGCTTCTGTGCTACATGCTCGCCTGCATTCACACATAAACACACTCACACAAACACCACAACTACCAAAACTGAGAGAAGTGTCTGGAGTAGGATAGGCGATGAATAAACAAACTTCTATGACAAACCGACAGAATAAATAAATGGATGCTACTTTGAATGAGTGTGTTATCTACAGAATATCATACTGCCATTGATGTAGAGCTGAGTGCAGCTAGTGTTTTCTTCAAACTTCCACCATTTTATTTTTGGAGGAAAAGAACACTTATTTTCTTTTATAGAATCTTGAAATAAGGATGATAGGGCCTTGTCATTGACATGCAGCTACAAATTGGATGGTATCTCCATTTACTTATGTCCATAAGGTAAGGAAAAGGATCAATATAAATGCACTTAGACACAGTGAAAAATTCACAGTAGGAAATGCAAAGAACACAGGCTAAAATAGAATGGACAACTAAACTACCTTAGGTTTAATACCCCACAGTATGTTCCTCCTTTAAGGTAGAACATGGAAGCATTCTAGAGTTTCAGAACAGAGGTGGTGGCAATAATCCTTCTGTACATTGTGAATATGTATTACTCTCATTGGTTAATAAATTGCTGACAGTTAGCCAGGCAGGAAGCTAGGCAGGAAAGCAAAACTGAGAATGATGAGAAGAAGAAGGGTGGAGTCTCAGGAGATGCTGACCAGTCACGGAGGAAGCAGAACATGTAGAAAATGAGGAAAGAAGCCATAAGCCATGTGGCAAAGCACAGATAAGAAATACGGATTAATTTAAATGTAAAGAGTCAGGTAATAACAAGCCTGAGCTATTGGCTACACATTTATATTTAATATTAAGATTCTGAGTGATTATTTGGGAAACTGCTGCTGGGACAGGAAACTTCAGCCTATATATCGTGCATAATGTCTAGGGCCATGTACATCCACATAAAGCCTGAGAAAGCTTAAAAAGGCGTTCTAAAAACACAAAAGGATGAAATCAAAGGTGGCTTCTTAGTAACTATCTTTTCCCCATTAGACCCCATTTATTCGTGGCAAACAGAGGCAAGTCTCCTTTAAGACATGGCTCTGTGGTTCCTGCTAGTGGCACTGACTGCTCTTTTGGGAGGTCCTGCTATGGAGCACTTAAATGTGGTTTATGAGCAGAGGGTGACATACTACTTGGAGGCAGTGTGGACCCAACAACTTCCCAGAGGTGGGGCGGTAAGTGTGACTCTCACTGGTACTTCTGCTATGAAGCTAGGCTCTTAGGAAACCAAGCAGAGTGACCCAACCACCAAAACAGAGGCTTTGATCCTAGCCACGCTGCTTAACAATTTAAAGGCTCATGTAGTCAAAATAAGGTTACAAATATGCAATAAAGAGAGATTCAGACAGAAAAAACCTCTAAGTAGGTTATAGTGTGTTTAAAAATGTACAAAGGTTTGAGAGAGAGAAGAGAAAGAATATATATAAACCTTAGATTAAAAATATAGTTTTAAAATAATGAAGTTCTTAAAAAGGAAATAAAATAATATTAACAATTCATGTTTTTTTTATGACAAAAGCTAGCTATGTGGGCAAAGAAACTGCTCTTGCCTCAGTTGCTGACAGTTACTGTCCAAACTTGGCTAACAGGATGCAAAAAAGATGACAGCCAAACTTTACTACGACAAGATAGGACAGTCCTTTAGAATTCCCTGCTTCACAGAAAAGTCTGTTAGTTATACTAGGCCCATGGGCCAAAGATGGATGTCCCAATGTTACAGAGGAATCTAGGGTAACTGTCCAGGCAGCCAGATGTCTCTGTCATTAGGTAACATTTCACCTTTCTGGGGTGTTTGATAGAGTTGAAGACCAGATAGTTATAATTATAGTTTTCCTTAGTTATGATAAAAAGGTAAATTAGGTATAAAAGTTTAGAGTATGAAGATAAAATAAATAATAGAGTATTTTCTCTAAATTTGCCATATACTAATGGACTAGGTATTGTAACCATAATTCTTAATAACTGTTTTGTTGTATATAATTTTACTGTGTTAAAGTGAATCCTTCCTTTTTTATTTAGACAAGAAGGAGAAAGTGCTATGGAATATTCCTTTACACTGTGTGAAGATGTGTCACTGTGATTGGTTTCATAAAGAAGCTGACTGGCCAATATCTGAACAGAATAAGGTTAGGCAAGAGAGCCAGACTAGGAGAATGCTGGGAGAAAGAAGGGAAGAGTCTGTAGGTAGGAGAATTCATTTCTAGTGGAAATAAGTAGAAAAAAGACAAGGGAGGAGCCATTTTTTGAGGATGGAGTAACCAATATCTTCTCATTATTATAGTTTAAAAGAATAAATTCCAATATTCTGTTAGATTTTCAAGAACAGTCTAGAATTATGAGGTGATATTTGGAATAAATTCTGAGATATGTTATAGGAAATGTTTTGGAATCTGCTCTCATAAAATATTCTGCAGATTACAAGTAATACCCACTGTGGTGATATTTTATTTGCACTTTATTAAATAAAGCTTTCCTGGGAATCAGAGGACAAAGCCAACCACTATATTAAACATAGAGGTCAGGCAGTGGTAGCACATGCCTTTAATCCTAGCATCCTGGAGGCAGAGATTCATTCAGATCTCTGTAAGTTCTAGGTCACACTGGGAACAGAGCCAGGTGTGGTAAAACACACCTTTTATCCTAGCTCTAGTTAACCATAGAGGTCTAGAGGTCTGTACAGACAGACAGAAAGTGATAGAGCTGGGTGGAAAGAGGAAGTGATGTAGCTGGGCAGAGAGAGGAAGTAAGATGGCAGGGCACAGAAAGGAATAAAAGGTGTGAGTATGCAGGAAGTAGCTCTCTTGGGCTGAGGATTTCCTAGAAGTAAGAACTTGTGGCTGGCTTGTTTTATTCCTCTGATCTTTCAGATTTCACCCCAATATCTGGCTCTGAATTTTCTATTAATAAGACCATTAGCAATTCATGTTATATACCACCATTAGTTTGATTATTGTTAAAGCAAGCATTATCATCCGTGATAATTATTGAATGAATAAATAAACCAATTTGTGTACAATGATAAAATATATCCAATTATTAGCAACGAACAGTATAACAATAATTGTATTACTGCATAAGTAGTGTCTAGCATCCAGGTAAAAAGCTAAGTGTAGCAGTGCACACGTGTTATCCCACTGATGAGGATGGACAAAGAATGATTTTGGGGGATGGTTGGGCAGCCAGTCTCACTGAATTGGTGAGCTCCATATTCAGCAAGAGATTCTGTCACCAAAGGCAAGCTAGAGATAAAGATACTGAACTTTGATATTTGTCCTTCATGGACATGTGTATACACGTGCACATGCACATAAAATTACATACATACACGAATCCATAAACATAGACACCATACAAAATAATCTTATTTTAATATATTTTATTTTATTGTGTAAGCTTAGATATCATTCTAAATCTTTTTCATTTGTTTCTCCTCATGCTTTCTTTTAATTTTTTTTTTTTTTGGTGTTTCAAGACAGGGTTTCTCTGTGTAGTTTTGGTGCCTGTCCTGGATTTTGCTGGCCTCAAACTCACAGAGACCTGCCTGGCTCTGTCTCTTGAATGCTGAGATTTAAGGTGTGAGCCACTGCAGCCTGACCCTCATTCTTCTCATGCTTTAGAAGAAATCATAAGTATATTTGCTGGAAAAGTATAGATTTCTATTTAGAAATCGTGAAATCCATGCATCTGTTATACTAATTTATTTTAAAAGTATCCCAAAATGATAGAGCTCAAAACAAGTTTAAGTAATTAAACAAGTTGTTACTTTATTTTTTTCCCCATACCTGCATATCTCTATGCACATAAACACAATTGTATTTAAACTCTGGTCTGCATGCCTTTGCATCTTTGTCCATCTTTAGAATCATGTAAGTAATTTCCCAATGAAGATTTTTGGATAGAACAGTTATATATTAGGTGGCATATTTCATGATGCAGGTAAATAATCTAGATTTCCATAACAGATGTTCCCAGGGTTGAGATAATACTGGGAATGATTTTCACACAAACTTATACATATGATGAATAAAGTGATTCTATCCTTAAATAATTCTAATCCCCACCTTTATCTTCTTAAAAGCATCTATCTCCCTCATTTGATGCCATGGCCACATATTGCTTTTTTGAGCACTGTGGATTAACCTGAATTCTTTCACATAGGTTGCTTTTAGTCCAGATGAAAGCAAACTGTTCTTTATGGTGCTTGAACAATATTAAATGGCCCCTGCATTGTGCACTTTGAAATTAACTAGAACTTCAGATATAAAAATGAGTATTTGTAAGTTTCCTATTGATTTTCCAAGTTGGAATTCATTTTAACCACTAATATATAGTCTACTTCAATTTCAGTAGGATGAATCAAGTTGAATTAGCTCTGATATTACATAGTAAGTGGAAAACATTTAAAAGACTGCAATTTTCTATGCCTATTTCAAAATGTGCTTCCATAAATAGCTAGAAGAATTATATTTAAGTGACAAATGGAAATAGAGGCAATGGTTAATATTTGGCAGCAAACTTGATCCATTTCATATTGTTTAAGATAACTAATGACATAGAAAGATGTATTTCAACTTCAAGATTTTTGTTTCCTCTTCTGAATTCATATTGAGTACTCTCAGAAATATTTTGCTCAGTGAATAATGCTGTCAAGTTTATGTAAAAAAAATAGAAATCATTTGAATCAGACCATTTGAGGAAATATTATTTTCTTAAGACTTTAAAGAGTTAGTATTTAAGAAATCTAAATCATTCTGAGTTTAGACTGTCAATTTAGAACAGTCATCAGGCCCGCTACTCATGCTTGCTTCTTTAAGTAGATCTCAGATATTTGTTTTAGTACTTGAGGGGGACAAATGTAGTGTCTACAGTGTGCACACTGCCACTGCCTAGCTTGATTGTATCCCTCTTAAGCGGCCGAAAGGAAGGTTAAAAATCTGATTACTCAAGTAGGTAAACTAGGAAGAGAAAAGCATTGCTGCTTTTATGAAAAACACCATTTTATGACCTGTATCCCTAGAATATTTCTTAAAGATGGATTTACCCAAGCTTCATTTTCAGGAAAAAATTAATAACACGAAGTACTGCATCCTGTGAAAGATAAACTGCAAAATAACGAGTTCCCATGAATCACAGGAGAAAGATACTCACAGAGCAAACGAAGGTATGAGCTTTGATTCTAATCAAGGCACTAATGGCACAATTTAGGTGCATTTATCAAGTAAAATTTTATGACTTGTTGCCAGTGTTCTCTTTGATTTATCCATAGTGTCCTAGTCTGCTTTCTGTTGCTGTAATAAAACACTGATGAAAAGCAACTTGGCAAGAAAGGGTTGGTTTCAGATGACAAGTTATAGTCCATCCTTGTCAGAAGCCAGGGTGGAACACAAGGAAGGAACCTGGAAGCAGGGATGGAAGCAGAACCATGGAGGAACACTGCTTACTACCCTGCTTCCCCTTGCTTGCTCAGCTACATTTCATATACAGCCCTACTCACTTGCCTAGGGATGGTACCACCAGGAGTGGTCTGGGCACTCTTAATCAAGATAATGTCCAGTAGACAAGCCACAATGAAGGCAATTGCTCAATTTAGATTACCTCTTCCCAGGTGACTCCAGTTTCTTTCACATTGACAAAAACTAGCCAGCAGAGATGGAAGCTGTGTTTTGGTTATGTTCATTCACTTCATACTTAATGGTGTTATAAAATGTTAATGCTAATCTTCCATGTGAAATATCTTGGGTGATTGCCTAAGGCTTTATCTACTTGTATAAAATTCAACTTTGTTAGATAAACATCAGATTAGGTCAATGATTAAAGGCACCAAAAGTCATTATTCACTTCTCTCATTTGCTCAACATTCAGAATAAAATAATTGTGTATTCAGCAATTTAGTATTGTAAAGAATTTTTCTATTTATGGATGCATAGTAATTTCAAGCCAGAGAATAAAGCTGTCATACAATGGAGTAGTCAGTTGACTCTTTTCTGAGCAGTGAAAAATAAATACCACTTTTCATACTTTGAATATGTGAACAGCAAAATCACAACACTGGTGAATACAGTGGTGTTATTCGCTGATGTAATACGTCCTCCAAATCCCTTGACTATTTTTTCCAGGATGTTTATATTCTTGTGGCTTAAAGGATGAATAATTTCAAAATATCTGATAAAGTTGGTGATGAATGCATTTGCCTTCAAATACTATATGATGTTAAGTCTGATAACACCTAGACAAATGGTTTAAGGCCATGATATTTTCACTTGTGTCTGAGTTTCCTTTATTGTTGCTGTGCTAAAATACTCATCAACTGCAATCATCAAAATTTCAGGCTATAGTCAGTCATAACATGGGTGTCACAGTGGCAGTGGATTCACCTGGCTTATCACATTGCATCCACAGTCAGGAACTGGAGGGTAAAGACCACATTCTACTGCTTGTTTGCCTTTTTTGGTTGTGCAATGGTTCCATCGAGAATGGTACAATTCAAAGTGGGCAGGTCTTCCTACCTCAGGTAACATGATCGATGTCACCCCCACAGAACTCCAAGAGCCCTGTCTTCTTAGTGATTTTAGATTCAGTCAAGGTGACTAGTAATTCTAACCAGAACTATTTGCAACACAATACTCATGCAGTTACCAAAGTAACTGAGAATTTTTGTTTTTCTCCTTATCTTCAACAAAATCTAAATTCATGTGGTAAAGGATTTTTCATTTGAATCCCTATATAGAAATAATCCTCATACACATATATTGGCATTTATGAATGTAATTGTATATAAATAGACCTTTATCTCATTTCTAATATATGCCACATCTACATAGTCACAGGACACATTTTAGCAGAATTTGATCTTCCAGGAAAATTATGTTCTTGTCACTAAGTAATGAGAAAAGAAATACTGCACAATGAAATAATCAATATTGAGATCACCTATTAATGGCTCAAAAGATGATTTGAATAGACATTGACATTTTCTGTGAGTGTACCGCATTTCTTCTTGTCTGAGGTTTAAGAACTTTTTACCTCAGCATCTAAAGATGTCTGTCAGTGAAATTGCTGGACTGCTTTTATTACATAAGTACAGAGTAACCAGGCTGACATTTTCAGATTGAAACCATGGGAAATAATTGCATTTTAACATTGCCAATTTATTATGTCAGATTCATAATAGTTACAAGATCATCTTAGCATTGTAAAGTTTAGAGACAAAAAAAATTTCATGAAGCACTTCATTCTCCAGTAGTGCAAAATGATTTTTTTTTTACTGTAAGTCATTCAACATAGCAATTACTTTCCCAGTGGTGGGAAGTAGACTGCTTCTGTCACCTCTTGCTGTCATAGAACACATGTTATTACTCTTTCATTATCATTGTGCGGTATCTCTCTGTCTCTCTGTCTCTGTGTGTGTGTGTGTGTGTGTGTGTGTGCACGCATGCGTGTGTGTGTGTGTGTGTGTGTGTGTGTGTGTGTGTGTGTGTGTGTGTTATGTGCACATAGATGTTCAGTTTCCTGTACCCACTTGTGCCCATGCCAAGACCAAAGAGGAACTTTGTAATGGCTTTCTCTGTCACCCTCTGTCTTATTTTGAGACAGGCCTTCTTGCTAAACCTGTAGGTAGGAAACATTCAGCAATTTCTAGTGATCATTCTGTCTTCCTATTTCATACACAGCACTGAAGTTACAGGTACAAGTGGACCTACTCTGCTTTTTATATGGGTGATGATATCTGAAATCAGGTCCTCATCAAGCCCTTTCATGTAGCCATCTCTCTAGCCTCTGTGCTCCTGCACCCATAATTATTCTTAGGTATTTGTTGATTTCAAAATCATCAGTTCCTACATATTTTGTTGCCATATTATTTTACATATTCAGCTTCTTCTATTCATATTTTCTCTGAGGTTCTCTTAGTTAAGAGTCTTGATGTTGAATTTTTGTGAAAATATCATATACATACATATATATATATGCATATGTACACATGTATATACATAGATTTATAAAATTCTGGCTCCTGGTTTAGTCCACTTAAATCTTTTCTTCATCCTTCAGTCACAATAACTGTACACTGAGTAGTTAGCCAACCAGAGCCCTTTAAATACCCAGTCAGCCTTGTCATGGTTCCACTGTAGGAACTCAATCAATTACATTTGTTTACTTATCATCTGTGCTGACTTTTAATTGAATGAATGGATTCATTGAATAATTTGCACAAAAGCTCAAGACACTTTTTGTCTTTTAGAAACCACTGACCTTTATTCCAAAATTTTCAGTTTCTCTATTAAAATTCTTCCATTGGCTTTCTGTTGATCTCAAGATAAGACACCATATGAACTCCCCTACTCAAATCTATTCCTCAGTCACAGTAACTCCACAGACAACGATGCTTGACTTGTGGTTTCCACTAACCAGTAATTCTGACTTTATTATCAGTATTTCCTTTTATGGACAATTTCCCTTGTCCCCAGAAGTTTGAACTTTATACTTAATACACAGAAGAGACTTCTGCATTGTCCCCATAGAAATATGTATTAATCTGAAGTAGCTGAAATTCACTTTTTTTTTTGGTTTTTACTTCTCTGTTAAGCTACCTGCTCAGTGACTGACACAGCATATTGCTTATAGCAAGCATTTCATCATGATTGCTAAACAAACAAATAAAAATAATCTATGCCATTTTGACCTTAAATCTTCTAAATTACAAACTTTAATGATACTTATTTTATAAGCTCTTAGGTTTAATATGTTAAAAATGTAATAATATCACATTGAGATGTACCTCTTCCTCCAGCTTCTTAAGCAAATGCTGTTAACAATCATTATTGAATAATATTTGAAAATAGTATTGATTCCTAAAATAATTTTTCTCTCATCATCTTGATGAGCAGATTCTTATAAGTGTGCCACCAATCTGACATATGCCCTCAGATGTACCACTCAATTTCGTGGAACAATGGAAACAATTTAAACATTGCTGCCCCACAAAATGGATTTTTCAAGTCATGATCTCACTTGCTGAAATAAAATAAAAGTATTTTGTAATGAAAGTTAGTTTTCAGGTTTAAGAGCATTAGATTCATTTCCTGTTTCACTCTTTATCCCATGGTCCTTTTTTGCTTTTATTTCTGCATTCTGAAAGCTGGGGGGGGGGCCAGGAGGAGGGAGGAGAGGGGGATATAAGGTTGGTATACAAAATGAATAGAACATTCTTAATAAAAAAATTGAAAAATACTGGTGAGATATCTTCAACCTCCAAGAATTATGTTGTCCCAAATGTCTATGGTTAGAGAAATATAAACTGATTCAGGAAGTAATTTTTGAGTTGGGACCTAGATGATAGAGATCAACAATGTAAGAATTTGGAAGATTAATTGCGGTAAATGGCAGAAAAGTCATGGAAAGAATAGAATGACTGCTAGTCTTGTTAGAAAGTAATTCCCTATGCTGGGGAAAAAAAATACTAAGTAATAGAAAAAAGACAAAGCCACAAACAAAATATCATTATACATGTGACAGAATTGTGTATAGAATTTTAATATGGGTAAGCAAACTTTCAATAGGTCGAATGAAATTCAGACATGATCCTCCATGTGCTCCAATTAGCATTTTTATCATTGATTTGGATGAGGACAGAGAGGGCATGCTATCAAATATGTGACTGACAACAAGATCAAAGACATAACTAATATACGCAATGACAGAGTCAGGATGCAAACACATCCTGAAAACTTGCAACAGTGGATTGAGCTTTAGAAGATGACATTTAATAAAGATAAATGCATATCTGGCACAGGGGTCAAGAAGCATGTGGTTCAAAAGAGTGAAAAAGAGGGCCAGCTAAACAGTCACTTAGGTTGAGATGTTCCTGGTATTTTTGCCAACTATAAGATTAATGTGAGCTGTAAGGCATTTGGGTTACCACTGAGCTCAACATGGACCTCAGATATATTGATCTAAATTGGAATACACATCCAAAAAGATATCATTCTATAACTAGAACACCGTTGTGAAATAGTAATTTTGGAGGGTTCTTGGAAAACCTGCATGCCTGAAAAGTTTAGAGAAAATAAGGAAGATTTCAGAACTTTTGAAAGATTTAGAGATATTTCTCTTGTAAATGAGGACTACAATTCAGGAATTTGAAGGTCAACATCTTTAAGAAGCAGAATTTTTGGAGAAAAAATGTTAAATTATAGATCAGAAGAAAAAAATATGAATGGAAATAATGAGTGGATATTACAAAAGAATTGGTTATAGAACTAGTTGCCCTGAAATTCAATGCGCTTTTTTTATCCAGGCAAGTCCCTCTTCACTGGAAGCTATGGGGAAATCTGCTTCATAGAGAATTTCAAAGCAGTCTCTGTATGAACACACAAAAACTGTCTAACAGATTATAATTTGTATTTAGCAAGTTGATATTTAAAGAGTTTAATTTCAATTATATTATTGATTATCCAACATAATTTGTTTTCCATAAATCTGTGTTAGTTTAAACACACTAAAACATTTGTTGTCTAAGACCTGTTCTGTAATTGGGATTAACACTCTTTATCACATGCTGCTCCTAGTGCAACCACTATGCATTTAGATAACTCAATTTGTAGTCCCTAGTTTGCATAATAGAATCCAACATCTGAGCAGCAAAAGATGAGTTTGTTTCTTTTACAGGTATAGACTCATCCTCGGTCACTGTCGATAGAATCACAATTCTCTCTAAAAGGGAATTGCTAAGACCATGCATGTGACTCTAAATCTTGTCTTTGTAGAAGGCTAAAATAGTATGGAATTGGTTTGTTTCAAGAAAGTTTGGTTTAATTTGCTTTATTTTATTATTACACTGACCAATAATTAAACTTAAAAAACCACAATGCCCAGAGAAGGCTGAGTACAGGACCCATAAGAGACTAATGGATTCTACTGTTGTTTCTCCCTTCAATAAAAGGAACAGAATGCAGTATGATGGGTATTCTGACCACAGCTTATTTAGCCCTGAGCTTGTGGAAATCCTCCCAGCACAGCCACCCAAGTACCAGTGTCAGAAGCATGAGCTTCAATACTTTGATTAAGTAAGAGTTTATCTTAATACGAAGTTCTCAACCTATTTGACCTAATTTCTCAAAGTTTGTCAGATCTTATTAATATTTGAAATACAGTGTGATGGCTACAGCACATTAAGTTTTACTCAATCAATTTTGTATTCATTTTTTTAGAAATGGCAAAATAAGGTACGATGCTAAATAAAAATACATAAGTTTTTTAATAATGAAATCACAGTTTCTATTTAACATCATCTCAAAAGGCTGTTCCTTAGTCTAGCCATAATTTTAGGACACCTCTCTTTTCATGTGTGTTTCTGATACAAAGATGAAGAATCCACTATTGCAGAAGCCTTCTTGGGGAGAGACAGCATGCCTCAAAATAATTTCATAAATTATTAACACATATAAAATTATAATTACAACTTAAAAACCTTTAAAAAGAAATCTATAGGAAAACAACTAATTATATGCCCCTAAATATATGCCAAGATTTATGACTCATTTACATTACAGAATAATTTTAAAATACTGCTAAATGCATATCCATTATAGGCATTGATTTTTTTTTATTGTTTGTTGGAAGAAATTTCACTAAGAATATGTAAGTAAGCCAGCTATTTTTTTTTCAAAATACTGAATGCTTTTTCTCTCTTGACTGTGGTCAAAATGCATGAAAATCCTGAGTCCTGGGAATTTATGAACTCACAGTTCTGAAGCCAAGAAGTCTCAGTTCAAGGTGCTATGGAATGTGTAAGTTTACCACTGAAAGTGTGTGTGTTGGAAATAATTGCTGTTTTGAGACTATTAAGTGATAGAACCTACAAGAAATAATTAGACTGGGAGCGTCTACTGTCACCCAAGAGTAGATTACTTATGTAAAGTACACATGTGGCTCTCTATGTATTTTCTTCGATTTCAACCTTCCAGTGTGTCATTGTTCACCGGATGCCACCACCTTAATGTTGGACTTTCCAGATAGCAGAAACACAAGAAATGAATCAGTAAATTTCTGACTGTTGTTTCAAGAAAACAAAGTGTCCTAAGTCAAGAAGTGACAAGAGAGCTAAACTTAGTCTGGATTCTTCAGGAAGTACGTGCTCAGGATGCTTTCCAGCCTAAAGGAATAGTTCTTTAGCTTTTGATAAAATAAGTAATAATAATAATTAACAGTTAATAATAGTAACAACAATTTTAAAACCTCAGCTCCAAATACATTCTTCTTAGGTCTTTCAAACCTCTAGAAGTGTTGAGAAAAATATTTTCATTATGTATTACTTAGTCTATAATATTCAATTACCAGCTGAGAACAAACAAAGATATCTGCATATGATAAGAATAACCACCCATTATGAACCATAAACTGCAAGAGAAATAGAGTTAGGGTTGAATTCACAAAAGGTTACCAGGACCACAGCTAAAATGTAGGGCTGAAAATTCATAGATATAACGAAAGGCTCAGAATTTTGCATTTCTTTTGTAAGCAGATTCAGAGAACTCATGAGCATTCTCTTGGTTTCACTATAGCCCATTCTTCAGATTCTCCTAGAAACAGCACATATCTCATGAATATATGTTTCCCCCTCTCCCAACTTCTCTAAGTTATACGATGTGTAGGATTTTAAGAGTTACTTCTAGGCTTTCCACTTCCCTCTCTATGCAATATTTCTTTTATTGAG
Source organism: Peromyscus californicus insignis (assembly GCF_007827085.1). NCBI lineage: Eukaryota > Metazoa > Chordata > Mammalia > Rodentia > Cricetidae > Peromyscus > Peromyscus californicus. Next base: position 45,914,920 of record NW_026294447.1, on the reverse strand, counting down.
CTTACGCTGCCTCATGACTGAAGCATTTTGTATTTCTAACTCTCAAATATCCATTTCTAGGCAGGATGATTAATGTTGGGTGTCAGCTTAGATGTTGACCTGTTGCCCAGATGTCCAGCCAGACTTCACTCTTAAGTTTGATGGTGTTTCTGTGTGGCATTCACATTTGTATGTGTGGATAGAGTGAAGATGTAGATACACTACTATCACCCAACTGAAATCAGGAATAAAGCAATGAAGTAGAGGACTGGTTCCTGTATGATATTTTTAGCATGGGCATAAAACTTTTCAGACCTTTGGATGTAAGCTGTTATACTGGCTCTTCTTGGCCTTCAAGCCTGCTACCCTACATGTGGTATTTATACCTTGGTTTCTTTGGTTCCTAACACTTCAGACTTTGAATGAAAGTATAGCATTGGACAGCCTCTGCCTACTAACTTGCTTAATATAGATTTGGAAAACAATATGTTTTTAAGAGTTTTAATATAATTGTATATAATTAAGTAAAACACTTTATTATGCTTAATTATCTATCATCTGTCACATGTCATAAATGTCTGTAGTTATATCTATCCCTGCACCTAAAAGTATCTCTATTTTTCTGTGTGCCTAACACAGTTTTCCCCATTGTGAGAGCACAATATATTTGCAGGAGTCTCTTTTCAAAACTCTAGAATCTAAAATGATTTCCTTGACATAATTAAATTCACCAGTGAAGCTTCCTAAGTAAAAAACCCAGGGTACTTTTTTGCTTAGTTCACACCCCACATCTAATCCATCAGTAGCGCTCCTGTAGCTTCTCTACAAGGCATATCACATGTTCCATGCTACATTTTCTCTGCATGTCCACCATCAGCACCTTGACTTTGACTGATGCAATCATGTCACTAAGTCCTACTGGTCACCTTTTGCCCATGGCTAGTGCTTGCATTCCTCCAGAAAATATAAATCACATGTCATCAGCTACTCAAAGCTTAAAGGAGTTTCATGGTGTAGAGTCAGGAACACTGACCTGACATGATACGCTACAGACTCTGGCAACTGTTTCCAACACCTGCATGCTCTACTGTCCTCTTGCTGCTTTTCAGTGTTAGTCCCATTTGCACATTATGCATTAACTTATTCATCTTTATCATATTTCTAATATTTATTTCTGTTATTCCCTCTTAATTTTCTTTCTAAGATGCTAGATTATCTGTACTCTTCTCAACCTTAGTTTATTTGAAGGAGAGTCTGTGATCTTTGAATGATTTCTTAGTTTTATTTAATTCTATATTCTGCTCTATTTTTATTAAATCACTTCATGTATTGCATGTTAGTACTTACTATTTTTGTTTTTCTTATGTCTCTCCAACTCATCTGTAAGTACTATAAATGAAAGCTTATTCTAACCTACATTCTGCTCTCTGAATCCCCAGTGTAGTTCATTACACATAGCATACAATCTTTCATTTGGAGATGGATAAGTAGCTATACTTCATTTCCTCTCCTTCTTCTTTTCTTACTTCAGTTTCCCCATACTGTTGTTTCATTACCAGTCCTCCTTGATCCTTCTTCCTTCCTTCCTCCCTTCTAGTGGTACTAAATTTAAGATTATTAGCAGCATAAAAAACAGGCAGGGAATTTTAAGTTGCTGACTTTGTGGCACTGATTAGACTGAGCTCAGCAGCACAGTGCCGGGAGCAATTGTGATTGCCTTTGGAAGAGACCCCCTTCTAATCACCTCAGATTAGAAACATCATTGGCTATGTTGCCTCCCAAGGTTACAGCAGAACTTAATCTCATTTCTGTTAATAGTAAATGCCCCTTGTTCGACTATAATTAGTCACTGTGGAGCTTGAGAAAGGTCATTTGGTTGAAATATGAGACTGCAATTTGTTTAAAGGGGGAAAAAGGCAGAGAAAATTATCTTTCCACAATTCATTAGCTCAGGTCACAGTTGCCCCAGGCATCCTGAGCATGTGTGGTAGACAGCTATAGTCAGAATGTGTGCTTTGCTCAGGGGACAGACCCAAGCTAGCAAAGTTGGTGTTAATATGAACCACATAGAAGTTATATTCTTTTATCTCAAAATACTATATTGAAAAGTAACAATTACTTTACTTTATCACAAATGGGACAAGGCTGAGGCAAGGCATAGCATGCTTACAAACAGCTGGGTTATGGAGAGTGTAGATTGCTATGTCTGGGGAGCTGATGGGATGCAAGCAGGATTTTTTTTTTTTTGCTACTATTTTGGTTTTAGTGTCAAGCCAATAAAAACTATGGCCATACACTTCTAATTTTATTTAAGAAGCAATTAGTTTTTAGGAGACACCCTGGTATTGATTATTAGCCGACAACATATCTATGAAAATAGAAAAGGTCCTTGATTACACAACTCAATCAATAATATACTTATTCAGTTGTTTGTAGTATACAATTGCATTGTACAAGTGTAGTAGGTTTCTCACAGAAAAATTATAACTTTTTTTGCCATTCATGATGACATTGAATACTTGCTAAACAATAAAGGGTAAATTTTTACAATAGTTGTCTTTTAGAGACAAAGTCTATGAAGCGGTGGAGTGCAATGTTATTCCTATCTGGTTAACAATGCTCCCTTCTTGAACATGAGAATGCTAATATGATTTTTAAAGGTTATACACATTTGTTGCATTTTTGTTTCTGTTTTCAATTTCCAAGCTAATGGACTGCAAGGCTGTTTGCTCATTTCTTATTGAGACTCTAAAGTGTGCACATATTGCTAGCATATAGCAGTCATAGTCCTTGTGTGTATTTATCATCACTGTGCATAATGTAAGGTGTGTTGAAGCCTGGAAGATTAATAATAAATTTTACACTTAAGCCAGAGGTTTAATGAATGAATAAGGCTTGTTGCAATGTACAAGAGAAAATTTTTGTATGTTTTGTCATCAATAATTACTGTAAATCCATACTGACAGTTATTGCAATGACAAGGGAAATTAATAAATATTTAGAGCTATGAAAACTAAGACAATAAAGGTAAATGCTCAATTTTGTGAGTCCTCCATAATTGCAGTAGGAAAAAAATTTCTAAAATCTAGCTTACAATTTCCACTGTAACTACTAAAGCAAGTAACAACACGAGCCAAAATATTTAGCATCATCTTGGATTTTCGTGTATAGAGTCTCCCATTAAGGAAGCTACATTTAATATCCTAAAACAAAACATCAGAACACTTTAGTTTTCTTGTGGAAATACTTGATGTTTAGTTTCTTTACTTAAATATAAGCACAATGGGTTTGGCAACTTGCCTTTGCGGAGAATCAAAACAAGGTGGAATATTTAAGATGTTAGCAGGAGAGTTCTCAATGAAAGGTGGCCTGGAGTTTAAGCATAAATGCAAATAAACACGTACAAATGAAATAGTTGCTGTCTCCAAAGGAATCTCACTCCCCATTGAGACACAAACCACTCTTAAGGCCAGGCTCCATGTCCTACAGTGGATAGTCAGCAGAAAATGAACTCAATGGCATCGTTGGAGCTTGTCCCATAACATTGTGTCAGTGATTTTTTTTAACACTTCAGGTCCTTTGTATATATAATATGGCTTCTGGTTTTGTTTATTTATGGGATTTCTGTGTAGGGGGAAAGTGTTTATCTCTCTCTCTCTCTCTCTCTCTCTCTCTCTCTCTATATATATATATATATATATATATATATATATATGTGTGTGTGTGTGTGTGTGTGTGTGTGTGTGTGTGTGTGTGGTGTGTGTATGTGTGTGTGTTTCTTTTTTATTTTTTGTTTGTTTTGTCCTATTCCAGCATATTTGTTTTTGTTTTATCTTATCATATTCTGTTACTATTCATTAGATGCCTGTTTGTTTTTTTAGGAGATAGAGAAAAAAAGTGTGAATCTGGGTGGGAGGAGAAATGGGGAGAAACTTGGAAGAGTTGGAAGGGAAATCATAATCACAGTATCTTGTATGAAAAGAAAACTATTTTCAATAAAAGAAAAGATAACAAAATAAATAGAGACATAAATATAATATTGATGAACATGTATAAACTAAAGTCTCAGAGGGATAAAAATACAACAGTGTGAAGGTCAAAATATGTAAGTTACATAAATGTATAAAAATATTTTATCCCAAATTTTAAGTAAAATGCCACCAGTTAGCCAGGTGGCAGTGGTACACACCTTTAATCCCAGCACTTGGGAGGCAGAGCCAAGCAAATCTCTATGAGTTCAAGGCCAGCTTGGTCTACAGACTGAGATCCAGGACAGGCACCAAATCTACATGAAGAAACCCTGCCTTGAAAAACCAAAAAAAAAAAAAGTTTGCATATAATTACTAAGAGCTTGAAATACAACAAATATGATTACAAACTTGGCATTTTTTATTTCATTTCATTTCAATTTATTTTTTGAAGTTAAAATAGCTACGTATGACTTTTGTCTATTATGTTGAACAGACTAGTTACATACAAATCTTACAAAAATGATATTTGTACCACCACAATAAAGAGTATCAAATGAAGGCATCATATGCTGAAACTTAATGAAGTTTATCACCATCCATTCCTCAGCAAATCCACATGCTGAACAAAATTATGTGCCCATCTCTGAGTGACGACTATGTCCACCATTTTGCCTCTGATTCAAACCGTAAAGCCTCATCCACTGTCCATTTTGTACCTGAGCTGATTTATACCAACTGGAACCAACTGTTCAGTTTTTAAAATAATGTTTTTATTTATTTATTCATTGAAAACTTTATAGATTTAAACAGTGTATTTTGATCATATCCTCCAAAAATGACCTCCCTCCAACTCTCCCTAGTTCTTCCTTTCTCATCACTCTCCTAGTTACATGCCCTCCATTGTTGTTGTTATCAGTACCCCCTGAGTCTCATTAGTGTTTCCCAAACATACAGTGAGATGGGACCACCCACTTAGGCACGGGCAATCTACTAATAGCCACACCTCTCAAGGAGAGTAACTCCCCTCCTTCAGGAGCCATTAGCTGATAATAGCTTGACTGTCATAGCTGAGGGTAACTTTGAATTTCTGACCCCTACCTCTGCTTCTACCACCCACCAAGACTATTGCGATTCCAGGCATGAATTACCACACCATGTTTTCACAGTGCTGGGGATTAATCTCTGGGCTCTATACCTGCCAGGCAAGCATTCTACAAACTGAGCTACATTCCCAGCTCCCTCTTACTGATTTCTACATTTCCTTTCCATCTGACCATTTTTTCCATGATCTTTTCTTTTTTTCCTTCAGCCTTCTATGTGACTTTCTGCCCATTCAATATATAATCTTGACCCTTCTTACTCTCTTAAATGGGAACTATTAATCCCGTGAAAATGTGGTTTACTCAATTCAATGTGAGTCAAGGGTTTGTGTTCCGAATTCGCTTCTAGCGTACAAATTGTTCAACGCTGTTCTAACTCCCTCTGCCACTTGGTACCTGTGCAGTCATGCAAATTGTTTAACCCATGTGGTTGCATTGGTGGTTCAGGTTCCATTGTAACACAACCAAGATTTCAGTGTCAACTCTTCATTTAAAGGGTAGAGTTTTAGAAGAAATGATTAAGCATAGATGAAACAAGTGAAAGCGGTACCTAAAGCAGAAATACCAGCAATGGCTATTGCTATTTTTATCACTGATTTCATTGCACAAACCATAGTCACACATTGTGTCTCATTTAATTTTACTAGGAAGGTCTCTTTCACAGTTACTTTGGCCACAATAATCACTCCAACAGCTTTGTGGCTACAAATAACAATCAATTAAATCTCTGTCTAGTCTAGACACTGGGCAAACATGTTCCAAGTTTGACTCTGGTCACAGTTGTCATCACTCATACATTTGAAGAATCTCTCCCCTTATTTGCCTGATAAAGATCTCCTTGACTGGGTGAGTCTTCTACATTTCATGTATGTTTTATCCTTTAGTAGGCTATCCTAGACAAGATACAACAAACACATCTGCAGATGGCCCATGAGAAAGGCAACTCCCAGCTCTTGATTACACTGCATCTTTGCTCCTGTTTGCTGAAGCAATTCAAATGGATGTGTCCAATCCTAGAGTAGAGGAACTTACAGAGTAAACTTATAGGATACACTTGATTGAGTGAAGGGAGACAATGGAGTAATTAACACAATAAAATCGCATAAAATCAGTATACTATAGCTCAGTCCCCCTATGTTGATCTTAATTATTTATAACCCCAAGGGAAAAAAAAAGAAAACAAAACAACAGCAAAAAGACATCTTAAATACCTGAATCTCAGTCTCACCCACCCACCCAAATTCTTCTAAGTCTTGTGATTTATAGCAAGTCTTCATAAATACCTTCATGTTTGGACCTCTTTTTATATGGAAGTCTATGGACCTAGACAACACAGCATCTCTTCTTTTTACCATGTCAGTTACCTTATGACTATGAGTAAACATCTAGCATTAGACAACTTAAAGGGAAGAGAAACTTTTTGCATACAGCTTGAGAGGACGTGGGGATTTAGTGAAGAAAGATGGCAGTGGACAAGTTCTGTTTGGCTTGTATTTCTTATGTCATTATACCTCACATCTCAGTAGAACACAAAGCAGAGATGAATTACAGAGAATGGCTGGTTTTCTTTTCTCTCCTATTTCATTTAGCCTAAGGCCTCTGCCTAAGGACAGTACTGCTCACATTTTGAGTGGATAATTCCTTCTTAGTTAATCCTGTCTGGAAATTCTCTCACAGATGTACTCAAAGCCATGCCCTTTCAAAGTTCTAAGCATTTATTAATCCCTTCAAATGGAAAATCAAAATTAATCATCAAAAGTCTGCCATGGTCAAGCCAAACAAATCACATTAGACCCTAACTTCTACCTCAGAGTACCATGTTCATTTCACAATGCAACATTCATTTAAAAGGTCCTCATATTCTTAAATATTCAACACTATTCAAATGTCCAAAGTTCAAGTCTCTTTAGAGATTCAGTCCAAACTCTTAACTGTTAGCCTAATTAAAACAAAGCAAAAAATAAATAAAAACCATTTCTTAAATGTTTCATACCTCCAAAATAAAATGGCTCAGAGTGAACATTCCTATTCAATAAAGAAAAAAATGGGAGAATATCAAGGAATGATGAGGCCATGAGACCAAAGTCCAAATCTCAGCAAGGCAAACACCAGATCCTGCAACTGCATTTTTAGCATCTGAGCTCTTAACAGCATCACCTGGACTCCACAGACTTGAAGTCTAGTCTGCTTTTCTGAGCTTTTTGCCTATGGCAGATGTGACATTCCTTGTGCCCATTTCACCTGCTTCCTGAAGCTTTCTTCCACAAATATCCCACATTTCTTGCATTGCCAATATCCTGATTCCTCCACTGCAGTTTGGGATTTCCCTTCCCAGCTTCACTGAATGCCTAATTATCACACCTATGCCTCCAAATACAGCTGTAAAATGGAGGCAAGTTATGTGTGATAGGCACCTGACTGCCACTAATAAAAACAGCAAAAAGAACAGGAACGTGAAGTAGTACTTGCTCTTAGCTCCAATACAAGGAACAAGGGTGCATCTATACCAGTCAAAGTTCAGCTGCCTTAACTGTAAGTGCTAACTTATTCTCACAGTCTTTGTTTATTGTCCATATCAAAGGTAATGTAAATCTCATAAGCTGTTTTATCTGTACAAAGTTGAAACTTAAAGTTTAAATAATGTTCGGTGGCTGTTATTGGTGTCTTCTTTTCTTTACATAAGACAGGATTTCATGTAGATCAGACTGACCTTGAATGAAATTGCTTTATATATCAGAGGAAGACCTTGAACTATTGGTCCTGTATCCACATTCCATGAGCTTGCAATACAGGTCTGCTCATCATGCCTGACTTTTAATAATATTATATTATTTCTGATTATTTTTTAACCCTTGTGCATCCCTTAAAGTAGTCTGGGCTTTCTATGAATCTGATATGACTGATTATATTGAAATCAAACCACTCACAGGTGAATATATGCACTCATGTGTGCACAAATAATCACACCCGTGTGCGTGGGGAGCTAATTCTTTGAATAGGCCTCTACCTTCATCAAATTTGTTAACACCTTGTTGATGTAAGTATTACTTGCTGAGCTCAAAATGAGAGTCAAGAAGAATTACCTAGTCAAAACGTAAGGAAGACAGCCACATGATGCTTATTTTAAACGATGGTCACAAGTGATAAACTCTACCTCTCTTCCTAGTATCTCACCGGTCACTTATCTGACTAATACTGTGCTCTTTACACTTTCTGTTTTGGGTTAACTAGGATAAATGCGGTCCACAGAGCTGTAAACCATGTAAAAGATTCCTGTTTGAAATATCTTTGATTCTTTTTTCCCTGTTTCCAAGATTGATAAGTAAATTATAATTGGCCCTTAAATGTATCTTCAATTAATTAGTTGCTTACAGTTAGATAAGAAATACTCACATTTTCAACCAATTCTTCCCTACTACTCAAATATACCTTATTTCATCAAACACTGTAGAAAATCATTATGTAGAATACTGAGTTTTGTCTTATTGTTTTGTAGGTAAAGAAAGCCATGAAATTATGTCTATGTCACACAGGTTCAACTCTTGCTTTCTGGATAGCAGGCATCATGTTCTACATCCTTCTATTTACAAACATAAGCTTGAATACAGTGAAGGCATATTGAAAGACACACAGAGTATAGATTATTATTATTATTGTAGGATATTGTATCATAACATCCAAGTTATTTAGACCTTAAGAAAGTAGTTTATTAGAAATGCTATCCTTTTTTAATTTAACACTTCAAGCAGGAAAAAAAATGAGCTCTTACTACTCTTCTAGGCACAGCTTTTTAGATGCCTTTCATTTTAAACTGTACACTGAATATAAATTGAGCTTCTCTTATTTCCATTACTATGGTAACCAAGTGAAATTGCTTATATAATAATTATTTACCCTTGGTCTTGAATCATAAATTTGATCAAGCCCATTAAATCCTAGGAAATGTGATGGCTAAATGCTGAAATCCCTATGTATAGAGTCATCTCACTGACTAATCTGGTTGAGAGGAATGTAATAGTGATCTAAATTTATGCAGAGGAGAAAAAAAGATGGGTTGGAGAGCTTTGAACTTTCTGAAAGCACATAGTACCATTTTCCAATGTCTGGTTACAGCGAGTGTCTCCTGCATTCAAGAGCTGTGCAATTTGTTAAGAAAATGCCCAAATGGCTTATGCCTTAAATTAACAATCTACAAAATGCAGGTCAAAAACAAAATTCAAGATTAAAATATAGAAACCTAAAGCATCAGTGTGTTCTTTCAACATAGGGAAGCAAACAAATATACTAAAAAAGGAGAAGCCAGTTCACATGATTGCTGTTTTACTGAAACATTATGCTTACACAAGAAAACAGAACAGAATAAAATCATAAGGCTACAATGCCAGCGAGCAACACCAATTACATGTTTATTTAAAGAAGATGAAACTGAGTTACAATTTGAATCCACACTAAATTAGTGTATTTTGATAATTATAATAATTATTTATGTGTCACCAGGGATCAAAAACAGATTTCCTGTACACCAAGCAAGCATCCTAGCACTGTGCTGTGTCTCTAGGCTCTCATATGATTATTATTTCTTAAAGATTGTAGGTAATAAGCCCAGGGAAGAGCAAATCAAAGTTGGTAAATCATCTACCTGCTTCTGAGTGCCTCACAGACTTGAAGTTTCTCTGTGAATTTTTAGGAAGTCAACATTAATTAAGTTGTTAAGTGTTAAGTTTCAAATCCAGAACAAGTGGCTGAGATGCCTATTTAATGTATTAAGCTGATGTGGCCACCAGGTTCTCCCAGAATCCCTCAGTCCCTACCTATTACAGAGTATTCCTGGCACACCCTACACTTTACCTTGAACTTTCCAACCCAGGGACTGTGCTGCTCTTCCTCCTGAGGCTCTTCCACGTATAATCCAGATAATTTGATTACCTACCCCTTTCATATCTTTACTTCTTGACTGCTGTACCTGGTTCCCCTCTCCCCATCTCCTTGCCCTCCTCTCTATATATTGCCCATCTCAGCCTGGTCAATTTCACTCCAGATTCTCCCAGATATCTCTGTCTCTGACTATGCTCTCCCACTTATCTACAATAATTTTTCTCCTCCACTAAATCTAGGGGCAGTCATGTCCTTTCCTTTCTTTTTTTATTTTTTTTATTCAAATAGTATTCACCCTATATAGCATATAACATAAATGATACTATATGATTAGTCTTGTATATAATTGTATAGATGATGAGTATATATATATATATATATATATATATATATATATATATATATATTATTCTAATTGGGTAGACAATGCTCTGTCCCAAAAGCCATGCACCATCTAACTAGCACCAGGCATGAGACACCTCTTTTAAAATTGGTGGTCAGGCCCACAGCTTGTGAGCCTACATGGGACCAACTTAGGCCCTCTACATACATATGACAGTTGTGTATCTTCGTCTATTTGTGGAACTCCTAGTAGTGGGATTTGAGTGTCTTTTGGAAACCTATTCCTCATACTGGGTTGCCTCACCCAGTCTTAGCACAAAGGTAGGAGCTTAGTTCTATCTCAACTTGATATGCCATGCTTTGTTGATACTCATGGAAGGCCTGCCCCTTTCCTAACAGAAACAGAGGAGGAGTCGGGGAGAAAGAGGCAGAGGAGAGGCAGGGGAGAGAATGGCAGGAGAGAATGGAGGGGAAACTGGTTGGGATGTAAAAATTAAAAAAAAATTATTAATAAAAAAGTTGTTGGTCAGGAAAGTTCAAGAGACTCCCAAAACAATATAGGCTCTTGCTGTTGTCTTTAGTTGCCTCCCCAAGGTAGATGTTAAGTCCCTATTGCTAAAGGCACCACACAATTGAGGCACAGGACACAACTCAAGCTGGATCTATTCTAAAAGTGTCCTACCTGAAGACTAAATTTTTTAGTACTGAAAGGTACTATGCAGGCTACCAAGGGAGGGAAGCCAAGAGCAGTCACATCATTACTATGATGCTTAGTAAGGTCAGGGATCCCAGAAGAGTATCTATTACCTCCAGTTTACTAGACCAACATAATCCTTAACTGCATTCTAAATATTGATCCTTATAATCATAGATAAATGTAGTTCTTATCCCTCATCAAAGAAGCTTATCTTTGTAGCAGTCCATCATAGAAAACCAAAAGTAGGCAAATGCTGGAAGAACTGGCCATGGTTTGTCCAGCCCCAGTGGATACATCTAAAACAAAACTACTGCATGTAAGGCACAGGGAGCACCATAAAAGAGGTTGTTCAATGATTTTAAGAGTGAGAGGACCTGGAAATTTGCTATGAGAGTCTAGAAATGACAAGCAAATTGCATCCATAGTACTGCAACAACATGGCTGCTTAAACAAGACTCAAAAATGAAAACACCTATAGACATGCTAATGAGGAAGAAGGAATTCTTACAACTCATGGTTCTGCAGCCATTGACAAAGAACAATAGACAAGTCAAATCAGCTGAGAGGGGGAGACTTAGACCTTCCCAGGGGTGAGCCCCTGTTGGTTATATAATACCAAGTGGTCAGGCCTGAAATTACCTACTTATAAGCAATATACTCATCAGGCTGTGTGTGTGTGTGTGTGTGTGTGTGTGTGTGTGCATGTATACACTATATGCATTTATATGTGAAACAATATTCAAAGTTACAGTAGCCATGAATTTGAGAGGGAGTAAGGGGAGCCTTGTGTGGGGCTAGAGAGGAAGGGTACATGGGGAAAACTGGAGGGAGGAAAGGCAAAGGAGGAAAATGATATGATTATATTTAAATTAAAGTTTTAGAGTGAAAACAAGTATTCACCACATCAAAAGCAAAGAATAGACAATCATATTGATGTTAGTATAGGAAAACTTCAGGAAATCTAGATGTAAAGGTAGGCATAAAATTGAGAAAAGTGTAGTGGTAAGGGAATGGCCCTATTTAGACATCTCAAAGAAATAACAAGGGCTACACAGTTCTCAAACTTCTCTTACCTATTGCAGATCATGTGACTTCATGCCTCCCTCACCTGGTGCAGTCTGTCTGACTGCATCTATCCCATACCTGGTGTAGTCCATGTGATTGTACCTCTCTGTCACAGAGAGCAGTCCTGACTGCACACTACTCTCAACTTCAGATTCTACACAGTCTGAGAAAGTGAACAGTCACCTTGCACACATGAGGCCAGGGACATTTAGAGTGATCTGGCACAAGAGAAAAGATCATATGTGTATAAAGGAAGCTGGGAGTACAACTCAAGATTTTCTGAATTCTAAACCCAAATTTACTTTTCTTCTTTATTGTGAACTTGAGTCTAAAAGTTGTGGCCCTCGGGCTCCAGACTCTACTCAGAATAGTGCTATCTAAATCCATTTCAAATAGCAGCACCCCAAGGTATAAGTATCTTAGAGGGAGGGCAACTTCAGTCAATTCTCTGAAAAATACCAAAATATTTGTATTTTGTAATCTCAGGACTTGTTTGGCCAAGGCAAAATAGCCAGTTAAGGCTACAGAGTAAACCCTGTGTTCACACAACCAAACAAAATGTAAAACCAAACCAATAAGAAAGCAAGAGGAAGAAAAGAAAACAAAGTTTGCCTGGCTCATTGACGCATGATTGTGAGAAGTCCAGGAAGGCCCGGCTGTATTTGCTGTCAACCAAGGACCTACTTACTGTCTTGTTGCACCTAAACTTAGGAGAGAAATCTTACAGCAAAGTTCAAGGAGCACACTAACTTTTTTTATTATTAAGGCATTGATATTTTCTGAGCAGGCTCTCTCATGCCCTTATATATTTTGAATTGACTTTCAATATCTGAATGTCCAAATACCAATAAATTTGAGTGATGTTTCATACATGAACTTTGCGGTACCATAGTCTGACCAAAACAACGAGTAATATACTTTGCTGATGTGCTGTGCTGCTAAGTTTTTATTTGTTTATATATATAATATATTCAATATATATTATATATAATTATCTTCAAATATTTTGTCCTGTAAATCATTAACACTTCAATATTACTTAGTAGTGTACACAAATACATTGGCTCCACAGAAACTCTGGTCTTTTATGGAGTTTATGTAGTGCTTTAGACAATTTTCAATTACCTTTCTTTAACATGCTTATGTTTTTCAGCTTGAAAGCTAGCCAGATAGAATGAATAAGCAGCTTAAAATAATTTTTAAATGCATTTTAACATGTGTTATAAGTTAAAAGTTAAATATTCTTGTAGCTGGGAATTTTTTCCTTCTGATTAATTTTCACATTATCATTCTGCCCAAGAGCTCAACATTAAAATTGTATCTATGTCCTCACAAATTTATTCTTTGAAAAATATTGTCATAGACTTGTGTGTATACATAAAATGATGCTGACACTATAAATGGAGTTTATGTGTGTGATTGAATATATATTTCTGTGACAAAGAAAGACCAATACTTTAGAAGCAAGAGACTTGCGCTTGTGCAGTTATAAGGTATAAAATATTATTTAGAAATGTGTGTGAATTTATAATTTTGTACATTACTTCTGAGGTAGATAATATTTTGAGAGAACATTACCTGGGATTTTAGAATAAGTTTGGGTTTACAGAGTTCTGATTTTATAGACATGCTATAAAGGACAAGGCAAAGAGACATGATGTCTTAAATAGAAACATCACTGAAAGTTAACCAATGAAGAGGGGAAGTAGAAATGATGGAGTGGAATATTTAGGAAGAAAGAAAAGAAAGAATGTTCACTGGCTTTGTACCTGAACAATCCTAAAATATCAATGACAAAAGTGACAGAGTGGGGCAGTATTCATCATAAGCTTGAGAGCTGTAGATATCTGAGTCAATGGAGGTTAAAAACAAAAAATCCCTGAGGACTAAGGATGTTGAGAAATCCCTTAAATATTTTTCAGCCATTTGAGATTCTTCCATTGAGACTTCTCTGTTTAGATTTATACCCTATTTTTTTAATTGGGTTATTTGGTAAATTGATATCTGGTTTCTTGAGATCTTCATATATTTTGGAGGTCAGCCCTCTGTCAGATGTGGGTTTTGAAGATCTTTTCCCATTCTGTAGGCTGCCATTTTGTCTTATTTACCATGTCCTTTGCCTGACAGAAGCATCTCAGTTTCAGGAGGTCCCATTTATTAATTGTTGATCTCAGTGTCTGTGCTACTGGTGTTATATTTAGGAAGTTGTCTCCTGTGCCAATGTGATCAAGGCTACATCCCACTTTCTCTTCTATCAGGTTCAGTGTAAGTGGATTTATGTTAAGTAAGTTTATTTATGTTTATTATCCCACTTAAACTTGAGTTTTGTGCATGGTGATAGACATGGATGTATTTGCATTCTTCTATATATTGATTTCCAGTTATGCCAGCACCATTTGTTAAGATGATTTCTTTTTTCCATTGTATAATTTATTAGTGACTACCCTAATTGCCATCATAGAACCTTCATCCAGTAACTGATGGAAGCAGATGCAGAGATCCACAGATAAGCACTGGGACAAGCTCATGGAGTCCATTCAAATAGAGGGAGAAGGTATTATATGAGCAAGGGAGGTCAAGATCATGATGGGGAAACCCACAGAGATAGCTGTTCGGAGCTAGTTGTAACTCAGGGACTCTGGACTGACAGCTGGGAAGCCTGTATAGGACTGAACTAGGCCATGAATGGGGGGTGACAATTATGTGGCTTGGTCTGTTTGTGTGGCCCCTGGTAGTGGGATGAGGATTTATCCCTGGTATATAAACTGACTTTTTGGAGCCCATTCTCTATGGTAGGATACCTTGCTCAGCCTTGATGCAGGGGGAGAGGCTTGGTCCTGCTTCAACTTGATAGGCCAGGCTTTGTTGACTCCTATGGGAGGCCTTACCCTTTCTGAGGAGTGGTGGGGAGAGGGGTAGAAAGGAGGTAGGAGGAGGGAATGGGAAGAAAGGGCAGAGGGGAAACTGTCATTGGTATGTAAAATAAAAAAAAAATATATTTCTTGAAAATGTGTAGGCATTCCTTACAATGTTTCCTGACTACCCAACAGCTCCTCAGTTACTCTAGACAGGTACAAAATACTACTCATATTCTATTTCACATTAAACATTTCATTTATTTTTATTATTCTAATGAAACTCATATACTCATCTACCTTGTAGGATGAATGAAGATGAACTAAGTATCTTATGAAAACGAACAGAAATTAAAGAGCACATTGTGAAGTGCTTTGCACTATTAGTTTTGAGCTATGAGTACAAATTATTATTATTGTGGGACCATATTCTGCCAAATGTTTTTAATGTAATATGTTTGTTAATGGCAAGATATAGTATATTGCCACTAAAAGTGCAGCAACTAAATGCTTTGTGGTATCCATTATAGAAATCAAAGCTTGTTAAAGCATTATCACTAAACATTTTGTAGAGATATGTATTGTGAAAACGATTCTGATTTATAAAAGATTATCATAACTTTAATACATGAACAAAGGCTGTAGGTGTTTTTCTCTGAAGATTCTCAATATTATTTCTACTAAAACCATGTTTCTGCTAGTGTTTTTGTACACATGTGCACAGCGTGTGTGCATGTGTGTGTGTGTGTGTGTGTGTGTGTGTGTGTGTGTGTGATGATAATTGAGTTCTTATATGTAGGGAGACTGATCTTGTTCTAAATTAGAAGTGGCTTTGTAGGCATTTATCGGAACTGTTAATGAAGTCTATAAATCATACAACAACCAAGGCAGAAGATAACTTTGCAATTTTTGAGACTTTCTCATATATAAAGCAAATTAGGGACAGCAAATCCATAGTCAAAAGACTCCAGTTATCTCTAAGACATTGTGCAATAGAGATACATTAAAGAGTATAGTAAAGCTTGGTAATATTCATGGAAAGCTTTTAGTAAGTATTGTCATTGAGCAACCATAAAGAATTAAACTAAGCAAAGGCTAGACAGAATGGAAACAATGTGGGGAAAGACACGGAGAAGCTCGAGAACCTGCAAATATTTTAGTGCCCCTAATGAAAATGCTGTTTTCATGGAACTGGAAATAAATTGTTTGAGTATCTGTTCTGTGTCTATAGGTTTTATATCGGGGGGTTCCTTGGGTTTTTAAGCAAAGATAACATTAGAATTATTGTTTTAGAGGAAATGGGTGAAGAACTGTAGAGAGATGAAATGGACAACTTCCAGGGGCTAGAAAGTTATTTTCTTAATGAATAGAGGTACATGGTAATTGAAACCACAGAGGATTCATTGGCAATTATGCTGATGAACAAAGGGAATCAGAGATTGGAAATGTGTTGGAAGAAATTTTGTCACTTCACCAAGCAATGAATCCCATACAACACCTGGTGACCTATATGGATAACTATTCATGTAGAACAAAGGACAAACTAAAAAAACAGTGAGCATTAAAAAGAAAGTATAACTTAGTCATCACCTTAGATAAAATACTTAATATTTTCAATTGTCCATCATCATCATCCCCCCACTTCATCATTCTTGATACTCTCATCATCAACTATAAATTTACTGAACAACTTTCTACTTTCTTTTGTCATTTTATTGTACTCTTCTAGTGTAGAAAGATAGAAGCAGAATACTTAGTGCGTACTGTATGTTGCATACTATGAATCACCTAAATTGGTCACTCTGGGTTTGTCCCTTTGTAAATTGATCATTATTGATTGATCTTAAAAGCAGTTTTGAGACTTTGTATTAACTTTAAAGAACCACTCTTGAATGGCAGTAAAATTTTTAATTTTACAGTGTGAAATTTCATGTGATGTTTAAGATTGATAATAAATTATTTTTTTTAAAAAAGATAATGGTTACATTATGATGACATCACCAGTGATGGATGAGACAGGAGGCAGTGAGACTGACTGAGATGCTGTGGAAATAAAACAGAAACCATGATCATTTTGCTAGACTCTGCTTATATCATGATTAAATCTGCAAAGGACAGTGCATAACTAAACATCATCTAATTATTTAATCTCCTTAGGACCTATCCTCAGGGGGCTAGGTTTAAGAAAACAATTATATCACAAGAGTTATCAACTTTATCTTAGCAAGTAGTTTTATTTATGCATGTGTCTTTGATTTGTGTCAACTCCTCACATTTGAAACCAGAACACAGACATTGTTCAATATAACAGACAAATCATTGATACTAACATGTTGTGAATATGTGACTTTGGAAACAATAAATATCCAATAAAATAGTTTTATTTCAAAAGACAGTTGTGCAGTTAGTGAGAGTGATGAGTTTGGGAGTTGTCAGGAATTAGATTGGGGGAATTAAGAGACTAAAAGCTTTTTGGACTGTGGTAGTTTAATTCAGACTCACCTAGAATATAAAATTTTTTATTAATGCAAAGATATGGAATGATGCTAAATTTCTATCATCATAATTTCCAAAGAGATTTTAGAAAAATATCTTTTCCAGAGAGAATATACTTTGTTGAGTTTAACAAAAGTCAGGCCTCAGAGAGGTGGGTAGATGAAGGAACAGTGATAGAATCTGTGATGGAAAGGGAGAAACTCATTCCAATTTGAAGCTTGAACTTTAGACAAAAACCAGATAATTCTCTTTCTATCTCTGATGACAGTGATTTTTCTTATTCTTTTTTCTATTTATTTATTTATTTATCATGTATGTATGTATGTATGTATGTATGTATGTATGTATGTATGTATGTATCTATCTATCTATCTATCTATCTATTTTTGGATTTTTGAGACAGGACTTCTTTTTGTAGACCCAGCTGTCCTGAAATTCACTCTGTAGACCAGGCTGGGCCTTGAACTCACAGAGATCATCCCACTTCCACAACTTGGCCTGAAAGTGATTTTGTTTAATGTAATAAAACATACAGTTGGGGTACGAAATACATAAAGCATAAAAAGGAACAACGAAAGGAGAGAAGAATCTTATCTATAGCACATCACTCTAATGTGTGAGCTGCTGTCTCTGAGAAAGGATGTTTACATTTTCTTATGAGAAAACATTCCCAGTAGATATTAGACTTAAACAGCAGTTCTATCTCCATGCGTTCACAGTTGACTATTTATGACAAACCCATCCATGTAGGTTATGCACATTTTACAATCAGTACCCTGCTTTTGTTTAATTGTTGCTATGTTTTTTCCCTACTAGCACATCAGCCTCCTAAGAACTGTATCACTTTTCCAATTCTCTGGATCTCTCACACTTGAAAAAAAAATAATTAGCAATATTTTGAATGCATCAGGATATGCACTCAATTTGGCATCAAAATACAAACTTGACATTCTGTTTTTTTTTTTAAATTTAATTTTATTTTTATTTTGCAATACAATTCAGTTCTACATATCAGTCACGAATTCCCTTGTTCTCCCCCCTCCCGCCCCCCTGACCTTCCCCCCAGCCCACCCCCATTCCCACCTCCTCTAGGGCAAAGCATTCGCCGTGGACTGAGATCAACCTGGTAGACTCAGTCCAGGTAGGTCCAGTCCCCTCCTCCCAGGCCGAGCCAAGCAATCCTGCATAGGCCCCAGGTTTCAAACAGCTGACTCATGCAATGAGCACAGGACCCGGTCCCACTGCCTGGATGCCTCCCAAACAGATCAAGCCAATCAACTGTCTCACCCATTCAGAGGGTCTGAACCAGTTGGGGGCCCCTCAGCCATTGATTCATAGTTCATATGTTGTGTTTCCGTTCGTTTGGCTATTTGTCCCTGTGCTTTATCTAACCTTGATCTCAACAATTCTCGCTCATATAAACCCTCCTCATTCTCGCTAATTGGACTCCCAGAGATCCACCCGGGACCTAGCCATGGATCTCTGCATCCAGATCCCTCAGTAGTTGGATGGGGTTTCTAGCACAACAATTAGGGTGTTTGGCCATCCCATCACCAGAGTAGGTCAGTTTGGGCTGTATCTCGATCATTGCCAGCAGTCTGTTGTGGGGGTATCTTTGTGGATTTCTGTGGGCCTCTCTAGCACTTTGCTTCTTCCTATTCTGATGTGGTCTTCATTTACCATGGTTTCCTATTCCTTGTTCTCCCTCTCTGTTGTTGATCCAGCTGGGATCTCCCGCTCCCCCAAGCTCTCTTTCCCTCGACCCTCACCCTTCATTACCCCTACTCATGTCCAGGCTGTTCATGTAGATCTCTTCCATTTCTCTGTCACCTATGAACATATAATTTTTGACAAAGAAGTCAAAAGTGCACAATGGAAAAAAGAAAGCATCTTCAACAAATGGTGCTGGCATAACTGGATATCAACATGTAGAAGGCTGCAAATAGATCCATATCTATCACCGTGCACAAAACTTAAGTCCAAGTGGATCAAGGACCTCAACATAAATCCAGCTACTCTGAACCTGATAGAAGAGAAAGTAGGAAGTAGTCTTGACATTCTGTTTTTATTCATTGTGAGTATCAAATGTGAGATATTTATTATTTGGAATCCATGGTAAAGCATGCTTTGAAAAATTCTTGCAGGAGCCCGTTTTATTGACCAGTATGTTGAAACTGAAAGGCTATGAAGGAGGCCTAGAAACAATTTATATCAAACATCTTTCTTAAAGTCAAATATCTATATGAATTTTGTGCACTTATTGAGTGTCCTGTAATCATTACCTTTTAATCTCTAAGTAGAATTTTCAGCAAATCAGACAGGCTCTTCTTCAGTGAAATATTATTTTCTGACTTGGCACTCACAAGTCAAATGAGTAGTTTGAATTTTTGAATCTCAGTTTGTTACTCCAAGTAGAAATATCCATGCCTAAAGACTATCACGAGGGGCAGTGCTTCTATGTCCAAATCTTCTCTCAACATTGATCTCAAGATACAAATATTCATGCACTGAGTTTCTGTAATGATATTTTAATGTCTGAATTGCTTCATGTCTAGTGGCCTAGTCAACAAGAGAACTGGCATTTTCAAAGTTAGTCATCTGGGAACCTAGTAGTGATTATTATTATTATTAGTAGTAGTAGTATTGGATTATTTCAGTATATCTCTGCTTCTGTATGGTATTTTTCATACAGTTTTCTTCATGCATTGGTTACTTTTTTCCTTGTTGAGATGAAAAATCTGACCAGAAGGAAATGTAAGGAAGGAAAGAGGAATGATTGATTTTGGATCATAGTTTAAGAAGGAATACAGTCCACCATGGAAGGAACATGTTACATTGCATCTGCCGTCAGGAAGCAGAGATATGAAATGCTGATGCTAGACTCAGTATCTTCTTTGATTTTTCAATCCAGCACCCCAGCTCTTAAATATTGTTATTTATGCTCATGGTGAGCCTTCTGTGCTTTTTCAAACCCTGAACACACCCTGAGGCATGGTTACATGTCAGTCAAAGTACCATCAAGTTGATAATACAGCTTAACCATTTTACTGTGTGCGTAAAAATTGACGGGTGCTCCACTACCCACATCTCCACCATGGTTTGCCATTGCTTGGATTTAGTAAACGCTCATCAAAGGACAACTCCTGGTAGACCTAAGTCTTAATCTATTTTTCTACTTTCTAGACTTGCACAAACTCCCAATCAGTTCATCAATAATGACTAGAAGAAGCTTTGCTGACTGACCTTAGCATATATTGGTGAGGTCACAGCACTCGCCAGAATTGTCTAGAGCAAGTAATTACAGGAATAAGTTTCAAGAGCTCAAGTGTCACTGCCTACATTCGATTCTCTAGTTCATTGTTCTCCATCATTACATTCCTCATACACAGTTGCCAGAAATCATTGTATGCCAAGAGCATATGAAGTCAGAATTACTGGATGGACTTATATACAAAGATAGCACATAATGAAGATATTATCTAATACTTTTGACCTCATTTCTAACCATTTATTATTTTTTTAGTCTGTTCTGAATTAGCACATAAGCAATACTATAGTATTTCATCTTTTCCTGGTTTAAAAGCTACAGAAGTTCTGTATTAGCAAACTCAGATATTTCTCTTTGCAGGAACATTTTTCTTGAGTTATAGCAATCTTTACAAAAATTATAACTATTAAAAGACATTTTCACAGGCATCAGCCCAAGATAAAGTGATAGGCCTTTAAAGATAGAATTTTCTTTAAACAAATACCAATGCATTATCTTACTTCAAAAACACTGTGACCTGTGTACTGCTGAGTAATCAGTTTCTGCTCTCAAGTGACTGACAGGAAACCACATAAAGAGGTGTGGTAGCCACTTCCCTTCAAGTATCCAGAATTCTACATTCTTTTAAGAAAGACACTAAAAGACTATGTCTGGAAGGGCATGTCTGTTGTCTCAGCTCTTGGAGACTTAGGCAGGAATATTTGAGGTGTATAGCAAAATTTGGGATCTGGTAAATGTATATATGTAATCTCATATATATGAGAGAGAGTGATCCTTCTGTACTTTTTCCATGACAAAATACATAAATTATTATTCTCCACTGTGGTGTGTAAGTCATATTTTTATGAACATGAGAAAATAACAAAAATTTAAGAAACATTTATTTCTTTTGAATAAATTAGTACGTATAACAAGAATCTAAAATGAATTCTTTACTATTATTTTCTGAAGAACCATCTAAAGACAAAAGGGAAAAATTTTATCAAAGAATTCAGATGTTACACAATTTAGAAACCATTCACTAAGGTCACATATCTTAGTGAGGCTTTTCCTTACATTTGGCACCTTCACCAAGAACAGGGATACACTTGTTAGGGGATGTTAAAGATGGAGGACATCTCCTTTTGCCACTTTGAATGGTTATGGAGCTCTTTCTCACCATTGCAAGTCATGAGTGTTTGTTGTATATTAAAAGCATTTTGGAGAATTTGGTATGTATTACACATACATTGTTAGATATAGTCATTTTCATCTTTGTTCTGTGAGTTATAAAAGTATGAGTCTATGTTGTTGATCTGGGTCAGCCAAAAGTAATCTTAAATTACTACTAAGTGTAGAGAGCCGTGCACGGCCGTGCCTCAAAGATGGTGCGGCGTCTGGCTTCTGCCTTCCCGATGGCAGGTGCTCCTTATTTGGCTAAGGCTAGGATCTGGCTTGCTTCTGCACACCTGGACCTAATCTGGCTTGCTTGCGTATGTCTGACCCTAGCGGCATTGTCCACGTGGCACCACGGGGTTGATTGCCCAGTGGCTATAAAGGGCGTGGGCTGGCTTTTGAGAGGCACGCGCGAGTGAGTGAGAGAGAGAGAGAGAGAGTGAGAGAGAGTGAGTGAGAGTGAGAGTGAGAGTGAGAGAGAAGAAGAAGATGGCTTTCCCCGGGGTCAGAAGATTGTTCAAGGTTCCTGAATAAACTGCTTGGAGAAGAGCCTGGCGTCGCGTCTTCCTTGCCGGTCGAGGCGGACTCGACAACTAAGATTGAAGCAAGGATGAGACTGTCCAAGGCAAAACTGAAGGTCCAGGTCAGTGAAAGAATGTCTCGTGCTATCTTCATGAGCCTTATATGCAGGAGAAACTACCACAATATTAGTGAGATCCTAGGTGAAAGAGTCTAGATATGACATCTGCCTGCCAGATGCATGGGTACACACAGAAGTAGCCAGGTGGTAGAGTTATGTGATATATCGTTAGAAATCTGCAGCACTATATTTGGCAACCTTTTGAATATTTCTAAATCAAAACTAAAAAATGTATTGGTAGATAGAAATATACCTGTATGACAATAGGATATTGGTTTGGGTCAATTCTTTGTGAGTGTGTGTGTGTGTGTATGTATACATGTGTGTAGGAAGGAGGGGATCCACAGGGGACACATGTATTTTTTTTAATTTATTTCATTTCATTTTTTTTGTGTATATATATATATATATATGTATATATATAATTTTTTGAGATTATAATATAAACACATTTTCTCCTCTTCTTTTCCTCCAAATCCCCCTTAAACCCTTCCACTCTCCTTCAAATTCATGGCCTCTTGTCTCATTAACTGTCATTACATGCATACACCCACACATATGTATATCCCTAAATGTAACCTGTTCCTTTTTTACAGTATTACCTGCATGTATGTTTTTAGGGCTGACTATTTAAAACTGGACAACCAATTGATATGTTCTCCCCCAAGGAAGACCAACTCTCCTGTTCCTAGCTTTCCTCAGTTGCCTGTTGGTCTTTATGCGGAGTTGAGACCTCATGACTTTTTGCTATCTAGTTTGGTATGTCCATTGGTGTTATCTTTGTTCAACTCACAGTATTTCAGTTGTGTTGGTCATCCTTTTCGGGTTTACCTTCTGACATTCATAGGAGACACCTGTATATTCTTGAAGTTTTATTAGAGTGTGTGTGTTGGGGGGAAGGTGTGCACATATGTGTAGATGTGGAGGCTAGACAATGGGATGAGAATCCCCAGAGCTGGAAGTATAGGATGCTCTAAGCCACCTGTTGTGGAATCTGGGAACTTAACTGCAGTCTTCTGGAAGAGCAACAAGCACTCTAAACCATTGAGCCACCTCTTCAGGTTGTATGTTCACTATAGACCTTAGAAAATTCTATTAACCTTTGAGGATAGCAATGCACTTTTATTTTCTATATTGCATGAAAATGCACCCTCCTAAGAAATTCTAGGAACCATCAATCCAAGTTTCATAGTGTGGAAGGGAGAACCTACACTTGAAGCAGTGAGAATTATATGTCATGATTTCTGAGAGATCACCAGGTTGCCCAGGTCGCTTATTATTTATGTTCATTCTCAACATTAAACCAGCAGTACTAGAGGATACTTATTTACAAATTCTGCCCTTTTACTGTTCTTTCATCCAATTACATTTGCTTTAGAGTTCTCCTTGTCATAGGTAGAAGCCAATCTCTCTTATTTCACTTTGATTCCATAGGCAGTGTCTTTTACTTGCAAATCTTTATAAATCATTTATCAAATGCAGAAAAATATAAAGAATGAAAGATATGTCAATCACATCTCCCTCCCAGCAATAACAATCACTATTTTTATATTTTGAGTTGTAAGTAATTTCCAAATTAAAACACAAAAATTAAGTAAGTGAAATTTCAGTACACAATTGATTTTAACCTGAAACACCTCATTTTCATATGGTTTAATTTAACACTCACATATTAGTACATACACACTTTTTCAATTGAGTTGACATGATGTGTATCTTTAGATAACATGCTAATGTCTAATAAGCACTATTGGACTTTACATATTGTACATAAACTCCACCTTAGCTGACAATAAAGAGCCTACTTCACTTTAAGTTTCACACACAAACACACACACACACACACACACACACACACGCACTTCTACTTGTGATTTAAATGTTTAAGAATTAACAAAGGACTATCAATGTTGTTGTTAGTACAAGAAGTATTTATTGGTGGAAGAGTTAAGACAACTCCACGTAGTTAAAAGGGAAGTTTATTTTGGGGTAACTTACAAATAAAGGGATTGGTTACAGGGTCAGGGAGAGGTGAAGTTCAGTCCAGTGGTGTTCTCTGGAGATCTCTGCTCGGTCTATTTCCAGTGTCCAGGATCCAGGAACCAAGAGAGCCAGTACATCCGAATCTCGGGTCTTCAGGGTTCCTGTCTCAGCCTCGCCTCCTAGGCGTGACAGTTACTGGAAACCTCTATGGGGGTAGTACTTCAGGGTCAAAGCTGGAAAAGCTACCCACTACATCTCCCCCTTTTGTCTAAATAAGAAAGTTCTAACCTAACACAAAACTATATATAATAGGAATGATTATCAAGTATAGGCCAGGAGGAATAAGGGATAATGACCTAGACAAAATGGAATTACAACCAACATGAACAATATCAAACAAGAGACACATACTAAAATCCAGAGAAATCTGGAGCATGGGTAAATGGCATGTTATGATGGGAATGTCATTTTGTATGCTGTGAATGTGTGTTGCTCTGATTTAGTTGGTAAATAAAATGCTGATTGGCCAGTAGCCAGGCAGGAAGTATAGTATAGGAGGGAGCAGCAGAGAGGAGAATTGTGGGAACAGGAAGGCTGAGTCAGGAGTTGCCTGCCAGACACAGAGGAAGCAAGATGTGAAGGCAGAACTGAGAAAAGGTACCAAGCCACATAGCTAAACATAAATAAAAATTATGGGTTAGTTTCAATGTAAGAGCTAGTCAGTGATAGGCCTGAGCTAATGGCCGATAAGTTTTAATTAATATAAGCTTCTGAGTGATTATTTTGTAAGTGGCTGTGGGGTCTCTGGGGCTGGGCAGGACCAGAGAAAATTTCAACTACAAGTATTTGACTTGGAAGTGAGCTTAGGGGGTACACCCAAACATTTGAGGCTGTAGATGTACTTATCATATTGTATTTCTTTAAAAAAAAAATGCTTGGGAGCCCTTGTACATGAAAAAAGCTAGTTTACTTTTACATGCTGTGTTTAAGAAACATCCTATTTAATCTACATTACCAAATATGATGGTTTTATATCTTATGATTGATGTCACTAAAAATGCTAGTAATATTTGAGGTGCTTATAAATTTTACCTGTCAAAAAGAGCAAAGAATGGAGGGATTTTAGTTCAAAGGTCTATTTTTCACTTACAATTTTCTATGCTTAAGATATTTGTTCAGAAAACCATATTTATACAATTGCATAATTAAATGAGTTCAGAATAATGCAGTCAATAATTGTATCTGCTGCAAATGTAAGCATATTTTTGAATTTATTGTATGATTTCAACAGCATTTATTAAAGAGATCAAATGGAGGCAGGAAAGGGGAAAAAGGGACAGACAGCAGGAATTAAGGGATATTTGAGGGCTAGTGTGGAAACCTAATATAGTAAAAGCATCCTGAAATATATACATGCACTAAAGTGATCTGAATGAAATCACAAAATAAAGAGGAAGACAGATCCCAACAAAACATCTCTTGTCACCAAATGAAGCTTCCAGTACCAAGAATGAGTTATATTGAATGGAGTTGTTTGTAAAAGGGGTCCCATTTGATCCCTCAAATAACCCAGGCTGCTGTGGTGATATATTGTGTCTCCTAATATATTGTGTACCCTAATAAAACTTATCTGGGATCAGAGAAAATAACAGCCACTAGATTAAACATAAAGGCCTGGCAGTGGTGACACACACCTTTAATCCCAGGACTTGAGATCTCATGTCCTTTTTGGGAAAGACACACACCTTTAATCTCAGGAAGTCATGGCAGGAAGTAGAAAGGTATATAAGGTGTGAGGACCAGGAACTAGAGGCTTTTAAGCTTTCAGGTTTTTTAGCAGCAGTTCAGCTGAGATCCATTCCAGTGAGGACTCAGAGGCTTTCAATCTGAGGAAACAAGATCATCTGAGGAGTTGGTGAGGTAAGGTTGGCTGTGACTTGTTCTGTCTCTCTGATCTCTCAGATTTACCCCAATATCTGGCTCCAAGTTTTCTACTAATAAGACTGTTTCATGTTACAGACTGTAGCCAAGACTCTAGGTTGCTCTTCACAAACTAACAGTAAGGCCCTATTGCTGAAGACAACACTTACACAAAGCACTAAACATGGAGAAATCGAGCTGGGGCCTACATAGATCCCTTACCACTATGTGTTAATATCTTTGGTACAGGAAGATACTCTGCAAGCTACCGAAGAAGAAATGTAAACACCAAGCTTGCCACAACTCTACACCATCTACACTGGTGCCCTGCCTGCAATATATGCTAGGGCAATGGTGGCACAGAGCTTGTGGGAGTAACCAACCAACAACTAATTTGACTTAAGGCCCACTCCATGAGAGGAACTCATACCCCACCCTACTTGAGTGCTCGAGAACCTGAGACTAGATGGTTCTAGGATAGAACCAATTGTTATTGCTTTACTAAAGGAACAACATAGCAATAAAAATCATCATAATGACACTCTGATATACTTATAGGTCAGTTCCACATTCAGCCATCATTGGATAAGTTTTCTTCTGCAGCAGACTGGAAAAAATAGAGACCCATGGCCAGATAATATGCAGAGAGTGAGGGACCTCAGAACACTCATCTGTAGATAAGATATCTCCATCAAATCCCTTCTCTTAGGGCTTGGGGCTCAGGGAATCCTGCAGAAAAGGTGACCTAAAGAGTATAATAGCCGAAGGGGATGGATGTCACCAAGGAAATGAGGCCCTCTATATCAGCAGGATCAATGCACATATGTACTTCACAGAGACTGAAGCCTCATGCACAGAGCCTGCATAAGAGCTGAAAGGAGAAGTGGAAACATCCCCTCATCCCTAACCCAGAAGCTATTACCTATTGATATTTAAAGACAAATGAAAATGTAATTTTCTCCAAAGGAGTCTCACTGGGGAAACAAACTACTCTTAAGGATATGCTACCTGCCTATATATAACTTTTACACTACAAGTCCTTTGTGTGTGTGTGTGTGTGTGTGTGTGTGTGTGTGTGTGTGTGTGTATGGGATTCCTGAGTGTGCAAATGCTCTGCATCTATATTTGATTTTTGTGTCTTTTCTTGAGCTCATTTTCTTCTGTTTGTTTTGTGCTATTTGAAAGTGTTAGCTTCTATTTTATCTTATATTACATTATATAACTAGATTATTATCCTTTAGAAGTCTATTTCCTAATGCATATCTGAAAGGGTGTGGCTCTGGATGGGATGCAGGTAGGGAAGAACTGAGAGACTACAGTGAGGGGAAATAGGAATCAGGATATATTATGTGTGGAAAAGGTTTATTTTCAATAAAAGGGAAAAAAAGTACCTCAGTAATTAAATTCTATATATGTAAGCAGATATCTTAATTCTATTTGCCCCTGGACTTTAATTTTAGCCTGGAATTGTATGTAAATACACTTTTCACTAAAATACAATATGGAGATATTAAGTCAGAAAATTGGAGTAAATTTCTTCTATAATTTGAAGCTTGTCGCAAAAATCAAATGTTACGATTTAGATCAAGGGACAATATCATGCATATACATAATATGACAAGGGTACCCACTGTATTATAATTCTATATTATGCTTTTCCCAGGAAAATATCATATTTCAATTAAAAAAATGAAAACTTAAAAGTAGGATTAAATCCTTGAAAAAGTTATTCACATCAAATATTTGTTTAATTATCTCACTCCTCTGACTCCTATTGTACAAAATGTTTGTGTCCACTCACCCATGATTGTCTTAGATATTGTTAATGTTTAACTCTTTCTAGATATTTTTGAAAAAGCCTGAAAATTAAAATCATTTTTGAAATGTAGGTAAGCATGATTATCAAGACCAGAAACTCTAGCCATTTTGTCTAAACTAGGATGGATACCCTTCAGAAGATAAAAATAAATGAAAAGATTTTTGGAAAAAAGAGATCAGCAAGGTAAGACACTGTTAACACTCCTTAATGTCTGCCCAACATCCCCCAATAGCACCTTCTCCCCGGGATCTATTTTCTGGCCTACAATTTCAACAGAAGACTTCTGCTTTACTTATGACCAAGCCAGATCTAGGGACCCAAGGTAAGACATTGCCCACTGCCGACTAACACTCCTTAAAGCTCACCCAACAGCCCCAGACTGTACCCTGCCCCCCAAGCTCCATATTCTGTCCCACAACTTCTGCAGAAGACTTCTACTTTTCTGGCAGCCAGTCCAGATCTAGGGACCCAAGGTAAGATACTACCTACCACCTGCTAATGCTTCTTAAAGCCCACCCAACATCCTGTAGTGATATATTGTGTACCCTAATAAACTTGCCTGGAGATTAGAGGACAGAGCCAGATACTAGATTAGACATAGAGGCCAGACAGTGGTGGTACACACCTTTAATCCCAGTGCTGGAAAGCACACACATGTTTAATCCCAGAAAGTGACATGGCTAGGTGGAGAAAGGTGTATAAGGTGTGAGGAAACAAGAACTAAAGCAGTTCAGATGAGACCCTTTTGGGTGAGGACCCAGAGGCTTTCAGTCAGAGGATTCATGGAGTTGGCGAGATGAGGTTGGCTGTGGCTTGCTCTGCTTTTCTGATCTTTCAACTTTCACCCAAATATCTGGCTCCAGGTTTATTATAAGACCATCTTGGTTTCAAACAACAACATCTTCCAATAGTACCTTCTCCCTGGGATCCATACCCTGGCCCATAACTCCAGGTGTTTTATCTAAGTCCAGGATGGTCCTAGGGATGCCAGATAAAACACTGTCTTTTGCCCACTAACATTCCCTAAAACCTGCCCAACAACCCCAGATTGTATCCCATCTCCTGGGCTCAATATTCTCTCTCACAAATTTGACAGAAGACTTCTGCTTTCTCTGAGTCCAGGCCGATTCTAGGAACCCAAGGTAAGACACCGCCCACAGCTAGCTATCACTGCCCAAAGCTGGCCCATAAGCCCTCAACTGAACCCCCTCTTCTGAGCTCCATATCCCAGCCCACAACCATGGCAGGAAACTTCTGATATACTGGAGGCCATGCCATACAAGGAATCCCAGAGATCAAGCAGGTACTAAGAATCTCAGAGGCCACACAGGCACTTGGAACTACAGAGGCAACCTTGAAACCACAAAAATCCCACTGGAGACATCCTACTAAACCTGAAGACACACTAGCCACCAGAACCTCTGGCTACTTAGGCCAGAAGACTAGAGAGGAAACAGAAACCAAGGAACAAAGCACCAAGACAGGCAAACCAAGGACAGAACACCTAGACCTATAATCATCCCAAACCCAGATGCCTAAACACCAGTGTAAGAACACATTCAATAACAGAAAGGGTAATATGGCACCACCAGAGCCCAGCTATCCTACAACAGCAAGACCTGAACATACCAACTCAGCTGAAGCACAAGATAACAACCTTAAAACCTACTTTATAAAGATGAGAAAGGTCCTTAAAGAGGAAATGAAAAAAAATCCCTTAAAGTAATTGAGGAGATGAACAAAAATTGGAGGAAATCAATAAATTCCTCAAAGAGCACCAAGAAAGCCAATAAAAAAAAAAAAAAAAAAAAAAAAAAAAAAAAAAACAGGTGAAGGAAACTGTTCAACACCTAAAAATAAAAATAGAAAAAAAAATATCCACAAATGGAGGGAATTCTGGAAATGAAAAAAAATGGATAAGTGAATAGGAACTACAAACAAGTATCATCAACAGAATACAAGAGATGGAGGGAAGAATCTTGGGCATTGAAGATACAGTAGAAGAAAGAGATTCGTCAATCAAAGAAAATGTTAAATCTGAAAAAAATTCCTAAGACAAAACATCCAGGAAATCTTGGACACTGTGAAATGACCAAACCTAAGAATATTAGGTTAGAAGAAAGAGGAGAATCCCAGCTCAAAGGCCCAGAAAATAGATTTAATACAATCACAAAAGAAAACTTTCCCAACCTAAAGAAGGACATGCCTATAAGAAGCTTACAGAGTACCAAATAGATTGAACCAGGAAAAAATTTAGTACCTATGCCACACAATAATCAAAACACTAAACATACAGAACAAAGAAAGAATATTAAAAGCTTCAAAGGAAAAAGGCCAAGTAACATATAAAGGCAGACCTACTAGAATAACACCTGACTTCTCAATGGAGATCCTAAATTCCAGAAGTGCCGGGACAGATGTCTTGCAGAATCTAAGAGACCATGAATGTCAGCCCAGACTGCCATATCCAGCAAAACTTTCAATCACTATAGATGGAGAAACAAGATATTTCATGACAAAGTCAAATTTGAATGATAATATTCACAAATCCAGCCCTACATAAGGTACAAGAAGGAAAACTCCAAATATCACTTACATGTCACTAAGCCTGGAGATGGCCTGCTAGTCTACACATCTTGCTCTGAATACTAGACACTTGCCTAAATATATCCTTACTAATATCATTGGATTTCTACCAAATATATAAATATTAGGTTACCAAAGATATTTTCTTCTACCCAACTCATACCCTAAAGCTTTTTCATTTAATAAGTTTTATTTCATAAAATATATTTTATTATGTTTTTCCCTCCCCTAACTCATTCCAGATTCTTCCCCAACTCCTGCCACCCAACTTTACATGTTCTTTCTCTCCTTCCCTCCCTCTCCTTCCTTTCTCTCTTTCTCAAAAAAGAAAATCAAAACAAACTAGCAGCAACAACAAAAATTCCAATAAGACCAAAAAAAAAAAAAAAAAACACCCAAATTCAAACAAAAAGCACATACAAAAAATGATGAAGTTAACCTTGTGTTGGCCAACTACTCCTGGGCCATGATTCTACTTTAGAGAAAACTGATTTTTCCTTTCCCAACAGGTATCAATTGAAAATAGTTTCTTGGTTAGAGTAGGATTTTTGTGTCTACTTTTCATCGCTAGGATTTTGTTTTCTGAAACTCTGTACAATGCCACAGTCTCTCTGTGTTCATATGTGTATTGGCCCTCTTTTGTCTGGAAGACACTATTTACTTGGAGTCATTTACAACCCTAAAGACTTAGTTCTAATAATCATGACCACATTCAATGAATTTGGGTAGTTCTTGTTTGTTCATTTTTTTCTTTCATTTTTCTTTCTTAAGAAATTTTCTACTAACTCCACATACTATGCACAGATCCCCCCTCCTCCCACCCCCAGCCCTCTTTCCCAAGACACCCCGCATCCGCACATCCCCCAAAATGAGGTCTCCCAGGGGAAGTCACCAGAGCCCAGCACACTGAGCCTAATTACGTCCAAGCCCCTTCCCACTGCACCAAGGCTGCCCACTGCACCAAGGCTGTGCAAGGTGTCACACCACAGGCACCGGGTTCCAGAAGCCTGCCCATAGACCAGGGACAGATCCCGATCCCCCTGCCTGAGTGCCCCCAAACAACTATCTTCTGTATCCAGAGGGCCTAGTCCAGTCCCATGGGGCCTCCACAGCCACCAGTCCACAGTTCATGGGCTTCCACTAGTGTGACCAGTCATCTCTGCACATCCTCCCATCATGATCTCCACATCCCTCGCCTGCAGGACTGCAGTATCTCTCCTCTCATTCATCAGTTGGTTTCCCGGAGCTCAGCCTGGTGCCTGGCCATTCATTTTCTTATGTCATAAAACTTTGAAATCTTGACTAAAGCTCAGTTGTCAGCCAAGATTGAATCTAAACACCATATTATGACTGCTGCTGTCTCTTCCATAAATACCATCATAATATTTCATCTAGAAGAAGGTCCACTCTTTGCTGTTCTGCACTCTGCATAGGCTAGAGAGAAGAGTTAGTTCTGAAATAGGGACCAAGTCCTTCTATCTTCAGTATAAAATCTTCTAATAATATCCTGTTTCACATAACATAGGACAGAAATTTACTCCTTACTCCAAAGTAGTCTCTTTCTCCTTTGCCCATTCACATGAATTCTTCCTTGAGGCATACTCCCAGATTCGTGTCTTCTTCAACAAATAGCTAAAAGCTGAAAAGATCCCAATAAAGAAAGTGCTTACCCAAAACTTGATTGATTAATCTACAGTAGTTTCTACACAATAGCACAGGTTTTGTACATCCCACCTCACTCACCTATTTCCATCTTTAGCAGGCCATCTTTTACAACTGAAATACTGTTCTGTCATTTACAAAAGGAAACGTGAGAATTCTAAGAAAGCAAACAGTACATCTTCTGGGTGGATTTTCTTGGGAATTAGTCTGCAACCAAGTATCTGTTTATTTCTAATGGTCTTTTGCTAAATGTGGGAGCCCGTTTTCAGGTTCCTCGTGGCTTTACCCAGCATGTTCACATAGAGAATGATTAGGCCCACGGGCCTGAGTGCAGGTGTCTGAGATGGTCTGCACTTGGCTGTCCTGGGGGAGGAGGTCTTTTGCTCCACCCCTTTGTGTCTCTATAAATACCCTGGGGCAGAGACAGTCGGTGCCCATTGGAAAATGTTCCAGGCCCTCTCAAGGCTATCCTTTATTTTCTATCTGTTTATCTCTGCAATATTCTCTGCGATAATTCTTTCTATCTAATATTTCTTGCTGCCCACACTCAAGAAAACTCTGGGGAACTGTGGGGTTGGTGGGTAAATGCCCCACAGCTAAATAAGTTATGCTTTACATTGTTGGAATTAGCATTTTTCAAAAATATAAATCCTCTCTCCTTAAAACCATGCACTTTCGTTTAAATTAAGTGCTCTTTCAAAGTGTCTCTGTACCAGATAATAAAGCCATTGTTTTATTTTCTGTAAAATGACTTAGCAACATTTATATTGGCAGAATTCAAAAGCAGGGGTTTCTTCAATGTACAGGGTCTCAATTAGAGGCTTCACTGCTTTTAGGAATTCAGCTGTGCAGAAGAACCTCACTAATGACTACAATGAATATAACTTCATCAGAATTGGCAGGGGCATTAACTGTAATAACTAGATATATCCTTACTTATTGGCACTCCTCTTAATCTGATTTATTTGGTTGATGCTCACACATTTCTAGCATGCTATATTTATTTGGAAGGATGATCCATTATACTTCACTGGGATGATTGTAATCTCGTTTTCTTCTTATGCAGGAGTGACTGAATTCCTTCCTAAAATCTTTTTTTTGTTTGTTTGATTTTCTGAGTATCCTCTCTTTGGATATTAGTGAATAAGGACCATAAAGAACTGAGTGAAGCTATTTTCTGGGCTGAGTGTTCTCAAATGATTATGAACTAAATTTCTTTCAATAAAATGCAAAGATTTGACAAAGTGATATATGTCTGTATCCCAGCACGTGAGGACTGGAGCCAGAGGATTTAGAATTCAAGGCCATCCTGCATCCTGGGCTACAGAACATACTGTGTCTTTTTTTTTTTTTTTTTTTGTGAACAGACACAATCAAATCAAACATTTCAAGTTAGTTTTCAAGATGCTTCAAGTTAGATGTATTGCATAATGTCACATTGTGGGAGATAAATGGTAAGGTATATTTAATTTTCTATTTCTCCATCCCTGAATCCCTTTATAAAGAAAGCAATATGGGTGACAAAATATTGATAAATCTTTAGCATAGTGTAGTTGTAAAAATCCTTGGGATTTGTGTTGATAACTGTGAACCAGAGGATTTTGCTGTGGGATGTTCTGTATGTTATGTGTGTTGCTCTGATTGGTTAATAAATAAAACACTGATTGGCCAGTAGCCAGGCAGGAAGTATAGGTGGGACAAAGAGAAGAGAATTGGGGGAAGTGGAAGGCTGAAGAGAGACCTGCCAGCTGCCACCATGACAAGCGAGATGTAAGGTACCGGTAAGCCATGAGTCATGTGGCAACTTATAGATTAATAGAAATGGGTTAATTTAAGATAAAACAAGTAAGCCGGGCAGTGGTAGTGCACGCCTTTAACCCCAGCACTCGGGAGGCAGAGCCAGGCGGATCTCTGTGAGTTTGAGGCCAGCCTGGTCTCCAAAGCAAGTTCTAGGAAAGGCACAAAGCTACACAGAGAAACCCTGTCTTGAAAAACCAAGCCAAAAAAAAAAAAAAGATAAAACAAGTAGATAATAAGCCTACCACGGCCATACAGTTTATAAGTAATATAAGTGTCTGAGTGATTATTTTATATGTGGGCTATGGGACTGCGGGGCTTGGTGGGACCTGGAGAGAAGCTCTCCAGCCACAGGAGTTGGCTAAGGGAGTCGGTATGGAGGGAGAGAGGGAGAGAACAAGGTTAACATGGGCTGGAAGCAACATGGTAAGGTTGAAATAGACTCATCTCTGTTCCCTTTGTATGTTTCTCCTTCATGTACTCTGTATTATTTTAACAATAGTGACCAGGGAGAGAGCAACTTAAAACAGCACGTAGAAATTGATCAAATACATTTGAAATGGCATCAAAATCATTCTAATAGTGTTTACAATAATTATTAACCTCTTCCTACTGAAATATTTATTTTATATTTACTTTTTTAAGATATGGAAAGAGGATAATTGAATCAAAAAATACAGAAGATTTGAGTTCATAATGCATCCAGCATCAGTGACAAAAGAAAAAAATCTGAAACCATATCCACTACGATTGCACTTTGGAGAAAAAGAATGGGAAAGAAACCAAAATAGAAAAATATGTGACTGTGAACAGGGATGCTTTGTTCATTTTGATTCTCTATAACACCTTTTTCATGTAGCTTGAATTCTGTGTGGCAAACACACTCCCGGGTTCTATGTCCTGGGGCAAAATGGATTGTGACAGGGGATTTAATCCCTGTTATAAGTTCCTAAGAGGCCGACACTTAGAAGATGATAAAATTGCTATTACCCATGTTTCTCCCCTGTGGATTATTTGTGTATTCAAGTAACTTTTTCACTTGCAGAACACTCTATCTATATCCATATATCTACATTCATTTATCTTTCTGTTTGTAGTATGACGTAAGTTAAGGATCCAGAACAGTTTTATGAGTAACACTCTATTTTGCGTTTTTTTTTTTTAAAGAAAATTCTTCCTAAAATTAATATCCAAGAAAGGGACATATGTTTTCTAAAGCTAATAGCCATTTTTCATGAGGCAGGTGCAATGTCCTTGAGGGCCAATGGCTATGTCTTCATTCACAGTGTGTCAGAACTGGTGTGACGTGAAGTGTAAATATTCTTGTTATTTGGATAAAGCATGTTATTTGCTAGTTGTCAAGATGTGCAGACTGAGGGTGTTTTGAGTCTTCCTTTTCAATTTGATTCATGGTGAATTGTAGCATGTGTGAACCTTACTAATCTTCCATTTGTATAACATTTTAATGTTTTTTTAAAAATGTTTTCATATCATTTGTCAGAATTGAGGATGATGCTCAACATGAAATAGAACCTTTTTAGAAATGCATCTTAATACATGTAGGTCATCTACTAATAACTGAGTTAAGTACCTACTCAATACCAGGTGCTGTCTAGGACTTCATAAGTATTCTCTTCTTAAGTCTTGCAATTATCCCAAGACACAGTATAATGGTTCTTCAAAAATGGAGAGCTTATCCTAGTGTTTTCAATACACAGGTACTCATCCAGTCCCCATGAACAGATGGATACTTTATATTGTTACAACTGTTATAATTACTAAAGTATGAAAATAAAAACTGATTAAAGGCAAATTCTGTAATTTACTTGCTGTTACTTATTGGTTAAGTGGGAATTGAATTCATGTCCACAAAACTCCAGGAATAATTGCATTGACTATAAAGTAATATAAGGCTAATAAAAAGTATTGACACAGTTTAGATGAATATGATGGTTTGAATGTGACATGTCCCCCACAGGTCCAGGTGTTTGAGCATGAGATATCCAGTAGGTGATGCTGAATTTTAAAGATTTATTGCTTTTTATTTGTGTGTGTTAGTGCCTGCATGTATGTAGGTGCAACACATGAGTATCTGGTGCCAGGAGACACCAGAAGAGGGTATTGGGTATCATAGTACTAGACTTACAGGCAGTTGGGAGCCACCTGAAATGGGTGCTGCTGCTGAAACCCAGGTCATCATTAAGAGCAACCAGTGTTCTTAATGGCTGGGTCTTCCTTCTCTCCCTTGTGATGTTGTTTGGTGAGGTTGTGGAAGCTTTAGGAGGTGAAACTTACCTGAAGGAGGTGAGTCACCCATGAAGACCAAGTCTTCAATGTTAGAAAAGGGTCCTGTCTCCTGCCCAGGGGTCTGTTTCCTGACACATTCTGATATAACAATTTACACCTCAAGCTCCCACTCCGGTCTCTCTGGAAATCCAAAGTACAATCAGCTTCATTGAACTAAAGTCAAGGGGTCATCAGGACTGAACCATGTTGGATGCTCAGAGATCAATCCATGCCCTTGTATTTTTTCAGCTGTTAGACGTTGAACTTACCCCTTGGCTCTGGGGTCTTTATCCTCATCATTGCACTCTTTTGGTCTTACCCATGATGTCCTAACTCTAACTCTAACACTATTGCCTACCTCTTCTTAAAACCTTTTTGATTTCAATTGGCCCATCTGCGTAACAGAGCATAGCCTCATGTTGAGATCATAAACTACATGTACTGACTATTGCTATTTGCTATTTGAAGTACATATTCACAGTGATAAAAAAAAATTAGGGCATGGACATCCCAGGTGAATCCTTTCTTAAATCTGGAACAAGAAGTACAATTGAGATGTCAGTACTGGTGATGAAATGAGGTATAGAAGGGAAGACTGAATAACTGAGTGAGAATATAAAAAAAAATTGGATTGGGAGCTTTTGTTAGGGTGACCTTTGTAGAAGACTATGGTGCACAAATGAGATACCCTGATGTGTGAACACAGTTGGACAAAGACAAGGACCTTAGTCTGCTCATCTAAGCAGTATTGCATTAGGAAGTCTAAAGAAAGGCAGCTCAGGCCAACTGACAGAAAGAGAGAATGATGGACGGCTAGTGAGGATTCTCATGCATTCCAAAGGCTCCAGGACATAATCTGAGCAAGAGTGACATCACTAAAATCAACTTGATCCCAAGTGAAATATTATTGTCAGCGTTTTGTGTAAAGTTTATAGAGTTAGATCGTAGTGTAGTATCTATATGTTTAAATTTAGCAGCCGCAAATATCAATTAAGGTTATACAATACAATACTTACAGCACAGTTTCTTGGTATGTAGAGAGTGCTTGAAAAGTAAGAGATAACGTTAATGAGGAAAATCCCCCAAATTCATCATGAGCACTCTCCACTAGTCTGAGTCTATAAAGATCCATCTCTGCTTAGGATGTGATTCTCTTCTACTTCCCTGTACAAGGTATTTAAAAAGTCATCTGAGGGGCTGTATAGGTGGCTCAGTGGGTAAAAGCACTGGCTACTCTTCCCAAGAACAAGGATTCCTAGTACCCTCATGTTGGTTCACAACTGGAACTGGAGTGACAATATCAGCTGGCACACATGTAGTGCACCTACATACATGCAGGCAAAAATTCTGTACACAGAAAATAAACAAATACAATATTTTTAAAAGTAATTTCTTTACAAAATTATTATTTATCTGTAGCTAGAGTTTTCCTGCCTGGCCCACAGTCAGGACAAATATCTCTCACCTGCCAGTCCCACAGCTGCTCAGACCCAACCAAGTAAACAGACTTATATTGGTTACAAACTGTATGGCCGTGGCAGGCTTCTTGCTAACTGTTCTTACAGCTTAAATTAATCCATTTCTATAAATCTATACCTTGCCATGTGGCTCGTGGCTTACTGGCATCTTCACATGCTGTTTGTCATCATGGCAGCTGGCAGTGTCTCTCTGACTTAGCCTTCCACTTCCCAGCTTTATTCTCCTCCTGTTCCGGCTATACTTCCTGCCTGGCCATGGGCCAATCAGTGATTTATTTATTGACCAATCAGCAACACATTTGACATACAGACCATCCCACAGCACTTCCCCTTTTCTTTTCTTAAAAAGGAAGGTTTTAACCTTTACACATTTCCAAAGTCAGCTTGGTATATTTGGGAATTTGGGCGTAGCTTCTCTTACTACTTCCTGCTGGAGGGGGGCGCTGCATCTTATGGGGACACAAAGAATATTTTAGGATTATGGAGTAGTCCATGAGGGTGTATCATCTGAGCCAGTTGCCTTGAAATGGTTCTGGATGTTGGGTCATCTGGGCCATGGTGTCATCGGAGACGTTTCAGGTGGTCTTGGCTGGTCAAACCTGATGTGTCTTAATCTGGAACAAATCCATAATCTTATTGACCAATCAGCAACACATTTGACATACAGACCATCCCACAGCATTTATCAGAAATTATTCAATTCTAAAATTTCATTCATTAATATGCCTCAAATTCTTCCCTTAAGAGTATTATACAGCCGGGTGGTGGTGGTGCATGCCTTTAATTCCAGCACTCGGGAGGCAGATCTCTGTGAGTTCAAGGCGAGCCTGGGATACACAGCGAGATCCAGGGCAGTCACCAAAACTACACAGAAGCAGAGTCTTGCTGAATGAGTGTCATTGTGGGTAGGCTTTGGGGTTTTGTAGCCTGGCTCAGCTTCCTGCTCCAGTTTCCTAACTATATGTGT
Source organism: Peromyscus californicus insignis (assembly GCF_007827085.1). Lineage (NCBI taxonomy): Eukaryota > Metazoa > Chordata > Mammalia > Rodentia > Cricetidae > Peromyscus > Peromyscus californicus. Next base: position 45,875,979 of record NW_026294447.1, on the reverse strand, counting down.
ACTATGACCAGAAACTCTCTTGTTCCTGGGGCTCTGCCTTCCCCACCATGATTCTTTATTCCCCTGGAAGTTTAACCCAAAATAAACACTTTCCTCTTTAGTTGCATTGATAGAAATTGTATCATAGCAGTCTGTGAAGTAATTAATTAACGCCTACAAAAGAACTCTAAAACAAATAGAAATGAAGCTCTACCCATGCCATGATGGGATGTATGCACACTGTTGCTGTGTTCTCCATTCTGAAAAGAGCATGGGAAGACGGTCTAGTGAACTGGCTTTAAGCCTGGTCTGTGAATAATGAGCTTTGGGTAATTTTCAGTTTCTTTTCTACAGAGATTCTCTTTCATTAGCTGCAGAAAAAGAATGATATTTTCTTTGCTGAAAGTTTATGAGATTAAGGGATAATATGATGATACCACAGAGCATAATGCTTGGAAGTAATAGGCTTTCAATAGAAGACTTATGTCTCCCACTTCTTTTCTGGGTTCTCCCTTACTCTCCCTAAACACAGTGAATGTAAAATGTACACATTTCCTTGTGGTGTTGTTGTTAACATTAAAATCTACATTAAGAACAGGGTGTCTGGGCCAAGATTCCTATGAGACACTGATAATTAATAACAGTTAGATATGAAGTTGTTACAAATGAAAGTAGACCTGACTTGTTCAAATATTAATATAAAGCAGTTTTAAGCAGTAGAATGATATGGTCAAAAGAGCATTTAAAATTTTGATATAGCAACTGTGTGAAGAAAATGGAAGGGGAATTTCTTAGTAAGATGCCGATTCAGTGGTATATATGGGAGAACATGGTAGTGTGACCAAACATGACATGGTTGGGATTAAGAAATAATACGTGATATAGTAAGCATAGGAGGCAGAGGATTAGATACTAAGAGAAATTCTTTGGGTAAAATATTGCTATGTTGATTTTGAGACATTTTCTTGACATTCACAAAGACAAACTTGTCCAAAGACAAAAGAGTATGATAGGCACACGTTTAAGCAGTCACTCTCGATCGGACCAAAGACACTTCACAGTCAGTGTGCTATCGTCAGATACGTGGATGACAGCAGCCTTCCCATAAACATGCCTAGAGAATCAGCAAGGAAAACCCAGACCAAATGCTTTCATATGTGTATCTTACAAATGAAAGCCTTAAAAACACAATTTCTCCTTGTGCCGGTTCCCATGCTAGACAGATTAGACCTCTTGCCACTAGATATTTTCTGCCTAGAAATGGAGTCCAGAGAGTGGGGGTGGGAGGAGATGAGGGTAACAGCTGTGAATACAGCTTCTGTCCATTAGTTTTCTTCCTTTGTAACGGTAGCGCTGTCTAGTGGTCTTTGGAAAACTTGTTTCTCAGAAGTAAACATGTGAATCTTTATAAAGCTCAGCAACTGTAAATGGGCCTAGCATTCCCTTTATTATTTTCTGTAATTGTTCTGATGTGAATCATAAGCATTCCATGACTTCTACTATTTTTCTCTTTTGCATACCGTACTGCTTACCAATTCTCAGTAGTCTTCATGACAAACTAAGTCTAAAAGTTTCCACCAAATGAATCTTTTCCAACCACAGTGTGCAGCGATGAGGTTCAATAATGTGGTTTTCTTTGCCATTGGGAGAAAAGTACATTTTTCTGTTCAAATGGGGATTTCTCTGTTACCATTTTCTGCTCTGAAATATTAAAATAAATCTATAGTTGCTTTCCTTTCTCCTCTGTTTTACTAATATCCCTTTTCATAGAGTAAAATCTATAGAATTATGAATTATATTACAACTCCTTCTGGAACCAAAAGAGAAACATGGTTTCCATTAGACCTTACTGCACTTTTATGCCTTTCTTTAAAAAAAATGTTAAAGTAACCCCAAAAGGCTCAGATCTCACTATTTATAATTATAAGCAACCTGTTTTGGGAAACCATTTTTCCCTTGTATCATCTTGTTTTGAGGGGTGAGTTGCAGGGAAGGTTCAACGCTTCGGTGTAAGAGGACTTTTTTGTTATTTCTCTGATAATGTGTGCATAGTTGTTTCTGTAGTGTGGTAAGGTGAGCAGTTCATGCCTCTGATTGTAGGCATGCCTGTTGGTTCCTAGTTAGCCCCACACGATCAGGGTTTGTTTCGCAAACTGACGGCATTCAATCCATATCTTGCAGTAAAGAGAGTGATAACAAAAGCTTCTCAGTTTCAAGAGGTCCCATTGATTGATTGTTTCTCTCAGTGTCTGTGCTACTGGTGTTATATTTAGGAAGTGATCTCCTATGCCAATGCGTTCAAGACTACTTCCTACTTTCTCTTCTAGCAGGTTCAGAGTAGCTGGGTTTATGTTGAGGTCCTTGAGTTTTGTGCACAGTGATAGATATGGATCTATTTGCAGCCTTCTACATGTTGCTATCCAGTTATGCCAGCACCATTTGTTGAAGATGTTTTCTTTTTTCCATTATGGGATGGCCAAACACCCTAATTGTTGTGCTAGAAACCCCATCCAACTACTGAGGGATCTGGATGCAGAGATCCATGGCTAGGCCCCGGGTAGATCTCTGGGAGTCCAATTAGCGAGAATGAGGAGGGTTTATATGAATGAGAATTGTTGAGACCAAGGTTGGATAAAGCACAGGGACAAATAGCCAAACGAATGGAAACACATGAACTAGGAACCAATGGCTGAGGGGTCACCAACTGGATCAGGCCCTCTGAATGGGTGAGACAGTTGATTGGCTTGATCTGTTTGGGAGGCATCCAGGCAGTGGGACCGGGTCCTGTGCTCAATGCATGAGTTGGCTGTTTGAAGCCCGGGGCCTATGCAGGATCGCTTGGCTCGGCCTGGGAGGAGGGGAATGGACCTATCTGGACTGAGTCTACCAGGTTGATCTCAGTCCTCAGGGGAGGCTTTGCCCTGGAGGAGGTGGGAATGGGGCGTGGGCTAGGGGGAAGGTGAGGGGAAACGGAGGGAGGAGAACAAGGGAATCCGTGGCTGATATGTAGAACTGAATTGTATTGCAAAATAAAAATAAAAATAAAAAAAAGAGAGTGATAACAATGGGTTCCACTTTCATGTTAGATGATCATCATCATTAAGATCTAGTAATTTCACATCATATTAACTGAGTGATCAAATCTTTCTCTAAAATGTACACACTGGACACATTGGATTGCTTATGTGTTCATCCACTGTTGACTGGATTACCTATTTATGTTTCTCTGTTTAATGTTTATTCTACATGTGCTTTTCCATTTGACTTCTATTACATGTGCTTTTCCATTTGACTTCTATAATTAGTACAAGCAGAAATCCCAAGACAGTTCATAGAACAGATTCTGCCATGAACTTGATTTCTAAATGAACTTTACAAAACAAAAGAATGCATTTTCATCACATTCCTTCAGTAATGTAGTGGGGTTGGAAAATAATCCACGCATCTCAGAGTTTTCCTGAAAGTGAAATTCAACCTTAAAACAGTCTGAAAAAATGCAAAGAGTAATATGGCCAAGGCTGATCATGGTTGGAACATGAGAGGATGTTAGAAACCATAAAGGAATTTATTAATTTCCTAAATAACACACAACATCATGAACACTGTATTATCTTCATGCTTTTAACATTTGCATATTGTTTTATGTATACAGTGTTTTGCCTGTATGTAAATAAATGTTTATCACATATGTGCCTGGTGTTCATAGAGGACAGACCTCCATGGACCTCCTGGAACCAAAGTTATGGATGGCTGTGAGGAGTCATATGAGTGTTGGGAGACAAATGCAGAGCCTCTGCAAGAGAAACCAGTGTTTTGAACTTCTGAGCCACCTCTCCAGCCAATATCCTCATATTTCTTAGTTATAAAATGAGATGTATATAGTTCTAATAAGTTACTGCAGCACATTAATTAATAAATATGAGATTCATTCTAGACCAGGTTCTGTCTGAGTCTGGACCCAGGCCCCCTTTCCTCATTTATATTAGCAATAGACTTGTGTTGGTGTTAAAACTACTGTGGTCTGTCATCTGCTTGTACAGCAGCTCTCCAGATTCTTTTTCAGGTTCAGAGGAGATGACATTACTATAGGAGGAAGTTTCTGTCCTGCCTGGTCCTGTGGTCCTGACGAATCTCTCCCACCTGACCTCCCTCAGCCATTTATAAAATAATTACTCAGAGGTTTATATCAATAACAAACTGTTTGGTCTATGGTTCAGGCTTCTTGCTAGCTAGCTCTTTCATCTTAAATTAACCCATTTCTGTTAATCTATGTATGGCTTTACCTGTATTCTATTACATCTTGCTCCTCTTGACCCCAACTTTCTTCCCCTGTACCTCTCTTGGATTCCCCTTCTGCCTCCATTCTGCCTTGCCATAGGCCATAGCAGCTTCTTTATTAACTAATGGTAGCAACACAGATTCACAGCATGCAGGAACACCATCCCACAGCACATTACTAATGTATCTTTGAGTATTATTCTTAGGAGTGACTGAATTCTTGTGCCTACTGTGACCACCAGTCACTGCATCATTATCCTCTGTTGGAGTGTAAGTAGACAGCATGAATGGTATCTGATCATCTTAACCTAACATTTGCATAATTTTAGAAATAATGTGGAAATCAAGGGCAATATGAGTATCCACTCAGGTAGGCTTTTTCTGTGGGGTGTCTTGATCTATGACAGAAGATAAATCTAAGATCTCTCTTTGTCAATAATGTCCACTAATTATAAGCATGGTTTAAGGAAAATGGTTTTGTTCCAAAGGGTCACTATCTTACTTCAAAGACTAGATTAGTAGCTCCAACAATGCTTAATATTAACAAATCAAAGTAAATATACATTTTTTCAATAGTTGCTTCAATTTCAGTCTCCTTTCCTATGTGCAGCTCCATGGTATCAAGACAAAAGTGTTTCCTTTGTTGACAGTCTAAGTCTTCATTAGAATGTAAATGATTTGAGAAGATAGATGATGTGTGTCTCGTGTTTTTAACTGGCTGAAGTCAGATACATCCAAAGGTTTCTGTAATAAATATTTATTTTCAACAAATATTTGTGTAATTGATTTCAAATGAATAAAGTATCTCAATTCAACCAAGAGTTTCAAGTAATATATTTTTTTTTCATTTCCCATTTGTTTTTGTAAATTCTCGGGAGAAGACCAAGGCTTTCAAGGAACTTGCAATAGAGTTTGAAATCTAAGGCTGTTGAAGGAATCATCTCCTGGCTCCATACCAATGCTTCTGATTTTGCTTCATTACTCTGGGAACAGGACTTTGTGGCCTGCATTTTGTTTTTACCACCTGGCTTTGTGATTTGCTCTGACCAAAGAGGCTATGAGAGGGAGTGGAAAGTAGCAAGAAAACAGGAAAGCTAAAACTTCCCTCCGGAGTTGCTCATACATTCTTCTGAGCGGTCATCCTTCTGCACAGCCACAGCAGTCGGCTGCAGGCCCCAGTGTCTTCTGGCACTCACACAAATAACACCTCATGGTATTTTCTCAGTGGTAACAGCTGAAAATATAACTCTTGTTCCTCAGAGGCCATTGCCATGTTTGCGAGACTCTTTCTGACATTTTAGCTTGGAGAAATCCTGCTAACTCACAAAATAATGCCTTTCTGGGTGGTTCCTGAAAGTGGATACACACAGTGGTTTGCAGTGAAAAGAAAGAAGAGAAGTGTAACTTAATTCATTTCTGCTTTGTCAAGAAACTTTATTTGACTTGCATGGAAGCTTGTATCTGGAATGGCAATGGGGAAGACGATGTGGGAGGATCTTTCAAAGAACTGTCAGTCGGCTAGAAGACTCACAGATGGAAGAAGAATATTAAATTGCGTGATCTGGTATTTGGGGGCTGATTAACACGTGATACAGCAGAATGTTTTATTGAGAAAAGCCCCCAATTTTTTAAAAAAATGGTATGTGGATTTCTAATGGTAAGTTCTCTTCCTAAATATTAAAAATAGAAATGACACTCTTGATCTGTTTATACTGTTTCCTCGATTAAATTTCAGCCATAACTTTCTAAATATTTTGCCCCTATTTAAAATTTAGTACTTGGAAATGTAACTCTCTGGACCATGTTTTATGGACAAAATAAATATTCTCAACTAGACATTACAAAGAATTCTGTTGTTGCATTTCTTTCATATGCTCAATAATTTTTCCACCAAAACATAAAAATAATTAGGAATTGTCTCTGAGCTGTATGCACATTCTTTAGTCTTGATATATTATGGTCTTGGGGATAGGACTTCACAAGGTATTTTTTTTTCCACCTCTATGTTTTTGGCTTTTAGTTTTCTGGTACTAGGGAGGTCATTTTTCAGTGTTTTACCAGATTATTTTCTTCTCCCTTTTGACCTTGAAGTCAAGACATGTAATTCTTCATTTTGTAGCACACCTTGGGGGCTTGACCCAAGCCAGGGTCTTTCAGAGTTCCTTGTAATTGCCATGATGGACTTTTGCCTGAAGAGGCATGTGAGATGGGCACAGCACAGCAGTGCCTGCGATATTCTAACGTACCAGCTTATTCCCATGAAAAACCACATAGCAAGAACAGGGACCAGTGTTAGATGATTGTGTATAGGTAGATATTTTCATTTCATTTATATAGGGTCCAAATATTATTTTTAGGGAACTTGACAAATTCCCCTCTTTTTCAAACATTACTTTATGAATTAACTTCCATATGAAAACCTGCTAAGGTTTCAAAATGTTGTCAACTTTCAAGGCTAAGTTCTAAAGAGTTTTTTCTTCAAGTTCCTTAAATATCAGTAAATATTATTTTGAAAACTAGTTTTATTTACATAGTGAAAAAAGAAAAAAGAAAAAAATATCATTGACTCCCAAAATTCTTTGTGGCATTTTATTTTATGGTTTTTATTAAAATTTGGTATTATTTTGTGAGATAGCATACGACACCAGTTATTGAAAGGTTAAAAAAAATTAAGTGTAAATGATCACTTTTACTAAAACATGAAGCACTTACCTGTGGGTCTTATTATTTTCAGTGCATTAATTATTGACAATATGATCTTGAGGGTTGTCTTTGTGCCTGGAATAGAGATAAATAAGTTATGGCTTACAATTTAAAAACCTCAAACTGAGCTAGGAAATGGTCATAAGAAGATTGATATTAGTTTACATGCTTTTTTTTTAAATCATAGTCTGATTTACTAAAAAAGCTTAACAGTTATTCCTACCGTATGTATATAGGCTTGGTGTAGAGCATATGTTTTCAATAACAGCACTTTGGATGCTGCAGCAATAAGAATTCAGTCTCAACCTGGGCAAAATAGGGAATTTGAGGCTACCCTGAGACACAGTGTGAAATTTTCTTCTTTTGAACTGATAATTATTTTAATTAACATTTTTCATTAGTTTTTGGGAATTTCCCATCATGTACACCAATCCCACTCATTTCCCAGTCCTTCCATGTCAGTCTTCCACCCTTACAAACTCCCCCATCAAAATAAAAAAAAATAAAGCCACAATAACAGTAAAAATAAAACAAACAAACAAACAAATGACTTTGCTTCTCCATTTTTCTAGAATCTCCATCATATATTCATTTGTTGTAGTGGCCTTGGGAGCTGAGGTGTGTCACATAGTATACTCTTTTTCCCAAACAGCTTTACTTGCAAATGTTCATTGCAATGAGTTATTAGTCTGGTCAAGGCCTCTGGCTTCTGGTATACCATCAATACTGGATCATCAAAGAAACTTCTCTTGGATATCCTGCGAGTGCTCTAGTCATCAAGATCCCATGGCTATGGTTCTGCAGGACCTGTCAATTCACAAGCTCCAACAGGTCATACATGTTGTAGAAGTTGGGCTGGACCAACTGAAAGCCCTGGGTACAGGCCTGGGTGGTAGCTGTGTTGGTTAGTGTGTTCCTCTGTTAAGACCACCCCCTCAGGTGAGGGTCAGGGCCAGCTCTCCTGTTGCAGTGGCCAGTGATGGGGTGCTTCTCCTAGGACAAGCTCTTCCATGCCCATGCCATTGGAGATGGTTTTCCTGGGAGGTGGATGGGGGAAGTTATCCAGCTGGTACCTGGCAAGGGGCCACATCAGCTTTCTGGTGCCCAACTCACCTGGGCCAGCTCTCCCATGGCCCCAGGTGGTAACATGGCCCTGCTGAAGTCAGGTTCTGTGTTGATGTCCATGACCCATGTTACTGGGCTGCTGGCTGAGGCCATGGTGACTTTTGGGCTGAGTTGCAGCAAAGGGCCATGTCTGGGATCTGTGTTGATGACAATGCAAAATTCTTAATAAAAAATGAAATGAAACAACAAAAGTATATAAAATACTCATTTCAAGGATTGTATTGTTTAGAGTTCAGAAGGATTTGAATGTAAAAGACACATGGACTTCATAGAATTCAAGTGACCACTGATTCAAAATCTATGCTTAATTCTGTTACGTGAGTACATTATTGCTAAAGAGAGGAGAAGGAAAAAGGAAGCTTTTGCAGGATGTGTTAGAGAATATGGAGAGTCAAGCCACCATAGTTGTGTTATTATCTTAAAAGAATATTCAAAATAGCTGCAGTTAACAAGTGGGTAAATTTGCATGAATTTCAGTTTCTGTTCCATGATTGTTAAGCTGTTTCACAAACCCCAGGATTGTAGTCATGATAACAAGGTGGCCACTAGTGTGGTTTTCCAGGTGTAGAGATCAACAGAGGGCGCTTAAAGGTATCCACACCAGTCCTAAATATCTAACATCTAACATCTGACAATTGTCAGTAGTTCAAGGATAAAGACTGCAAATTGACTAGAAGTTACAAAAGTTACAGACCATGGAAAAATACAGACTCAAGAACCTTACCCAGTTCATTAAAAAGTGTATTGAAGTGGTCATATACTAATCTCCTGAATTACTAAAAGACTACAATCTTGTATCTTTCAGTGGTAATACAAGGCAAGGGTCACAGATGTGCCTCATAGAAGACATGATTTTAGCACAGACCCCCGGTGGTAGGTGATTCCTCCTACTCTGGAGATACTAAAGTGTTTCTCACTCCACCTCCTTTTTATGGTGAACTTGATGGGGAATGGTCACTGAGAAAAATATATATCTATATTATTTTTCTCTATATATAGTGCTTATTAGTGAGAAAGAAGTCAATGAGGGGAAGTGTTTTACCTGAAGATGGTATATTATGCCATAGAAAGCCAGTAAGTAAGGTTTAAGATACAAAATCAGTGAATGAATCCCATGTCAACAGAGATTTTTGGGTAATCAGCAGGAGGTATATGTGTAATATTAGACGTCATGGTAATTATTGAAGATGATAGGCAGGGTCTCAGAATAACTGCTGTTAGCTGAGCCTTCTGTGCTTAAGATCAAAGGTGGCATTTACAGCATCCCCTGACTTATATGACAGCTATACTTTTATTTTTAAAAGCTATCTTTTAAGTGTCCCAAATAAATTCTCTTATCTTGTGAATTCCAAATCTTAGCCATGTTTAATAACTTACTTATTCATGTTCAAGAAGCAATTCATAGCTACTTGTAAAATCCAAGGTGCATGGAATTGAGTGTCATGGACCAGTAAGAATATCATAAAGACCCATTATTTTAAATCATGACCTTATAGTAGATCAAACTAGTCCATCTAGAATAATTGCTCACTTCTAATTCAAGAATATTCCCCTTATTCACTCTATCAATCTGTTCAAGCAAAAAGAAGTTGGATATTCAGAATCTGCAGTACATACGTAGGTGAATTTAAGGGTGACTATAGAGAAATAAGAGGTATTAGAAAGAAAAAAAACACACATTTTTGTGCAATTTTCAAATGTGGTATTTCTCCAAAGTTAATGCAACTTCTTTTTATGTGTTCAGTCAACTCTATTGGTATCCTTAGCAGAGAACATCAAATCATCTGTAGACTAGAATTAATTGCTAAGTATTCTTTCCTTGTGCCTTCTCTGCCTCCATGTTTAATGAGTGCTTTTCAGTCAAATGCCAGCTTTGAATTAATTATTTATATAAATGCTTACATATGAGATTGAGAAGTTTCTTTTTTAGAATTTATTGGTTCCTTGAGATCTTAACAATGTGCAGAATTTCAGGTAGTTAATTTTGTCTCATTAAATGAAAGCAAGTGCCATTGTTTATCAATTTTCTGAGTTGTTTTCTTCAGAGAAGGATTGAAATGACTTATTTGTGATCCATGGGAAGGCCTACTAACTCTGCTTCAAATTAATGTCTAATGTTGTGTTGGGTTTCATATATTTATGTGGACTTATAGGGATAGGTACATAGGTGTGCATACCTCTTCAAATCTGTACTTGGCATGATTATTTCATTCATTGACTCACACTGGTTGTAATTTCCTATACAAGATCTATTTTACCAAATGTCTTTCATATATGGGGCTGTATGTTCCAGGCCCCCATTATTTCCTTAGGATCTATTGACCATTGATAGCTACTGGGAAAGGATGAATCACTCTCATTTTTGGAAATGTGGACATTGACATATTTCCCATGCTCTTGCGGATGGCTGGTCCCATATCACCCACATATGGATAGCATTAATTGGATTTAGTGATTTATCAAAAACAATGAAAACATGGACATAAGTTGGGAGAAGAGTATTGGGGGAAATGAAAACAATTGGAAAGATAAAAATATCTATAATTCCTTTTAAAAAGTAAATTATTTAAATAAATAAATTGGAGAGAGCATATTTACTTATGTCTATACAATAAAAAATAATAATCAGGTATATTAACAGAATAAAAGTTTTTAGTTTTACTTACAGAAATATTCTTCAGTCTCAAAGTCATTGCACAATGACTTTGAGACTTCTGACTGAATACAAGACCTTTTCCAGGTAAACAAGGTTCAAGATAACTGTGTTCTCAAACAGAGTTGTTTAACCACACACACACACACACACACACACACACACACACACACACACACACATTATTAAAAACCAAACCACTTTAAAACACTGAAGTGCCAACATACTTCACTGTTCCAGACAACTGAAGCTTGGTAATTAACTGGGAAATGCTCACATGCATTTTATATGGGCAAAATCATTGAATATGTATTTATTACATGAATATTTTCTCCATTATATTGCTACAGGATGGGCCAATATTGCAAATGAAAGGTTCAGTAAAATACAGTCAGGGCAGAGAACACATTAGATATGGGAAGGTCTCAGATCATCTTTTTCCGGGAAGTAAGCAGTGGAAAGAGAGTTACAATAATCAACATGGAACTTATTACATCAGAATAACATTCAACACAGTATGACATACTTAAATACAGCACCATCTGCTACTGGAAAAGTAAAGGATAAAGTCTGTAGCCAATGGGATTTAAGATTTAGTAACAGCCCAGCATTGTACTCATAACACAGCATTTAGTAAATTTATTAACTTCCTGGAACCTCAGCTACAAATGATAAGATCTTTCATATACTTCATAAAAATGAAATAAATAATAAATTTGAAGGTCTCATCAACACTGTTGCTAGATCACATATATATAACTGTATATAATATATATATATTTCCCACATACCAATTGCAAAGACCAAATGATGCATGGATTAAGTGTTACCAGCAAATAATCCATGTGATATATATAATGTTTTTAACAAAGCTGCAATATGTGTGATCATACTACATGTTCCTTGGCGCTGATTAATAATCTTTCCTGTTTACCCTTCCATTTTCCTCTTCTTCTACTCATAGCCAAGTTTTTGGGAGGCAGTGACTTGCTTTCTATAATTTTATATGAGCAGAATTGCAGACTACTTCCTTTAATCTCATAGTCTGGCACATTTCACATTTCACTCTTCTCAATTACTATGAGTTTCATTAATATTTTACTGTATATTGATAGCATATTATTTTATTGTTGAAATTTTATGCTATCTCACAGCTTAATAATTCATTCATTTATGTACAGGCTCTTTATATTTGAGAACTTTTATAAATACATTTGCATAATTCACATACAAGTCTTGGTATGAACACGAGATTTTATTAGACCATGGAATGGATAGATTGGGTCATATGGAAATTTTAAGTTAAAATCTAAAAACCAATCACATTATTTTCACAGTCTGTAGGAATGTTTTATATTCATACCACAAGTACATTAATGCTCCACTTTCTTCATAACCACAAAAATGACACTGAAGTTTAGTGTTAGGATCAAAACTTTGACTGACCATGGTTAAGAAAAATCTGTCCATAAGAAACTTGAGATTTCCAAAGTCCCATGAATGTCCACTAATGGCCAAAAGACTTATATGGCTGTTGATATCAGAGTTGAAAACTCTTTGTTTGTTTAAGGATTTCATACATGAGTATACTGTATTGGCATTATTTCCCCTGCCGTATTAACTCTTCTTGTGCTCCCTTAAGTCTCTTTGTTCTCAAATTCATGACCTATTATTTTATTATATGTGTGTATGTATAAAATATATATGCATACACATACATACTATATATATATATATGTATATATGTATATGTAGAATTGGATCCTATTATTGTCCTTATTTGTATGTATTTGGGCCTGACCTAGGGCTGATCACCTAGGATTGGGTTTTCATCCCTGAATAAAACAGCAAACTCTAAACTAGTTCTCCCTCCCTCACCAACCATTGACTGCCTGTAACTCTTAACCTCTGGGGTGGCCTTGTGAAATTTTTGTCCCTCACTGTTGGCATGTTGACTGAAGTGGCCTTTGCAGGTCTTGTGGAAATGACCATGTTGAGAGTTTATAGGATCAACATTCCTGTCAAATAAAGAAGACGTCATCATTGAGCAGTAATGTCAGTCCACAGGTCCTTACAATCTTTCTATGTCTTCTTTCATGATGTGTTCCCTCAGCCTTAGACATAGAGATTGGGTCATAGATAATCCTTTGTGTTTGGGCACACTATCATCACTTATTTTCTGCATTTTGACCAGTTGCAAATTTGTAAAATTTGAGACCAGCAATGTTAAATCTTATAGTGATGTTCTTTCCCAGGTTTGCTTTGGTTATTCTAAGCCCCTTGTATTGAAAATGAAAAAGTGTGTGTGTGTGTGTGTGTGTGTGTGTGTGTGTGTGTGTACATGTGCATGCATGTGTAGTTACATGTGTGTGATTGACTGTGCAGACTATAAGTCAGCTTTGGATATTCATTATATGGAGTTCTGTCTAAGGGTTTCTATTGCTGTGAAGAGACACCATGACCATAGCAACTCTTATAAAGGAAAATATTTAATTGGATAGCTTACATTTCAGAGGTTCAATCCATTATTATCATAGTGGGACATGGTGGCATGCAGGCAGACAGAACTGAGAGTCCTTATATCTTGATCTGGAGGCAACAGGAAGTGAACTGAGGCCCTGGGCATGGCTTGAGCATATATGTATATATGAGACCACAAAGCCCACCCCCACAGTGACACACTTCCTCTAACATGGCCAATACCTACATCAAAACAGCCACACCTCTGTAGCAGGAATCTTAAATGATCTTATTAATAAGATCAAACCTGGAGCCAGATATTGTGGTGAATGCTGGAAGATCAGAGAAGCAGAACAAGCCATAGCTACCTCACCTTGCCAGTTCCTCAGCTGATCCTGTTTCCTTAGACTGGAAGCCTCTGAGTCCTCATCCAGAATGGGTCTCAGCTGAACTGTAGCTCAAAAGCCTAAAAACTTAACCAGCCAAATGCTTCTAGTTTCTGGTCTTCACACCTTCTATATCTTTCTGCCTTCTACCATCACTCCGTGGGATTAAAGGCTCACTTCTTGGGATTAAAGGCATGAGTCACCGTGCCTGGCTGTTTCCAATGTGGCCTTGAACTCACAGAGATCCAGAGGGATTTCTGCCTCTGGAATGCTAGGATTAAAGGCGTGTGCTACCACTGCCTATCCTCTATGTTTAGTATTGTGGCTGTTCTCTTCTCTGACCCCAGATAAATTTATTAGCATGCACAATATTTTGGGGAACACAATACCACCACACACCTCCTAATAGTGTAACTCCCTATGAGCTTATTGGGGTCAATTACATTCAACCTACCACAAGTTCAATCTACTTTTTCTTCTAAAACAGGATCTCTGAGTTAGATATGGGGCTTTTTAATGAAGCTAGGCTGATAGCTAGCCACCCCCAGAGATCTGCCTGTGTTTGCCTTCTCAGAACTGGTAATAAATATAACTCCATGCCACCAATAAATATTTTTCATATGGGTCCTGTGATTTAAATCTTATATTCATGCTTGCCTACCAATCACTTAAGGGACTTAGTCCCTAGCCTGTCATATGTACTTTTACATGACTTTCACAGTTATTTCAACAATTTCTCCAAATAAGAAAACAAAGGAATTTTCTTTAGGATTGAATTGAAAACTAGTGCACATGACAATTTCCTTATTTTTAAGATTCTTTCATTGACAATTTATTAATCACTCAGCAATTTTAATTTGTTTGCTATTTTCAATTGCTAGTTTTAATCTCATTGTACATACAAGCACACAATTATTATGTATGACAAATATGAATGATTTCTAAATAGGCCTTGATACATAGTACTGGGTGTCCCACCTCCTGCTTCCAAGTATGAAATATCCAAACATATCACACTGAGGTACTGCTTGCAGCTAGTTTAAGTTTCATTGCTTAGGTGGTCATAAACAAAGAAAGGGAATCACCTGGGTGATAGACCCTCCAGAAGACAGTGCCCTCCCATGTCTAAGTGGAGAACAATAAATAAGAGCAACACAGAGCTCAAGCTCTCAGGTGGTGAGAGACATAGATTTCTGCTTTCTAGGTGGCACATAATACTTGATTGTCTAAGTGATGGGGATACTGCCCTCATGAGCAGGAGGAAAAAGAGTAAGATAGCTTATTTTCTGCATATTATGCCTAATATACAGACTTATTCCCATTCATGAAGGATGAATTCTCAAGGCCTATGTATCTTAGAATGCTACAACATTAACAATTAAATTTCAACATTTGAATCTGGTGGAAAGTCATATTCAGTACATAGACATAGATACATATCTACATATGTATGTCTGTGTTATTTGTGTGTATCATATATTTATGTTTTCACACATACACACACATGAACATATATATTCGTGTGTGTGTATATAATATATAACTATTTATATTTCTATCTTGACAAAGTAGGTTTATTTATGCTTAATTTAATCTTTTAGTATGATTCAATGCAATTCACCCAATTAACCAGTAAAAAAGGAAAACCATTACTATAATAGGCAAACAGAAATCATTTGACAAAAGCAAAAGTCTATCTATTTTTTGTAATATATATATATATATCTCAAATTTTTTAAAAGTATAATTGCTTCTTCTTTAAGTATTTTAGAAGATCTAATTCTGATTTGGTAAGCTTTGATAGTTTCTCTAAAATAATTTCTTATTTAATATTTATTTTATTGGTAAGACTGTTGTGGAATATTATTTTAAGATGTGTTATATTTGCTTATGCTGTGGAACATTTGTTTAACGATGTGGAGATATGTTGTGTACATTCTTTTTTTCTTTATTAAGATTTTTTTCTTATTCATTTTACATACCAACCACAGATTCCCCTCTCATCCCTCCTCCCACTCCTCCAAGAATTTCCTCTCCAGCCTAACCCCCATCCCCTCCTGCAAACAGATAAGGGCTCCAATGGGGAGTTAGCAAAGTCAGATACATTCAGTTGAGGCAGGTCCAAGCTCCCTGCTTCAAGGCTGTGTGAGGTGTCCCACCATAGGTAATGGGTTCCAAAAAGCCAGCTCATGCACCAGGGATGAATCCTGATCCTACTGCCAGGGAACACCCTAAACAGACCAAGCTACACAACTGTCTTGATTATGCAGAGGGCCTAGTCCAGTCCCATGCAGGTTCCACAGCTGTTGGTCTAAAGTTCTTGAGTTTCCACTAGCTTGGTTCAGTTTCTCTATAAATTTTGCCATCATGATCTTGATGCCCGTAGATCATTCTTTTGTGTTGCATTTGTTTAACTCTGTGAAGCTGTGTTACTTTGCCTGTCTAAAACATCCAGTTGGTGTAATAGAGAAATGAATGGCCAATAGGTAGGCAGGAGAAAGGATAGGTGGGCCTGGCAGCCAGAGAGAATAAATAGGAGAAATTTGGGAAGAGAGGATCCAAGGGCAAGGAAAGGAGTAGAGCAGGACTCCAGGGTCCAGCCACCCAGCTATACAGCAAGCCATGGAGTAAGAAGTAAAGAAAAGTATATAAAATAGAGAAAGATAAAAGCCCAGAGGCAAAAGGTAGACAGAATAATTTAAGATACCAAATCTGGCTAGAAGCAAGCCAAACTAAACCCAGGAATTCACATGAAAGGATAAGTCTCTGTGTTTGATTTATTTGAGAGCTAGGTGGTGGACCTCCTAAAGAGCCAACGAGAAAGAAAAAACAAAACCAAACAACTATATAAGACGTTGTTCATAATGTTCATATGTTATCCCTTTAAGGTCTGTAGAGTCTGTACTGGTGGCTCTTCTCTCATGCTGAACTTCAGGAACATGTGTCTTTTATTCCTAAAAGATTATTTTGCCTAGAAATTTATACTTTTTTTTTTTTTTTTTTTTTTTTGGTTTTTCGAGACAGGGTTTCTCTGTGTAGCTTTGCGCCTTTCCTGGATCTCGCGCTGTAGACCAGGCTGGCCTCGAACTCACAGAGATCTGCCTGCCTCTGCCTCCCGAGTGCTGGGATTAAAGGCGTGCGCCACCACCGCCCGGCGAAATTTATACTTTTTAACACAAAAAAAGATTTAGCTTTTTTTCTGTTACTTTTGTCTTTTTGTTAGTGTTTCATTAACATCTGCTCTCACCATTATCATGTCATTTTTACAACTTTTTATACTTCATTCTATTGTATTCCACTTTACTTTGGTGAAATTTTATGTGTCTGTGTGCTGATAATAGTGTATTTATTCATTTTGTGTATCTATGCTTGAGTTCCTGCATGTATGGATTTGCACCGTATTATACTCAGTGTCCATGTAGACCAAAATACAGGAACTGGAGTTATAGGCAGTAAAAGCTTTCTGTGGGTGCAGGGAATCTAACTCTTGTTGTCTGTATGAGCCATAAGGCTTCTCATTTGTTTTAACTTCTCTAAAATAATTGGAAAACCTCTTTTTTTGTTGTTTTAAAATTTAAACTATGAAATCTTTATAAATTTATTTATTCCCCATGCATCTCAGTTTTCTTTAAATGTCAAATTGAAAAAGCAATACTCATCTGATTTAACTACACAGGTTTCCTAGTCAAAATACCAATAAGCAGGTTATGCACATGAAAAAAGTTCTATGCTTTTAGGACTGACCTCGTGCATAGTACTTGTGTTATTTAGATACTTGTATACTTTTAAATCAACTAAATATCTTTTAAATTTTTTATCAATTAAATGGATGACAATATTTAATATCATGTTTTCATTCATATACAGTTTAATACAAAAAGCTAAGTAGCATGCAGATGTTGGCATATTTTTGTTTTTTCAATTGATATATATACTCACATTTTAAAAAGTTAGTTTCATAATGTGTGAAGAAAACTTGACCTTCCTTAGCTTTTGAAGTGGTTTTAGGAACAGGTGGCATAGCTTTAGTAGGAGTCTCTCTCCCCTGAGGCAAGTCTGGTATTGATCAGCACTGAAATGAATTCCCTGCTCCTGACAATCCTCCACATTGATTATCTGCCCACTCCTCCAATTAAAGCAGGCAGAGAGTTACATGTTTTTCCTTAGGGTTTAGTTTTTTTTTTTACTACATTTTCTTTTTAAAATTTCCTTTGATCTGGGAGTCATATCCCCCCAGGACCCTGCCTTCTTTGCTGTGAGCACACAGAATTTTCCCTTATAGAAAATGTTCAAATATTTTTATTGACTGGGAAATAAATAGAATGGAAGATTAAATCTATGTATAGAGTTAATAATTAATTTATTTGAGAAATATTTAAAGTAAATCAAAAGATCCCACATTTCCCAGCCATGATGTAGAAGATGAAAGTAAATCTTTTTAATTCAGTTAACTACTATTTATGATTTGATAGCTTCCTAATTTCCTGGCACAAATCACACCAGCAGAAAAACAGTTGCGAAAAATATTGGAACAATCCTGTATGAAAGTTATATCCTCATTATTCCAAATTATCATGTTAGCCTTTCATCTTATATTTGTTTCCCTTCTTGACATTTTGAATGATGGTGATAAACCTGAATTGCTTCTTATTTTGTCATCAGAGAGATTTAGTCCAAGTATGGATGACATTAAGGAGAAGAGACAGAATTCTTTCCCTTAAGGGGTTTACAACATTTTGCATAGTACATGGCAGCTTCAGCTGTGAACTCAGAACAAATTGAGAGTCATCTAGAAAGAGGGAACTTCAACTGAAGAATTTTTCCGGATTATATGGGCCCATGACCATATTATGAAGTATTTTCTTAATTGATAACTGATGTAGGAATTCCTAGCCAACTATGAGGGGTAACATAGCTGGGCATGCGTGCCTGGGATATATAAGAAAGGTATTTAAGCAAGCCAGAGGAAGCATGCCAGTAGGCAGTGTCCCTCCGTGGTCTCTGCTGTAGTTCTTGCCTCCATGTTACTGAGTAGTTCTGCTACTCTCTGTCCTCACTTCCTTGATGATGTAACCTGTTAATTGAACTAATATCTTTCCTCTTAAGGTTAAACAGTATACCCAGAAATATATGGCCAGAAGAAATGAACTCAACAAAATCTTTTTTTTAGTCTTATTTTTATTGTGCTGCACAATCAAAGCTCAGCTGGTGGCAGTCAATGCCTGAGGCAGATGGGAGAGCTGGCCTTGATGTCAGAAGGGAAAGAGAGCTGCCCCTGCCTGCCACCAGCCACAACACTCAGGAAAGTAGGCCCTGAACCTCACTTGGACAGCACAATAGAGCCAATCCTGTTGGTGGAGGTGTGGGTGAGCCAGCCCCCAAGTTGTGAGCATGGATAACCAAGAGGAGTTCCAGTGAATGGTATTAAGATGTATGATGTGAAAAACACAAAGAACAAATAGAAAGTTAATAAGTCTAATTTTTATTTATTTTATTTTATTTATATATTTTTGTCTCTCTTTTTACCCTTCATAACCTTTGCATACATATTATGGCTTCCAGTTTCATATATTTATGAGATTCCTGAGTGTGCAAATGAGTGGGTCTCTGCATATATATTTTGTGCCTTTTCTTGGGTTCTTTTGCTTATGTTTGTTTGTTTTGCCCTATTCCAATGTGTTAATTTTTGTTTTATCTTATTTTATTATCATCCCTTGGAAACCTATTTGTTTTCTAATGAGAGACAGAGATGAGGTGAATCCAGATTGGAGGTGAGATGAGGAGATTTCAGGATATATTGTAGGATAAAAGTATCTATTTTCATCAAAAGGGAAAATAATATTAAATTCTAGTCAATTTATCATTTTCCTTTCTACATTTTCTAAATCATAGTTGTACATGTTTTATTCTGCTGAAAAGAAGTGGTTTATATGGATACAGTATTTCTAGATTATTTGTTAATGGTTGCAGATTGTAGAATATCCTATAATTAATAAGTCTATCATTATTCTTTAAAAACCAAGAATAATTCTGCCTAATCTGTCAATAGTGCCAAGTTTGAAAATTGGTGATTTAAGTGGATCACAGTCTCTCATAAAGATCATTTGAGTTCTCTCATATTCAAATTGATTGAATAGTGACAGCTCAAACAAAATGGATATAAATCTTGTCCCCAAGTAGTATAAGGGACAGTCTGGAGAGAACTAGTAACTCACAAATGCCTCTCTCAGCAGCAAGAGATGCATGATGCCCAGCATGAACTGTTGCCTTGTACCATATCCCCATTCAGTGGACAGAAACTTCATGCCCTCAGATTGGACAGATTATGGTGTGCTAGATGGTCTGAGCCTGAACTGAGAGTCAGTGAAAGGCTGGGATTTTATCAACTGGGAAACATTAGCCCTGCACCAGGACAACCAGATGCTTTTCAGATATGAAAAAAAAAAATGGATACTGTCATTGCTTTTGGGAATCACTGCTAATTAAGAAATTGCATTCTTCCTTTATTTGTATAGAACAATCTGTGCTACTGTCCATTAGGTCCTCATGTGCTCCCAGATAAGACTATCTTCTATCATTGTATCATGATGCCCATGTTTATTTCCCTTTATAATACCAGACTTCATTTTGCCTTTATTTTCTATAAGATGTATCTTAAAGAACTTCTTCCTTATTGCAGTGGTGTGCCTAAAACAGTCTTTCAACTGGAAGGTGCATCTCATTCTTTTGAAGAGAGAAGCTTGACAGTTACTGAATACATGCTCTTCAGTAACTTTGTTAAGAGTTGAATTGCATGTCTTCAGTTAGTGTTCGTTGTGAACTTTAATTCAAAAAAAAAAAAAACCCAACAACAATAACAAAACAGACTTCAAACTATTTCTTTCCCAGAAAAATCTATATTAGGAACTTAGGTTTCTATTGATACTCCAAGCTAAATCATCCAGTTTTCCTGTGTGGTTTTTGGTACTTCCTGGACTATAGGATTGAAAGTACACATTGCTGTTCTAGTTTCATGAACTAGTTAGCAATGAGTAAAAAGAAACAGAATTTAACATTTAGAATGTATATCAGAATACATGAATGTTTATTGAAGTACTCGATGAAGTTGACAATTTCTAGTATTTACAGGGTATGAAAACATTGCACATTTAGGATCACTATGACTGTTATCATCTTTGTGAAAGTTTCCCATCATTGGGGGAATTTTAGGTAATTTGGTTTCAATACTAGTCTTGTTAAATGCTTTTTCTTTTCCTTACTTTTAAACTTCCTTATCTTTGGAGCTTTGATCACAAACCAGTATAATCAGCTGTAAGCTTTTGGCACCTCTTAAAATAAAGGAGAGACATATTTAAAAGTCTAAACATAATCTTCTCATTACTTTTGTTGGATTCGCAAGAAGAGGAGTATAATGTTGGCAGAGAAAGGGATTACTGTTCAGGGAGATATAATACGAAGCTTAGAAAGGAATCTTTAAGACTAAAATTTGCAAGTGCCAGGGCTTTGAAACTGCCTTAAAATAAAATTTCTGTGTGGTCCCTGGCTTAGAAAAAAATCTGGAGAAGGTCGCCACTGGAGTAAATAACAGTGTTGACAGAGTCTACAAAATTAGAAATGAAACTAGGCACCAGACAAAATGGCCAGGTCGAATAAAATTGGACCTATCTTGGGTGGAAATATGTTAAAGTCCAACCTGGAACTTACACTCTTTTAAGAAAAGCATACCCTTTTCATTGTAAATAATTTTAAAGTATTCTTCACTTATTCTAGTCTTTTTAGAAGTGATTAGTTTTGCCATGGAAATAGAGGAAGACTGCTACTATGTAGATGTGATTAGTTTTGCCATGGAAATAGAGGAAGACTGCTACTATGTAGATGTGTACATAAGTCCTTTCTGCGTGTGTAATATTTGTGAGACATATCTCCCATAAATAAATAGCAGTTTATTTTTCACAAAACTATGATGAGATAACTTATCAAAATACTTTTAATCATCCTCTTCCTCATCTTCTTGCAGATTCCCCCTCATACCCCTAGCTATTCAACGTATTACTCTCCTTTCTTTCTTTTTGTTTTTTTAATCCATCTCATCCAATTTGTTCTGCTCAAGTACTCTTGTGAGTGTGGCCTGTGCTGGAGTCGGGTTAAGCTACCAGGGAAGAAAATTGATTTTCTGCCTCCCAATTCTACCAAATACCAATAACTCCTTAGGTAAGGGTGGGATTTTGTGCCACCATTCTCCCTGTGTTGAGGTTTTGCCTGGCTTGAGTTTCTGCAGGTGTGGTGCATGCTGTCACAGTAGCTGGAATTCAAATGTATAACTACCCCCATGTTGTCTAGACAACACTATTTTTAGATCATCCACTGCATTTAGCGCTTATAATCTTTGTCTTCTTTATTTTCCATGAAGATCCCTGAGCCACAGGGATATATAGGTGTGAGATAGATGACCCATGTCGAGCTGAGGACTCTATTGTCTCTTATTTTGTGCACATTGACCAAATGTGGGTCTCTGTGTGAATCATATCTACTCCAAGAAGATACTTCTCCAATGAGGGTTGAGAGACATGCTGATATGGGTACAAAATAAGTAATTAGAGATAATTTCAATACTGTCTATTTAGTGGAATCGTAGTAGTATATTCTTCCCTAGGACCTATGACTTACAGCCACAAGTTCTTACCCTGTCATTGATTCTAGTTATGGGTTCCTTCTCATGCAAAGGGTGTTCAAACAATCAGAAAATGGTTGTTTTCTCCTTTAACATTCATATCTTACTAGATCATTTATTGCTATAGCTCACAAGGTTCACATCTGGAGGAGATTTATTCTTGATTTTTCTCTTCCAGTAGCAAACAGAGAACCTTCCAGCATTATGAAAGCTAGCCAGGTTGGTTCCCATTTGATTTCTCCATTTGACGAGTCAAATATATGGTGTCTCCAGCCATATTTCTTACCATCAAGTTCTATGAGGATAATCAAAATCAATTTCCGTAGCTTGTGTTGGCTAGGGGTCTATGGGAACCCATTGTCCAAGAGTACAAAAAGAAGTCAAACTACTGGTATTGAGGTTTTTATTTACTAGGTTGTAGGGCAAATCCACTTAAACTCATTTTATATATGTATGTATTTTAGTAAGTTCCTACACTAGCAGGGTTCAATATGGCCTTTTCAAAGTGCCTCCCTTGTTAGTTATCTTCCCTATAATCCTTCCCATTACCCTACTCTCCCACTCCCCACCCTATATACTATATGACTATGGAAATCAATGGGAAGTTTACACAGAAAGTTGCACATGCATGACCCAGTTTTTGGAAAAAAAAAGGCTTTGGTCTTGGATCTTGGAAGCTTGGTTGGAAATCAGCAAGTAGTAAGTTAAACACATGATCACCTTGTGTCAGAGAAATAAAGGCACAGTCCATAGGGAGAATACACCGAATTAAAAATGATTTCTTCATCACTTCTGGCAAAAATGTTCCCATCTTTGACAACATTTTTATGTTATTTATAGTGAACTTTCTAGGATTTATTTTGCATATGAAGACAATCATTAATAGTAGTTGTAATATGCATTGTAAATGTAAAGGTTAGCTTTTATAACATTGATCCACTAGATAGAAATATAGTTATACTCCAAGTAATAACTCAGAATGTCCTCACAATTTCCTGAATGTTCAATTACTGTAGATGCAGGGGCCATATTGTTTCTGGATGAGGCACATGGCTATAGACACCTCAAAATTAACTAATAAGCTGCAAGATGATTCAACCACCCAATCCCACATCATGACTACATTTTCACTCTCTACTAATCAGTTTACAAATTTACCCTGTGTCAAAGATACAAAAGCCTAATTTCATATTCTATTTTTTTTTTTTGCAGAGCTTCTCCATAAGAAGGCAACAGTGTCTTTCCTTTCCACACCCACTTCTAAGCTCTTCACCTATTTCCATTGATGATATCATTATTTAAATTCAATATATTGGCTTTCAGCAAGGTGGCTCCAATAGACTTATTGATTTCTCACTCTCTCTCCCTTCCTCTTTACTTCAGTTTGCTATTCCCAAGGTGCAAAACTTACCTTCTTGTTCATTCAAATTTCATTAAGTCATGAAAACACAAACGAGAATTTTAAAAGCAATTAAAGATAAGGTCTAATGATTGTCAATTACCAGAAATACGATATAAAAATCAATCTCCTATTGCAGAAAGATAAATCTGTTTATTTCAGTAGAAAATTTACAGACTGATGGTCTTAAATGTTTTTCAAGTAGAGAGAATTAAAGATGGACTTTATATGTGTATCGTACAGGGATGAGTATTAAAGGTAGACCATTAATAGTTCAGTAATGTGATTAGAATCAAACAGAGTTGGTGATACAATATTTTAGGATTGGTAAGCCTAGAAGATAATTGTTTTAAAGCCATTTGTAGATGCAAAACTGGATGACTGTTGCTCTGAGACTGTACTTCCCTCCTCTGCAGATGACAGTGAGTCAGGTCACACTTTGAGTCATTTGCTTTTTGTTCTCCAAAAGCAAGATATTTTAAAACACTATGGAAATGTCTACCTAGTGGTAGACCATGAACTGGATGTTTGCAGGCTCTTCTAATACTCACTTCCAAAATTCTAAAGCATGTAGTACTGCTTAGACCATCTCTCTGAGTTCACAAGTTCACCACTGTGTACTGACCTGGCTCTGTTTGTTTGTTACTCTTTTTAGAAGACAGAGCTAGCACAAATCATGTTTCAACATTTTATCAAGTGGAGATTCTGAAGTATATTACCTAATGTCAAAGAAACTAGTTCTAGCTATTGCTGTTGGATGTCTAAAGTGAGAGCATTAAGGTAGAAGCTGGGATTTCTTTGGAAAAATCACAAAAGTGTACTGAAATGTTGGACTAGAACATAGTCACATTGTGTAGTGGTTTGAATAAAAATGGCCCCCATAGGCTCCTATATTTGAACACTTTGTCACCAAAAAGTGGCACTACTTAGAAGGGCTAGGAAGTGTTGTTTTGTTGGGGTACCTGTGGCCTTATTGGAGGAAGTCAGTCACTGAGGGTGTGCTTTGAAGTGTCAAAAGGCCGAGTCAGGCCCAATCTCCCCCTCCCCCCCTCTTCTGTTGCTTGTGTATCCAGCTACTTCTCTAGTGCCATGTTTGCTTATGTGCCACCAAATTTCCCACCACAATGATAGTGGACTAAGCCTCTGAAACTGAAAGCAAGACCCATTAAATGTTTTCTGTTATAATAGTAGCTATGGCCGTGATATCTCTATAAGCAATGGAACACAAACTGAGACATTGGTTATTTGAAAGTATTGGATTTTGTTTTCAGAATCACAGTTTTATTTGTTCTTTACATGAATTGTCGAGGGGTATGGATCATCTTCTTTTCTGTGCTGTCATAATACATGTGCCCTTTGGAAACACAGGCAGATGATGTAATGTAACATTCTACCTCCTCAGACAGAAAGCTTGTCTCAGAAGACTAAGTGCCTTATTATTTCTGACACATAATATAAAATAGAATCTGATATTTGTTAAGCTTATGAATGTTGAATCCCTTTTTTTTTTTTTGCAGAGGCTGAATCAGTGAATGCTATGTATCAGAATTTTAAATGTTATTTATAAATAAGTAATCCATTTTACCCATGATTGTGTGTGACAATTTGATTCAGGTATAGATATTTAAGTAAAATGTGTGTGTGTGTGTGAGAGAGAGAGGGAGAGAGACAGAGACAGAGACAGAGAGAGAGAGACAGAGAGAGACAGAGACAGAGAGAGACAGAGAGAGACAGACAGAGAGAGAGACAGAGAGAGAGAGACAGACAGACAGACAGAGACACAGAGAGAGACACAGAGAGAGAGAGATTGAGAGAGAGGAGAGATGGAGGGAAAATTCAGTTAGAGACAAAGATACAATAGAATAAAACAGTCAAAGAATGAGAGAACAGAGAGAAACTATATATTTATTTGCTAAACAAAATGTTACGAAACATACTTGTCTTCCAAAATGTAGCAAATTTTTAAATTTCAAAATTTCTGACATATCCAACAATGAAGGTGTTTGCTACATATATTTGACATTAAAAGAAAATTCTTCTGCCTTCAAGTATTATTTTAAAACAGTCTATGTGCAAAAAGGTTCTAGTGGACTAATTAGGAATGGAGTTGGACAATAAAAACTAAAAATGATTATAATTTGAACTTCTTTTACTCAGAGTCTGAAGTTTTCTGCCCTCAAACCTACACATGAGAATTCACAAGTCATGACATCATCACCACCACATGAGTTACTGTGTTCTTAGTTTGCATTCAATCCAGTAGAGCATCAGTATTCTGTGTTACAGTTAAAAAATTAAATTCTATCCAGAATGGGTGACATCATTCTCTTTTCTCTTAAGTTTCTCTAGCTCAAATGCATTCCTGGATTAGATTCTGAAAGACTGAGTCTGAAGACTGCTAAGGAGAAATAAACTGTCACTAGTGTCACAGTGATTCCCCTTCTTGTCTGATGTTCCTCCTTGCAAGTGCATGCTGGGAGGGGTGACTGTCAGATTGCTAGAATGGCAGAAGGGGAGTGAGTGGTCCTTGCTGGAAGCCAGCTCTGACTTCAATTGCTCGGGCCCCACCTCAGTCCAAGGCAGCATTACAAGGATTATGGAGTTTTACAAGGAGTTACTATGATGTAGAAACCTGAAAAGCTGCTTCTAAACAGTCAGTTCAAAAAGAACTACTTGATGTTTATGGGCCGTTGAAAATTCTTTGTTGGGCTAAAAAAAGAAATAGTAAGATGAAACCCAGATGAGGATAAAAGAACGGGGAGGAATGGGATCGAATACTTCGATACAAAAACAAAATTACAAACCTAAAGGGTGTGGGAATGACAGGGGTAGAAATCCAAACCCAGAAATAGGAGGTTTAAAATAAATTGATACAATCAGGGAAAAATAAACTAAATTGTTGGACCCACTAGAAATAAAGTACCCAAATTGGAGCCATGTGTTCGACAAAAGAAGCTGATGACATAAGAAACATTACAGACATGTGGTTCACTCCCGATGACGCAAAGCTATGCATGAGATAGGCTTAGACAGCTTGCCCATCACCAGAATGAGTATAAAGGGCAGGGCAAGAGTCTTCCATGTAAATGGGCATATTTAGTGGCTACAGAAGAGCAGGGAGTAGCTTGCTAAAATATAACCAGTCATTTAGCCCTGGGTCACTCGGGGAGGACAATGAAAGTGGAATGTGCAGTGGTCCCTGGATGGAAAGAAAACAAAGAGTTACAGACAAAGAGACCACAATTATGTGAAATTTCAACATCTTTTCAAAATTAATTACTGGGTTTCTGAGGCATAAACTGGAGACTAGAAAGGCAAGAATGACATGATGAATACGGTGATTGACAATTTCCCCAACGTAGACATCTTTTATTTGGATTCCCTTCAATCTTGATCCTGCCTTATATAGTTACTAAGGCGATATCATTTTATTTTTATTCAAGAGTAAAAATAGATTCATACCTTAAATGAGTTTCAGTATCTATGCATTAATAATATGTGAAAAAAATTAATTTCCTCTAAGGGTTGTATAAAGAAGACACAGGACAGCAAATAGTTTTAGCAATTATGGGAAAATTTTGCTCAAGAGGAAGAAGATAAATGATAAAAGAAGACAAAGAATAATACAAATGTATGTGGTGTTCCCAATGGAAAATACCCATTATCAATAAAAAGCAATATATGCTTTCAATCATGGGACACAGCTTTAATCCCAAGATTTGGGAGGATCAGAAATTTTGAGACCACTTAGGCTATACTGGGATATGCTATTTAAAAAATGTCAGCACTGTAAAAATAAAAAGAATTAAGAAAAAAAAAAAAAAGCCCCGACTAGACATTATGAGACAAGGAAGCTTCAAAGATGGTGTTGAATTTCTTTACTGTTGGCTATAGCCATATACTGCTTGCTAGGTATGTTCCCTACAATTTTAAAATTTTATTTTTTTATTTTTGCTTTTATTCTTTCCCTACCCACCACACCACCTCTCCTTTTTTGC
Organism: Peromyscus californicus insignis; assembly: GCF_007827085.1. Classification (NCBI taxonomy): domain Eukaryota; kingdom Metazoa; phylum Chordata; class Mammalia; order Rodentia; family Cricetidae; genus Peromyscus; species Peromyscus californicus. The sequence continues at coordinate 45,848,327 of NW_026294447.1, read as the reverse complement.
CTTACAGGTCCTCTGTGTCTATATTATGGCTTTTGGTTTTGTGTAAACCTTGGGTCTCTGTGTCGAAATCTGTTTCTTGTACCGTTTAGTGAGGGGACTCTTTTCCTTCTGTTCCTTTATTTTGTCCTATTGTGATGCATTTGTTTTTGCTTTATTTTATTTATTTTATTAATATTATCCCATAGATGCCTGCTTGTTTTCTAACTAGAGAGAGAAAGGGGGTGCATCTGGATGGGAAGGGAGGTGGAGAGGAGATTGGAGGCGTCCAGGGAGGGAAAAATTTAATCAGGATGTATATGAAAAAAATCTATTTTCAATAGAGAAAAAATGTCAGTACTGTTACAAGAATCTTGGTCATACATTTATATTGTGGGGAACAGATGAAGTCCTGAGTGAATGTGCATTGTTGACAATAACACAGACATGCCTCTGGACCATGAAAATGGCAAACTCTTCCCTGGGTCAGGTTCAGAGAAATGGCAAAGTCTTCCTTTGGTTTGCATGAGAAGATTTAGGAACAACTGGCCTTTAACTAAAACCAGTCTATGCAAAAGCTGTCCACTGCAGCTTCCTCCTTCTGAGACTGCTCCCCTACAGGGACCCCCTACCCAGGTTAGCAGAACAGCTCCTCCTCCTTCAGTGTATAATAAATGTGCTGAGTGTCTAATAGTTGTGTGTCTCCACTCCACAAATATGTGGGCCAACCTGATCCCACATTTTCTGTATGTGACTGTTGTTTCTTAATTCCCTCTTCATCACATGTAAATCAATCACTAAAGTCATGCAGGGACATACAGCAGGGACATCAAGGCAACATAACAACAAACCAACTAAATATGTAAGCAAGTAAATAGGATCTTGTTACTATATTTACAAGATTATTGTCTGAGCTGGGATGGAGAAAGGGGTCAATTAATACCAAGCTACATTTTGGTGTTAGAATTTTCTTCTACTACAGAGTGTAAACATCTTTGAAAAATCATTCATAGACATAGACAAATCTATTTCATAACTACCTATTCCCAAACATGTGCTTACCTTAACTGAGATGTAGCTATTATTCCAAATACTGACCCAACTAATGAAAGTTATTTCCGATGAAATTTAAGCATTTGGATATCTCATATAATTTTTATAGTATTTTAAAAATCCATCTCAAAAATTAGCCATCATAGTTGATTGATGGTCACTAATAAGAAACAGAGACTAGACACGAAGATGTGTTCTGAAAAGCATGATGGGAAGATCTCTTCTACAGTGACAACTCAATGTGCTGACAGCTAGAGTTAAATTAAAAGAAATCACAGCATATTCAAGATTTAATGATTTATCTACTATATTATATTATATTATATTATATTATATTATATTATATTATATTATATTATATTATATTAAAGTCTTAAATGTATAACTACATAGCTCTGGTTGATTTGCTGCTCTCTATACAGACCATGCTGACTTGGAACTCATGGAGATCTATTCGTCTACACCTCTGGAACAATGAAATTAAAGGCATGTACCACCACACTTGGCCCAAAGTTTTATTTATGAGACATGAAAACATAAAGTTACTCTAAGAAGAAGGAATTATGTTTTCTATTTTAATTTCTGAAAAAAAATATTTCTGAACATGATTTCCATAGCATAGGCAAAAAAAATCAATCAAGTTGATAAAGTTTACATCAAATTCAAGATTATGACACAGGAAAAGAAACAATAAAGCATTTCTGGAGACAAGTAAAACATTTCAAAAACATACAACTGATAAGTTAATATACAAAATAGAACAGGAATTTAATTAACATAATAGCAAGGAAGCAACCCAATTAACCATAGAAATTTCTGAAGTGACAATCAAGATTAATATGAATAAATTCATTCCTAATAGTCTTAGTTTCTTCTTGCTATCATAAAGTATAATCTATGACTGGTTACATTATTAGGAATACAGCTTGGTTGTAGTTAGAGTTTGGAATATGAGTGTCCAAGTGTAGACTATCTCATCAATTCAATCTCTTGGGGAGAGGCTCTCTTGCCTCCATTCCAGTCAGAAACTTTTTGTGAGGGAGGATCATATGACAAGACAGCAAGCCTGGGAGACAGAACAGGCATGCATTTAGTTTCTACACAACAATTCTCCCTCATGGAAATTAGCCAGAGCCTCCTAGGAATTGCAGGAACCTCTTCTGAAGAGAGCACCCTCAATGACTTGACAGCTCCTGCCAGGCCTCACCTTTGAAAGGTTGCACCATTGAGACACTGAGGATCCAAGCCTCTGGCTTATGAATCCCTTAAGAGCAAAGCATACTAAGTCTATGAAATATGAAAATGAAAGTAACAGAGGGTATCAAAACACCACACTTATTTGAGTGTGACTGATATAACAAACCCCAAGTTAAATATTGCCCAATACAGAATGAAAATGGTGCGTATATTTATATAAAAGAAAACAGCATGTAGGTCCTATGACCCAACAGTTCTTCTGGGTGTGTATCTGAAAAATGGAAATCACAATTGTATTAGTTACTTCTTCACTGTGACAAAACATCCACCAAAATCATTGTAAAGAAACAAGCACTGATTTTCCCTTACTGTTCAAAGTGATACATTTCATTACAGCAAGTGGAAGAAGCTGGTCCTGTTTCACACATGGTCCAGAAGAAAAGAGTTTAATAGGAAGACTGGGTTATGGTACCTCAAGACATATCCCCAGTGACCCATCTCCTCCAGCAAGGATTCACATTCAAGTGTTCCAAAACCTTACCAAACTCCACCACCAATTGACTATCAAGTCTTCAAGCAAGTGAGACAATGGGTGGGGGATACATTTTCCATTTAAAGAATAACCAAGGGATCTTTAGTAAGATGTTCATTACACTGGTACTCAATAAGATAGAGAAGTAACTTTAAGTATTTATCAAAGGAAAAATGGAAAAAGAAAATCACACACACACACACAGAGAGAGAGAGAGAAAGAGAGAGAGAGAGAGAGAGAGAGACAGAGACAGAGACAGAGACAGAGACAGGTAGACAGATACAGAGAGAGGGACACGTACACATACAGATATGCACACATTCATTCATTCACAGTGACACAATATTTAACAATAAGAGAATTCTTTTATTGCTGATGTTATGTAAAATGAAAAACATTATGCTAGATGAAACAAGCCAGATGTAAGTAGATAAATGTGTTTAAAATTCCTTATATTTTAATTGTGAAACTTTCTTATAGAAACAGGAAGTAGAGTAGAAGCAGGAAGAAGAATTATGGGAAGCAAATGGAGAGATGATGGTCCAAGGCCAGGAGTCTCATCAGAATGAATACTTGTCCTTTCTGTATATCTATTATACAACAGAGTGGCTTTGTTTAATAATATATTTTAAATATTAAAATTGATACAAAGTTAATATTTTTTGTTTTAATCATTTTCTGTTTTGAACAGGATCTTCCATTAAAGCCCATGTTGATCTTGAACTCACAATCACCTAGCCAGTATGACCACAAACACACTGTAATACATCTTCTGCTGAAGTCTCTCAAGTATTAGGATTCCAGGAAGGTATGCCATGTTAACTCTAAAGGTTAATCTCAAATGTGCTCCACACAAAACAATGAAACCCCAAGAGGTGACACTATGGAGATCTGTTTGTCTGTGGTGGCTCTTTGACAACAATGCACATTTATCAAAATGCTGAACTTGCATACTGAAACTTTTTACAGTTTTTTTTTTCAATTGTACTGCAAGAAATCTGGAAAAATTCTAAAATATTATTTATGGGATGGATTAAGAATCAAAAACAGCTCAAAAGATTTACTTATGACTAGTAAATGAAAAATGTTGTGTTCCCTAGCTGAACTCATTTTGCACTTTCTCGTGGGTTATCAGGGTAGCTCAAGTATTTCCCTCACCATGGTGTCAAGAAATGTATGGCTTTGCTTTAAAAAGATATCTGTAGCAGGAATCTTAGAAGTTCTTATTAGTAAAATCAAACCTAAGCCAGGTACTGGGGTGAACACTGGAAGATCAGAGAGACAGAACAAGCTACAGCTAACCTCACCTGGCCAACTTCTCAGCTGATCTTGTTTCCTCAGACTGGAAGCTTCTGTGTCCTCATATTTGAATGGCTCTCAGCTGAACTGTGCTGCTCAAAACCTAAAAGCTTAACCAGCCAAATGCTTAACCAGCCAAAATGCTTCTAGTTCCTGGTCTTCACGTCTTATATACCTTTTTGCTATCTGCCATCACTCCTTGGGATTAAAGGCTCCCTTTCTGGGATTAAAGGTGCTTTCTGGGATTAAAGGCATGAGTCACCATGCTTGTTGGCTGTATCCTTGAATTGATGGATTTCTGCCTCTGGAATGCTAGGATTAAAGGTGTGAGTGCCACCATTTTCTAGCCTCTGTATCTAGTGGCTGTCTGCCCTCTGACACCAGATAAAGTTATTAGGGTACACAATATTTTGGGGAACACAATACCACCACAGATATCAGGAATTATTTTTAAAAAATTCATGCATGAAATGGTTTATAACATCCTTCTTTATGTTTGAATGCTTGATCCTCAGTTAGAGGAAATGTTTGGGAAAAAGTTAAGTGGTATAGCTATATTGTAGTAGATGGACCAGTAGGGGTGTGCTTTGAGGATTAAAAAGCCCATACCTGACCTGTGTCTCACTCTGTTTCTGTTTATTGTCTGCTAATCAGAATGCAAAGCTATCAAGTAGTCTCTAGTACTATGCTTCACTGCCTGCCACCCTTCTCCTGGTCATGATGATAATGGACTAACTCATGAAACTTTAAGCAAACCTCCAATGAATGAGTTGCCTTGATATATCATGTGTATATGTGTGTATGTGTATGTATATGTATATATGCATATATATAATATGTGTTTGTGTCTTTATTAATAACTCAGTAGTTAAGAACACTTGCTGGTCTTTTTGAGTATTTAGATTTGGTTCCCAGCACTGACTTGATGGCTCATAGCCATCTATACTTCCAGTTCCAGGGAATCTGATCCTCTCTTCTGGCTCACTGAGTACAAGGTTTATATGTGATACACATACATACATACATACATACATACAAGAAAAAAAAACATAGAAACACATAAAATAAAAATAAGTAAATCTTAATAAAAAAAATAATCATTCCATTACCTACTGTATTACTCTCTCTGTGAAGCCAGAGCTGTCTGGGTCCCATCAAGGAAGCAGCTGCCCTTCAGCTGTGGGTGACGCAATTCCTGGTGTGCACCGCCTGTGTCTGTGCATCGCTCTTGCTGTCCCAGCTGTGAACAGCTTCAGCATATAACAAGAGCATGTGAGCCATTGTTAGGGAGTTGCTGGAAAATTCTCTGTAACTGGCAAATATTTTAATGATACATGTGGTAAAACCAGACCCAGTTAGCCTTTCATCTACTCAATACCAAAGCTGTAATGATAGATAAGCCTTTTATTTTTCTTGAGCTAAAACACAGAGTACAAGATGATATCTGTTGAATAAAGGGTTCATTTTACATGTTTCCTAAAGGGGAAAAGACATAAAACCAATTTGAGCTATAACTAACCACATTTTCAGTGTTGCCTAAAATGGGCCAGAGCACGCTGATGTGATAGTAATGCACAGAATCATGCGCACATGTAGTCATGCTTGCTCTAAAATCTTAAATTTTTACCCAAAACTAGAAGATATATTTACTTACTTCAGAGCTTGTGAAGCTGTTATTGAAGAATAATTTGGACTCCTTAAAAAAAAAAAACTATCCTATTATAAGGATCTTTTACTGAGATGCATGCAGTATGGGGCATTTTTGTGAGAATCATATGCTCTTTGAAACACATAGTTTCTTCTGTGGCAGGTGGGGTCTTTTAACTTTACAGGTATCCATGTGTTCCTAGCAGATGTTAAAGCAACAGAAAATAACTCAACTTTATCTAAAGAATATTTGAATTTCTATTATTTCAAATTATTTTGATCTCTTTATGTGAAAACAATTGTTGCTAAAAGACTAATATCTCAGTTATTAAAATGAAGTATAGTACACTTGCAGTAAGGCTTGGGGCTTTTACTGATTTGGGGCATGTGTACTTTTTCATTTCTCCATTTATAGTTTTCATATGTGCTGTTTTTTAGGCTCTTCATTTATCATAGCCAAGAGAAAAGAGACAATTTTTTCTAATATGAAATGGTGCTCAAAAGTTCCATCCACATAATTCCTTGTGAATTCACAAGCTGCAATCTTATAAGCTAAATTGTTTCCCATCAAAAAATTATACCAGCCGGGCGGTGGTGGCGCACGCCTTTAATCCCAGCACTCGGGAGGCAGAGCCAGGCGGATCTCTGTGAGTTCGAGGCCAGCCTGGGCTACCAAGTGAGTCCCAGAAAAGGCACAAAGCTACACAGAGAAACCCTGTCTCGAAAAACCAAAAAACAAAAAAAAAAAAAAAAGGAAGAAAGGATAAAAAAGAAAACAACAATAAGATAGATAGATAGATAGATAGATAGATAGATAGATAGATAGATAGATAGATGGATGGATGGATGGATGGAGAGATAGATAGATAAATAGATAGATAGATAGATAGATAGATAGATAGATAGATAGATTCTGTTACCAGAAGTAGAATCTACTACCAAAATTTTCTAGTTGAGAATCATCTCCAAAATAGTAATATCTATTATATCTGGAGCAATAAGCATCTAACATCAGAGCCAATTGTGACCATCTAATTGTAACTAAAACATTTCACTGATTATCTTGATGGTGGGCTTCATCAAAGTACTGTATTCCCAACTTGCGACATAAGAGCTAAATGGTGAAAGATTTAATATATCAGATTCCCTTTGAAAGTCTGATCCTGTAAGTTTCAGCTAAAGTACTCACATTCGAATTTTTCAAAGAGAAATATATCAGAATACAAGTCTGTTGTTGGCAATGTACTACAAACCTGAATATATTTAGAGAAAAAAAGTCATCACATGTACTTCCCAAGAATGTTAAGTACTCTACATTTGAAAAATATACTATTTGATACTTTATCTTTGATCAGATTCTTGTGTTCATGGGAGGGAAAACTATCAGCTTGCCAACTGAAACACCAGAAGGGCTCTTGCATTAGAATAAGCAAGTGGATTACATGATTTTCTGCCCCCCCTGACCAATTACAAAACAGAAATTATTTTCTGTTTATTTAATTTTAAGGCAGCACCTGTGATATTCTACCTTTGATTTCCTTTTGTATTATGCATGTGAACCAATTTCCATGATAAGAAAATGAATTTGAAAGTTCAAATCAATAGTTTCCACAGAGGATAGCGTATGAGAGAATTTTCTTTTTAAAGTCAGGAGAAGTTTCTAAATGTGTAACAGGTGTTAGCAGTCAGCAGGTGGCTGATTTTTAAAATAGCAATCCTCTTTCAATTTGAATAGTTGCAAAACTCACAAAATATTTAACACTTGTAAACTTACCTCAAGACATTTATCAAGATGTAGTATTTCGGAAATACTTTCATAAAGTTGTAAAATAGCATTATTTAAAATAAAAAATAACTTTAAGTCATTGTTTGGTTTTCTTAGGAATAATTCACTATTTTGCTGCTTGAAATTAATTTAAATGGACTTAGAAGCAGTTAAATACAATACAAAACAAGATAAACAGGAGCCATGGCCCAAGGACTGTAAAGACCCCAAACTAATTTTAGGTCAAAAAAGATGTTAGAATAACATGGTTCTTCTAAGGTAAGCAGGAATTTCCCAGAGGGATATGATGAAAAGAGGGGTCATAGACAGAGTCATCATTTCAAGGCAAGAGAAACAGCAAGGCATGATTTTAAAACATTTCAGAGATGTAAAGAGAAAGAATTAGGGGCTGAAACAAAATGACACTTAAGGTAGTGGAAAAAAATCCCTAAAGGATTCCTAGTGCTTGAAGAGACTGAGTAACAAATCTACATAGAAATATATAAACTGTGGGATTCTATGCCATTCACTATAATGAATAAATCCAGTATTTTATCTATGTGGTTGATGCATTTCTTATAGGACTTGATAATTTTCTCTAACAAATGGTTTATATTTTACTTAGGAGACATTTCAGTTATGCCATTTATACTAAAGAAGTGATAACTAATTTAAAAGTTATATAAATGAAAGTTCATTGTTTTCAGTGTAGAGACTTATTCATTTAAATCTCTTAATTTTCTGGTTTATCTGTACATTTCTCATTTTAAAATTTTGTGGGGCCGGGAAGTGGTGATGCATGCCTTTAATCCCAGCACTCCAGAGGCAGAGGCAGGCAGATCTCTGTGAGTTCAAGACTAGCCTGGTCTTCAGAGTGAGATTCAAGACAGGTTCCAAAGTTACACAGGGAAACCCTTTCTCAAAAAAAAAAAAAAAAAAAAAAAAAAATCAAAACAAACAAACAAAAACTTTGTGGAAAGTAATCCTCATCCTAAACATAAGAAGATACACAATTATAGTGATTAAAACTAATAGTCACACCTTGAAAAGTATCTAGAATAAGAAGTATAACAAAATTGAAGGTGCATGGTAGTCTGGGAAAGACGCTTCAGTCAGTTATGCAGCCAAGTCTTTGTAGATCATGCCTGACCCATTTAATATCCAATATGAATTCTGTTGAGAATAGTTTTAACTATGAGGAATATAGTGAAGTCCCAAGGAAAAAAATGAATGATATTCAGCATGAAGTGAAATGTGGAATTCATCAAACAATGTGAACTTGAATATAGAAAGAAATTATCAAGTGCTGAAAAACATTTGACAACAAGCATTTGACAAACTAGGAACTGTTTACCATAAACATCCTTTTGCTCTATCAAGGAGAAACACATCAGCATATCAACTGAGTAATGAATGAAAGATTATGTCATGCTTTAGCAAAAGGAAAACAAATGTCTCTTGCACACATGTATATATGTTTTCCTTCATCCACTGGAACTACACATTTGAACATGATAAAATGTTTTATTTCTTTCTAGTGGACTAGAAATGGGCAAAATATGTAACAGCATTTTCTCGGGCAAGTTCATGAGGAGATAAACACATTGATTCAAAACCAGGGGAGTTCACATATCTGACAAACTGCAAATACCCAAGTACATAAGTGATTATCTTTTTCTTTAATTATTGAAGATCTATTCTACAAATGCAAACATTGATGTTTATATTCAATGTCTGTTGAAACACACACACACATTGTGTGTGTATGAATATGTGGACATATGCATTTTGATTAACAGAAAATGGAAATCATGGCATGTCATCATATACAGAAAGGAGACATGGTTTTCAAGGGAACCATCACATTAACATAAATGAATTTTCAAAGCTCCGATTTATTGAAGCATATTTGTCTTACTTGAAGTTGTTTATTCTTACAAACAATGTTGCAATGAATATTTTTAGTATATTGAAATCACAGTAGAAAATAAATCTGTACAATGAATTGCAGGAAATTAAATCCTGGAACATTAGTGGGGAGGAACATAGTGGAGTTTCAGGGAAGGTATGTAGGAGAGGATAGAGGAAAGAGAACGTGAAGCCGAAAGTGAAATAATCCTAGTTCAGTTAAATACATATTATTAAAAAAATTAAACATTTTTTTAAAAGGTCAAAAAGCAGTGGTAATGCACACCTTTAATCCAAGCACTTGGGGGAGCGGGACAGAGGCAGGTAGATAGATCTCTGTGAGTTCTAGGCCAGCCTGGTCTACAGAGTGGGTTTCAGGACATCCAGGGCTATACAGAGAAACCAGGTCTGGAAAAAAAAGGCTGTTAAGATTCCTAAAAGAAATAGATAATCATCTGAAAAACTATCACAGCTAAAAGGAATTTAAAGGAGACATGCATGACAACAGTGTGAAGCTGCATCCTAGCTGGAATTCTTCATCAAAACAGGGGCATGGGTAAAACTACAGACTTATAAGTCTCAGTCCCATTACATAATAGGGTGATGCATTAATTAGTAACTGAGACATAAAACGTAAGTTTCACCTTGTAATAGAAAAATTAAGTGTGAACTTTGAAGGAAATTTTTACAATTTACTTTAATAAAGCTGAAATTATTCTAAAATAATGTTACCTAGCAATGATAAATCTATTTTGTGGGTCAGTCTAATGGGCTCTGATTCCTATGATTTCTTCAAATGTTAATCTAGATATAGCTAGGAAAGTATTTTCTTTTAAATAAGTACATGAATTTTATTGACTCAATATGTATTCATTAAGAATCTATACTAGATACTTGTCATATTCAACAGACATTCATGATTGTAATTAACAGCTGAATATATTTAGACTCTACAGTCTATGCTGCGTGGCACTGAGCTTTGGAGAGTAGTTAACTAGAGAAGGAGTAGAAGGCCCAGCTGTTTAGGCAAACTATGACAACACGATGTTACAGACAAGATGCAGCTAAGGTAAAGTCAGGGACTATATATGCATGACAATTACATGTGTAATCTGGAGTCTTTGTTTCTCTTTTGTTGAAAATATATTTTTTCCATCTAATATATATATATATATATATATATATATATATATATATATATATATATATACTTGATTATGTTTCTCCTTCCTCTTTTTCTCCAGTTCCTCACCAATTCTCCTTCCACCCCTATCTACTCCACTTCTGTATCCATAGAAAACAAGCAAGCATCTAAGGATAATAATAACATAAAATACAATACAATGAAACAAAAACAAACATATTTGAATAAGACAAAGCAAACAAACAGAAGGAAAAGAGCCCAAGAAAAGGCACAAGAAACGCCTGTAGACAGAAAGATGCACTCTTTCACACATTCACAAATCCCATAAAAACACAAAACCTGTAGGGTTAAAAAAGAGAATATTTTAAAACATGACCAACAGTTAAATAAGCAGATTTAAATAAAGCATATGGGCTTAGTTGATAAGTGAGGTGTAGGATAGCTTCATCTAGCCAATCAAAGACCTGGCTAGAATAAACCTAGGCATCTATCCAGTAAAGGAAGGAACCGGTTTTTAGATTATGTTTGATTTGATGTTGAGAATGTGACATCAGCTCTCCACATAAATTGTAACCTCCTGCCTTGCTTGGCAAATTTCACACTTTCCAGCTCTTGTAAGTACGTGAGCCAATTTCATAAACTTTCTGTTCATAAACACATATACATAATTTATTAAGCAATATATACATTATATTTATATAGAAACATCTCTGGAGAACCATGAATAATATGCAAGGGAGAAGTCTAGACTAGATGAACAAATGGCCAAGGTGTGGGATACTTTAAAAGTTGATTTTTTTTTCAGGAAATAGTATTCTGTAATAGACACTTGAATAAACTATTCAAAGATAAAATTGTAGGTAGAGTTTTCCTGCCTGGCCCACAGTCAGGACAAATCTCTCTCACCTGCCAGTCCCACAGCCATTCAAACCCAACCAAGTAAACACAGAGATTTATTTTGCTTACAAACTGTATGGCCGTGGCAGGTTTCTTGCTAACTGTTCTTACAGCTTAAATTAACCCATTTCTATTAATCTATACCTTGCCACGTGGCTCGTGGCTTACCGGCATCTTCACATGCTGTTTCTCATCGTGGCAGCTGGCAGTGTCTCTCTGACTCAGCCTTCCACTTCCCAGCTTTATTCTCCTCCTTGTCCCGCCTACACTTCCTGCCTAGCCAATGGCCAATCAGTGTTTTATCTATTGACTAATTAGCAACACATTTGCCATACAGAACATCCCACAGCATAAAATAATGAGAAAAATGAAAACTGTCACATTTCATTGTGGTATTACTTTAAATCTGCTTAATAATTTGCATATTTTCTTATTATAATTCCCCTAGGTGTATAGAATTCTTAGTTTCTCTGCTTTACCTAATTTAAAGAAGAGTATAAGCAGTCCAGGTTCTCATAGGATGACAATTGAAAAACCAGGAGCAAGATATTTCTGATACACAGAGTTAATTAGGTAATACAAGATTTACTAATTAGCCCTAGGGCAGAGAGTAACAGGAAGGAACAGCTACTCTGAGAGAGGTTTCGGTAAACAATGAAAGGGCTAAGCAATGGTGAAAGAAAATTCCAGAGTTCACTTATTCACTATCAAGTCTTCCCTCAAAGGAAAACACCAATTGCACATCTCTGCCCATTTCTTTTGAATTCATCATCTGGTCTGAGCAACCCTGATCATTGCAGTATCTATGATAATTCCACAGGAGAGCTAATCAGTTGGTCTGAGCAAACATGAGTTCTCTGTACATGAGATTTTTTTCCTCCTTTTTTCTTATCCAAGAAAAGAGCTCAAAATTCCTAAGCCAGCTATGTTCTGTGAGGAATTCAAGATTAGATGTTCAGATGTTCATATTCCTCCAAGAAAAAGCCTGTGACAATTCACATTTGTACTTTGCTTTAGAGACCAAAGTTAAACACACTCATGCCCTGGGAGAATTTCTAAAGCATTGGTCCAAGATACAGGAGAGACTTTTATCCTTTTTCCATGAATTTTTAAATCTTCCTTTGACTCTTTTTCACATTTATTTTATATTTTTAGAATTTCATATATAAGTACCATATTTACATAATCTTTACCCTTCTGGCTCTTCCTATTCCTCACCACTTATTCTCACATTAATGAACTCTTTTTTTTAATTGTTATTCACACACACACACACACACACACACACACACACACACACACACATACACATACACACACACACCCCACACACAGTCTGCCGAATCCTTTCAGCATTCCTCATATGTTTTTGTGTTTGGGACTGGCCATTTGGTATTGGGTAATCTATCAGGGGCTAATCCCTGAAGAAACCTTACTCTCTTTGTCTTAAATGGAAATATTTTTATTTATTTTTTATTGAGACTGAGAATTATTAATGGAGTCCTATGAGTATTTAAACATGCTTATAATAATAGAGTACTGATCATAGGGCTGTCAGAGTTCTAGAGTATGTATCATAACTGATGTCCTGTAGAAGATAACACATTCTTAACCTTCATTACTATAAAAGATTATTGCAGGAAAAATAAGAATCCATTGGGAATGTAAAGCTTATGTACCACTCTATTGAACTGTAGGAAAGAGGTGCACATAAAAATATTTATTCTGAGTTTAAGGACATTGAAGCTTCAGGGATCTGAAGGTCTGAGATCCACTGATTTCTTGTATGTCCTTTAAGGAAGGTTGTAATGGCAAGCATACAAATTCTGATGTGAGGCCGGGCGGTGGTGGCGCACGCCTTTAATCCCAGCACTCGGGAGGCAGAGGCAGGCGGATCTCTGAGTTCAAGGCCAGCCTGGACTACCAAGTGAGTCCCAGGAAAGGCGCAAAGCTACACAGAGAAACCCTGTCTCGAAAAACCAAAAAAAAAAAAAAAAAAGAAAAAAAAGAAAAAAAAAAACAAATTCTGATGTGAAAATGCACTGCTTCAGTAATGACTTTTCTTCAAAAGAATCTAGACTGTCATTCAAGCTTTATAAAACATGCATTCTCCTCTCAAGTTGGAGAAGTAACCCATGGTTCTTTAGTGTTTCTAATGGATTATGGTAATCCAAGGTAGGCAGAGGTCTAAAACTATGGCTGGCACAAAACTGATGAGATCTGCAGCGCACACCTGAGAAGTGTGCTCTCAGTTAGAGTACCTGGAAAATGAAGAGATTTAAAGCATTTAGAGGAAGTGAAGAACAATTCAAATGGCCATATGTGTGCAGTCTTTCAAATACACCAAATCTTGAGTAGCAGTGAATGTAGAGTGTTCCAAACTATTGCCACTAGGGAGTCTTACAGTGAAAATTTCTTACTGGGAAAGATTGTTATTTTACAATTCCAGCAGCAGATCAGCTAAGTAGACATAAAATGAAAGAGATTGTGGTTTTTGATAGCCAGCGATATTGCCGTTAGTGACTGGGAAAATACTTTTATGTAGAGCAGATGATCTGACATGGCTATTTGAAGGCATTTAAAGCATGACCTTTGGCTGAATTATAGGTCATTTGACATCACAGAGTTAAGGAAAATAGAAGGAATTGAGTCGTTCTAGTTCCTCTTACCCAAATCCAGAAGCCTTGAGTTCAAATGTCTTATGCATGGTGAGGGTAGATCCATGATTTCAGAAGTAGGAGCATTGTGATTAAGTAGGCAGAGCAGCTTCCCCTGAGAGGTCCCCACCAGATTGAAGGTGTGCTTAAAAGGCACTGATATAATACATAGGTGTCTGAGACACACGTTGAAAACTCACTTTATCAGAGGTGAGATTACATGGCAAAACAGAAGCAGAGATTATGAATAGGTAGATATTTGGTGTGAGAGAAACAGTTGGAATTTACCATGAGACCAACGAAAGAAGCAAATGATTCAGGATTGACAAAGTGCAGTTTGCTGGGGACACGTAGAAAATAGTATAATTAAAGCAAGACTATAAAGTTTCACAATCCAAATCATGGGCAAGGGATTAAATACTGAGCCACACAATGATGGGCTGAACCTTCAGAAATATACATGGACTTTCTTAAAATCTCTTAACTCATCCATCCTCTGCTAAACTGTGTGGTTCTAAGGTATCAATCATTGCCGTACAAGGCCAAAGACTCTTGATGGTCACCTTTATGTCTTAAGATGTATGCTATAGTTACATGGTGGATAAAATGTTAATGACAACCAAGATTTCTGTGAGAATGGTAAGGCTGTATCTCATCCTATTACATTATTACCACCTAAGGATTAAAAAAGGAAGGGAATGGTTGGCTATATGTGCCAGGCATGTTTCATGTGGCAGGTATCAGTTTCATGCCCAGTGACTTTACACACCCTCCACTTGTCCTCAGGACAGGACCATCAGTTAGATGTTGATGAGCCTTCATTATAGATGAGGAAGATGATGCTTAGAGTTTGGGAAACCCAAATGACCATGAGGTCCATATCCCCTTTTCCCTGCCCATTGACTTTACTGTGATGTGACATGAAGCAACGTTGACCAGAGCAGCACAGTATATTACTCGCTAGAGACATAATTCTGTCATCTCAGTTTGTACTGTCTAGATGTCAAGATGGTTCAAAACTTGATTTTCCTGGTGCCTCTTACATTCATATCCTGCTGGAAATTTCTATCAATGTACCAGAAATACAAGAAAGTTTTTTTCTGAAATAAATAACTCAGTTTAGACACAAGTCTCGAGGCATTTGGATACAAGTGGTGGAATATAACTGAGAAATGGACAATCACAGTATAATAAGTACAGAGTGAACATTTTCAGTTTTTTACTATTATTGTTTAGTTTCTTGACTGGTACAGCTACTCTCCACTGAATTCAATCCTTTCAAGGCAAATATATAGAGTTAACCCCATCTAACATCAATTTAACTTGAGGGACATTTATTCAATGTCTGGCATGTTCAAAAAATTTGTGATATAGAAGAATAAGAAGAAATTCCTGCATGTGAGAGAAAAAAATTTCAGCCATAATCATGGTTCTTTGTCAAAAATGTATTCCAATATAAAACTAGAGGCAAACTAGGTATGATTAAAAGCAATACTGTTTGAGGTTGAAAAGTGATATATTAGCAAAACTATTATTTATGTTCTCTTCGAACTTCATGCTTAAAAATGTGATCTCATCCATCTTGGAAAATGTTTATGTTCCTAATAAGAAGAAAATTTATAACCATTAGCTATTTCACAGATAAAAACATTGAATCTACTAATAATCACGGGAATGTAATATGTCTTCACTCTGGCAGGCTAAGGGTTTTTTTTTTTTTATTTCAAGAAGTTTTAAAGTACTTTTATATGAGCTTTGCTATTGAGTTAATTATATAAGTAATATCTTGCTGCCTTTTTATGTCATCCTTGTGTGAGGCAGCTGTCAACAAAAACACCAGTGTAGCAAATGCTGTTGGTGATAAATGCCTCTCCATGAGCCTCATCAGTCATGTATTTGCAGACATCAACCTTTTTCAGGAACATGCAGGACACTTTCGACATCTTCCTTCCCTTCTGCCAACTGAAGAGCAGGCTGAGCAAAGCAGAGTTTTATCCCGATCTCAGAGTAGCCTCAGCCACTGTTTGACTTTGCTTGCATAGCTCTGCAGTGCAGTCCACCTTTACTGCTGCCTAGAACACAAGCCACACCCCCACTATCTTGCTTCTGACTTCTCTTCCTTTATTCTGCATTGTCTTATTGAGAATTGTTAGGATTCTTTCAAATTTAAGTTTTTGTCTTAGGGATGGACTGTATCTAGAAGAACTCAATTGAAATAATTGCATAATCTCCATTCCTAATCTACAGGTGTGCTACAGTTTACATTTGAGATATCCTCAACATGTCCACATTTTGAAGGCTTAGCCTCCTGCTGGTGGCATAGTTCAGGAAGTTTCTAGGTACTAAGAGTTGGATTCTAGCTGATGAAAGTAGGCTAATGGGGCAGATCCTTTGGGAGTAATGGACACTCCTTTCCTACCTCTCTCTGGTAACTTTTCTTGTTTGATGTGAGCAGATGACTATGACTACAACTTTTCCTCCACCATGGTGTTTTTCTCAAACACTTAGAACAAGTTAACTATGGATCAAACCCCTGGAACAACAGGCCCAAATAAACCTTCTCTTCCTAATATTGTTTTGGTTAGGTATAAAAATGTAAATACTGTGAGTTGTTTACAGTGTGTAGTAGAAGCCATGGAAAGAAAGGAGGGAAAAGAAGATTAGAGGCCAGTTCAAAGGAGGAAAATGACAAAATGAAAGAAAACATGTGAATTTGAAATATCTTGTTGGTTGAAATCATATGGTGTCAGTTAGATTATAATAGAATTTGTAGTATTTTAAACAGGACAAAATGGGTTTGAACGGAAATAAAGCTGCCTGACTTTTTTTTTCCCATAACGGTATTTTGTGGACATATAGTTGTACTCATTAACAGAATACATGCGAATCCAAGTACTCTTTATTTCAATGATGAATTTTGGTATTTAGACATTCAAATCTGACTACTTAGAACAATTTGTCCACATAAGGATATATTTATATTTTTCTTGAATTCAGTTAAATTGCTTAATTGTATGTGAATATACCTATGATGGGATAAGTCAAAAGATTTCACATTTTTTATTCTGAAATTATTGAAATTCATATGTTACAAAAGAATATTCCTCTGTCTTGATCATAATACATTCCTCAAGCATAAAATATTATATCATCTAAACCAGTTAAGAATCATAAAGGTTTATTAAGTATACTGGATATAATTCTTGGACACTTTTATACATACTATTTTAATAAATGTTATTTGAAGACATAATATAGTAGCCTTGACTGATAGTTTTTCTTTTTCCTTTTAATTTTATGTAATATTAAGTGTGGTCTTATAATTGATGAACTGGACATAGTGAAACAAAATGAATAGTTTTAAGGAAACCTGTAGAACAAAGCATGAGACACAGATGGGTTGGGGGAGGGGCAGAGATAGAGAAAGCACAGGATGAAATATACTGTTAAGACTCGCTTACTGACATGACTAGGAAAATAGCAATTGTCTTCAAAGATTTACAGCAATGCCTCAGATTCTGATTTAGAATAATCTATATTCTCTGTTGTCTTAGAATTTATAATCTAGTTTAGACAACACATATGAAGGAAACACAATTACTTATTACTTGATGTATAACAAATTAGTCAACCAGTTCTCTCAGATATTCCCTACTAGTAAGATGCAGAAAAAAAATGTAAGCCAAGATTTTTTTTAAATTTTTTAAAAAGATTTATTTATTTCTTGTATATGAGTGTTCTATCTGCATGTGCACAACAGAAGAGGGCATCAGATCTCACTACAGATAGTTTTGAGCCACCATGTGGCTGCTGGGAATTGAACTCAGGACCTCTGGAAGATCAGCCAGTACTCTTAACCTCTGAGCCATCTTCAGCCCCATAAAACAAGATTTTATAATACACACACACACACACACACACACACACACACACACACACACACACACGCTTATATTCCCAACCATAGGAGTGTGCAAGAAAATAGACTTCTGGATGGTATGTATTCAGGCAATGCCTGTGAATACAGCTTGGGTATGGCATGCATTTAAGGGATTTACATGGATTGGTAAGAAACTGCTTCACACAAGACCATCTTTTATCCACAGAAATTTTTACCCAATAGTACAATGGAAACACTGCAGGAATTCCATAAGTCAAGATCTTGGAGTTTGTATTCTTTGCCTCTGGCCTTAAAACAAACTCTTTCTTTTTTTATATGATACGTTACCTTCTAGTATATTGGGGTATTTGATTTTTAGTAAATAAAATTAGGATTAGAAATTCAGTGATTAAACCTTATGATGAAAGTCTCTTCTAGAGATACGCTAGTTAATATAATTCCCATTAATTTTGGAAGATAATGATTTAAAATTTTCTCATTATTTAGTGAGTTGCTATTTTTAAGTTTTTGTTATTTATGTAAAAGGCAATAATTTTCAGACCCTGACTGTGGATATTATTTCCCCATTTGTAGTTTCTTAATTTGTTCAACATAGCTTTTGTCATATGCATATTTAAAGTTCCTTTGTTCCAGGATATGTTCCATCCAACCCAAAACTTCATTTAATAAACTTCAATTTGTTAAGAAGACATTGTGCTGTGAGCTAATGCTCTTGCACACTGTAAAGATTTGTCCCTGAATTGGTTTAATAAAACACTGATTGGCCAGTAGTCAGGCAGGAAGTATAGGCAGGACGACCAAACTAAGAATTCTGGGAAGGAGAAGGGCAGTGTCAGGAATTGCCAGCCATACGCAGAGGAAGCAAGATGAGAATGTCAGACTGAGAAAAGGTACCAAACCATGTGGCTAAACATAGATAAGAATTATGAGTTAATTAAAGTGTAAGAACTAGTTAGTAATAAACCTGAGCTACCAGCTGAGTATTTATAAGTAATATTAAGCCTTGGAGTAATTATTTGGGAAGCGGCTTCTGGCTATTTGGGAAGAGGCAGGTGGGAGAGAAACTTCTGTCTACAATATTGGTTTTTTCTGATATGTACTAGTCCTGTCTCTTAAGTGGTAGAAGAATTACTTTATTTCTTCCATATTTGTACTATGTAGGGAGACACTAACTCTTGGGAAAAGATGGAAACAAATGTACAGTGTACTTCAGTCCTGCCACAGTCCCCAGTTGTTTGTGTATATATGAGGGAAGGTGTCTTTATGCACAAAAGTCAATGCTTTGATTCTTCCTTTATGGTTCTCCACTCTAGTTTTTGACATAGGATCTTTTATTGAACATGCAATCACTAATTTAATTTGACTAGACTAGTTCTCTAGCAAGCCATAGGGATCTTCCAAAAAAGTCTCCATGTCAGTAGTATTATTGGTGCATGCCAAGCTATTAGGGTTTCTATTCAACTCTTCAAGCTTGTGTGGCAAGCCATTTCCTAACTGAGTTATCTCTCCAGTCTGAGACCCTGGAACTTAAATGAATTAAATCATCTCCTCTGCTCATGGTAGATGTGGTAACCAAACAAATCACACCAATATCATTATCTACTGAGATAAAGCAACTCATTAACTGAAGCTCCTGGAAAGAGCTTCATCAACAAGACTGTATGATTTCCAACAAGACATTCAATGAGATTATCAGCCTCAGAAGATTTTCATTGTACTAATCAATGAAGGTAAAATGGACTTGATGCTTTAAAGTGAGACATACTTTCCAATGTCCTAGTTCATCACATGACTTATCATAATTTGAATTAACTCAGGCTATTCTGCTTCCTTCTAACCCAAATGCTAGTAAAGAATTTGCAGGGTATGAAAGAAAAGCAAAGGGAAGAAAATGCTCTACATGTGGACACTGAGGAGCTGATCTTAATGTCCACTTTCTATTTTTCTTTCTTTTTTTTTAAGTAAAACTTGAGATATGCTTGATTAAGATAAACAGAGTTTTCAAAGCCTCTATGCATGTTGAGCGATTACATAGGAAATAACTTGGAATGTCATTAATTTTGACACTTAATTGCATTTCAATTTATTTCCCACTTCCTAGTCTTGAAGGATTTATAATTTAAGTCTCTTATCTAAGGGAAGAATGCATAATTTGCTTCAATTGTCTGTTGTTTCAATTAGCCTCTGGTGATCATTTCATATTTAAAGGGTTCATTTGGGAAGATTTGTTTCTGTCTCCTGAAAAAAAGGGGGGACTATATAGAGCTGAGATTCTTTGCAGCTGCCATATCTTCCTGGGGCTCACACTGAAAAGATATACCTCCAATGGATAGAATGACTTGATGAAACATTTTTTGTGTGCTACCTTATTACAGAGTTGCTCAATGAGACTAAAATGAAAGTCTGTATTCCCACTACTCACATTTTCTAACTTCTCTTTTCATTTGGGTAAATTACAGTGAAGTTAATGAGCTTTGACACTTCATCATGATGGCAAAGTTAGTTATTATACTTGTCTCCCATTGGTTCTAAGAGGATTCTAAAAAAATTAAAAAACAAAACAACAACAAAGAACTACTGTTTACATGGACTTTTCTGCTTGCTATACAGAATCTAATTCATCAGAGATTTTTTTTCTTCTAATAACAATACATTTGAACATGCCCATGCTAGTAAAGAAATAGCAACATTCTACCAGAAATAATTGATGTTTAGTGAAAGATAAAGGGTGTCTGTCTAGCAAGGTTTATTGTGTTGTTGGAAAATTAGCTAAATAACCAAGCATACAACTATCGCCAGCAGTTGTCAGTTAAAGAAGATGAGTTTTGAATGCACAGTAGAATGGTGGTTTATTCACTGGTTAGAAGTGTAGTATTGAGAAACAAAGATAAAATTCTTCATTATTTTTCATTTGAAAAAATAATGGATATAATATCTTCCTCTGGGGAGCTTCTAGAGTGAGAAGCTTATGACATAATAAATAAAATATGTACTGTACTGCATACAAAATTAGAAAACAAAACTGTTAATTTCTTTCTTCATTTTAATGTCTCCCTTGCAGTCATCAAAATCTTTTGGGTTAGCCTGATTCTGTTAGAGTGCTTTTATTTATTTATCTCTGGCAAACAAATTTACTAGTGCCTTGCCCAAATGATGTTCTGTGCATCCATTGCACAAATATCTGTAATGTTTTCTCCTTATGAGATCTCTCATAATACGGTATGATGTTTTTTTCATGTTCCCCCATTAAGAGGTAGTTCTTTTTACCATCCTCGGCTCTAGGCTGGCCTCATGTCCTAATGTGGCAGGCACTACACAGCTATGTACACGTTGAAAGACCTGCATGCTACTGATTACTGTCTTGTATTATTACAGTGCTATGATGCATGAGGAGAACAGCCTATTGGGTGATGTTACATATGTAACTTGTTCCTTTCCAATCTCTCATGGATTATAGTCAAGCAATCAGACACATGAAAGACCCCCAGTCGAGGCCAGAAAGCACAACAAAGTCCAACTGAAATTATCTATGATACTGACACATTCCACACTAGCTACAAATACATACTTGAGTTTACACTTGACAGAGAGAACCACACAAAGGCCTCACAGATGTCTTACATAAATAAATAGAATTTCAACCTAGTAGACTGTATGACAATTTGTTGTGGAACAATAAATAACTGATATACAAGGGCAAGGATATGATGTCAGACTGGGTTATACTACTTACTATGAAATTTGTTACCAAATAGGAAGACAATTGTGCTGATTATTCATAGTAATTACAGAAGATATAAAAATATTATTAACTAAAATTTATCACTAGGATAGTTATTTAGAATATTAAACTAAGTTATGACTACATGTCTAAGTTTTAAAACAACCTCCACAAAGCAAACCTCAAATTAAATACCACCACAAACAACAGCAAAAGCAAAACAGAAAAAAAATCAAAGACAACACCAAATACTTGTAGAAATATAAAGAACTTACTGCTCATACAACTTGTGATGGCTATAATGCAGAATGCTGCTGCAGATAATTTAAACAATAGACTGGAAGTTTCTGAAGAATTCAGCCACCCCATAAAACTGAGCATCTGAAGAAGGAGGCTTTCTTCCTAAGGTACACCTTCCTGGACAGTGTATTACATCCTCATGTGGACTTGGATAAATGAGTGTGGGGTTGCAAAAAACTGTAGTGGTAATAAGATGTGCTAAAATCCAAAGCAGGTTCAAAGTGTTCATAGAAGTCCCAGATTTGTGGTCTAAATTTAAACACAGGTAGCCTTCATAAGCTACATTCCTAAATAAAGGAATACATACAGGTTATAGCATGCTGCTCTCTGTACCTCTTATTCAGTTCTCTGTATTATAATGAACCACTATTATATGCAATGCATAGCAACTTGCTTCAAGCCATGAGGAATCATACTGGGTGAAAATTTTGTTTCTTAACTGATAATATGGGAAAACACAAAAATATATGCAGGTACAAAATATAACAGAAACACACACACACACACACACACACACACACACACACACACACACACACAGGCGCACAGAGTCTATGAAGGAGTTGAAACTAGAAAAACATCTAGCATTATATCCTCTTTCACAGTCATAGGTCACTAACCTGTGCTCCATCCTTCGTCATTATTGACTCCCTAGTACCTGTTGTCTCTTCCTGTCCTCCTGTTCTTCAGAATTTAAGAACAAAAGTCAGTGATGAGAACACCATGCAGAGACTGACTAACCAATATCCACAACACCAACAGGCTCGATTCATGTGACAAATCCAATTTTATAAATTCAGTACATTCTGTAATCATATATAGCACAATGTTTGCATGTGCAGATAGTTATTATAGTGTCATTTAATATGTGTAAAACACAAAGCTACAGGCACACAAATGCATACTACCAGAGTAATTAGCAATAGATTACTAAATAAAATTATACCTTGAAAAGAAACTGAAGATCTATTCAATAGCTAACACAAATGAAATATTTTTTATTAGCTTTTTAATACATTTTGAAAACTAAATGAAAACATTGATATATCATCTGTAGTATATACTCTCCAAAGATAATTTTAAAAATATACAGGTTTATTTAATTAGAATTATGAGTACATAAGGCTTTCTAAGTGTTTGAGTTTAAATATTTCAGATGAGATAATTGTTGCAATAACTATAAATTTTCTAAAATAAATGTTAATTGTTCATGCTATAACCATGAAGAAAACATTCAAATATTGCAAAATACATTAAAAGATCAACAATATATTGGAGATAAGTGTCAAATATCTTATTTGACAAGCAAAAATGTAATACAAAATAATAACAAAACAAAATAGAAAATACAGTACTCTAATCCAGATAGGTGAATGGAGTTGTTAGTATTTTTAAAGGGTTAGCATAATAATAAAATGATACTTTCAAACTATCATATTGAAGGTGCCATCAATAATTTAAAATGTAATATTTCACACTATTTCTGGGCTATGTTGTTCACAATCACTAATATTATTGTTTTACTATTATTTAGAATGATAAAGTAGCCATTTGTTTTTGTAAATGGGCCCATTTAATTATGACAAAAGTGTGAAGTAAATGGAATCTAACACATTTTTAAAGATATCAACATTAAGATATTTATTAAAATATTTATTTACCTTCTTATCTATATGCTAGCAAAGTATTCTATGAGCATTATGAAATCATAGGTAATTAATGAAAAAGGTTGATAATTTGCATGTATATACTCATTATGAGACTAGTCAAACAATGAGAAATAGTTAAGACATGAAACAATAACTATTGTTAAGTAGTCACATAAAGTATATATATTTTAAAGTTGCAAATACTACAAGCATTGATATGTATGATCATAAGAGTATTTTATTACATATAAATGTTTATTGAATCACATAATAACCAAAGTGGGTTAAAATGATAGAAACTGTTTAAATACTGCAAAAGAACTAAGAAATTATAACTTCAAAGGAGAATCATCTTAGACGTATTCTTAACATTTCTTAGGGTGTCAGTGTGTCAACCATATGCAAAAACACTTTTACATATTAATTGGAAAAGAAGAAGTTGAGAAATGTGAAACAGGTGAAATGATATATGCAGGAGTAAATAGCCTTGTATTGGTAGGATTTGGAAGCCTATAAATAAACAAAATGAAGCATTCATTGAGGTAACTGAAAAGCTAACAACATTCATCCATAGCTAATAGGCAGTGTGTATCCTGGTCATAGATCATATGAGTTATACTAGCAAACCGTGGAGTGATTAGATTAAACTCACTCTCTCTGTTTTTTTCTTTTTTCAGTCTTTCCTATGCTCAGCCTAGAATTCAAGTGCCTAGAATTATGGTGATATTTTAATTGTACTGAAATGTGATTTTAATTGTATGTTATTAAATAAAGTTGCCCGGGGGTCAGAGCTAAGAGCCTTACCCGCCTGCTGCAGCTATCCTCTTCAGCCAAGAGACCTCTCCAAAAGAGAGCTACTTCCTGTCTGTTTGTCTTTATATAGACTTCCGTTCTGCCTTCTCATTGGTTGTAAACCCAACCATGTGACTGCCTCGTCACTGCCTGTCTGTACAGACCTCCAGACACATATTGGAGCGTGTGTCTCCAATGCTGGCTGTATCCTTGAACACAAAGAGATCTACCTAGCTCTGGCTACCAAGTGCTGGGATTAAAGACGTGCGCCATGAATGCCCAGGTCTGCTATGGCTTGCTATTAGCTCTGACCCCCAGGCAACTTTATTTATTAACATACAAATAAAATCACATTTCAGTACAATTAAAATATCACCATATAGAATCTTCTAGAAACAGACATCCTAAGATACAATGTTTTATTTGTTACTGAGACATCAATTAGTACAGTCAAGTTGATACATAAAATTAAGCAAAAATGATCTGTAAGCATCAATTTCCTATGTTCAGCTATATTTACAAATATGTTGACTGTCTCAGTATCATCTTTTTACCCCCTGGCATCCATAACTAATCTTTCCAAGAAACCTTCTGCTAAACTCTAATCTGATGCTTCCATTATAGCTGCCTGTGATAGAAGGCTATGCATTTTCATACCAGTGGTAAAAATATTGGGCATAACATTCCTGGGTTAAATACATGATACATATTTGATAAGCAGGGGAATGGATGTGTCCTAATTTTGCCTATGTATTGTTTTGCCTTTGTGCCTGCATCTATAACATTCATCATCTATTTCATAACTAACTTTCTACCCAGTGTTCTTGTAGATCTCATCACAGTCTGTTGGAGACATAATGACAAATTAGTGCCTGTACTGGTGCTGCTACAGTATCTATGTTCTGCTAGCAAGTGTTAGTCTGTAACATTGTAACACTACTTAGACAGGCCTTGTTCTGACAGCTTGCATTAGATAACTAATTGGGAAAGCTCTTTCTGATTGAAAATAACTCAAAAGTCTCAACATAAAACAATGTCTGCAGAAAAGCTATTTCTAAGGCCTAGGTTGATATGCACATGGAAACTGATAGCCTTGCCTAGACTTGGATTTGATCTGACACTTTTGTAAGTGACTTTTAGCAGTTTTCCATTTTGCTTGTTATAGTCTGACACCAAGAATTTAGACATTCAGGGCTTTTTGTAAAAGTAAATTGTTTAAAAACGATTTGAAGTTTCGGAAATGATGCTTTGGGCGTGCGGAAATATTTCTGGAAGAGTGAAATAGACAGGTGAAGATTCCTTTCCATAATACAGTGAATGGAGGAGGAGCTTGGATTTATCCACAAGGGCTTCCTGGAATCTTAGCTTTCTTGCTAAGCATGTGATTTCAGATACACCTTCAATTTTTTTTTCTTTAAGATTTTTACTCCAATTAGGATGGATTTGGGTAAAGTGATTTTTTTATGTAATTTTACCTATTATTGTTGTGATTTTGATATTCAGAATGTTTGTTCTTCAAATAGTCAAAATTATTTGTCATATCATGCTTGCTGTGTGTGTGTGTGTGTGTGTGTGTGTGTGTGTGTGTGTGTGTGTGTGATGTATATGAATGGTGTATTTATATGGCATGCTATCTGTATATGAATGGTGTATCTGTGTGAGCATAGGAGCATTGTTGCTATGGCAAGTATCTGGAGGTAAGACCATAATTTTGAAAATCAGTTCTCACATTCCTCTGTTTTAGGCTGTCTCTTTTGTTGATTTTGCATTGTACTGTGTAATCTACGCTAGCTGACCTTGGGGCTTCTGGGTGATTCTACCATCTTGCCTCTCATCTTGCTTTCAGAGTGCTGGGGTTATAGATGTGTGCTACCATATCCAGCCTTTTACTTGAATTGGAGTCTGGGGATCTGAACTCAAGTCACCAGGCTTATAGGCCAGGCCCTTTTACCCACTGAACCGTCTTTCTAGTCATGGATAACTTATTTCAGTAAAATGAAGAGCCTTTATGAGCTGTAAAGTTTCCTCCTCATATAATTTGAGAAAAATGAGCAACAGTGACTACGTTCTAACTACTGGTGATGTCAGTGCTTGGGTGTTCACCATTTTGATACTGGTCTGCTCTTTCAGTAACCACACCCCCTTCATCCTTATAAAATGAGAATGCTATTACTTAGCAATGAGTGTATGCGTGTTAAAATGTCCTTATAAATTGTGCAAATAAGGACAAAACAATTTAATAAAGCTTCATGAGATTTTAGATTTGATCACAAAATACAGTGCATGCATGTGTCTTATCTCCTATTTGTAAACAGAAGTCTGTATTTGAGAGAAAAGTGGATGATGGTGCTGTTAGCTGTTAAAGAAAGCCTGAAGTATAATAGCTAGGTTTTAGGAACAGAAAATAAAAAGTATAACTTAGTATTAGCACTGGTTTCTCATGCATATTTTGTGTATTTCTGAATTTCTTAAGTTTGTACCCTTCCCCCTTCTATGGCAAGTACCTACATACACATCTGTAATCCACTTCTTTTATTTCTTTGTGGATAGATCAGAAAAATAGATCTTGATATCAGGCTCATTTCAAGATTCTCTTTCTTGATGAGCCCAGCAGTTTATAGAATTGGTATTCAGATCTACAGAGTATGTGTGAAATTGCTTTGATCATTTGATATTTCAGTGCAGTGAAATCACCCACTTGCGATCACCCACTTACTCCCAGAACCTTTTCTTTGGAACAAGGAGCATATAGTTTACATTTGATTTAATAATTTTAATTAATGGGGCTCAACACATGGCTCACCAGCTAAACACACTTTCTTCTCTTGCAAAGGACCCAGGTTTGATTCCCAGTTCTCATGTTCTCAGCTCACAACCTTCAGTTACTCCAATCCTAGAGGATCTAACACTTTGCCCCGTTCTCCACAGGCACCAGGAACACATTCAGTACACATACCTACATGCAGACAAACATTCATACACAGGAAATAAAAAAAAATAAAATAAAGCTTAAAAAGAGAAAATTAATCAAGTTTTCTGTTGTCATATAAAGTTACCGCCATTCTATGTGCTTTCTTTTTGAGTCATGGGAAAGCAAAGATGCCGTGTTTTATGGCATCTATTTTGAGAGTGCAGCCAGTCCTTTCTATTGCTACTGGTAACTGTTTCATCAATACAGTAACACAATCAGTACCTACTTCTGCTTTTTATTATTCCTTTCATTTTGGGGGATTATAATATACTTATATCATTTCCCCTTTCCCTTTCCTTTCTCCAAACACTTATATATATACCCCTTTATGCTCGCTTTCAAATTGAGGGCCTTTTATTTCTTTTTTTCATTAAGAAAATGTTTTCATTCATTTTACACAACAATCAAAGATCCCCCTCTTCTTTCCTTCCCTCTCCAGCCTTCCCCCGCAACCTACCCCCCACTCTCTACCCCCACAAGAAGGCAAGGCTTCCCATGGGGAGGCACACCCAGTAGAGGTAAGTCCAAGTTTTGAGGGCCTCTTTTTCTATCAATTGTTGTCATATTCATGCAAAATACAAGCTGCTCATTTTGTATAGAGTTACCTGTATGTGTGTTTTCAGATGAACCGAACAGGAACAATAACAATGGTCTCACTAAAGCGAATGGGGGAAAGCACCTAGTCCTACACAGAGAACTACAGGCAACTAAGGAAGGCTGAGAGCAGGAGAAAAAGGCTTTCCCAGGAAAGAACACAATGATATCCAGAGCCCACTTCTTTATCAACAGCTCATCAAGTCTTTATTGAGCTACCTTAGTTTTAACAGGCTGTGTATTTTGTTATGCACATATACTTGCACACACATATACATTCATACATGCATAAGTGCATGTAAATATGTAGCCAGAAAAACACAAGCACATGTACACTCACACACACACACACACACACACACACACACACACACGCACACAGAGAGAGAGAGAGAGAGAGAGAGAGAGAGAGAGAGAGAGAGAGAGAGAGAGAGAGAGAGAGAGATGGAGAGAGAGAGAGAGAAAAGTATAGAATCTATGATACACTGTTAAGTCATCCATCCAGAGAATGTTAGACCAACTGTTTTAGCACCACAGATACATAAATTTGGATGCCACATGGTGATAAGTGCATGAGGTGCTTGAGGAAGCATGAAGAAAGGTGTAGAACCTTGAACACAAGAGAAACAGTTTAAACAGTGTGGCCAGAGGTACAGGTAGGTGCTTTTTCATAGTATGTTCATGGAAGAGGCTTGAAAGGAAAAGCTTTTGTGTTCTGTGAACAGATAATGTTCAAGAGAGGGAAGAATATAGGTTAGGCATCTGAAGTGGAGAAATACTTGGCATGAGTGAATCCAAGTATGGAGACAGAACTCCAAATCAGCACCTTAAGAATAAGTAAGAACAGGTAGAGTCGGAGAGATGCAGGGGATATGGATACCCCAAGAGCGTTATGTTCTGAGCAAGAGGTAGTGATCTGATGCATAGCACTTTATCTTTTATTTCCTTTCCTAGACTGTAAAATCCTTTAGGGCAGACTGGCTTGCTTCCTGGAAATTTTTTATTGACTGTAGAAATAAATTCCTTTCCATGACTAAATTTAAGAGGAAACTAATATATTTAACTCTTTCATTTATGAAACAACATGTGTTTTTGTAAACCATTTTATGGCATGCAGAAATTGACAAAATTGAGTTAATTTTTTGTCTACCCACACCAAAAAGCTCTATATACAAAAATGTAGTGGTGTGCAGTCTTTGAAACTTTAAAATATTGGCAGTTTAAATTGATATGCACTATATATCTAAACAAACCATTGAATGCCAAAGACCCAACATGCAATAAAATTGTACATCACTATAACATTTTTATATTGACTACACATTGAATATTTTGAGTATGTTGAACCTTATGCTAGATATTATTTATATTCAAGGTCGCTTGATTGACTGATTTATAGAAATTCACTGAGATATATAGAGCTTGAGACTAGTTCAGGCGGTGTGAGTTTTCTGAGGTCTTTCAGGACAGAGGAAAACATTGAAATTTTTTCTTCAGGTGACCTTCACATTTTTATTTTGTTGCTGTTGTTTATTTATTTTTCAGGCAAGATGTCTTACTTGCCTGGAGATCACAGAATAGGCTACCTTGCCATGGAATCCTCCCATCTCTACCTCCTTAGCATTGAGATGACTGGGGCACATTTGGCTTTTGTAAGTGGGTTCTGGAGATACAACTGAAGTCACAATATTGGTAAAAATTTGAGCCAGCAAGTCAAACCTGTATTCATATTACTGTGAATGTTTCTCTATTCTCTGGATTTGGGTATGCCACGAGATAATGTAAAATATTTAAGATATTGTATTTGGAATGAAATTACACACACACACACACACACACACACACACACACACACACACACACACAGAAGAAAAAGGACTTCATATGGCCAAGTTCTCCATGAAGCGTCAATTGTTTAAATGTTTTCTTTTGCTCAGTCTTTAGTTACAAAAGAGTTCCTAGAAATAACTAGTAATAACAATGGCCACCATTGTTTTACAAACAGCATTGTTTTAACTGCCACTGTGATAAATTGCTACTAATACCGTAAAATCAATACCACTCTCTGATTTTTCTGGGCTAGCCTAAAGAGCATATCATAACAGTTTTTCCATTTCTGCATCTTCTGCATTCAAGTCAGGGGGAAAAAAAGTGGAAAGAAAGCCAACAGAGAATTGTTATTTGTCCCCTTTTCAAGAAAGCAAAGGTTTCCAAATGGCCATACAAAAATTTCAAACATTGTGTGGTGTAGAACAGCAAGTATGCTTTATGTTTTCAAACATATTAGAAGCCCCAATTGTGCAATGATGACAGTAGATTGTTTGATACAACAATATTGAATTCTTACCAATTTCTATACCTTTTCCTAAAACCAAACAATTCATATTTCCTTTCTTCAGAAGTCTCCTTTAGGTTGAGAGTCAATATTGGTTTTTCCGTCCTCCTAGTGAGCCCTCAACAAATACACAGTGGGGTCTAATTTTTCAGTGTCTTAGATGGCAATCCAAATAGGAAGTCTCTCCATGTGTATAGGGGCAAATTTGGCACAAGAACTTTTTTTTCATTTCTTTTGAGATTATAACATAATAGTGTTTCTCACTGTCATTTATTCTGACAAAACTCTCCTATATACATCTACTTCCTCTTTAAAAGTATCATATTTGAGTATATACATGAATGCATATGTGCTCAAAGAAGATATTGACTCCTAATCTGTAGGACCCTTATGAAGAAAAGAAATATGAATTGTTTGCTTCTATCAAATGACACTCTTGGGCCCTCCAATATGTCTTGAAACATAAAGCACACTTTGTGTTTTAGCCCACACATTCTTTTATATTTTAGTGTGGTCATCGAGAAACTTTGCTTTCTTGAATATATTTATATTATGTGTGTATATATATATATTCATACATTTACAATATTATGCATTCCTAAGCATATAAATATAAAGCCCCCATTCTGTATCACATACACACACACAAACACACACACACACACATTTTTTTTTCAGATCTGACAATTTGGTGTAGGATAACCCAGTTAATATACCCTCCCCTGGGGATGACTATTTCTCCTACTCCCAGAATTCCTTAGTTGCTTGTAGCACTTTGTATAGGGTTGATACCTCAGGAATTCCCCTGCCTCTCCAGCACACTTCAATATGTCTGTTGTCCTTGTTCAGCTCACTTTAGGCAGTCACATGGGTGAGATTTACTGAGTGTAACTTCTGCCGTTCCTAGAACATACAATTTCACAACAAACTTTCATTCCTCTGGATCGTTCATTCTGTCCCTCTTCCATGATGATCCCTGAGCCTTGAGTGCAGAAGTTGTCTTGTAGATAGCTCAGCTGGGATTTGGCTCCACAGCTCTGAATTTTGTATTTATTTTTTTCTGTCACAGTCTACATCTATTCCAAAAAGAAGTTTTCTTTCTGAGGCTTGAGGACAATATGTATCAGTAGGTATAAGGACAACTATTAAGAATATTGTTAAGGATTATACTGGTTTTGTTCAGTGCCAGTTGTAGGTTCTATGTCAAAATCCATGGATCACTGGCTTGGTTTCCTGTACCAGGCATGGTTTCCTTCTTGTTGAGCAAACTTTAACTCTAATTTTTGTTATCATCAAGGTATGAATGCCACTACTGCATCCCTAATATCATCCATGCTGGCCATTGTGGCTCACAAGCACCATAGTTGGGTGGGACTATTGGTTGTTTCCCTCCTTCTGCTACCAGGAAAGCTAGTCCTCAGTGACAAGGCATTTAGGCAACAAGAACATTAAAAATGTAAAGTGCCTGATTGGAGGATGAAATGTAGAAACTGATACATTGCTTTTAAATTTTAATTTGGAAACACAAAGTTTGAATGTCATTTTATCATGGAGTCTAGGTGACTTTTCTGTTCATATGATAAAAAAACTGATAAAAGCAATTTAAGAAGGGAGGCTTTGTATTTGTTGATATTTATATACAGTTTCATGTTATAGCCCATCGTTGTGGGGGGAAGAAAAGCTGTGGGTGCTTAGGGGATCTGGTGACATTGTGTCTGCAGTCAAGAAGCAGAGGATGATGGGTGTTTCTGCTTAAATCACCTACTCCCTTCTATACAGGCCAGGACCTCAATTGAAAGAATTATATTGCACATATTTTTTTAAATCAATATAGTCGCTCACAGTTATGACCAGTCACTAAGCAATTTCTCATAGGTGTGCTAGAGTTTTGATTCCTGGGTGATTCTACACCCTGCCAAATTGACAATTCACACTAACCATCACAATTAGGTTTTAAGGAAACCTGGAAAGGTAAGATGGATATTATAGACCTTACTTTCAAAGAGGAAATTATTCATAATTCTCACTCAAAGATGAGGAAAAGAAGGAATTGCTTTAAAACCCTAAGATTGAAATACTAATACAGGGGCTGTTTGTGTGGAATAATTATAAAAGGCTAGAAGAGGCAGAGGAGATGGTAAGACCAAAAAGTTCTTATCAAAAAGATGCATTCTAATGTAGACCTTTGCTGAATTGAGGGCAGCTCACACTTGGATCTACTTTCAGGTCTTTTCTATTCATAAGAAGCACTTTCTTTTTCAGCTATACCAAAATGGAGCTACTTCCAATCAAAGGCAGGCACCTGCTTTAATTCAAACGGAACACTCTTGAACAAGAAGTTATTACACAGCTCAGTACAGCATGCCCCACAGATAGATCAGGGTGAATTCCTCCATGAGGGCTTTTCATTTCAAATAACTTTGGAGACCTGAATTTTTCAAATTCATCTGCATCAATGATTGGTCCTATTTGACCAGCAGAAGGTTAGGGTTTTTTTGAATGAAATGCTTTGCATCTGAGTCATATAGAGCAAGCTAGAAGTCTTAGCCAAGCAAAGCTTACAATGTTATTCATGTATTTTTGCTGCTGGAAACCATCAGCTCAGAAGAGAGCTATGGGCTGGTAAACATTATCATCTGATTGATGAGGTCGTTTTCCTCAAAGTGTGTGTAGCACAATGAATCAGGCAATGAAGAGGTCAGCAACTGCAGGTTTGTACTTAACTATGGTTTATTATATGTGAGAAATGACTCAATATGGCTGCACAATTGACAATATAAATCACCTTCTTTACATTTCTACATTCTAGCAAAACAACAACAGCAAGAGCAAGCATTTTCCTTTGAGTAACTAGGGAATTGAGTATCCTGAGATTCCATTTTTCCTTCTTGAATGTAACTTTCGTCATTTTTACACTGAAAAGAATTTTTAATATTGGGAGTGAAGGCTCTGAATTATAAGAGCAAATATTTACTCTGGAAATGAGTCCTTCCATGTTCTTTTGCATCTGTATAGTTGTGGCAAGGCTGATAATTAATATAATTGCTTTAGAATTATATATTATTTTTGAAATGTGATGCTCCAGTGGCTTGTTTTGGAAAGTTATTCCAACTTTGAAAATTCCTAGGACAACAAAGAGTTTTAGGTTTGAGAGTGATGATAATAAAGGTAATTTTTATCTATCATGGCAGCTTGAATACACATTTAGATTCTTTAAAAAAAAAAGCCCTCAAATCCTGTTGTTTTATTTACCAGGAATTTCTTTTCTAGAAGAACCTGCAAGGCAGAGACATGAACATAAATGCTCATTCTAAATTCAATCTTTTGGAAGCAATACAGGAAAGTTAAAAGCTGGAGCCTGAAGTCAATTTTTTACTGTCCTTTCGTTTCACTATTACTGCATAGTCCATGGTGACACTTGAGAGAAATCATTCCTCATTCAAAATTCATTACATTTTAATTGCAGATTTATTAACAAACCGGCGGCTTTCTATTGATTTCTGTAGGATGTTGTGGAAACTGGAAACAGCAGAGAGCACCTTGTAAGGCTGACAGCACTTCACACTAAGTGGCCAGATGTTGTTACATCCAAACACTTGAAACAGAGCCGAGCACTGCAGAGTAGCTTGACTAGAAAATGTACAGTCAGAAGATCTGAGTAAAGGCAAAGTATGCCGTGGAGAGCCACAGTTTCAATGCTAGTAAATTCTGATGAACTTTGATGGAAGCAATCCCTTTTGTTGATACTTAATGTTACTCTTCATGTCTGAAGCCTATGTTAGCTTCTTCAGAAACAAAAGTGACCCCCTCACCCAAGGCATAGAAAAAAAAAACAAAATAATGACATACCATACCAAGATTTACTTTACTGTATCACCACCTATGAACTACCCCTTCCCAAATAGATTGAATACACATCCTTCCCATTTCCCTATAAAATGGAAGCTTCAGTCCCTATGCAAGATAAAGACAAATGTGTCTTATATGTACTTAACCATGATAAATGCATCAGTTTTTTATCTCAGTACCACAAAAGCTAAAATCAGTGTATAGTACCTTAGATATTGATGTGACATTTTCAAACAACATGAGCTTTTGATGTTCTTCTACCCACTTCTCCCATAGCCCAGTGTCACCTTGCAGATCCTCCAGCAGATTCTTTTCCCTTTTCCTATCTCATATGTCTTTTTGCCAAGCCTTTGTCTTTCTTCATCACCTAATATCACCCTTTCTTGCTCTCCTTTCTCCATTTTCAGACTTTACCCATACTTATTTACATATATCATAACTTTATTATAGGCTAGGTTCTGCATATAAGAGAAATTGTGGAGTTTTAAGCCTCATTTTAAAATAAATATTACACTTTCCAGATTCATCTATTATTCACAATTTTCTTTACAGCTGAATGGCATTTGATTGTGTATATGTACCACATATTCACTGTCCATTCATCTATATAGGTAATATTTCACTACCATTAAATCATAAAGAATAGAGAGAAATAAAGAGCAAGAAAGTCAGTGAGAAAATCAGCAAGCAAGAGAAGGAAGAATTTCAAGCTGAGGAGCCTGAATGTGTCATGGTGGCCATAGAAATGAGACTGGTTTTGGCAAGCATAACAATATGCATCAAGAAAATGGGGCCGTGCCATTTGAAACCAGAATGTCTCCGAAAATGTGAAAATATAGAAGAATTCCTTGATATAGGCACTTAAGCTCCCTGTTCTTAAGAGCGTAGAATTTAGAAAAGTTATAGAAGTTTTCTCTGCCCCATTGGGATATCAATTTGCAATCTAGAAATAACTTTTCCAACTAAATGTGGGTAGAAATCATCTTTTGAAATGTCAGAATAAAAGGAAGAGGAGAAGGAGGGGAAAAGGAAGAGGAGGAGGGGAAGGAGGAGGCGGAGGGGAAGAAGGAGGAGGAGCAAACTTGGTGTGGACCCTTCCTGTGACTCTCTGTGGGTTGTGGAGCATAACTTTCATAACCAGCAACTGGCAAATCTTTGCCCCAAATCATCTTACACTTTTGCGCTAGTGTTACTTTGTCTGAAGCCTTTCAGAGAGAACTCTCAAAGTCATGCAAAGATATAGTTGTCATTCCATTATATCAATATTGACTGGAGTCTTTGTATGGTAATTACAATCCAATGAGGTCCTGAGGATGGGGACACTATGTCTGCATGGGTGGCTTATTTTTTTTATTATTATTAAGAGATTTTCTGTTCATTTTACATACCAACCACAGATTTCCCTGTCCTCCCTCCTCCCATTCCCCAGCCTCCTTCCCCAACCCATCCCCTATTCCCACCTCCTCCAAGGCAAGGTCTCCCAATGGGGAGTCAGCAGAGCCTGGTACATTCAGTAGAGGCAGTTCCAAGTCCTTCGTCCCTGCACCAAGGCTACCAAAGTGTCCCTCCATAGGCCCTGGGCTCCAAAAAGCTGGCTCGTGCACCAGGGATGGGTCCCAATCTCACTGCCTGGAGGCCCCCTAAACAGTTCAAGCTTAACAACTGTCTCTCCTATCCAGAGGGCCTAGTCCAGTACCATGGGGGATCCACAGTTATTGGTCCACAGTTCATGCATTTCCACTAGTTTGGCTAGTCATCTCTGTACTTTTTTCCATCATGGTTTCGATGTCCCTTGCTCATAGAATCCCTCCGGACACATGGATTTCCCAGTGAAGGAGAAATAGATGAGATCTACATGAGCAAACTGGGGGTGAGGGGGTTAATGGAGGGCAAGGGATGGGGGATGAGAACATAGGGGAACAGGAGGTTCAAGCTGGAACAGGGACAGAGTGGGAGAGCAAGGAAAGAGATACCATGATAAATGAAGACATCATGGGAATAGGGAGAAACAGAGTGCTAGGGAACTTTCCAGGAATCCACAAGGATGACCCCACTTTAGGCTACTGGAAATAGTCGAGAGGGTGCCTGGGGATCAGATGGCTGAATACCCTAACTGTCATCATAGAGCCCTCATCGAGTGACTGATGGAAGCAGATTCAGAGATCATGCCCGGGTGCCAGGCCGAGCTCCAGGAGTCCAGTTGATCAGAGAGAGATGGGTGGCTTATTTTAATGAAGGCAAATCTCAGGTAGTAAGTTTGCAAAGCCACATTAGGTGATGCCCCTTATCATCTGGGGCACTTCAGAGAGTTTCTATCAGCAATATCATCATCTCCAGGAACGTTCTTGTCACTTTTAACCTTCAAACTTGAGAGATACACAAATCCCTTTCTTTGCCTCAGTAAGTTTCTAAATAAATGCTGTTCATTTAGTACTAAACAAACACAAACAAACATCAGAGAACCATACTCTAACTTGAAAAGTCTTTCTGCTCTTTTGTTCTCTGCAATTAAGTTTAGTCTCGCTTATTGTGATGGTTTTTAATAATATCTAAGGTTTCTTTGTCCTATATGATGTTTTGCATTTGTAATAATGTTACTGAAGTTCATACATTTCAATTATAGAATTTACTTATGATATATATATATGTATATATTTCTAAATTAAATATACTTGATAAAATATATTTTAAATCATATTTTAAAAATATATTTAACACAGAAAAGGCACTTAAGTAACTTTGTCTGCCTATGCTCTTAGAAGGACTGGAAAATGGTAGAGACAGAATGATGACTTAATAAGAACTATCCTTTCATAGTTTATTATTGTCATCCTCAGGCCTGGGAACACAGCTACTAGAGGGTGTGATAACGAAAGTGCAGCAGCATACACCTCTAAGGCAGATACTAGACTGTGAGTTCAGGAAAATCCACCCAATACTTTTCCCTAAATCTCTGAAACTTTGTCTCTCTCTGTCTCAGTCTACCTCTATCTCTCTATCTCTTCCTCCCTCCCTTCTTCCCCCATCTCTTTTCTTTCTTTTCTTTGCCTCTTATTTTTTGGTTTAACAAGACAGGGCCTCATTCTGCAATGCAACCCAGGCTGGACTGAAAATTCCTATGAAAACCAGATTGGCCATGCACTCATGGCTGCTTTCTAGCCTTCCTCCTTCCTGCTGGGATTACATGAACTTCATACCTGTATTGCCATGCTCGGTCTGTCTACCTGAATGTCTTCATATTTGCAAGCATACAAATGTACTGGGAACTTATTAATGAAATTGGTTTCTACATTTACTCTCAGAAAGTGCACTATGAAAATAGCTCTCACACTACAGTGTTATCACCAAATCCTCCCTCACTCTTACAGTCAACCCAAGTCACCGTATCAGTTACTGATACACTGCACACTGGAAAGAGAAGCATAAAACAAAATAGTTATTCTCTATTTTTGTACAACATTTAGACTCCTGATGCTAATTCTGGATAATTTCTGAAGCACAGCAGTAATAAACCAACTGAAGTGATTTACAGATTTCCTTCAAAAAATACTAAAGCTTAACAAAACTAACTTCTCTTCTTTGAGCATTGTTCAGTCACAGAACTTGCCAGCTATTTTTTCCCCTTGGTTGAAGATTTTCAGGAAGAGAATAGCTGCATCTGGGTTCTATTGTGTACGGAGAAATTCATAAGACTTGATTGAAATGTTTCTTTCAATGAAAGTTTTCCAAAAACCACATTGGGATTTTTGTGATGACAACCCTGTTATCTTTCATGTCCACATGTTCATAGACAATTAACACAGAAGTTAATAATGCGTTTGAATCAGAGCTACTTAGTATGTCTTTAAACTTCTGAATGAAAATGTCAGTCTTCCTGACTTTTTTTTATATTTGATAATACACCAATGGCAACTTGCATATTGGTGTATGCCCTTAAGTTATTTGGCAAGAAATACATCTTCTCCAGTATAAATTTATATATTAGCCTAAAGAATTTCATTTTACATTCTTAAAGAGGAAGGGACCCTAGTACTCAACAAATGTATTTTTATTGCTGTCATTGACACCAATAAAATTATAGCATATATAACTTTATAATTTATTGAATTCCTACAGTGTTCCAAGAACTTGACATAATTATTCTTTTCCAAATAATCCTTCAAGGTAGCATTGATTCCATTTTACTGAGGGAGTCAAACATAAAGGGTGTGAAATATCTTGATCAAAATTTTATGGTTTGATTTTGACATCCTTTTAATTTTAATAAGTCTGAGGTTTCAAATGAATTGTACTCTGGAGTTACTTGGGATATTGAAGTATCTGTGAGCAAGAAAATATTCAAGAGTAGAGAGCCATTGCTTGATTATGAAAAAAAAAATTTTACCTCCCATACCCTTTAAAGTAACACTTTTTTTATAAGGATTTTAAAACCATCTCATTAAGTAAGGCCATTCTGGTAAGATCTATTTCCTGATAAATCTGGCCACTGGCAGAATATATATCATATGATTAATAGTGAATATTGCTGAAATATAAAAATAAATAGATGACTATATTTCCTGAATATATTTCTCTGTCTCTCCGTGTGTGTCTGTCTCTATCTCCCTCCTCCCTCCCCTCAACTTTCTCTATCTCTCTGTCTCTTTCTCTGTCTCTCTCTCTCTCTCTCTCACACACACACACACACACACACACACACACACACACACACACACACACCACACACACACAAACACAAATTCACTCAATCACACCTATGAGAGATTACAGTCAGAGAATGAGATTATTTATATACAAAACTTCCTTTCTCAGATCTCATAGTGTGAATTTTGGAACCAACTATATCTCATAAGTAATGTGCTCATTCTGTTGATAGGGTAGACTTTTGCATAACAGGCAGTTTAACCCTCTTCCTTAACAAAGTAGCATGAATAGCTTTAGAAAATGGAACCAGACATATGTTCATTTTTTCAAAGGATTAGAGTTAATTACTGAGAAAGCATCCTCAGAATAACTTAAAATTTAACCCAAATACAAGCACAGTTGGATTTTATGCAGTTCTATTTTCCCATACATGATTGCCTACAGTCTAGGATTAGAGATCGTCTACTAGATTGATTTTATTTCTTTTTGATATTTTGAATGTATTCTGTGTCACAGTGTCATATGTACTTGATCTCACACCCTACATAAGCTTTGAACGGCAGTCTTGTTTGTTTGTTTGCTTGTCTGCAATGTCACTTACTACAGCAGATATCCTGAAGGAAGTCTTTTGTCATTTGCAACTTGACAACCTGAACACTTAACTGCCAATATCAGAACATCTTGACTTTGTTGTTTTCAGGACATAAAAGTATAAGTAGTTATTGAGTGTCTGAAGCTTAGATGAAAACACCTTTTTTTGTAGACAGGGTTTGCCCAGACCTGACAGCCCTCACAATATTTAAAAAATCTCCTATGCTTCTGTGGAGTAGCCCAAAATCATAATCCAGACAAAAATCGCATGAAGTTCCCTGGGTTAAGCACTCCTCAGGTCAGAGCTTTACTGAATTACAACTTGGGTTAGCTTCCTTTCAGGGAGTCACACTAACTGTGAGGTGTTTCAGTGAAGCAGGATATACATGAGAGCCTCAGGTCTATTTCCAGAATCCTGTACTGATATTGGATTTCACCCACACTGCCCACGTGAAAACTGACAGGATACTCAGTCATTGTAATACTCAGTGTGTTTTGTAGGAAAATTCAGATAATAGCAATAGTAAAAGTCATAATAGCTTAATAGCTTGTTTGTGTTGATCAAATTAGCTAAATTTCAGATAGATGACTAGATGTTTAAACTTAGCTAAGCATTGTATAACACTTGCTTAATTTTTCTTTTTTGTGAGCCTTGCATATTTATCATCTTTATGATTTTATTTTTTTTTAATATTTTCACACAAGTAAGGAGACTATCTATGGTTCAGAGTCCTACTTACAAATCTGCTAATATTTTAGCTGCTCCAGAAATAAAGTATAGACAACCTTGTCACTTCTCTGTTCTGGTGACTCACACTCATAAATAAAGGCCTGCAAGTGAATTTATTTTTGTCCACACTTTTCAGAAAGGTATAGCTGCAATCGGTTTCTTAGACCATTCTCCATGTTATCAGTTCCATTTAGCAGCAGAGTTATGATGAAGGTCCTATTCTTTCGTATTTTTATCAGTTTCATCTCATACATTTGCCAGGTTCCTGTATATAACTGAAAAAGAAAAATGTATAATTCTAAATTAAGAATGACCAGGGGAGTCAAGGGCACCAGGAGAACACAGCCCACAGACGTCAATTAAACAGGGCTCATAGACTAGGCTCACAGAGACTGAAGCAGCAATCACAGAGCCTGCATGTGTTCTCATCTGCATATGTGCTATGGGGTTAGACTGTTTTTTTTTTTTTTTTTTTTTTTTTTTAATGGTTGTTAGCCTGTTGTTTTTGTAGGACTCCTAACAGTGGGAGTGTCTATCACAAGAGAGTGGTGTCTCTGACTCTTTGGATTGCTCCTGGGACATTTGTTTTTCCTCCTACTGGGACTTTTTTTTCCTCCTACTGGGTTGTCTCAGCCAGCCTTGATATGAAGATTTGTGCCTAGTCTTATTTTGCATCTTGTTATGCCATATTCAGTGAATATCCCTGGGAGGTCTGCTCTTTTCTGAAGGGAAACCTAGGAGCAGTGTATCTGGGGAAGAGGAAAGATGTGCTGAGTGGACGGAGGCAGTGGGGGGGGGGCATGTCTAGGAAGAGTGGAGGGGTGGGAAACTGTAGTCAGGTTGTATTGAAAAAAAAAAAAAAACCCTAAACCTAAAACTAAAAGAAAAATATTGTCTCATACTTGAGCTCTTTGGTTGAGCAAAGGATTCATAAGAATTAAAGCCCATGGCCTCTCTATTTAACCCTAATGCTTGACCAATCACTTCCTTGTTAGTCTCCGCAAAGAATACTCTTACCGCCTCCTCTGACCCAAATCAGTATGAGGGGAATGGGTGCTCCGATACTTGTCAAGTCTCTGTTTCTTGGTCTGAAGTGACATATATGAGGATTATTTCCTGCAGGTTTAGTCAAGCATCCAAATGAATGGCTTGAGTGAGGATGAGGGAATACTGCCTCTTCTTTGCATTAGTAGGGTGGTAGTGAGTCTCCAAAATTCCTCTGATCCAATCTTTGCCAGATACTCACCCCGACAACACATTCTGGAAAAACCATCACGACACTCAACCTACTTCTAAACTAATTCTTTAATTCTATGTATTTCTGCTTCCAAAGAAAGTTCTTCTATTCTTCTATCCTTTACATTATATAGCCTGTATTTGACAAATAAAGTTATATGAAATGTATCTGGAGGAGATACATATCTTCAATAACCAAATTTACTTTCCTTTTTGTAAAACTAATTTCTCCATTCCCTTTCCCCTACCCAAACCCTCCCATATTTCTCTATCTGTGCTCCTTCAAATTCATGACCTCTTTGTTACTACTTATCATTCCACACAGATATGCATGTTTTTAAATATATGTAAAACCAACATTACATTGTCTTATCCTTGTGTTCTGAAAAATTTCACTTACAATATTCTTTTATAATCTGTTTCCTTTGATTTTTTTTTTACTAATCTGTCCTCTTCTACTATAGACTTTTATTAAAGCTTTCGTTTCTTGCATTAGGACTTTTACCCCAAAGATGAAGAAATACTTTAATTATGACCTCAATTGCATTACTATTCCTAGGATAGTTCCTAGTTATATTAAATATCTCATGGTCCCAAATTTACTTGGTTAGAATAAAAAAAACACTATAATGCT
Source organism: Peromyscus californicus insignis (assembly GCF_007827085.1). Taxonomy (NCBI): domain Eukaryota; kingdom Metazoa; phylum Chordata; class Mammalia; order Rodentia; family Cricetidae; genus Peromyscus; species Peromyscus californicus. Next base: position 45,806,305 of record NW_026294447.1, on the reverse strand, counting down.
GGTCATGCTTGATAATTAATGAAGTCATTTTGCAGAGAAGTTTTCCAAAGGCACTTTTTTCCAAATTTTAATACTTGGAGTTCATGTATGTCTCATTTGGAGAGAATAACCAAACTTTTATTGGCCAATAGCTAACCTTCAGTTTTCTTAAATTAAAATTTTCCCAGGAACTGACACTTTCTTCTCTCTAAAACACACATCACAAAGCACTTTCAGGTTGTAGGACAAAAGAGAAGCAATGAAAAAGTGTCTCTCAAAATCAGCTAGAAGACTGAGAATCAGATGGTGACAGAATACCATGGCACATCTGAAGACCTGGGATCAGGATACACAAAAAACTGGTTTCACAGAATAATAGCACGAAGTTGGCTCCTTCCTCAGTTGCAAAAATGGCCCAAGCAACAATATCTGTGAACTACTATGTTCCAGACCCATTAGCTTATTTAATTACCATCATTAGGAGTTTGATTCTATCATTTTCCCCATGTAAATGAGAAACTAAGCCTTGCACCATTAAACGACCTGTCAAATGACATCGTCTAGTGAATCACAGGGTGTGGAGTCAAGTGACCCTTACATAACAAGAATGCCCACGTCACTTGTAATAAAACTTTAATAATTTTCAGCCCTTTCACTCTTTTTATCATGGTTCACAGTGAGTGACAAGATGATTAGATGAGCCCAATTTAAGTTGGTGGAGGAAAAACAAAAAAAACAAAAAAACAAAAAAAACTCTGATTATAACCCGACTAGGCAGAAACAAAGGAAGCAATAATTTCAGATTGTAAAATTAGGGCACTGCTGGAAATGCAAAATGGATATCAGAGCTCCAAATAATGTGATGTAAAAAGCCTGTCTTATGACACTCCCAGAACTGAATATTTGAGATGTTTTGTTTGTGTTTAATAAGAGTAGATACATTAATAATTAACTGCTAGTTTGATTTAAAAAAATACATATTCTTCTGTGCTTTGAGTTACCAACCTGAATAAAGTTGTCTCGATTGAAATAGTTTTCACGCTGTTACTATGTAATGACTTTCATTTAAAATAGAGCTATCCCTGTGATACCAGGGAGGAGGAGTGTAGCGGACGAAACAGTGAAAGTATTGGCAAGGACCTTTCCTTAAAGTGAAAAAGAATACAGGATGTTTTCATTGAGTGGAGTCAAGAAGAATCTCATTTCTCATTAGGAAGCAGTGGTATCGCAAGACTATCCCCTTTCTCTCAAGCAACACAAATGCAAAGCATCCTTCAAGGTCACTCTGAGTACATGCATTCACAGTGTAGTGGGCTACACCGTTATTCATAAAACTAATTAATTGGTTATGGAAACAAAGAAACTGTAAACAAATATATGCTCAAGGTTTTAAAGTAAGAATGTGATTCAAGTATTTGGTTTGTGTAGGCATTGTTCAACTCGGCAGAGACTTTTGTTGTTTTGTTGGCTTTTTAAATGTGATTCGCTAATTTCATGCTCCCAGAATGTCAACAAGGGCAATAAAATAGCAATTTAAGGCCACATTAAAAGCTGAACTAAATGGCACCATTCAATTGGAGACATTAAAATGAAATTATAGCATGTCCGATGCTTGGAAGTCATCTTTGTAACTATAATGTAAAGTGGAGAAGGCAAGACCTACCTGACTACACTCTTTCATTCTGCCAAGAAGAATTGCAGCTCTGAGGGACCAGAAGCCTGTACTGAGATTGCTAAGGATAACCATGTGACATCTCCTCTCTTTTTCTATAACTTGTTTAATATTTGAAAAATGTATAGGTATTGAATATATACAGTATGTTATGTTGGAAACCAGAAAACAGCTATATCACTGTGTCATCTTCACAATGAAAAATATGAACTTATACATCATCCTCCAAAATACATCACGTCTGCTTGTTGATTTTGTAGTCTGTGTTACTTTATAAAATGGTGTTTGCTTTACTGCCATTTTTTGTGGTAAGAAAAAGTAACAAAATGGAAACAAACTAAATTTACGTTTAGTACAGAATGGCTATAATAATATGGTTTGCAGGTACATTCAAACCAAGGAAAGAACCCAGCAGAGTGGATGACTAGTGGGCATTATGCTAAGAGAAATGAAACAGAAAGACAAACACAGGAAGAGCTCAGGAACTTGTGTTCTCAGGTCTCCTTTCTTGTAGGTTATTCGTTTGTTCCTTAGGATAGCTGCTGTGTGATTCGTGGATAGGTTAATTGTATACAAAAAAATGTGAGATTGCATATCTTCCTCCTTTGTTGCCAAGAACGCTCCAACAAGAAGCTCATTTGGGCCCCTAAGTGTAGTGACTGTTTCTTCCTTACTTTTGTGTTTCTGTTTTTGATATAGGGTCAAGTTTTCTTCTGCCCATTTCACTAGCCCTTCATACACATGCTCCCAATAAGTGAGGCAGCTAGGCTTCCCTATTTACCCCTTCTTTCCTAGGACACTGATTTTAAATCCATATCCACACTAAGCCACTTCTATCTCCTCACTGTATTAATCTGTAAGTTTGTATTTACAGTGTTTGATTCCAGCAGAGGTGAATGGGAAAAGTTGGTGAAGAATGTGCTGGTGTGGACATAGTGTTCAAGTGCTGTGGGATGATCTGTATGTCAAATGTGTTGCTGATTGGTCAATAAATAAATCACTGATTGGTCAGTGGCCAGGCAGGAAGTAAGGCGGGACTAACAGAGAGGAGAATTGAGAGAACAGGAAGCTGGGTGAGGGAGACACTGCCAGCCGCCATCAGGACAAGGAAGATGTAAAGTACCGGTAAGCCACAAGCCACGTGGCAAGGTATAGATTAATAGAAATGGATTAATTTAAGCTGTAAGAACAGTTAGCAAGAAGCCTGCCACGGCCATACAGTTTGTAACCAATATAAGTCTCTGTGTTTACTTGATTGGTTTGAGCGGCTTGGGACTGGCGGGTGAGAGAGATTTGCCCTGACTGTGGGCAGGCAGGAAAACTCTAGCTACATTCAAGCACTAATATCCATGTCTTATTGTAACTGTAAGACAGGTTTTGCAAGGAAGAGATAATGTTATTTAACTTTTAGAAGACAAAATTAAGAGTTTCACACATGCAATCAATGCAGTATTTTTTTCTACAGTCATAAACATAACCATAAACACAAAGCTTAGGTAAAATTTTCTATTCCAAATACAAACTCAAGATTCAGGATTTTTTTCAGACAAATTGATTTTGTTTTTACTGTAATTAACCTCAAAACTTTGTTTTATGTTTGTAATTTCTTAAATGTTTCAAAAAATGTGAAGACAGTGAGAGAGTTGGTATCATATATGAGAACAACATACACTAATTTCCGATAAATTTTTAATTGTCTGGGTCATTGATTTTAGTTATATTTTATTGTTATCTCTACTATGCCATCCATCTATATTTATTAGCATTTTTTTGTTGTTATTTTAAATAGCCCTCACTAGATAGTTCAGGCTGTTCTTGAACTTACAGTGATCGTGCTGCCTCTGCAACCAGCCTACGTCCAGAGTGCTGGTATTATAGGTATGAACCACCATGCTTTGCTTCAGGATATTTGTTAATAGAGTTATTTTTATATATGAACCAAGCAATGCTTAACAGAAAAGTTTTATTATGAATATTTATCTAATAAAAGTTGGACATGAAGAATCAATAATAGGTAGGTTAGTTTGGTATCCAGGGCAGGACTTTAACAAGAATCTTGAGAAGAAATATTTCTTGGAAGTAAATTGTAACTATTGTTTTTGCAAATCACAGAAGGACATGAGTGACAATAATCAAAGAACTAAGAGAGACTACATTTCTAGAAGTCTGAAATTTAAAGTAACACTTGAAAAATAATTATAATAACTCCTTTACTATTTGATATTTATTAATTATTGGCTGTCTATACTTCTTGCACATTCATTATAAGGTTTTATTCCTGGAAACAATTCAGTCTGAATAACTGGCCTCAGCCTGTCACACCCCAAGAAAGGGAAGGATATTCTCCTGATTGGTAATGTGTGACATCTATATGTTTCCTTCAACCCTGCTCCTCATTACGTTTGTGAAAATGTTTACTCCTCAAAAGCATATGTTTCCTTTCAAGGCATACTGTGCTAAATGTTACCTGGGCTGTCAGAAACATATGTGTTCCTCTCACTCTGCTTCCACTCTGCCTGTCAGTGGAAAAATTTGCCTACTTCCGATATTTATTTAAGAAACCCATTTGGCTATTTCTCATAGCTACCTCTTGCTGTCTATCTAGGGTATTTTGTCCTCGGGAATGTGTCTTTATCTTATGTCTTAAAATATTCAGGACATCACAGATAAAGGAGGCAGCATACAGCATTCATTGAGAATCTCCCACTGCAAGCTTATGACATTCAAGATAAGAGGGTTTTAATTCATTTAATCCTTTCAATGGCTCTTCAAAATATGTATTAGCATCGCTTTACAAGTGAGAAAGAAAAAGTTCAATGATGTGACAGCTCAAGGTGTATTGCAAAGGCTGAGCAGAAATTTGAATGGAGTATGCCTGCCTCTCAGAGTCTGCAGTCTCTAGCCTATTCCCTGCAGTCACTGGGATGAAAGATTATTGTTTTCTGATGTCTCATATCACTGATGAGTAAACAGTCAAACAAAAATGAAGTTCATTGTTCAAGGTCATGCAGTCCATGGCTCCTCCACTATACCCTCCTCCTAAAATTAAAATCATGATGTAATTTAGATAAAATACAAATTTTCCAGGTGCAGCTAAAACCGTTTATAGAAAATCTAATGTCCTATTTGCATTTGGCCACAGGACATACAATCTGTGGACGAATCATTGAATATCTATTTTCAACGTGGGCTAAAAACAGAAAGATAACATGTCAACAACATTTAGTTTCTGTAGAGTACACAGGCTCAAGCTAAAGAGCTTTCAAACAGAAAGAGTCATATTTTCATAATTTATGTCATTAAGATGAAAAGAATTATGCACAATCCTATACCTAAAGAATATATTCATATTCTTTGATTTTTTTATTCTTAGTTTGAGTGTCACCGTGATACGGTGTTACTCGGCCACTGACTGGTAGATTCAATCCACACTGTCTTGACTGCTACAGAGAAATCTGAATCTCAATATTTCAGTTGGATTTATCTGTTTTGTAATGCACAAACCCACACCAGCCTTTAAAGTGCCATGGCAGTTTCAAATTTATAGTTCAATATATAAACCTTGATAGCATTGACTTATATGGGTAAGTCAGACTATCATTTAATTCAACTATACTTTAAAAAGTAATCACCCACATAGATCAGATATCTGTCATTGCTAACTATTTAAACATATTTGCCTAAATGTACAGCTCTATATATTTTCACATAATTTCATGCTTCCTGCTTCTTTGAGGGATTATCTGTCATCTGGTAATTGGCAAGCAACTTTGAAGAACTTGCGTATGATCTCACATCAGTCCACAGGTTTGACTGAGATCATTTTATTTTCTTTGAATCCAGGAGGCTACCTCAGGTAACCTCCCAGTCTAGCTTCAAAGCTATTCTAATAGTGACCACAGAAAACAGTAGAAAGACAAATATTTGAAAGAGCTTCAAGCCTCTGGATCAAGTCTGCTGACATCCTATTGGAAAAAGCAAATAAGTTGAATGATTTTAGTGACAGACAACTAGTCAATATCAGGGTAAGTGGTGGAGTTACATGGGTGTCAGTAACAGAGCCTATCCTTGTAATGTAGTGTTAGACATCTGATAGTCACAATTCATAGATGACTGAGTATTTACAGGTACCAAAAAGCAATAAAGTGAGGTATTCTGTGGCTAAATATTAGCAGTATTGATAAGAAATGTAATACTGGAAAAATGACATTTTTTTTCTTATTGCAGCATATGTAACAAACTTGAGAATGGTGAATATATTGGATGATGAGACAACTTGATAGTTGAGACTCGATGCCAGAGAAAGAACAGAGGAGGTCACCAAAAGACCATTTAACTAAGAAGAATTTCGACTAAGCATGTGTACTTACTAGGCCATTAAAAAGAAAATAATATCAAGATTTTATGACACCACTGGTAAGTGTCATTATAAGCTGGTAGAGTTTCAGGTCTTTCAGAGTCTTGGGGGCATATATTTTGATATTTCCTAGAGTTTCTTTCCAACTTTGAATCAGTAAAGGAAAGCTTTGCTTTTTGGAAATTTTAGCTAAGCATATGTAAGTTAGAACTGAGATATACTTAACTTACTCATATTTGCTTCTAATTCTCGTGGAAATTATAAAGTTTCAATCATTTACTTTAATCGGTTATTTATTAAAGCCATGGTAGTTCCCAGTACAACATTATCAACAGATATTAAACTAGAGAAGGCATGTGGGATTTTGAGTACTAACCACACAACTAATTAAATTATATCGAACTCATAGACTTGGGTTTCATTTTATTATGAGCATTTATCTTGACATTTTATTAACTAGGATTATTAGCTTGTGAATTGAGTCGATCTGACTTGATCTTTACTCTCATTATTACTACAGGGATACTTATGTGGGGAACTAGATGGAGACTGGTAGTCAGCAAAGACATACTATAAATCTGCAAGCTAAAATCACAACTAAGACTGTCATCTAAGTACATCCACATAGTGGGAGTCGGTAGTGTTTAGGCTGAATCAAATGAATAATCATGTGTTCTCTTGACTTCACTATTATTCTATACCATATGTGATATTAATATCAATTAATTAGAAGACACATAAACATTTGTAAGACATAGCTCTTGTTTTTAGTAATTTGCATTGTTGAGATTAAGTAATAATCTACTACTGTGTAATTCTATTTTCTCCTCAGGATACAGAAAGTTGACTGCATTGGTTCATGAGGTTAGAAACAGGTTTTTGGTGGTTGTGGATATGACAGAGAACGCCCTCTGGGAGAAAGACTTTTGTGAATAAGCTCAACTTTATTCCAGAGTATAGAAAACATATAGGACTGGGGAGCCTGGGGACAAACCCTCATTTGCATTAAATGGCACGCTCTTATCACAAGGCTTTGTATATGGCAGCCAGGCCGTATAGCAGAGCTCCTCTTATAAGTCTTAGTTACCATATGTGCAGCAGGGGAGGCTTCTAGCAGTGATCTGTCCCAAGGGTCAAGCCAAAGATAAATCAGGCATCTGGCTTAGAGATAGCTTTCAGATAAGACCAGTCCTCAGAACCCAGGGATGTTCTACAGATAAGGGCAGAGGTAGCTCAAATTCTCACTGGTCTTGTTAATAAAAACCAAGAGTCAGATATCAGGGTGAAAACTGAAAGATCAGAGAAGCAGAGCAGCCAACCACTAGTTCTTACCTCTATGAAATCCTCAGCCTGGAAGAGAGAGTGAACTCCTGATGCCTCCTGCCTTATATTCCTCTCTCTGTCCAACCATATCACTTCCTGTCTCCACCTCCCTAGTGGTGGGATCAAAGGTGTGTGTTACCACTGCCTGGACTCTATGGTTAACTAGTGGCTTAACTCCCCATTCTGAACTTCAGGAGAGCTTTGTTTGTTAGATTACAAACAAAATATTGTCATAGGCATGTGGTGGTATTGTGTTACCCAAAATATTGTGCACCCTAATAAACTTATCTGGGGTCAGAGACAGAATAGCCTCAATATTAAACATAGAGGTTAGGCAGTGGTAGCACAAGCTTTTAATCCTAGCATTCCAGAGGCAGAAATCTATGTGTTCAAGGATACAGCCAAGCATGGTGACTTACGCCTTTAATCTCAGAAAGCAAGCCTTTAATCCCAGGGAGTGATGGTAGAAAGCAGAAAGGTATATAAGGCGCGAGGACCAGAAACTAGCAGCATTTGGCTGGTTAAGCATTCAGGCTTCTGAGCAACAGTTCAGCTGAGATCCATTTGGCTGAGGACTCAGAAGCTTCCAGTCTGAGGAAACAGGATCAGCTGAGGAACTGGCGAAGTGAGGTAGCTGTGGCTTGTTCTGCCTCTCTGATCTTCTAGCATTCACCACAATAACAGGCCTCAGGTTTGATTTTTATTAATAAGACCTAAGATTCCTGCTACACAGGCAGGTGAAGAACAAGAAGTTTCGCTGTGGGGAAGGAGTCCCATGTCATTCAGCTTTGGAAAAAGTTGCCCAGCCATGATAGATTGCAACGCCTGACCAACCAGAAGGCCTCCAAAACTACTGTATAAAAACATTTTTTTTTTGTGGGGGGAGCTTTAATCTCAGCACTAGGGAGGTAGAGCCTAGAAGATCTCTACAAGTTCGAGGCGGCCATCCTGGTCTACAGAGCGAGATCCAGGACAGGCACCAAAACTACACTGATTTGTTTCTCTAGTAAGACTCCAGTGGGGGAAAACTAGTATTTCACTTCTAAGTGGTTATCAATTGGAGAGAGATATTATAGGGTTAGGCCTGGGGCCATGTGTTCATTTCTCCTCTTAACTCTAATACCTCATTTGGTGCAGACCTGTGCAGGCTCTATGCATGCTGCTACAGTCTCTGTGAGTTTGTATGTGTGTCATTTGTACTGTGTTTTGAAGGCCTTGTTTTCTGTGTGTCCATCATCCCCTTCAGCTCTTAGAGTCCCTCTGCTTCCTCTTCCACAGAGTACTCTGAGCCCTGAGGAGAGAGATTTAATGAAGATATCCCATTTAGACCTTAGGGTACTATGGTGTCTCACTCTCTGCACGTTGTCTGGCTGTTGGTCTCTACATTTCTTACCATTTGTTGCAAGAGAAAGCTTCTCTGATAATGTCTAAGCAAGGCCATGATTGATGAGTACAGAAGAATGTTCTAAAAGTCATTTTATTGCTATGTTCCTTTAGTAGAATAGTTGCCTTTGATTTTACCATTGGTCCCTGGCCTATCTAGGCTCAAATTCTTGGCACCAAAGAAGAGCTGAGTATGGAATCTAACTTATGAAGTAGACATTAATTAAAATCATATGCTGGTTACTCCCACAAAATTTGTGCTACTATTGCACTAGCAAATCTTGCAGTTAGGTCACCATTCTAGAGTGAAGGTTTTGTAGCTGGGTTGTTGTCTATCTTTCTCCTTTGGTAGTGTGCAAAGCTTTTTCCAGTACTATGAACACTTGTCCATGGGGTGAAAGCTCTATAGAGGCACTAGCTTAACTTCTCCATGTTCAATTAATTGTATAGGTCTTGACTTCAGCCATAGGGGATTTCTGTCAGTTTGTGGAGAGCAATCGATACTCTTGGCTATAGCTTGGCTCATTTGGGGTTCCCAGAGTTCCCATAAGACTCCTTCGGCCAACAAGTCAATTAGATATAACCTATTCCCAGCACTGAAAACTTCATTTGGTGACAAGTGATAGCCTGTTGGGGCTCTACCTCCCTTGTTATTTGTCCATTTCATTTAGATTGTCTTCATATATGTATATATTTAGGAGACGTCTACTCTATTAAGTTTACACAGGACCCCTCAAATGGATATTAGTTTTAACCCTTCCTCCTCTATTGCCTCCCATGTGCCGCTATTCTCTCCCTATCCATTTGATCCTCCCGTTCTATGCCCTAACCCTGATTCATCCATAACACTGTTTTCCCTTCCTAGGGAGACTCATCCCTTCCCCCTTTTCCCTTAATGTTTACCTAAACATTTTGTTTACATGGATTGCAGCTTGCTCATTGTTGTTTTACCATTAACGTCTACATGTAAGTGAATACCTACCATGTTTGTCTTTCTGGATCTTTGTTACTTCACTCACAATAATTTCTTCTACCTACATTAATTTTTCTTCAACTTTATTTTTTAAACAGCAAAGTAATATTCTATTGCGTAAATTTATCACATTTTTCTTTATCCATTCATGGAACCTAGATTGTTTCCAATTTATGGTTATTATGAAAAGAGCAGGAATGAACATGTTTGAACAACTGTCTCTGTAGTATGATGAAGTGTCTGTCCTCTTGGTACATGCCAAAGAGTATCTTTGAGGCAGATGGATCCCAGTTGTGTGCACTCTCTGGAGATGTTTTGGAGAGGTGCCATCTTGATGGAAGTAATACCACACAGGGGTGACTTTGAGAGTTCACAGCCTTACCCTCTGCCTTTTATTTGTAGTTAATAATGTGATCTCTCGACTTTGTGCTCTTTCTGCCATGAGTATCTCTGGCTGCCATGACTCCCTGCTATGATAGATTTTTATCCCTCTGTAACTGTAAGCGCAAATAAACTGTCCCATAAACAACTTTTGATCATGATACTTTATCAGCAACAGAAATGCAACTAATACAGTTGCTTTTATAAAGTATTTTAGAGTTAATGAGACAGTTGGAGAACATAATGGCCTTATGACCTAATAACTTAAATGTCAAACTCTCTGATTCCATTATAGTAATCCTTGGAGGCATAATCATCTGATTGTAACATAAGGTATTATACAGACCAATGCTACTTCTAACTGTGTAATTTATAATCTATCTGTGATTTAGTGGATCGTATCACTCTTCAGTTTTCTCATTTATTAAAATGTGACAGGGTTAGGTGATATAAAGTTGGGAATCCATGGGAAAGCCAAAGGCAGTGCTTGTGTATTGATAATGTTCATTAAAAAGTACTCTATATTATTATTAATGAAAAAGTAAATATAAATAAAATATTTTAAGCAAATTCTGAATACTTTAAAACTTATAGCTTAAACAGAATTTGTTTTGTCTATCAAAAGATGTTATATTATAATTAGAAAATAACTTTAATTAAAATACAATATTTTAGTCAAAAATATAAGCCTGGTTTATTTGCAACTATCCTAGGAGAACTGCACATATACGATAGTAATGCCCACATGATCCTAGCTTTTGCTGCTTTTCTCAGGGAATCAGTAGGATGAAGTGGTAGATCCTTTTTTGGAGCAGTTGAGAAAATGTCTACAAAGTACATCAACTCATCTCATTGGTTCCAAAACTTTAGTTTACTGTTAGAAATGAAAGCACAGTGGGTTACCAGGTATTTCAGTTCGGAATTTCTCAGTCTATGACAGTGAGCCGATGACTCCTGGATTTCTTCAAACTGCACAGGCAATGCTTCTGCAAGAAGTTGGGTGCTATATAATGAGAAACACAGAAAGACCATCTCCACCTTGAATATCAGCAGTAAACTTCCAGGAATCCAGCCTGGATCACCAGGGTCATGACCGGTAAATAAAACAGTGTGAAGTGGCTTGTGAAATTATAATTGTGCAACCATGAATATATGTGACCATCTATATTATAATTTGGAATGCACCTGATCCTAGATTTGGTAGGTGCAAAGTGAAAGGAGGCAGTTGGAGTGTCTGTGTATACAATGGAGTTGATTAAAATCAATCAGAAATTTGGTGTATACAATGAGGGTCAAACAAAATACCCAATAAAAGAGTAGAGCTGGTATCAGTCACCAGTAACTCCAGAGCTTGGAGGCTAAGTCAGGAGGATTGTGCAAATGAGGCAAACCTACACATATCTATAGAAAGACCTGTCTCAAAAGAAAGCAGAAAGAAAGAAAGAAAGAAAGAAAGAAAGAAAGAAAGAAAGAAAGAAAGAAAGAGAGAGAAAGAAAGAAGGAAGGAAGGAAGGAAAGAAGGAAAGAAAGAAAGGAAAAAGGAAGGAAAAAAGAAAAGAAAGAGAAGATAAGACGGAAAGAAAGGAAAGAGCAAGTAATTAACATACTGTTTTTCCAAACACAAAATTATTAAGACTACTCAAGGAATACTAATATTAAAATTCAGAGAAAGTCATACACATACAACAATTATTAGTAATAGCAACACATGAAAGACTCACTGTATACATGATTGAATGTATATTATCTGACACATCTTGAATACTTCCCTCTGTGTGGGATAATGAAGGGAAGGTTATAGGAGAATGGCTGACTAACCTGTGGAATGGGCACATTTCAGTCTCCAGGTGGTACTATTCCTAGATTAAGAGTTAGAAATGTGTATTTTCATCCAAATTGAGACTTTCAATGCAAATAATAAATTAAATTAATAATAAATTTGTTCTAAGTTTGAATATATTAATACCTCTGAGACAAATTTCTTTTGACACAGAAATTAATTCATCAAGACTGGACTAGTACTAAGGCTTGACTGTAACTTAGGCCTCAGGAGTCTGGTACGGAGGGATTATTGTACTTTAAGGCCAGGTAGAGGTTCATGTTGATTACCAAGCCAGGTGTTGTAGAATGAAACAATAACATAAGATGGGGGCAGGGGGAGAAATAACAAGTGCTTGAGCATAACATTCTCATATAAATGTTACTGAAAATACTTTCAAAGGAGAACAATAATGAAAATGTAACAGAAATGAAAATCATGAGTAATGCTGGCTCCTTTTCTTCCCTTTCTATTTTTGTTTTTTGTTTTTGTTTTTGTTTTTTTGCTTTTGTTTGTTTGTGAAAGGATCTCTCTATGTAACCATAATTGTGTGGAATTAATTATGTAGAACAGGATGGCTTTGAACTCACAGAGATATGCTTGATTCTGCCTCCTTGGTGTTGGGATTAAAGGAGTTTGCTACTGTGTCAGGTTGGGCTAACGTTATCTCCTTAACACAACAGAGTAAGACATGTCTAAGCCACACTGATCAATTTGCACTGAGAAAGAGCAATGTGAGCTGTACTAAAGATATACAGGGTGTGGGGAGAATGTTCCTTGGGTAAAGCACAAGCCATGTATAAGATGTAAGGATGAATTTGGATTCCTGAATTAGGCATGTGGAGTCAAGGGGTTCCCCAGCTAACTAAACTAGTAAAACTAGCAAGCTGCCGCTCAAGTGGGAGACCTTGCCTCATTACTCTGGCCTCTACACATGGGAACACAGGTGTGTAAAGGCACCTGCGTATATATGTGAATCCCACATATACAAACATATCCCCACTCATAATCCACGCACATATACACATAGACACACCAAAAGAGAGCCCATTAAGCATCTACTCCCAGTTAAGCACTCAGTAACCAACTCTTAACTTTCAAGCCCTTCAAGACAGTTGTCTTGGTCCTCATTTTACACATGAGAACTGCATCAAATATTCATTAACTTATTTGCCAGACATCTTGAAAATGCCCAAAACATAATTTTGATTTAGTTACCCCTCTATTCTTTCAGAAAACCCATTAAGCACAAGTATAGTAAAAAAAAAAAATGTGGTTTCAACTTTGATGCTTCCATTTGTGTATAGAGACAAATAGACACAAAATATGTGACAGGGAGATAGGCTGGAGAGTTAACTCAGAAGTTAAGAGTACTTGATGCTTTCTCAGAACCCCCCAATTTGATTCCAGCACCCATGTTGAGAGTCTTACAACCACCAGTAACTCTAAGTCATCAAATGAATTTTGAACTACTCAGTATGCATTGTGTGTTAACTATATTCCTTGCTGTTAATCCCTTAAATGAATTGTGATGCATCCTTTGCAACATAATCTTTGCTCGGGAAAACCCCATATCATAGAAAGATGAATTTCTTGTGGACTGAGTCTAAGTTGTCAGATGATTTTTAGTGGGGATGTCTAGAGCACGAAGTTTCTGAATGATCAGAGCCCACGTGAAAGCCTAGCATTATTGTCTTTCTCAGCAAATTTTATATAATAGCGATATCAATTTAGCAGCTGAGATTTCTTTCCTCTGGAGAAAAGTTTAAAATAACTTGTGCTTTGCAATTAAATAGGATTTTTATTATTAAAATAACTCAGAGTCATCTGAAAGCGAATTTTCTCTTAAGTTCTATTAAAATATGCAATAATGCTAATTTTAAAATAATATTTAATCCATCCCAGGATTGTAACATCCAATTTCAATAGTTATACTGTCTCCTTTAACAATATAATATAAAGTAATACATGCTGATTTATTAAACAAATGAAAAATGAAAAGTCGGCAATGTAAAGATCCTACTGCAATACAGCTTATTAAGAAGCCATTTGGAGTAGCCTGTTAAAATATGTAAGACTTTAATTACAAATCATTTCTCCTAGCTTTATGGCGGCATAAAGTATTAGCTAAGTGGAGTTTTGCAAAACCACCAACAGAGGGAATTACAGATAACCAAGAAGCAAAGAGAAAAGTAAAATCAAATTATCTTTCTTTGAAATTGTAGGAAATATAAGAAAACACAGTTCTAAGCAGGTCACAGTTGAGACAGAAATAAATGGGAGATGGTAAGTCAAGAAGTGAAAATGGTACAGGAGTATCAGTCATGATTGACATTAGCATGGGGTGCATGCTAGTCTCTGACTTTCTCCTTACTTTTATATCCTTTACCTTCCAAATGTAAACTTGTTTCCTTTTGGACCTCATTGGGAGACTTTCTTCTTACTTTCATACCCTTTTTACTTTTCAATAATTATTATGTTGTGTGTGTGTGTGTGTGTGTGTGTGTAGCGAATGCCACATGTATTTTGGTTCCTGTGGATTTAGAACAGGGTACCACATTCCCTGAAGTTGGAGTTACTTAACATGGTAGTTAAGCCTCTTAACTTGGGGCTTCTGAAAGAGCATCTTGTACTCTTCACTGCTAAGCTATCCCTCTGGCCCTGTCCTCTTTTACCTTTTTTCATCTTATTTTGTTTTTGTTTTGGCTTTGTTTCTTGTTTTTTTTTTAAATTTTGGACTCCTTTTGGAATATTGGATCACAACTGTCTGTTATTTGGAGGCAAATGTGAACTCCGCAGCCAATTGTTTTTTTTTAACTCCTGTTTAGTAAATGATAACAACCTGGAAAGCAGTCATTGTTAACTATTTTTGTTAAAAATCAGGAAGCAAAGAAATCAACATAGGAAAAGAGGGCAAAATAAGAGTAATGATGTCTGAAAAACTCTTAAGAAATCATACCTTAATGATTTATCCACAAAATCCTATAAGATACGTAAGTCTGTATTAAATATACATATCAATCTTTAATGAAAATTTCCCATCTGTGCTAAAAATGCTCATGCCCAAAAGAAAAAGATCACTTAATGAAACTCTGACACCAAGCATGAAAAGCCCTCTTTGGAGATGTTGGCCAAGGTTGTCTAAGAGACTCAGAACATTACAGGTTGTTGCTATTGACCTTGATTGCCACCAAGATGTAAAAGGTCTGAAAATGCTATACAAGTTCAAAATGAAAATTCTATTAAGTGGTGCTCTCCTGCCCATTGCTAAGGAAAGCACACACAGCATAGGGGCATCCATAACCCATCTGGACCTAGCAGTTCAAGTAGACTCAGGAAGATACCCCATACTGCTAAAGTTCTAAACGCTTGCCTCTATGCAAATCTGTGGGTGACATTTCTAGCAAAAACTAAAATAGAGGAGCCCTTGGTTTTCAAATACCATGGCAAATAAAGAACTGCCTTTTTAAATATTTTTATGTGTTGATATTGGTTTGGAGAAAAACTAGCTAATGAGTATTTCGTGAATCTAATATCTGGTCAATCCAAAGTACTTTCTATTTTTCAAATTCTCATTTTTGTTTTTGCTCTCAAAGTCATTATTGTATTCTTTATAGTCCCAGAGATGCATTTGACATCTATTAACCTGTGTCCCTGCGCAAGAATACTTTCTGGACATTGAGTGCACCTGACACGAGGGGGTGTTAGCTTCCACTTGATATCAAATACAGATTTAGAATTTTTCAATTATTTCTGTTCTGCAGACTTAATCCACACTTCCATATTTGGGATCAAAAGGGAAGACAAAACATCAATCTTCATACTGTCTGGTATGCACAATGAGTTTGAATGATTATACTTTTAAAAATTGATCATAGATGAATGTCCAGTCTCTTATCCACTCATCTTTAATTTGGGTCTTTTTTCATGTCAGTCAGAAATGATCATCATCAATGTTTGTTGCAAAGCTTCCTAGTACATATTATTGTAGGATCTAAGATCTGCCCAAATAGTGATAAAACAAACCTACAACAAAATCAGTTATTGAAACACCAACAAAATAGAAGCCTAGAGGGAATTCATAGAAAATCATCAGAAGAAGGTGATGATAGCATTGCTTGTAAATTCCAGAAAGTACAGAGTTAAGGCAATATGTAAAAAGAAAGTGGAACAGAGGATAGCACACACCTAATGGTGCCTAGAGTTTAAAAAGTTGTGCATATTCAGACAGGCTAACTGTTTTAAAATTATTGGCTTGGGGTTTCCTTAGAAAAATACAATGGATAGGTGGTCATGAGTTCCCTCAGTTGCCATCACATCAAGCAAAAGAATTAGACTTCATGTGTCATGTATAGAAAACTCTTGAATAGTGGTAATAAAAGGAGCTGTATTATAAGACTAGTATTTCATTCTCAGCTGGTGTCAGTAAAGAGGAAAGATTTGGCAGAGTTTGGGGTGCATAAAGAAATGAGACCAGAAAAATGGCAGATAAATAGGAGCCCAGAATATTTCAAGATAGAAAAAACAATAAGGGCTGTGTTTATGAGGATGAAAAAAGGGAAAAAGGGAGGTAGAATGGAAATGAATAAGGAGGTAAAATGGATAGTTCATGGTAAACAGGGGACCAACGATGGGAAATTAATCAAATGGTTCACAGTGTTAATGAGTACCAGTGCCGCTATTAGAAACAAGTGGCTCCCTCCCAGTTAAGGAAGCTTTTTTTTTCTTTACCTTTCTGAGTCTATACTTTGACAATGAAAATAATTAAATTTAAGATGAATTGCCTATTTATAGCAAAGGGCTATATTTAAGAGACCCCATTTTTCCTCATTATCCAAGGCAAGTAATGCAGGTGTTTGAGTCAAATAGAGTAGGATGTTAACAACTCCCTCAATGCCTGACGTACTTGAAAACAAATCAGCATTGACTGCCCTTGATTTAAACTTAGAGCAGATATCACCTCCCTTTACCTATGAGCCAGGTGATGATAGATTTCCTGTCTCATATTCCCTGGATTATTTTATATTAATGCAAATCAACACAAGGTCAATAGATACCATTGCTAAGAGTGAACTATTTTTCAACAACTCAAGTTGTTATTCCTATACAGAGTTTAGGGGAGTGGAAATAAGTAGAAGAAACAAGATTTAGTGGTGAGTGTGACCACTCATCTTTAGGAAGTTCTTTCTTAACTGAATGATTACGTCAAGCTTCATCACCACAGAAAGGATTAAACACTGAGGGCTTGGGTTTGAGTAGTCGTAAGTGGGAAAATAGGAGGTGGGAGTTGTTACCTTTTATTTGTCTAGCATGAAAATTCTTTTAATGACACTATGCAATGCTTGGTTCACAGATGTACGTTTCATTGTTCAGATCTGTTCTTCAAGAGTGTAACATATAGAGGGTAGAAAGATGGCTCAGTGTTAATGAGCACTTGCTACTCTTGCAGATGACTCAGGTTCTATTCCCTGTATCCACACAGTAGGCCATTACTATCTGTAACTCCAATTCCAAGGAATCCACCACCCTCTCCTGGCCTCTGTGTGCTCCAGACATGCACACTGTATACATAAACACATGCAAGCAAAACAAAGAAATTGTTATCAAATAGCCTATATAATTTAATATACACAGCATAATCATATTTATGGGTTTTACTCTGTTTTCTTGTTCATATATTTCATTCAGTTCTTTGAAGATAATAACTAAGAGAATTCTTGAGAATGGGTTAACTACATAAGCCACTCCTCACATTCCTACATGGCTGAGAGTGAATAATGTACACATATGTATGCATTTATCAGCAAATTGTAACAAATAGGGAAAGAGTACTCAAAACATGCATATTCCATATTCAATTTAGTCTCAAGTAGGTCTTACTCCTTTAGTGTACTTACAAACTGCAACTCTTTGGAAGACCTCAAATATATCATCAAGAAAGTAGCAAAGCACATTGAGGATGTTAGGATGTGTTTGTAGAATATAAGGGAAGAAATGGTCATTGCTTCACATTAATAGTGAGACACCAGAGTAAAAGACATTGTCTAGACCCTGAGAGGATTAGATTCTCAGGCTGAATTAAAACAAAATGAGTTGAGCATAAAAACTCACGGATCTTTACTTACTTATTGTGAATATGATTAGCTGCCCTAAGCTTCTGCCACTGTGATTTTTCTGCCATGATAAGCTGTGCAGCCTGGACTAGAAGCCAAAACAAATGCTTTCTTCCTGAGATGCTTAATTTGGTAGTCGACTTGGCATAACTGGGAAGGGCAACCCTCCATTAAAGAATTTCCTCCATCTGAGTGTCCTACGGGCATATCTGTGTGGGTGTTTTCTTGATTGCTAATTGATATGGGAGTTCCTGAGACACTGGGGGCTTTATTATTCCTAAGCAATGGACTTGGGCTGCACAAGAAAGACAACTGTGTGTAAGTCTGGAAGTAAGCCAGCAAACAGTGTTCCTCTGTTGTGTCTGCTCTCACCTCCTACCTTGAGTTCCTAACCTGATACTTCCCTCAATGGTTGACTGAAAACTGTAAAATGAAATAAACTCTTTGCTCCCCAAATTGTTTTTGGTCATGGTATTTATTGCAACAATGGTAATGCACAACAAATCATTTCCTGAAATTGCCTTTGTCATATATTTTTTCAGAGCAATAAAAAAGTTATTATGCAATTATGATATGTGAATAATGAGTAAACCTTGCAAAGAATTTGTAAAAATTATTTAAATTGTCTCAACTAGTAATAAAGCTGCCCATTTGAGGGCTATCTTTCATGCATAGTCTTAAAGAATAAAGCATATGTTGTCCATAATGAAATGATTTAAAGTGAGATTATCATGAGTAGACCCAAGATATGACAATAACAACAACAAAATTGTCACTGAAATTAATTTCTGCTTTACAGAGGATTGATGTAAGACAGACAAAACTAAAATTCAGTATCAAGATTTAGGATGACCCACTTGGGTCTGTATGTATCCTCTTTGACTTTTTTGATGGACTGGGAAGTTGGAAGAGTAATTGAACATCAAAACCTCTTCATGCTGTGTTACGAGACTTGACTGGATAATGACATGCTTCATAAGGTGTTGCTAAGAAGAGAGTGGACAGCCAGACAATGTTCATCTTGCTTACATCAGTTCAAATTTAATTGGTTACACATGATTTGGGGCCGTAATGGAGCCCTGGCTACTCTTAAGCCACCACATCTATGTTTCCTAATGACAACATATTGCCCAATGTTTTCCCTAAGTGATGTAGAGACCATTTTTTATAGGGTGACTACAGAAATTTTACTACCAAAATCTCTTCTTTCTGTTCTTTTGTGAATTTTACATATATGTGTGTAGATGTGGGTGTGTGCTTATATTTAACACACCATATTCTGTGATCTTTTACTTTAAATTTAATACACCTTCAATAAATTTTAAAGGAAACTGTTAGTCACTTAAACATATTGAGCTCTTCCTTCAATATTGCTATACTATGTGGATTATGGATGATGTCTCTGCCATCTTTGATTTTTTTTAACAGAACATGCAGAAATCATCAATTTGTTCTTGACTAATTTTCTTCCTAATCAAAGATCTAGTCTGATTCCATTTTCAATACTCGTTAAAATGATTATTAAATCAGAAAATTAAAGCAACCATTATCTATATCTGAAAATGAAAGAATAACCTGTTTCTCAGTGGGTCGCTAGCCACTGAGCTTCATGTTAGTTCCTTTTTTAATGCATTGCATTGTTTAGTTTTACTAGAAATGACATTAAATAACAAGGAATTATCAAGCTAAGAAATAGAACATCAAAACTATTTAAAGTGATTTAAATTTGTGGGGAAAGTACTTCACCAAGGCAGTAAATAATAAAAAGACAATGAAAAAAGTCTGTTATATCCCAGAACTCTCTGACAATTAGTTGCCAAATGAAGACTTGGAGATTTACCATTCTTTAATTATAAAAATTCATGTGAGTACAAATCAGTGACATCACGGAGCATAAGGTAAAGAAGATTGAATGGGTTGTTGTTAAAGAGTTTCTCAGGCACACCGCTCATCAGAAGAAATTAAGTGAGCTTCCTATGACACAAAGCGATAAAAACCGAATTATCTGAATGTTTGGCTGTTAATAATGAGGACTTAAAAATTAGATAAGAAATTCACCATTGGTTATTAAGAGTAAAGAAAAAGCATAAACTTTGAGTCAAGTTGGAGAACGATAGGAAGTAATATGTCTGAGTTTCTGTTGGTTTGCAGAAACATAGAATAATTACCACCAAAATAATGAAAAGGTCAGACCATGTTATAATAAATGAAGTGAGCCTGCACCCAGTGCCAGCTTCTCTCTTTAATTGGCATTTGTTTTTAAAGAAGCATGGTGACATTTACACTTCAATTATATATGATACGAATACTAACTAAGTTTCAAAATAAACAGAAGCTGAAACTATAAATTGTATGCTTGGAACAGAACAAAAAGAACAGAAGCTTTTAATTTCATATCAAACCTGAGTACATCTGAATTCTCCAAAGCACATTGACTCAATCAGCTAAGTCTTGCGGCCTACATTAAGAAGAAGGTGTGTATCAATACAAGTAACTGTTTTAAAATTAGATTTCTTTATTACCTGTGTATGCATGTGTGTGTGTGTGTGTGTGTATGTGTGTGTGTGCTGGTAAAAGGCATCATATCACACAGCAAATGTGTAGATGCCAGAGGACAGCAATGTGCAGATGGTTCTCTCTAAATCTGCATGGGAACCAAGTTCCCAGATTCACCAGGCAAGTCACTTCACCCACTAGGCATCTCACTGGATGATTGTTTTATAACTGATAGATTATTTTATGCTAATATGGAAAATGTAGAACTGACATATTCTGTTGATAAATTCTTTTTTTTATTTTATAATTTAATTTAATTTTACACATCAGCCAAGGATTCCCTTGTCCTCCCTCCTCCTGTTCCCCCTCTGCCTTCCCCCAGCCCACCCCCCTATTCCCATCTCCTCCAGGGCAAGGACTTCCCTGGGGATTCAACTCAGCCTGAGAGATTCAGTCCAGGCAGGTCCAGTCTCCTCCTCCCAGGCCGAGCAAAGTGTCCCTGCATAGGCCCCAGGTTCCAAACAGCCAGCTCATGAACTAAAGACAGGTCCAGGTCCCACTGCCTGGGGGCCTCCCAAACAGTTCAAGTACATCAACTGTCTCACTTATCCACAGGGCCTGTTCCAGTTTGGGGCTCCTCAGATATTTGTTCATAGTTCATGTGTTTCCACTAGTTTGCCTATTTGTCCCTGTGCTTTTTCCAATCATCGTCTCAACAATTCTCGCTCATACAATCCCTCCTCTTTCTTGCCGATTGGACTCCTGGAGCTCCACCTGGGGCCTGGCCGTGGATCTCTGCATCTGCTTCCATCAGTCATTGGTTGAGAGTTCTACCACTACAGTTAGGGTATTTGGCCATCCGGATCACAAGAGTAGGTCAGTTCAGGCTTTCTCTCGACCATTGCCACTAGTCTGTTGTGGAGGTATCTTTGTGGATTTCTGGGGACCTCTCTAGCACTTTGCTTCTTCCTATTTCCATGGGGCCTTCATTTATCCTGGTCTCTTTTTCCTTGTTCTCCCTCTCTGTTCTTGATCCAACTGGGCTCTCCTGCTCCCCTAAGCTCTCTTTCCCTTGACCCTTGCCCTTCATTACCTGCCTCCTCAAGTCAAGTTTGCTCATGTAGATCTCATCCATTTCTCTGTCGTTGAGTGATCCCAGTGTCTTTCTTAGGGTCCTCTTTTCTAGGTAGCCTTCCTGGAGTTGTGAGTAGCAGTCTAGTCATCTTTTGTTTTACACATCCTGAGTGAGGTAACCCAGTCTCAGAAAGACAAACACGGTCTATTGATAAATTCTGTACTTGGGATTAAGTTGATTTTTCCAAAGAGAGCACATATTTCTTGTTTATATAAGAATAGGGGAATCTGTGCCTGATATGTAAAATTAAATTAATTATAAAATAAAAAAAGCTAAAAAAAAAAAAGAAATTTCTTCTGACTTCATAGTGTCTGTTGAACAGTCTCAACAACTTGGAAATAACCTTTAACCTGCCCCAAATGCAACTTACCACATTGTACATGTCTTTCATTCTCCCTTGAAGAGTTCTATCTTTAAATTGTTCCTCTCTTTAAGCAATATTAGAGTGTGTGCCATTTATATCAAATGTGATATGAATAAAAAAGTGCTACAGAAACTAAAGAACTTAATTCTTTCTATGTATACATCAGTTAATGTAAGTTTAAGAAGAGCTCTCAACTGCATTCTGAAATATGTGAATTTTTGAGGACCTCAAGGTGAGATGGTAACATTGTCTGTTTGATGATGAGCTCAGATAAAAAGTTTTAGCCCATAAGAGAGTAGAAATGGTGGTCACTTTTTTCTGTTCATAGATATAATTGATTGTAGTATTCAAATTAAAATAATGAAGAACTTAATTAAAAAGTGGCCAAAACATGTACTAGATACCTCAACAAAGATGATATACATATAGCCTATAATGTCTACAAAGATGTTGACAGCACCTTTATTTATAATTTTCCAAACTAGAAACAATTAGACTGCCTTTATGAAGGCAAAGAGATAATATGTACTACAGCCAAACAATAGAATATTACTCAGTATTAAAAATAAATGAGCTATCATGTAATAAGACAAAGGAAATATTTAAATGAATGCTAATAAAGGGTAGATGCTAATCTAAAAATACTAAACATTTTGATTCTGGCAATATGATATTTGGAAACGTTAAAACTATAGGTTAGAAAACAATATGAGTAATTGCCAATATTTATGAGAAAAGGAGGTAGGACCAGACAGAATCTAGCATACCTTTTGGATGGTGAAATTGTTGTGTTATAATGAATAAATGTCAGTATACTGTGTCAAAATAGAACATTCACACAGAAGGAAAATGATGTGAACTGAATGCTTTGGGTAGTGATGATGTGAGTTTGTAGGGCCATAATGGATTTGGGGACACATGCTCATTCTTTTATTTTTTTCCTGTGAACCTAAAAAGTAAAGATGCATATACATGAAGATTACAAATCAAAGAGAATGGAGTATTTTGAAGACAAAGTCAATTTAAAGAGAAGTAATGTAATGAAAGATTATTTCAATACAAGTAACTTATTAAGAAGATAGAGTCAAACCGCTTGTGAAAATGTTAATAGTATTAACAAGCATTCCAAACTTTTCAAAAGAAAACAGAGAAAAATCCATAGCAATAGAAAATTAAATTCATTAAAATTTAATGAAAAATGAAACACAAAACTTAAAATAGCTATAATATTTAGAAGATAGAATGGTTAGTATATAAATAACCTAGTTTTCTACCAAAACTGACACCATTGACCTTTCTATGTGATTTATAACAATTTCACAGAAAAATTAAGTCCAATGTTATATTGCTTATTCCACAGAATAAAGAGAATATATAAAAAATGTAATGCACATTTTGTGAAGCTAATGAATTCTTGAATTTAAAACTATGCAAAGTTATACACAAAAGGAATTTGATATATAACTTCATGCATATACATAGTGTCAGAAAATCTATACTTTATATTCACTTTCATGTACCAACTCCTACATTTGCATATACTTTATCATACTTAAATAAAAGGCATCTCAACATTTCAAGGAAATTCAAACATGATAAATTGAACAGTGTATATCATGTCAATAGGAATATAAAATCACATGGTTACAACATATATACAAAAAGTGTTTGCTTAATTTTTAGCAACTGTTAATAAACAGAACAAACTAAATACTATGAAAAATTGCAAAATTAATATTTTTGCATAATCTTTGTACATTTAATGATTACAGAGTATTTGTAAACTTTGAAAGCATCTTAAACAGCATATTTCAAAAACATTATTTTAAGGAAAAGGAGTTTATTGCAAAGAGAAATAAAAACAATATTTATTGTTTGCACTCAGCTGAAAGTGATCAAATATTCAATTTAAAATAAAGAAAATTACTCAAATATTCAAATTAAAGTAAAGTAAATAGGAAATGTCACATTTAACTTAAAAGAAGACAATTCTTGACAATAGGTAACTAGAAATTATAATAAAAATAGAATACAAGTATACCAATCAACCTGTAACTTATTGTATAGAAGTAAACAAATTACTTTAGAGTGAAATTTTAAAATTCTATTATAAGTATTTTGAATATAAAGGTAGACATTCCATTTCTAAGACAAAGACCAGCAACCTTGTTCTCTAAAATGATGGATATGAAGTAGTGCTAGCTTTAATAGGAACCTGTCATGTTTCTCTGCATGTGTTTTGATCTTCATTGTAACTATTCATCTCCATACTTTGGATGGAAGGAAAGCTATACAATGGGTATGGAAATATGGATGTGGTTATATACAAATAATATATGATTTATGAGCTCAAAAATTGGAATTTTATATCTTAAAAGAATGAAAGTTATTTTTATATTTTTTATAATTCTGAGAATTTCATACAATGTGTTTCGATCATATTCACCCCCTCCTTCAACTCCTCCTATATCCATTCCTTTTTCATTACCTACCCAAATTTGTGTTATCTCTCTCTGTCTCTTTCTGTCTCCCTGTGTTTTTCTCTCTCTCTCTCGCTCTTGCTCTCGCTCTTTCAACCCACCAGATCTAATACATGCTGCCCATATATCTTAGTCAGTGTTCCACTGCTGTGAAAAGATACCATGACCATGTCAACCCTTATCAAAGAAAGCATTTAATTGGGTCTTGTTTCCAGTTTCAGAGGTTTAGTCTATTATCATCATGTAGGGAAGCATGGAGTTACACAGTCAGACATGGTTGTAGCTGAAGTTTTTGTAGCTAATGATTTTCTGTGTCCACCCAGCTCCTGCAGCCACTCAGACCCAAGTAAACACACAGAGACTTATATTACCTATAAACTGTATGGCTGTGGCAGGTTTCTTGTTATCTAGGCTATCTTGTATCTTTTTTTTTTTTTGGTTTTTTGAGACAGGGTTTCTCTGTGTAGCTTTGTGCCTTTCCTGGAACTCACTTGGTAGCCCAGGCTGGCCTCGAACTCACAGAGATCCGCCGGCCTCTGCCTCCCGAGTGCTGGGATTAAAGGCGTGCACCACCACCACCCGGCTCTATCTTGTATCTTAAATTAACACATTTCTATTAATCTATAAGTTGCCACATGGCTTGTGGCTTACCGGTACTTTACATCTTGCTTCTCATGGTGGTGGCTGGCAGAGTCTCCTCTCTGTTCTGCTTTTCAACTTCCTCCTCTCTAGTTAGAATGTCCCGCCTAAGCCTATTCTGCCTCACCATTGGCCAAACAGCTTTATTTATCAACCAGTCAGAGCAACACAAATTCACAGCATACAGACAGACATTCACCCATCACATGGTATGGGAGATGTAGCTGAGAATTCTACTCTGGGCTTGCAATGAAAATTTTGAAACCCCAAAGTCCAACCCAAGTGACCCACTTCCTCCAACAAGGGCACACCTCCTAATACTTTGAAACAGTGCCACTCCTTGGTGACCAAGTTTCAAACCTATGGGCCTATGGGGGCCATTTTGATTCCCACCAACACATTCCCTGGCCCTAATAGGCTGATATCTATTATCATGATGTAAAATGCATTTACACCAAGTTTAAAAGTTCCCATAATCTATCACAGTCACAACATTTTTTAAAAATCCCAAGTTCAAAATCTCTTCTGAGACTCAAGGCAATCTTTTAACTGTAAGGTGTAAATTTTTTTAATAAATCACGTACTTCCAACATACAATGGTACATAATAGATATGGTCATTCCAAAGAGGAGGAAAGGATGCACAGTGAGGAATATTAGGACACAGCCAGACCAAAAAAAAAAAAAAAAAAAAAATAGCTGGGCAAACTCCAAACTCTGAAACCACATGTTTGATGACAAGTCCACTTCAGAATTCAATCTCCTTTCAGTTTTTTTGAGTGCAACATACTTCTCTCTCTTGGACTGGTTCCACACCAGGTGGGCAGGTTTTCTTGACAGGTATCCTATGACTATTGAATCCCGGTATCTTGAGATTTCTAAGAAGGCTATCCAAGCTTCACCTTCATAGTTTAAAGTTTAATAGGAACACCTCTCTAGACCTCCATGCAGGGACACTCCTGACACATGTTTGGCCTCAGAGACTTTCTGTTACTGTTTCAGTCTCCTTATTTGTCATGGGTCAGTTTAAGTTGCTGATCTCTTCTTGGTTGAATTTTGATGATTTGGATGAATCTAGAAATTGATCCATTTATTTTTTGTTTTCTAATGTGATAGAATATAGGATTTTACAGTGATCCCTTATAATGTTCTGGGTTGTTTGGTATCTCTTGTAGTGTTTCCCATTCATCTCTAATTCTCTTGATTTTGGTTGTCTCCTTTCTGTAGTACAAAATGAAAGCAGTCCTGTGAGGGGAATTTAGAGCTCTAGGGTTTATCAAAATTTCTGTAAGGGTACAGGTAAATGATTTAATCATGCAACTCAAGAGCTTCAAAAAACAAAAACAAACTAAGTTTAAATTCAGTAGATGTGAAGAAATAAGAAATACTAGGGCAGAAATTAATGAAGCCTAAAAAGAGAGAAAACAAAGAATCAACAAATCTAAAAACATGTTCTCTGAAAAGAAAAGATTTACAAACCCTAGAAATGTGATGCAAAACCCCTCAAATCAACATTGCTTCCATTTTCCATGGTCAATTAAGCCAAAATATACAACAAACTAACTCCAAAATTATTTTTTCTTAATAATGTAACTCAAAATTTTATTTTTTCAAGGTGTATCCATGATCATTTGGAACTTATTAGAAGGTTACCATTTTAGGGTTAATCCTACAATTACTACATCAAAATCTCTCTATATTAATGAACTCCACAAAGGATGCCTAATATATTCAATAGTTTCGGTACATTGAAAACTTAAGATAGAGAATATACTCAGAATCAGCTGTGTACCTTAAATATGGTTCTTGGTTATATGCATATCTCCCTGCCAACACATTTATAAACAAACTGTGTTTTCTAGTAGTTGCTGTTGAGAGTGTGCCTGGGTTTCCTGAGAACCCTCTGAGTTTCGAGCTGCAAGAGAAATAAACCACTTGTTTAGATGCTGATCTGCTGCCTAGAGTTCACCATTCACTGCTTACCCACTGTAAATCACGGGCTTTCATGAGAGATAACTGTGTTACATTCAAGAGAAGCACATGCACTACACATCACACTATCAAGTCATGCCTTATGTGCTGAAGTGTGTCTGATACAGTTTGCACTACCTTGTAAATTTAACTTCTATTTTTGGTCACACATTTCGTTTCTCTAGGGAAGTAGCCTTTAATGCTACTATCCCAGCCCTCACTTGGAAAAAAAAAAAAAGATAAACATTCCTTTTGTTTTATCTCCTTAAAATGTTTAATTCTTACCCCCTTCCTAGGTGAGGCTAAGAGACCTAAACTATTAGGACTTGTTCTGACCCCCAAGAAGTATATAGATTAGCATAAAATGAGCTTAAATCATAAGCAAACACACTAATTACTCGGAAGATGTTAGTGTTGGTAAAGTGATTGGATTGTAGTGTTTAATGTACCAATTCATTCATTCCCTCTGTCCTTTAGAATTCTAAAACGCACAGTTTCTAAGTCATAGGGTTGCATACTAAGTGATGTTCTGAAATGATACAGAGAATACAATCAAAGCAAACACCTCCCTGGTTAGATTCAATAATGTAAGTGCCATTTACTTTTGTGTGTGTTATAAAGAAGGATAGGAAGCCCTTCTTGCCCTTGAGCGAAAGTCATTTCCTCCCTGTACTCACTCTTATTGTACTGAATAATAAGTTTCACATGGCTAATGCTACCATTATCAATATCAAGGTATCAATGACAACAATAAATAACGTATGCTCAGAAACAAAATATGTCTTGTAGACTAACAGTTCAAAGTGTTATCCTGCCAGATGGAAAACTTCATTGAGTTTCCTTTTCCCAGGAAATTTGTTAGAACCAGAATAATTTTATGCTTTTTAGAATGGAAAGAAGAGGAAATAGAGGGCAGGTCAAGAGGAGTGCCTGTATTACTCATAGGAAAGAATATTTTTCTCTGGATATAAGCAGTGTCACTGCTACTGTTTCTGGGGGGCATACTGCAGAATATCTGCAGCATCTCGTCAGGAAACCCAGGAATTAATGGAAATAAAAATAACAAACTTTAATTTCAATGACATTGATAAGTGTGTTTTTATTTGACATGTGGTGCTAATAACTACAGAATCCAAGATAAGGCTATGATCTGCCTCTTTAGGAATGCTTTTAGATAAAGCATAAACGTTTCCACTTTGTTAAATCCATGTATTTGGTCTAAATGATTATGTGTCACCAGATTTTCCCAAACATAGGCCAACCTTTGGTATTATTTACAAAACAATGGCATTTTGAATACAGAATCCTCATATTCCGTGGGTCCCATTATCATATAAGCACACCTGACTTGTCCTATGTGACATATGATGCAAGTCTATATGACTTTAAATATTTCCTCCTATTTCCTGGCCTGCCTTTTATCAGACATCCTCACTGATTATTTATCAAGTTTAAAAAGAAAGCATGTAATAATGTTACAAGTATTCCAAGAAAAATCTTCTGTGTGTACTGGGATGAACAGATGTTGATGAAAATTCCCTATGTTTATGAGAAAGAAAGAATTTTATTATTACATGCACTAATCATTTTTGTCTGCCACAACAAATACTATGAGCTAGGTAGTTTGCAAATTGAATATTGTTTAGAGACCTGGAAGTTGAAAGTCCATTATCAAGGCACCAGCAGTGTTTGGTGAGACCTTCAGGTTTGAGATGATGCCACTTCCTACTTTAGATCTGTCATGACCCGTCTTATACACAAACCCACACCCACAACCATGTAATGAAGGAAGGGGGTATTTGTTTTCTTGATAGGAAATATCAGTCCTACTTGACTTGGGAAATGCCTTATCTCCTTACCTAACCTTAATTATCTCAGAGTTTCTGCCTCTGAATGGTGACATTAGAAGGTTTAAGTTTCAATAGGTGAAGTTGAAAGGGATGCAATGTAAGCTATGCAATGATTAAATAATCAATTAAAATTTAATTTTTTATATAAAGGAAGAAAATCATGTTCTTGGAAATATTCTCATGAACACTTCTTTTTGTTCTTATTGCTTGTCAAAATTGTGTTTAGAGGGAATACTCTTTGTTCTTAGGTTATATTTTAATGGTCCTCTGACACACAATCACTAAGTGAAGATTTGAGTGGACCAATGTGATACACATTTTCTACTGCAAGTTCTTCTCCTTGTCTTTATTTCTATTGATTATCTTGGAATGTACTCATATCTGTTCAACAAAAACTGAATAGAACCTAATCTCCAAATGGGCAAGTGAGAATCCATCAGATTGAGCACATGAGTGAATCACACGGAATCCTGGATGAGATTGTTGGAATCTCCAGTTAGGGACAGTAACTAAGAAGAGCATTTGATTCCCTAGGCTCAGTCATCAATAACTCTTTGGGGGCCACTGAATATTGGTCACACTGAACATAAATGCCTCTTGGCTCACCACAGTGAGGTAGCAATCTGCTTTTTGTATATCCAGCCACAGATTGTCTCCTTAGATTCACCTTCTCTTATGATTTCTTATCTTAACTTAGTCTGTATATTTTATGTCAGTTCTGATAAGTAAATTGTTCTGTGTAGTTTCATGTACCACTTTGTTTCTAGTTTTATACTCCTCAGTCTCACTAATCTAAAAACCAAAATATATATATTATTACTTGTTATTTAAATTATATAAATACAAAAATGAAATAAGTAATAATATAACTTGTTTTAATTTTTGGACCAGAGGAAGACATAGTCTATTATGACGGTACTCTCAACATAACTGAATTTGTTTGAATAAACTAAAGCCTGACTACATTAGACTAAGAGAATGACATGGACTCGTGTATCTTCATGCTAAGTGAACAGCTTTCTGCATAAATTTTGGGGCTCACTCATTCTTTCTCAACAAATTTTATGTTGTATTATTTTAGACATTGAATCAACTATTGATGCAAATAAAATCTAAGTATCGCTGGTCCTCATAGGACTCTCATCCTGCCATTGAATCACATCAAATTCAAAGCACCAACCATGGTCATTGTTCTTAATATTAGGTAAAACATATGGGGAGAAGACTATGTAAAAATAACTTGACATAGAAATTTATACTGGGGAGGGGTCCTCTGAGAACTGGAATAGAAGAGATAAGAAAAATTTAATTTAGTGAATAGGAATAGAAGGGACATTTACAATCTAGAAAATAATCTGTAAAAGTTTTTTCAAAGGATAGTTATAAAGAAATGGTTGTTACAGAGAGTAATGGGAATAGGAGAAGATGGGGCAGATGTAATGGGAGACAGCTAAGGATCACATAATGAAAGCCTTTAGGCTAAGTGAAGGAACTATGAATTATGCCATAGTCACTAAGAAATCACTGAGGTGCATATCTCTCCATTTTGGTCCCTATTTCTCAAGGGAAGCTCAGCTTTTCCCACCTGATTGTTACTGTCTTCCTTTAATTACTCATCTCGGGTCTACTCTCAACAGCAGCCCAGAGTAATGGTCTATGACACCGGGTGCTTTCTTGAGCATAGGAAACCTCAAAGCCCACCCCCACAGTGATGCTCTTCCTCCAGCAAGGCCATTCCTACTCCTATAAAGCCACACCCTCTAATAGTACCACTCCTTATGAGCTTATGAGGTCTAATTACATTCCAACTCCCACAGCATGTAAAAACAAAAGATGTATGTCAAAAATAGCAAATACATTTATTGGAGGCATTACCATCCAGGATGGAATGATAGGTAGAAAGAAACATGGAAACACAAATATATGTCCTAATACTATGTTAAAAATTAAGAATATTTTTCTATAGCAATGAGGCATTTGCTATTGCAGATTAATAGAAAGGTTTCAGAAAGATAAGTTCCACAGTACTGTTGTGGATAATAGTTAGAACACAAAGAAAAGCTGGTTGGTTTGAAGGACTTCAAAGTAGGTCATGCTGAATGAGGCCAGTGGCAGTGAAAACAGAGAGAAATGATTCATATGATTGATGTTCACTTTTATTGAAACATTTACTGACTATGGTTGACACTGTACTCTTCTAGCCATTAGGAATTACAAAAATGAGCTGTAAGCTCGGTGAACAGACACACCATTAAAATCACTTCATTACCCATGCTTTCCCTTTCATAACAGAGAAAAAGTCTTGTTCTTATTTACAACATCAAGATGGCTATTCAGCCCAAACTAGCAAAAGTAATTTACATTTGCAAAGCATTTTACAATTTAAAAATATCAATCATGTGTCTTACATAATTTATTTTCAAAGAATGCTGGATAGAGAGCATGGTGAGTTAATCTCTTTATCTTTCAATGGGGAACTGTAGGTATAGTTGTAGGCAACTGGCCTGCATTTACACAGCCTATAGATTTAGAATTGTACTCACCCGTTTAAATTGAACTCAGTATGTTTCCTTCATATTTTTACTTCATGTGTATTCTATTCTTCATGGTAAAAGAGTGTTTTCTTTCTCAATCATAACTTCATTTTAGTTTCCATTCTTTAAAGCATATTGGTTATTACTTAATTCTATTAGTTTTCTTGTTATAGTTCTTATAAGAAGAAGAATTTTATGATATTAGTTGATTTTATAAAATAGATTGAAAGGTTTTTGTGGCTAAGTTAGTGTCCAGATTTCTCTTTCTGTGCCTGCAGAGTCCTTGTCTCTTGGAGGCTTGCTTTTTCCTGAAGGGAGACAGAGGGGGAGTGGATCTTGGAAAGATGGAAGGTAGGAGGTTTAGAAAAGAGGAATGGAAGTAGGAGAAACTATGATCAGAATGTATTGTATGAGAGAAAAAAACTGTTTCCAATAAAAAATAGTTTTCAGGATATAGAGAGCCTCCCCCTAAAAATTATTGAAAATAAAAACACATATAACAAAAATACTGATACATATGAAAACAACAATAAAATAAGTGTTCTTTCATCCTCCAAACATTTTTAGTTTTCAAGAGTTTTATTCAAAACCTCAAAAAGGAAGACATTTTGCCTATCAGTTTCATAAATTCAAGCTCTTTATTTATTGGTATACAATTTTAAGATAATAATTTGGACTTTAATTCCTCTGATTTAATTTGTTATTTTGCCTGTAATCATACAATATATAAGAAATTAAGTTATATGAAATAGTAACATATCTGATTCTATTGGAAGACTTTAAAGTATAAATCAGTACAGTTAAATGCTTTTCTCTATGACAATGTAACACTGAAGAGCTTAACAGGAAAGAATAGACTTGGCCTGAGGTTTCATGCCAGACAGTCATAAACACAGCAGTGGTTCAGCTCACTCTAATAGATTTTATTCTCTTTAACAAAAGTAATTCCCCACACTCAAGTCTTGGTCTCTAAATACTAGTCTCCAATGATGAACCAGAGCTCCTTGGAAAATTGTTGAGTCCAGAACCACAAAGTCAGAGAAAGCTCAAAATATTTTGGAGACCTATATATAAATGGGGTAAGGAGGAAACAGAAGCCTGGTTGAGACAGTTTGTTAGGGTCATAACCAGGCAACTTGAGGAACAAAATAAACACTATAATTTTATCAAACAACACAAGTAGAAAACAAAAAGAAACCATGCCATATAAACAAAGGACTAAACTGACAATAAATAAAAGGATATGATTATTAAAATACACTCTTTTCCTCCAAACTGTAGTTTTTAAAATGTAACACCAACAAAAGTTTGAGAGAAGTGAATGCTTACAAATATCTTAGATGTGTTGGAACTAACCACAGTTGGAAGTATATATATTTCTAGGAGCTGTGCTTACTGAATAGTGGACAACTATATCCACTTGTAAAGGAAAAAAAGAAGTAGAGCACATGATCTACCGTTTGAAGATAAAACTAGCTCTCTTTTGGCTATCCTGGGTTTTTTGTTTTTCCATATGAAGTTGAATATTATTCTTTCCAGGACTGTGAAGAATTGTGTTGGTATTTTGATGGGGATTGCATTGAATCTGTAGATTGCTTTTGGTAAGATTGCCATTTTTACTATGTTAGTCCTGCCTATCCATGAGCATGGGAGATCTTTCCATTTTCTGAACATCTTTTTCAATTTCTTTTTTCAGGGACTTAAAGTTCTTGTCATATAGGTCCTCCACTTGCTTTGTTAGTGTTACCCCAAAGTATTTTATGTCATTTGTGGCTATTGTAAAGGGTGATGTATCTCTGATTTCCTTCTCAGTTTCTATGCAGAGATCCATGGCTAGGCCCCGGGTGGATCTCTGGGAGTCCAATTAATGAGAATGAGGAGGGTTTATATGAGCAAGAATTGTTGAGACCAAGGTTGGATAAAGCACAGGGACAAATAGCCAAACGAATGGAAACACATGAACTATGAACCAATGGCTGAGGGGTCACCAACTGGATCAGGCCCTCTGAATGGTTGAGACAGTTGATTGGCTTGCTCTGTTTGGGATGCATCTCAGACAACTCATGCAATGAGCATGCTGTTTGAAACCTGGGGCCTATGCAGGATCGCTTGGCTCAGCCTGGGAGAAGGGGACTGGACCTACCTGGACTGAGTCTACAGGGTTGATCTCAGTCGTCGGGGAAGGCTTTGCCCTGGAGGAGGTGGGAATGGGGGGTGGGCTGGGGGGAAGGTGAGGGGGACCGGAGGCGGGAGAACAAGGGAATCTGTGGCTGATATATAGAACTGAATTGTATTGCAAAATAAAAATTAAAAAAAAGCTCTCATGTTCATAAACAAAGCTTCATTTTTCAGCAGACAGATGTCATTTCAGAAAGCAACAACTTACTGAAAGGCAGAGAACCATCCATGTGATGTGCAGCCTCAGATGAAACATCTACCACACAACTTCTAGAGGGAACCCTCAGAGAAGAACTACATGGAAAGCAGGGAGTGAGGGTGGTAAGAATATAAGAGTCAGAGGACAAGGATATCTGTTTTGAGGTTGTGTCTTCTATATATGACAGGGAATCTGAACACATGAAATCTCAAAAATATTGTTTCATAAACAAGCCCTGAATAATGAAAACATAGGTTGACATGAGATGCCTAATGGAGGATCCCTCACAGAGCTCTTTCCCTAGATGAAGAGGCAGTTAATGACTGCTGAGAGATGACGAATCAGGTCCTCAGGAATGACCCTCTTAGGTGGGAATCTAATAATGAAGAGTCAACCCTATGCCATATATATAAGAAGAACACTAAATTCACTCAGTATGTTGTATTTGTATGTTAATTTATATATAAAATTTAAGTATATATAGATATATAGATATATTTATCCATATGTATAGATAAATACACACACGTATGGTCAGAACATTATGTATGTCTGTATGTATGTGTGTGTGTATGTGTGTGTGTGTGTGTGTGTGTAATAATAATAAAGAATAAGAGGTTATGAAATTGAAAGGAATGTGAGAGGCACAGGAGTTGAAGACATAGGGTATTGTTGTAAATAGAGTACACATATATGAAATAAAGAAAAAAAAAAACAAGCTCACTAACTGAACACCAGGACTATTGGTCACAACATCCTTATCTAAGTAGGTGGATCTGAGGAAGTGCTTCTCTTTCTCCTATGGACAAGAAGAGACCTAATGATGATGGCACATATACAGCTAGATGTTCAACATATCTCATACCATCCAATAATGAGCAGATAAAAAACAATCATCCCAAGTCTTCAAAAACTAGTAAACCAAAAATGACAAATATTTCTCAGATGATGTTTATCAAAGATTGCCTCTCACTGAACAGTTTGTGACTGAGAAAAATTTGTTCTTTGGAAACTAAAAAAATTAGTGAAGCTATCTGTTATATAATATGAAGAATAACCTAAGAGAATATTATCTTAATAAGCAAAAAACATAATAATGAGGATTTGAAATAAATAATATGAGTGGAAAGAATTACACTAAGAATGATAGGGAGATTAAGAAACAATAATAGGTTTATTTTTTTATTTTATTTATTTTTTTAATTACATATTACTGATTTTTTTTTTATTTTGCAATACCATTCAGTTCTACATATCAGCCACGGATTCTCTTGTTCTCCCCCCCTCCCGTCCCCCTCACCTTCCCCCCAGCCCCCCCTCCATTCCCATCTCCTCTAGGGCAAAGTCTTCCCCAATTCTTCCTTTTTTACAATTCGAAATAAAACTACATAACTTCTACCTCCTTCCTTTCTTTCTTCCTGACCCTGTCATTTCTGATGCCTCCTCCATCCCAAATTAAAGGCCCCTGCTTTAACTATTTGTGTTACTTATTCTTATGAATCAATCAACATATAAACTGAGCCACTGAGTCTATTCAGTATGGCATGTATGCATATGATTCTATGGCTGACCACTAACTAAACGACACAAGGAAAAGTGAAAAAAGATGTCAAGATGTTAGAAAAGATTCACTCAAAAGTGAAGAAAAAGAGCGACTAACTGTATAGAAATATAATGAAAAATTACTGAATTGGTTGAGTAAGAAATACTTAAATATAATTCAAACATATTTTTATCAGCTGATGAAAATCTTTAATATATAACTTTAAAATAACTCACGGTATCATTAAAACTAATAAATCTGAAACATCATCAATAAATGTTATCACTCTCTATAACCTAGAGAAATTTTGAATTTTAAAGGAAAAAAACACATACTTTCAACGATTTAGTTAGTACAAATGTAATCTGTAAAAAAGGTTCTTATTCTGGGTAATTAAATCCATAACAAGTTGAAGCAGCATCTACAGAATTTTTAAAGTTATAAACTAAAATATATGAATATGGGCACAAAAAGATGTAATATATATATATACATTTCCTTATGCTTCCAGAAAGACAGATCTTCTTGTAGAAGTTGAAAGCCATATACAACTCAAGAATTCACAATTCATGGGATAAAAGAACTGCTAATAATCATCAAATCCAATTTTAAGTTAATGAATCAAAATACATTAGTTCTATTTCTCTTGATAAAATTGCATTGAATCTTAAGGCAAATCATTTACTATCTTGTCCCTATTTTCTCCACTTGAAAAACATTGTCATGTCTTAGTGTTGCGAAGTTTTAATTAATATGCTACAGCTGCAGGAGAGAGTTGGCTATTTTCTCTCCTTGACAGTGTTCTCTTCTGACAGGTCCTGTTATCTGCACACTTACCTACTTTCCAACCCTCATTTGAAAATATCACTAGAGGCTTAAAAAATACAGCACTGTGTGTTCACATTTTCCTGTACAGGAAAAGACTTTTCTATGGATCTTGTTTTTCTTCCAATGCAAATCAAAGAGTAGCAATTATGACATTTCCTTGATTTTGCTAAATGAATTTTATTTTCATAAAACATCTTAATACAGATTTCTGAGACTGAAAAAAAAACTGTGATATACTCCTTAAAATTCTGTGTTTACCTTTTTCATCATTAGCCCATGCCCAGGCTGCTTTCTTCTGGATGCAGTGCAAATTATGCATTGGCAACATATCTATTAATACCTGGATTTCTGAAGGAAAGGAAAGGAAGGTGAATCCAGCAGGAACATCTCGATGTAAGTTTACCAACAGTATCTAGGGATAATATGACATTGATATTGATGATTTAAAAATTTAATAAATTCCAATAATGACAGTTACAAATAAAATCTCCAAACATTTCAAGATCTCAAGAGAACTCAAAAGGGATTTAAGGGAAGAAAAAAGAATATATCATTTTAA
This sequence comes from Peromyscus californicus insignis, assembly GCF_007827085.1. NCBI lineage: Eukaryota > Metazoa > Chordata > Mammalia > Rodentia > Cricetidae > Peromyscus > Peromyscus californicus. The sequence goes on along the minus strand of NW_026294447.1, from coordinate 45,769,530 downwards.
TGATTTCAAGTAGATATTAAGGACACATAAATTAAGAATGCACAAGTATTCAGAGGAGCCCGTGGAATTTTTCTATACTCCACTTTTAATTTAGGAAGTAGCTCTTATTTGTGTCAGATTTATTTTAGGAGATATATGTGTATAAACATATAGTAGATTAGTTTATTGAATGTTAGTATACATCAGACATGCTTAAGTGTTTGCATGCATTAATCTCTAAGAATATTGCAGCAATTTTTAAAGCTTGTGCTCCTTTATACTTTTTATTACAGAGTAATTTACAAATTGAATCGCATCTACAGCCCAACAAAGAGTATACATGGAAGAAACTGAAATTTGCAACCAAACTATGTGGCTTTCCTTGAATTTTTGCACAAAATTTCAAAGTCATCTTATAATATACTGGCAAATACTAAATATAGGCTTAGTTTCTCTATCCCTTTATTTCAATTGAAAAGTAGAGTGGATGCTATGATACTTAAGTTTTTGATATTGGATATGAGTTCATTACTTGGTTTCTTGCCTTGCAGTATCAGACTCCAGTGACTTTTAAAAGAAAATCTTTTGAAGATATCCATGGCTATAAGAAACATATCTCTGTGGAATTGCTTTTGCTCTCTTGCTGCAACCTGAATTTGGAAACATTGAAATATAGGTGAGTTCTTCAAATTTCTTATGGAGGAATCCACTCTGTCAATATGTATTGCACTTCAAATAGGGAAGCACATTGAAGAAAAGAAAATGAAGGACTTTGTAGGCAGAGTACTTTGTTGGGACCATGATCAGCTCTGTTCCACCAGCCTTTTCCTAAGTAACTACTCAGAGACTTATTATTAATTACAAATGATTGGCCAATAGATCAGGCTTGTTACTAGCTTATTCTTACAACTTAAATTAGCCCATTTATATTAATCTATGTGCTGTCCAGTGGCTCATTTACCTCCAATATGAACTGTCTATGTCATTTCTTTTGTGTCTGGCTGAAGACTCCTCTGACTTTGCCCTTCTTCCTCCCAGCATTCTCTCTGCCCCCCAAATTCTGCCTAGCTATCAGCCAATTAGCTTTTATTAACAATGAGAGCAACACATTTTCACAGTATACAGAAGGATTATTCCACTGCATTTCCCCATTTTTGTTTAAATAAAAAGGATGTCTTTACTTTTAACAAAGTAAAATTATATACAATAAAACAATTTTCAAGTAAGAATTACAGTTATAATATCCAGTCCATTTGTATTTGACAAACTTAAAAAAACTATTCTAATATTTATCTTATCTTTTTGAGTCTAAAATTTTACACCTAATTTACCTTTTTATTGCAACTAAAGAAAATTGTAACTATAACTAGCTAATTTTCAACTCCATCAAAGATCCAAGAAGGATACAATATTACCTAAGTAAACAGGAAATATAGAGCAACAAACTGCCAAAACTAAGAAATGACAGAAACATCTGGCTGCCTGGGCAGTCACTCAATGTTCCTCTGTAACACTGGGGGATCCAACTGTGGACAACAGGTTTAGTATATCTAACAGACATTTTTGAGAAACAGGGAATTTTGAGGGACTGTCTACCTTGTCTTGGCAAAATTTGTCAGTCAATTTCTTTTGTGTCCTGCTGGTCCAGTTTAAACAATATACTGCCAGCAATTGAGGCAAGGGCAGTTTCTTTTCCCAATGGCTAGCTTTTGCCACAAAGAAAGAAAATTCCACATGGAGGTTCTTTGATGCACATCATCCTCTTTTGAAGCAAATTGGCGCTGTCAGGAGCAGACCTGTCTTACTGTCATGAAAAGTCTTAGGTTATTAAATCGTTTTAAATGCCATATTCTGTAGGTCTTTGAAGTGTTTGAAGACCATCTATCCATCTAAATATATATGTTTATGACCTTGAAAATATACCTAACATGATTGTAAGTTTGACTATTATTGATGACTATTAAACTGTATTTCTTAGTAATACATTACATTTTTAAATGAGTTGCATAAGCACAATATCTCAAACAAGAGTAGAAACATACATACAGTATAATAAAATAACCTCAAAGTTTGATTAGTATATAAAAAGTCATGCCAATATAAAATATTTAAGAATAGTAGTTTTTTTAGTTTAAAAGTACATTCAATAATCTACCATTTTATCCTATCATTTCTCTATCATATCCCCCTTTTTTCCTCTAGAAAAAGATCTTTGAGTTTAACTCTTTTGTTTAACTCAGTTTTGACTAAAATCAATAACAACTTGTAATTAACCCCCCTTTAAATGATAATAAACATCCATAACCCATCTTTTGGGAATGTGGGTATTGTGCTCTAGTTCACTTCCTGATGTCTGTGGGTACTGGTATCTTTAGGGGAACCTTGAGAAAATCAGGATGATTGTTAGGTCTTGGCTGGAGTAGTTTGTGAGGCTTCTCCATCTCAACTAGAAGCTTTGAAGCTGTGTTAGAAGCAGAATTTGGAGGAGACTTTAAGAGGCATTTTCTAATGCTGGATTACCTGTTTTTATTGGTGTCTGGTTTCCTTTTTCTGAAAATACATACATTTTAAGGGTAAGATACATTGCAAATATGGAATATGTGGTGTGCAAAAGTCAGTTAAAGATAATTTTTAATATACTTTGCATATTTTGTAGTTTTTCTAGGTTTACTTCTTTATGTCTGTAGACAGGATTTTAGGAGGTTTTTCCCTGATCAGACCTCATTCATATCAACCTGGAACAAATCAACAGCCTCTCAATTTCTGTGGGAACAAAAGCTTAACCTCTTCCCCAAAGAAACATGTCTTTTGATGTCCATTTTGAAGTCAAGGTATTTTTAAAATATATAGGTTGGCTTAATATAGCAGCTTTTATAGTCAAATGTCTTATTTTCCATCTTTATGTGACTTATTTCTTTTTTTTTTTTTTTTTTTTTTGAGACAGGGTTTCTCTGTGTAGCTTTGCACCTTTCCTGGAACTCAGTTTGTAGACCAGGCTGGCCTCGAACTCATAGACAATCACCTGCCTCTGCCTCCCGAGTGCTGGGATTAAAGGCGTGTACCACCATCGCCCGGCCTCCTTTTCTTATTACACTACTTTCCCCTTTAAAGACTTTACTATATTTTTCTCTTGCTGTTTCTACCCTTTAAAGGACTTCATACAATGAACCTGAAAGAGAACTGAAGGGGACTTGAATGGCCAACGTAACCTATACTGGGCATTGGAAGTCCCCGAGGTTATAGTCCTAGCCTGTATGCTCATTATGCTGGGTCAAAATCTGTTGCTGTCTCCAGAATCAGACATTGGCGTGGGACTTCAAGATACTTCCTTCTGGAAACTACACTTTTCTGACACAATAATTTTACTAGAAGCTTCATTTTTGGTCTTGGCTGTGATCTCAGGGCTAATCTTGGGGAAGAAACTTAGGTTAGCTTGCCCATTATCAGGAAACCAGACCCCCTTTTATATTATAGAAGCAATGAAGTCCTCTTTGTGTGTTTGTGTGCCATGTTGCTGAATGATGGCTCATGAGTTTCTCAGACACATTTTCTTCAAAACATGTATAGGATATCATGCTGAGACCTACCTTGGAGCAAATTTAAAGTGACTTGAAGAAAAAAATGTCTGGATTGGTAGTGATAAAGAACTTTAAGATAAATGGACTATTCCAAATTTTGAATTTGAGGCCAACCAACCTCACATCATACATCACACTGAAAGCCTGCAGGTGTCCTCCAGGCCAGAGTGTGAAGTTATTTTTATTAAATATCATTTCTATTTTATATCATAAATTACTTGAAAATGTAGAGACAACTTCTTTCCACTAATTTCTGAAAAGCATGTTCAAATAGGATTTACTGAAACTGAAAATCTTCTACCCTCAAATACTATATGTTTGGTAAATATTACACTTTTCAGTTTTTAGTTATGAGCATATGCTTTTGAAGTTACAGCTCTTGTATCTTAATCTTTACCAACATTGTTAACATGATTCAAACTCCAGTTATGTAAGAAGTATCTGAAAACAAAATAATTCTAGACTATAGCAAAAGATGAGAGAAATGTGATGTGAAAATTTATCATTTGTATTAATCAAAATACAATGAGAGATAATTTTTATGGAATAAAATAATAACTGGCATGGAAGAAATGAAGATATTCTAAAGAGACACTTATGCCTCTCAAACATAGTATCAGACTCTTCAAACAATGGAGTCCCAAAATTTTGATATTTCCAAGGAATCTCATTCTGGTAATAGGAAAAAGCCCAAGATAGAGCCAGCATTCAGGAATGCACCACAACAGACATAAAGAGGGCCTTGTTGCTTCTGTAATACAGTGGGGATCTGACTTTTAGAGTAGAGATGGACAGGTTAACATAAATTGTCTCTAAGAAAGAGAATTAACAGATTTTTAACAAGTTATAGGGACACCTTATAGGTTATAACACATAAGTCAATGGTGGGAAGCAAGCATACATCTTCCTGCCTCTTTATTTAAATTCCAGTCTGGCTTTAGCATCCAAAGATGGACTGAGTGGTAATGCTGCTGGATCATTATGTCTCATTCTCAGTATGAACACATTTGAAAAAACTTCTTTTTTTCCGTTTTAAACTGTTAATTTGATTCTTTTAATTGGCTTAGTAAGGATGGGTGGTCAAATCCAGCTTGGCACACAGACTGTAGCACCCAAGTTCAGTAACAAAACCATATTTCTATGTGAATGCTGTCTGCTGAGAGAGGCAAATGAAATGTCTGTTTGCAGCCTGTGGTATGTATAACATTATTATTATTTCCATGTGTTGTATGTTATGCCTTAAAATTGTGGTAGTCAATAAGAATTCAGAGATAAATGTGAGCAATATCCTACTATAGAACAGTAGTAGTGTGTGAAATATTCATCTCTGCTATTAAGAAAAATAAAATTAGATACTACAATTAAGATCTACCCCAAGGCTGATGCCCATTACTATATTAATTACCAAAAAGTGTCACTGTAACTCACCTGAAATACTCCTCATAATGAAACTCAGCAATGGGGCTTGTTCTTGTCAGAATAAATCATCAAAATTAAGCCCATCAGTCACAGGAAATTAAGTTTCCACAGATTTCCTTGTCCTAAAAGGAATGACATGTATAACAATAAGTTATGTAAAAGGAATTAATACTTATTTAATTATTGTTTATTTATTTATGTGTGAGTGGTGTACATATGTGAGAATATAGTCATTAGTTGTAACATAGTATATATATGTAAGTGGGTATAGGGATAATTGTGAACATATATAACATATAAAAACAGTATTGGCCTAAAGATTCTAAGATTTCAGCCAATTATACATGAAAGTTAGAATTCAGTGTCACATAATTCAGGCTTTAAATGACTCTGCTCTTGTAATTTCTTCCTCTAACACAGTCCTGACAATGAAAGAGGGCAGCTAACATCAAAAGGTCAATGTATTTACAGTCTTGATGTCTATAGGACATGGTTCCTCCTGACCCGACCTCATTTCTAGAATACAATTTGTTTTTTATATCACCAACTTACCCTTCTCTGCTTTTGAACTCTAACCAAACAAATGTTTTAAGCATTGCTTGTGTATCTAAATCTCAAGTAAAAATTGTCTGCTTTATCAGCTTTTGTCTATAGTTCAGAACAACAACAGCAACAACAAAAGCTCTTCCAAGGAAAATTCAGCCATTCTATTTATGAGGTCGTTCTTTTACATAATTGTACTGTAGTTAAATGACCACTTTCCACATCTCTTATCCTTACCTCACCTTTCAGCCCAGGAAAGTGCATGATAGACTATTCTCAGTTTGCTATTTATTTATATTTGCGTTTCTTACATCATTCAGATTTCTTATCAGTGAACATCCTTATAAGGTTGGTCGGTGAAGTAACAAAAACAAGATGATTTGAAGCTATCTATTCTAAAATAGTCAGTGTTTAGTGATTGCCAGGGTCAAATATAAATGGATATTTTTTTTTTTTGTGGTGAGACAGAGGAGGGGTCGAGGGAGGGAGAGAAAGAGATAGTGTATGAATGAAAAAGAGGAGAAAGAAAATATATGTGAGTCTATGTATCTAAGTTGGAATACAGAAATGTTTTTCTCTTTTTAGTTAAGAGATTTTCATTTTACATATCAACCACAGATTCCCCTGTCCACCCTCCTCCCACCCTCCAGCCTTACCCCCCCCCCCAACCCACCCCACATTCCCACCTCCTCCAAGGCAAGGTCTCCCATGGGAGTCAGCAGAGCCTGGTACATTCAGTTAAGGATTCAGAAATTTTTGATACACTGAAGTTCTTCACACTCATTATGAATACAGATTACTGATATCTGGGAAAATATTTTCCTAATTCTGTAGATTCGTTTTTTTTTTTTCAGGGTTCTGCATGCATTTTCAACCTCTTCTTTTCCCACTTTCCCTCCTCCCCCAGCTGATGCTAAAGAACCCTGCTTTTTCTGGATCACATAGATTTTTATTCATTTTTCCCACCTCTTCCAGTTCGTGCCCCAGTTGCTTGTTCTGCTAACATCCAACCTTTGCCTTCACTAGGTAATAGACTTTGGAAGTAGAAATTAATGTCTGCTACATAAGTTTCTTTTTTTTTCCTACAGAGAATGTAACTAGCTTATTATACAACCTCTAAAGTTCAATCTGTAAAGGCCCTGGAAAGTCATCAGAAGACAGCTATTGGTCTCCTTTTGGTTATAGAATTTTCCACAGTGGTGGCCAGTTATTAGAACAGTTAAATTGTGCTCAAGTCACTCGTTAAACTGTCTAGATTGTATGAGGCCTCAGCATGTGTAGAACCAACTCAACTAATTTGATCTTAACAACATTCAATTGCTTCTGAGTAGAAACATTAACTGAGGCTGCTGAGAGAATTTATATGCAATAGAAAAGTCATTAACAATTTTGTTGAAACATATAATGATAAATTGAAATTTTTTGGCATTTTATTTGAAAATCAGATAAATCCCCTGTTCAATGTTTATATAAAACATTGCACTAAAATCTATACTTCTTTTCTAATTAGAGTTTTATTTTAGGTTTTAAGAAAAAAAAGATAAGAGATGATTCCTCAAAAGTTTTAAATACATAAAACATAAGGTTTTATTATCCCAAAGAGAGACATTCTATTATGCAAATATATTAATTCAGTTGCTGGTATGGATACTAAACAGAAAAAGATGAAGTTTAAATAAGGATTTTATGCTGAGGAATTGCTGAGTAAGATAATTACCCATTTGGTATTACATTGCATGCAGGTTTAAAAACATCTTCTTTTTAATGTATATTCATCCACACAAATCAGCTATGACTATAGATTCTTATAATTGCTGTAGGAAGGATAATCATTCAGGGATAAAGTAAGCAAACAGCATAAACACTGCATTTTGAAACGGGTTGAGCACAGATGTGTTTATTTTGTCTATTGAGATAGAAAAGTAGGCTAAAACTATCTGAAGTCTTTACTATTAATTCATATGTAAGAAAATCGTTATTGCACCTTATGCTTCATGAGTATAAGAAAAAAATTCATTCAGTTTTGTGTGTTTATATACCTATATTTGTATGCAGGTCAATACTGTGACACAAATATGATGCATAATTTATGAGGGAAAATAAAAATATATTATCGACTGAAAATTGAAGTTATGATATTAATCATTTTGTGTTTATATTTTCATGTTTTTGTTTTCCTTATTAATTCCAAGACACTTCAAGACTTGAAATCCTTTAATAAAATGGATCTTTTTCATTGAACAACTTACCTATAATTAGGAAATTACCCAAAGATAATTCACAGCTCCAAAATTGTTGTCAGACCTGTGTCTCACGATGTCCCTCAATCTGTTTGTAAACTTCTGTGACATAAAATCATCCTCATACGTGTGCTGGACCAGGAGGGCCACAGTGAGGCTGACACTGGCACAAGGTTCTCTATGACGAGCATGGTGACGCAGGGCGAGAGCGTACTGTGTATCCCACAGGCCAAGGGTCCAGCTCTCACATACACGCCCCTGTATAACGGCTTTTTACGGCGGCAAAGACGATTTGCATCTTTACTAGGGCATTGTTTCTGTTGCCTAGTAGAGATATTTGTGAGATATATTGTATAGTAGAGTATGTTTTTAAGAATTAGACTGTCATATTCCCCCGGCCCTTGTACCCTGAAACCTATTTAAGGCTTTCCTTTATAGAGTCCTTCCATCTCTGCTTCTCTATCATCTTTTCCCACTTTCCTCCATCTTTCTCAGCAGTAAGTCAGGCACTATTAGCTCTGTCATCCCAAATCTTCCTCTGTCTAAAACACATTTACACATCAAGCTTTTGTCTCAATACTTGTTTCCTCTTTCAGCAAAAACTCCTTGGAGGGTTGTATACTGAGTCTCTCCAGTTTCTCTCCTCTCATTCTCTCTTGAACTTGCTTCAGTCAGACTTTTCCACGGAAACCGCTCCTCCTCTCGAAGTCTTCCATGACCTTCCCATCACTAAGTCGACCTCGACATTGTTAAACCACTTTCAGTTCTTGCCTCACTTCACCTGTTAGCAGCATGCGATAAAATTGATCACTCCCTCTGCCTTGAAATACTTCCTCCGCTGTCAGGACACTGCAGTCTCCCAGCTGTCCTCATGCTTCTCCGATGCTCTGTTTTTTAATTTTTTTTTTTTATTGAAGTCTCTTAATTTTGGAGTGTCCCTGGACTTGGTCCTTGTAACTCTTTCTTTTATGTCTGCAGTCTCCTAACCACAGGGTTATAAATACTCACAGGCTTACTCTTCCTGTGTGCATGTTCTGCTTGCATTGCCCTGCCTCCTACATAGTTAACATCTCCACTCAAAAGGGGAATAGTCCTTTCAGGTACATACATTCCTCAGGATGGGCTTCTGTTCCTTTGTCATCATCTATATCCCACAATTCTTACTTTTTCTCAATCTCAATGACAAGCAATTCATTTTTTCCTTGTATCAAAATATGAGACTCATAATCAGTTTCTTTAACTCATACACAAATCACATTCCTTCTTCTGGAAAATTCATTCCAAAATACTCACAGATTATGCCCAAAACATATGAGTCCATATCTCTCTATAAATTTAGCTCTCTGGATCATGACGTTACCTCTTTTTCTATAAGTTATTGCCATGGTCTCCTAACATGTTTCTAACTTGATTCCTAAAATTTTGCAACTGTTAATTCTGAAAATAGCATAAATGAGCCTTAAATTTAGGTGAAACATATTTTATTTCTGCTCAAATATTCTAAAACTGTTTTTACTATGTCCCATCTACTTGCTATTTTATGACCATATTTATTTGTCTAAACTCATTGGGTCAATTCTAGATAATTTGGATCGTCACAGTTGGACCCCTCTAATCATTCAAAAATGCACCAGGAGCACCTTCACCCCATGTATGTTGTGTCATGGTTTCTAACTCTCAAACCAGATATTAACACATATATCCAGTCATTTTCTTAATTATTTTTCTCCTTATTGAGTATTTCCTGGCTATCCTAATCCAACTTAGAACAGCTTTTTCATCAATTTTATTCTTACTTAGTACATAACAGAATTAAACATACTGTCTGTCTCTTTCCATTAACACATGCCCCAGTAGAATGAAACTTCCTGGATGGATAACACATAGCTGGTAGACAAGGCTACTAACTCATTCTCTTTTGACTGATAATTGTCCACATTTTTTCACTGCAGAGTGTGTTCATTGAGCAACCATTGGTCTAAGAAACTGTCAAAATTGATGATATTAGTTCATTAAACCTCTGCTGAATAACAGAATGACAGATATAGACCTACATATCTTAAGAAATTCTTAGGCTATCATTACGAATGAAGTAAGTATCTTGAAACTGGGTGGATATAACCATATCCAAAGACTCAGCCATTTATTAAATTATAATTACGGACCAAGAAAGAGCTATCACAAAACTGTGGAAAACACGGTTAGGTACATAGTCTTTAGAGTTCATCAGTAATTATTTTGCTATGGAGCACACTTGATTAGAACTTGTTTATCCTTCTGGTTATAAAAGATTTATAAGAACACTAAATAAATTGTTAAATATACACAGCACAGAGATTTAGGTGCATAAATTCTAATGCATGGGAGACTATCATCATTAGTAAATGGCAAGAGAATATTCACTTTATTGACTTGATTAATGTTTTAATTAATAGCTGCTTGAAATTTCTGCATTGGATAAAAATTTAAATTTTAGTCATGGAAAATAAAGGATAATAGGCTCAGGTGACAATCAGAGATTCATAGAATTATTGTCTTAATAAATAATATTTTTAATTTTATGGGTTGATTAAATTCTTTGTAGGTTCATAATACAATCTATGATGTTAATATTAGTATAATATAAATGTTGTAACTTTTCAATGTTCTCTTAGACAAACTTTAAGAGTCAAAATGTCCAAATTAAACAAGCATTATAAAAATGAGTTAAGCATTATTTTTTTCTCAAAGAAAGGACTTCATAAAGGATGTTTAAATAGAAAGCCTCTTTGGCTAGCACCATACTTATTTTTAGGTCATTGGTGTAAAATATGAGACTGTGTGTCATACCGATTGCTTCTGTCACCTTGTAAAGCAGGAACTGATCTCTGATATTGCGAGAGAAAGACCATCTTTCAGTATCCAGCCATGACTGGATTAAGAAATAGATATAGATCTAGGCTTTGACACATCAGACATGTCAGGAAACTACCCTTTAGTGTTCATAAATCAAAGCAGTGTGTATGGTGCTGCTTGTTTTTAAGTGTCCAGTAGGGAAATCAATAGAGAACACAAATATTTGTGGCTACTTGTCTCTGAGAATCAGATCCAGTAAGACAGTTCCTGGAGGCCACACAGATGTACTGTAAGATCTCACCCTTTTGTGTGCTTGACCACTAGATAATAAGGCTAGTCCTCTGACGCACTGTTGCGTCAAGATCTGTAATGAGTGGCTCATTCTGGGGATGTAGCAGTCATTCACAATATGTGGCCTGATAAACCAGTGGTTGACCACAGGAACTAACCTTTAGAAATCCAGAGAATGTAAAATTAGAAAGATTAGACATAACAACATAAAAGTATGTGATTATAAGTGATGGTCTTGGAGAGGTCATTAAGTCAAGCAGCAGAGAAATAATGTGGTTCTGAGTTAAGGAAAGACTGAAGTGAATTCTTTTATAATTTTTTTCTATAATGGAACCAGTGGAATATCTTTTAATAAATCCACACTTATACAAATGATATTGACTATCTGTACTGGAAAAAAAGATAATAAGCAGGTCACATTTGAAACTTCATTCTTTTTGAGTGGCAGTCTGAGAAAGCATAATATTGGTCATCTTCTATGAACACTAGATTACTAGAAACTAGGAAAGAAATGTCCTAAAGAATATGGTCCACTTGAAATCCACTCAAGCATAAGTGCTGATTCTGAGGTATCCTAACTAAACTGAAATGCATCAATGAGACGCAGGAGGGTAAGGACAGACAGAGCTAGAGTTATTTTTCTCCCCTGCTCATTCTTGCATTGAAGTCACATCTATAGTAAGAGCTGAGTCCTCACAGAACAGGATATTCACCTTTTAAATAGTCTGCTCTCAGTGGACTCTGTTTGTTCTATCTCCTTGCATTTTACCCTTAGCATTTGGTTGTTAAATGTTTCACTAAGTTGCTAATCCATGGTTGCTTGACTGTTTTTGCTCCGCTAAAGCTCTCTTCTCCTGGGAAGAAAGTATTCTTTAATGCTGCTCTTCCCATCCCCACTCGGAAAGACAAAAGATAAACATTCCTCTTATTGCATCTCCTTATCTCTGTAATATATTTTAAGTCTTACTCACTTCCGATGTTATGCTAAGAGACCTAAACTATTAGGATTTTTTCTGAACCCAGAAATTATATTGATTAGCATAAAATGAGCTTAAATCATAAGCAAACATGCTCATTACTAGAAAGATGAGTATTTATAAAGACCACCATGATCACACACACACACACACACACACACACACACACACACACACACACACACACACACAGAGTTTGATGCAGCATGGACAAATGAATTAGTTTTCTTACCTAGAATGGTTTCTAGTTATGCTAGAGAATAAATTAAAGCTACGTTCTACAGTGTGACTAATAAATTAAAGATCCCTAAAGACTCAGATAAACACTTTTGTTTGGGAATCGGAAAAAGAGATGTCAAGAACCTAATTAGCATTAAAGTGATTGGAAAATGATATTGCACATAAACACCAATAACTTACACAGGTCTGTACATTCAGCATGCTGCCAGAAGAAGCCTCTAGCAAAAATTGTCATTGTCAGACATCAGAAGAAAACCCAAGTTATAACTATACATAAGATAACTATATACCTTACACTATGACTGTTGTCACAAAACCTAGTGGTTCCAATAATGCACTCTTTATGAGCACTCTGTAAGCACTGGTTTAAGTGGCTTTAAATATTTGCATTAAGTTCCATGAAATATGTCTTCATTTGGTGTTAGCCCTTTGCTTCTGCCATAGGTTCATCTGAAGTTAATAAATTTTAAAATTGCACTATGACTTTTCATAAGTAGCGCAGTTATAGCCTCTGATTTTCACAGCACTTTTCTTCCGTAGAATCATTATAGCTTCATTCTCCAATTCAATTGTGCTTGTGGTTAAATACATGTGTACATTAAGTATGTAAACACTTACACATATATAATGTTATACATGTTTTTCTTATTTTTATACAATTTATTTTTTGAAATATTTCAGTGTGGGGACGAACTGAATTACAAGAAGCATTTTAGTACACTGTGGTATTTTTATCCATAGGAATCTGTATATTTCAAAATGTTTCCTAAATAGCAATCATTCTGGAACACACAGTCAAATCTGTATGAGATTCAGATCTACATGAATTTAAAATTTATGTAAAGTCATCTAAAATTGCTATACTAAGACATAAAGGAAAATCTAAGCAAAATGTAAATACTACATGTCATTTGGCTTGCAATTCTTCCTATGTGGGCTAAATTGACAAGACCTTTCACCTTCCTGTACTCTACTTCATTTTTTCCAGGTTTTTTACAAGGTGAGACTCTAACTTAAGATTATAAGATTCAAGAGAAAAGATGCACATCCTGTATATCATAAACTTTAATCTTAAACCAACTACTAAATCTGATACTGAACCAATTACATAAGGCTCTAATCCCATCCTACAAAAACGCTTAACTGTTGGAGTCTCTGAATTGACCTTCAAGGAGATTTTCTTAAGATTTTCCAAGAGGGAGATCTACAATATATAATAACTGACTGAATGCCTCTTTTGACACAGATTTTATACCCCTACAATAAAGTAAGACCCAGAACAAATATGTGGCATTCACCTATGCTTCCAGATATTCAGATTTTATGTTTAAGTTCTCTACTACCTTGAATACCACTGAGGGACAATTTAGGCAGTGACTGAAACTATACAAAGAGGGGCATAAGAAGGAATTGTCTCTAAGTTGAAGTGCCTGCTGAGGCTTACCATAAGGAGAAGAATTGAGGAAAAATGTCTTAGATTCCAGTTCTAGTATCACTTTGGAACAATGTTCTAGAAATTCTCATTTTTTTCTCAAGTAAAATGAGGATTATGACAATTCTTTCTCCTACTAACATTTCTCTGAATCAAGCTAGTTAGTGGTAGTAATAGCTGTTTGCATATCCCCTGAGTTCAATTAGCCTATTATTGAATGTATCATCTACGCTATAAACTCCTGAGAGATAGATCAAGCCTTTCATTGTAAATGGGCTGAACACAGAAGAAAAATATAACTGGTAAGGCTGTGCTTCGTTTCTATATATGGGTTGCTTCTAATCTAATACCAAAAGCACTTTGAAAACTGATATAATTTATCTCATCTAGTTCGCTGTATATCATGAATTCTTCATACATATGGAACATGGTTGTAATTTTCTATTTCCTTTTATGTTTGCTTACTTTTTGTTTTTATTTTTTGAGATAGGATCTCATACTAGACAGAGTCTGACCTTAAATTCACTATGTAACCAATGCTAGCCTTCTGCCTTAGCACCCAGAGTTTATAGATTATAGGCATGAACCACAATGCCTGAGTCTATTTCTTGAAGGAGAAAGAAGTCTGATATTTGAGAAATATAGAGGAGTTGGTACAGAAGAATAAGAAAAGCTTGGATGGAAAATAACTCTTGGGGGATTACTAACTCAGAGGGATAAATGGAGACTTTTCTGCTCTGAAAACATGTTCCAAAGGGTAACACAAAATATAATTTATCCTTTCCTATTTCAGTATCAGTATTTGTTTTATTTTATTTTTGAAGTGATGATTCAGAAATATTACATAGAGATTAGCACTTCATCATTAGTCTGGGCATGAATGTTTAGCTTTTTTATGAAATACAGTGAAAACTATATCAAATTTCTCTCATCCATGAAAACTAAAATTTTGTAATATACATTTTGCTGTGTAGTTGGCATTTAAGTTACTATCACTCATTACTATTTTGCTTTTTATGTCACTTCTATTGTGGCCTATTTAGTATTTTATATAATTGTTATAAAGATTGTTTGTTTTATGATACTTGTGAGGTTTCCAATCTGAGATATTCCCTCCTAGATTCTTAACAATTTCCTTTTGTTTCAGTCATCAAAATCTGCACTATACCTCACTGACATTGTATTTGTGTTGAAGATTTAAAACAATGTTAAAAAAATCTTATAAGAAAAGTTTTCAAGATTCCAATTGCTAAAATATTTACAGAAAAATAATGTTTTTTTTACAAGGGAAATATGGAACTGCCTCACTCAACTTAGCATGTACAAGAAGTTTTCTGCAATGGGCATTTCTACAGAAAATAACCAATCCATTTATTTTAGCTAGCTAGAGCTTTGGTTTTATACTAAACAGAGAAAAGAAAGTTTACCAAAGAGAAAGGAAATATATGTGAATTCCTCATTATTATTATTATTATTATTATTACAATTTATTTATTTATTTAGTGCTTATTGAAAGAAAACCCTGTTGCAGAAAGGAAACATTATAAAAACAGAATTTCTTTCACTCTGTCTTTCAATACGCAATAGCCACTTAGTCCACCTATTACCTCCAAGCAATTCCTCACCCTAAAACTGGCCATCTCTTTAAGGCTGTACAATATTATATGGTCTTATTCTTACAGCTGATCGATAGGATTGAACTAATATTTTTCATTTTTTACCCAATAACACTGCTACCTTTAAATGGTTACATCACTTTATTATTTTGTATATGTAACATAAACTGTCAGATTTAAAAGGATAGGGGAAGTGAACACAATGACTTCCCTATATGAAGAAAATATCAAGGAAAATAGCTCATCATTTTAATTTCTTGCTAATTCTGTCCTTTTCTGTCTCCCTTACTTTGGCTATTACTTATAGAGTTTTTCAGAATGAAGCTGTTGTGAGAGGCTTTCAGTAAAAGTTTTAACACTTTTAAGAACCATAAGAAGGAGGAAAATTGTAAATATTATAGATGGGAAAATTATAATATGGGAAGCATTCAATAGAGTGACCAGAACATAAAGATATCAATACATTGGTTATAATATTATTAATCAATTGATTGACTCAATGATTCACCAAAAATTTATTACTGACATAATTTGTGAGATGGAGATGTGCATTTGTGTTTTTGTAAAATCTCTAAACATGCAATCAGTCTACTAGAAAAAGAGAAAAAAGTCACTATTCGGAGAATAATATAGTTTAATTAAAGAACTCATTCATTCATTCAGAAAATATTTCCCAATTTCTATAATATCTGTCATATCCACATAATTAGAGAACACTGTATTAAAAATCGCTAATGGAACACACAGGGATGGTATCAAAGGGAGAAAGTATTCAGGAATGGGGCTGTTAGAAGCTCAAGTGAGTCTCCATCATTAGTGATGGCAAGTCCCTCCATGATTACAGTGTGGGTCTACTTCAGAAAAATATATAAAACTTTTTCCATTATGAAATCTTCATTTTAAATAAAAGTATGAGTCACAATCAATTGTGAAGTTTAAATGATTGATAAACATAAAATTATCTAAAAAAATCAATATATATATATTCAGCAAACTCTTATCAAATTTCTTTCATCTATGAGGTCCACAATCCTGTAGTATTCACATTTTACTGTACGACCTGGTACATTAATAACCATTGCTTGTTGATTTTTTATGTCCCTGCTATCATGGTTCCTACATTCCACAACTGCCTAAATGTGCAAAGTGACTTAGAATATTGGGAAATTGAAGGAAGAGGAGTATTTTAAATAAGAGATGGGACCTGTGGCCACTTGTTTTGTGTCCTCTACTTCACATAAACATATTAACTTCCCAGGGATTGAGAAAGAGTAAGAGACGGAGACTCAGTTTTGTAGAACATGCTTTAGTTTACATCACTACAGAGACTGAAGTGAGGACTCCGTGCCTAAGAGTGCTTGCTGCTCTTTTATGTACCCAGAGTTCAGTTCCCAGCACCTACATCAGGCTGCTCCTAATACACCCTTGGTTTCTGTGGGCACCCACAATCATGTGTTACATAAATACAAGCATACATATACAAAAGTAATAGATTTTTTATTATTTTTGAGTTTAAAGGATAATTACAACATTTTTCTCTTTCCTTTCTTCCCTCCTCACCCTCCCATATATACTGCATAACTATCCCACTCTCCTTCAAATACATGGTCTCTTTTTTTTTTTTTACTAATTGTTATTTCATGCCTATATGTATATATACAGAAATATCTAAATATAACCTGTTTAGTTTATGTGATATTACTTGTAAGTATGTTTTTAGGGCTGCTCACTTGGCATTAGGCATCCAGTTGATATGAACTTCCCTGGCAAAGGCTTCCTCTTCTACTCCCAAATTTCTTTGGTTGCCTATAGTTCTTTGTGTATGATTGAGACCTCCTGGGCTTTCCCCAATCCACTTTGGAATGGCTATTGATGCTATCTATATTCAGCTCACTTTTGGGCAGTCATCATGGTGATAGTTTACAACTTTCACCTCTGACATTACTAGCATACATAATCTGACAGAAAACTCCCCAATTCTCTGATACTTAGAAGCAGTATGCCACCGCTCCTGCAATCTTTCCTGAGCCTTAAGTGCAGGAGTGTTTTGTAGATGTAACCATTGGAACGTGGCTCTACAACTCTGCATTTTGGTTGTCATTGTTTTCTGTAGTAGTCTCAGTCTGTTGCAAATAGAAGCTTTCTTATGAGAGATGAGGACTGTACTCATCTGTGGGTATAAGGGCAAATGTGTAGAATGTAGTTAGGATCTGTGCTAGTTCGGTAACCTAGTAGTGGTCAATTCTTCTCCAATAATTATGACTTCATTAGCACTGAGTGGTTTTCTAGATTTCTAGCACCAGACATGATTTCCTTCCTGTTGAGTCAGTTTTAAGTCTGGTTAGAGAACTACTGGTTACTCCCAAGATATGTATGTCACTGCTGCACCCTAAGGCTTACTGTGCCATGCTTTTGGATGATGTAGCTTATAACAACATAGCTGGGTAGGACTATTGATTGCCTCCCTCCTTTGGAAGCTTCAATGATACATTCTATATCATAAAAACTAGCCCTCTGGGAGGGGGATTGTGGTTGATATATTGTGTACCCTAATAAACTTATCTCGGGATCAGAGAACAGAACAGCCACTAGATTAGACACAGAAGCCAGACAGTGGTGATACACACCCTTAATCCTATCACTTGAGAGGCAGAGATTCATCTGGATCTCTGTGAGTTCAAGGTCAAACTGGGAACAGAGCCAGGCGTGTTGGCACACATCTTTAACCCCAGCACTTGAGAGCTCGTGTCTTTGCTTGGGCAGGACACACATCTTTAATCCCGGGAAGTGATGGCAGGAAGCAGAAAGGTATGTAAGGTGTGAGGGCCAGGAACTAGAGGCTTTTTAGCAGCAGTTCAGCAGAGACACTTTTGGGTAAGGACTCAGAGGCTTCCAGTCTGAGGAAACAGGATCAGCTGAGGAGCTGGTGAGGTGCGGTTGGCTGTGGCTTGTTCTGTATCTCTGATCTTTCAGAATTTACCCCAATATCTGGCTCTGTCTTTTTTTTTTAATAACACTGTCTAGCAATTTGTCTTACAGGGGATTTTGATCATTTCCAGCTCAGGAGTGTCTGAGTTCTGTTTCTGAAGTGCATGGTAATACTGTTTTTTGTTTGTATAGTTTTTAGAGCTCATAAAATACACAGGAAAGTATAGAAGGGAATTTCAATCTAAGCAAACTCTTTCAGAAAAAGCTAAATAAGAAAATCATGCTAATACCACCATCTTGGCTACAATTCACTAAGAATTTTTAAAGGGAAATATGTCTTCCCCTGTTAAATTCATAATCACCCTGTGTTTGACACTTAGTCTAAATGGTAATAGCTAAAATGAAAGCTGTAACCCATTGGGAAAGATTTACAATAAATATACAAACACAGTTCAGTTGAGAGCATGGAACTTAATGCCTGATATTTTCAGAGCTCACCCAAAAAAGAAAGCATAGAGCTAATGAAGTCTGGACTCAATTTAATAATGCTCCCAGGACTTAACCATCTGTTAAAGGAAGAAGAAATCTGAGGAGAGAAAGTGAATGAACCACATTGCATTTGATGCTCAGTGCCTCTATTACCCAGTAAAGATGACTGTCAGAATTTCTGTTCCTGATAATGCTACAGATTAGATGTTTCCCAGTAAGTTATTCAAATATTGGCAAAGCAAAAAATAAGCACCGATATACATTGTTGCTCTGGCAAAAGAAGCCTTGGATAGAAACAAAACCAAATGGAAAATACAAAGGGTCAGAGACCTGAATTCTCTGTGGGTGGATGTTTAAATGCACACAGACATAATTGCTTTAATCTATTATGCTATTTCATTGCTTATAAATTTGGCATACAAATTTTAAGGAATAAATTATATTTGAATCCATGAATTGCTATTGTAGGCACTCCATTTTATATATATATATATATATATATATATATATATATATATATATATATATATATATATATATAACACTTTCCTTTTTATGGTGTGTGCATATGTGCGTGTTTGATGTGTGCATCTGGATTTATATATGTGGGGACTTAAAGGTATGTATAGGTGTGCACATACACATGTGTAGAGGCCAGAGGTCAGCATCAGGTCTTTCTCCACTGTTCTTCACTTTACACACTGAGCCACAGTCTCTTGTTCAACATAGTTATCATCAATTCAGACAGCTTGTTCCAGGAATGCCCTCCACATGCCTTCCACCTACTGAGATTTCAGATATGCCATCATGCTAACTAGACTTTTACTTGAGTCCTGGTGATCCATGCTCTGACCCTCAGATTTCATTGGCAAGCACTTTATACTCTGAGTTATCTCCTCATATACTTCAATTGGGAATTTTCTTTATATACTTATGCAAAAAATTATGGCCTGCTTTGTATTACTGTGGATGAGACTAGATAGAACACATGCATATGTAAGAGATTTCTTTTGTATATATGCATTTAACGATATAATCTATTTTGGTTGCTTTACTTTTTTCTATATTTATTTTATTGAAAATATATTTTCATACAATATATTCTGATTCTGGTTTCCTTGCTGCCTACTCCTTTTAGATCCTTCCTGCCTTCTCTTCCAACTGAATTAACACCTTTCCTGCCTCTAGTTAGAAAACAAGTAGGCACCTACAGAATTAGAATAAAATAAGAAAATAAAAACAAACAAATTTGAATAGGATGAAAAAAAATCAAACAGAAGAAAGAGAGCCAAAGAAAAAGTCCCCCAAACACATATCGTTACAATAACACCTATATTTGTACATACAGGATTTCCACTAAGCCACAAAGCTAGAGCCATAATAAAGATGCAGATGACCTGTAACCTTAAAACAAAATGTCCCAACACAAAATTATGACACAAAGAACTACCAAAGAGCCATTGAGCTTTTTTTTTTTTTTTTTTTTTTTTTGTCTTGGGCAAAGAAACTACATAGGAGAAATCTAATTTTTTTTATCTGCGAGTGGTTACCAATCGCAGATAGCTTTTGGTTTAGGGATGGGAACTTGTATCTATTTCTCCTCTCAGTGTTAGGACCCTATCTGGTGCAGACCCATGCAGGTTTTGCAGAACACTCTTTATAGAATTCACAGGACAAAAGCATGTAAGTAATCTAATTACACACAGTTGTATTAACCAACACATTACACTATAATCATTGAGTGGAATGAACTCACAGTAGGTAATATGACTGAGTTCTCTGTAGTTATGCCTATCAACATGGATAAACTCAAATCTCTGTTGCTCAATGAAAAATTTACAAATGCAACCACATAAAATAACCCATTAAATCATTTAGAATAAATGGTACTTAACATGGATGGTGACACTACAAGCAAACAAAACAACAACCATAACAAAACCCCCATAAAAATATGTACAAAGTGCATGTACATGATCATGGCAAGACAGAGTGGCCACAATGAACTTCTGTCCCTGGTAACAGCTTGTAAGCTTCATACTGAATGGATGGGATTATGCATATCTCTAAAGTGCTCACATAAAGTTAATACATGCTGTCCTACATACAATTCATATTAAATATTGAATTAAATATATCAATAAGCACAATGCATGTAATCTTAAAGAAATTTCACTTTGTACTGTCTCAGAAGTTTCACAGGCAAACAATGAAAGAAACTTCTTGTAGATTCCACTTATAGCAATGGACGTCCTTGGTAGTCATGTAGACCATGACTCCAGACCTAGTTACTGAGATTATGAGGTGGAACAATCACAAGTCTTAGGATATCTCAAGCAATTTAGAAGATACCGTCTTAAAATTAAGGGAAATGAAACTCAAAAGATTGTATTTACATCTCAGCAGTAGGATTCTTGTTTAGCAATCATGAAGCCTTGGACCAGTATTCAGTACATAAAACAACCATAATGAAATGAAGTACTATATAGTTCCTGACAATCAGTACCCACTGTTCAGAACATATGTCTTCTCATGGGGGTTAGATGATCCAGTAAAGGCTCATAGGGTTATCACAGTAATGACAAAGTATATCAGTGCCTGCCTGTTCAGAACACAAAAGCTAAGGCACATCATTATAGTGGATATGTTAGGTACCAATCCAGTTCTAGTTCTGTGGTTAAAAATACTAAAAATAGCCGGGCGGTGGTGGCGCACACCTTTAATCCCAGCACTCGGGAGGCAGAGGCTGGCGGATCTCTGTGAGTTCGAGGCCAGCCTGGGCTACCAAGTGAGTTCCAGGAAAGGCGCAAAGCTACACAGAGAAACCCTGTCTCGAAAAACCAAAAAAAAAAAAAATACTGAAAATATATTGGTTGATTTGATTATATAATAAAAATATCTATTGCTAATAATGTAGTTGAACAAATGTTCATTGTCTATCTCTGTTTCTGTCTGTCTCTATATCTATCTCTGTTTTTCTGTCTCTCTCTATCTCTGTGTCTGTCTTTGTCTCTCTCTCTCACACACACACACATACACACACACACACACACACACACACACACACACACACACATACACACATGCATGCACACAACCACAATTTTGCTATCTTCCAAAGATACTAATCATCCTTGGTAAAAAAATATCTTAGAGGAATATTTTTCTTAATAAAATATTGGCTATGGACATCCAATTTTAAAAAATATATACTTTAGTTTCTCTTAAGATGTTTTGTAAATTTAATAATTTTCAGGAGAACAATAGTGATAATAAATATTTTAGTGTCTCTTTAGAAAAAATGACACCTTTTCAGTGTTTTGAGACAGGGTTTCTCTCAGTAGCCTTGACTGTCCTGCAACTCATTCTGTAGACCAGACTGACCTTGGAACTCAGAGATCTGCCTGACTTTGCCTCCCAAGGGCTTGAATTAAAGGCATGTGCCACCATTGCCCAGCAAGGATGATTCTTATTTTTTCATTTTTTTAAAGATTGGTAGGAAGTGATTTTCAAATTGATATATAAATTTATACTTGGGCCTATGATTGCTGTATCATAAACAATTAAATTTCATTCTTTGGATCAACCTCCATATTCTCTATGTATTGCATTGGGAACCACAAATTGGACTTAGGGAGAAAAACAAAGCATATATGAAATTGGGAGGTGTGGGGATTCAGTTGAGGGTGGACCTTGGAATAGGAGTCAAGGGGCGGGAGTTGAATATGATCAAAATATATCCTAAGGAATTCCTAAAGTATTAACATGGATATATTTAAGAAAATAAGTGTTCAACAAGTTTCCTATTGATTCTTGGTCAAAATTATAGCAATGGGAGATCTTCTTCCTATGATTATATCCTCAAATTCTTAATCAAGTGTCTTTGTAAAATGATAAATAAAACACAACTCCCTTTTCCTACTATATCCACATTAGAATTCTATTGTAACCTCTTTTCCCCTTCTCAGGAACAGTAATATGATATTGGGATCATATTATCACATCGTCTCCTAGCACCTATGTTTTGTGCTGTAATTAGACAGGAGAAGGGAGTCAGCTCTCAGGGGGAATGTAAGTATTAATGATTACCAGGATCTCTTTAGACATCAGCTTCTAATTACACAGTTTACTGTTATGATGACCATCGTGAAGATTATTTACCGACACTTGCAAAAGGAGGCTTGTGGGATTTCTAGGCTAATTTATTTTGACCTTCACTTTATTAAACCATCAACCAGTCTTTGATCCCCAGCTGTAGGTAGCCCATTGATATTCTGACACACCTGCCAAGTATCAGGCTCCTGAAGGTGAGAGATCTAAAATATTGATGCAAAATGAGTGTAGTCAGAATAAAAAATGGCATATCCATTTGCAAAATAGTTTGGCAGTTCTTTAAAAGATGAAACACAGCTTTCCTGTGTGATGCAGCATTTTTACTCTCTAGTATCTTCCCAGAGATTTCAAATACTCTTTTAAATATCAATATGGAAATTCTTACCCACAATACTCATAAAAAGGAATTATGTAGCATAATCCAAGTATACAATGACAGAGGAAAATATAGACAAAATATGAAATGTTCCTTCAGTGGACTATTAGTTGACCACAAAATGGTGAAATAATTGTCAATATTCTGGAAATTAATACATAAACAACTGATGTATGTAAATATATAGATGGTTCTTGATAATAAGTGCTAAGTAAAAGAATTCGGTCACCAAAATGTATATATTATATGATTCCATTTATATAAGATAATCAGAATAGGCAAGTGGGTTGATAAATAAATTACGTAAGTGGTTGACTTGGGCCAGGTCAAGGGAAGTTGTCTGTCTCCCTACCATGTGTGGTCAGAGAGTATGTTTTGGGAGATGATGAATTATGCTCCAAAATTAGATTGTGGTTATAGCTACATAATCCTATTTATAGATTAGAAACTATATATTTTAGATGCTATAAGAAGGTGATTTCAAGGCCTGTAAATTATAGTTATTTTTTTCTTCAATGCACACTTCACAGCAAAGTGATTCACTGGAAATTGTCAGCATCAAATATGTCTGTGGGATTCCTCTGTTCCTGGTAGGATGGTCTTACACTAAGTGTATATTAGGGAATGTGTATTTCTTCTATTTTACCAGTTAATCATTAGATTCACCTTGGTGTGTAGTGCAGCACTTCACTGTGCTATGGTTTCCTCCCCCTGAAGATTGCACAAAGTGAACTTTTAGGAGCAGATCATTTCAAAGCCACAGGAATAACTACCAGGCAGGACTGGGTCTTCTGTACTGTTCCCACCACAGACATAGACCTTGTTGAGTATGAACACAGTCAGGAAAATGGGATATTTTCCTTAAGGACTTGACAGGTTTCATCCAACTGCTATGATTGATGCTATCTTCTGAGACTTTATGTTGCATTACTATTATTGTTTATTTCTTAGGCCTCAGCTTCCTCCTGGTTTTACTGCTGACAAACCAGATTGTGGATGATTTTAGAAGCAGGGTACTGTGAGTCAGCAGTGCTTCTCCACAGAGCAGTCCAGGAAATTTGGTTTTCTCAGGTCTTTTATTGACCTAGCTCTATCTTTCAGAATAACAATAAAATAAAATTGAATGTAGGGTTATGGGTTTGGAAGATAGAGACACAGAAACCTCTTTGTTTTCTTCATAGAATTTTAGAAGCAAAGTTGGACATAGGGAGAAATAACTCTAATCTTCTGGGGCAACAGCTAATCAAATAAATTCTTATTATAGGAGTTCAACCTTATCCAAGATAGGAAGCCCTGCAATGCCTGGAAACACCTTTCCTTTCTTGAATTAAAAATCATAACTTTATTTTCAGCTACTGTTTAAATCACATTAGAGTAATCATATATAAAATCAAATACACACACATACACAAATGCGCACACACACAATTTAGTCACACTATCAAGCCTGAAATGGAAAGTACCACCAGTAGTAAAAATAAAAGTAAGCAAAAAGTTCTTAATGAGAATCCACACAAACAAAAAATTTCAATGATAATTATAGAGAAAAAAAAGCTGTGAAGGTCTAATACTTTTGACTTCTCAAAAGTAAAGGAGACTAATCTATTTTCCTACCATACAGGTTATTTTTCCATTTTGATGATCAGAAACTAACAATTTAAGACTCAATTTGTCTTTATTGAACAAAAGACAGAATTCTTCCCAAATCTTTATTAAAATATTTACTAGAACATGTTCTAGTAGTGTTTGTAATTGTTTTGTTGTTGTTGTTGTTGTTGCTTTGTTTTTCCTGCCTTCTCCAATTCACAATGATTCCACAACCAAGCTTCTGCTATGTGACCTGCAGAATTTCTATAGGAAAATTTTACTTTTCTATCCCATTATTGCTAGCCTTAAACTCAGAATATGCTTTGGCAAATTCAGTGAGGACAGAGTGACATTTGTTGAAACTGGAAGAGCCAACTCCTGTTTCTATCATCTCTCTATTTTTAAAAACATTGAAATGCAGCAGCTGAGGACAAACTTCTAGACAAGAGGGAACCTCCGCAGAGAACATTCCTTACTCCTAGGACTGAAAGTCTTTCAAATATCTATACAATATCACAATATCATTTTGGAAACTATAGTAATTTTTATAGATTTTATAATTTTTATAATTACTTTCATAACGTTTGGAGATACACTGGAACACACACTTCAGATTGTACTTGCTATGGTGTGAATGGTAAAGATACCCCAATGGCAATGTTCTAGAAGCTTGTTTCCCAGCTGATGTCAGTGTTATGACTTATTGGAAACATTCGGGAGTGGACCCTAGTGAAAGCAATGTCATTGAGGTTATTGGGATCTTGTCCCCAAATCTTCTCAACACAAAATTCTGTCCTCCCACAGGCACATAAAAAAATGTAGTTAAGGACTCACAGATGGAAACTCCTAAAAATGTGAACCAAAATAAAGCTTTCCTTCATGATTTTATTTTCCCATGTGTTTTTGTTGTAGAATCATGAAAATTTAATTAGCATATTCATTCTTCAGCTTCCAAACAAAACAACACAGACGTTTGAGAACAAGGAGTAAGACCCTTGGAGGAACACACTGTCCCTGTAAAGTACCTTAGTTTTCCTACTCAATACGTGACAATAAATCACTACAAAATTACAGTTCTGGTTCAGAACTGTAGATAGGTAAGTAGTAATCAAAATAGTAGTACATGAATTAGATCTTATTACAAATACCAACACCTATAGGAAAACCAGGCATGGGCCATAGTGCCATGTGCTTGTAATCCCATCACGGAGGGTAGATAAAAGCTGATTCCAGGTTCACTGGCAGCTAGTCTCACGGAAATGATGAGCTTTATTTTCATTGAGAGACCTTGTCTCAAATACATGAGGTGGAGAGTAACAGAGGATGAAACCTGGCATCCTTCTCTGACTTCACATGTCTACATACCACATATGCAACCTCATATCACCCCCTCACACACACACAGGCACACACACAACCCCCCCACACACATAAATACACACAGAGACAAATCAACAATAGAAAAATAAAATTTGCCCTGTTAATTTAGTGAGAATTGACTTCTTAGTTATCTATTACCATATAATCTTTACAGATAATATAGCAGACATACACATACACACAGGTTATTTTTTAATTAAATTAAATTAAAATTTTAGGTTACATATATAAAAGCATGTCTATTCAACTCACACACAAATGATCCTCATGAGAAAAGCCTTTAACACCAAAACAAACTTTGGGAACTATGTCCAATATACTGTACTTCCATATTCAATGTTGTGATGCAAAATTCTGAGTCAGCAGTTATTTAAGTAACAATTGCACCTCTCCTGTCATCTGGTCCTTTACAACCATTTGGTAAACATCTTTAGAAAATTATCATTATAGTAGAAAACGTCTTGCAGTGAAATGTATTAGCATAAATTCTGCTGACAGGAAGACACATGAAGTCTAAAGAAGTGGTTATATGTGAGAGTCAAAATAGATACAATGGTAACACAAGATTTAAAGGGCTTATAAAGTTATCAAAGGCTGAGAATGTTCATAACTGGCTTTTTGAATGATGGGAAAACCCCTGTAAGTTCATTAAGGACACCAAAGCTCCTTCAACTCAAACTCAAAGGCTAATCAAGGAGAAGAAAACAATCTAAAGTCACGGTGACCAAGAAACAGGAGAGCTTCTCCCAGAGTGGACAGATGGCTTAAGTTGTAACAGGATTGAAAATGTAACCAAATGCCATTGTTTCAAAAGGAACACTTCAAAGACTTAGTTTTTTAAATTTCTTTTATAGTTCTAGCAGATGATGCATCTATTTCCATGGGTTGTCTCATAACATGCACTAGAGGAAAATAATTGTCTTAGATTTTAAATTAATATACTTGAAAGGACATGGAAAATATATGACTTGTATTTTCTGGAAAGTTCTGGTTTCTTGGTATCATAATATTGATAGTAATATGCTCTGATGTAAATATAAATAGAAGTAAGATATTCAAATTTATCCTTAGATGTAGACAATATTACATAAAAATATTTCTGTTTATTTACTCTTTTCCAAATAGTTCACAGGGCTGGGCTGAATATTTTTACTGATCAAGTCATTTGTGTTTTAAATTCACTTAATAGAAAAAGAAGAAATAGTTAAATTAGTTGTGACATTGAACACAACAGATAAAAGGAACTAGTGAGACACATCAAGACTGATGCTCAACCATGGTCTTGATCTGTTAGTATCACCACATCATTGTGAGTACCCTATCCCGAGGCCATGGTGAACTGATTTCTCATACATAATCTTAATCAGTACTTACACTCTATCTCTTACTGCTTATTGTGTCATTATATTTAGTATATGCTAATTCTTATGTAAAGGTTACTCCATAGTAAGCAGTCCTGTTACATATATCTCACACTAACAGATGGCACATTTATGTGTTACGGACAACATTTACTCCTTGCTCAAAACTTCTTTCTGAAATATATTAAGTGATGGAAGAGTCTTGATTGAAGTCCTTTACTAAGTGATTATTTGCCTAAACTATCTCCATTCCTCCAGTTTTCTATCCATTTCATCCACAGAAAATAAAATGAATGATTGTCTGGGAGTCCAGGAATATAACCCAGGCAGGGAATTTGAAGAAATTCAAAGAAGTTCCAACCAGATCAGAACCAACCAAATCAGTTAACTATTGCATCTTAATGAACTCTGTGAGATTATTTGGGTCTCTGGGAAATGAGACCACTAGGGGTAATCAGAAAAAGAAATAAATAAAAAGAGGCTTTGAGAGGGTGAGCACAAACTCTTCAGAGAAGGAACATGTCTGTTCTTGCTGTTAGCTCACCAACAACATTATCTGTATTAATACTATCTTTACGAACTTCCAATAGATGCCATTTCGAACTACATTTTGTTAATTTCCATCTTAGATTTATCTGATTTAATACAGTAAGGAATCAACACAAATGCAATATGTTCTATCATTTCTGTGACTCTGTGGATGACCTGAGAGATTATATTATCTTATAACTTTGAAAACACATAATTATGTAGCATAAAATATGGCAGAGAACTCAATTATTGCTAACTATGTGCCAGGTGAAGGGTTGAATATTTTAATATTGGCTACATAATGCCATCTTCACAGCTGCACAGTAAATAGAATTATGAACCATATACTTATCAAAAGGAAATTGAAATTTAATGATATTGGGTGAATTTCAAAGCTTTTTAACTTTGAATTGTTTAATGGAATTTTATAATCTTTTCTGTAAAGCACAAAATATACACCAAACATAATGCTTTATCTTAATACATGTGGAACAAATTTTAGCAGGCTGAAACCAAGGAATTCAGCTATATTATTGTTCAAAAAAAAGTTAATTCTACTGGCCATTGTCTCCTGTCATGTAAATGGCTCCTAGAAACTAGTTTCCTTCTATGGAGTAAGTATTTTGAAAAAATTCTCTTGAAAGTATAATGACAAGATGGATAGATGGCTTAGTGGATGCAGTATTTGCTGTATGAATATAAGAAGCTGAGTTTAGAACCCCCATCTAAAACAAACAAGCAAGAAAAAACAAACACCCTGAACATGGTACTGGTTTGCCTATAATCCAAGGACTTTGAATGTAAAGCCAAGTACTTCTTGACAGCTAGTTAGCCAGCCAGCCTACCTGAAATAGGATACTACAGACACAATGAGAGATAACAACAACAACAAAAACAACAGAATTGGAGAACAACAGAGGAAGACATCTCTACAACATCTTCTGGCCTCCATACGCCCCCGCCATGCTCACATGTAAAACATGCATATATATATATATATATATATATATATATATATATATATATATATATGCAAACAAACACACACACACACACACACACACACACACACACACACACACACACACACAGAGCGAGAGAAAGAGCCAGAGTCAGAGCCAGAGCCAGAGCGAGCGTGAGCGTGAAGGATCTTGAAATTATATTTCTGGCCTTTGTTGCTTTATTGATTCAGGACAAACATAGAGAAGAAAATCTGTATGTAGCCAAGTAGACCCAATGTACCATTATAATGTGCATAAATGAGGATGGTTATTATGGCAATTTCTTCAAAGAATTATGGAGATCAGTGTGACATACAGTATGATGTCATGGAGAAAATGGACAACCCAATAAGCCACTATTTAGTGAAATGTGACTCTGAATGACTGAGAACAAATGTAGCCAGTAGTATAAGTCCAGTGTGAGTGTCCAAGAACCACAATCCTCAATATCTAAAGGTATAGGAAGATTGATGCACATGAAGAAGACAGAAATATATAATTAGTCTTTTATCTGCTTTTTTTCTTCTTTGTGAGCCCTAATGTATTATGTGAGGCCTTCCCATGATGAAAAGGGAAATCTCTACATCATTTATTAATTCAGATATCTCTTTTCAAACATCTT
Source organism: Peromyscus californicus insignis (assembly GCF_007827085.1). Taxonomy (NCBI): domain Eukaryota; kingdom Metazoa; phylum Chordata; class Mammalia; order Rodentia; family Cricetidae; genus Peromyscus; species Peromyscus californicus. The sequence continues at coordinate 45,739,992 of NW_026294447.1, read as the reverse complement.
CAGTAGAATTAATGTTTTGTCCTCTCTCTGAGTATTCTTTAGTCCCTAAAAGGTAATACATAAAAATTAACCAGCGCAATTATAACTACAATATTCAGTTAACATAATTCATGAATCAAACCAAATTGGAGGCATTTGTCTGCTATGAAATCAAGATAATATCTCAAAAATAAAACTGGAAGACAAATAAGCTATGAAGACACCAGATATATTCCTTGGACTTTGGAAATAGATACAAGATTTTAGTGTGCTTTAGGGATCTGGATGATAAATATAGTACAGAATTTAATTTTTTAAAAAATTAAATCTTAGCCTTTTCCATTTGATGGGTTGCAAGCACTGTTATATTTATATGCGGAACCTGCAAAGTTGATCACATAGAAGTAGAGAACAGCTTGGTGATTACCAGCCCAACCAGGAAGTTACATGAAAGAAGAAATTGTTCAGGGTGGATGAATAATGGATACTGGAGATATTTGATAAAAAGAGTAACTTCTAATGTTCTGTAGGAGAGACATATGACTAGGGTTGAAAATAATTAATTGAATATTGCAAATTAGATGGTACACAGTATTTTAATGTTCCTATCCCCTAGATAAACAAATGTTCTTGTAATTACCCTAAATTGATAATCATAATTATATGCATGTATTGGTCCACAATGCTGTAGTGTATATACATATATACCTGAAGTTATTTATCAAATTAAAAGAACAGATACTTAACTAAAAATAGAGGCTATTTTGTTTCCTTGGTTGTGTGTAGTATACTTTGGTGATCACTTGTATTTAGTATAACACAATTCCCTGCAGAATTAACTTTGAACATAACATGGTAGTGGCGTCCTTAGGAACCAAAACTGATTAAAGAGCCTTTTTATCTTAGGTACTTTTTTATTGCTGTGATAAAACATCATGACTGAGGAAAACTATAAAGTAAAGCATTTAATGTAGAGGCTTACATTTTCAGATTGTTAGAGTCCATGATCATCATAATTAGGAGCATGGCAGCAAGCAGGCAGACATGATATTAGAGCAGTAGCTGGGAGCTGGCATGCTAACAAACAAGCATGGGATAGACAGAGCTAATTGGGAAGGACATAATTTTGAAACCTCAATGTCCACCCCCAGTGACACACCTCTGCCAATAAGTCCACACCTCCAAATCCTTCCTAAACAGTTCTATCAACTGAAGACCAACTATTCAAATATATGAGCCTATGGGACTATTCTCACTCAAACTCATAACATTATTCTGTAAAATGGATGCCTTCTTTTCCTAATTGTCCACTAGTTTCTCTGAAGATAACAGTGCAGAAGCAGATAAAATGATTAAATAAACTTTGTATAAATATTTTATATTATGAAACCATATCCCATAAAAGTATTCATTTGTAATTGCCAACTAAAATGTAAAATTGATGGTAAAAATATTGCATGAATAAACACATAAATGTACATATATGTGGACAAGTATTTCTATTACAAGTATTGTAATTTTCTGCCTTTATTGATAATTTTATGCTTCCTTGAATTGTCTCATTACTTCTTCACAAGGGTGGTTACAGATTTATCATCAAATGTCTGACCAATAAGTGGTGAGGATTCTGTTATTTTGTGAAAGGAGATGTTATATAAATATATGATGTATTAAATCCTAAATTTGAGTTATAAAATAATTAAATAAAAATATTATGTGTTTTAGTCTATTTATGTAAATGGGGATAAAATTCCCCTTCTAGACGAACCAAAAATAACTTTCATATAATTATGAATAAATATGTTTAAATATAATTAACAATGTGTGTAAAATGAGATATGAGTTTAGCACACTGACACATACAAGTTAAATAAATAAAATCAAATTAAAATGAACACAGCTATCTTTACAAAAATATGAATATCTGAATTATAGAAACTATTCTAGATAATGAGAAACTTATAAAAGTTCTACATGAGTCAATATTATTTGTTATATTGGTTTTACAAATGCTAATAATAACTTTGTTGACAACAAGCAATGAATTATTGTGCAGTCTTACTTTAAAAATTCTTCTATTTAACTGGGTGTGGTGGCACACGCCTTTAATCCCAGAACTTGGAGGTAGAGGCAGGCAGATCTTTGTGAGTTCAAGACCAGCCTGGTCTACAGAGCAAGATCCAGGAAAGGCGCAAAGCTACACAGAGAAATCCTGTCTCGAAAAAAAACAAAAACAAACAAACAAAAACATTTTTTTCTATTTAGACAATCAAATTGTGTTTGAATCAAACGAGATTTTTCTTCACTTAATAGAGATATATGAAGAATGATAGAAAAACCAAAATTAAAATATAGTCCCTAAATCCTTACAATAATAGATTACTTATTCTAAGAATATAATACAGTTTTTACAGTTATTAATGTAAATATTTAATATTGCACATTTCATTAGAACTAGAATATAATCCCTATCTAATATGAAAAGCCTGTATTAAAGTTATTTTAGACAAGCACAAATTGGGGACATTTTCTAATAATCAATTTATGATCATAACTTAATATTTTGTAACAGTTGAATATGTACATCTGCCTACAGTTATGTAGTATAATTTTTGTACTGTATATGTGTATGTTTTCCTTTGCTTTAGTTCATGCATCCTCATTTTGATTTACTTCCTAATTCTCTTCTAAATATATTCTACCAATTTGATCTTGTCATTTCTGGTCCTGCCTTATCCCCTCTATCTTCAAAAAGCTTTTGTCTAACTGCCCTACACTTTGGCACATGCAGGCAGTTTTAACCAATGTCATGTTTAATACACACCCTTGTAGTTGATACAATCATTTGCTCAGCCGAACTTCAGGGCTCTTTGAGATTCTAACCTGATTTATATCTTTTTGCTCATCAAGACATCAACAATGCCAGCAGGTATATACTCAACGTGACACAATTAATAATGGTTCAGTGAACAGACATCTGGAGTTCTGTCCAGAAGGTTAGATAGATGACTGATTGATGACTGATACATGATAGATAGATAATTGATGGATTAGATGATAGATGCATAGATGATAGAAGATTATAGGTTATACAAATAGATGATAGAAAAATAGATGGTAGATATAAAAATAACCAAATTAATTAGAACCAAATACTGTTAGTTGGTTTTTTTGTTTGGTCAATTATAAATAAAAACATGAAAATTTCCAGTTCATATTTGTCTTTATGCACTGATATATTCACTCAAACAAAACATCTTCAGTGCTTTCTTGGGTGGAATTTGATATTTTGGAAATGTTTGTAAAGTCTTTCATCAAGATGGCTGAAAGACTATGGACACATGTTTCTAAAAGTTTCCATGACAAGCCTACAGAAGGCAAGGGCACAGAAGAAGCAAAAACGTGTGCACAGTGTTCATGGCCCATTGCATCCTTCTTGGACCAAGGCCAATTCTATGCCTTATGCAGCTAGCCACATATTAAAAAAAAATCAGAATATATTTCACTGTAATTTTCTCAAAAACTTGGATTCTCTTCACTATATTGTAATAAAAACATTATTCCCAGAAGCAAACCATATTTTTCTAAGAATATTTATACCCCTTTTCTCATAGAAAAACACAATTGAAAACATCATTAAGGATAATGAGGTGTAGGAATTGAGGTGTAAGTGGAAATGGTGATGTGTGTGTTAAGTGATGGGACCAGAAACATAATACCTATTGGACATTCTAAAATAAGTGTGGTGTAGTATGTTTGATTTTCAAAAACAAGACACCATAGATAAAACTTAGAATTAGATCTCCCCATAGCTCACTGATATGGTTCTTTCCCCTAAAGGGAACAAAAAACCTTTCATTTCTTTCAATCAAGAAAAGAGGCTTAACCTGTGGAAAAATAGAGAGCCACAGGGAATTAGTAAAAATAAAGCAAAGCATAGAGGACAGTCTGACAGTACCATGGATTTGTAGCTGCCTTTTCCTAAGGAGAGTTGAACTGGGGAGGATGCGTTCACTTGCAAGTGATAAACCAAATTAAGTTTCCTTGCTTTGGAAAGGAGAAGTAATTGTCAGAGGATCAGAAAATAGACACAGACTCCCAAGCTGAGACGCACATTATTATGCCACAATGTGCCTGTTTTGTCTTAGATTTGTTTTGAAGTTCTATTTTCCTCAACTTACTACAGAGTCTCCCATTGGGTCAGCTTCCAGAAATAACCAAGGAGCTTGTTCACTCATACTCAGAAGAAGAAAGGCTTTCCAATCCTCAGACAGAATATGTTGACTAATTCATAGTAGATAAGCTGGGATTATAATTCTTCTTCTGAGCCAATTAGTTGGTTTGGGTTGCCATGTTAGTTACCTTCACACTCTTTATTTTCCTTAATAGTAATACTCACCATCTGTTCTACAATATTAGTATTTAAATATCCTTTCATAAATGTGTATATGAGTATTTCATTTACATCATCTCTACACTTTCTCCATCCCATAATTTCTTCTGTATCTTATTCTCTTTCTCTCTCATCTTCATAACCTATTCTTTAATTACTAAAATATGTGTGCATATATACTCATGAATGTGTATGTGTTTGTGCACAGCCTCCACAAAGCATTTAGTGTTGATAATGTGTATATGCTCTGAGGGCTGACCATTTCTTATTGCATAATCTATCATAGAGACTGTCTCTAGAGAAGAATGGTTTTCCATCTCTCATCAGTCATTAATTGTCTTTTAATGTTCATCCAGAAGTGGAGCCTTGTGAAATTTTTCCGTTCAGATTAACAAGTCAAGTTGTGTTGTTATTGTTCAGATCATGTTACAATTTCACAAGCATAGCTTCCCTGCCTTATTTAGAAAATAAAATGTCACAGCAGACTTCCAGGTCCTCTAGTTCTTACAGTCACTTCACCCCCTTTCGTGAAGTTCCCTGATCCTAAGTGTGGGGTCCATTTGTAGATGATTAAACTGCTGATGGGCACTACACAACAATCGTTCTCTGTACTTTGACCAGTTATGGATGTCTATAATGGTTTTTTTTTCGAGGCAAAAGGAAGCTTCTTTAATGATAGATTAATTGTACACTTATCTGTGCATATAAACATGGGAACTGAGAATGAAGTTAGAAATTATACTTCTTCAAGAAATTAGCATTAGGTTCTCTGTGCTTCTTGGCTTCACCAGCCCCAAATAGATTTATGTGGCTAGATTTACATGGCATGAGTTTCTTAGTATTAAGACGAATTAGATGGCCATTAGTCAACCACAAGATAACATTGCCAACATTGTATATTTAGGGATATCTTGTGTGCTTGCTGGTCATGATAATCCATAGGAACCACATCTGTGAATGTCTGTTGACTATCTTTCTCCAGCTGCAGATAGCATAGTTCCCTTTCAGGCTATGACAGACATCCGGCATGAGGACTCTAGATCAGTTCAAGCTCAGTTCCTTCAAGTCTTGTGTCTGAAGTGTGTGATGTCTTCAACAATGGGGTTTACACTTAAGTTCAAGTGACAGTCAAAGACAACAGCAATAGCCTATATTATTTTAGTAGACTCTTTAAAACCTCTGACAAAAGAAGCAGCTCAAAGAGAAGTCCACATAGGAAGTTTTGCCTTTGTCTGGAGCATTATCCCTCTAAGTGTCATAATTCATTTAAACTATATTTTACACACACATACTCACACACAAATATATATATACACATAATGTATTTTAAATAAGTGTAATATGTTTCCTTTGGCTTTTCAAGCCTCTTTAATGTTGTCTGTTTTTTCCTCCTCATACTTCCTCGTTATTTCTTCCACTCTACCTAATTAATCTCACCCAATTTTTCCACTCCCCCTTCACAGCACCTGTGTTGTTCGATACTCTTCTCTATAGCTCCATTCTACCCTTCTCCCCATTACACCTTTGGCTACTCCAGTATAGACTCATACCCAAAGATTCTGAGATAATATCCTCATATAAGAGATAACTTTTGGAATATGTATTCATGCATCTCAGTGATCTCACTCAATATATTATTTTCTAGTTTCATTCATTTACCTGAAAATTTCATGGTTTCATTTTTTAAAGCTGAATAGAATTCTGTTATGTATGTGTACCATATTTTCTTTATCTATTCATCAGTTTATATAATAATCTCATTCACAATAGTGTCAAAGTAAAAAAAAAATCTAGGAATAAACATAACCTAGGATATGAAAGCCCTCTACAATGCCAAATTTCCATCTGTGAAGAAAAAAATTGAGACATATACCAAAAACCTAAAAAGAAGCTGGGCGGTGGTTGCACACGCCTTTAATCCCAGCACTCTGAAGGCAGAGTCAGGCAGATCTCTGTGAGTTTGAGGCCAGCCTGGTCTACAGAGGGAGATCCAGGACAGGAACCAAAATTACACAGAGAAACCCTGTCTCAGAAACAAACAAATAAACAAACAAAAAAGCTAAAAAGACCTTCATTGCTCATAGTTTGGTAGAATTAATGTTGTTATAAATCACAATCCCAACAAAAGCAATTTACAGATTCAATGCAACCCAAATCAGGATCAATATAGAAAAAATCTAAAATTAAAATGGAACCAAAAAATACCCCAATACTCAATGAAACCTGAGTTAAAAAAAACAGTCTTGGAATAATGACCAAACTAGATTTCATGCCATATGGAGCTAAGGAAGGAAAAAATAAAACATCATGGTGACACCATGCGAACAGACATATAGATGAAAAGAATACAATAGAAGAGACAAGGATGAATTCACAGAACTATAGCCACCTTTTACTACAGTGCTGAGGATAAGATTGGGAGACTGGTTTGGAGGAGCTGAGGGTGAGGTAAAGATCTGAAGTTAGCCTACTTGTTTCCCTGACCAGACTGGAAGAAAAGTAAAAGAAAAAAAAAAAGAAACAACAACAGCAAAAAGAAAAACATGTTTTAACTTAATCTCTAAAATTAAGATTAATTTTGCTTTTAGGAGCTGGTTAATTCATGACATCAAATACTCCCCGAATGTTCCCAGCAACTTACACAGGGAATGAAAGCTTGCTCCCTAGATCTTTGCTGCCTGTGGTTGTCTGAATTAGAATGGCCCCTACAAGCTCATGTATTTAAATGACTGGTAGAACTGATTAGGATGGATTAGGAGGTTTGGTCCTGTCAGAGAAGATATGCAACTGGGGGTGGACTTGAAAATTTAAAAAAGTCCATGCAATTCAGAGTTAGCTCTCTCAGCCTCCTTCTTGTATATAAGGATTTAAGCTTCCTGTTACTGCTCCAGTGCCACACCTGCCTACAGGCTTCCATGTTTCCCGGTGATGACTGTGAACTCCAACCCTCTAGAACTGTGAAAAACAGTACATGTTCGCCTTTGCATTGGTCATGATGCTTTGTCATGGAGATGGAAAAGTAACTAAAACTGCCTTACAACCATGTGCAGACACACAGCATGATGAAGAGTGACTGTGCTCTTAGTTAATTCATTGGCATCTAAATTTTATACTTCTGTCTCTGTTTATTTTTTTTCTGCTTATGGTAAGCCAAGCACTATTCTCTTTTGTGTATAGATGCAGACTTTAAATTCCTACAATTCCAGAGAGTCAGTATTCATTGTTTTTCCTCTTTCTAGATAAACAACAAAAACAAACAAACAAACAACAACAGCAAAACATGAAGCATGGGGATTCAAGTAATTTCTCCAGGTTTACATATTAAGTGACAAGGCTTGCCTTTGATCAAGATATAAAGGCAAGGTCATGACTTACAGGCACATCAGTTTCTTATGATGCTTACTGTTCTACCAAATCACAAAGCCATGCCACATTTCTCCCATTTTGAATGTATTTCTTCTCTCAGATTTACCATCCCATTTCCCATTCAGGTGCTCCTGGCACATATGAATTACTTTTGTTAAATAATTCTATGACTCATAACTCAGACCTTGTTAAAACATTGTGGGAAAATCAGAGAAGAAAATTCCTAGGCATACACAATCTGTCATCACTTTTTATACTGTAAACAGATAAAATGTTCCACCATATGCATTGTGTCACTCTTCTGTATTCATTATTGATGACATCACCAGAACTCTTGCCTCATTGTACATATTACCAAGACCACATTGGATGTAACGCTTGCTAACCATCTAGGTTGTCCCATCACAAAATCAGCTACGAGCTAAACAATAGGATCACAAAACAGACATTGTAACACAAACCTTATAAGGTCTTATTAATAGAAAACCCAGAACCAGATATTGGAGTGAAAACTGAAAGATCAGAGAAGCAGAGCAAGTCAGCCACAGTTCTTACCTCTACGAAATCCTCAGTCTAAAAAGAGTGAGTTCCTGTTTCCTCATACCTTGTATACCTTTCACTGCCCAGACATCACTTCCTGGGACTAAAGTCATCTGTGCTTCCCAGTACTAGGATTAAAGTTGTGTGCCACCACTGCCTGGCTGTTTCCACTGTGGTCTTGAACTCACAGAGATCCAGATGGCACTCTGCCTCCTGAATGATAGGATTAAGGGTGTGTGACCCCACTGTCTGGCCTCTATGTCTAATCTAGTGGCTGGCTCTGTCCTTTGATCCTCAGGCAAGATTTATTGGGGTACACAATATATCACTACAAGACATTACTCTATATGAAGTGATATCTTTGCCAGAGAATTCCATTATTTTTCCAGATGTGTCATTGTGACACTTTAAGAAGTGAATTTATAAGTTTAAAACAGAACTCCCTAAATTAATATCAGCTCATTGGGAACTAAATTCCAGTGTAACAAAGTACATTCATATGACTTGCTTTATATGAAATGGCTGAAGTTTTGAATTTGTTTCAATTTACATTTAAACCTGACCAAGGTTACTTGTAACACCAAGGAGTTGTTATTATTTAAGGAATGAGTGACTGAGAGTTTATTAATATGTCACAACCAGTGCTGATAAATTTACATAGTTTGAGCCTACATGCTCTGCCCAGAAATCTCAGAAGTTAACTAATAACTCACTCAGGAAAATTGATACCCCAAATGAGGGAAGTATATTTCCAAAATTCAGGCACACCAAACCAACAACATTCAGGTCAGAATGCAGTTACTCTATTCTTTGGTCTCATGCTTTTAAACACATATTGCTTCTGGAACATGCATGGGCTTCCTTGACTTCATTCCCTCCTTTCTCTTTCTTGTTTTCCTTTTCCTTCTACATTTGTACAGAAACATTTTAGAATTATAAATTCTAGAATATAATTTAATTAAAAGACAATTAACATGCTTCATTTGAAGCTGTGAAAGATGACAGAATTAAATAATTGAATGGAGAGGTAGACTAATTTCAGTATATCTAGACTCATTTGATAGGTCTGTGGCTGAAATAAAGTAATCATTGATGAACTGGAGTCAGAAATTGCTGGTAAGCAATATACATATATAAGCAACAGTCCATGAAGTCTAGAAATATTTGGGATAATCACCTATCCATGTCCTTTTAAGACCAGAATTTTAGTATTTACTTATGTATCCTCCATGTAATCAATAATAACAATGTGACCTTGCATTTTAAGGAATAATTATAATAAATACAAATACTATTTTAGTTCTGTGAATTCATTTAATAGAATAGGAAATCAGTAATAGATGACTTGGAGATAGCAAATGTCATTACCAAAAATTTAAGAACTGGAATTAAGTGGATGACTGCCTGGCACATGAAAGAAGTTACTAAGAAAAGTAATTTATCTGCTTATTAACTGGATTTTTACCTTAAAGTTCTATAAAAAATTGATGGTCATACTAAGAGCTACATTATACACCTTTGCGTAGACTGCCAATGTAGATCAATGGGAAGGATCAAGTAGGTAGGGGGAGAAGGAACAAGAGAAAGAAACAGAAAGAGAAGTAGAGATCCAGTAATGGTAATGACAAGGGCACATTTTATTCTATAAATGTAAAAGGGAAGAAATCAAGCTTTCATGAATACATACATCTATTATTATATACATTGCATTTTTCTACATAGCATTTTCCCTTTCATATGAGATGTAAAGTGAGAAACATGTTGCTGCTTGTTTCAGAAAACATTGTGAAATTGAACTTATCAACTTAAGATCAGAAAACTTATAGAATTTCCTGATGTTTATAGGTAGGTTACTATGTCAGCATATTCATAATTTTTTTATGATTCAAACTTCCTTTGTAAAACTAAAAATTCATACATAGTGAGGATGTGAAGTCTACTCAGTATTGCAATGTGTGACCTGAGAGGAAGGAAAGACATATCAAGATGTGCTATCCATTTCTACATTATTAAACCAATAAGAAGTTCAGATTTAAGTTACCTACCATATAATCAACATACGGTTCTTGCTATAAAGGAATAAGATTTTAATAATCCATGTAGGACAGAAGCACTTTTCTCATTATATTACTAGATTTCTTTCCAAAATACATAAAATAGAATAATCTACATAGAAATATTATATTCCTTGAATGTAAAGCATGCTAAGAATTTCTAACATTCATATAAATTGCTAGTTTCCCTCTTTTCAAATATCATAGTTTTTTCAAACAAAATTACAACTAATTCAAAAGTAGATAACATTTTTACATTGATAAACAGTAGCAATGTTTTCCAACTGTATAGCTAATGAATTCATGAGCAATGACCCCCAAAACGGACAGGAGACTCCTGTTCCAAACTCATGTCAACAGTATCCTGGTGTTCTGACAAAGGAAAATATGATTCCACATCTAATGGTGACAGATAAGCACTATTAATTAATCAAATTGCCTCAAAAGAGAGTTCAGCAGGTGGAAATAATTACCAGCTAATTGTCTCCTGTTCATTACTCTACAGAGTTATAAATCCAATGATTGCAGTCATTTTTATAATATTTACTAAAAAGCTACTAGGAAATAAAACAGAATCACAGATGTTGTTATGGAGACAATATTTGTGTTTGCTGTCTAAGACAATGCAAACAGCATAGAATAGCAAATTATCTGTTGAATTCATTTATAAGAATTATCTTTATTTTATTTAGTACATGTAAAGAGTTGTTATGAAATCAAAAAAGATCTTGTGGCAGACAAAATTAAAAGATGTTCAAATGGAATGTTTAAGAAAAAAGACAATAGTCGTCTTTGAAGTTGATGATCTGTGAGAGACATACCTTTGTGGAACATTAAAATTTTCTATGCTTTATCCGGATATTGAATAAAATTATTCCAAAGACATGCATATGTAGATTAAATAATAGAATATTTTATTCAAGAGATAAAAATTCTGACCATGGATGTCTTCATGTTCTTTGAAATTCATCTTTATGAAATGATAATGGTGGTGGCATTGTTTAAGGTAAGAGAGCAGCAATTGACCTGAGGTCTTAAGCATAATTTTTGAAAGATAACAGATGTTAGATCATTAACAATTTTGTGTAATTATCCTTTTCTTGTAGCACTAATTTAAGTGTTAAGTAACAGTTTTATTATAAAAATGCTAATTAGCTAAATTCTTAATTTGATTTTGAACTATTTGTCATAATTAGAATCAAATGTTAACTTTGATTTTAAATTTGAGTTTTATAACAGGGGTTTGTAGCTTACTCAGGCTTCAAACTCTATAGGTAATTAATATCCTGAGGTAAATTCACTGAAACTCGCAAGCACACCAAAAAGTAGATCTCATAGCACTGGGTTGTTGAACTCAAACAACAGAACAAAAGTGAGAGTTTTCCTTTTTTTCTGCTTTAATCAAACTTTGGTATACAGGGTGTATGTTTGTTTCTGTGAGAACTGTGCATGTAAAAATAATGATTTAGAAAACCTAATTCAAAATCCTCCAAATTTAATTATTTTCTAATTGTTTAATGGAACATTATGAAATTTCTTTATTAGAAATTGTAGCACAAAATTAATGAATTTTTTGTCCATAAAATATGGGTAGCATTTCACACATATATACTACTTGTCTATATTTGATAAAAACATCTCTGAGTTGGATTTTTAAATTATTCATGGTAAGGTAATGAATTATCCCACATTACTTCATGGGATTATATGAACAATGAGATACTGACACACACATATTATGCATACTGTGTGTATAACACATAATTTCAGAAGCTCTGTCAATAAATACTGCATATATTTCTTGGTTTACATAACTAATGTAGATTTCAAGTGAGTCATATTGTGACAATATAATGAGAGTAACTAAAATGTAGTGGCTTTTACTCTAGTCCATGAAAATTTTCTCCATCACTGGAATGAAATTGTTAATTTTTGAAGCACCTAAATAATTCTTTTATAATGTCTCATTGTTGCTCACTGGCTTCAGGAAATTTTTGCAAATATTAATGCAAAGAGCATCAATATCCTTATTTGTATCATAGTTTAATATTATTCTGTATAACTATTTTCAATTTATGTATAAATATACATGCTGTAACATAGATCTAAATACTATTTATTGTGTAAAACAGCTCAAGCTCCTTACTCCTATGTATTTTCCAAATTCCTTTCATAGAGTTCCTATCACTTCTTTAAATACGTTTGTCTCAGTGTTTCCTCCAGTGTTAGCTGACTGATGAAGGCTCACACACTGACTTTACCACAATGGACTACTTGTCCTCTCTATAACATGTCACATATTATTAGCTTAATATTTGTTTGAGCAGATTTTATTTGTATTAATACTATGTTAGTTCAAAATAAGAGGGTGTGGAGAAAATTTCATGACCATAAAGTATGCTCTATAAACATATTGGTTATTAAACAAACCCTAAGGCTACTGATGAAATAGTGCCTTATGAGTTGTTACTCAGCGAGACTCTTAGACACTCAACCAACAGTACAGTGTTGTTATTACTTTTGATTGCCTAACATCTATAATGATGAAAACACTGTGTGCTTTGAATGTATGATATAGAGAAATCAAGCTAGAAATCATTTGGGAGAATCTTTCTTGTTGGCTAGTTTCCATAGAACTTGAAGGTGCTATTCCCACTGGTTAGGAAGAAAAAGCACCTGAATCTTACCTAGCTGTGAGTTGAATAATCTGCAAGACCCAATTTCCATGTAGGTTGTGACACTCTTGTGAAGTAATGGCACAACTGTTGTTGGAGTAACCAAATGAATTCTATGTTTATATCCCCTGCAACCCCAACAGTATGAAATCCATGCCTGGTATTGTCAATCTGGTCAAAAACTCATTGTTAGATCATCATAGGCACTGTATGGGACCTGAACACTGTTACTTAGCAAATTGACATAAGGTTAAGTGTGGGGCCCCACTGAGACCCCAGCTTGTGACATGTTTTCATCTTGACTCAAGGTCAGAGAGTCTGAGCTTGCCTCTGCCCACCCCCTCCACAAGGCTGCATAATAGAATGTTCTATGGCCAAAGGCATAGTTACTAGGTGTCTCATACTTCAAGGCCTAATTACAGGATGCCTTTTCCTAAGGCGTGGTTGCTAAATGTCTTGAGTACTAAAAAGGTATTTAAAGTCGACTGTACTTTGTGCCTTGAACCCTAATGTCCTTGAAAGGGGGAGGTCTTTTTGCCTACCTTGCTTTGGGTATATAAAGGCTGTAAGTAATAAACTCAGGCATCTGTGGTATTGACCCAGAGCACTTCTGAAGCTATCCTGTGTCTCTGTATCTATGATTATATTTCATAGCTATCATTTCTCAATTCCACACTCCATCCCCTTCAGAACCATTTGACAGGTCAAGAGGTTCTTGGCAATTAAGCCTTCTGAAAATTTATATTTATATTCACACACAAATATTAGTCTTGATCTTCACCAAAGATGCTTGTCTTTCTATTTAACTGTGGTGAATTCAGAGTCTTCTGACTTCACAAGTTGCTAATATTAAATGACAGATGGGTACCAAGCTCTCATTGAAGAAAAGGGGCATACAGAACATATCTGAGCAAGCAGACAGGGGTACAGGTTTTGAATGTCATTGCTTGGTAAAATCATAGCCATTATACTCACAAACTCATAACAGCCATGCATATATGCACAGGCCCTGCGTAAGAACGAGCCATTCAACAGTCAGACCCAGATAGAGAAGGGACTTGGGGGTCCTAAGCATTCACTGTTGAACTATTGGTTGCAGATCTACTCACAAAGAGGCAGAATTATTATCTTTAGTCATGTAACAAGTGATGACCCCACCATGGCCTAATGAATACTTCTAATCCAATTATCAAACAGGTGGCACTGGTTAAACTCATGGGCCACAAAATAAAACCCAGTCATGATTCTAGGGAAAAGAGAGTTAGGAAGGAGGGAGCATACTGGTAGAGGAAGCCTGGGTGAAAGAATAGGTATAATACATTATACACATATATGAAATTGTTAAGTAAAAGTAATAAAAACAAGGTTTTAGAGCAATCATATATACTATTATTTCATTTTTGTGTTGGAAATTAAAAGGAATTCTTCAGAAAGAAGAAGAAAAGAAGCATTTTTACCATATTGTGCATAGTTAACTTTTTTAATTTTTTTTTATTTTCTGATGCATTGTTAACATTGGTTAAATTTTAATTGCTAAAAAAAATCACTTGTGCTGGAGCTGATGGTTTTAAAAGTGTTAACAACTTTAAGCTCAGTAGCTGTTCTTGTCTCTTTCTTTACATAAAGGGAAAGGGAAAGTTATTTTTAAGGGCAATTGTGTATAAATTTGGTGTTGGTGGATTTGGAGAAAATATCCATCTTACAGAAAGAAAGTGTACCTGGTTGGAGTTTTAGGGAAGTTGTAATTTTATCTTCAGGTTCCCACTTGCAATTTATGACTTCAACAGCTTCAATGGAAATTACAGCTTGGAGCCCACATGGTGCACTTTATTTTCTATTCTTAAAACTTGAGGGGGTCAAGGAGAGCTAAATTCATGGCAGGAAAACCACTGTTGTTAGACTGAGGCTAAAAAATAAGATTTCTGGGTACATGATTTAAGGAAAAGAACTTCATAAGAATCCTACACTTTTTCTTTCACATATTTTACCTTCTTAGACAAAACGAGAGCCTACAGAATGGGAAAAGGTCTTGACCAATGGCACATCTGACAGAGGGCTGATCTCCAAAATATATACAGATTTCAAGAAACTGGGCATCAAAATCTCGAACAATCCAATTAACAAAATGGGTTACAGAGCTAAATAGAGATTTCTCAACAGAAGAATCTCAAATGGCTGAAAGACATTTAAAGAATTGTTCAACATCCTTAGTCATCAATGAAATGCAAAGCAAAATGACTCTGAGATACCATCTTACACCAGTCCTATTTTCAAATATCACCGATTATTACAAGTTGGAATTTGAAAAAAAGTCCTTTGAGTTTTCTAGAAATACTTGTTAAAAAATGAACAGCAACATAGAGCCCATTTAACAACAGATTATCCATGCTAAAACTTAAGCTGTTTTTACAGCTTCCAGTGACATATTTAAAAGTAAAATTTGTGAAAATCTACTTCTTAGAAGGAGGGAAAACTGATGTAAGTTCTTGTTTTCATGATTCGTAACTGTGTTTGATTTTAGCTTCATATATTAGTGCAGTCTACTTGACTTCAAGCCATGGGAGGAGATGACACTGTAATCATTTGATTGTATTTCCCTAAATGTAACAAAAATTTATCTGAGGAGATATATGGTAGTTAATATTAGCTGTAAAATATTTTAATCAAAGGATTAAATGATTGATTAGAAGAATAACTTCTAAATATTAAACCCTCAATATTTAGGCTAAGATAAAAACAATAGGTTATTCAAAGTATTGATTTTCTACTCTTGAATATGTGTTTAAAGGTTTTCACATGGGAGGAAATAAAAATTCTTTTTCTATGTGGGTATTTTATAATGCTCAGTCTGTGATTATGACAAATAACAGCTGACTAGTGTGTCAGAAAAGCTGGATGAAGATGTTTGTGGATTCTATCATAGCAGATTCATAGCAGGCACATACTTAATACATACTTATATGAAGAAAGAAAAGGGAATCTCTCTAGGTCTCCTTTTATCCTTCTATAAGTGTCAAAATCCCATCCGTTAGCACTCTACTCATGACACAATCATCTCTAAAGTGTCTCACCTACAAATCCCTTTTTATTAGCTTACAGATTACAAAAGGAATTTTGAACTGAGAAAATATTATTCTATAGAAATAAGCCAACCTCAAGACCTGGGTTCAAGTTGAAGTATCTGTCTTCTTTCCTTTTACACCAAAATGTAAATAGACATTAAAAGATTTTGGAAAATTCTAAGGAAGAAATTGTTTAAAAAAAAGTTTTTGGAAAATGGAGGTGGTAAGATGTCTCAGTGATTAAAATGCTACCCACAGAGGTCAGTTGATTTGAGATCAGTTCCTGAAAGAGAGAATAGATTCCACAAAGTTGTCTTCTCATCTCCATGTTTGTGTCTTAGCATGAGCGCATGCACAAACACACACACACACACACACACACACACACACACACACACACACACACTCATACACACACTCACACACACCACAGACCACACAGAGAGAGATACACATGCACGCCTCCCCCCCCACATAAACCACTAACACACAATCTCTCTATCTGTCTCCCTCTCTCTCTTGCTGTCTCACACACACATACATTAATCATGAATTTAAAATTATTTTTAAATGCAGATCTATCCAAGTTACAGGTACATAGACAGTCTCATACAGATAAAAATTTATATAATATTTCTGGAAAGGAACAGAAAATATTTAATGCTTCTTTTAAGAATTTAAAGCATTCTGGCATATATGTTTGAAAGTTCTAACATATTTGTGCATAGTCATTTATTTTGTAAACATATGAAAAAATTTAAGCATCCTTAAATAAGAGGGTTTTCTAGGACATAGCATGTTTACTAAGTTCAATGTATATAACCCTATTTAAAATAATCATAAGATGAGTACAATGTCTCATACCTGTATTCCCAGCACGTGGAGGCAGAGGCTGGATGATTGTTATGATTTACATAATGAATTGCAATTCAGCTTAAGCTATAAAATGAGAACTTCTCTTAAATAACCAATAAAGTCTGACTTTTCTTTGGGCCACTAACTCACAAATAATGATATGGAGACTTTTTATTAATTACAAATGCTTGACCTTAGCTTAGGCTTTTTAAAAATTAGTACTTATAACTTTTTTTTTTTTAGATAAAGTTTTTCTGTAGCTTTGAAGCCTGTCCTGGTACTCACTCTGTAGACCAGGCTGGCCTTGAACTTACAGAGATCCACCTAACTTTGCCTCCTGAGTGCTGGGATTAAAGGTGTGCACCACCACTGCTCAGCTAGTTCTTATAACGTAATTAACCTGTTTCTGTTAACCCACACTCTATTATGTCACTCAATTACCTTTCTTTTGTTTCATATGTCTGATTGTTACACATCCCATGGTGTCTGAAGCATACCTAGATTCTTCCCTCTGACTTTGTCTCTCTGCCTGAAAGTCCTGCCTATTCTCTCCTGCCTAGCTATTGGCCATTTACCTTTTCACTACAACAATCATAACAACACATCTTCACAGAGTGTACAAATATCCTACAACAAACCAAAGTAATAATCACAATAATAGAATATCATCTAATTACAGAAGAATTTCCTTTAAAATTTTGAGCAAAAAATATAGTCGACAAAACTGGATTCAGCAGAAACTACAAATTCATAGAACATGAATGAAGAAACAATTGATAAAATGTAAGTTTTGAAGCACCCTGTTTTTTATCATTGTGATTTGAATAACAGTCATTTTATTTACTTAATTAGGCAACTTTGACATGTTATACCTGTATTTTTATTAAGTGAGGATAACCACTCATATTTATTTGTTTAATTATTGTTTTTTTAATTTTTTTCACTGAATTTTTATTTCTTAATGCATGAGTAACTCTTAGGCATATCTCATCACTTTTCTAGTTACCTTCAAGCACTAATTGCTAGTTTAGTGTAAGAGCATACACAACAATCCCCCATATGCTATGAAATTTTCCTCATCACTGCTTTATCATATTAAGAGAGGGGGTATTTATTCTATTTCTACAGCTTATGCTACATTTCCTCTTACCTCAGGATTTATTCATTCTTCAAATAATAGCTACATTAAGTGTCATTTTACAGTAATCTTCCCTGGGATAAGTCAAGCAATTTCCAGTGCACTATTCCTGACCATCTTCCTGGACATCTATTGTATTTGATGGTATGCCATTCTCTATATAGAAACTTTTTAGCCCCTGGCAGCAAGCTGACTTGGTCCAACAACTCTATAAGACAGGACAAGGCTGGCTTACTTGCTTGGGCCCACTTGAATCCCAAGAGAAGTTTTATAGCAATTTCATTTTGTCAGTGGCAGTACAATGTATTCTGACTAAAATGTTTTCTGCTTCTTGTATGCTGTGCTCAGAATGCCTAAATGCCCCCAAATTCATATTGAAATATTTTCCAGATGATGATATTAGGAATACAACCCATGAGAGGTGATAAAGCCACAAGCATGAAGCCCTAGTCAATCATGTATTGATCTTATAAAACAGAACTGAGAGGCACACATTGTGCCTTTCCACACCAGGTAATTTAGTTCAAGAATATGGCCACAGGTGAGGAACTTCTGCAAACACTGATTCCTCTCATGTTTGATTTGGGACTTAAATCCTCTAGGGCTATAAAAATTAAATGCCTACTACTTACAAGACACAAGTATATTTCTTATCATTACAGCAGGGGAAATGTTTTTTTAAAAAAAAGTCATAAATGTGGGTGGCTTTGTAATCCGCAGTGCCCAATTTAAAATCTTATGGGAACTATGAATTTTATGATCAGGTGAGATCCTGAGACAAAGACATGAAGACAGATGAGCAATATTTTTTGTGCAGGTTTAGCCAGATCCTGTGGAAGAAAAAGCAGCAAGACTGTACTTAAGGAGTAGAGAACAGACACTTGGATGTCCTAAGGAGCTGCCTTTAACAGTGTGTCTTGCATGGGTGTGTAAATATCTATTGGGTCAGGGACAACATCCATGAAGAAAATTGATTTTTTCATGCTTTATCAGAAGCAATCAGTTACTAATTTTTTCTTGGTTGGGGTGTAATGTCATGAGCCCCTGCCCTTCTGCCCTGGAATTTGAGCTGTTTTAATTGGGTGCTGGTTTTGTGCACAAGATCACAACTGCTGGGAGTATAGATGATTAAATGTGTGAAAGTATCATTCAAGTACTGTTTTGCTCCAGACAACAACTACTCTGCTTCTCACAATTCTTCTGCCTCTTTCTTAGTGAAGGTTTTATTTCTGTGAATAGACACCATGACTATGGCAACTCTTATAAAGAGGAAAACATTGACTTGGGGCTGGCTTACAGTTCAGACACTTAGTCCATTATCACCATAGGAGGAAACATGGTGTCATGCAGGCAGTCTTGGTGCTGGAGAAGGAAATGAGAGTGCTACATCTGGATCCACAGGCAGCATGAAGAAACAGTGAGCCACTAGGCCTTGCTTGAGCTTCTGAAACCTCAGAGCTCACATGCAAGTAACACACTTCTTCCAACAAGGCCACACCTACTGCAGCAAGGTCACCCCTCCAATAATGCCACTCCCTACGAGTCTATGGGGGCTACTTTCATTAAGACTACCAAAGCCTTCTTCTTCTGAGATCATCTTTGAACCTTGTGGGGAAGGATATGATATTAGTGTCCCAATTAGAGCTGGACATTCCACAGACTCTTACTTAGACACTATCCTCTTGTGTATTTCTATATTGTTATCTACTGTACAAAGAAGCTTCTCTGATGCAGAGTGGAAAAGATATTAACCTATAAGTCTAAAAATAAGAACTTTAGGAACAGTTTATTATGAGTTCATTTTAGAAGAAGGCAGTATTTGCTTCTCCCCCAGGACATATATTGTAGCCAAACATGGAGTTAGGGGTCTAGTTAATGGTATGAGACATGATTTTTATTTTGTGCATTGGCTTTAAATCCAATCCTATAATAGGTTTGTCACTATTGTGTAAAGGGACATATTTTGACAGGCTAGTGGTTACTGGAGGGTGAGGTAAGAGTGTTGATTATTTCCCTCCCCAGTGTTGTGCATAGCAATTTAGAGCACTAGGAAAGCTGGCCAGTAGGGATGACACTCTCAGGCCAGTACTAGCCTTGATTCCTTAATGAGCCCTACGATTCAGTATGTGGTTTCTTTAGCAATAATGTCTTACCATCAATTTCTGGAGGGTAACCTTGAGCAATATCTTGTAATGTTCAGGAGGTCTATGGCCCCCTCCTTGAATAACAACTCAAAAATAGGTAATCCATCCCTGGCAAGGGTGGCTTTGATTTGATAGTCTATCATATCTGTAGTGTTTTCTTCTACCATTATAGGGTAACTTCATTTAAATTCCTTTTATATGTGCATATGTATATATTATAGGTAAGTCTGTAGATGCGTTTCCATACGGCATTTACAAAGTTCTTTAGTGTTAGATTTCCTTTCCTGAATTTATCCCAGCCTCCCATCTTGCCCCATTAAACACCTCTTATTTTATTATTCTCCCTTCACCAATATTTATTATCTACTATTTCAATCTCCCATGTGTTCAGAAGTTAGGAAGTAAAGGGAACTTGTGCTTTTGGTTATTTGGATAGACACAAATAAAAAAATTGTTCATTTATAATTAAAATTTAATAATTAATAGAAAATTATTCAGCCAGTCCATGGTGAACCATTTTCTCATACGGGTAGTGCTCAAAACCATAGCTACAGTAGGAAAAAACTAACTAAATTGTTAAAAAAAAACTTGAACAGAAAAATCCTAAGTAACTTCTTTGCTTTTTGTTGTGTGGCTATATTATTTTTATTAATCTTAAAAGAAAAGGCAATGTTCTAGATTGTATTTCTCCCCATAGTGTTTATCCTTGTGGTTTAATTTTAAGGCTCAGTTACATGCATTACAGTTATTTTGGAAGAATTGTCCATTAATAGGTCCCTGCTTGATGCACATTTCCTTCCACATCACCTCTCACACACACCCTCTTCCTCGACTCCACAGTTTATGATGTGAAGGGAATCAATGGCAAGTCTCTATTTATCCTGGATCATTACAACTGAAGACATCACATCTCTGGTTGCTTCTTTTCCTTCTTTTTTCTTACTGTAAGCCCCTAGGGTTGTTGAATATGAAATGAGCCAGACATTTTACCAGACCCAAGAGAAATAGCAGAGACTTGGATCTGAGCTGGGAAAATTTACCAAATGAACACAACATTTTCCTTTTGATATAGAAAGACATGTCAGCACTCAAAACAAACATTATGTTATTTCCTTGGGCATTTTATTTTACTACCATTGGAGCCTACTTTGTTTTTGTACCGATATTAATTAAAAATGAGATTCAAGTAACACCCATTGGGCCTTTCGATCTGAAGAAAGAGTATCTCAACAGCTGAACAGCTTTCTATGACAGATCAAAAAACATTGCAGTGTGAGGACCTGAAAACACAGGTTGCCAATCATTGTTGTTTTACTTACCCTTCTATCAGTATTTTGACTTTGAAAAATCTGTCCATACTCCTTGTTTTTTAAGATTGTTTTCATTTGTTGTAAAATGAATTTGATATATTGAATTTCAATATATATATTGAACCTTTCTTAAATTTGATGATTAGTTTTATAGGTTTGTATGCATGTATGTGCACATGTGTGTATGTGTGTGTGTGTGTGTGTGTGTGTCCTTAAGATTTTCAATATATAGGTTCACATCATCTTCAATAAATACCATTTATTCATTGAATTTTTTTACTATTTTTCATTCATTCTGATACTTTACTTCACTGGATAAAATCATAAGTGCAACACTGACAAGAATTAGTAAAGTCTGAGATCTTTGATTCGATATTAGTGTTTACTAATGGGTGTGAAAATACCCATGTTTTCTAAAAGGGTACATGTTATTAGATTGTGCAAGTCTCGATTTATTTCTAGTTTTCTTTCTTTTGTGCATGTGGCTTGTTGCTACTGTTGCTGTTCTAATGAACTGTGTTTTAGAAATTTTATTTCTGGTATTTTTTTTTCTGTATTTCATTGAGTGCTTACATAGTTTGCGTTATACTCTATTACTAAAATTTACTACAGTAAGTTATTTCTACATGTTAAACTAACCTTGCATTATTGACATATTTCATTTTATTAATACGCCTATATCAATTTATAATAATATATTAAAATACTATATATTCGTTCATATCATTTTTATGTGTTATTCCATGTTGCTTTGTTTGACTTAGCAAATTATTGTTCATGCTTTTCTGTGCTAAGTTTTCAGCTAATACTTGCTGAATAAATAAATAAGTGAATAGTACCTAAAGTTATTATCTTACAAATATAAAAAGAAAACAACCAGCAGAGGTTATGTAGTCTTATAATTATAGCATCTTTTTAGATTAAAGGCAATACACATGCCATTTTTATAACTTTAAGTATTAGAAAGACACTATTTTATTTTCTTTAACATACTCACTAGCACAGGTATAGAACAATTATTTTCTAGGTAAGCAGTATTAGAATTACATTAAAAACTTTTTTGTAAGTTAAATTAATTTTATTTTTTTAAATATTCTTACCGATACAAGTTTTTGTTTTTCCTGAAATCTGAGTTCAGATTAGAATAAAGCCAAAGCAGAAGATGCAAATAAACCAAAAAAGAGTTGCTTAATTTCACCTCAATTTAACTTGTTCATGGAACATATTCTTCAGGTATGACTTTAAAATGGACGGTAAGCTTGTGTTTGGGGAAGGGTTGGCAAGAAACTAGGAAGTGGCTATAGTGATGATTTTATCTAAAAAGTACTAATCCATTATTAAGGATATAATGATGGCAACAGTGACATAGACTGGAATATCCCAATTGGATAAGTGTTAACATCACCATAGGTGGAAGAAGCTGTCTGTGTTGTATGTACCACCTGATGTCTATACAGAAAGAACATAGCATATCTGATGGACTTGCTGCCACATACACATAGCTTAGGAAACAAAGAAATGCTGGATGGCTGCCCATCGGAAGATAGCTTATAGAATAGTCTGTTTAAAACCAGCAATATAATGGAAACTAGTCGGGTGGTGGTGGTGCTGCATGCCTTTAATCCCAGCACTCAGGAGGCAGAGGCATTCAGATTCCTGTGAGTTCAAGGCCAGCCTGGGCTACAGAGTGAGTTCCAGGACAGGCTCCAAAGCTACACAGAGAAACCCTGTCTCGAAAAAACAAAACCAAACAAACAAAAAGAAAATGGAAACTAGGGGAACACGGTGGAAGGAATTCATCTTGAGATATTGTACCTAAATGCAACATGTCACTGTGGTTTGAGGCTTGTTTCTGAAATAAAAAATCTTTAATTTTCGCAAAAATGGAGTGCGGCTCTCTGTATCAGATGGTGTGTTGAATTTCCTTATGAATTGCTATGGAGAAGAGGATTCTTTGAAAATTACAATGAAATAATTAAAAGTACAGGAAAGTACTACAATGTATTGTTTATCCAAGTCTAGTACTTAGGTAAACATTGGAATTCTATCTAATCTCTTCTTCAGCTAATATAAGCATGGTGAAGACCATTCAATATTTGTCTCACAACTGTGAATTTGAGATTCTCATTAGAATCCCTGGATCACTCTTGTAGTTCATGATTGCAAGCCAAGTATTCAGTGAGTATAAGAAACAGAAATTGTCTCCTTAGTTTGATATGGCAACTATCGCCAAAATATAATATATATAATATTGCTTCTATGATCAAGTCAAGTATATTTTCCATCTAAAATAGAAATTTAAAGACCTTGATCAATTATCTTTAAACTCTTTTTATGAGAAATAACACCCAGTGACTTTGATTTAATCTGTTACTGTCCTCATTACTCTGTAACTTGCTTGGAAGAAAGTGGGAGGATGAGATATTTTTTGAGAACAAGTTGCCACAAGACAAAAATCTTAGAAATCTTAGAAGCCTCTTGGAAGGATGAGTTTCCCATGGGAAAAAAAGCCAAGGAGAACACAGAGGCTTCAATTATGCAGTGGCATAGATGTGAATATCACAAAACCCGTGGTTTATGAGAGGCAATCTATGCCTTAAGAAATAGCAAAGACCCAGTTGACACCTTCCTGTGTGTCTGGTGACATCTTCCCCAGGGGATACCTCTGATATTCATATTGTTTCATTGCACTTTTGATACAATAGTCATGCCCGTATTCATTGTGAACTTTCAAGCATTGTAGGAAAGACTACAGATGCTTTTCATGAATAAGAAATTATGTGATTCTCAAAATAATCACACTATATTGAAGAAGGAGGCATTTGGCTATCCTGATGAAGCAGTTTAGAGTTAGGAAGGAAACTTTGTCATTAAAGGGTTTGCTGTGCAAGCAAAAGGACCTTAGTTCACTTTCCAGGACTCAAGCAGAATGGCCAATGTGGTGGTTTGTAATCCTAGTACTGGGGATAGAGACAAGATGAACCCTGGAGCTCAATAGACATGTCTAGTTTACTTGGCAAGCTTTTAGCCAGTGAGAAGTTATGAGTAGGAAGAGACTCATTTTTAAAATGTGAAATAAGTTCTGAAGGAAGTTAATATTTTTTTCTAAAAAGAAATAAATCCATTGATCTATTTATAATATACAGAAATAGCATTATGTATATGGCTAATAATGTCAGAGGCTAAAATGTAACTTCTATTTGCTCATTCATTTTCCTCTTCATAAATTTCTAGAAAATATGACCTAATTTATTGTCATGGCTGTTATAGTATCATGCAAATGAGAAGCATTTCAAGTGGAAATGACCCTCAGCAGAAATAATGAGACTTGCCAATAACATATTATTTGTACTTGAAAAAACAATGATTACACAGAAAATGCAATTGGCTTTCATAGTTGACTGAATGAATTAACATTCATGTGAATTTCTCCCTACCTTTGTCTGTGACTTTGTCTTCAGATGACTTTGGAATTCTTAATAGTATATTCTCACCCCACATGTATATGGAGTGTCATCACAAGATTTATTTATTTTATTTTTTAAAACAATATTTTTGAGGCCCTGGCACACAGTCAGTCCCTGGGAACCCCACCCAACTCTTCCCCAGTTGCTGGTCAGCAGGGAAACTCCTGTAGGAAGACCCCCACACATCAAAATTCCCCATCGGATCCTGCAATGTACAAGTTCCATGCCCTGCCCCAATACCCATCTGCCTATGACCCCAGTAACTTCATGAGATATGGAAACAAAACCACCAGCTCTCATTGGACCAAGAACACTCATTGGACCAAGAGTAACTTCCTGAGACAGAGAATCCACCAGTACTCATTGGGCCAAGAGTGGCTTTCTGAGACACAGAATCTGTCAGCTCTCATTGGAACAAGAGAGGCTTCCTGAGACACAGAATCTCTCAGCTCTGACTGGACCAAGAGCCCTAATAAGACCAAGAGCTGCTCCATGAGTTACAGAATTAGCTAGCTTGGATTGGGCCAAGAGTAGCTCCCTGAAATACAGAATCTGCCAGCTCCAATTAAACCAAGAGCTAAGATTGGACCCAGAGAGGCCCCCTGAGATACAGACACAACAAGCACAGAGTGGACCAATAGCAACTTGCTCAGACTCAGGTACCACTTGCACCTATTAGAGGAGAAGATGAGAAGACGCCAATGCAAAAATACATATAACAACATAAAGAGCAATATGGTGTAACCAGAACCTAGCCTTCCTCCAACAGCAAGATCTGAACATCACAATGTTGAAGAAGCAGAAGAAAACAACATTAAAAATAGCTTCATGAAGATGCTACAGGCCTTTAAAGAAAGAAATGAAAAATTCCCTTAAAGAAATTGTTAAAAAGACAAACAAAAAGTTGGAGGAAATCAATAAATTCCTTAAAGAAAGGCAAGAAAACCATGAGAAAGCAATTAAACATGTGAGCAAAACAGTTTAAGACCTGAAAAGTGAAATAGAAACAATGAACAAGGCACAAAGAGAGGGAATGCTGGAAATAGAAAATCTGAGTAAATGAACAGGAAACACAGATACAAGCATAACTGATGGAATGCAAGAGATGGAAGAGATAATCTCTGGTGTAGAGGATACAATAGAGGAAATAGATTTGTCAGTCAAAGAAAATACTAAAAGCCAAAAAAGTCATAACACAAAACGTCCAGGAAATCTGGGACTCTATGAAAAGGCCAAACTTAAGAATAATAGCAATAGAAGAAGGAGAAGAATACCAACTCAGAGGCACAGCAATTATATTCAACAAGATCATAGAAGAAAACTTTCCCAACTTAAAGAAGGAAATACCTATGAAGATACAAGAAGCCTATAGAACAGCAAACAGACTAGACCCCCCAAAATTCCCCTCGCCACATAATAATTAAACCACTAAACATAAAGAATAAGGAAAGAATTCTAAGAGTAGCAAAGGAAAAAGGCCAGGTGACTTATAAAGTCAGACCCATCAGAATAACACCTGACTTCTCATTGGAGACTTTGAAAGCCAGAAGGACTTTCAGATGTAATGCAAAGAGACTAAGAGACCATGGATGCCAGCCTAGAATAATATACCCAGCAAAACTTTCAATCACTGTAGACTGAGTGAACAAGACATTCCAAGACAAAATTAGATTTAAATATTACCTATCCATAAATTCAGCCCTACATAAAGCACTACAAGGAAAATTAAAACCTAACGAAGTCAGATACACCCACAAAAACACAGGCAATAGATAACACCACAGCAGTAAACCCCAAAGAAGAGAAATACACACACATCACTACCAAAAGATAACAGGAATTAACTGGTCATTAATATCTCTTAATATCAATGGGCTTCATTCACCTATAAAAAGAACCAGGCTAACAGAATGGATACGAAAGCAGGACCCATCTTTCTGCTGCATACAAGAAACACACCTCACCTTCAAAGATAGACACTACCTCAGAGTAAATGGCTGGGAAAAAATATTTCCAGTCAAACGGTCATAAGAAGCAAGCTGGTGTATCTATCCTAATATCCAACAAAATAGACTTCAAACTAAAATCAAAAGAGATCGAGAGGGACATTAAATACTCATCACAGGAAAGATCAACCTAAATAAAGTTTTAATTCTGAACATTTATGCCCCAAATACAAAGGCACCCATGTATGTAAATGAAACATTACTAAAGCTTAAATCACACATCAAACCCCACACATTAATAGTGGGAGACTTCAATATCCCACTCTCACCACTGGAAAGATCTACCAGATCAAAACTTAACAGAGGAATAAGGGACTTAACTGATGTTATGACTCAAATGGACTTAATTGATATCTACAGAACATTCTGCCTTAAAAGAAAAGAATATACCTTCTTCTCAGCACCCCATGGAACCTTCTCTAAAATCAACCACATACTCGAATACAAAGCAAATCTCAACAGATACATAAAAAAGTGAAATAACCTCCTGTATCTTATCAGACCACCATAGATTAAAGTTAGATGTCAACAACAACAAAAATTACAGAAATCCTACAATCTCATGGAAACTGAATAGTGCCCAATTGAATCACCAATATGTAGCTTGAGTTTTCCTGCCTGGCCCACAGTCAGGACAAATCTCTCTCACCTGCCAGTCCCACAGCCGCTCAAACCCGACCAAGTAAACACAAAGACTTATATTGCTTACAAACTGTATGGCCGTGGCAGGCTTCTTGCTAACTGTTCTTACAGTTTAAATTAATCCATTTCTATAAATCTATACCTTGCCACATGACTCGTGGCTTCCCGGCATCTTCACATGCTGTTTCTCATCATGGCGGCTGGCAGTGTCTCTCTGACTCAGCCTTCCACTTCCCAGTTTTTTCTCCTCCTTGTCCCGCCTATACTTCTTGCCTGGCTACTGACCAATCAGTGATTTATTTATTGACCAATCAGCAACACACTTGACATACAGACCACCCCACAGCACTTCCCCTTTTCTTTTCTTAAAAAGGAAGGTTTTAACCTTTACACATCTCCAAAGTCAGCTTGGTATATTTGGGAATTTGGGCGTAGCTTCTCTTACTACTTCCTGCTGGAGGGGGGCGCTGTATCTTATGGGGAAACAAAGAAAATTTTAGGATCATGGAGTAGTCCGTGAGGCTGTATCGTCTGAGCCAGTTGCCTTGAAACCATTCTGGATGTTGGATCATCTGGGCCTTGGTGTTAACTTTCAGGGGGTCTTGGCTGGTCAAATCTGATGTATCTTAATCTGGAACAAATCCATAGCCTCTGGCTTTCTGTGGGAACAAAAGCAGAATCTCCTTTCCAAAGCAACATATCCTTATATCCAAATTTTGAAGTCAAGGTAACTTTAAAATATACATTTTGGCATAACTCAACAGCTTTTACAATCAAATGTTTTTCTGCAGTTAAAAATCCCAAAGACAACACAATCCAGATTCTCTGTGTAATATTCATCTTCACGTGGCTTATTTTTTATATTAATTTTACTGTCTCCTTAAAGACTTTATTTTTTAAAACTATGTATTTGTTTCTATAACTGTATATATCACCATTTTGTCTCTTTCAAGCCTACGTATATTTTACACACATTTTAAACTATTACATCTGAATCTGTCTTATTGTGAATCTATTGCTTTAAGCTGCAGCAGCTGTGGCTGCTGGCTCTGCCCACCTCAGCTTCCCAACATAGTGTGGTACTTAACCACCAGCTCTGGGAGCTATTGTGGGTCTATGCTTTTATCCAAACAGCGTGTAGCCCAGAAACCTCTTTTTTTGTTTTGTACTAGCAAAGGCTAAATCCACCATGCACCTTAATGTGCCACTTGCAGAGGCCTCATTACTGCCATACTGCAGGTCGAGCACACAGTCTAGGAACCCACCAGTAGCTCAAACCGGCAGCTGCTGCTCATTTGAGAGAGACAATTAGGAAGCTGTTTTTAGCTCCGTTTTAGAATCTTTTCTCAGGTTTTAGGGGGAAACTCTTGCCACCATGTTGGACGCCATTTGTAGCTAGAGTTTTCCTTCCTGGCCCACAGTCAGGACAAATCTCTCTCACCTGCCAGTCCCACAGCCGCTCAAACCTGACCAAGTAAACACAAAGACTTATATTGCTTACAAACTGTATGGCCGTGGCAGGCTTCTTGCTAACTGTTCTTACAGCTTAAATTAATCCATTTCTATAAATCTATACCTTGCCACATGGCTCATGGCTTACCAGCATCTTCACATGCTGTTTCTCATCATGGCGGCTGGCAGTGTCTCTCTGCCTCAGCCTTGCACTTCCCAGTTTTTTCTCCTCCTTGTCCCGCCTATACTTCCTCCCTGGCCACTGACCAATCAGTGATTTATTTATTGACCAATCAGCAACACACTTGACATACAGACCATCCCACAGCACCAATAGGTCAAGGAAGGAATAAAGAAAGAAATTAAAGATTTCCTAGAATTCAATGAAAATGAATGTACAACATACCCAAATTTATGAGACACCATGAAAGCAGTGCTAAAAGGAAAATTCATAGCTCTAAATGCCCACATAAAAAAGTTAGAGAAATCTCACACTAGTGACTTAACAGCACACCTGAAAGCTCTAGTACAAGAAGAAGCAAACTCACCCAGGAGAAACAGACGCCAGGAAATAATCAAATTGAGGGCTGAAAACAATAAAATAGAAACAAAGAGAATAATACAAAGAATCAATGAAACAATGAAAGTTGGTTCTTTGAGAAAATCAACAAGATAGACAAGCCCTTATCCAAATTAACCAAAAAGCAGAGAGATATCATCCAAATTAACAAAATCAGAAATGAAAAGGGAGACATAACAACATAAAATGAGGAAATCCAGAGAATCATCAGGTCACACTTCAAAAACCTCTACTCCACAAAATTGGAAAATCTGAAAGAAATGGATGAGTTTCTGGATAGGTACCCCATATCAAAGTTAAATCAAGATCAGATAAACTATTTGAATAGACCAATAACCCCTAAGGAAATAGAAACGTTCATTAACAGTCTCTCAACCAGAAAAAGCCCAGGACCAGATAGTTTCAGCAGAGAATTCTACCAGATATTCAAAGAAGAGCTAATACCATATGGGGCGTTTACCCACCAACCCCACAGCTCCCCAGAGTTTTCTTGAGTGTGAGCAGCAGGAAATATTAGATAGAAGGATTTATTGCGGAGAATCTTGTGGAGATAAACAGATAGAAAATAAAAGATAGCCTCGAGAAGGTCTGGAACCTTTTCCAATGGGCCCCGACTGTCTCTGACGCCAAGGGGTGGAGCAAAAGACCTCCTCCCCCAGCACAGCCAAGTGTAGATTATCTCAGACACCTGCACTCAGGCCTGTGGTACTAATCATCCTCTATGCGGACCTGCTGGGTAAAGCCACAAGGAACCCGAAAATGGGCTCCCACAATACCAATACTCTTCAAATTGTTCCACACAATAGAAACAGAAGGAATGTTACCAAACTCCTTTTATGAGGATACAATTACTCTAATTCCCAAGCCAAACAAAGATGCAACAACAACTACAAAAAGAATTACAGACCAATCTCCCTCATGAACATTGATGCAAAAATACTCAATAATATATTGGCAAACAGAATCCAAGAACACATCAAAACAATTATCTACCATGATCAAGTAGGCTTCATCCCCGAGATGCAAGGTTGGTTTAACATACAAAGTCTGTCAATGTAACACACCATATAAACAAACTGAAAGAAAAAAAACCACATGATCATTGCATTAGATGCTGCAAAGGCCTTTGACCAAATCCAACACTCCTTCATGATAAAGGTCTTGGAGAGATCAGGAATACAGGGAACATACCTAAACATAATAAAGGCAATTTACAGCAAGCCAACAGCCAACATCAAATTAAATGGAGAAAAACTCAAAGCAATTACACTAAAATGAGGAACAAGACAAGGTTTTCCACTCTCCCCATATTTGTTCAATATATTATTTGAATTTATAGCTAGAGCAATAAGACAATAAAAGGAGATCAAGGGGATACAAATTGGAAAGAAAGAAGTCAAACTTTCTCTATTTGCAGATGATATGATAGTCTACATAAGTGACCCCAAAATTTGACCAAGGAACTGCTACAGCTGAAAACACCTTCTGTAATATGACAGGACACAAGATTAACTAAAATAAATTAATAGCCCTCCTATATACAAATGATAAACGGGCTGAGCACACACAGTTGCCCTGCCTTTGGAAGCTCCTTGTCTTCTTTCATGTTTCACTCCATTAAACATGACGCTTTTCTAGTACTGATGTCTTCTAATGGATCTTTACAAGGATTCTATGGCTTTTATTAATACATTTAAGTTAGAACTTCTCTAGTCTTTTTTAAAACTAAAATTATGTCCATCACTTAGAGTTGATAAGTTCACTGTTCACAAGGGGGTTAGTTCACCCAGGGCACAACCTAACACCACAAGTTGGATATAAAAACTTGATATGTTTTTCTTGAATGGAAACAGTTCCATTTTCTTGAATGGAAACACCTATGCAAGAAATGTGTCTGCTTCTTAACCAGGGTCATTTAAAAAAGAGTGAGCTAGATAGTGTGTGGGTTGTTAGAACATGACATTGTTTGCCAGCTTGCCCTGTATTCATAGGGGCTGAATAAAGAGTGGTGATGAGGAAAAACAGGCTACATCTCCAGTGTAAACCTCTAAGTTCAGAGTTGGACCTTGGAGAATAAAGAAACCCTACCATATCAGCTCAGAGCTATAGAATGTGGCTGGGAACACACAATAAAGCAGGTGATTTTACATTTCTTACTAAGATGTAATACATTTTGTTGAGTGAATTTCCATTTAGACACTTATAACTTCAAATTAACATTTTAAAAAACTTGAACTATTTCAATTGTTGTTGTTTTGGGATGTAGAATGGCTGTCAAATCCTTACTCAGAAGTCTTGCCATTTAAATAATTATAAAAATAACAACAGTAACAACAACAACAACAAAATGACAAATAAAACCAATAAAAAGAATTATGAGTCAGGGCTTAGTGACATACACATTTAATGAAAGCACCAGGAGTCAGAGGCAGGAGGATCTCTGAGTTCAAGGCTAAGCTTGTCTACATAATGAATTCCAGGACAGCCAGGGCTACATAGAGAAACACAATAAACAAAAACAAAAGCCAAAACAACAACAAAAAGTTATGTTGGCAAAGTGATATAAAATGTGAGCATTTCTCATTATTACTACCCCCCAGATTTACATCCTTACCTCTGCCTTCCCCAACACTAACACCTTGAGTTCCCTGAAATAAGTCACATGCTACTATAGTCCATCTTGGAAGCTGAATCTTTACTATGTGCACAACACGCCAACCATTGCTTATGATTGATACTCAGTAATATTCATTCCCAGCCTGGAATTAAATTCTATGAGCTTCAACCAACCCACCTATTTCAGCATGAGCTATACAATTATTTGTTATTATTATTATTATGAGATTTTTCTATTCATTTTACATACGAACCACAGATTCCCCTCTCCTCCTTCCTCCTGCCCCACAACCTTCCTCCCCAACCCACCCCCTATTCCCACCTCCTTTAAGGCAAGGTCTCTAATAGAGAGTCAGCAGAGACTGGTACACTCAGCTGAGGCATGTCCAAGCACCTTCTCCCTGCACAAAAGCTGCCAAAGTGTCCCACCATAGACACTATGCTCCAAAAAGCTGGCTCATGCACCAGGGATGGGTCCTGATCCCACTGTCTGGGGGCACCTGAACAGTTCAAGCTAAACAACTCTCTGTCCTATCCAGAGAGTCTAGTCCAATACCATGAGGGTCCACAGTTCATACATTTCCACTAGTTTGGCTGGCCATCTCTGTACATTTTCTCATCAGGGAGTACCCTAGGAAGGATGCATGGATTGCACAGCAAAGGAGAAATAGATGGGATCTACATAAGGAAACTGGAGGTGAGGTGGGTAATGGAGGGCAAGGGATAGTGGATGAGAACATAAGGGAATGGGAGGTTCGAGCTAGAACAAGGACAGTGTGGGAGAGCAAGGAAAGAGATACTATGATCAATGAAGACATCATGGGAATAGGGAGAAACAGAGTGCTAGGGAAGTTCCAGGAATCCACATTAGACTACTGACAATCATGGAGTTGGTGCCTGAGCTGACCTACTCTAGTGAGCAGATGACTGAATACCCTAACTGTCATCACAGGGTCCTCATCCAGTGACTGATGGAAGCAGATGCAGAGATTCACGGCCAAGCACCAGGCCAACCTCCAGGAGTCCAATCAATGAGAGAGAGGAGGGATTTTCTATGAGCAAAGGACATCAAGCTGTACAATCCTTATGACTTGTTGATGATCTCTTTGTTTTAGGAACAACAGTGAATGTAAGTATGGTAAAGATACCAATACAGAAAACATCAAATGAGTAATCCATTTTCTTCAAATGGCCTAACCTAAAATGCAGTAACCAAAATCTTCAAGTTCTTCTACTGGCCTACTCCTCTCCCAAGTGTAACATGCCACTCTACTCAGAATTGCTCACTTAAAATAATCTTTTTATGTATACTTTTTCTTCTATCTATAAGCTACTTTTCTTACTGTAGGATATCACCCTCTCCATTAGTCCTTCCAGGTTAAAGTCTCTATAGGTATATTAATTTTGCAGCCTCTTCTCTGTGTGCTAGGAACTCCTTAAGAGATTATGTTTATTGTATTTAGTCTTTTAAGCATTTTGTGTATGTTTCACCGTGTTTGTTGTGTATATATGTGTTCATCTTGGGGTGTGCACATAGGTATTCAAAAATACATAGGTAGAGATGCGTGTGGAGGTCAGAGGTCTTGGATCTTCCTGTTTATGCCTACTTGAAATTGGGCTTAAAAGTACATGCTACAAAACCCAACATTTTATATGAATGGTGTGGATATGACCTCAATTCTTAATGCTTTTGTGGCTAGTCATCCTCTGAGCCACCTCATGGACCATATCCTTAATTTTTATACTGTTATTTGAAACATTACTTTCTTTAGTACAATAACACTTCAGGGGTATTATTACACTTATAAGTATCTAATGAACAATTGGGATGTAATATATATCATTTAATTGTTTAATATTAATATATTGTTTAGATAAGACACATTGGAGAAAAAGAAGAGAAATGAGTGCTATATCCTGTATCATGAATCTTAACAGTTCTTATTAATGAAAACAAACCCAGAGCAAGGTATTGGGGTGAACGCTGAAAGATCAGAGAAACAGAACCAGTCACAGATAACCTCACCTCACCAATTCCTCAGCTGATCTTGTTTCCTCAAACTGGAAGCCTCTGTGTCCTCATCCGAATGGATCTCAGCTGAACTGCAGCTAAAAGCCTAAAAGCTTAACCAGGCTCTAGTTCCTGGTTTTCTTTTCTTTTTTTTTTTTTTGTTTGTTTTTTTGAGACAGGGTTTCTCTGTGTAGCTTTGTGCCTTTTCCTGGAACTCACTTGGTAGCCCAGGCTGGCCTCGAACTCACAGAGATCCGCCTGGCTCTGCCTCCCGAGTGCTGGGATTAAAGGTGTGCGCCACCACCGCCTGGCCTAGTTCCTGGTTTTCATGCCTTATATACCTTTCTGCTTCCTGCAATCACTTCCTGGGATTAAAGGCGTGTGTCACCAAGCCTGGCTGTTTCCAGTGTGGCTTTGAACTCACAGAGATCTGGATGTGTCTCTGCCTCCCAAATGCTAGGATTAAAGGTGTGTGCCACCATTTTCTGGCCTCTATCTATGTCTATCTACCGGCTGTTCTGTTCTCTGACCCCAAATAAGTTTATTAAGGTGCACAACATATTGGGGGACACAATATCACCACAGTATCCTATAAGTATTTTTGCTTATCATATAAAAATACTAATACATAAAGAAAATGTTCTTCAAGAACTCACTTCATGATAAAGCAATTGATAGAAGATTCATTTAAATAGTGTTTCTAATTGTCTGAGTTTGGAAAGGTTAGTCATTATCATTAACTTACATTTCCACAAAACCAAGAATAAGATGTAAAGTTTATAAAAGCCCCATGGTTGCTAAAATTGTGTTCTATTTGTACTTCAGATAGGCATCAATTATGGTTGGTTGGTCATAATTGATTTCCCAATGTTAGAACCTGGATTGATTGTGAGCATGCTCTAACTACCAATTTCCCCCCACCTTGCGATTGAGAGAACTTGAGAGTAGACTATTTTTAAAGACTTGTAGTATAGCTCACTGAAAATGGGTTACCATCTTTTAGAGAAAACAGGACCTAGGGTATTACATATCCTTCACTTAATATGTGAGCTGGTTCCATAGTTTAAACTTTCAGGAAATTCAAATATAATTTAGAAATAGTATGTATAAAAAATACTGACTAGTGAACTTTAAAATACTGTTATAAAACCCTTATCTCATGGCAACCAACTCCCAGTTCCACTACATACACAACTTTTTCAATATATTCAAGGCTACTATTAACCACTTGGAACCTAGGAGGAGAAGGGGTGGCCATTAAGACTGAAGCCAAAAGCAACATGAAACTAATAAGGGATCTCAATTTGTCAAGTGAGTGTAACTGTTTGCCAAACACTGTTTTAAATGATTTTAATAGTCCGGTGTGCATTGTAGACCAGTACCTGAGTTATTTTAACCTACATGCTGGCAATTTATGTGGATTTCTGCATACTAATTTATTAAACCACTCGAAAGAGAAAATGCATATATGCACCTTTGTATTCTTTATGAACAAGTTACAGAGTTCTCTTATTGATATGATTTGGTAACTCTACCAAGCTAAACTCATGTCTATCATATTAGTCCACCTATCAGGTTACTCTGAAAATGTTCTCTTTATAACACTCAATAAACATTCTCATATGTGTACCATAAACTTTCATTATACACCTTGCTGAAAAAGAGCACAGGAACTCTGTGTAAGGTCTCTCAGTCCCAAACCATTTGCTCACAGCTCAGTTGGAGGATGAATAAGGACTTTGAGGATGGGGATTAATGGGTTCAACAACGCTCTTTGCCCAGGAGGCCCATAGCGCTCCTTTGCAAGCTTGAGGTACAGGGTGAGAGAGCAGAAAAGACAAGGGGCAGCCACATTCCAGCAGGTAATGAGTGAGCTGTGTATGCTTCATTACTCACCAGGATAGGAACTTGTTATAGTGTGCCAGTTGCTTTATTGGGTGTCGATCTTATGTGGCTTAGAGACACGTTTTTAGAGGGAGCTTTGCTTTGATTCATCTTCCACTTACTGAGACAAGGTAAGAATTACCTTTATTCAGCTTAGGAACGAGAGCTCTACTAAGTGCAGAAAAAGAATGGTGCCTATGGAGACTGAAATACTGAGAAGTAAGATCTTCCAACCTACAGATAAGATGAAAGCAGAGAATAGCAAAGTTTTGTCTTGAATAGTAAGAGGTGAGATATGGTTAGTCCATAACCAAACTGTCATCAGTTAAGAGCGTTGTGTACCTCTATTTAAAAACCATACTTTTTTTTTTGTCTAGTTGATTTGGCTATTAATTAACTGTTGTCTGGCAGACAATCCATTTACTGGGAGTTAGATGTGAATTTGATACTTAAAAATATCTAAAAATTATTTGGGAGCTATTGTAACCAAAACCATCCCTGCAGAACAACAAAAGTTTGATATCTTACCAAAATTCAGTGAAAGAAGGCTTTTATTTTCTCCTCTACTGAAAAGTGATATAAGCAGAAAATATTTAATTGACATATTATTAATTGTATAGCAAATGAGTGATGGCAAACAGATGTCTTCTAATGTATCTCTGTGATATATATGATATCTCCATTGTTTTAATTAGATAAATCTGATTTATCATAATATATATTATGTGATATTTTAAAATTACAAACTAATGAAAATTTTCATAAATTAAATTGTTATGACATATGCAATCATACTTATACTGTGTGACATATGTGCATAGATGCATAGGTATGAATAACTTTTTATGTATGTATGTGTACATATGCATGTATTAGTAGGATTTTTGAAACATACATGTTAAGATATATATCATGATGTACCAAATAAAGACAGGGAAAAATGCGCAGAAAGACTAAGAGATGAAAACACGTGCAGAGACAATAAAAATCAGTTGATTTATGGAGGAAAATAGTGACATTTGGAAATGTCAAACTAACATGAGCCATGGAGCAATGAGCAGGATACCATGAAGAAAATATCATTAATAAATTGAGAAAAATTCATTAAAAACAAATGACAAATTTAAAATGAGCCTGCAGAAAAAGGAGAGAAGTAGAAATGCTTCAAACAAAGAATAAAAGAAATATGAAAATTGTGTTACTGAGTTTCCTGAACTCCTAGTCGCATATAATGCCCCTGAAAGTTTCCTCAAGTCTACAAACCATTCAATAAAATAGATGCAATCAATTTTTATTTCATTCCCCATGTTGGAGTGAAGAAACGTTATAATTGTTAAATGTTTCAGATGTATCTATTCTGCAGTTTCTTCAAAGACAGAAATTAATTGATTTTTACAATCCTTTTGTGAGTATCTTTAGAGTAAATTCTAAAGTACAAAAGAGTTTTCTGTTGGTAATATCTTAAAGTAATTATATTTACAAAGAAAATCACAATGCTGTGAAAATTGTTTGAGTGATATTCTAGAATGAAACATGAATTATATGGCATCTCGAATAGCTGTGAACATTCTCAAAGGTGCTAGAGTACAATGAATATCACAGAAATAAGAAGAAAGCTTAAGGCTACAGTGCATATATGAAAATAAGAGCTGAAACAGTGAAAATTAAATCATGGCATTTAGAACAACAGTGCTGGAGAAAGATGTCCACCCAAGGTGTGCATATGAAGTCTCAAGTTATATACTATAATCAACAACTCATTAGAATATATTCTGTATAACATTAATTTCATCTACTAATAAAACACAGTATTTCTCAATGAAGTTGTGTCCAGGAATGCTTGCTATGCTTTCTGGAATTATAATGAATACAAGAATGTCCTTTTAAAATATTTATAAGTGGTCATCAGTGTATTTATGGAATAAAATCAATAGAAAACTTCTTTCATTGTCTTTTTTCTGCCTCTCTTTTATTCTGTATCCAATAAACATCCATGCACTTCATGTCTTCTAGGTTCAAACAACAAAATGATTTAAAGTTATTGATTATACCCACACCCAAACTTATAAATGAATATGGATATTAATGCATTATTAATTGAAAACCCCATTTTCTTCAAGCTCATTATTCATAGGGTCATATATTCCATTTTGAGAAGTATTTTTTTTTTTTTTTTTTTTTTTTTTTTTTTTTTTTTTTTTGGTTTTTTGAGACAGGGTTTCTCTGTGTAGCTTTGCGCCTTTCCTGCGACTCACTTGGTAGCCCAGGCTGGCCTCGAACTCACAGAGATCCGCCTGGCTCTGCCTCCCGAGTGCTGGGATTAAAGGCGTGCGCCACCACCGCCCGGCCGAGAAGTATTTTTTAACCCCCCACCCATAATAGGATGAAATTTAAAATTTAAAATCATGAATCTTTTTCACAAAGGCTGTTTTGGCCAGAGTCAATCTAGATATCAAAATAAACAATTTCAAAGTCCCAATAGCTGAAGTAAATAAAAGTGCATTTCATTTTGGCCATGGCCTCCTTTAACTGTCTCTATTCTACCAGTATTCAGACCCCAAATGTATTGCATCATTTTGCCTTGCCATCTTCTTACTCTTTAAAGTTTGTACCTAGCTTTTAGGTCTCTGAAATAGAAATAGTTTTCCTGAGTATCATTTTTTATTTTTATTCACAGTGCATTGCCATGAATTCAGTCACACAAACCCATTATTCAGAAAAGTAGTGATCAGTAAACAAATTGGCAATGTTTGTGAGGAAAAAAAAGAGATTGGAATCTGCCCCCAAAACTTACATATAAAATAAGGATACACAGATACACACAGGGAGAACCAAATTAGAGCTACAAATTTGACATAATGTTTTGAAATGGGGAGGAGACCATTTTTGCTCTATATGTATTATTGATCACAATGACCATAAAATCAGAGAAATGAGGTATGTCATTCATCACATAATGGATAAGCTCCTTCATTTGGAACAAATTCACCAGCATCTGTGTCTGCTGGAGCAAATGGTCTGAGTCTACAAAATGTTTGATAGATTAAACTTGTGTACACATTTGAGCTAACCAAATTAAAACAAAAATCTGCATGTTATCATTATGATAAAATAATATTGTTTAACACTCAAGCTTATTAGTTGCCTCTGTCTACCATATATACAATAAAAGTGAAGAGGCATTATGTACTGCTCAAATTAACTTTCTCTAAGGTTTATTTAATTGCATCAGTAAGCTTCAAAAAATGTCCTCAATATTTCTAGTTTTTTTTCTTGTAGATTATACTTGGAGAGCACAGTGGAAACAACACAGAAAAGTCAACAGAGATTTAATTGATCCAAAATTACTGCACAAGATGTACTTCATGGCTGATCACTTCTTAAAAACAGTCAGAACAATATTATATAAGCAAAAGGAAGATCATTACTAAGCAAATTCATCTGGTCTCCTTTAGCTTGAGACAGCCCTGTTGATTGGCTCTCACATTTTCTGAACATACTTGCCTGTATTTTATAGCTGTTGAGTCCTAAAATAGACTTCTAAAATTAAATTTCAATTCCATAAAGTTTTGAAAGGAGAGAGTCCTTTTATATACGTTCACCAATGCTTCACCTACCACAAAATACATTATAATTTCATTCTGCTCCAATTGCATAGTCTCAACACTGGTTTAATTCTTCTTTTCAAAGAAGTTATTTCAATTTTATCATGGTGGTGGAGTAAAAAAAAATAAATTTGGTAAAGATGTGAAGGATAAAATACAAAATACCATGCGTCTGTCAGATATTGTTTGGATATATTAAAATGTTATTTATCATAGCACAATTCATTTACTACTTAGTAATATATTTTGTAAATATTCAAGTAGATGTATATATCTGAATCAAGGGAATTTATGTTTGATTAAAAAATTAATCATTTTTCCTATAAGATGATTAGTTCCTATGCTTAGCTATCACTTCCACTAAGAAAAAAAAGAAACTAAAAAACATGTGCACACTCATTTTATTCTCTCTCAAAATACTTCATTGTAAATGACCCAACCAGAAGGATTCACACAAGTCCTATTAGTGACAAAAAAAACCCTGACTTCCAAGACCACATTAGTTTTATGCTGACAGGGCATCTCTGCTGGTCTGCCTGTGGAAGTGTTAATAAGGTATTTCTAACTGCTGCTATATGCCACTGTAAAGTTTTTTCTTTGTTTTCTCTTTTCTTTTCTGTTTTCCGTGCCCTGATTCACAGTACCAGCAAAGACACAGAACAATCCAGCCAAAATTTACATAACAAAACCATATGTTTGAAGATTGGTGACAGACTTTGCAGATTAAAAATTCTTTAGAGTTATTAAACAATGCTGCAAACTTTCAGAGTAATTTCAGGCCTTTCAGTCACACCTGCCAATTAGATCCCCAGGTAAGGAAAGTGACAGGCTGTCTCAGCCAGAGTAAGACATGTCACATTTTACACTTTGAATTTGCTGAATAGTATCTTTTGAAGGAAAAGTTTTTGAGATGGTTTTCCTTGACAATAAAGGATTTGCAGAGCAAGTAGATCTCTATTTTAAAACAAGAAATGTTTGTAGCACCTATTTCCCCCCTCAACCCCCTCTGTCTCTTCCCTCCTTTCCTTTCTTTCTTCTGTTCTCCTTCCCTTTCCTCCTTCGCTATTTCTTTTCTTTCTTTGATGCTAGGGATCTAGCTCATGAGAGCGCTTCACAAGTTCTCTAACATTGACCTATGTCTATGGCAATGTTTTTTTTTTTTCTTATTTTGTCGTTTGTGTTAGATTTTTGTTTCAACTTGAAAGTGTAGTCAGCATACCACATACATAAAACATTTTATAATTTTGACAAACTCAACGAGCACATGGATTAATAAAATGAAACTAGAGGAAATTTTGATTGCTCTTTTCCATCCCAAATGAGAAGTTCACCTTCATTAGGTTCAATGTGTCATACAATCTGTGTAGATACAGAGCGAAAAGCCCCTACCACCAAAGAAGCAACCAAAGAAAAAATTTCATGTTTTCTCAGAATCATTAAGTCTCAAGGATTCTTCATTATAATTTTTAGATGAATGCTTTTGGTAAGCGATTTTTCTGTTTATAAATGAGGTAAGCTGCAGTGTGGTTATAGTTGTTAAACTTAACTCTCCTACTTATTATCTGACTTAACACATAGCACACACATGAAAAGAACATTCAAGAAACTAGCTGAAGTAGTTTTAATTTCATGTAATATGCCTTTGAGCATGCTTAACATCAACATCTCACTCTCTCTTCCCTGTCTCATTCTTCAGTCAACTTTCCAATATTTGAAACTCAAGGATAACAATAAATCCCTGAGTGATGTCCAAAAAAATGAAAACACATGGCTCAATGAAATGATGAAGACAAGTAAAGATTTAAAATAAGAATTTAATAAAGAGCTAGAAATGGAAAAGAACACTAAATCTGAAATGAATATCTCAATAAACCAAATAGAAAATTCAATGAGAATCCTTTAAATTATATGAACCAAGTAAAATAAAGATTATCAGGCCTAGAAGATGATGGGGACCTCTGCAAACACTACCACCAGGAGAGTGTCAATCCAGGAGAGGCAATAAGGAAGTTTGGTTCAACACAATTCAGTAGGCAGTGCTGGCTCAAACTCTGAGAAGCTGACACCACATAGTTTATTTCAGGCATACTTAAGTACAGCAGAATTTGGAAGGAAATGTTTCCTAATGATAATTAACTCAAAATTGTTGCACAACTAAGCTTAAGACATGAATAGATCAAAACTGTTGTAAAGCACAATTGATACCTTCCATAAGGATAGTTTCTATAAACTGATTGAGGTAAATAAGCTCAAGATAAGGGTCTGCAGGAGCTGGTGTGGTCTAGCCATGCAGACAGTGCCAATGTCACCATTTTTTTTAAACATATCTATGCCTAGCCTTTTGGGAGAAAAATAGATTATACATTTCTCTCTTTGAAGAAACAACTCAGTGTGCTTAATATCCCTGGTTCCCTAGTGTATCTCAGTGACCAAAAGTATCTACCAGTCTCCTCCACAAGATAATGTAGAGAAACTAGATGAAACAAGCAAAAAATATGAAAGAAATTAAAATCATAAGAAAGGAACATGTGAGAAATGGTCAACCTATCCTGAAGATCAAATCTTCATATTATCAGCATATATGAGGGAAAATAATCCTAGGTCAACGGTATAGACCAGACCTCAAATTAAGGAAAGACACACCCATACAGATATAATAACAGAGAACATCAAAAAGACATAACCAGTGAAGAAATAACCTAGAGCATATCAGTTCTAACACTAGGTATACAGAATAAAGAAGTAATATTGAAAACTGCAAGAGAAAAACCACAAAGCACACATAAATCAAAAGCCATTAGGATAGTCACTGTTTTCTAAATGGAACCTCTGAGATCCAGATGAGCTGGGAGGAGTGAGTTCAACTTCTAGGAGACCGTGACTGCCAACCTAGACTACTTTACCAGCAAAACTATCTGCCATAGTAGAAGGAAAAGTATCAATGATACAAACATTCTAAAAAAAGAATAATGTTCAGCAGATCAATGCTAAAAAAAAAACTGGAACCAAGGCTGTGAATTGAAGAGAGGAATAAGCATTGCCAAGAGACTGTAGAAATA
This sequence comes from Peromyscus californicus insignis, assembly GCF_007827085.1. Taxonomy (NCBI): domain Eukaryota; kingdom Metazoa; phylum Chordata; class Mammalia; order Rodentia; family Cricetidae; genus Peromyscus; species Peromyscus californicus. The sequence goes on along the minus strand of NW_026294447.1, from coordinate 45,697,154 downwards.
AAACAAAGAAAGACATAATTATTAAAATAAAAGGCACAACTAAGAACACAAACAGCAAAAAAAATCCAAAAAACAAAAAACAAAAAAGAAATGAACAATGATAACTACAGAAAAATGAGGAAATGACTTTAATGAAGTCACAGCTTTCAAAAATAATTTTAAATATTAATGACCTCAACTCTCCTGTCAAAGGACACAGGCTAGCTAAATAGATTAAGGGAAAAATTGCATCATTGTGTAGTCTATAAGAAACTCACCTTGACTTTAAAAATAGTCACCACATTGCACACCAGCTTGAGAAGCAGGTAAGCTAACTGAACATCTTATATTTCATTTCTATCTACTCCTCCAAATACAATTCCGCCTCTAATCCAGCTCTGTTGGAGACCTAGTGGTGCAGCCTCCTCCCTCCCCACCACTATCTCCAGGGGCTCACAAGGATCTCCACTTCAAACTTCTCTCCCCAAACTCATTGCTTTATCCCAGTGCAGGTTTTCCCTGGGAACCCATGGACCACCATTTCAGCTAATTACATTTTTCACCTTCCCCCAAATCCAATAGTCCTCTCACAGCACCCCCAGCTCTATAGCAGACCATTTTGCTGCATCCTCTTCTTCCTCCATATTTCTATCTCAAGTACAACACACAGATCTTCTCCTTCAACCTTTCCTCCCCTCAACTCACTGCATTAGTCCAGTCACCAAATTGATCAGGCATTTACTGGGAACACACAGACCACTCCAGATGGCAAGGAAAGCAAATACTTTAACTATGTATCTTCTCTGCTCCATCCTTTCCTCCAACCTTCCTCCCAACTCATAGTGTTATCCTTACCACTGACTTCAGCTGGCTTACTCTAGGAACCATCCAGTGAAGCCTGACAGAAAAGCAAATAGGCCAGTAAAGGAGGTAGGTAAGCTTCAGATCTTTACTGTCTCTCCTTTCCTTCATATCCAAGAGCTCAGTCTTATTTCCAGCTCTGTAGAAGACTGTCTGCTGTGGTCTTTCTTCACTCTCTTCTGCCATTACCAGGCAATTAAACAGATGATCATAAAATACCCTGCTTTCCCCCACCTGTGGACTCCATCTGTTCCCCCTTCCAAACCTGTGAGTGCACACTCTAAAAAAGACAGCATCTTCAATAAATGACCCTGCTCTAACTGGATGGCTGCATGTAGAAGAATCTAAACAGACCCATACTTACTACCCTTCACAAACATCAATTCAGAAAAATCAGATCTGAAACAAACAAACAAAAACAGATACTCTGAACCTGATAGCAGAGGAAGTGGGGAATAGTTTTGAACTCATGGTACAGAAAAGACTCTTTGAAGAGAACACTGTTAACACAGGTACAAAGAATTAAAGAAGGAGATCTCATAAAACTGAAAAGCTTCTCTCCAGCAAAAGATACCATCCTTAGGAGAAAGTGGCAGCCTACATAATGAGAAAAATTTTTACCAACTACACATCTAGTAGAGGACTAATACCAAGAAAACATGAGGAACTCAAAAAAGGAAATGTCAAATAAACATATAAGCAATTAATATTAAGGTACACATCTAAACAGTGAATTTTCAAAAGAGAAAACTCAAATGGCTGAGAAACACTTAAAGAAATGTTTAACATTGTTAGTCATTATGAAAATGCAAATCAAAGCTACATTTGGATTCCATCTTACACCCATCAAAATGGCTGAGATCAATAAAACAAGTGACACCTCATGCTGGTAAGGATATGAAGCAAGGGGCACACTCATCCATTGCTAGTGGCAATGCAAACTTGTACAATCACTATGAAAATCAGGGTGGCACTTCCTCAGGAAGATGGAAAATGATCTACCTCAAGATCCAACTATACCGCTATTGGGTATCTACCCAAAGGATGCTTTATGCTATCATAGCGACTCACACTCAACTATGTTCATTGTTGTTTTATTCATAATAGCCTGAAATTGTGAAATAATCTTTGTCCTTAATAGAAAACAGATAAAGAAGATGTGCTAGTTTTATAAAAAGGGAATATTACTCATCCTTTAGAAAGAAAGAAAACATGAAATTTATAGGTAAATAGATGAAACAAACCAACCAGCAAACAAAAAACAAAACAAACATTCTGATTGAGGTAACCCAGACCCAGAAAGACAAATTTGACCAGTCCCTTGCTCAGCCATATTCAGAGAATTTTACTCCTGCAGCAGGTCAGAACAAGTACTTGGACCCACAGCTAGACTTTATGCAGAGAGTGAGAGACCTTGAAACATTCTGCCCTATGTGAGATGTCCCCCTCAAGTCCTTCACCTCAGAGCACAGAGCACACTGTGGAAGAGGAGGCTAAAACAATAGGGATGAAGCCAGAAGGGATGATTCACACTAAGAAACATGGTCTTCTAAATCACTATGATGGGTGCATGTATAAACTCAAAGACTGAGACAGCATGTACAGGGGCTTCACAGGGCAGAACCATTTGGGTCTTGCAGGTAAAATGAGAAGGGAACACATTCCCCTATTTCTAACTCAGAAGCAATCTTCAATTTATAAACACTTGCAAATGAAAATTTAGTTTACTCCAAGGGAGTCCCGCTGGGAAAACAAACTACTCTTAAGGATATGCTTCATGTACAGCAGGAGGTGGTCAACAGAAAATGAACTCTCTCTCTCTGTGTCTCTCTCTGTGTCTCTCTGTGTCTCTCTGTCTCTCTCTTTGCTGTGTGTGTGTGTGTGTGTGTGTGTGTGTGTGTGTGTGCGTGTGTATGTTAGTCTTCCTTTTACTCTACAGGTCTTTTGTGTATATATTTCAGCTTCCAGTTCAGTGATTTTTTTTTTTAACTGGAGCTGAGGACTGAACCCAGGGCCTTGTACTTGCTAGGCAAGCACTCTACCACTAATCTGAATTCCCAACCCCAGTTCAGTGATTTTTATGAGATTCCTAAGTGTACAAACAGGTGGGTTTCAGTTTCTTGTGTCTTCTCTTGGGCTCTTTCTTTCTGTTTGCTTGTCTAATTCCAAGATGTGTTACTTTTTGTTTTATCTTATCATATACTATTTCATTATATTTTATATTACCTCATAAAAGCATATTAGTTTTCTAATGAAAGACAGAAAAGAGGTGGATCTGAATGGGAGGGGAAGAGGGGAGGTGCTGGGAGAAGTAAATGGAGGGAAAACCATAGCCAGGATATACTATGTTATAAAAAAATCTATTTTAAATAAAAGGGAAAAAGAACAATAATAAAAAATTAAGAAAACTAAGCTTTATCCTAAAGTAAAAGTGTGGGGAAAATGATTCTAAACAAATGGGACAAGAAGCAAAAAGACGACACTTTAGTATCTGATAAAACAGAATTCAGACTAACATTAACCAGAAGAGATAACAAAGGGTACTTCATTCTAATCAAGGAAAACAATTTATATATATATATATCCCAAACTATGGTGAACCTAACTGCATTAAAAGTATACTACTGGAAATAAAGGAACAGATTAACAGCATCCTAATAATAATAATAGCTTATATCAACAACCATTTTCTCCAGTACACAGGTCACCTGGGCCAAAAGTAAGTAAAGAAGCTTCAGAAATAAATGAAATCATGTATCAAATGCACCTAAGAGATAGCTATAGAATATTCCACTCAAATAACAAAGACTATAATTTCTACTCCGCAGCCTGTGTAAGCTTCTCTATAACAGAACACATACTATGACACAAAAATTCCTTAACAAGTTAAGAAAAAGTTAAATAATTCCATGTATTCCATCTAACAATTATGTAATAAAAGTGAAAATTCACAGTCAATAAATATCTAAAAGTGTATAAACTCATGGAGGCTGATCAACTTATTATTAAACAATGAATTGCTAAAAGAAGAATAAAGAAAGAAAACAAAACATTCCTGGAACCAAATGAAAACAAAAACACAGTGTAATAAAACATCTGGGACACATTAAAAGCAGCTGTAAGAAGGAAATATACAGTCCCAAGTTCATATATTATAAAAACCAGGAAAAGCATAAGCAAATAACTTGATGATATAATTCAAGAATTTGGAAAAGTAAGAGCAAAGCAAACCTAAATCCAGTAAAAATAAGGAAATAAAAACAATCCAAGCAGAAATTAATGAACTGGAAACAGAGAAAACAGGACAAAAAAAAATCAATGAAACTAAAAGCCATTTCTTTGAGAATGTAAACAAGATCAAAGGATTCTCAGTCCAACAAGCCAAAAGAAAGAAATGAGCAATGTAACAGAGTGAGAAATTAAGGAAAAGTATTACAATATAGGCAGAAAAGAAATTGGATATATATTTAAATTTTTATTATTAAGAAATTTTCTATTCATTTTACATACCAACTAAAGATCTCCTCCCATTCCCCCTCCCATCCCCCCTCCCATTCCCCCTCCCATCCCCCCTCCCATCCCCCCTCCCATCCCCCCTCCCATCCCCCCAAGCGTTACCCCCATCCCACCCCCTATTCCCACATCCTCCAGGGCAAGGCCTCCCATGGGGATTCAGCAGAGCCTGATACATTCAGTTGAGGCAAGTCCAAGCACCTTCCCCTGCACCAAGGCTGTGCAAAGTGTCCCACCATAGACAGTGGGCTTCAAAAATCCCACTCATGCTGGGTGGTGGTGGCACACACCTTTAATCCCAGCACTCGGGAGGCACAGGCAGGCAGATCTCTGTGAGTTTGAGGCCAGCCTGGTCTACAAAGCTAGTTCCAGGAAAGCTACACAGAGAAACCCTGTCTCGAAAAACAACAACTACAAAAAACAAAAACAAACAAAAATCCCACTCATGCCCTAGGGATGGGTCCTGATCCCACTGCCAGGGGGTACCTTAAGCAGATCAAGCTACATATCTTTCTTGCCTATGCAGAGGGCCTAGTCCAGTCCCACGGAGGTTCCACAGCTATTGGTCCAGAGTTCATGAGTTGCCACTAGTTTGATTTAGTTGTTTCTGTATGTTTCCCCATCACAGTCTTGATGCCCCTTGCTCATAGAGTCTCTCTTCTCTCTCTTTGACTAGACTCCTGGAGCTCGGGCCTAGCGCTTGGCTATGGACCTCTGCATCTGCTTCTATCAGTTACTGGATGAAGGCTCTTTGATGACAGTTAGGGTTTTCACTAATCTAATTGCCCGGGTAGGCTAGTTCAGGCACCCTCTCTACTATTGCTAGTGGTCCAAGATGGGGTCATCCTTGTGGACTCCTGGGAACTTCCCCTAGCACCCGGTTTCTCCCTATCGCCGTGATGTCTCCCTCTATAATGGTATCTCTTTCATTGCTCTTCCATTCCCTCCCTGTTCCAGCTCAACCATCCCATTCCCTTATGTTCTCATCCCCCATCCCCTACCTTCCATTGTCTCCCTCACCCCCAGACTACTCATGGAGATTTCATCCATTTCCCCTTCCCAGGGCAATCCATGCATCCCTCTTGGGGTTCTTCTTGTTAGCTAGCCTCTCTGGGGCTGTGGGTTGTAGTCTGGTTATCCTTTGCTTTACATCTAGTATCCACTTATGAGTGAGTACATACCATGTTTGTCCTTCTGAGTCTCGGTTACCTCACTCAGGATGATATTTTCTAGTTCCATCCATTTGCCTGCAAATTTTATGATGTCATTTTTTTTTTTTACTGCTGAGTAGTAGTCCATTGTGTTTATGTGCCACATTTTCTTTATCCATTCTTCAGTTGAAGGGCTTCTAGGTAGTTTCCAGGTTCTGATTATTATGAACAATGCTGCTATGAACAGAGTTGAGCATATGTCCTTGTGGTATGATTGAGCATTCCTTGGGTATATGCCCAAGAGTGATATAGCTGGGTCTTGTGGTAGATGGATTTCCAATTTTCTGAGAAACTGCCATACTGATTTCCAAAGTGGCTGTACAAGTTTGCACGCTCACCAACAGTAGAGGAGTGTTCCCCTTGTTCCACATCCTCTCCAACAAAAGCTGTTATCAGTGCTTTTTATCATAGCCATTCTGACAGGTGTAAGATGGTACCTCAGTGTCATTTTGATTTGCATTTCCCTGATCACTAAGGATGTTGAACAATTCCTTAAATGTCTTTTGGCCATTTGACATTCTTCTGTTGAGAATTCTCTGTTTAACTCTGTAGAAATTCAATATATTTTAAGAGAATACTTTAGAATCAATTTAATTAAGTTATAAAATCCTCTAAAAAAGGATATGTGGTATTTGCATGGATATATGTTTATTTGTGTGTACCTGTATGTGCAGGTATACATAAATATGTATGCTCATGCATGTAGATACCAGAGATTGAATTTGGGTTTCATATCCATCATACCATCTTATGTTTGGAGACTCAGCCTCTTACTGAACCTGTAACTTTTTTTTTAATTTTGCAATACAGTTCAGTTCTATATATCAGCCACGGATTCCCTTGTTCTCCCCCCTCCCACCCCCCTCCCCCTCCCCCCAGCCCTCCCCCTATTCCCACCTCCTCCAGGGCAAAGCCTACCCCGCGGACTGAGATCAACCTGGTAGACTCAGTCCAGGCAGGTCCAGTCCCCTCCTCCCAGGCCGAGCCAAGCCTGGGGCGTATGCAGGGTCGCTTGAACCTGTAACTTTTAAAATGGCTGTACTAGCAGACCAGTGATCTGCAGTGATCTTCCTGTCTCTAACAAACCCCCACCACACACCACAGTGGAATAATAAATATATGCTTCTGTGTCCAGGTTTTACATGACTGGTAGGATTCCAAACTCAGGTCTTCATGTTTATGTGACAACTTTCCTGACAGAATCATCCCCCTCCCTAGCCTAAGTTTTTATATTTGCTAAAATCCTTGTGTATTCAATTTATTCATTAGAACATATCAATAAACATGAAACAAAAATATAAATTTATGGAAATACATGAATGACAGGTATTTTCAGTATTTTCCCATCTTTCTAATAAAAAGAAAAGAAAAAACCACTATATATGTATATATTAGAAAACATCTATAATCCTACTGGGCTATGGTGGGAGGTTCATAAGGTCAAAATCATCCTAAACAACACAGTGATTTCAAGACCATCTGGGAAAAAGAAAGCTGAGCAAATAGCTCCTTTAGAGAATGCTTCCTTAGCCTAGGACACACAAAACCTTGGGTAAAACACTCAATGCTGCAAAAAAGAAAGAAATCCACATTCAGATACAACTATTAAAAGAATCACCACAAACCAAAATTAGAGCCATGCAACCATATTACAACCATAGTATTTTTTTCAAGTACAACAAAATTGCTAAACATAAAATTGACTTAACAAGGAATGTACAGAATATATGTCGAGAATAAAACTAACACAAGTGATTTTTAGAGAGATGATGTGATACTTGTCATGAATGCAGAATAGTGTCAAAGATCAGCACTTGTATGTAGTAGGAATTTGCTCTGCCCATGACCTTGAGCTATCTGGCCTGATAGAGGTGGTGCTACTTATCTGCCTATGTGACCACTTAAAAGGGAGGAGAAAGAGAGTCCCTCTGTCTTGGGTAGTGAAGACCAGATCAGGCATCAGGAAGCAGTGTGTGATCGGTTCCCCAGCTTTCCAAGGACTCTGCAGCTGGATTTACCTTATCCTGTATCACTGAGTCTGTTTTCCCCATAGAACCCTTTAATAAATTGATATAGATAGATAGATAGATAGATAGATAGATAGATAGATAGACCATTGAGGACTTTGTTACACTCATCTTAAATATATGGATCAAGGACAGGGTCAGTGGTATAGGAGATACTTTTCAAAATTAAATAAATTTACTTTAGCTGGGCGGTGGTGGCACACACCTTTAATCCCAGCACTCGGGAGGCAGAGGCAGGCGGATCTCTGTGAGTTCGAGGCCAGCCTGGTCTACTGAGCGAGATTCAGGAAAGGCGCAAAGCTACACAGAGAAACCCTGTCTCAAAAAACAAAAAAATAAATAAATAAAAAGTAAATAAATAAATAAATAAATTTACTTTAAACAAACAAAAGAATGTAATCTAACAAAGAGAAAAGGGAGATATAATATTTTACCAAAAATATTTAAAAATATTTAGAGAACTCCTTTAGGGATGAAAATAATTATCAAGTATTCCCATGCCCCACGTATGGTGGGGAATTGCTATTAGATAATGGAGCAGCACTGAAAAAGAGAATAAAATATAAACTGTTGAAAAACAAATGGCACTTGAGAAAAATTGGCACATAAAACCAAAACAAATAATTTTATTATATTTCAGAATGCAGTACATTTGAATTAAATCTAAATGTGAATATTATAAAAACAAAATAATGGGAGAAATATATGTATTTAATGTTGTTACACTTGAGTAGTAATGGATTTCTTCAGCAAGATCCAAACCAAAAACATAAATCTCAACATGGAAAGGGATGCATATATGATCTCACAAAAATAAGGATTTGCCGTCAGGCAGGGAGGTATGCTTGTAATCTCAGCAAGTAGGAGCTAGAGGGAGTATGTAAGAAATTCAAAGTCAACACCAGCTACCTAGTGAGTTTGAGGTCAGCATGGGGTACCTGACATTCTCAAAAATAAAACAGCATAAGCATCTTTCCACATACACAAAGTTTGTTGTTTACATTAATAATAATGTAGACCTTGGTATCGCATGAAACTCAATCTCTTTTTAAGAATAAATTTTATAATAAAGCCCTTTTATTGTCGACAAATTGGTAGAAGATATGTAATAGTGTTAAGACTATTTTTCTAATGCACAGTATCATTCCAGCATAATATTAAATAAGAAAACATAAATTTGTAATATTTACTGTTTGAAGTATATGTGTTGTGTATGGGGTACACCTATACCCTTGTAAAGAATCATGACTTTAAGTCAGAATATACTACCATAGCATGACTCTTTCAGTGAGTATGGAAAGGCTAAGATATTTACAGCTGTCAATAATTTCACATTCAAAAACAATCTGGTTGTAAGGTTGCCAAGAAAATTTTTTTCTTTAGTTTGCATTATTTGAGTCATTATTTATTAAAAACAATTAAAATAATGATGTTAAATCATTTGAATAGAATTATGTTCCAGAATTAAGCTATTATAAGAATTTTCTGTCCAATAACCTGGTGTGACATCTGAAAGTTATGTCAAGGGTTTAGTTTCTCCCATTCTAGCCACAGTACATAAAGATAAATCTCAGATCAATAAGTTACCAAAGACGTCTCTACATATTTTTAAAATTCCAAAGGTAAAAATCATTTTATGAAAATTTCCCCAGTTAACTAATAACTAAGTTAACTAATAAAGATAGCTTTTTAAATGTTATCTGCCACATCAGAACTCAGATATCCCCAAAGAAACTAAAAGCAGGACCTGGTGTGACCCTGCAGCAACACTCAGACTCAATTGACTTAAGAATGGAATACAATAGAGGTATTTTAATATCAGTGATTCATGGATGCCCAAGCCATGAAATCAGCCAAGAGACTCATAAACAGGTAATGGATAAAAAGAAATGTTACACACACACACACACACACACACACACACACACACACACACACACACATCCCATATTAGAATCTCCTTTATCCACAAAAAGAAAGAAGCCATAGTATTTGAGGGAAAATTGATAGAAATGTAGATCATGAAGATTAGTGAAATAAACCAAAGGGAAACAGACAAATATCTATTTTCTCTCATAAGCAAAAAAGAAAAAAAATATATATATATAATTTATATAATTATATATAATATATATAATTATATAAATATATATATAAATATAATTATATATTTATATATATATAACAAGAGAGATCAAGGGACAAGGGAGGATAATAGTGGTACATCATTTTGTATTTTGAAAATATAATAATAAACACATTATTGTATAATTAACATATACTAATAAAATACAGAATAAGGCTTATATTTCTATCTGTAGGATACATGAACCATTCTTTAAAGTAACTAAGATTTTGATGGTAACTAAGAAGTTGGAAAATAGGCAAATGTTAGAGACTTTTCTCCTAAAAATGGAAAGCAAAGGATATGTGAATTAAAAAAAAATGTCAAAACGATAAGTTACCAGTAAAAAAAAAAAAGTTCTTGGTAATCCTTATAGAAGAGGAAAGTAAATATTGCAATAGCCAGAGGTAATATATGACAAGGAAAGTGTCTTCTGGAGAGAGCAGTGCAGTGCATTTATGAACTCACAGAAGTTATGACAGCATGCACAAGACCTGCCCAAGTTCAGGTAAGACAAAATCCAATTATGAAAAGAGGAGTTGGGCACAAAGTTCCCCCTCCAGCTAAAGAGCTTTCAGCCACTGATAGTTGTTTGGAGAGGGAGAATCAATTTTCTTTAAAGATATGACTCCTGGTAGATCTACCATAAACCAATGGGAGGCCACAAATCCAAGAATATACAAAGAGCACAGAGTGGACTGGATGGGTTTACAAAAATAAAAATAAATAAAAAGACAACACAAAGTTCTGTGGGTAAGGAAAGGATAGATCTTGGAGTAGAAGGGAGAAGGGTGAGTATCATCAAGATACATGCAAGGATGGAGGAAAGTCCATGAGGCCTCAACCCTACAAAAAGGACTACGGATAATTAAGTAATAGTCTTCTCCAGAGAAGAGAACATTAATTGGCTATCTATAAGTGCCAATGTTTGCTTTCTGGGCCAAGGTTATCTGATATGGCCAATGAGAAATTAAAACCAGGCTGGGATGGAGGTATCTCAATTAGACTGAAGCTGATACAAGTTTATTTCAAGCAATCAGTTTTTGTTTTTTGGGTTTTCTTTTTGTGTGTGTGTGGTCAGGATTTCTCTGTGTTGTTTTGGTGCCTGTCCTGGATTGATGGGAAGCAATGCCTTTAGCAAATGGGGAGAAAAGTAGGTGATCATAGCTCCCAGGCCTAGCAAGGGGATATAAGTTTCCAATGTCAGTGGGAACGATTTTGTTCAGAAAACAATATACTTCCTGAAAATTATATATCCACATCATTTTTCTGTGCTTTCTGGGTAAATAGCTTGTACCCACAATGTTTTAATCTGCTACAATAGTTTGAAATTTGGTTGTATGAAGTGAGAAAATAAAATAAAAAATTCCTGGAAAAATAAATTAAACAGAGCTTCCCAGAGTAGTGCAGCCTCTGTGGCTTAGTAGGCATAACAGGAGCACCTCAACAGCAAAAGGAGAAGACCAGAGACGACTAGAAGATTGACACAGAAGATGGTCTGTGAAGGTTTGATGCAGATCCAGCAGAAGTGCTGGATTTGGAAACACAAGCCCAGCTCACCAGGGTCCAGAGACTGTTCTTTTTCAAGCAGATCATGGCTGCAGCTGCAGTTGGGGCGGTGTGTATATGGTCACAGGTATGGGGTTCTTCATTTATCTCCTCTTGAATTCTTTCTGGGACCTAAGGATAATTTGTGTGAATGAAACTTTTTTGAAGTAAACAACCGTGTCTTGACCCTTGTGCCGAAGCACCTAAAAACAAAGAGATCTAAATATTAGGATGCATATTACAACCCAAGCGCATGGAAAGTTTTAGCATAGAATGAAAACAGAGCAGATGTCTCTTTTCAGAATGATGTTCCTGGAAGGCAGTTCCTCAGTCTTTACAAAGTGCCCCATCCTCCTCACAGTCCTTCTGTAGCCTTTAAATGTGCTCAGTGTTATTAAAAATGCATGTATATTGATGCATTTTATTTTCTACTGTCACTTCTATGACCCCAGTCATTGTAATTTATAAATTTCACAAAGGAATTATATGCCTAAATGCATTAAGTGAGCTAAACTGTAACTTCATCCAAACTGCAGTTTCTTTTACCAATTAAATAATTTTGTTGGACAAACTACATGGAATAATTTATAAGCGAATGAAATTATAAGAATACAAAATGTGATCAACATAATTATATAAGTTCTTGGAATATGGTTTCTAATATTTTCTAATCCACTGAGAATTGCCAGATTTTATTTTCAGTTATAAACATTAATGTTTTAAATTTTCCAGTATGTTATATAAATGCTATTTAAGACTTGGCTGATTTAAAAGGCATCCCATCAAAATGTCTTTCCTTGGAAGTTGTTCATGCAGACCACCAAACTCCTGAGAAACAAATGCTCCTGAGTTATGTGGTGGTACTGGGGGTGGGGGCGTTCCCCAAGTGTTCTGTTTCATGTTAGCTGGGGAGGGAGAGATCTTTGAAACTGGACTTATATTGAGTTGCAAGGGAAGAGATGGGACATTTCCTATGTATCATGTTAAACATCAGAAAAAAGCACAGCCTCTTTTTCTAAATTATTATGAATGCAAACCCTTAACTGCCTTTGCTTAATCTCACATGTCAAACAGTCTTTCAGTTTTTCTTTTTCTTTTATCTAGGAATTTGCGTTGTTGAAGTTGGCTGCTGGCTAGAGAGAAGGCACAGCCAGAAAGTCCATAAGCCTGGGTCTACCCTGAGGTCTGCCTTCAATGTGTTTTAAAGCCAAATTCTTTTTATTGATCTCAAGCTTCTACTGTGTTGTTTCTGAGTTAACAACAGTTCATGGGATTGTAACAAATGGGCCAAGATTTATTACATTTGCAATTAAGACACAGGGCAGACTACAACTTGACTTACTTAGAAATGACCTTTATAAAATGTATCAGAATTTTTTATGTAGAGGTTTTTGATACTATCTACCTGTAACAATGTTTTTAAAGCTGGAAGGAAGCTAGGTTACACTGGGGATGTTCTGCTGTGGGATGGTCTGTATGTCAAATGTGTTGCTGATTGGTCAATGAATAAATCACTGATTGGCAGTGGCCAGGCAGGAAGTATAGGCAGGACTAACAGAGAGGAGAATTGAGAGAACAGGAAGCTGGGTGGGAGAGACACTGCCAGTCGCCATCAGGGTAAGGAAGATGTAAAGTACCAGTAAGCCACAAGCCACGTGGCAAGGTATAGATTAATAGAAATGGATTAATTTAAGCTGTAAGAACAGTTAGCAAGAAGCCTGCCACGGCCATACAGTTTGTAACCAATATAAGTCTCTGTGTTTGCTTGATCCGGTTTGAGCGGCTTGGGACTGGCAGGTGAGAGAGATTTGTCCTGACTGTGGGCCAGGCAGGAAAACTGTAGCAACAGTGTTCAGCTTCAAGTCATTAAAACTGTTTAAATGTAACGTTCATTGTATTCTGCCTTTGATAGAGCTATTCACCCCTTTAAATTCTCTCCCATCAGGTAGACGTGGAGCAGTTATCCTAACAACATCTAACCTCTGTGATGGTACAGGTCTGGGCTGGGGGTGGGGGCAGAGCATGCAGTAGTAGCTCATAGAATGTGATGTGGAGATAAGAGTATAAGGAATAGAAAAATGAAATAATTTAGAAATGCAAAAACTCAAGGATATAGCAATACAGTTAGTATCATTTTAAAATGGTGCCAAGACTCTGGATTATTTAAAGCCAAAAGACAAGTGTCAAGGTTCTTAATACTAGACTTTAGCTCCAGGCCAAAAATGTAATTACATTTTTATGGGAAAATGATACAAAGGATATTGGGGATGGGGAAACAGTCCTCTCTGCCGCAAGTACTATCTATGTGAAAGAAGATGAACAGACACCTGATACAACATTATTTGTGGGTATACCATATGAATCAGCAAACTAAATTAAAAAAAAAAACTTTCATCCTTATCAACATGGTGGATATCAATCAGCCCTTGAAAGGTCACACAAAAGGAAGAGAAAAAAAAATACCAGTTTCCTCTTTGATAAAACATCCATCTTCTCTGGCCTTATATGTTATGTTCCCAGTTTTTAGGTCCTTTCTTTTTTCAATCTGTGTTCTATCACTAAAGTATTTTCACTGTCTCCAATTGGCACATGAAATGTCAATAGTCCATTCACATGTCTGTAATTATTTCAGCCAACTCTTAACAACTTCCACTGTAGATTTTTTTTTTATAATTATATGTAGGAATACACACACACACACACACACACACATCCTGTTGCTTTGAAGAATCTTGACTAATACAGCTATCATTTACACTCAGGAACCAAAAATCATCAGACCCCGGAAAGAAATAGTATGAATTGCATGAATAGAGGCAGTGTAACTGTAAATACAAACAAATGAATTGTTTGTTTTCCCTGCCCAGTGAACAATGCAAACATAAACATATACATTTTTGTCTGCTAAATGTAATAGTTTATAAAATATGACTTCTCTTTCTTCCCATCCTCTCCAGCATAAGCTATCTCTTGTGTTTTTGATCTTAGCCATTCTGACAGGTATAAGATGGAATCTCAGAGTTGTTTTGATTTGCATTTCCTTGATGGCTAAGGATGATGAACACTTTTTTAAGTGTTTCTCTGCCATTGGAGATTCTTCTGTTGAGAATTCCCTGTTTAGGACAATACCCCATTTTTAAATTGGATTTTTTTTTTGTCTAGTTTCTTGAGTTCTTTATATGTTTTGGAGATCATCCATCTTTCAGATGTGGGGTTGGTGAAGATCTTTTCCCATTCTGTAGGCTGTAGCTTCGTCCTACTTACAGTGTCCTTTGCTTCACAAATAAAAATTCTACAAATGTAAATGAGTGCCCCAGCAGTGGATGCACAGCCTGAACTGAACATACACTATGATCAGGTTGGTGACTACCCTGGTTGTCAGCAGAGAGCCTTCATCCAGCCACTGATGGAGACAGATTCAGAGACCCACAGCCAAACATTGGGCCAAGCTCAGGGAGTCCTGTTGATGAGAAGGAAAGGGGATTGTAGGAGTCAGGGGGGTTAGGGACATCCGAGGAATGCCCACAGAAACAGCTAGCCTGGCTCATGGGAACTCACAGAGTCTGAACCAACAACCAGGGAGCCTTCATGGGACCAATCTAGGCCCTTTGCATATATGTGAAAGTTGTGTGACTTAGTCTATTTATGGTACTCCTGGCAATGGGAGCAGGGGCTGTCCCTGGTGCTTTGGCTGGCTCTTGGGAACCTCATCTTCATGCTCGATTATCTTGCCCAGCCTGATTACAAGAGGGGAAGGTGCTTGATCTCAGGGCAGCTTAATGTGTCATGATTTGCTGATTCTGCTTTCTGAACAAACACTAAGGAGGGGTGGATGGGGGCGGGCAAATGGGAGGCGAGAGAGGCAGCGGAAGGAGAGGAGGGAGGGGAGGCTGCAGTTGGGATGTAAAATAAATAAGTCAACAATTTTTAAAGTTTGCAACAGAAAGAGAGAGGGGGGAGAGAGAGGGCGAGGGGGAGGGAGAGAGGGAGAGGGACAGGAAGGAAAGAGAGACTATTAATCAAGTGATGAGGGAGAATACAAAATTGGGAGAAAATCTTTACCACTTACACATTCTATAGAAGATTAATATCTGCAATATGCAAGGAATTTAATAAACTAAACATCAAACCCCAAACAACCCAATCAGATATGGGCTGAGGAACTGAACAAAGAATTTTAAAAAGAAATACGGACTAACAATAGATTTTTTTTTTTTTTTTGAGACAGGGTTTCTCTGTGTAACTTTGCACCTTTCCTGGATCTCCCTCTGTAAACCAGGCTGGCTTCGAACTCACAAAGATCCGCCTGCCTCTGCCTCCCGTGTGCTGGGATTAAAGGCATGCACCACCACCGCCCGGCCAACAATAGATTTTTTTAAAGTGTTCAACATCCTTGGCCCTCAGGACAATGCAAATCAAAATTACTTTGAGATTCCATTTTTACCTCAATTTGAACGATATCATCAAGAAAACAAATGACTACAGATGCTGGAAGAGTTATGGGGAAAGTGAATCGTTTTTCACTGCTCGTGGGAATGTGACTGGAGTAGCTACCATGGAAATCAATGTGGAAATTGCTCAAAAACTTTTTTTAAAAGTAGAACTGCCATAGTATTCAACAGTACTACTTTTGGACATACACCCAAAGGATTCTACTTCCTATCACAGAAATATGTACCTACACATCTACTCATTGCTACTCTAGTCATAATATCTAGGAAATGTATTCAGCCCTTGAACCATCAATGAATGAATGAATAATAAAATTGTCATGTGTACACACACAAAAATAAATAAATATCGTTATAGTTGTGTGTATAAGAAAATACTTGCATGCTCTGCCTTGAACTGAGAGACTTTTGTGTAATAATAGTAAGGCCAATGCCATAAAGCAACTTCTCCAGCTCTTCATTTTGACTCTAATAATTATCATATGTAAGAAAATACCCAGAACCTAATGCAAAATTGAAGCTAAACCTGCCAGAAAGATCAGTATTAGTTCAGTCTCTCCTTACTTTTCACTGCAGAGTATGTGGAACCATGACTTGCTATTTGGAATCTAATGTTTATATAAGAGGCTTTCAGAGAAAACACACACACACACACACACACACACACACACACACACACACACACACACACACACGAGTTTAAAATAATACCTTGATACTCTAACATAATTGCTGAAAAATTCAGGATGTGTGATTCACTTACTGGAAAATCACTTGTGCTTGCTATAAAATGAACCTGTACTTGTACTGTAAAATATTCAACGCCAGGAAAATAATTCCCTATACAAAATTCTGAAGTGGCAACTGTTTGTTACTCTACAGTTCCATGAATGCAGTGTGTAGCCCTAAAATCTGACAGTTACTTTTGGACTTCTAAATACCTGATTCTATCTCAATTTCCAACTTGAATTTTCTGGATGATCAAATGGCTAGAACTGAATGTTTTGTCACACCCATAAACAGTCACTTTCAAAATATCTCCATAATTATCTTGCCTTCAGAGGCTGCTGGCTAAATTTAATTTCTAATACCAAATCCTTTCCAAATCAACAAATTGAATACATCAGCACGAATAATTATTCCTTGTAACTATTCTTAATGAATAATGCTGCCTTGGGAAGGCAGATGAGACATAAAGTGATCAGTGCCAGTGAACAGAAAAAAAAGGCAAGTTAATAGAAAAATTAATTAGCAACATCCAGCTGATTCCCCCAGAAACAAGAGACCTGGAGAATAATCTCATTTCAAAGGTCACTTAAAGGAGATACATTTAAACTTGACTTTCCATCTTCTAGCCATTACATAATTGACTGAACATCTCATTTCTCAGTATGCTTGGTTGTCTGGAAGCCAAAAATACATAGAGCAATGTTCACATGCATTTTGCCAAGAGAAGATGCTTTGTAGGCTGTCAATGCTGTGCCCTTAGGGGAAACACATGTGCACACACTATACACATACAAAAGAACACAGACATACTTAGTGTTGCTTTCCAGTTTCTTTCATTTTATCCGTGTTAAAAAGTCTTGGTGGCTTTAGAATCTCTATTCAATTCCTGTTTCCCTAATATCCATAGAGTTTTGGTATGCTGTAGGTTTGCAATTTGCAATTGGTAGTATTCCAACTATCATTTTTTTTTCTTTAAAATCTTAACTTTGAACCAATGGTATAGTACAGTTGATATTATAAATTCTGCTATAAGTTGAAAGCCCAAGAATAGTCTTTTGTATATTTTAGAAGCATTAATACAAAACGTATATAAATGATGGCTGTTAATACAATGCTCTTCAATTTCGTGATAATTCTTACTTTATTTTTTTGAGCATTGGGAAAGCATCTTCCAAAGATTTAAGTTCATATCTCATCCATATTCTCTTTTATGGTCAGTGCATCTAGCATAATGTCATGAAGGGACAAATATGTTTATTGAATAAAGGACTCTTAACTCTTTGAATTTATAAGAACATGAGAAGACGACATGAGGAATTAACCTAGCATTCTCATGGTTCTATATATAATAACAACACAATTACTAAGATGGAAAATAAATAACTGAGATTTATGGATATATGTGTTTATTTCCAAAGACCTGTGTCATTTTTTGAAAATAATTTACTGTAATTATCAAACATTAACTCCAATAATTTATAAGATGACCCTTGCATCACTTCAACTATAGAGAACCATGTAGGGTCTACAAATATTTGTTACACAAAGGAAGTTTAAGATATGTCGATTGGCCGGGCGGTGGTGGTGCACACCTTTAATCCCAGCACTCGGGAGGCAGAGCCAGGCAGATCTCTGTGAGTTCGAGGCCAGCCTGGGCTACCAAGTAAGTTCCAGGAAAGACTCAAAGCTACATGGGGAAACCCTGTCTCGAAAAACAAAAAACAAAAAACAAACAAACAAACAAACAAAAAAGATATGTCGATCGAATAAAAGAATACACACTCAGATAAATTTTCATCAATAAAACATAAACCATTATGTATAAATATTCCTTTACAATAGTGTTTTATAAATGTATTGCTTTATTGAAACATTTCTTAATAGAAAGCCAAAACAAAATAATAATATATTGATTATCTGCTTATTATAAATATCATTTTCAAGTTTAACAGTGTAGGAGGTGGGGGGATAACTCAGTGACTTTATTTGAGCATAAAGACCTGAAATCAGTTCTCAGAACCCAGATAAAGCATTTCATGTGTGGAAGAACTTACTGATAATTCTAGTGCTAGGATAGTAGAAACAGGCATTCAGTGAATACATGTAACTAAAGCTGAGATCTCTCTCTCTCTCTCTCTCACACACACACACACACACAAACATATATATATATATATATATATATGAGAAAGATATCATATACATGAGATGAGAAATATTATATAGTGTATGAGATATAATATATATGTAGACAGATAGAAAGATAGATAGATAGATAGACAGGTGTAGGTATGAATCATCTCATTTATTCCTCACATGGATACAGTGAGCTCACCTTTCATTAGTAATCATAAATTGAGAGGTAGTGCCTGGTCCTAGATCTTCCATAGCCATAAATACTAGAAGAGGATATAAGCCAGAAAAATATCAACAATGAAGTAATTACCTTGTTCCCTATTGTAACGTACATTTGACTATAAAAGATTGGAAATTCACATTTAATTAAATAAGGATTTTCTCAGCCTTTTAGCAGGGTATCCCTGTACTACTTCTTTTACATGCAAGTGGCTTCTGTAACATTCCCATCACAAGAAATACCCATCCTTTAAATAACTCTGCCAAGAAAATTGAATTCCTTTGAGAGAGAGATATATGGTATTACTACAAAATACCTTATATCAAAAACAATGTCAAAACTAAAGTCTAAATAGTACTATTACTGAACCAAGTGAAGTTTTCTTAGTGCAATAGAAGGGAATAAATATATTCAAATGCCCCATGAATATGTAGACATTTGAATATCTAACTTCTGGAAGTGGAATAGAGGATCAATGGGTTTTCTTTTCATAATTATAACATTAACTTATTATTCATACTTATTCATTTCATTTTTATGATTTTCTTTTTATTATATTTTTATTATATAAAACAATTTGTAATTTTTTTCTTAATCTTTCCAGATCTTCTCCCCCTCTCTACCCACTGCCTTTAGGTTCTTTTCTTAAGAACTAACAAAACCTCAATACAACAATAAAACTCTCCCAAACCAAGAAAACAAAATAAAACACTCCCTGAAAAAGGACACGAAAACATCCCCTGGAAAAAGAACATCAAACTATAACCAAACAAAGCGCGTGCGCACACACACACACACACACACACACACACACACACACACACACACACACACACAACTGTGAAGTCTATTTTAGATTGTCCAACTCCTACTGAACATGAGGTCTGACATGAAGTGGTTGGTATCCCCAGTGTCACTCAATTGGATCAAACTGATTTCCCTTATTGTAGCAGATGTAAATGACAGCTCAGTTGTTAACTTTTACCCTATTGGCTAGGTTTTCATTCATTCATTTAAACAATACACAACAAAATAAAATATAGTAAGATAAAACAATAACTATCATATTGAACTTGAATAGGACAGACCAACCAAAGGAAAAGAGCCCAAAAGAAGGCGTAAGAATCAGAGACTCACTCATTCACACATTCAGGAATCCCATAAAAAGATTAAACTAGAAGCTGTAATATATACCCCGAGTACTGAGTGCCAAACTTTGCAGACTGGTGCCTGCTGCTTTAGACTCTATGAATTTATATGAAACTTGCTCATGATGATTTACAGGGTCTTGATATTTTTTTGAGGAGGGGGGATTTTATGACTGCTTCTATTTTACTAGGGGTTTATAAGGTTATAGTTCTGTTTAACTTTCTTATCTAATCTTGATTTAACTTTTGTAAGTGGTATGTATTGAGAAAATCATCCATTTATTTTATCTAATTTGGATGAGTACTCATTTTTTAAGTATGTCCTTATGATTCTCTGCAATATTTTGGTAAATTATTTTTCTTACAGTATTTTCATACTTACCTGGATTCTTTTTCCCACTCTCCTCTACTTGACCCCCCCCCCCCCCCCCCGCCCCATATGCCACCTTCAATGGCTCTTTCCTCCTCGGTAGTCACCACTCCATTTTCCAGTCACTATCATACTTCTTAACTAAATAGTTTACTTTCTCTACCAGCTTTCATGATTTAAAATATGTCTTTAGTGTTCCTTGTTTTATAATACAGATTACTGTTCACACCCACCTGAGAATATTTTATGCTGCTTTTGTTTATAAATTCTCATACTATATCAACTATCAGAAGTCTAAAATTACTATTTCTAACTTATATTTACTCTGTCTTTACTATTCTAGACTTCCATCACATATTCTAATTTCCTTCTTTTTTAGTTTCTTCATTCATTTTCAAATTTTCTACTTGCAAGCCATTATTTATTAAAAATGATATATTCACAAATGCTTTAAGGTAGTTAATTATATATACTTTCTTGTCTAACTCATCAATTGACATTTTCACGAATTCCTTTTAATAATGATTATCTTTACATTCTCATCTTTATATTTGTTCTATTTCTCATGTTTATTATCTCAAATCATAATCTCCTTGTTGTTGGTTTTGGTTTAAAATAGGGTTTCTCTGTGTAGCCCTGGCTGTCCTGGAACATGCTTTGTAGACAAGGCTGGCCTTTAATTCACAGAGATCTGCCTGCCTCTGCTCCTAAGTACTGGGATTAAAGGCATGAGCCACTACTGCCTGGCTTGAAATCATAATAACCGATATATCAGTTTATCAAAATCTATTGTTTATTTCTTCTTCTGCTTATTTCTTTCTAAGCACTATACAAGGAAAAGTATGTCTTTACATATGCAATAATCATGCACATGAAATTATGCTTGGTGCCAATCTGTGAGAATTGCTTAGATCATATTTGAATAAAGTTTATGGCAAGGTGGTCTTGCTTCTGAATTTGAATATATAGAGGTTAACCCTTACAGGATCCATAACAATCACTCTTACGTATTAGTTCAAAGCTAAGCCTAAAATTCCATTTGCCCCACTTCCCCTATGTCTTATATCGATATTTACCATGGTGCAGTGCTAAAGCTTTATAAAGATTTAGCCTTTACCCAATCTCTATTCAAAACAGTAAATGGCTCAGACTCTGTTATGTTCCAGGATAAGTTCTCTGTGCCATAGTGATTCATTTATTGAAATCTAGACATGAGTGTTAAGATTACAGGAATGAGTCACCACATTCTCAACTTAATTTTAATGTCATGTATCAGTTATCATTATATATTTAAATTTAAAGACACAGTTTTTTTCTGATTTTATGTGGAAATGAAAAATAATACTATTTAAGATATAATTTTGTACCTTATAGGAAAGATCATAAACTTCTTTTTTTAATATTTGCCCATGTACCTTATGACTACTTTGCTAATTTCAGAAGTTGTTGATCTTGTGGGCAGATCTTAGCCTTCAAGTTGAACACAATGTGGTTTTTCATCATTTGTTTGGTTGGTTTGTCATCCTTTGTTGGTGGTTAAAGGTATATAAAGTCATTTATTTGGTTTTATTTTTTAATTTTTTATTAGTTCAATAAGAAATTCCTACAGTATGTTTGCATCAAATCAGCACCTCCCCTAGATCTTTCCAGATTCATGATTCCCCATTTTTTATTTATTTCACACCAATAAAGCCTAATTTGTGACAGCCATATATTCTCGGATTTATGGTCGTCCACTAGACCAAGATTGAATTACCAGTGGCTAAATTCTAAAAGGAAACTAAGTATCTCTGAAGTTTCTTGGCTGGTGGTGGGACACTGTGCCTCCTTCCCCCACTGATGCTCCGGCCCCCTGCTAGGATTTGATCTTGCTTGAGCTTACACAGGTGCATGACATCATATCCTCTTGAGTTCATTTGTGCAGCTGCCTTTCTGTGTTCTGAAGACACTGTTTCCTTAAAGTCATCTACTGTCTCTGGCTTCTATATGCTCTCTGCTCCCTCTTCCACAATCATTAAAGAATGCGGGTGGACAGGGTGTGATACAGATCTTCCAGTTAAGCCTTAGCATCCTATTCTCTGTACTTTGACCCACAATCTTTTTGTTAATTGTCATGTGCTGAAATTAAAAGCTTCTGTTATGAGGTTTTGAAGATACATTTATCTATGACCATAGTGCTAAGTCATTAGAAGTCATTTTCACACTATGTCCATTTAGCAGAGTAATTGTAGTAGGCTCTCCCATAGGGCTAATGATCCATATAACCACAGGTTCTTGACTTAACTTATTCACTCATTTTGTATTATTACATGGTTTTCAATGTTGCATTACAGGTGATATTTTACTATGTAATAAAAATTTCTTACAACACTCCAATTCTTGTGTTGGTGCTGTGGGGATACAAACATTGTATAGGACTTTATTGAAGAACTATAAAATGGTAAGTTGTGGTAGACTCTTCAAACCATTTCCAACTTATGATATATCATAAGCAATTACAGCAATTTATCTCACTTGTGGAAACTTCTGAAAATAATAAAGCTTATTCCCATGCATCACATTTTTCATGAGAAAAATTTTAATTCAATTTTTTAAAATCTATGTTGAGACATTATATCCAATAGACTCTATGACCATGTGATTAAATTTGACTTTCAAACATTCAACATGACACCTTGACTTTTCCGTATTCCAACCTATTTTTCTTTCCTTCTGGTAGTTTATCTATATCCTTACATCTGTTCAAGCCTTGTGCGTGTCTTACCTTTCCTCAGTTCCATCACCCATACAGCCAATGTTTTTATCGCTAATAAGACAACAGATCACACTGGTAAGACTAGTGGCTCCTCATTCATCATTTAGAAAAAAATTCAGATATCATAGACAGAACTCAAATTCCAGTAATTATCAGGAAACAATTAAAAACTGAATGTTAGCTTAACTCTCTCTGAGCATCTCTGGTTACCCCATTGTGAAAAATTGTCACTATTAATTTTTGCTCCAACCCCATAAAGTATCTGTTCCTGCGGGAACCTCTCTCACCCACCACATGCTAAATATCCCTTTACTGTAGTTTCTATACCATCTCTAACCGTATATCTTCCAGCTTGGGGTCTGTAAATCTCAAATTATTTCTTATAATCTCCCAGCAGAAAACTGCAATTTGGGAATGCCTTTCCCAAGATCCTCAGCAGACAGTTTATTTTCTCAAAACTCACATAGTCTCTATGAGCCGAAGATAATCTACATTCTGTTGAAAATGTGAATTATAAGAAGCATTTTTTCTCTAGATAGATTTATAATAAGAAATGATAAATTGTTCTTCTACCTTTCCTTATAATTCAATCTATATATGCTTGAACATTTGGGATTATATGTGATACTTTGAATCTAAAGTTTATTTTTCACTCAATTTGACTTTCTCCTTTTTAAAATTTTTCCTCTAAGTACTCTTTCAGTCAAAATACACAAGCACACACAAAACACACACACACACACACACACACACACACACACACACACACACACACACACCTATATACATACACACACACATACACAAATGGACACACATTGCTTTTCCCTACATGTGTCACATTTACAATATGGTTAAGTATTGTACATCAAAGTAAATACAATTGTCAGATAAAATCTTTGATTCTAATGGTCCTGAATTTGTGGTAAAAAGATGTTCAGCACTGAATTCAAGGAATCTAGGGTGAATGACAGGTCTTCCTATGACTGTATGAGCAGAATGAGTAGAGACATCAGATTTAACAAAACCAGTTGACTGTGAACTTCACATTAACAACAAAGAGATGATTCTTGAAATTATACCTTGTGATTGTGTTTCAACTAGCATCTCAAAAGAGGAAACAACGCCAAACTTTTCAGTCAAGTAAGCAGGCAATCTCAGTGGAGTCACTGCAGGCAGAGCAAATTACCATTTTCTGAGATTAAAAGAAGAATTTCAGCTAACCTTTCCTCATTGCAGAAGAAATCAGGACATCATCACATTGAAAGCTGTATAAGAATAAAAGGACTCCTACCCTTCTAATTTATCTGAAAATAAAATCAAGAAGCAAATTGGGATTTATTTTAAGAAGAGAAAATATATTCGCTCCGCTAATACTTTCTGCTTCCCTACCCAGGTTTAAAACTTTCTGTTCCGTTCTTTTCCTTAAATCATTTAAACCACTACCCTCTCTCTCTCTCTCTCTCTCTCTCTCTCTCTCTCTCTCTCTCTCTCTCTCTCTCCCTTGGAAGACCACCTCCCAGCCAGTTACTAATTTTCTGAATTTCAAATGCATCATGCATGGCTGAAAATTTAAGATAACATCCACAAATGACAGAAAATATGTAATATTGCCCTTTCTTGTCTGACTTTATATCACTCAGAATGATTGTTTCCACCTTCTTTCATTTACCCGTGAATGTCATAATTTTGTATTTCTTAACGGCTAAGTAATATTCCATTGTGTATACATCACATTTTTATAAAAAAAAAAAAAAAAAAAAAAAAAAAAAAAAAAAAAAAAAAAAAAAAACAAAAAAAAAAACACTGAAGATTGTAGCTTGAGTTTTCCTGCCTGGCCCACAGTCAGGACAAATCTCTCTCACCTGCCAGTCCCACAGCCTCTCAGACCCGACCAAGTAAACACAGAGGCTTAGATTGGTTACAAACTGTATGGCCGTGGCAGGCTTCTTGTTAACTGTTCTTACAGCTTAAACTAATCCATTTCCATTAATCTATACCTTGCCACATGGCTCGTGGCTTACCGGCATCTTCACATGCTGTTTCTCATCATGGCGGCTGGCAGTGTCTCTCTCACTCAGCCTTCCACTTCCCAGCTTTATTCTCCTCCTTATCCCGCCTACACTTCCTGCCCAGCCAATGGCCAATCAGTGTTTTATTTATTGACTAATCAGCAACATATTTGACATACAGAACATCCCACAGCAGAAGATATCATTCATAAAATGAAGTTAGAAACATAAAAATAAGTCAAAAAGTATAAAGATAAGCCCATTTTGATAGGTTAATTAATGTATTTTTTTGTCAATTTTACTGAATAAATCTTACTAAAGTAATAAAAATGTCTATCTGAAACACTCATGCTTATATTTTTATCTTTCAATAAATGTAAAAAATAAGCTTTCCCTTTTCCCAATTTTTCAGAGAACATCCATTAGTCAATTTTTGGAAATTACAAGCTCACAGCTACACTTAGTATTTGTCTAGATGTACAATATGATGATTGGCTCAGTCCAGCTCTGAAATAAGGCTGTAGAAAGTCACTCTGGAGTTGAGACAAGAATGATTTCCAAACCCAAGTTACAACCTGGAGGAGGAATTATAAATTGATTTGGTGAGTACAAAAACAGAAGGTACTAAATGTGAGAAACAAAACCAAAACATATAGACAAGTGTCCTTGGCATGAGTGGCAGGGAGCAACTCTGTTCTACTGATTTGTAGGGCAGAAGCCTAAACATTCATTGGCCCACATGACAAGTGAATAAAAGACTAAATTTTCAGATGCCTATGGAATCATTCAACAGAATATCTGATTGTAGGATTTTTAAAAATGAAAGAAGGAAAGGTCAAATACACCATCTAAAAACAGTATTTCTTCACAATGTCATTGTCGTACAAAATTCATTATGGAGGCTGATGCACGATACACAATGCTTGCAAAAGATCAAACAAACCCATTTTGCAACATTAACTGAGGAGGGGCCTACTAGGTGCTGAGGAAGTTTTGGCAGGTGATGGCCACCGGGGGAGGGAGAGTTAGTTTTCTTTGGTTATGTGGGCCCCTAGCAAGTTTCCGACGTTCCATTATTTGGTTATATTGCCATGCCCTTATTGACAGCATGAAATGGACTCAATTAGTTAGTTGGAAAGGAGATGTGATGGCAGGTATGGGGCAAATTGGAGAGGATGGAGTGGGGGAAATATGGTTTGATCCAAACACCTTGTATGAAATTCTCAGAAGAATCAGATGAGACAATAATCTTGTTATGAAAATATGTTAGATGGGGAGTCTCTTCTATTAATGCATTTACATGCTGAAAGAAATGAAAGGAACCTAGATGAAATTAAGCATGTCAGTATTGTTTCCTATAGCTGTATTGTAGACTAGACAGAGTCAGTGAGAAACTGGCCTCTAAACCGAGACTTAAAAAACAGTTTCAGCAGTGCTGCCAAAATGCCTTGGGGATGAAATTTGTACATGAGCTACTCTGGGGAGCGTAGTAATATGTCTGTCCTGTCTATGAGTTTGAATGGATCCAAAACTAGCCTCAATACAAGCCATGTGAAGGGATCAAGTGACAGAGACCACAAATGTGAGTAACTTGCTTTATATTCATAATCAGATATTTAATTACTTTATGTTTTTAGTAATTAATTAGAATCCTTCATTTTTCTATAAAATGAAAGACAAAGACTAAAAGTCTACACCACCAAAATAAGTAAAATCTTCACATAAGGTACAATTAAATAAAAATCATCAATGGGTTGATTTATTACTTCATAAATACATTGTCATTTTAGTAATTTATATCCATTTAAACAATTCCTCAACAATTATAGCCTCATGCTTTAATTAATTATTAGTACAGGTAGGATTTCCTTTGTTTAAATGTAAGCACTGTTTCTTACACTAATTAAGAGTATAATGCATCATATTTCCAATCATTAATCAATAAAAATATCTATCAAAATGCAAAGAGAAAAGAACAGTTCTGAACTAAAATCACTAACATACAATGAGACAAAGTTGATTTAAAAACTTGCCTATATGTTTTAACTGTGTGGTGACAAGAAAACATTATGATGGCTAGTTTTGCAATTTTTCCCTCTAATCCTGCATGTTTTTTTTTTTTATTTCCTTTAGTCTCTACTTCACCTCCTGAATAGCAAGGGAAACTACATTATTTTTATGATGTTGAGGATACTGCATGTAGAATCTAATTGAGTTGTCCTGAACTGATGAACTCCAGACATCATCAGAATTTCAATCTTAAAGTGTTTGGAAATTCAACTCATTTTCTATATGTTTCCATTATAATAATTGTCTTAGGCCATTTTAGTGCTGTATTCTCTGGTGGCTTCCCCCATGGGCAGGATGCCCCTTGTTCTTGTTCATGAAGACAGCAGTCTTTGAATTCAAGCATGAATGAGACACATGATATGTGGCTAATTTGTGGGCTGACTGTGACAGATTTATATGGTTCTTACTGAGAATCCATTTGGTACTGCAGATCCCGAGAAACAAGACATTTTTTGTTCTGGTGGTATGGAAAAATTTGGGCACTAAGTCAAACATTCTGTATAGAAGAGTCAGCAGTGTGAAGGATTGATGCAGAATTTTTTTTTTTCAGCGAGAAGCAGACAACTGTTTAGGATATGCCAGAAATGTTTGGCCAATAGAAATCTGCTTCAAGTCAAATGGTTACATTCCCACAAGTCTGTAGTCTAGAATTCCTCAGTAGCTGACTGTGCTGTTTGTACATAATTGGAAAATGAGGGCCACCTGAGTCAACCATCTGGTCATTATTTGAGTAAGGGATTCTAGATACTTCTTCCAAGTGTTCTTGCTGTTCAGCCAGTAAGAGAGCTATGTGATGTAAGTCCTCATGCATTTAATTTTGAGACTTTCCAGTAACTGCAGGAAGATGTCTCCCTACCACATTCCAGAGTGCTTCTCCACCAACCAACACACCCACTGCCTTGAGGTCAAGCTGAGCTTGGTGGTGAGAACTATGACTCTCTGTGGTGTTAATAATAACCATCATCAATAATTACTAAAGAATGTTTTACCATAAAGTCTGAGATAAAGTCATTGGCAGTGCATGATTAAACTGTAGAAGGAAGTTTTGTGCAAGTAAAGAGATAACTCTCTTAGGGTTTCATTTTCTAAAATAATCACTTGTAGTGGGTAGCCATTCCAGCTTTGTTCTGAAAGTTCCAACCCCCATTGAGACTTCGGCAACTGTCACGCCTACAAGGAGGGGCCAAGGGAGGCGCCTGGGGACCCGAGATCTGGATCGGAGGGGCGCGCTCGGTTCCGGGACCCTGGATAGTGGAGGTGGACCAAGCAGAGCTCCAGAGAACACCGCTGGACTGCGATACACCTTCCCCAGACCCCGCGACCTACCTATCCCTTAATTTGTAAGTTACGCCATTAAATAAATCTCCTTTTAACTACGTGGCGTGGCCTTAATAATTTCACCAATAATCACTGTATAAAGAGAGGTGTTTTTCTCAGGTTGCTCTTCCATAGGATGAAGTATCAGAAGAATTGAATAACATAATGATGATATTTTGATGGAAAAGTGTCATAACACACAGAATACATTCATGTCAGACATTTTCATATGTTCATTCTTTATGGAATGATGAGCATAAGCAGAAAATTGTAGTTCTCATGGACAATTTCTGAAGGGGAATGGCATAATAAAAGAGGATTGAGTATTGAATACCTCGTTTTAGAGAAAATGTATTTTAAAATCATCATCCTTAGTTGAATGGGTAAAAACAGATATATGTGTGTTTGGGGCAGAAAGTAGAGGAGAAAAAGAAGAAAGTGAGGAAAGGTGTAGCAAGAGTCAGAGAAGAAGAAAAAGGAGTAGGGGAGAGAGAGCTTACCTGCCTCTCTTTTGCTTTCAGCACACAACTTGCCAATGTACCAGGTGTCTTTCCAGCCTCAAATACATTGAATACCAATAAAAATGAAGTGTCTTTTCACAGCTGAGATTTGAAGCCAGCAACCAAGAAACCAGTTATGGGTGATTTGGGAACTTCTGAAGGCTAACTTCCCTAGAAAACACTGGATTCTGTCATTTGAAATAAAATTACTTTTCTTAATATTTGCAGTATCAAATCATTGTGCTTCAAGTTAGGCTTGGGTTCCCTTTGCTTTCATCACATACATATAGTACAGACCAAGAACCCACACAAATGGGGAATACGTTTATACCTAAGAGGAGTTTCATTTTCTTTCTCCCCTGATTTCCTTCACAGTTAGATTCCAGCTGTTATTACCATAGAAAAACACTACCCATTGAAACAGAATGAAATATATGATGCCAGGCATTGCAAGTGCCCCATCCTTCCACACTTGCAGGAAATTGATCATGATTGCATGCATCTGATCTTAATGGATAGTCCCTGCCCTGAGCCCCAGGGAGAACAGCCAAAAGGCTGGAAGAAAAAGCAGCTCAAGCTCCTTGCCAAAATGCCAGAATGCCCCAAGGAAAAAAATTGTTTCCTCAAGTTAAATCTGCAGATGATTTTAACCTCATGTTTATGTGCAAAGAGTCAATAGTATTAATATCTAATTCCACTTTTGCCTCCAGAGTGTGGTGGTGGTGTTCTGGACAGAACAAGGAACAGAGATTTCAGTAGCTATAGAAAATATGTTTTTTAAAAAAATTTCACAGAAATGATGATGGAAGCAAATAAAAATGTACTGATATTCAAAACTTAAAACAGAATGCATAAGAGCATCCTTTTTTTGTCCAGACTGCATAAATTCATCAGTTAATCCCAATACATGCAAGACAATTTGAAAAAAAATGTACTCTTCAATAACACTATATTTCACAAACTAAGTGGTTGCCATGCTCTTTATAAAGATGGATGCTTAGTGAGTAAGGAGAGCATGCATTATGAACTCATCCTAGAAGAGACCAGAATGAATTTGTGGATGGTGTTTTACATTTTGCTTTTCATTTTGGTGACTTGGGGATAGCCAATTTACATGGACTTGGCATATTATGTCAGTGTCCCCACTGTATTGAGGAGGCTACATTCACATAGGATTACTGTTTGAGGACAGAGAAAACTACAAAATGAAATAAAATGACATTTTGTTACAAAGAAAACTCCTCCTTTCTCCTTTCGTTTGTGAAATAATTAGAGTGGGTGGAGCTGAAAGAAGAGAAAAATGTCTCCAGTTGTAATCTAAATGTGAAACTCTATCCAGTGTTTCTGTTTGTTTCCTGTATTCAATTTAATAAGAATGGATACATTATCTACTTTCAGAACACTGGGACACTGAAATAGAAAATGCATACAAGGACCTGACATGAGGTTGGAGATTCATCTCATGGTCAAGTTCTTGTCTGTAAGTACAATGCTTTCAGTTTGAATATAAGCATAGAAAGCAAAGAGATAGAATGTGTTCTGATGCCATGTGGTGCCGACCTAGGATAAGACAATTGAGGTGATCATTTGTACTGGAAGGGGATCAGAGTTTTCTAAATACAGTCATATTTGAAGTTGTCATTTAACCCACAAGCTGAGTATGTATGTTTCCCTTTCCATGGTTTCTAAATAGTCACTGAATTTCAATCACAAAATGTAGGTCTCAGGCTGTGGAGCATGTGGCATAGGGCAAAGAAACAAGGCATTTGAAGGTAACAAGCAGAAAATTTGGTAGAGAAAAAAAAGAAAGAAATCCCATTATATAAACATGAATTTTATTTAATGTTGAGATTATTCCCTCTCCCTCTCCCTCTCCCTCTCTCTCTCTCTCTCTCTCTCTCTCTCACACACACACACACACACACACACACACACACACACACACACACACACACACACGAATATGGACTTGTATTTTTAAATGAAGGCAAAATTTCCAAAGAAACTTAAGGCAGGAGGACTGATGTATGTTGTTATCTGGGGAAATTTCACCCCCACCCTAATGTGTCCTAAACTTACACCTTAACGAGTTGAATCTTTTCAATCATTGGTTCCATTCTAGGCTATGCCACTATGAGTATTCCTGGAGATAGAGGGTGTGTTGGTTTGAATGTAATCGACCTCCATGAGCTCATAGGGAATGGCATTATTAGGAGGTGTGGTCTTGTTGGAGGAAGTCTGTCACTGTGGGTGGAGGGCTTTGAGGTCAGACATAAAACAGAATCTGTATTCAAGACACGTACTGCTAGACATGGTGACACACACATTTAAGCTAACAATTGGGAGGCAGAGGCAGATAGATGTCTGAGTTTGAGATAAGGCCAACCTTGCTGCACAGTGAACTTCAGGACAGCCAGGGCTGCCAAGAGTAACTTACCTTGAAAGCAAACAAACAAGTGGCAGATGTACAACCATAGCTACTAGAAAGGTCTTTTCTATTTTTAGGGTTCCTGGAACACACTTTTCCCCATTGCCTCAACTTTATACCATAACATCTTAATTTTTTGATTGGTATACAGTTGTCCCACCATAATCTAAGACACAAACAACTAATTGAGTTTTTTATCTTTCAGCATTAAATGACTATTTACATCCTAGATTTTGACAATGGGTATTAGTGTTGAAAACTTGCTTTCAAATTTTGTACGGCAAGAGGGAAAATTTCAACATAAGGCAAATCATTTCATTAATGCTCATTATTGCCACTGGGAAATATGCACTAATGGTTTGTGTATAACAATATCATACTTGATACATGTCATCTTGCTTCAAGACAAAATATTTCATTAGAAGTTTTTTTTTTTTTAACTAACTGTGTATCCAGGTAGTAGTTATCAAGATACTAATGTATGTTCATATTTTCTTTATGTCTTAATGGTCAGATACTTTTGATACTAAATCATAACTATCCCACTCTGTAATCTAAAAAAATCATATTTTATCCTCTTCTTTAAAAATATGTGTATCCTGTTTTCCAATAGAACATTAATAATACAGAGATGTAATCATGAAAATTTTATATTAATTATATGTTTGTGGACAACATCTCACACACACACACACACACACACACACACACAGAGTCAGTGTCATTATAAAAGGGGAAGTTATTTCCCATTTTCTTCTAGTTTATATCATTCAAGAAAAGCTACTAGAAGCACACTATAATCAGTATAACCATAGAGGTCAGGTAGAGAGTAAGTGACTGTTGGGGTGAATTGATTTTCCTAGGAAGAGAAGATTATATATACATATGGATGAATGAATGTGGGTGGCTGTAATGGGAGGCTAAAACATGGAGGGATTGGGAAGAGAGGCAAGGGAGGGAATATGGGGTAGAAAGCTAAAACTGGTGGCCATTTGAGGTGTCCTATGGAAACCTAATACAGTAGAAGCTTCCTAAAATGTATACAAATATGAGGGCTATCTAATGGAATCATCAAACAATGGTGAAGAGAGAGCCTCAGCTGAATGTATCTCATCACCAAATCAAGCTTTCAGTACTGTAAGCACATGTACTTACTTACTGGGTCAAGATCACCTGATATGGCTGTGAGGAATGAAACAAGACTCAAGTTGGATGGGTCACAGCAAGACTGATGCAATGACAATTTTATTGAGAGAAATCAGACTTTTTCTACCTTCATCAGAAACAGAATAAAATGGCAATTTCCAGGATCAATACAGTTGTAGATGGCAGGATACAGTGACATTTAAAAGCTACAGAGGGTACCCAAGATTAATGTCTAAGAGCAATTCTCAAGACAAGCCTTAATGACTCCGTGACTACTATTGGAACATACAGAGAAACACAAAGTGACCCAAACCCTTGATTGCCTGAGTCCATTGGTCTCTCAGGAACTGGAAGGCACATTATGCCCCAGGAACCAGGGACTCTATAACCTGAAAAACCTGATACATGCATCTTAAGGCAGCTAGGCCAGGCCAACTCTATGGTTCCATGCACAGTACCAGGAATGAGGTCTCTTGGGAACCCCCATCAACCCAGACTATTGCCAAGACTGTTGGTGGCTCTCCACAAACTGATGAAAAGGCCCTATTGCTGAAGATAGCACCTACACAACTTTTTAAACCTAGAGAAGTTGAGCTGGTGCCTACCTAGAGCCTCTACCCCTATTGACTATTGTTCATGGTACTGGCTGGTACTCTGCATGCTACCAAAGGAGAAAGGTAAACAGCAACCCAACCATTAAACCTTTGCTCTAAAATGGTGCCTTCAAGATATCCAGGTGCTATAGTGGCACAAAATTTGTGGGAATAACTAAACAACACCTGATTTGAATATGAGATAGAACCTATATTCAGCACTGCTTGGTTGGCCAAGAACCTGCGACTAGAAAGCCCAGTTCCTAGGGGAAAATTAAATACCACTATTCTGCTAAAGAAATGTAGCAATAGCTGGGCAGCGGTGGCACATGCCTTTAATCCCAGCATTCTGGAGGCAGAGCCAGGCAGATCTCAGTGAGTTCGAGGCCAGCCTGGTCTACAGAGTAAGATCCAGAACAGGCACCAAAACTACACAGAGAAACCCTATCTCTAAAAACAAAAAACAAAACAAAACAAATAAATAAATAAAAAGAAAGAAAGAAAGAAATGTAGCAATAAAAATGACTCATAAAGACATGGAGTTATCCTCATAGATCCATGCTTTTCTCAGTCAAAAATCAGAGAAGCTTCCTCCTGGAGCAGATGGGAACAAATCCAGAGACCTACAGCCAGACAATAGAGGAGAGTGAGAGACTGTGGGACACTCAACCTAAAAATGGGTGTCTCCATCAAATCTCTCCTCTCAGGGATCAGGGACTTCTATGTGCTGGAAGGTAGAAAGTATGTAAGAGTCAGAGGGGATAGCAGATACCAAAATTTCAAGGCCTTTTAGGTGAAATAGGCTTGCCACACTCTCATTGTACACAGGACCTGCACAGGTCAGAAGCAGATGGAGTCCTAGAGTTGAAAGAAGGAAGAACACAAACACATCCCATTCTAACCCAGAAGCTGTCTCCAATTGATATTTACAAATGAAAAATTAATTTTCCCCAAGGGAGTCTCATTGGGGAAACAAACCATTTTTAAGAGTAGACTGCACTCCCAGCATATGCCCAATAGAAAACTAACTAAATGGTATATTTGTAGGTTCTTCGTCTCGTAATGTTAAGCCAGGGAATTTTTTATTTTTGTTAATTTTTCACCTTAAAGTTCTTTACTTTGATATCATGGCTTCATTTTTTGTCATTTTGCTTTGCTTTTAAAGGGCTCCTGTTTATGGGAGCATATGTTCTCAGCATTTATATGTGCTTCTTTTGCTCTTTCTTTGGCTCCTTTTCTTGTTTGACTGTTCTGTCCTATTCTGATTTTTTTTAAATATTTGCTTTATTTTATTTTATTATTTTTCCTTAGATACCTATTTGGTTTCTAACTATTGACAGAAAAGCTGTGGATTTGGATAGAACTGAAGTGGGAAGAGCCAGAAGGAGTAGGGTCAAGAGCAACTGTAATCAAAATATAATGTATAAGAAAAATCTATTTTTAATTAATGAGAATAAATCGGGAAAGAAGATTAAATCATTTTTAATAAAAGAAAGAAAGAAAGTAAAGCTATTGTAGCACTAAGAACTGAACATAATGCTTAATAAAAATAGTCTAAGTGTACAATTTAGCTTTGTATTTAATACAAAAAATAACTGCCCCTCTGCTTTTAACAAAAAAAAAAATGTGTTATTGAAGAATGAGTCTGGAGAGACGGCTTCTCTAATTCCAGTTCCAGGGGACCCTATGCCCTCTCTGGCTTCCCTGGGCTGCGACAATGTGGTATAGATATATATGTTGACAAAAGACTCACACACATAGAATACTGCCCTCTCCCCCATATCCACTGCTCAAAAACAATTTTTTAAAAAAATTAAAAAGAAAAAAACATATTTTTACTTCAGACCAAAAACAAAGCCTGTACCACTTGTTTAATCTTATAGTCACATTTAGACGTTACTCAGTGTGTAATCAGCAAAGTCTTTTCTTTGTAGTCCTATGGGCTTTACTTCCCCCTAGGTCTTCAGTTATGGTTATTCCATTGTCTGAATGAAGTGCTCTGTAGTAAGCTACAGGATAAATTCTCTGATTCATGTTTTCACAACAAAATGACAACTCGAGCATAATATCAGCAACTAGCACCACATTTTTTTGTAACTGAAACCAATAGCAACATAACTTTTAAAACACAACATTTTTGTTAAAATGTTTAGTGCTCTTGCTTCATATTTACCATTCAAACATAACATTTCAATAAGAACAAACTAGTAAAGGAAGCCCCACCTTAAAAAGGCAATAGCATGTACAAATTGCCCTGCTTTAAAGTCTGCATTTGTGACTTGCCTAGGGATGTTAAATAAACTGCATTTGAAGGCTCTCCTACACTCTGAGAGCACATTGAATTGCAGTGAGTGCTGTGGCTTGTAAAACACAGTCTAGAATAATTATGGATGATATTTTTGCCTTAAAATTTATTAACACCTTTCAGGCATGTAAGTAAATGAGACTAAATGCCATTACTACCAACAGAACCCAAATCATCTCAGTAATAAGAAATGCTATTAACACCACAAACATTTATGTTTTTCGATGAAATAGGAAGCTGTCTTTCTTTTCTAATACACGAATGGAGAAAATAAAACCCAAATTTTATGTCCTAGAGTTCTATCAAGATATACTTGAGATGAAATAATTTTAAAAATGCTAATATACTCTTATTTGGGAAGGAATAAATTTTTTCCTTCCTTTCTCAGTATTCTTTAGTTGCCTAGAATTCTTTGTCTAAGTTTGAAGCCTCATGAGTTTTCTTACCATCCACTGTGGTATGTTTATTGTTGTTGCCTTTTTTAGCCTATCTTAGTGAAAATTTATTGGTAGAGTTCCTGTAATTTCGAACACAGATAAACATGTGTCCTGAAGTAAAAAACATGTGAAAATTTCAATAATATTTTATTATATTGTCCTTTTTATTTTAGAGATTATAATTTAATTATAATATTTCTCCCTTTCCCTTTTCTCCATCCAAACACTCCCATATAACTCTCTCTGCTCTCCTTCAAATTCACGGCTTTTTTGTACATACTGCTATTGCATCCATATATGTATATACATATATTTTCCTAAATGTAACTTGGTCAGTTGATATGTTACCAGTATGTATTTATGATCCTCTGGCTCTTACAATCCCTCCATTCTCTCTTCTGAAATATTCCATGAGCCTTTAGTACAGGAGTGTTGTGTACACATCACTGGGACTGGGATCTACAACTCTGCATTTGTGTTGAGTTGTTTTTCTGTAATCGTCTTTTTTTTTTTCTATTGCAAAGATAAGGGTTAATGACAACACTTGTCTGAGAGTATGTGCACAAATGTTTATAGAGTGTTCCTAGCGATTAGTAAATCAATGGTTGTGGACTTCCCTCCAATCACCATGACTTCACTAGCACACAGTAGTTAGTATGTTTCTAATACCAGGCACGGTTTATATCTTGTTGACTATGTCTGAAGTCCAATTAGAGAGCTGTTATTAACTGTCAACATCTGCATGCCATTGCTGCAATCTTAGGGTTATTAGTGCCAGGTTGATATATTTTATAGGCATTATAGCTAGGTAGCACTGTTGGGTTTTTTTTTTCCTTCCTTTGGAAGCTTTCATGGTCCCTTTTGATCCATGAAAATAAATTTTCAGGGAGGGGGCTTTCAGATCAATTCTAGCTCAGGTAACTTTGGGTCTTGTTTCTGAAATACATGGTTTCTTCAGCAATAGGCTCTGGTTGGTAACCAAAGGCAACAGTAATTGTTTTGTATGCTTTGGTAAGCTCTTGGATATGTGTGGCCAACAAATCAAAACAAGAATTCTTATGTCTGGTACTGATGTTTTGTTAGGTGGTTGTTGGCTCTTGGAGGGAACACCATAAGCTCAGATGTGAAAGGTCCATTAAAACTATGTGTGTATTTTATACAAGGTATCACATGTACTGTATGGGCTTTTGGTAAATATTTAATAATATGATTCCTTGTGGCTTTTTTAGACATCCTTAATGTTATTTTACACATCTCATTCTTTTCTTTCTTCTGTATATACCTCTCATTGTCTTCCCTAAAAATACCCATTTCTGTTTCCCTGATCAGATTACTTTTATCCAGGTATTTTTCTTCATGTTGCCTCACAATCCTCCTATCCTGTGATTGGTCCTGTTTTACTTTTCTGGTTTCTGTAGTTACTATAGGCTAAGGTACTCACATCTTACTATTTGGAGCTCGGAGCCTCCCATAAGAAAGAAGATTCAACATTTTTGATTTTGGATCTGGATTACATCACTCAATATTTTCTTTCTAGTTCCACCCACTTACCTGCAAAGTTCATAATTTTATGAATTTTTCTTTACAGCTAATAGAATTTCACAACATTTTCATTAACCTTTATGAATGGAGCTTCTATAATCTCAAGCACAATTTCTTGGTGCAAAGATTTATATATGTGTATATATATATATATATATGTATGTATATATATGTGTATGTATTTCACTAATGTGTTTTATTAAGTTATTTTTAAGCTAACATTGGGAATTTGCTTTCTAAATGGAAAACAATTTTTACAATAAATCAAAATAGATCAACATTAAGTGCTTTGAAAGTACTATTTATTTACTGAATTAGTGGTCACTTTTATATGTAACAACAATCAACTTTCTGACAAAAAAATTGGGAAAATACCCTGTTTATATTAGCCTCAAAATAAATTTAGCAATCAGCCTTACAAAGAAGACAAAATAAATTAAATTGTTGGTTGTTGATAAATGGTATATTTATTATCTTCCATTTTACAACTATGAGCAGAGAACTCTGGGGAGTTTACAAAAATGTGGAGAAGAGAGCTAGATGACTTTCAGATCATTCTTTTCTAACTGTTCATGAGCCCAGACTGCTTTGCAGCAGGATGTGGTCATAGATCTGAGTCTAGTCAATGAACAGTTAGTAGTTTTTATACTGAATGCTATTTCTGGTAATTATATGTGAAAAATTCCCATAATCTCTCCTGCATGCTCTTTTTTGTCTTCACTAGCTAATAAATTTTTTAAAAAGTTCACTGAAACGATGGCCAAGACTGATTTTGCCTTGAAACCAAGAGAAAGGACTGCTTCCATCCCTCTGAAGCCCTGGTTTGAATTTCATCATAGTGAGGTGAGAGAAAAACATACTGTGTTAAGCCTGTAAGATTTAGAGTTTGATCTTTGGGAACAATAAGCAATTCCCTAACTGATGATGAGAAGCATTTATTTTTGCTTTTTTAGATGTGAAAGTAAGTTAGTGGAAATCCAGGATAATGCTTTAGGATTTTATGAACACTTTGTTTTCCTTTGAATAATTCAAATTAAGTTTAACTTAAGCTTATAAATCCATGTGAAGTTTTGTGAAGGTATTTGTTGGAATAATATAGAATGGGAAAACACAACTTTTATTTTATTTTATTTTGTACCCTGGAAAATATGTTAACATGAATTAGCTAAAACATGATAGAAGTCATTTATAAGTGCTTGAATATCTGCTATTTGGTTGTAATAAAAATAATTTTGAACTGGAGGACTTGCTATCTCTTTAGAATCCTCAAAATAACATACATTTGTTAATTATGTATATCTCTGTCATGTGTGTTGAAAGAGTTAAGAATTTTAATGGAAAAAATAGTTAATACGTAAAGATTTTCGAGTAAATGATGTCAAAAAACTAGGTGCCAGGAAGAAAAATGTGCTAAGACCCCACAGATAGAAGACAATCTAAAATTTAATTTTTAGAGCATTCCAATAATTATGGTATATTACAGTGTAGCAACTTCAGAGATGATTAAGCTTCCTCATTTATGTAAATATATATTATATGTGCATGTCCCATACATACACATAATTGCATATACATATATAGAGAGATACATATATACATTCATACATACACACATATATACATACATGCATACATATAAAAACAGAATTAAATTAGTAAGAATTAAATAAGTGTTTATACTTTTTGCACCTAAAAGACCTACAAACTGTTTTTTTCTTCGTGATGTCAAGTAGTTATATTTCCAAGTCTTTTCTACACCCCATATGTTCCCCCCCTCACCACCATTTCTCTATTCAGCTAGACTGGCTGGCCTGTAACTTCTGGGGATCCTCAAATCCATGCTACAGTGCTAGAATTACAGCTGTAAAATACTGCTCTTGGCTCTTACATGGGTGCTTGAAATCCCAACTCAAGTGCTTGTCCTTATATATAAGCATTTTTCTCATTGAGCTATTTTCTCAAACTCCTGTGTCTTCCTTCTCATCAAACTTCGTTTGATGATTAATCCTCATTGTAAACATAGCTGGACAGAGATCTTTATCTACCTGTATATAGAGGGTGCCATCTCATAAGCAGAGATCATTCACTAAACAAAGAGAGAAAAAAGACAAAGGCAAACTGAGCACCACTATTTACCATTCCTGCTTCCAGACTGTGGATGTGACATGACTACCTGCCTCACCTTCACTGGACATTCCTTCCTCCTTACAGTTGTTCACTTTATCTCCTTAAACAATAAAAATAAACCTGAAATAATCTCTTCTTTCCTTAATTATTCTGTCATGTAATTGTTTACAGAATCAAAAAAGTAAATAATAAACTTCAGGTGTGTTCTGATGCCAGGATAACAAATTCCTGATTAAATGGTTAATAGACTACGAGGAAAATAAAGAATTAAAAAGTGACCTGGGAGATCACAGCACATATTTTAATCTCCTGATGAAGGGGGAACTTTTGGCAAATATCTGTGCCTCAATGCTGCTTTTCCTTCTGTTACTGAAGTGACAAGAACACAAGGTGGAATTTCTGTGGACAAGTGGCCCACAGTAGAAAGATCAACAGGATAAAAGAATTGTCACTTGTAGCTCCTATTTTATAAATTATGTAAATAATGGTAGTGATGTTAAATACTGATTTTCTGTACGTAACTGAAAACTTAGAGTCTAGTGTCATGGCAGGAGCTCACTCATGTTGCCTGTTCATACTTCGCTGTCATCTACAGCAATCTGCCTAAATTTCCATTGACAAGGTCTGTATTGCTTTACTGAGGTAAGTTCCCTTAAGATCCTGCTCTGCCACTGTGATAAAAGTGACTAGGGGCCATATCAGCCTAGAGATGAGAAGAGACTCCACCCAATGACAAAACACAGTAATTACCTAATCCCCTGCCCTGTCCTTTCTTGAGCTTACACTAGCAGGCAGAGCTCCCCTGTGCTACTCAGCTGCAGGCAGCTACAGCTTGCTTTATCAGAACTTTTTGATGGCTTTGATTGACTTCCTATCTTTGTTTCACTTTCTCACTCCTTTTCTAGTACATTCTGAGACTACCTTAAAAATAAACCAAATGTACTCTAATTTAGAAAATCCAAGGTAAGTTAGTCATAATGAATTTAAGTTTCTGTTACAATGAAAAGATAACATTATTAATATTTTGGAGTTATGAAGTTACTGTATGAAGGGTTATTTTAACAAATGATAATAGTTTTGCACAGTATGTTTGAGTTTCCTTTCACATATTTCATTGTTATTTGGAGAAGCTGTACATACACTTTCTTAAAAAGTACGAATCAGTTTGTCATTGAATTTACAGCAAGTAGCACCCACTTAGTGTCAACTTCTAAAACCTAAGTGCTCACTCACTACAATATCTTCAAAAGAATCCTAAATAAGCAACATTAAATGAGAAAAGAAAAAAGAAAACAGCAAAAATATGTGAGGTCAGTAAAGATTAGGGTATACAGTTAAATCACTTCCTGACTCCTGAACTAATCACCATATACTACAAAAGGAAGATGGATTTATGAACGTAAGATAAAACTGTGTTGCATTGGGATGACATAACAAATTATTAGAAGCTTGGAAGCTTACATGATCAGAAAACTGTTTTCTCAAAGTTTGGATTGCCTGAAATGCAGCTGAGGGGAGAGGAGCACTTCTGGAGACTCTGAGAGAAATGGGCTCTATTCCCTTTCCTGGCACTAATTACTTTTCTTTAACTCATGTCTTCAACCACATCTCCACATGTCCTCTCTTTCTCTCTTTCTTTCTCTCTCTTCTTGATCCCCTTCTCTCTCTCTTTTTCTTTTCACAAACTCTGGGTATTGCATAGAGGTGGACCATAAATTCCGGTTTATTTTACCTTGAACTATCCACAAATAATATCATTTTTCAGGCTTAGGGACTGCACTTAACTTTGGAGGTTTGACAAATTATCCATTATAAATTATTGTAAAGGGTAAAATTAAAGATCAATAAATTAATATTACACTACCAGATTTTAAAGGTTTAAAACTTTAACCAAGTCAGAAAACAGCTGCGTAGATGTAGTTGAGAGATAAAGGTATCTCAGCAGACAGAGAGTTCAGATATAATCACAAAAAGCCTTTGGAAGGTGACCAGTAAATTACATGAGATGTAAAGAGCAGCAAAAACAGTAAACTTTAAAATGACACCAGCCAGTAACAATAGATAGTACAGAAGAATAAATCTCATATGTACATTTTCTTAAATTTTAGCCAAATTAAAATGTTTTATCATGACAGCAGTCTTGAAAAGACTGTAGCTCTTTTTGATTACACACAGAATCAACATTGTATGTAAGTGTCTATCTATCTCCAATAACAAACATATTAGAGTGAAATCAATACAACATGCCACCTTCATTTTTC
Source organism: Peromyscus californicus insignis (assembly GCF_007827085.1). NCBI lineage: Eukaryota > Metazoa > Chordata > Mammalia > Rodentia > Cricetidae > Peromyscus > Peromyscus californicus. The sequence continues at coordinate 45,655,343 of NW_026294447.1, read as the reverse complement.
CTTTCCTAACATATTTAACAACCAAGAGCTAATTCGGAGATTTAAGGTGTGAATTCTGTTGGTAAATAATTTCCTGACAGTCAAATTACCACCTCTGTAAAGAGACTGAAGAATCTCATAATAATTTTAATAATTAAAGAATGCTGCCCATAAAAGTTTATAACAACTGACTTCATTTTATTCTGAAACATTTTAAGAGTTATTCAGTGCTAGGATCCCTATTTGGGGTTTTTTTTTTTTTTTTTTTGGTTTTTGGTTTTTCTGTCATAAAAAATGAGGAGCTTAAAGAAGTCAACATCTTTGTTTTTAGTGACTGTTCTGTTTCCCATGTGGGTAAGAAAATAAGAATCATATCTAACACATCATACTTTGAAAGAAGTTTTTATGTATTAAGGAATAAATGATCGAAATTTAAAATCCACTGTTGAGTACTTAAAAGCTCTGGATAGTACGCATTGACAGTTGCCAAATCTTAAATGACAACGTATAGAATTTAAAGGGAAGGGAAAAATTAAAGACAATATGACTTCGGTAATGAAAATTAAAATATGATACAAAGGAACAGAAGGGAGACTAACAAAATGGAATATTAGGTTTTATACAGAAAAGTAATATGCTTAGTTGTTACGTATAGTTAAAAGAGAAAAGCTATTTGTGTGTGTGAAAAACAATGGGAGATGAAATTGGACAAGGGGACAACACCAAGGTCTTCTAGTTATAAAGAAGAAAAAAAATGAAACTAACAAAATATCCTCAACAGCACAAAGTCCATACTGAAAATTTTATGCTATGAATATCTACCTAAAAACTTCTTTTCACAGTAAAAAGAAAATTAATTAAAGGATCAATCATTCACCCACTTCTAAGTGTCCACAAAATTCACAGGAATTTAAAAGGCTAACTTAAAAATATGTAGAAGGTAATGATCAAAATTCAGAAAAATTGCCACTTACAATGCACAGAGACAACCAAACAGAGAGATGCCCATGGAGTACACACACTAAGATAATATAAGGCAAGTGACAGAGATCTTAGCAAAAAATTGGAAGAGTGATCCTGATCCAAACTTAGAAAAAAAAAAAACGTGAGATGTAAAGTTCCTATTTTTCCTGGAAATAAATATATTTTAAAAACACAAACATGGACTCCCCTTTTGTCAATGAGGAATATTTAAGATACAATAATAAATAAGATAATCGATATAGTATACTATTGTGATTAATATACAGTGAATAAGCTTGTCTGTATAGCAATATGATAATATACAGAAAATACTTTAAAATACCAACTAGCAGATGTAAGGATTTGTCATATGGATGTAATTGAAAGCAGTTGTAAGTTTTAATTGCTCCAATATTCATCACCATAATTTTGTTATAACTACAAACTATTTGGAAAAAAATTCAATATTCATGAAATCAAATAGGGAGGTTTAAACATTTAGAGTCATTTAATTCTTATCTTTATACTTTTGAGTGTTATACTTTTCCTAGTGTGCAGTTACTATTTAAATCTGAGGAAAATAACTAGGGTCTTCATTATCCTCCTCCTCAAAATTGATATAGTGAAATAACACAATTCATTTTAATAATAAGTTGATTAACATATGGTATTGGAATTAATCATCATAATAACATGAAACGATGTTAACGTTCTCATTTAGAAAAGCAAACTATAGGTCAGAATATTCAAATCTCAGAATCTTGCTTTGCATCCAAATGTGTGGTTTCCAGACAGCTTTACACGGATTTGGAGAATGAATCTTTGCAATAAAAGATCATTTTCACCTCTTTAGTCTCTACCACCCCTTCCAACCTGTTAGAGAGGAATTCAGTACTGGAGGTGGCAGGAACCTTGGGATGCATGCCTGACAGGATGGTTATTACTGCCCATTACCCAAGGAAAAGCTTCCAGGTGTTGAAAACGACCCATTTCCATTCCTCCAGATGTCCTCAGTCAACTGCAGTCCATACTTACTTAGGTAAAAGTATCAGGAACTTGTGAGCTGACTGAAGTGTTTGAGGACCTACAAATAAAACTGACTAACCTGTAAATATCGCTCTCCCCACCCCCAAATGAGGGAGAAGCAAAAGCTTAGTAAGTCACTAAGATTCTTAAACCGAGAAAGGAATCTGGTTTCAGGATTTCAGGGATCTGAATTTCATCAATTGTAGTACCAAATTTGGCTACTTGATATTCCATATAGTACAAAAATATTTCATTAAACAAAATGTGTGTGTCCTTAAGCAACATAGATTTTTTTTTTTTTCAGATGGACATGCTCTACTTCCCTGGAGAAAATGATGCATAATAATGAAAAGATGTACTAAGAGATTAGGTTTGCATTGGTAAGCATGAATTCATAGAAAAAAAGTTAAAATCAGAGCTCATGGACAACACTGTACACTGATCTATCTTAATAGGCTGTGCTCAACAAATACTGGTTCAACAATGGAGTGACAGAAATAGGTACAAGAACACTGGAAAAATAAGGGTCCGTTCAAGCTCTCATCTGAGGTAATAGAAAATACCCGTGTTACAGTGACTCATGAGAAACAATGCCCCACCCCCACCTAAAGAAACCGCAATCTATGAATAGTTTGATTGCTATCTATAGGAACAAAGTAACATCATTTAGGAAGAGATAAAAACTTCTCATTATTTCTCTGACAGATTAGAATATTTAACAAAAATCAAAAAAGTTAAGTCTAGAGATTTTAAGTGTTTTCTCTGCATGTTAATTATCTAGCATGATTAGATTCAATGTGGGATTTTTCATAAGTGTACAAACTGGATTTTGATAATAAAGTCAGTATTTAGGGGTGATTTTCTCTGAGAATCACTTCAAATATTTTGTGTCAGTGAGCTGACATTATTCCACTTTGACATTAGCAGTGACTTTCCTGAGTCACTTATTAATGGGCATTTTTCACCTAAAAATTAATAGGTACAAGCAAAAAATACATTGCTAGCATTTTTATTATTTTTTCTACAGTAAAAGTCTTCATTTCGAAGTTGTATAGGCTATTGAAATCTAGTGCCTACTGATACTACATGAAAAAAGTTACATTTGGGACACTTCAGTCTTCTAAAATATCTTCTATTAATATACAGCGTCAATGCATGAAGAAAAATCTTGAAATATTGGATTGGATAAAAAAGAGAACGTTAGAGCTGGGTGAAATGGATTCCCTCCTCCTGGTCTTCAGAGTCCCTGCCTTTGAATGCGCCAATAAAGGTCATCCTTGTGTAGAAGGGAAGGTTTTGTCTCCATCTCATTTTGACACAGAAGAAAAGTGACAAGAAAAGTGTTGAAAACACATTAAAAGTAAATGGTTATAAATTGCACTCTCTTTTGATAGAAAGTTTCCTGCAATAAGCAAGTCTGATTGAAATAATAAGCTATTGGCCCTGGATATGGACAAGTATGTGGTACTTTGAGAAACATGATAAACCATAGCAATCCAGTGGACCCAAGAGAAGCCTTCTCCAGTGAGGGCTTATCCAGAGCTGCTGTCTGTCTCTTTGAGTGATGAAACCATCAAAGCCATGGTGATGACATGTATGTCATCTCAGCCTGGAGGCTATTTTCATAGCATCACTGAATGGGAAAGGCTGGGAATGTGTATATGGAATGATTGCCATAGCTAGTAACCATCAAAATGGCACAGGATGAATTACTGTCACTTCCACCGCCTCTAGCCATTGGCACTGTTTTATTACTTGTGGCATATCCTTTTGTGGTGCACTTGCAAGAATGTAGACAAATGCAACTAGGTTTGTCTGCCCCAAGGAACTGAAATCACAGCTCTGATTAAATGTAACAAGTGGACAGTGTTGGCAAGTGACTTTGTAACAGAACGCCAGTAATCAGGAGATTCAGAAAGGATGCAGGCTTTCACTGTTTGTTTAACCAGAAAGTGACCTTCCGATAGGAATGTCACCCTCCAGAAGGCCATGCAAAATTAAGGATAATGATCTATGCTGTTCTAATACCTTCTTCCCTCAGCTTCAATTATTAATATGGAAAAACTAGATATAATCTTAAAGTCATACACTCTGCCTTTTTTAAAAGGAGTGTATTCAACACACCCAACCATTTCAAAGTTATCTGTGACTTTCAATCATTTACTTTCTGTGTTGCAAGGTTGGAATATTCGATAACAATAGAAACAACTGTAATCTATCTAAAAAGGTGACATGATGGATACAGGCAAGTTATTTAAATATAGTCCCAGAGGGTGAAAATAGCCCCATAGTCATAGTTAATACAACTGTATTGAGAGAAATATATATATATATATGACAAACCTCAGGTAATCAAATCTTGGTTCTGACAAAAGTATTTCAACAGAGTATTTGATATGGATAAATACTGTTCAAGATACATGAACTTTAGCTGGGTGGTGGTGGCTCATGCCTTTAATTCCAGCACTCAGGAGGCAGAGGCAGGCAGATCTCTGTGAGTTCGAGGCCAGCCTGGTCTACAGAGCGAGATCCAGGACAGGCACCAAAACTACACAGAGAAACCCTGTCTCAAGAAAAAATATACATGATCGTTTATATAATATCCTATTTGAATTGACAAAAGTACTTAGGCACCTGACATTCTACAGCCATAAGAATCTGACAAAGACATGATATCATACCGTTCCTTTAATTCATAGGAAATGTAGAAAATGAAGTTGAAAATATGATAAACTATACATTAAATATTGAAAAGGGGCTCTTTATATTATAAAATTCAATAAATTATTTGGAAGAAGGAAAATTATTCACTTTTGGTTTAAGGGACCTGAAAATTATGAAGAAGGCACACTTCCTTTTCCTGTATAGGTCAAAGATACCAGTTGATAGGTTCAAACCGTTTTGTGACTTTACTTACAGATTACTAACACCTAACTATGAATGAGGCTCTGTGGTAAAGGAGTTGCCTAGTATTCATGGTATCCTGGCTTCCATTTCAACTATCAACAAATAAAAACATTTAAAATATCATATTAAATAACTACTACATATAATTATCATTCTATGACTAAAGATATTAGGTGAAAAATATAGACAATCATTGTCTTCTTTCACCAATCCTCATTTAGAAAACATAGAATGTGGAAAATTTTATATAAAATGAAGTACAGAACACAAGCAGTAAGTACTGCGGAGGAACTCTCAAGCAAAGATATCGAAATAGTGAATGGTGCTAGAGGCACTGCAGCTTTAGAAAGGGACTTCAGGCTACTTTGATGATTGGGGGGGCTTTGTCAGTGAACAGAAAAGTGATATATTTTGAGATGCATGGTCCTCTGAGCCAGTCCACTGAAAGGTGAGGAAAATCAGTCCTTTCAATCCCCAGAGCATTTTATTTTAACTTGATCTATGTGACTCCATTTATAATAGGGATGACCCTGCTGTGTCAGAGGGAGGCTGTTCAGGATTTGTGTCCTCTGCCAAGGAAGAATAACCCTGTTGCAGGATTGCACATGATATGTGGAACCACCATGTACTTTTCTCAAAAACTCTGTCTACGAAAGTGAAAAATGTTTCATCTTCTAAGGTGATTGTAGTACATGTCATCAAAGGCCCTGGCTTAAATCACCACTGATCCTTAGAGAAGAATGGAGCAAACTCTTCTTTGTCTGAGAAGATATCCTTTTGGCAGATTAAATGCCCCTTTGAGGATTATATAATAATGCACTTCCAAATTACATGAAAAAGAATAATCATTCCACAATCAGGCCAGATAATTTAGTAATTTACTTAATAAAAATTAAAATTGAGTTGCTCTACCACTCAAATTTGAACAGATTTTTTTTTCACATACCACACCGTGAGTTTACATGGAACCACAGAGAATATAAGAGTTTTTCTTAGAAATTCTCTAGTTTGAGTAAAGTAAACCGAGGGAAAAAATAAAATTTTTTTCCATTCTTGAGTAAATATATCTTCTCTAAAAATGAGAGGATATTCAATAAAGCTGACATAACTGCAATTTTCTACAGTTGAATGAGACTGATTTTCAAGAATTTCCAGTGGAGATTTGATGGAATATATGGAGATGTTAGAGCCAGACATTTTCAGTGTGAATTATACTTATTATAGTGATTTCCATAGCTGTCATATTCTTGGGTGGGTTCAAGAGGACACAAAATAAAATGGTTAAATTTCTACTGTGGTTGAAAGTCCGTAGTTTGGACAATTGGTAAACATAAAAGATAAATCCTTGTCCTGTGGTTTTATGTGATAGAAGACATATGTACTTTGTTTATAAAGCCATGACATAAATAAAATTACATATAAACAATGCAGTTGTGTTAAATTTGTGTTGTTATTTCTATAGACACCTTGAGTTAAAACTGTTGCTCAAAAAGAATTTAGCATGTAAACTCAGCAAGAGTATATACTTCTTAGTGTAGTTTCATTATAACTGTCTAATTATATTAACTGTAATTATATTTCCTTAATGTGCAATTATTGACATAGTTAAAATTTGAGAACAAAATTATTAAGCAACTATTGGAACGTTATAAACTTCAACAAAGGTTCTGCAAACCGAATTCTCAGAAAATCATCTGCAACTGAGAGCTGGGTGCAGAGTCGAGATGAAAAGAAAGGAAAGAGACAGTAATTTTACATTAGAACAAACCAGACAAGTGCCACTCCATACAAGTGACCAAGACTCATGTTACCAGTAATAATTCAGTGGATACTGTGTAGCTGCTAAGACACAATGAGAAAAGTCTTCACCTCTAATGTAATTTTACCCTTTCTATAAACCATAAGCTGATTGTGAACAAGTATTAAACAAAAACAAAGGGGAGGCAGCAGAACACCAGCTCAAGTTTCATTTAGCCAGGGATATGTGAAAGCAAGAAACACGTGTAATTTTAAAAAGGACTGGAAGGTTATGAAGACAGGATGCCTGAATTCTCTCTATTAGATAGAACAGAAAAATGACTGATTAGGAAACAAAAAAGAGCACATGTCTTTCAAATGCTATATAGAAGCAGGATTAAAAATATTATCCATTGATGCAGCTAACTGGCAAAAATACAGAGTTTGAAGAAGATATCTGTGACTACAATAGAATAATATGTTCCAGAGATCTGATACATAGTAACTAAACATGATGCTTCCAGGAAACTGTGGTGATGTACATGTCACATCAGCCTGTACATCATAGTATCTTATTTCAAAGAAAGTAAACTAAAAATAAAAACCATAGTGGTGCTGTGCATGATGTCACCCACATTTGGGAGATGGAGATAGTAGGGCCCAGTGTTCCAGGTTATCCTGGGCTAAAGGAGCCCCTGTCTCAGAAACTGTTTCTCATACTCTGGCATGATCATGTATGTACCTGGCCAGTTTAGGCTACCCAGGAATAAATAGGATTTCTCAATTAAACACAAAGCAAAATATTACACACACACACACACACACACACACACACACACACACACACACACACACACACGAAAGAAAACAACCAACCAAAAATATGTTTGGCTTTCCCCATAAGTACCTATGAATCTAAATGACTTGTCCAGATAATTAAAACAAAAAATCCTGTGGTAGAACTGAATTGGAATAAGTAAGGTTTTTTTTGTTGTTGTTTTGTTTTGTTTTTGTGTGTGTGTGTGTGTGTGTGTGTGTGTGTGTGTGTGTGTGTGTGTGTGTGTGTTTGCATGTGTGTGGAAGTGTATGTCAGAGTGTGCATGTGGATCACACATAGACATATTAAAATGGATGAGATATGAATGTTTGATACATAATCTGTAAAGTTTGTCCTTTGGGAACAGGTGAACGTATTCAGAGAGCAAGAATTCTGTTACGGTGGGCATTCATCTTCATCTCCAGCTACCAAAGCAGATCATCGAATAATGCAGAGAATGCAAAATGAGGAAATTGTTGTGAAATTCTATTTAAGTATCTAATCACTATTCTCACTTGTTTAAAATCATTATCACATTTAATTTATGTTTCACTGTTTTGAATTTTGTATTAAAAATACAAAAATTACTAAACAGTAGTTGACAATATCTTTCTTGCTGCTTAAGTGTAAATTCATGGCTGTAAAATAGCTCTTAAAAATAACATAGTTAACTTTGCAGTATTTATACAAACTCTTCTGTTTCAATGTATGTTTAGTTATAGAAATGTTTCTTTGAATGTTGCAGGAGCATGTTTATAGTTTGTTAAATTATGGCAAAACAGGAAGGAACCATTTCTTTTATATTTTTGTGGATTGAATCGAATGCCTCCAGAGACATATATGCGAAATTCTAGCTCCCCCTTGACAGTGTGAAAAACAAGGGTAAGATTAGATGTGAACAATGGTCTTGTGAACAATAGAGTAAGAAACAGAGGGCCACATGTCTCACTCTTGAATCATTGCCAGCTAACCAGCAGCAGTGGACTTCTCTTTGTCTGAGTGTTCTTATCTATAAAATCTAGTCTATCTTTTGCAGTCAACATGGATTAGCTTAGAGAGTAATGTTCCTGCATTCCTAGGAGAGAATGCAATAAGAAATTGCTTGTTGGGGGCCCCAGTTATTGGTAATGGGAACTAGTGCACTTATGTGCCTTAGTAGAGTATCAGGAGACCTCTGGAACTCCTGATTAATGAGTTTTGTGTGCATGGGGAACCATGTACAGGGGAATTGATAATTTTCTCTAAATTCTTAATGTCATCTCTGCCCTTCAAAATTTAAGGTGAACGTCCTAGAAAATATTGGTGCTGAATATTCCCAGACAGATGCTCCTTGTCTGTAGTGCTATCTTTGGCAGGGGATATGAAAAGGAATCAAAGGTCACACATAAGACACATTTTACCCTGTGAGTTTGATGGAACACACTTGTTCATTGTCTAGTCTCAGCTCCTCTGGAATTCCTTCTCCAGGCACATGTATAAAAGCAATGAAAGTCTTTCTCATGAGAAGATCCATTTTCTTCTTCATTTAGGGTTCTGTCTTTTGTGAATGTAAAGGTGTTTGGATTGCAGAAATGTCCATCCTGGCTAGTTTTATGTCAACTTGATACAAGTTTTACTCAGAGTAGGGAACCAAGATGGAGAAAATGCCTCCATCAGATTGGGTTGTAGGCAAGCCAGTAGGGCATTTTCCTAATTAGTGGGTGATGAGTGAGTGCCCAGCCCATTATGGGTAGAACCACCCCGGGGCTGGTGGTCCTGGGTTCTATAAGAAATCAGGCTGAACAAGCCATGAGTAGCAAACCATTGATCAGCATTCCTCCATGGCTTCTGCATCGGCTCCTGCCACCAAGTTCCCGCCATGTTTGAGTTTCTGCCATGACTTTTTTCAAGATGACTGTGATGTACAAGTATAAGCAAAATTAAAGTATTTCCTCCCCATATTGCTTTGTTCATGGTGTTACATCACTGCAATAGTAATTCCAACTAAGACAAGTATGTTCTCTTTCCTACCCTTTCTTTTAATTATTCTACTTCTAAAATAAAAGGCCACATTCATCCCACATGAGTCCTTCTTTATAACCACACAACTGTGCCCTGACAAATAGCCAAGAACTTGGCCAAGACCCTGGAGTTCAGTTGAAGAGAGGGAGGAAGGATTATAAGAGCAAGGGGGGCGGGATCAGAATCACTGTGGGAAAAACCACAGAAATAGCTGATTCAAGGTAATGAGAGCTCATGGACTCTGGACTGACATCTGGGAAGTCTGCATGGGACTGAACTAGGTCCTCTGAATGTGGGTGAAAGTTGTGTGGCTTGATGTGTTTATGGGTCCCCTGGCAATGGGACCAGGACCTACCCTGGGTACACAAACTAGCTTTTTAGACCCCATTCCATATGGTGCAATACCTTACTCAGCCTTGATGCAGGAGGGAGGGGCTAGGTCTAGCCCCAACATGGCCTGTGTTGACTACCCAAAGGAGGCCTTCCTTCTATAAGGAGGGGATTGGGGTGTGAAGGGGGTGGGTAGGGGGAGCGGGAGAAGAGGAAGGGGGTATGTAAAAGGAAAGGAAATCTGTTTTAATAAAAAATTATACATATATACATATATATGTATATATATACATGTATATATATATTTCATATATATATATATATATATACATACATGTATATATATATATGAAATAAACCCTGAGGGAAAAAAAAGACAGTGATGAGCCCCTGGTCTTATCAATGACACCTGCCTGCCCCCAGCTGGCCTATTTTATTATTCAGCTTCCAGTCATAATCACACACAGCTGTGTGTATGTCTGTTCTTTAAGCAAAGGCTCCATGCAGAGGGCGGTTGTTTCTGCACCAGGCTTCTCACTGAAGAGCAAAGCATGCATCTAAGCCGTGACCATACCAGGTAGAGAAACCTTTGTTAGGAAGAAAATATTATGTAATATTTGTTTTCTCTCCTACTTCATTACTCAGCCTTAGGCCAGGGAGATGCTGAAATGATGCAGGTTGGTAGAGAATTTTACGAATGCTGAGAGCACACATTACAATCACAAAATGTTCAAGGCTCACAAAGCTTGCATAATTACACCGGCTGCTGGGGCCTTCCGGCACTTTTCAGCTATAATGGCAATCTGGCTAATTTCCCACTGGCTCAATCTATAACTTCAAAGGCTCCTAGAGCAGTTACAATTATTCTGTGTGTTTTTCAGGTGACCTACACTATTTGTATTGAACTGCTAACTCCTCAAGCAGGTGAATTACAAGGGATCCATTTTTAATGAAGACCCTCCCACCCAAAATGTTGTTTCGGTTGTTAGCTCAGTCAAACACATTAGAGCCTATAGAAAAAGTCATCTCACTTTGTTTTAACATCGACTATTCACTGAAATATCAACTGCTGTATGTTCAGTATAGAAATCATAGAAAAGAAGAATTGTGTGCTCCACACATAATAACTGTGAATGATTTTATATCAGATAATTAATTCTAATATTTACTGTATAGATCATCAGGCACCAGAATGTATATCCTTTCACAGGTGTATAGCCTTTCATACTTTAAAAAATATATTGGAAACTAGAAACATAGTTCAGTTCTTATGACAGCTTGTTGTCCAATTGTAACAACTGGAGACTGGATCTCAGCATCCATATAAAAAGCCATATATTTTAGGTATATATGGGTACATGTTCATTTTCTTTACATTCATTCATTTCCTTTAAACAATATCAGGTCCATGCTCAGTGTCTAGCTTTGTACCCTACCTGCATTTATTTATTCCCTTTGTGGATACATTTTATCCTCTAATCTTTACTGTACAACTGCACAATCACTAGAAACATTAGGTAAAACTCTGTGTTGTATCACTTGCTACTTAGAGCGCTGGTCCCCATCTGTGAGCATTTGTATATCAGATGTGTCCTGATAGTTTCCTCCTCTTCTATCTTGACTTTTTTTCTTTTTTGACCTTCTCATGTGTATTAATTTTGATTTATAATGTCTTACCTAGATTTAATTCTTCTCTTTTTGCTTTTCAAAAAGCAAACAAACAAAAAACAACAAATAAAAAAATTTTAAAAGCACGTTGTTTTAGGGAGAAAATGACAAAACCTAGGAGAGCTTTATTGAGATGTATACTAAATAATGAAGAAAATTTGTAGTGCTTTCATTATATTTATTGTCCACACTAAAATGTGAATACAATCTCCAGATAAATGAATATAACTAAATATGCCACAGCTTCTATATATTTAATAGTAAAAGTAGAATTAAATTACAAAATGCTATAATACAGGGTAATAATTACATTATGTGTGACTGGCAGTAAGTGCAAAGACTGAGATAAACATAAGATTATGAAACTAAAGCACAGTAAAATGTCATAGATATTCTCGACAAAACTCAGAATCATAAAGGTAGAAAGAACATGACAATTAAAAAAAAAGATAAGCATCTTGCTCCGGACTTCCCTTTTGGAAAACTGGTGAGTACCCTTCCTTGCCCCAGACCCCATCCCTGGGCACCAGCCACTCCAGGGAAGACCTACCCAACTTGGCCCCAGGTTCTGGCCACCGGGCAGGTTCCCTGCTAGCCCCACCAGGAAGGATCCCCTTCTCCAAGACCCCTGGCAGGCCCTGCAGTCTCCACGCCCTGCCCCCACGCCCATCCGCCTGAGCCCCAAGCCTCTTCCTGAGACTTAGAGGCTGGCCCCCAGCTCCCATCTTGCTCCGGACTTCCCTTTTGGAACACTGGTCTGTCTGAACCAAGTGTGCAGATAAGGCCAAGAACGAACCACAAGGAGATGGGCAGACGTCAAGGCAGAAACATATACAACAAAATGAATAGCAATACAGCATCACCAGGCCCTAGCCCTCCTCCAACACCTAGACCTGAACATCAGAAATTGGAAGAAGCAGAAGAAAACAGCCTTATGAATGACATCATGAAGAAGCTAGAGGCTTGTGTAGAGGAAAAGACAAAAAAATGTGAAGAACGCTGTAAACAACTAGAGGAAAGGGCAAACAAATTAGAAGAAATCAATAAAGTTCTGGAAGAAAACAATAAAATACTGAGAGAAAATCAAGAAAAATCAATGAAACAAATGAAGGAAACAGTCCAAGACCTGAAAAGGGAAATAGAAAAAATGAAGAAGACACAAACAGAGGGAATGCTGGAAATAGAAAATCTGAGAAAACGATTGGGAACTTCAGATGCAAGTATAATCAACAGAATGCAAGAGATGGAAGAGAGGATCTCTAGCATTGAAGATACAGTAGAAGAAATACATTCATCAGTCAAAGAAAACACTAAAGCCAACAAAGTCATGAACCAAAATGTCCAAGAAATTTGGGACACCATGAAAAGACCAAACCTAAGAATAATAGGGGTCGAAGAAGGAGAAGAATACCAACTCAAGGGCACAGAAAATATATTCAACAAGATCATAGAAGAAAACTTTCCCAACTTAAAGAAGGAAATGCCTATGAAGATACAAGAAGCTTATAGAACACCAAACAGACTAGACCCCCAAAAAAAGTCCCCTCGCCACATAATAGTTAAACAACTAAACGTACAGAATAAAGAAAGAATATTAAGAGCAGCAAAGGAAAAAGGCCAAGTGACATATAAAGGCAAACCCATCAGAATAACACCCGATTTCTCAATGGAGACTTTGAAAGCCAGAAGAACCTGGACAGATGTAATGCAGACACTAAGAGACCATGGATGTCAGCCTAGACTAATATACCCAGCAAAACTTTCAATCACCATAGATGGAGTGAACAAGACATTCCATGACAAAGCCAGATTTAAACAATACTTATCCACAAACCCAGCCCTACAGAAAGCACTAGAAGGAAAATTCCAACCTAAGGAAGTCAGATACACCCTCGAAAACACAGGCAACAGATAAAGCCACAGCAGTAAACCCCAACGTATAGAAGTACCCACACATCACCACCAAAAAATAACAGGACTGAACAATCACTGGTCATTAATTTCCCTCAATATCAATGGACTTAATTCACCTATAAAAAGACATAGGCTTACAGAATGGATACGAAAGCAGGACCCATCTTTCTGCTGCATACAAGAAACACATCTCAAATTCAAAGATAGACACTACCTAAAAATAAAAGGCTGGGAAAAGACTTTCCAATCAAACGGTCTTAAGAAACAAGCGGGTGTAGCCATCCTGATATCCAGCAAAATAGACTTCAAACTAAAATCAATCAAAAGAGATCAAGAAGGGCATTACATACTCATCACAGGAAAGATCCACCAAGATGAAGTCTCAATTCTGAATATTTATGCCCCAAACACAAGGGCACCCACATATGTAAAAGAAACATTACTAAAGCTTAATTCACATATAAAACCCCACACATTAATAGTGGGAGACCTCAACACCCCACTTTCACCACTGGACAGATCTCCCAAATTGAAACTTAACAGAGAAATAAAGGACTTAACTGATGTCATGACTCAAATGGACTTAATCAATATCTACAGAACATTCCATCCTAACAAAAAAGAATATACCTTCTTCTCAGCAGCCCATGGAACATTCTCTAAAATTGACCACATACTTGGCCACAAAACAAATCTAAACAGATACAAAACAATTGGAATAACCTCCTGTGTTCTATCAGACCACCATGGTCTAAAGTTGGATTTCAACAACAACAAAAACTACAGAAAACCTGCAATCTCATGGAAACTGAATAATACCCAACTGAATCACCAATTGGGTTAAGGAAGAAATAAAGAAAGAAATTAAAGACTTCCTAGAGATCAATGAAAATGAAGACACCACATATCCAAATTTATGGGACACTATGAAAGCAGTACTAAGAGGGAAATTCATAGCACTAAATGCCCACATAAATAAGTTGGAGAAATCTCACACTAGAGACTTAACAGCATACCTGAAAGCTCTAGAACAAGAAGAAGCACAGTCTCCCAGGAAAAATAGACGCCAGGAAATTATCAAAGTGAGAGCTGAAATCAATAAAATAGAAACAAAGAGAACAATACAAAAAATTAATGAAACAAAGAGTTGGTTCTTTGAGAAAATCAACAAGATAGACAAGCCCTTATCCAAACTAACCAAAAGACAGAGAGAGAGCATCCAAATCAACAAAATCAGAAATGAAAAGGGGGACATAACAACAGACATTGAGGAAATCCAGAGAATCATCAGGTCATACTTCAAAAACCTCTATTCGACAAAACTGGAAAACCTAAAAGAAATGGATAACTTTCTGGATAGGTACCACATACCTAAGTTAAATCAAGACCAGATAAACTATTTAAATAGTCCAATAACCCCTAACGAAATAGAAACAGTCATTAAAAGTCTCCCAACCAAAAAAAGCCCAGGACCAGATGGTTTCAGCGCAGAATTCTACCAGATCTTCAAAGAAGAGTTAATACCAATACTCTCTAAATTGTTCCACACAATAGAAACTGAAGGAACATTACCAAACTCCTTCTACGAGGCTACAATTACCCTAATTCCTAAACCAAACAAGGATACAACAAAGAAAGAGAACTACAGACCGATCTCCCTCATGAACATTGATGCAAAAATACTCAATAAAATACTGGCAAACAGACTCCAAGAACACATCAAAACAATTATCCACCATGATCAAGTAGGATTCATTCCAGGGATGCAAGGGTGGTTCAACATACGAAAGTCCGTCAATATAATACACCATATAAACAAACTCAAACAAAAAAACCATATGATCATCTCACTGGATGCAGAAAAGGCATTTGACAAAATCCAACACCCCTTCATGATAAAGGTATTAGAGCGATCAGGAATACAGGGAACATACCTAAACATAATAAAGGCAATTTACAGCAAGCCAACAGCCAACATCAAATTAAATGGAGAGAAACTCAAAGCAATTCCACTAAAATCAGGAACGAGGCAAGGCTGTCCACTCTCCCCATACTTATTCAATATAGTACTTGAAGTTCTAGCCAGAGCAATAAGACAACATAAGGAGATTAAGGGGATACAAATTGGAAAGGAAGAAGTCAAGCTTTCCCTATTTGCAGATGACATGATAGTATACTTGAGCAACCCCAAAGATTCCACCAAGGAACTGATACAGCTTATAAATACCTTCAGCAACATAGCAGGATACAAGATCAACTCAAAAAAATCAGTAGCCCTCCTATATACAATGGACAAAGAAGTGGAGAAGGAAATCAGAGATACATCACCCTTTACTATAGCCACAAATGACATAAAATACCTTGGGGTAACACTAACCAAGCAAGTGAAGGACCTATATGACAAGAACTTTAAGTCCCTGAAAAAAGAAATTGAAGAAGATGTCAGAAAATGGAAAGATCTCCCATGCTCATGGATAGGCAGGACTAACATAGTAAAAATGGCAATCTTACCAAAAGCAATCTACAGATTCAATGCAATCCCCATCAAAATACCAACACAATTCTTCACAGACCTGGAAAGAATAATACTCAAATTCATATGGAAAAACAAAAAACCCAGGATAGCCAAAGGAATCCTGTACAATAACACAACTTCTGAAGGCATCACGATCCCTGACTTCAAGCTCTACTATAGAGCTACAGTAATAAAAACAGCTTGGTACTGGCATAGAAACCGACATGTGGACCAATGGAATCGAATTGAAGACCCTGACATTAATCCGCACACCTATGAACATATAATTTTTGACAAAGAAGCCAAAAGTGCACAATGGAAAAAAGAAAGCATCTTCAACAAATGGTGCTGGCAAAACTGGATATCAACATGTAGAAGGCTGCAAATAGATCCATATCTATCACCGTGCACAAAACTTAAGTCCAAGTGGATCAAGGACCTCAACATAAATCCAACTACTCTGAACCTGCTAGAAGAGAAAGTAGGAAGTAGTCTTGAACGCATTGGCATTGGAGACTACTTCCTAAATAGAACACCAGTAGCACAGACTCTGAGAGAAACAATCAATCAATGGGACCTCTTGAAACTGAGAAGCTTTTGTAGAGCAAAGGATACGGTCAACAAGGCAAAGCGACAGCCTACAGAATGGGAAAAGATCTTCACCAACCCCACATCTGACAGAGGACTGATATCCAGAATATATAAGGAACTCAAGAAATTAGACATCAAAATGCCCAACAGTCCAATTAAGAAATGGGCTATAGAACTAAACAGAGAATTCTCAACAGAGGAAACTCAAATGGCCGAAAGACATTTAAGGAATTGCTCATCATCCCTAATCATCAGGGAAATGCAAATCAAAACAACTCTGAGATACCACCTTATGCCTGTCAGAATGGCTAAGATCAAAAACACTGAAGACACCTTATGCTGGAGAGAATGTGGAGCTAGGGGAACTCTCCTCCACTGCTGGTGGGAATGCAAGCTTGTACAACCACTTTGGAAATCAATATGGCACTTTCTTAGAAAATTGGGAATCAATCTCCCCCAAGATCCAGCTATACCACTGTTGGGCATATACCCAAGAAATGCTCAACCACACCATAAGAGCACTTGTTCAGCTATGTTCATATCAGCATTGTTTGTAATAGCCAGAACATGGAAACAACCCAGATGCCCTTCAACTGAAGAATGGATAAACAAAATGTGGTACATATACACAATGGAATACTACTCAGCAGAAAAAAACAATGGCATCATGAGGTTTGCAGACAAATGGATGGATCTAGAAAAAATCATCCTGAGTGAGGTAACCCAGACTCAGAAAGACAAACATGGTATGTACTCACTCATAGCAGGATACTAGACGTGAAACAAGGATGAATTGTCTGCTACTCACATCACCAGGGAGGCTACCCGGAAAACAGGACCCCAAGAAAGACACAGGGATCGCCCAATGACAGAGAAATGGAATGAGATCTACATGAACAGCCTGGACATGAGTGGGGGTAATGAAAGGCGAGGGTCGAGGGAAAGAGAGCTTGGGGGAGCGGGAGATCCCAGCTGGATCAACAACAGAGAGGGAGAACAAGGAATAGGAGACCATGGTAAATGAAGACCACATGAGAACAGGAAGAAGCAAAGTGCTAGAGAGGCCCACAGAAATCCACAAAGATACCCACACAACAGACTGCCGGCAATGGTCGAGAGAAAGCCCGAACTGACCTACTCTGGTGATGGGATGTCCAAACACCCTAATTGTTGTGCTAGAAATCTCATCCAACTACTGAGGGATCTGGATGCAGAGATCCATGACTAGGCCCTGGGTGGATCTCTGGGAGTCCAATTAACGAGAATGAGGAGGGTTTATATGAGCGAGAATTGTTGAGACCAAGGTTGGATAAAGCACAGGGACAAATAGCCAAATGAATGGAAACACATGAACTATGAACCAATGGCTGAGGGGTCACCAACTGGATCAGGCCCTCTGAGTGGGTGAGACAGTTGATTGGCTTGATCTGTTTGGGAGGCATCCAGGCAGTGGGACCAGATCTTGTGCTCATTGCATGAGTTGGCTGTTTGAAACCTGGGGCCTATGCAGGATTGTTTGGCTCGGCCTGGGAGGAGGGGACTAGACCTACCTGGACTGAGTCTACCAGGTTGACCTCAGTCTGTGGGAAAGGCTTTGCCCTGGAGGAGATGGGAATGGGGCGGGGGGGGGGGCGTTGGGGGGAAGGTGAGGGGGACGGGAGGGGGGAGAACAAGGGAATCCGTGACCGATATGTAGAACTGAATTGTATTGCAAAATAAATTAAAATAAATTAAAAAAAAAAAAGAATGTATAAACTAAAAAAAAAAAAAAAAAAAGATAAACACTTTCACTGTAGTGGAGTAATTCCTGTATCTGTTTGATGAATGTTAAAAATCAGTGTGTAAAACTTTACAAAGCAACAAGATATTTTCAGTGAATTTAGCCTAAAGTATTTACAAATTATTGTATTATTTAATATATTGTAGATTTGTTCATACTTTCCAGAAAGGGGAAAATTACTTTATCTCCCATAGCTATGGACTGGATTTAGTGACCAGAGTCCAGCAAATACAATATAGAAATATAGAACAGAGAATGTTGTTAACTGATTATTTTACCTACCACATCGTATATGTCCATGTGAATACCAACACGGGGAAATAAGTCATGTTATTTTTTCACCTTTTCAGCTGAAAAAAAATAAGCAATTTCCTTGACTCTCAGTCTGGTATTCTTCCTCAAAATCTACAACTGCCTGGTCATGATAAGATGTCACCAAACTCAAACTGAATGTGAGGAAGATTATATATTAAAAGAAGAAATCCTGACACAGACTTCTGAAAAGGGTAAAGGAGACAATAAGGACAATCAATGAAGAGAAGGAGAAAACGCAAGAGGAACATAAAGTCAAAGAGAAACGCATGGCATTTTCGGGTGGGAGGAGACAGGAGGAAAATGGTATAACCAAAGCAAAGGGTATTAGTGAAAAGTCTGAAAAAGATGAGATGGAGTGACAAATTATCCAATACCACAAACCATTGTTAATTCTTAGCTCTCCTGAGTAGTCAAGGGCATACAAGATTATGTCAAATATAGCTGGGTAACCATTGTTGTCATTCTCCTGTCAACCTAGAATTATTTCAAAATCTTTAAATATTATCCTCATTGTTTATTAAAACCAACTCAGGAGCTGTCTACATGTTTAAACACTGCCGTGTTAATCCTTCACTGAGGAGAGCATATGTGGAAGGGGTGATTACTAACACGTTGTCCTTCTGTATCATTTAAGCACACGTGGGCACCATGCCTCCCATTCTGTTCTCTTATGACTTCAGGACTGTTTTTGGCCTTTCTCAGTTTTGGTTTGTTTTTACAGGCAAGGGAAATGTAACCAATGAATCCTCTCAAGTAATTCATTTTAATAAGCTCTTTGATCCTGTCACATTAGAGCCTAAGGAAAACATTGTTGCTATGTCCCAAGGGTCTTACTTCAAACGACCTTGAACAAAACAGATTATTTAACGTTTTTTTTTTTCCTTTGTATATGCTAGTCCTGAACATTCTAGCAAGTAGTTCTTTGAGTGTGGAACTCTATAAAACAAAATCAAAACTGATGCTAGCTGCTGTCACAGTTCAGGAGCTTTACATTTCTTATAAAAATGACTGTGTTGTCTATCTACTTTCTAATCTTATGAACAAGGAAGATTGTAATGAACCTTCACCAGTTAGGAATAATTTCTGTCATTCAATTAGCATTTCCCAGGGCATGTCAAGTATCAGAATTGATTTTCTCAGTCTCAGGTCACTGTTTATGGTATGGATATGAAATATTTAGTTACGTTATATTTATTCACAAAGATAAATTGTCAAGAGCAGATATTATTATTTTCTACCTGAAATTGGAAGACATTCACTGAAATCTCTGCTAATAGACTGCTAATTGTACTCTATGACAAAATAAAGGTATTCAATTGCTTTCTGCTCTAAAAGAAGTGGACTGGAAAGTCCTGAGCAATGTCAGGGATTTTTGTACCCTTTTCTTTATTATTTACTTTATAGGATAAAATTTTAAAGAAAAATTAACTATGTACTTAACGAATATCACTATGTTATGCACACATCCATGAGTCAAAGCTTATTCCCAGTTCTAACTATGTATAAAACAAAAATTTGACAGTTTTCAGTACTGAGGAATTATTGGAATAAAACATGTCAATGAGAATTAGTTACTTCACACTTTTGTTGTAAATAATTCTAAGGTATTAATATATAATTACATATAATTTAACACATACGCATGCATTTTATTACATATTAAAATTTAAAAGCAATAGTTTACAATAATTTATGAATTTCAAAAGTGTTTAAAGTAAACTGTTATATAGAAAATTGTGGTTTTAATATTTATGATTTTAGCAAAAGTGCAAATATGCTGTCCTGTGAGATTGGATTTTATCTGCAGTTCTGGAAGCAGTGTGTTGTTTCAGCTTCATATTCAATAACAGAGTAGATTTATACTGTATCAAGGCAGGTACACTGTTGCCCCAAGTCTTTCTAATGTACTCAATGTTGAACATTATAGACCCTGTGTACACAAGAACATTCACTACAAAATCAGCTCAAAATGAAAGCATATCTCTGTTCTACTTCTCTGCAAAAGCCACTAGCCCCTTTGGAATGACAATCATGTCTGGAAAATGAAATATCAGGGTAATTGTATTGGTTAACTTTCATATAATTAAACACCAGAGTTAATCACCTTAATAAAAGAAAAGTTTTATTTCTCTTCAATGCTTTAAAGGTTTCCACCGGGTCTCTTACTCCGATGCTTTGGGTCTGTGGCAGCCGTATACACCATGATGCTGGAGATGAGAGTTGTTTTAGTTATGACCAGCAGGAAGTAAAACCAGACAGAAGACAAAAGGCCATGATCCAGCTCTCTATTTCAAGAACATATCCCCAATTATCGTATCTACTCATCTGAATCCTCACCTCCTATGTGTTTCACCATTTCTCGTGGTCTGGAAGCCAAGCTTTCACAACACGTGTTTTTAAGGGACATTAAAACTTTAAACTCTAAAATACTAGAATATTTAATGAGTATGAATTTTGTGAGCCAGCAGATCAATGTGTGTCTCATTATCCATACTCAACAACTATTAGTGTTCCTACAGCTGCTCCTGTTATGAGGACAGCATGCTTAGCAACAATATAGCCTACTGGAAGAATTTTTGGTGCAGCTTCCACTTGTCATAAAACAATATCCTGGTGCTCAGGACATATGGAGAAAGGCTTAGGAAATATCTAAATGAAGGAGCCATAATGAACCAAGTCTGAAAGAGTGTCCAAATATGAGATCAAACCTGGAGTTGATGCTAGCTAATCATAAGAACTAGTTGTAAGTTATAGTATCCCTGAACACAGAACCTACTGACTGTATGCATGGTTTAAGACAACATGGAGCTTATGGATCTTCATGCGTAAGCCAACATATTTAGGTGAAGGTTTAGCCCTTACAGGCTGAGTCAGTACTATGAGCAGGCTGATGATACAGTGACACAGAATTATGATCAAAGAATACAAGTTGACAACACAAGATTCAGATGACTTTAAAATGTGTTTTGATTAAATTTAGAAACATGGCTGATGAAGTGCTCATCTTCCCCTTTACAGAACTTGTAAGATAGGTGCTTTTCAATCTTGGTTAATTCTTCCAGGTTTGCAGGCTTAGACGTCATTTGTTTCCCAGCTTCATCTCTCGATGTACATCTCTCGATTGTACATAAATCTGACTTTTGTCTTCACATAACCTCAAAAAAATCATGTCTGCATGAGTGTACACAGACTGGGTGCTTCTGCCCTTTTATCTTTCTCTGAGTAAGTTGGTGTTTGTTTTTCAAAGCTCAGTTTTAACATCATAAAAAGTAGAGTTGTTTTTAACTACTAGCATGAATAAACACTTTCTTAGCACATCCAGTTTCACTACAAATCAGCATCTCCAGGACATCAGTACTTTCCTCAGCCATGCTCACACAGTGCCTGAAACAGCTCTACTTCAGCATTTTGAAAGCCAGCATTCTAACTGTTTGTATGTGTATCTCTGCAAGTACCTCAAAGATAAGCTATTTGCTGGTTTTGTTTTAAATCCAGTGCCTGGTTTAGTAGCTATTGTAGAAACAGCAAAAGCAAGCATACCCGATGCATTCATCTGCTCCTCCCCATACAATTCCCATATGTACTAAAATGGAGCATGGAAATGTTCACATTTGTTTACTACTGAGGGGGCTGAATCGCCAAATCACCTAAAGTGTATACTTTCTCAAGTTGCAGAGCAAACCAACCCAAACTACAAGTACAACAGCTTTTCTTTTATGCATTTCTTTGGTCTAAAGCTGAATCACGTGGTAGCATTAGAGAAACCTGTCTACCTAGAAGACTCATGTTTACACCCCTGCTGTGGATATTGCTCTGTATAAATAAAATGCTGATTGGCCAGGAGCCACACAGGAAGTATAGGCGGGACAAAGAGAGAGGAGAATTCTGGGAAGTGGAAGGCTGAGGCAGAGAGAGGCTGCCAGCCTCCACCATGACAAGCAACATGTAAAGATACTGATAAGCCACAAGCCACGTGGCAAGGTAGAGATTAATAGAAATGGGTTGATTTAAGATATCAGAATAGTTAGCAAGAAGCCTGCCAAGGCCATACAGTTTATAAGTAATATAAGCAACTGAGTGATTATTTTACAAGTGGGCTGTGGGACTGCGGGGGCTTGGCAGCAGCTGGAGAGAAAAACTCCAGCTACACACCCTTTCTTATTCACATGCATGGAGGAAAATGTGCTACTATAGACACAGCAATTTACATATTGTCCATGTATCATGAGCACAGAAACACCACTTCCAAGAGGAACTTTTTCTAGGCATGGGGATGTTCCCACATACATAAACTTAGGCAATTTTCTAGTAGCAACTCTTTTCCATGAGACTTTGCAACAACCTTCATAACAGAGAGACCACACTGCCTAGATGTAAGAGCAGAGACATGGGATTTCACAGCTCCAGAGGCCTTAAGTCTGAAATTAAGCTGCTGGCAGGGTGTAGCATGAATCTTAAACGGTCTTTTTAGTAAAAACACAGCCAGAACCATGTATTGAGGTGAATGCTGAAAGATCAGAGAAATAGTACAAGCCACATCCAACCTCACCTTGCCAACTTCTCAGCTGATCTTGTTTCCTCAAACTGGAAGCCTCTGAGTCCTCACCCAAATAGATCTCAGCTGAATTGCTGCTAAAAGCCAAAAGCTTAAAAAGCCTAAAAGTTTAAAAGGACCTCTAGTTCCCGGTCCTTATGCCTTATGTACCTTTCTGCTTCCTGCCATCACTTCCTGGGATTAAAGGTGTGTGTCTTTCCCAAGCAAGACATGAAATCTCAAATCCTGGGATTAAGGTATGTGCCACCATGCCTGACTTCTGTGTTTATCTAGTGGCTGTTCTGTTCTCTGACCCCAGATAGGTTTATTGGGGTGCACAATATATCAACCACAGCAGGGCTCCTCTTTCAGGGCCAACGAGGGTGTCCATGCCATGGCTTTCTTGGATTTTAGTGTTGCTTGACTATAGAAAGTGTTCCTCTAGTACACCAGTGGTTTTGTTTGTTTGTTTGTTTGTTTTGTTTTGTTTTGTTTTAGTTTTTTGAGACAGGGTTTCTCTGCATAGTTTTGGTGCCTGTCCTGGATCTTGCTGTGTAAATCAGGCTGGCCTCGAACTCACAGAGATCCACCTAGCTCTGCCTCCCAAGTGCTGGGATTAAGGGCATGCTCCTCCACCACCTGGCTACACCAATGTTTCTATGTGACATTCATTCTTTTGCTCTGTGTATTATAATATCCCCTTTTTTTATGAGATTCTCAGCCCTACTGGATTAGAAATCCACTCCCTTTCAATAGGGGCTCTAGCTAATTTCTTTAATGACATCTGATACAGACACAGTTCCAAATACTGTGACATACTGTGGCGTTAGAGTTCACAATTTCAACATATGGATTTGTGGAGGACACAGGTTAAGTCTTAACAGAAGTCAAGGCACGTTGAAGAGAAATAAAAGAAGTATGACTTGGAAATTTTGCAAACACAAAGTAAGATACAGTGTATGTGGAAAACAGACAGCAACAGAGTACAATTTACGTTTGTTACCTTTGGGTAACAGACTCCGAAGAAAGGGTGGATAGTACTAGGGCTCCAAATCAGATCTGGAACAGATGTGAGCACTTATATGATTACTTTAGGTGATCAGTCACCATGCATGAAGATACTAATTGTAGCAAATAAACACTGCTTATTATACTCCAAGCATTGTTATAAACACCCTGGTTATCTTGCTCTTATCTTTAATAAACTTCATGAAGTAGGGTCAAAGTTAAATCTATGTTGTATATAATAAAGCTAGGTTACCATCAATCCATATAGCTTCTCTGGGGTCATAATGATTGTACAGCCCAAAGCGTGACTTTAATATGGATGTCATAAATTAGTTTCTGGACCATATTGTTTGATTCTTATCCATTTCTTCTGTCCCCTTCTCATTTTTTCCAATTCCTTTTTCTTCAGATTTCTTCTCTCCCACCTTTTCTTCCCATAAGCAATAAATTGTTAAAACATACAAATTATATTTGTTGTTTTTAATTTTTTCTGAGTATAAAAAAACATCAATGCTTATTGATATGAATCTAATTTAAATATTAAAGATAAAAATAAATTTTTATTAGTGCATTCCCTGGCATGAGTTAGGTCATTTCTTAATTTTTTAACTGGGATTATTTCTCTTCCATTTTGCACCTTAAACTATCAATTGCTACAGTTCCTTCTGAAAGGTAAGTAGTGAACAGAATTTGTATTCTTTACTATAATAGCTGTGTCTTGAGTCCTTCCAGCCACATGATTGTTGGAGAAAACACATCAGGAAATTCTTAATCTCACTTGTCTACACAGCTTACAGGCAGCTGTCGTTATAAATAAAGGCTAGTGTCAGCCTCGTCAAACTTGAGATTTAGCACATGCTGTTGCCACTGAATGAGGGATTTCCTCTCACACACTGACTACGTAAATCGCCTGTTCTCCAGTGGTTTTCTTTGGCATTATATGACCATAAAAGCACATTTAGTGACATCGTCCTAACAACATAAAAGACTCATAATGAACCTTGAAAATAAAGCTGGAAATTCCACCAATACAGGATCATTTTCCATGAAATATACCATTATCACCTCCTGGGCTAGAATTATTATTACATAAAAAAAAATCAGACATCTTGATCAAACTGAAAACTGGAATGGGAAGAAAACTTAAATTTAACTCATTGGACACGTGAATGTGTTTCAGTCTTGGTTAATCAGGAAGTGTCTCTCAAAATATATTATGCATTTGTTATGCTCTTATTGTAAACATTTACAATGAATATGCAATTAAACATATGCAAGCGTAACAGTGAGAACAGTCATATTTTGGATGATTAAGTTTGGGAAATGAATGTACTCATACTTTTTTTTTTTTTCAATTCTTAAAATATCCACTAAAGACTAACATTGTTTGCTCATTACTTGATTTGATCTTACACAGCCAATTTAAACACTAATTCATATTTCTCAATACATTTATAAACTTTGTAAGTCTGAGTTAAACAAAGATTTAAAAAAAGAACACCTCCTTTGAGGTGTTCAAATTTAATCATAAAACTTAAAATTCCTATGGGAGTATAGTGGTACAGACACTCCAACATTTTTCCTGAGAACACTGCGTTTTAGTTCCGACAGATATTTTGGACTCTGCTCTAGTCTGTCTCTAATGCCTTGAGATTCAATTAAATATCTAAAAGAAATTAACTTTTTATTTTAATGTGTGATCTGAAATCAGGGATATAAGTATCATGTTAATTAGGGTTATCACAATCCATGGATGTTCAGGGCTGCAAAGGAGCAAAATTCATTCCTGAGTTTAGTTTACTGAATATTGACTTCTTAAAAAAAAAGGGATAGAATGTCAGAAGAGTAAATGATGGAATATATGAATGAGGGACTATCCTAGTTAGAGTTACTGTTGCTATGATGAAAGATCATGATGAAAGCAACTTGGGGTGGAAATGGTTTATTTGGCTTATGCTTCCAAATTACAGCTCATTGTCGAAGGAGGTCAGGACAGTAACTCAAACAGGGCAGGAACCTGGAGGCAGGAGTTGATGCAGAGGCCATGGAGGGGTGCTACACATGGCTTGCTCAGGCTGCTTTCTTATAAAACTCAGGACCACAATCCCAAGGATGACCCCACCCACAATGGACTGGGCCCTCCCCCATCAACCACTAATTAAGAAAATGCCCTACAGCCAGATCTTATGGACATGTTCTCAATTGAGATTCTGTCCTTTCAGATGACTCTTGTGTCAAGTTGACATAAAACTAGTCAGCAGAGCCTCCTCTAACATTGAGGTTTACTTCAACCTTCTCATACAACTATGATGAAGCAGATCATTTATCATCTTTAGACTTCCTAGTCAGTATCCATCATTAGCAAGACTGTTCCTCCTGTGACAGAAAAGTCAATATGCTGGGAGGGTGTGCTTGAGTGGTTAAGAACAATAAGTGTAGAATAGATTGACTTAGAGAAATTTTGTAGATAACAGCTGATCTTTCCAAAACATTTATAACAAAGGTTGTTTTTAAGGATTAACAGAATAAAATAAGAAAGTAGATATTGGTGGGGGGTTTAAGGGATGCCTTAATATGTAGTGTTTTCCTTGCAAATCCAAGGATCTAAGTTTGATCCACTGATACATGCATAAAAGGCTGGTGTACTGGGACACACTTGAAATAGTTAGATGCCTGAGGTTCACTGGCCAGTTCGACTAGCAAATTGGTAACATTTAGATGAGCAAGAGACTCTATCTAAAAAATAAGTGAATGACATTTTTTACACATAAGATTGGTCTCTGGCTTCTACATGCATATACTTGCAAACACATTAACACACTCACACATACATACATATATTCACACAAACATACATACATACATACATACATATATATATATATATATATATATATATATATATGCACAAAGGAAATATAGATGTTGAATGGAAAGATAGACAATCCAAGACTGACTAATATCCAATATGGTATATAGTGTGTGGGTGTGTATAATTGTGATAACATTCTATGTCAACAAAAATGATGTCTTCATTTTAATATTAATATATAACAGCAAACAAATGCTTTTCATGTTCAGTTGCTAAAGATTCAATGGCGGCATGACTCAGAGTCCAGGGAGGGACAGCTGCATGCTGACTTTGCAGCCTCTAACCTACAATGTTTCATGTGATTTTTGTCTCCAAATTCTCAGTTACTTATGTACATAAGTGATATTTATTTATTATATTTAAACTGTTACAAGATTGGAAAATCCTCTATAAAAGCCATTTCTAAAGTTCTGAACACATTTCTATTATTCAGCTTCCCCCCCATGTCTTAGGGTTTCTATTGCTGTAAAGAGACACCATGACCAAGGCAACTCTTACAAAGGAAAACATTTAATTGATTGGCTCACATACAGTTCGGAGTTTCTTTGTTGCATCTTTGTTTGGCTTAGGAAACACGGTAATTGTAGCCTCATAGAAGGAGTTTGGTAAAGTTCCTTCTGTTTCTATGGTGTGGAACAATTTAAAGAGTATTGATATTAACTCTTCTTTGAAGATCTGGTAGAATTCTGAGCTGAAACCATCTGGTCCTGGGCTTTTTTTGGTTGGAAGAATTTTAATGACTGATTCTATTTCCTTAGGGGATATTGGATTATTTAAATAGTTTATCTGGTCTTGATTTAACTGAGGTATGTGGTATCTATCCAGAAAATTATCCATTTCTTTAAGATTTTCCAGTTTTGTGGAATAGAGGTTTTTGAAGTATGATCTGATGATTTTCTGGATTTCCTCAGTGTTAGTTGTTATGTCTCCCTTTTCATTTCTGATTTTGTTAATTTGGATGCTATCTCTCTGTTTTTTGGTTAATTTGGATAAGGGCTTGTCTATCTTGTTGATTTTCTCAAAGAACCAACTCTTTGTTTCATTGATTCTTTGTATTACTGTCTTTGTTTCTATTTTATTGATTTCAGCTCTCAATTTGATTATTTCCTGGCATCTATTCTTCCTGGGTGAGTTTGCTTCTTCTTGTTCTAGAGCTTTCAGGTGTGCTGTTAAGTCACTAGTGTGAGATTTCTCCAACTTCTTTATGTGGGCATTTAGTGCTATGAATTTCCCTCTTAGCACCGCTTTCATAGTGTCCCATAAGTTTGGGTATGTGTTGTCTTCATTTTCATTGATTTCTAGGAAGTCTTTAATTTCTTTCTTTATTTCTTCCTTAACCCATTGGTGATTCAGTTGAGAATTATTCAGTTTCCATGAGATTGTAGGCTTTCTGTAGTTTTTGTTGTTGTTGAAATCTAACTTTTAACCATGGTGGTCTGATAGAACACAGGAGGTTATTTCAATTGTTTTGTATCTGTTGAGATTTGCTTTGTGGCCAAGAATGTGGTCGATTTTTAGGAAGGTTCCATGGGGTGCTGAGAAGAAGTTATATTCTTTTTTGTTAGGATGGAAAGTTCTGTAGATATCAATTAAGTCCATTTGAGTCATAACATCAGTTAAGTTCTTTATTTCTCTGTTAAGTTTTGATTTGGCAGATCTGTCCAGCAGTGAGAGTGGGGTGTTGAAATCTCCCACTGTTAATGTGTGGGGTTTTATATGTGATTTTAAGCTTTAGTAATGTATCTTTTACATATGTGGGTGCCCTTGTGTTTGAGGCATAAATGTTCAGAATTGAAACTTCATCTTGGTGGATCTTTCCTGTGATGAGTATGTAGTGCCCTTCTTGATCTCTTTGATTGATTTTAGTTTGAAGTCTATTTTGCTGGATATTAGGATGGCTACACCAGCTTGCTTCTTAAGACCATTTGACTGGAAATATTTTCCCCAGTCATTTACTCTGAGGTAGTGTCTATCTTTGAAGTTGAGGTGTTTTTCTTGTATGCAGCAGAAAGATGGGCCCTGCTTTTGTATCAATTCTGTTAGCCTGTGTTTTATTATAGGTGAATTAAGTCCATTGATATTAAGGGATATTAATGACCAGTGATTGTTCATTCCTGTTATTTTTTAGTGGTAATGTGTGTGTACTTTTCTTTGGTTTTTACTGCTGTGGTGTTATCTATTGCCTGTGTTTTCGAAGGTGTATCTGACTTCCTTAGGTTGGAATTTTCCTTATAGTGCTTTCTGTAGGGCTAGGTTTGTGGATAAGTATTGTTTAAATCTGGTTTTGTCTTGGAATGTCTTGCTCACTCCGTCTATGATGATTGAAAGTTTTGCTGGGTATATTAGTCTAGGCTGGCATCCATGGTCTCTTAGTGTCTGCATTACTTCTGTCCATGTCCTTCTGGCTTTCAAAGTCCATTATTATTGTGGCAGGAAGCAAGACCAGCATCAGGGCAGACATGATACTAGAAACGGAGCTTAAAGTTCTTACAATTTGACCAACAGGCAACAGAAAGTGGTTTGATACACTGGGTGTATCTTAAGCATAGGAGGCCTCAAAGCCCACCCCCACCGTGACACACTTCCTCCAACAAGGCCACATCTCTTCCAACAAAATCACACCTAATATTAGTGCCACTCCCAATCAGCTTATGGGGACCAATTGCATTCAAATTACCACACTTGGTAAAAGAAGTGCCTAGGTTTGCTCATTTCACACCAGCAGGAATGACTGCAAACAAACCTCTGAAGACAGTAAAACATTTTCCTTGGGCAAAGAAAAGTCTCAGTGGGACTAAAGATGTAGTCATAAAGTTATTCTAAGTGGAAACAATGAACTTAAATAGTCACAAAGTTTGGGTTCACAATTCTAATTCTAAGCCAAGGTGGTGCTTAATTCTTTTTATTTACACCTTTCAAAAACCTTTCGGTTTTGTCCTCTCGGTGACTTTAGCTTGCACGTATTTTTACTGCTCTGTGAGAAATTTTATAATTGTGCATTATTTTTCATTTCTAAAAAAAAGGGAAAAGAAAAGACTTTAAAATTCCCAGACCCCTCCCTCCATGTGGCCCTTATTAATCTTCCCTGGGGCTTTTTTACCCTCTGCCCTCCAATGTGAGGCTTAACTGGGATGGTTCTTGAAATCATAATTGAAAATTAATGATGAGAAGCAGCCCTAAACCATACCATTCCCATTCCTCTCCTCGGTCCAAGAATTGTACAATGCAGATTTTATTTCAGGGACCAGAGAGGTGATTAATCGTCATAAGACCCTGACACTGGCTGCAGATAAGTGGTATAGTCTGGCTGTAACACAAATATGTGGACACCACATTCCCATTAATCTCTCAATACCATATGGAAAGGCAAAAAAAGCCCTTGTGAGGCCTCTATAAAGGGAGGTATTATTATGAAGCCAATTTATATATATATAAAGGGCTAATTTGTAACCTCCTTGAACTTATTCATAAGCAAAGGATTTTCTTCATCTACTTATAAGGAAAAAAATTTTCCACATGCAAAGATGAAAATGGAGTGTGAGGGTGAAAATAAAAAAACAAAAGGCTGAGAACTTGACAGCAAAACCTATAGAGTCATTGCCCTTTGTCTGTGAGAATTGTGATGCTGGCTTGGCTCCAGGATTCAGTCATTGCTACAGCTGACAGAGATAACCCTCAATATAAGTTGAGTGAATGGAAGAAGAGGACTTTTTGATGATTTTTTGTTTTTTAGTAATGTAGCATACTTGAAAACTGAAAAAAATAACATACAATGAAATTATACATTTATGTTTAAAGTGATATTTTATTTATTATTTTAAAACTTTGTATATTTATCCAAAGTATTTGAATCATATCCCTCAACTAAACCTCTCCCCAAGGCCCCCAGTGCCCCCTCACCTAATCTTCCCGATATCATGATCTTCTTTTATTTTGTCATTAATATTGTCATAGTTTGATTATATATTGTCATTGTGATATTATCAATATCAGATACTGCCATGGCTCTCTACCTTGAAAGCCTCAGATGGACTGTGATTCAGGCTCTGATGTGACCCTCATAGAATAAAGCTTTTTTTGGTGGCTATTGTACATATCTCAGTGATTTTGTTTAAAGATGTTGAAATTCTACTTTTAGTTAGTTTCTAGTTGAGCAGTCCTTGGGGTACTCATCCTGATATGGTTTTTCCTGCACCTCAGATATTGCAATACCTAGTTCTCAGTGATTCCCCATTCCATTAGAACAGTATTTATGGCTGGAGTCCAGTTTTACTTCATCTTCCAAATTACTGGTTTGTTTACATAAGTCATATCTCTTTTTAGTAGTTAAATTGATGACCTTCAGTTGGTCTTTTTGTAAGTGAAACATGGCTTTTTTCTTGTTAAGAGATAGAGACTTGCCTTGGGATTGTTTTCCTATTTTGTTCCTATGGACATGGAACACCTCCTCAATAGAAACAAACAGACATCGCCCAGTTGGAGAGAACCAAAGCTATTTTTTTTTTTTTTTTTTGGTTTTTCGAGACAGGGTTTCTCTGTGTAGCTTTGCGCCTCTCCTGGAACTCACTTGGTAGCCCAGGCTGGCCTCGAACTCACAGAGATCCGCCTGGCTCTGCCTCCCGAGTGCTGGGATTAAAGGCGTGCGCCACCACCGCCCGGCGCTATTTTTATTTAATACTGATAACTCAGGACAGATCATTGAATGTAAAATCTCATAATATCAGAGGTAGGCTTGAAAAGTAGTTTTAATGATATCCTTCTGACTTTTTTTTTATTAAGAGATTTTTGTATTTATTTTACATATCAACCATGGATTCCCCTGTCTTCCCTCCTCCCATGCCCCAACATTCCCACCAACCTACCCCCCATTCCTACCTCCTCCATGACAAGGTCTCCCCTGGGGAGTCTGCAGAGCCTGATACATTCAGATAAGGCAGATCCAAGCCCCTCCTCCCTGCACCAAGGCTGAGCAAAGTGTCTCAGCATAGGCACTAGGTTCCAAAAACCTGGCTCATGCACTAAGGACAGGTCCTAGTCTCACTGCCTGGGGGCCCCCTAAATAGTTCCAGCTAAACAACTCACTTATCCAGAGGGCCTAGTCCAGTTCCATGGGGGCTCCTCAGCTATTGTTTCACAGTTCATGTGTTTCCATTAGTTTGGCTCGTTGTCTCTGTACTTTTTCCAGTCATGGTCTTGATATCTCTTGCTCATAGAATCCCTCCTTTCTGTTATCGATTGGATTCCTGGAGCTCTGCCTAGGACTTGACTTTTGAGTAAGATGGCAGGCTAGAAGACCCCTTTATGTGACTTGGTGAAGAAAATAGAATAAGAAAAAGAAAAAAAATAAATATCCATTGCTCCAGAGGAGAAGGGGAGCAAGGCCTTGTTGAAAATGAGTGAGTGAGCTTTGGAAATCCTTCATGAATTGAGTTAAATGATGTACAGAGGAATGTACAATATGGTGATATTTTATTTGTACTGAAATGTGATTTTATTTGTATGTTAATAAATAAAGTTGCCTGGGGGTCAGATCTAATAGTAAGCCATAGCGGAGCTGGGTGTTCATGGTGCACACCTTTAATCCCAGCACTTGGTAGGCAGAGGTAGGTAGATCTCTGTGTGGTCAAGGATACAGCCAGCATTGGAGACACACGCCTTTAATCTCAATACTAACCATAGAAGACCTGGAGGTCTGTACAGACAGGCAGTGGCGAGGCAGTCATGTGGTTGGGTTTACAACCAATGAGAAGGCAGAACAGAAAGTCTATATAAAGACAGACACACAGGAAGTAGGTCTCTCTTGGCTGAAGAGGATCCCTTAAGCAGGAAGGGTAAGGCTCTTAGCTCTGACTTCTTGGGCTTTTATCTTTACATTGGCTCTGTGTTTCTTATTTAATAAGATGGTTACTTCTACAGTACAAAATGTATTTAGGAAAAGATGAGTCATTAGCTTGAAAGAATTGAACAAAGCAGAGCCTCAGCCACTCTGTTCCAAGGTAGGGAAGAGGGAAACAGAAACAAACTTTAGTAGCTAAGTCAGCAAGAGATAGGTAGTCCTACCATGGAAAAGCATATCAGCTCCCACTAGCTGCAAATTCAGGTGTATGTTTAGGTGAAACAATGAATCCCATGGCAGACAGGTCAGAGGTGGAGAGAAATTCCACTGGTTGCTCTGGCAGAGAACCCTAACTTGATTCTAAGATCACACATTAACTGTCTCACAACTGCCTGTTACTCTAGCTGCAGGGATCCCATACCCTCTTCTGGACTCCAAGGCACCTGTGCTTATGCAAAAAAAACTTGCACTAAGACACAATGCATACATAGAAATTAAAATGAAAAAATAAATATTAGCATAAACTGAGTTTGTCTAATGCCCCAATAGCTTGGAAAGTTGGAGATCGACAGAAGACACCAGATGTCAATCTCTGGCCTTCTCATGTACATGAACAAGCATATGCACAGTCATATGCGCACATGTACACAACACACACACACACACACACAAATACACACACATACACATATGGCACACATGCAATTCTATTTTATTCTTAATGAGTGCTTTGTGAATAATTACCATAAATTTGACATGTGGTATTGTACAGTTTAGCCAGAACTACATATTGATCTTTTTTCTGCTTCTCTTCATATTTTGAATTACTTTGACTTTAGAATGATGAAATCCCTTTGCATACCTGAGAAACAGCTCTTTCCCCATCAGGTAAATGCTTTTGTACTCTACTAAAAATTCAATCTCCTTTTAGTTCATTCAAGACATATCTGTATATTTGTGAGGAGCTTAGTCTGTAGTTTGCTTTGACATCTGATTTCTTCCATAGAAAATTCTGTTTAAATTCTTATCAAGGCAATACTATTTGGGAAAGTTGCTATCTTTTCTGTTTTCTTCGGGACATTTTTTATAGAATTGTTGTTATTTCTTTTTTATTTTCTTTGTTTTTTTAGATTATAATTACAACATTTTCCCATTGCTTTCCTTCCCCAAACACTGTCATATACCTCTTCCTACTCTCTTTAATATACATGGCCTCTTTTTTTCCATTAATTGTTGTTACAATTAATATGTATATGCATATACATATTTGTTTCTAAATACATCTTCTCAGTCTGCATAAGGTTACTTGCATGCATATTTCCAGGGCTGAGCATTAGGTATTGTATAACAAACATGTGTGCTCTTCCTTGGAGTAGATTAATTCTTCTATTCTCTGGACTCCTTAGCTGCCTGTAGTTCTTTGTGTTGGCTTGAGGCCCCATGGGCTTCCTCCAGGCACTTTAGCATGTCTATTGCTCTTGTCCTTGTACAGCTCCTGTTTAAGCAGTCATGTTGGTGAGACATTATGGGTATAGCTTCTGGCACTACTAGGAAACTAATTTCTCAAAAAACTCCCTGATTATCTTGCTGTTAGAATCTTTCTGCACCCACTTTTGCCATGTTCTTGGAGCCTTAGGTGTGGAAGTGTTTTGTAAATATATTCACTAGATCTAAGCTCCACAGCTCTGTATTTTGGTTGGCTGTGTTTTGTTTTGTAATGTATGGTCTCAATCTATTGCAAAGACAAATTACCTTGATGAGAGATTAAAACCACACTTATGTATGGCTATAAGGATATTATTTAGAGTATAGTTAGGGATTATGCTGTTTTGGTAAGGTGGTGGTTATGGGTTTTCCTCCAAGATCCAGGACTTCACTAGCCCTAGGTACATACTTTTTTTGTGTGTGTGTGTGGCGGGGGGGTTCAAACAAGGTTTCTCTGTGTAGCTTTTCGCCTTTCCTGGAACTAGTTTTGTAGACCAGGCTGGCCTCATACTCACAGAGATCTGCCTGCCTCTGCCTCCTGAGTGCTGGGATTAAAGTCCTGCACCACCACTGCCTGACTACCCTAGGTACATACTTTTACAGTGCTGCACATGACTTCTCTATCAGTGAGTGAGTCTTAACTCAAATTGGAGAGCTGTTGGTTATCACCACTTCTCCACCCTTAAATTATGTTGAATCATTTATCAGTTAAATTATTTGGCCTGGATATTTTCAGACAAGTTTTCAACTATAAATTAAAATATTGATAGTCACAGGTCTGTTCAAATTATTTTATCTTGAGTACATTGATGAATTATTAGTATGAACAGTTCATCTACTTTATCCAAGTAATGAGTCTATGTAAACAGAGTTGTATTAATCTATTAGTGGATGAGTGTTCCTGTAATCAAATCAAATTCTCTCTCTTTCTCTGTCTCTGTCTCTTTCTCTAAGGTTTTGTCATGATATCATTTAACCAACCTATCCTTATACAACCTAAGCTAGCAAGAATTGAACTCTACAAACCTCCCCATCTTGATGATAATGGACTGAATCTCTGAAACTATAAGTGAGACACCCTAATTAAATGTTTTCCTTTCTAAGAGTTACCATGGTAATGGTGTCTCCTCATAGCAATAAAAACCCTAACTAATACACCAACTATCAGGGGAAATCAGGAGTACTTGGCAAGTTGAAGCCCCCCACAGAATCTATGCACACCTTAGTGCCTTGTTCTTCTTTACATTCTGACACAGTGGAAAGAGACAGGTGCATCTGTGTTTCTGAAGTAGAATGCTCACATCAACCTCATTGACAAAATACTTTATCTCCCTCTCACCATTGCTATATATTAAAGGATGATAAATTGACCTGATCTATTTGTCTATCTAATATTAAAATAAGAAGTGATGCCTGAAGTTGGGAGTTCTGTTTTCAAACTAAGGAATTCTGGCTGACTGGTTTTTCATTGTCTTTTAGTCTGCATTCTCCATATAAATTCAAAACCACTGTCAATCACTCATACAGTTTGTGTTTCAGTTTAGATTTTATATATATCAACATTTGGTAAAATCATTATGCATTTAAAATTGATTTCTGAAATCAGCGGTCATGAGATATTTTTGCTTATTGAAGACTTTTTTGTTGTTTTGTTTTTTGATAATTGTAATTTTTGGTTTTGGTACCTTTTTTGTTTGTTTTTTGATACAGAATTTCTCCATATAACAGCCTGTCCTGTCCTGTAACTCACTTTGTAGACCAGGCTGGCCTTGAACTAACAGAGATCCTCCTGTCTCTGCCTTTCACATTCTGGGATTAAAGGCATGTGTCTTTATGCCTGGTTTTTGGTTTGGGAATCTTATGTCTATTTTCTTTTATTTATTTATATAACCTTAATCATAGAAATTTTGTTAAAATTTGGATATATTCTGGTAGCCTTTTTGAATATATAAATTTTTTCAGGAACAAATTTATTTATATATTTAATAACACACATCATCTAATAACTGCTTCTTGTATGCGTATGGGTATGGGGTCATCTAGTTGTCCATGCACAATCTACTACTGGTCATATTCTGAAACAAAATTAACTTTCCCTCTTCCTCTAGCAAGTAACTGTCAATAGTGCTCTTCCATTAGTCAAGGTGTCCTGGCTTCCCTTACTCCATGATGTTGAAACTTTAACTGGTTCTACGTTTTCCAGGTGTTGCACAGATAACCACAGCACTGTGAATTCATGCATGCAACAGACCGGTCATATGATGAAGACTACACATCAATGCACTCCTCTGCATATAACTCTTAGCATTCTTTAGGTCGAGTTCCATGAAATTGGATTATAGATGGTCCTTCTACACACGCAATAAACTAAAGAAAGGAAGGAAAATTGTATATGTTTATTTCTCTATTTTTTTATTTTACCTTAACTCAGTTATTATAGTTATATGAAATATAATCTTAATGCTTGTGTGCATACTTGCACATATGCAACAGCATTTTATTATTTGATTGAGGTGCATATATGTTTCCCTTGACTTTTCATTGCATCTCATTTGAACCTTTGAACCCTGATTAATGTACATTTTCAGTGTCCTGACAGGCCTCTCTCATCTCATTTCACGATTGGATTTCATGCCTTGTCTTGCTTGTCTGCACAGTTTTGCAAAAAATCCAAGGACCTACAGACTTATTCAGTCACGTTCTGTTATTCTCTGTGATACTTAATGGTGCTGCAGACCCTGTAATCAGTATATCTTTGCTTCATTTCTCTCTGAATTTCTATGTCTTTCTCTGAAGTTATTTGCTTCTGGTTGGAGAAGTGATTTCAGTGTTTCTTTTTTATTAGTCTCTTGTCTCAATAGAAGCCTGTGCAATTATTTTTTGTTATTGTTAAAAGATTTCCAGAACTTTTCATAATATCCTTGTATACACAAAATAGGTTGTCCTTTGCTTATCCTGACTCTGTACAATGCCAATGATACAAACCAATTGTGAAGAAAAAAATGCAAACACTATTTTCCCAATATTGTTTCTGCATTTTATTCTTTTTTTTCTTTCTATGATTCCAGTTATGACCAACTTTCTACTCTACTTTTTCCTGCATGAGCCATGGTGTTTTAGGAATGCTCAATGCCT
Source organism: Peromyscus californicus insignis (assembly GCF_007827085.1). Lineage (NCBI taxonomy): Eukaryota > Metazoa > Chordata > Mammalia > Rodentia > Cricetidae > Peromyscus > Peromyscus californicus. Next base: position 45,617,930 of record NW_026294447.1, on the reverse strand, counting down.
CATTAGTTTTATGAAACTACTCACTTGTGGTCCCCTTAATTTTCTATGTTTTTGTGTTTGCTCAGTCATTAAATCTCATTTATTCCATTCTATATTATTAATATTCTATTTTTTAATATTAGATTCATACTTAATTGATTTTTTCAAGGATTATATTGTTTGCTGGATTCTTTACCCTTTACTTCTTTCATAAACACAGTTAATTCACTGTCTGTTCCAAACAAATATCTATAATGACACAACTGCTTTTGGATTATATCTGTTTATATTTATTTTCTTTTTTACAATACCCTTCCTGTGTGTATGTGTGTGTGTGTGTGTGTGTGTGTGTGTGTGCATGTCTGTGTGTATGTGTGTTTGTGTGTTACACATCTATAATTGAATGCAGGATATTGACTACACAGTAAAAAATCATCTCTAGAGACTGATATATTCCCTAAAGTTTTTCTCATATATTCTGCAAGATCTCAAAATTAGTGTCAAAAGTGGCTCTAATCCAGGAAGGCTCATGCCCATTTTAGCCTTGTTGTGCTTTAACCAAGACTTCCTCTAATTAGAGAATATGCGCTGTTAGAGTGTGACTCAATAAGCTTCCCTTAAAGCTTGGATCTCATATACTGGGACCTCTTATCTAGTTGCTTTTTCTCAATAGAACACATGCCTTTCTTTTCTTGGCTCCATCCACGAAGTCTCTAGTGTTCTCCTTTTAACTAAAGTGTTTATTTATTGATTAGGATTATACTTTGTTATGTTAATGATATGTCCATTAATTCTCATTTTATGGAGGATATTTTATAGCTTCATATGCTGAATTTTGCCAAAGCTTTCTCTAAATCTTGAGAGACGGTCATGTCTTCTTTCCTTTAAGCTCCATTTATATAATTGTATTCATGGAGCTATTTATGACCACCTTTCCATTGAACTCTATTAACTTTACTGAAATTAGTAGTCTTTTTTATTTAGTTCTATTTTAATGCACTTTGGATTCTATGGTTACTAATATACTTGGGAACAATACCACGAGGGCCAGCAAGGTGGTTCAAGGACTGATAGCAGTGCTTGCTACCAAAGCATATGATGACCTAAGGTCAATACTTAGAGACCATGTAAGTGTGAACAGAGAGAACCTACTACAAAGAGACCTCCAACAAATTAAGTGCATGGATAGTGGCATGTGTGACCAAAGAAATATAACACTAATACAAAAAAATTTTAAAAAGAATATTATGCTGATGTTTACAGGTGATTTATTTATATTCTAACCATTTCACTCAATAAATAAGCTTAATGTATGTCCATATGCATATGTGTTAAAGAAAAATTTAGTTGTTTTTTTCCAGTGCTTTACAAAATTTTATGTGTCATTAATATTTCTTTATTTTTAAACTTAGATGTAACTCCTTTATGAAGTAAACTGATATAGGTAAGGTTTGATAGGGTAGTCTATAAAAAATTTCCCTTTTTTTCTATGGTAAAATTTCTTTCTTTTATACATTGACTTTTAATTTGTCTCCTGTGATAAATATTTCAGAATATTGTCCATTTAATCTAGGTTTTATTTTTGATAAAAAAACATTTTACACAGAACCCAGATTTAGTATTTATTACTTCTAGTGTAATCAACTTTCTTTTTATTTATTTTTTTTCTTTTAACTGTGAAACTGTAATATAATTACAATACTTTGTCCTTTCCTTTCCTCCCATCAAACTCTACAATATATTTTTCCTTCTCTCTTCCTTATACATAGCCTCTTTTTTCATTAATTGTTATACATGCATATAGGAATATATGTGTGTAGCATGAATCTTAAAGAGTCATCAATAAGAATGAACCTGGGGCCAGTTATTGGGGTGAACATTGGAAGATCAGAGAGACAGAACAAGCCACAGCTAACCTCACCTGGCCAACATCTCAGCTGATCTTGTTTCCTCAGACTGGAAGCCTCTGTGTCCTCATCCAAATGGATCTCAGCTGAACTGTGCTAGAAGCCTGAAAGTTTAACCAGCCAAATGCTTAACCATTCAAATGCAAATGCTTATAGTTCCTGTTCTTCTTGCCCTTTCTACCTTCTACCATCACTCCCTGGAATTAAAGGCTCACTCCCTGGGATTAAAGGCGTGTGTCACCATGCTTGGGTATATCTTTGAACAGATGGTTTTCTGCCTCTGGAATGTTAGGATTAAAGGCATGTGCTACCACTGCCTATCCTAAGTATCTAGTGGCTTTTCATTCTCTGACTCCAGATAAGTTTATTAGGGTGCACAATATTTTGGGGAACAAAATACCACCACATATGTGTATATTCCTAAACATAACCTGCTCTGCATAAAGTTACACATATCTATCTATGTTTTCAGAGTTGACCATTTGGTATTGGATAACCAGTTTGTGTGCTCTTCCCTGGAGAAGACTATTTCTCCTGTACTCATCATTCCTTCCTTGATTTAGGTTCTTAGTGTAGGACTGAGCCCCCCCTGGGCTTTTCTCTGTCTGCTTTGGCAAGTCTATTGTTGACATCCATGTTGAGTTCATGTTTGAGCAGTCATGTTGGTGAGACTTTATGGGTGTAGCTTCTGAAATTATTAGCAGACACAATCTCACAACACAACCACTGGTCCTCTGGCTACTCCAATCATTCTTCCCCACTTTCAGCAGCAATTTCTAAGGTTTGGTGCAGAGATAGTTTTGTAGATTGCCCACTGACACTGGGCTCCACAATTCCAAAATTTGATTGATTGTGATTTTTATACAGTGTTCACTGTCTGTTGCAAAGAGAAGTTTTCCTGACAAGAGACAAAGACTACATTTATTTGTGGGTGTAACAACAACTATTTAGGGTATAATTAGGGAATATGCTGGTTTAGAAAGTTGTTGGGTTGCAGGTTCTCCTCCATATCTATGAATCATGTTAAAGGCTCTTTATTAATTCTTTATTTCTTTTATTCACTTACTTTGTCATTCTTTTCCTAGAGTTTTTGAATTGGAGAGACAGTCAATTCTATTTTCCACCCATTTTTATTGCCAAGGGTGTTCAATATCATAGGACTTTTCTTCACAATTGTTTGGACATATGCCACAAATTCTTTTGTAGCCTATTATTGTTATCCTTATTTTCAAAAAAAATTGCAGCACCTTTGTGTTCACCCTTTGACCCAATAGTTGTTTAATATGTTTTTTGATTATTTTAATGTTAAAAATGTTTTGTTATTTTTTATATCTTAACTGTTTCCAGTTATCAATCTTTAAAATATAAAATAATAGTTTTATTGTTATACCCTGAAATACATTGATGCTTTCTATAAAGTTATCTTTTAAATAGTATTTTATTGTAATAAGTTACTGTTAAAAAGTAAATTTGTGGACAATGATGCTATTTCTTTAATTGCTGGATCATAATATTTTTAAAAGAAAAAATATAATATTTTATATTAATATTGGACGCAACCTTTCCTGGTGTCAACCCACCAGAAAAGAAACTAAATCAATCTTATTTTCTGCAGCTGGAAGGGACTGAAGGGCACATCATAAGGGTTGACTGCATTAAAATATATAGAGTGTGAATATGTATAGTCCATTTAACAGAGACTAAATTTAAAGATAGAAAATTAAAGGCACTGGGCTATACCATGCTGTGGTGCTGTGCCTTGATTTTCAGGAGCTAGCTCACTGCTTTGTTGTTCCGATACCTGAACACTGGTGCCTTAGAAGTCCTCATCAGTCTCTGTTTATACCTTGTTTCCATCAGGACTACAATGCTGCTCACACCTGACCTTCTTCAAGGCAATAACCCTACCCTCTGTGCCTTGCAAAGATAGCTAATAGCTGTAGGTCCCTGTGGTTGTTGGAAAGAAATGGTCCCCAAAGGGAATGACACTAATAAAGCATGTGGATTTGTTGGAGTGGGTGTGTCCTTGTTGGAGGAATTGTCACTATGGTGCTGAACTTTTAGGTCTCATGTATGCTCAAGCCACACCAAGTGTCTCAGTTCACTACCTGTTGCTTTCATATCAAGATGTAAGAACTCTCAGCTCTTTCTCTAGCACCATGTCTGCCTGCATGCTCGCTTCTTGGCATGACAATAAGGGACTAAACCTCTCATCTGTAAGTGAGTCACCCAATTAAATGTTTTCCTTTATAAGAGTTACCTTGGTCACTGTGTCTCTTCACAGCAAAAGAATCCCTAAGACAGAAGTTCATACCAGGTACTCGGGTATTGCTGTGATAGGCCAGACCATGTTTTTGTTTGGAATAATGTGGACTTTGGGAGTTTGGGTTAGGAAAGCTCAATGGCTGCTCAATGGGTCATACGAGTAGGAACATGGAAGACTACAAACGGAAGAGGTATAGGGATTGTTTGAGGTTTCTTAGAGGAGGAGTTTTCCAGGGTGAAGATTTTCGGGGTGGGAATTGGTTGGATTTCAATCCCTGGGTTGGGAGAAGCTCAGAGATTGGCTGGTTTTCATGCTCAAGGATTGGTTCATTTCATGCTCAGGGCCGGGTTGGTTTCTGTGCTGAGTTGGTCAGGTGCAGGATGTGCTTCTTTGGCTCTGGTTTAGGGCCAAGGTGAGGGTCTTTGGCTCTGGTTTTAGGGCCAGGGTGTGTTTCTTTGGCTCTCATTATAGGGCCAGGTTATGTTTCTGTCACAGGCCCTTTTAAACCCTTTGGTTCTGGTTTCAGGGTCAGTGAATTGGCTCTGGTCTCAGGGTCAGGGTGTGTTTCTTTGGTTGGCCCTTTTACCCTATAACTTCAGTCATGTGGACCTAGCTTTAAGGATAGAAAAAAATGGGGTATGGAATTTTCCTCTGGGATTAAGAAAGCTGCTGAGGTCAGGCATGTCATCAGGGGTGTCCCTGAACGTAGGCCCAGAAAGTCCTTGTGTAAAACTGGGAAGGAGAATCCTTTATTGCCTGGGAGACATCAAGATGTGAGAGATGCCAGAGTCATGGGATACCTGCTGAGGAAAGCTGCTAACAGGGAGTGGAATCAGACCAAGAGAAAGAAGTGTGTTTTAGTCAACAAAGCTGAAAGGAGTTGGAAACCTGAAAAGTTTCAACATCAGACATGGAGATGCAGAGATTGGCGCTTTCCCAGCTGGTTTTTAGTCTTGCTTTGGTCTAGTCTTTCCTCACTTTTGGAATGCTAATGTATATCCTGTGACATTATATGTTGGAAGTATGTGATCTGGTTGCTTTTATTATTATTATTATTATTGTTAATATTTTGATTTTATAGGGGATTACAGTTAAGAGATTGTATAAATCTCAGAAGAGACTTTGAATTTTGGAGTTTTAATCACTGTTCAGACTGTGATAGACTATGGGGAATTTTGAAGTTAGACTGGATGCATATTTGCATTATGATTTGGCTATACACGCCTTTGTAGGACAGAGAGTGGAATGTGGAAGTTTGAAGTAAAATGGCCCCCAAAGGAAGTGGCACTATTAGGAGGTGTGATTTTGTTGGAGATGACTGTGGCCTTGTTGGGAGAAGTGTGTCACTGTGGCGGTGGGCATTGAGATCTCTTTTGTGCTCAAGCCACACAGAATGGTTAAATTCACTTTTTGTTGCCTTCAGATCAGGATGTAAGAACTCGCAACTACCTTCTCCAGCACCATGTCTGCCTGCATGCTGCCTTGCTTTCCACCGTGATGATAATGGACTAAACCTCTGACCTCTCAGTGAGCTACCCAACAAATGTTTTCCTTAATAAGAGTTACCTTGGTCATGGTGTCTCTTCACAGCAATAAAAAATGTAACTAAGACAATCCCCTGCTCCAACATTGCTGTGGTGAAATTTTCAGCCAATAACAAAAGATGTTTCCATTCCTACTCCTTTGTAACCTGTGCATACCTAAAGGATATTTGATTCTTGCCTGTCTTCAGACTGGATGTCTGTGTTTAAAGGAAGTTCAGTGCATATCTGGGTATTATGATCACCTGTCATCCTACGTTTTACTTGTTTCCCCTGTGGTGATCTTCCTGAAAATTTTGTGGAAAAGCACCTTTGCAATTAGCTGTCACGCTTGGCCACATCTCTGTCATGGTTTTTCAGTACAAGACCCTTTGTCTCCTTTGTCTATGGAAGATTTGTGGTTTTGGTGAAGGCAGCATGAATGAACTTGGCTTCTTTGAACTTGTTTCAGAGCAACCTTGTTCACTCAAATTAACCTTCTCATGATTGTGAAATACTATCATTGTCTCTTTTTATGCTCAGCATCTAAATTGGATTTCTATTTTATACTGGAAATTTTAATATCTCTTACCATTATATCTCTCTCTGTCTCCTGAGATTCATGAGTCAAATTTTTGCCATCACCCCCTCTTTTACAATAATAATATACTTTTTATTAAATAGCTCCTAAAAGTTTCCTTCAGTCATCTTTGGTCTACCTTTCCCCAATCAGAAATTTGGAAGTTGGCATCATCATGTTCTCTCAAGATTTCAATTAGTATGGTCTTATTTATGCTGCCTGAAATGACCATTTTTCCTATTTTAAAGGCTCAATTATATTCCAAATGTCATGCAACTGTGCACATAGAGTCCCTATATGTTTTTCAGCAATGCTTTAATCAGCTCTGCATCTCCTCTATTCCTTGTTTTCTAATTTTTGCCATCAGTGCTCATTAAATCTTAACTTTTATTATCTATTACAATACAGAGATAAATTTAGTCATGTTTTGAAATCATTTCTCCTAAACTTCAAAATGTCTGGCACAGAGTCACTTTTCAATATATATATATATATATATATATATATATATATATATATATATATATATATATATATATATACACACATACACATGTGTGTGTGTGTGTGTGTGTGTGTGTGTGTGTGTGTGTGTGTGAATTTTATCAGATTACTTCAGTGATTCTATTTCTAGCTACTGGGTTCTTTTTGAAACATGTATACAATGTCTCATGATCATATTAGCTTGTATGATTGTCTAATTTCCTTCCTATTCCTGTGACTCCATTTTTATTACCCACTGTTCCTCTTTTCATTTCATGTCTTTTTTCCCAATAAAGATGACACTGTTTCTTCTAACATTTAATGTGATGAATTGTACTGCAATGTTTGCTTGGAAGGCTCTTTCTTGCCCAGTGGCTAACATTTGACACAACAAAAGTAATCTCCCTGTGGAGTTTCTTCAATGCTCATCATTTTCTCTGAAGTAGATTGGTGCTGCCATGAGCAGACATGTCTTCTTGTCAGAAAAAAAAAGAAAAAAAAATATATAAATATATATATATATATTAAATATATATATATCATTAAAGTATCTTAAATGCCATATTCTTTAGACATCTGAATATGATCTGTCTGTTTAAAATATATCTCTGCTTGACCTTGAAAACATACCTAATATGACTAAAAGTTTGATTGTAATGACTAACTAATTTACATTTTTTATATCCTAATAGTTGGTAATAATAACTTTCAAGGATTAGCAAACTTCATTACATTGTTAAATGAACTGTATAGGGAAAATAACTTGAACAAGATTAGAAATATATGTACAGTATTTTCTAACAAAATCAATATCAAATTTGTATCAATATACATAATTTGTATACAATAGTTTTCATAAGGAAGGCTATTCAGATTTCATGTTTCATTTTTCATCAAGTAATTGTCTTTCTAAACAATGGACCATTGCTGTGGATGATTGACTGATAAATAAAACACTGATTGGCCAGTAGTCAGGCAGGAAGTATAGGCAGGACTAGCAGAGAGGAGAATTGGGGGAACAGGAAGGCGGAGTGGAGGAGATGCTGCCAGTCGCCATGATGAGGAGCAGGATGTAAAGTACTAGTAAGCCATGAGCCACATGGCAAAGTATAGATGAATAGAAATGGGTTAACTTAAGATAGAATAACTAGATAACAAGAAACCTGCCATGGCCATACAGTTTGCAAGCAATGTAAGTCTCTGTGTGTTTACTGGGTTGGGTATGAGTGGCTGTGGGACTGGCGGGTGAGAGAGATTTGTCCTGACCGTGGGTCAGACAGGACTAGAGAAAACTTCAGCTACAGACCATTTTTATGTTTTTATGTTTTATATACCAAATATAAAACCCATCATCCATTTTTAAATTTAACTGTTTTGTATATGTATACTCTTATTAAAATTTGAATATCTCTTGTAATTTCTACTGCTCTTTTAGTAATATTACTCTTTTATATTTGTGGATTATGGGGATTATGGCTTATTTTTTATGTTGTTTTTTGGTTTTTGATTTCTGTTTTTTGATACAGGTTTTCTCTATGTAGCTCTAGCTATCCTGGAACTCACTCTGTAGACCTGACTGGCCTCGAACTCTCTAGATCTGCCTGCCTCTGTTCCCAGTCCTGGGGTTAAAGGTGTACAACACCATCACTTCTGGGTGGGTAATTTATTCTTTACTGGGAGGCTTTAGTACTTATCAATGCAATATATAATTAATGGCAAATTATGTATATTGTTATTTTAGGAAATTTGTGAATAACTATATCAATAATGTAAGTAAAGTCATAAAAAATTGATCTTCAGTTTTTTTCATTGCACAAAGTATGATTTCTTTCCACAAAGCATGGTTCTACAGCACTTATTTCCATGCTATTTTGTTCATCTTGAAAAGAAATTTACAAGGACCATTTGACAGAGAGCCAGAAAAGAGCCAGGACAGTGAGCCTGAGGGTACCTATGCTCCTTCTGATGTTCTCTAACAAAACTAGTCACAATTTGGTGCTGGGATTGTGTGCCTCTTTCACTACTTTCTGTTTGCTCCTCAGTTAATCATTTAAAGTGAAAAGCTGTTGCCATTCCCATCAGACAAATGTCACTATGGTTCTATACTTTTGTATCTTCAAGTTTGTAATGAAGCTGAGTTATTTATCAGGCTGCTTTAGCCTGAGGTTTCACCTGGAAGCATGGGCAAAAGCTGGCATGTTTTTATAATGCACCTCTTTTATTCTGCTCCAAATTCCCTCTCTTTGAATATGTTTTCACAGTGAGAACACTAGTTTAATTCTCTGGCCTCAGGTATCCTCTATAAACATAATCATATATATTCATTCAGCAACTATTGATCTCCTACCCTGTGCATATGCTGCGACAGCGTCTTTTGAGTATCAAATGGCATACAGAATAGCAACTTCCCTGTAGGTACTGCAAGTCTATGTGGTAAGCTTCCCTCTTAGAATTCTATTCTCATTTGTACCACTAAGGTGAATTCAATGTTGTAAATCCCTTTAACCTCACCATATCCCAGTGATACACCTGCAATATTTCCTGATATTCAACAAAATAATTGTGAATTTTAAGTCACTATTGTATGACATTCTCTTCTCTTTCAATCTTCTTCCTAGAGAAATTTTCTTGGAAAACACATTGTTCCACTTTTTTTTTTGTATTGCGTTCAAAGGTTATGTTCTACCTTATTAAAATGTGTATTATGCTTTTCATAAAAATCAGTGATTGTTAAAGTTAAAACTATCCTTGAATATTTTCATACAAGTATACAATGCGTGATGATTACTGTCATCTTCAACCTCTTTTGTTGTCATCCTCTCATCCTTGTCAAGCTCCTTTCAGCCCTACAAGTCCAGTATCCATATTCATGCATTTTGGTTTTTAACCCAATAAGTTTCATCAGGTTCATCCCTGGAATCATCAGCTGAAAGTTCTTCAATGGGACCTGATGTGCTCAACAGTGACTACATAACTTATGAAAGTGAATTCTGACTTCCCAAAATTTATAAGTGGTCAATAATTCAATACAGGGTTGGACTGGACCTCTTGAGCTCAATCTCCATCTTAGAGGTTTAATTTTGTACAAGCTCAGTAGAGCTAGTTACCATCGTACTGAGATAATAACTGGACTGTCTGTGCAATTCCCAAAAGATGGCATTTCATGGTATTTCTTCTTATCTTTCAGCACACAACATTGTTTCCACCCATTCTTCAACAAAGTCTCTTGTATTAGGGAAGGCATAATTGTAGCTGGAAGTTTCTCTGATCCTTCCCAGCCCACAGTCAGGACAAATCTCTCCCACACATGTCCTGTAGCCACGTGGTCCCAAGTAAACACACAGAGAATATTACTTGCAAACTGTACGGCCTATAAGTCAGACTTATTGCTAGCTAGCTCTTATAACTAAACTCAACTCATTTCTATTAATCTAATTAATCTAAAATGCTGGCATGTGGTCGGTGACTTTACCTGTGTCCCGTTATATTTTGCTCCTTGGACAGCAGGCTGGCATCTCCCTGACTCTGTCCTTCTCTCTGTATCTCTGCTTGAATTTCCTGTCTGTCTCTAAGTTGACTTGCCATAGGCCATATTTAGAGAGAACAGAAGACATCCCACAGCACTCCCTTTTACTTTCTAATCAAAAAAGAAAGTTTCAATTTTAACATAGTAAATATATATATATCAAGCAAGCATTACAGTTAAAATAGCTAGCATATTTGTATTTGGCAAAATTAAGGAAAACATTCTATCATCTATTCTATATTTGTGAGTCTAAAGTTTCATATCTAATTTATCTTTTATCTTAACCAAGGAAAATTATAACTATCTAGTTTTCAACTACATCTAATACCCAAGAATGATATAATATTACCTGAGTAAACAGGAAGTGAATTGCGAGCAACTTCCATAATTCTAGAAATGATGAGACATCTGGCTACCCAGACAGTCATCCAAAGTTCCTCTGTAATGTTGGGGCATCCATCTTCAGCCTATAGGCTTAGAGTCTCTGGTGTAGCTTTCAGTGAAGCAGGAAATTTGAAGGATAGTCTCTCCTATTGGCAAAGTTCATTAGTTGCTTCCCCCTGTGTCCTGCAGAATGTCTGTCAGTCTCCTCTATGAGGTAGGAATCTGAAGGACCATTTCACCTTGTTTTGGCAAAATTCAGTGGTCATTTTTCTATGAGTCCTGTATGTCCAATTTATACAACATATTATCAAGCAGTCTAGGCAAGAGAAGTTTCTTGCCCAATGGTAATTTTTTCCGTTAAGAAAGCAAAATCCATATGAAGATTCATCAATGCCCAACATCCTCTTTGAAGTAACTGGTGCAGCCAGGAGCAGATGTGTCTCACTCTCCAGAAATGTCTAAGTTCTTAAAATATTTTAAATGCCATATTCTGTAGGTCTTTTGTTTGAAGGTTACCTACCTAATTGAAATATACTATGTATACCTAGAAAACTTAACATGACAATAAATTTGCCTATTAATTTGTATTTCTTAATTATACATTATATTTTAAATGAGTTGCATAAACATAATACTTTAAACAAGAATAGAAGTATTATATATATATATATATATAAATAAATTAACTTTAAATTTGTATCAATAAACCAAAATCCATAGCAATGTAAAACATTTGAAACAAGTTGTTGCTCTTTAAATGTAGATTGAATAGGGCCGGGCAGTGGTGGCGCACACCTTTAATCCCAGCACTTGGGAAGCAGAGGCAGGGGGATCTCTGTGAGTTCGAGGCCAGCCTGGGCTACAGAGTGAGTTCCAGGACAGGCTTCAAAGCTACATGGAGAAACCCTGTCTCGAAAAACCAAAAAAAAAAAAAAAAAAAACAAAAGTAGATTGAATAATCTACTTTTTTCCCTGTCGTATCTATATCCCCTTTTCTTCTTTAGAAAGAGATTGCATTTATAATCAACATCTTTTAAGTAAAAATAAACATTCATAAACAATATTTTGAGAATTTGGGCATAGCCAATTCAAAAGACATTATGAAGGCATTTAATGAAATTAAAAATAAATTCATGAAAAATTTCTAGATCAAATAGGACTGAAAAGAAAACACTTCAGCATAACAGATACTATGTATAACAAATCTACAGCCACCATAATCTTAAATGAAGAAAACTGTTAATTTGTCCCATTAAAATCAGGTACAATGTAGGACTGTTTGTGGTAACCACACATTTTCAATATGGTGTTCAAATCCTACCTAGATATAGACAAGATAAGGATAAAATGGGATACAAATAAGAAAGAATAAGCTAAAATAACTTTATTGGCATATGATATGAGGTTATACATACAAATATTCACCACAAAACTAGAAATTGTCAACAGTTTCATTAAAGTGACAGAAAACAAATTAACTTACAAAATCAGTAACATTTCTATATTTTAATAAGAAACACACTGATACAGACACCAGGGAAATATACCATTTAAATAGCCTCAAAAACCAAAATAAGTTACCTTGCAATAAACTTAATCAAAGAATGGAAAGACATCTATTAGTGAAATCTACAAAACTTTGAAGAAAAAAACATTCAAAAACTTTGAAGAAAAATCAAGTAACACACTAGAAGATTGTTCTCATGGATTTGTAGAATTACTATTGTGACAATTAACAGCTTGACAAAATCAATACAGATTTAACACAAGTTCCATTAAATGTCCATGGAAACATTTACATTAATAGACAGAAATTAAAAATTAAAAATATTTTTACACAAAATTTATAAATTAGAAAAAGAATGGGGAAGTCATGCATTTATATTATGGTCTTAAAAATAAAAACAGTTTTTAAAAATTATGCAGAAAAACAAAATGCCCTGCAATACCAAAGTAATCCTGAGCAGAAAAAAATAACATTAGTGGTGATACTATACCCAATCTCAAGTCATATTATAGAGTTGTCATAATAAAGTTCAAGTTGCAGTTATCAGCAAAATCCACACTGTACAAAGTGAGATATGGTTGTTGTGAATTACGCACCTCTAGGATACACCCTTTAAAAGTAAACACATAATGCTAGTCAATCATGAGATTCTAAAAATCTGAGGGTTTGGCAATATTTCCTTGTGCACATCACATTTAAATTGAAAGCCAATGAGTAAGAGTGGCTTTAATGAAGAAAATATAACCATCTAAGTAGGGAAGATAATCGGTACAAATTTTAGCTAAAATAATGAAAAAAAAGGAAATAAAAATTTACAAACACCACCCCCCCATTTAAAACAGACTACATTTAGAACAATTTTAGATTTAAAGCAAAATATCATAGAAATCCAATTCACTTTTCAACTCAATTTCAAATGGGAACTTTATGTCAGTATGTGAAATTTAAAGAAAAGCATTGTAAATTGGACTGTGCCTTCTTTGATTATCAAATCCCCACTGTGTGATTTTCTAGCTTTTCATTTAGAAATAATTATAGATTGAAATACATTTAAGAAGATTATAATAAGGCATATCAAGAGAAATGAATTTTATATTTCATGCAGTTGAGAATTGGATGGTCAGAAAATGTGAAAAGTCATCTTTCTAACCAATAAAACAAATCTATCATCAGTTATCTTTGAGACTGTTTATCCCAGGACAGGCATGACTCTGCCATCCTTGAATCCCTGTGGTATAACATGATGCACACATATTTATTCCTCAGCTAAATATTTCACTGGGTCAGCAGAACACTTCTGTGCACAGTAGTTGTTCAGGACCAGACTGAGTCTTAAAAATAAATGCTCATGATCTGGGTGCTCCTTGGTTACTATAACAGAGAGACAGCAGTGTGGTGATATTTTATTTGTATTAAAATATTATTTGTATGTTAATAAATAAAGTTGCCCGGGGGTCAGAGCTATTAGCAAGCCATAGGAAAGCAGGGCAGTGGTGGCGTACGCTTGTAATTCCAGCACTTGGTAGGCAGAGCTGGGTAAGTCTCTGTGTGTTCAGGGATACAGCCATTATTGGATACACATGCCTTCAATCTTAATACCAATCATGGAAAACCTGGAGGCCTATACAGACAGGCCGTGAGGAGGCGGTCATGTGATTGGGTTTACAACCAATGAGAAGGCAGGACAGGAACTCTATCTAAAGACTTTAAAACAGGGGTAGCTCTGGTTCGGAGAGATAGGACCACTGCAGGAGGAAGGGTAAGGTTTTAGCTCTTAGCTCTGACCTCTTGGCTTTCTTCTTTGCATTGGTTCTGTGTTTCTTATTTAATAAGAAGGTTGGATACATCTACAGTGTGCAAATGGTATTCTCCTTCTTCAAGCTTCTTTCAGAAGAGATTGAGCACATTTGTTCTTATTTGCCAAGGCATGTCATAAACCCACACCTAAAATTCAAAGAGAATTCAATCTACACCACACTCAGTCTAAGGACAGAAGAGGGAGGAGATGTGTGAATGACCCAAATGATTCTGAAAGTGAGCATTAATGTACTCAGGGAAAAATAAACAGAGAAATCTGTGAATCTATTTGTTAAGCAATTACATTTAATTATGCCAACTTATCAAATTGTTAATGTGTGCTTGGCTAGTTTGTGGGCATAGTGCTGTATAATCCTACATGAAACATAAATTCAGACACCTAAGAATATTATACATGCATATGTAACAATTGAATATTGCTTCTTTTTTTATTTATCCTGGCCACATGAGAAAGAAATGTTAAGTATGTATTACAATTAAATATATCATAATTCAAATTATGTTTGGATGATGTAACAGTGGAAATCATTACTTGACTGAAAATGCAAACTGTTGAATATTTCAGGCATTTACTCTCTTTGTCTCTGGTGTGAAATCTCTAGGAAGACAAAAATCACTCTTTGGTAGTTTCACTCAACTGAAGCTTGATTTATTGATTTTCAGACCAGGGGATGGGGGGATACTCATAATAACAAAAATAAAATACATTTTCATTAATTACACTACTCTCTTGTTAGCCACTGGGTCCAATACCTCAGTGCCTAAGGGATTAATAACTGGATGACCTGACAAGCCAATGGTCTTATTTGAGGATATAATATTAGTGGGAAAAAACATCATATTAATCACATTTGATATTATAACAAGAATATAAAGACATTTTATTTTTTAATTTTATTCATTTTATTAAATTTTTAAATTCATTTTACATGCCAACCACAGATCTCCCTGTCATTCCTCAATCTGCTCCTCCACAGACCCTGCTGACGCACCCCATCCCCTTCTCCCAAGATATTTTATATTATTTGTGGCTATTGTAAAGGATGATGTTTCTCTGATTTCTTTCTCGGCCCATTTATCATGTGTATATGAGTGCTACTGATTATTTTGAAAGTGTTTGTCAGTTGTAGGCATTCCCTAGTAGAATTTGTGATGTCACTTATGTATACTATCATACCACCTGCAAATAGTGAAAGTTTGACTTCTTCCTTTCTAATTTGTATCCCCTTGATCTTCTTTTGTTGTCTTATTGCTCTAGCTAGAATTTCAAGTACCGTATTGAACCGATACGGAGAGAGGGGACAGCCTTGTCTTGTTCCTGATTTTAGTGGAATTGCTTTGAGTTTCTCTCCATTTAATTTGGTATTGGCTGTCAGCTTGCTGTAAATTCCCTTTATAACATTTAGGTATGTTCCTTGTATTCCTGATCTCTCCAAGACCTTTGTCATGAAGGGGTGTTGGGTTTTGTCAAAGGCTTTTTTCAGCATCTAATGAGATGAACATGCAGTTTTTTTTTCTTTCAGTTTGCTTATATGGTGTATTACATTGACAGATATGTTTTCATATGTTGAACCATCCCTGTATATCTGGGATGAAGCCGACTTCATCATTGTGGATGACTTTTTTTGATGTTTTCTTGGATTCAGTTTGCCAGCATTTTGTTGAGTATTTTTTTTTTTTTTTTGGTTTTTCAAGACAGGGTTTCTCTGTGTAGCTTTACGCCTTTCCTGGGACTCACTTGATAGCCCAGGCTGGCCTCGAACTCACAGAGATCCACCTGTCTCTGCCTCCCGAGTGCTGGGATTAAAGGCGTGCGCCACCACCGCCCGGCCTTTGTTGAGTATTTTTGCATCAATGTTCATGAGGGAGATTGGTCTGTAATTCTCTTTCTTTGTTGCATCTTTTTGTGGTTTCGGTTTCAGGGTAATTGTAGCCTCATAAAAAGAGTTTGGTAGTGTTCCTTCTGTTTCTATTGTGTGGAACAATTTGAAGAGTATTGGTATTAGTTTGTCTTTGAAAGTCTGGTAGAATTCTGCACTGAAACCATCTGATCCTGGAATTTTTTTTGGTTGGGAGACTTTTGATGACTATTTCTATTTCTTTAGGTGTTATTGGTCTATTTAAATGGATTATCTGGTCTTGATTTAATTTTCATATGTGGTACCTATCCAGAAAATTACCCATTTCTTTTAGATTTTCTAATTTTGTGGAGTACAGGTTTTTTAAGTATGACCTAATGATTCTTTGGATTTCATCATTATGTTATCTCTCCCCTTTCACTTCTGATTTTGTCAATTTGGATATTCTATCTCTGCCTTTTGGTTAGTTTGGATAAGGGTTTGTCTATCCTGTTGGTTTTCTCAAAGAACCAACGTTTTGTTTCATTGATTCTTTGTACTGTTCCCTTTGTTTCTATTGTTAGCCCTCAATTTGATTATACTCTTCCTGGATGAGTATGCTTCTTTTGGTTCTAGAGCTTTTAGGTGTGCGGTTAATTTGCTAGTATGAGATTTTTCCAACTTCTTTATGTAGGCATTTAGAGCTATGAATTTCTTCTCTTAGTACTACTTTCATAGTGTCCCATAAGTTTAGGAATGTTGTTCATTCATTTTCATTGATCTCTGGGAAGTCTTTAATTTCTTTCTTCATTTCTTCCTTGAATCATTGGTGATTCAGTTGAGCATTATTCAGTTTCCATGACTTTGTAGGCTTTCTGTAATTTGGATTGTTGTTGAATTCTAACTTTAACCCATGGTGGTCCAATACGATACAGGAGGTCATTTCAATTTTTTTGTATTTGTTGAGACTTGCTTTGAGTCCAAGTATGTGGTCAGCTTTAGAGAAGGTTGTATGGTGTGCTGAGAAGAAGGAATATTCTTTGTGTTTGGGTGGAATGTTCTGTAGATTTCTATTAAGCCCATTTGAGTCTTAACATCTCTTAGTTCCCTTATTTCTCTGTTAAGTTTCTGTGTGGCAGACCTGTCCATTGGTGAGAGAGGGGTGTTGAAGTCTCCCACTATTAGTATGTGGGGCTTAATGTAACATTTAAGCTTTAGTAATGTTTCTTTTACATATGTAGGTGCCATTTTATTTGAGGCATGAATGTTCAGAATTGAGACTTCTCAATGGATTTTTCCTGTGATTAATATGTATTGTCATTCTCTATTTCTTTTAATTAATTTTAGTTTGAAGTCTATATTGTTAGATATTAAGATAGCTACATCAGCTTCTTAAGTCCATTGATTGGAAAGTCTTTTCCTAGTGCCTGTCTTTGAAGTTGAGCTGTGTTTCTTGTATGCAGCAGAAAGATGGGACCTGCTTTCAAATCCATTCTGTTAGCCTGTGTATTTTTATAGATGAATTGAGTCCATTGACATTAAGGGATATTAATGACCAGTGATTGTTAATTCCTGTTATTTTTTGGTAGTAGTGCATGTGTATTTCCCTTCTTTTGGATTTGTTTGTGTGGCATTATCTATTGTCTTCTTTATGTGGTTGCATCTAACTTCCTTATGTTGTATTTTTTTCCTTCCAGTGCTTTCCATAGGGCTGCTTTTGTGGATAGGTATTGTTAAAATCTGTTTGTTTGTTGTTTTTTTTTTCGTGGAATATCTTGTTTACTCTGTCTATGGTGATTGAGAGTTTTGCTGGGTATAATAGTCTGGGCTGGTATTTGTGCTCTCTTAGTGTCTGCCTAATGTCTGTCCAGGACCTTCTGGCTTTCAGAGTCCCCATTGATAATTCAGGTATTATTCTGATGGATTTGCCTTTATATGTTACTTGAATTTTTTTCCTTTGCAGCTCTTAATATTCTTTCTTCATTCTGTATGTTTAGTTGTTTGATTATTATGTGGTGAGGGGACTTTTTTGGGGTCCAGTCTTTTGGTGTTCTGTAAGCTTCTTGTATCTTCATAGACATCTTCTTCCTTAGGTTGGGAACGTTTTCTTTTATGATTTTGTTGAATATATTTTCTGTGCCTTTGAGCTGGTATTCTTCTCTTTCTTCTATCCCTATTATCCTTAGGTTTGGTCATTTCATGATGTTCCAGGTTTCCTGGACATTTTTGTGTTATGACTTGGTTGGCGTTACTGTTTTCTTTGATCAATGAAACTATTTGCTCTATTGCACCTTCAAAGTCAGAGATTGTTTCCTCCATCTCTTGCATTCTCTTAGTTATGCTTGTATCTGTAGTTCCTGTTCATTTACTCAGATTTTCCATTTCCAGCATTCCCTCATTTTGTGTCTTCTTTATTACCTTTATGTCAAATTTCAGGTCTTAAACTGTTTCCTTCATCAGTTTGATTGTTTATTCTTGGTTTTCTTGACTGTCTTTAAAGGATTTATTGATTTCTTCCAATTTTTTGTTTGTCTATTCCTCGATTTCTTTAAGGAAATTTTTCATTTCCTCTTTAAAGACCTCTATCATCTTCATAAAGTCATTTTAAGGTCATTTTCTGCTGTTTCTTCTACACTGAGATATTTAGGCCTTGCTGTAGTGGAACCACTCGCTTCTTCTGCTGCCATATTGGTCTTTATGTTGTTGAATTTATTCTTGTCCTGGCATCTGTCCATCTTTTCCCCCAATAAGCACAAGAAGTGTCTGTGTCTCAGGGAACTGCTCTAGGTTCAATTGGCAGGCTTGCTTCAGTAGGAGCTCTTGGGCCAATCAGAGCTGGTAGAGTCTGTGTCTCAGGGTGCAGTTGCAGTCTCTGGTGATGGGTGGGTTTGGGGGAAGGAGTGGGGATTTTAGATTATATGGTTCAATGGTAGGTGGTGGTGGTTTGGCCTGCCTGCATGAGTCTTGCCTGCTGGCCTGCAACTGGGGCTGCCGACAATTTAAATCATATAGAGAGAAAGCAGACACAATCAAAACTGAGTGACTATAATTAAAACTTTTAAACTCTATGCAGCTTTGATTCTTTTTCCATTTAGATAAAGATTAGATAGATGACTAATACAACCATCATGATTTGATTCTGATTTAAGATAAAAATAGTATTCTTCTGCCTCTAAGAAATATTTTAAATAGCTTAAAATCTAAGAGTTAATGGTAAAATAGAAGATTTTCATTGGTAGATACAAATGAGGGATACCGGTGGTTTATCTTTTAAATAAACATGCATGTGTATATAAATTGATTTTTAGATCTAATGACTAAGCAGGTAGTTATGATAGTAACTTTGCTAGATACATTAATTTTTGGTGAGAAAAAAACCTGTAAAATCAGATATTTCTAAAAGGGACCACAGAATTGCCACCATAGAAAATGCAACAAACACTCTCTGGTTCATACTTGTAGTTTGTGAATACAGAATGGTAGAACATTGGAGTTGAAAATAATGCTAAATGTGTTATGGTTTTCCCACCTTAAGCCAGAGAAGGAGAAACTCAAATTAATTACTTTTTTTACAATGACTATCGCCTTATGGATAAAAACCTTAATGTTGATTTTTCAACCAGCAACAAGCCACACAAGTAAGTGACCATGTTATGACATTTTTAATACATGGTTTCTTATTCCGTTTAAGTAAGTGACTGGATTTTTAGAAAATAAGCGTTAATATCAGGGACCTCTGCTTTGGTTTAACCTTAAAAGAATGACTTATCTTTCTTGAAAACCAACACATGTATCACCTTAGGAAACATATTACCAGGAGAAAGTTTCACCAACTCAGATACATTTGTGATCAATTAGAAAAAGCTCACACCACCTATGGCTAAATAAAAGTATGGACCTGGAAGAATATTCTGACCCATATCCATCAAAATGTCAAAGGGATATTAGTAGACAGCAGGCATGCAACTAGCAAATATCAGGGCAGTCATTAATCTCATATCCTTCTTGAAAATGCTTCAGGCAAATGGGACACATGTACTTCATGGGCCTAGAATAAATAAAATGATACAAATGGAGAAAATACTTGACTTTGTTTCTTGGAGAAATGGTCCCTTTTTCCTATAAAAATCATGTTGGTCAATTAATCACTCATCTGACATTCACTTATTTTCTTTGCTTGAGATCCTGTAGTGACAAATGTATAGACATTAAGATCAATACACCTAAAAAAGTTTCTAAGTTATTTATGGGATCATGAGAATACAAAATTTCTGAATCTAATTTGTTTCCCAAATGAAATGAAAAGAACAGGAGCAACTGCTTCACTCAGCATCTGCAAAAACCAAGAAAAAATGAAAATACACTAGAGATTACAGAGAAAGGTAACAACATAGGAGCGATACCATTCTTATCCTTTGTTCATTTCTATGTCACATGGAATTCACAGCACAATCAAAAGTGGAGGAACACCAAATGAAGTTTGCTTATTGAATCATTGATGGAAGGAGGGCACAACTGATAATTTAAGAAGAGTAGAAATGTCTGCTGCAAGAATGGCTTTGTGGTTGTGTAATTACACATATTTTTGCCTACAGGAGACGTGTCTCCGCCAATGAAGCTAGAGCTCCTCCTGATTCCAGTCAACTCAAACAGACACATCCAAAATTACTGAGACTTCTCAGGCAGAGGCTCTATACTATTATATCTAGAATTAAGTTAATTAGTGGTGAGCCATGCATACTTCCTTTTGCTTTGTGATGGTTTGGATGTGTTAAAGTCCATTCATACTCTATCACAGCATTATAGTTCTTATATTGCCCAAATTTGTTCTGTTTTGTTGAGATTTTTCCAGGTATTTTGAAAGTTCATTTTGAAGATGTCAGAAGGTAAAGAAAGAATGTAGATAATAATTCAACTGACAGCCAACATCAAATTAAATGCAGAGAAATTAAAAATGATTCCACTAAAATCAGGAACAAGACAAGACTGTCTACTCTCTCCAAATTTATTCAATATAATACTCAAAGTTCTAGCTAGATCAATAAGACAACAGTAGGAAATCGAGGGGATACAAATTGGAAAGGAAGGAGTTAAACTTTTGCTATTTGTAGATGATAATATATATATATAAATATATATATATATATATATATATATATATATATATATATATTTATATATATGCTTCCCCAAAAATTCTACCAGGTAACTACAACAGCTGATAAACACCTTCAGTGATGTGGGTGGATACAAGATTAACTAAAAATATTCAGTAGCCTTCCTATATACAAATAATAAATGGGTTGAGAAAGAAGAGAAACAACATCTTTCACAATAGCCACAAATCATATAAAATATCTTGGGGTAGCTCTAACCAAATAAGTAAAATACCTGTATAAAAGGAACTTTAAGTCTTTGAAGAAATAAATTGGAGAAGATATCAAAAATGGAAAGATCTCCCATGCTTATGCATTGGTAGGATTTACATAGTAAAAATGGCAATCTTACCAAAATCAATCTGTAGATTTAATGCAATTCCCATCAAAATCCCCATCAAAGCTTGAAAAACCAATATTCAACTTCACATGGAAAAAAAAAACAGGAAAGTTAAAACAATCCTGTACAATAAAGGAACTTCTGGTGGTATCACCATCCCTGACTTCAAGCTCTACTATAGAGCTGTAATAATGAAACAGCTTAGTAATAGCATAAAAAAGACAGCTGTATCAATGGAATTGGACTGAAGACCCTATGTAAATTCACACACCTATGAACACCTGATTTTTGACATAAAAGCCAGAATTATACAATGGAAAAAGAAAATATCTTCACAAATGTTGCTGGCATAACTGGATGTCAGCTTATAGAAGAACAAAAATAGATTCATATATATCACAGTGTACAAAACTCAAGTCCAAGTGGATCAAAGACCTCAACATAAATCCAGCTACACTGAACCTGGTAGAAAAGAAAGTGGGAAGAGGCCTTGAATGCACTGGCACAGGAGAGAGCTTCCTGAACAAGATATCAATAATGTAGACACTAAAATCAACACTTAATAAATGGGACTTCATGAAACTGAAAAGCTTCTGTAAAGCAAAAGGTATTATCAATAAGACAAAATGACTGCCTACAGAATGGGAAAAGATCTCCACCAACCCCACATCTGACAGAGGGTTGATCTCCAAAATATATAAAGAACTCAAGAAACGAAACATCAAAATACCAAATAATGCAATTAAAATGGGGTCCAGATTTAAACAGAATTCTTAACAAAAGAATCTCAAATGACTGAGATACACTTAAAGGACTGTTCAACATCCTCAGCCAATCGGGGAAATGCAAAATAAAATGACTCTGAGACACCATCTTACACTTGTCAGAATGGCTGAGATTAAAAACACTGAAGACAGCTTATGTTGGAGAGGATATGAAGTTAGGGGAACATTCCTCCACTGCTGATAGGAGTGCAACCTTGTACAGCCATGTTGGAAATTGATATGGCTATTTCTCAGGAAATTGGAAATCAATCTACCTAAAGACTCAGCTATACCTCTCTTGAGCATATACCCAAAGGATGCTCAATCATACCACAAGGACACTTGCTCAACTATGTTCATAGCAGTGTTGTTCATAATAGGAGAACCTGGAAACAACTTAGATGCCCCTCAACAGAATGGATAAAGAAAATGTAATATATTTACACAATGGAGTATTTATTACTCTGCTGTAAAAAAAAATGACATCCTGAAATTTTCAGGAAAATAGATGGAACTAGGAAAAAATCATCCCAAGTGAGGTAACTCAGACCCAGAAAGATAAACATGGTGTGTGCTCACTCATAAGTGGGTATTTGGTTTAAGTTAAGGATAACCAGGCTACAATTCACCCCAGAGAGGCTAGTAACAAGGAGGGCACAAAGAGGGATGCATGGATTTCCCTGGGAATGAGAAATAGACTATATGTCCTAGGTAAACTAGGGGTGGGGTTTGGAACACTAAAGATCAGATTGCGTGGATTGGGGACAGGACTGAGGGGGAGAGTAACAAAAGAGATATCTTGATGGGGGGGCACATTTGGGGTTAGGGAGAAACCTGGTGCTAGGGAAAATCCCAGGAATCTACAAGGATGACCCTAGCTAAGACTCTAAGCAATAGCATAGAGGGTGCCTGAACTTGCCATCTCTTGTATTCAGATTGATGACTACCCTAATCATCATCAGAAAGCCTTCATTTAGTAACTGATGAAACCAGAAGCACAGATCCGCAGCCAAGCACTGTGCAAGCTCTGAGATTCCTCCTGAAGTCAGAGAAGAGGGATTGTATGAGTCACGGAGCGTAAAGGTCACAATGTGGGAACCCACAGAGACAGCTGACCTCAGCTTGTAGAAGCTCCAAGAATAGGGACCAGCAGTTAGGGAACCTTCATGGGACCAACCTAGGACTTCTGCATATGTGTGACAGTTCTACAGCTTGGTTTGTTTGTCAGACTCCCAGCAGTGGGATCTGGTCCTGTTCCTGGCACTTGAACTGGCTTGGGGAACCTACTCCCCATGTTGGGTAGCCTTGCTCAGCCTTGATGTGCCATTCTTTGTTGACATCCGTGGAGTCCTGCCCATTTCTGAATGGAGATAGAGAAGTGGGTTGGGGATAAGGTAGATGGGAGGTAGGGGGTGGGGGGAAGGGAACAGGAGGAGAGGAGTGAGGGGAAACTGGTCTATATGTCAATTAAATGAAAAAATTAATTAATGAAGAATTCAAGGGAAACAAAGTCACAATTTCTGTATTGTGTTTCCTATGGAAATATTCCTTCTTTTTTCTTTTTCTTTTTTTTTTTTTGAGACAGGGTTTCTCTGTGTAGCTTTGGAGCCTATCCTGGTTCTCACTCTATAGACCAGGCTGAACTCAAACTCACAGGGATCCTCCTGCCTCTGCCTCCTGAGTGCTGGGATTAAATTAAAGGCCTGCACAACTACCGACTGGCTCCTCCTTAACATTTTTACTTATTATTTTATGTGACTATATGTGTGTCTGCATGAGTTTATATGCACCATATGAGTTCAGGAACCAGCAGAAGCTGTAAGGAGGCACTGGATCCATTGGAACTGGAATTACATATGGTTGTGAGTCTGGGTCTTTTGCAGAAACAGTAAGCAGTCTTAACTCTTGAGTCATCTTTCAATCCTTAAAGTGTTCCTTCTTAAAATGCATGGTATGCTGTCTCTTAAGCTATAGAAATGCAACAGAAACTTTATCATGATGTATTTGACATTATAATTTCATTATTAATAAAGTATTGCTTATCCATATACACATGCAAATCAAAAACACATCAGCCTGTCTCTCCATAAAAAATACATAATTCATCCTGCTATGTGAAACAACATAGAGTCAGTTAAAATATTTAATCAATAAATAAGAAAAAATGTTATGAACTAGGTAATGGGAGTCACTATAGTTTGAATAGATGGGTCCACACTGGGAAAAAATACGTTGAAATTACCCTTCAAAAATTCAAGAGTGGTTGAAAGACAAAGTGGAAGAAAGCAATATCCACTATATGTTTGTCATATTTTGTTCTTTGGGGTATCTCAATAAATAGACAAGCCAGACAAGGTCCCCATTTTACAGAAGGGGCATTCAAGTGCATTGTGACTATTATACACACAGTTTGCTATGATGTATAGTGAATATCAGAGTATAGATATTTCTTTTCTAAACGTAATGGAATCCATTTATTTATTTTCCACATACACCAATATGAAAAAGATGAATCCAATAATTTTTAAAATACATTTAAGTATATAACATAAACTATCAATTTAAATTACAAATTAAATAATTTTGGATAGACCTTTATGGTTCTGAAATTCCTACTACTATTCATATATAGATTTCTCACACCTTGAAAGAGCTGGCAAGCCTAATTGCAATCCATTTCTCTATAAAATATTAATAAGTGAAACTGAATTCATATCATGCACATCCTCTTTAGAATGGCTTGTTTTATTCAACATAATGATTTTAACATGTGACCATGTTGTTGCATACATCAGTAGTTCAGGTTTTCCTTAAGCATTTGTTGCTTATGCAACCAAATTGTGGAAATTTGAGTTATTTTTCCTGTATTGTTATTAGGATAATGTTGTTAAGAACATTCATGTCAGATTTTTTGTTATGTATAATGAAAAAATTAACAGATGATATAATTTACCTATTCATGTAGAGAAAATTTTATTATATTTCAGTGGTTATACAAAGTAATCAAAGAAAATTATTTGGGAGACTTCTGCCATTTCTGCTTTCATAACAAGAAAACATCAGATAGTGTAAATTTTCTTAATTACCTCAGAAATTTCTGTTAAAAACACTAAAAAGTGATCTGATATGTAAGATGCACCTACCCAAAAGAGATGGAACACAGACTCTCTCTTCATCACTGTGGCAGAGTATGGATAGACCCACTGCAGATCTGAGAAAAGGGATTCAAATGAGATAGTTAATTCACATTTCAGCAAGCTTGCAGATCTTCACAGAAGCCTAGCACCTCTGGGCACTTTAGTCATAAATTCATAACCCTGTCAGTCTCTACTGGCAGTCAATCATTAACGTAGAGAGTAGGCTGAGAGACTGGAATAAAGCTTCCTTTGTGTCCTAAGAGGAAGAGAGTATCTGCCTATACAGGAAAAGCTAGTATTTCATCTTGATCCTTCTTCCTGTTCACTTCTAGTTTAAAAAAAAATCAACTTGATTGTAAAATATCTCGATAAACCTTGCCACTGTGAACATAGGGGGAGTTCCAAAGTGTCCTGGTAACAGTAAAATGTGTAAAATAATAATTCATATCCTTGAGATATGATCATGAGTCATCCTGGACCTGTAATCAAGTGATCTATAACTGGAGAAGGGCAGAAAATAAGCTGCATAAGTGCCATCAAAGATTCCAAGCAGAGCTTAGTAATCACATGAAAAAAAATTATATCATCCAGGAGACCCAGCACCTAGTGATATTCGAAAGATAGAAAATTGTTCAGATTCTCTGCTCTGAGATCCTGGCTAGTGAACACATGTCCATATGCAATCTGTTACTGAGATGAAGCAAGAACATATACATACAGCCTGCTGTGGAGAAATTTATTCAGCTAAGACCAGTAGTCACAGGTGAAGATCTATACTGTAAGCACAAAGTAGGAAAGTGGAATTCAGACCTGAGGTGCACTGAAGGGACCTGTATTATTTGTGCGTAGTTGCAGAGCAAAGTGTCTCAAAACACAGGTTCTTCAGGCATTATTTATTTCTTTTTAAATACGCAGATTTTGTGAGTCAGTATCTCAGGAATTGATTAGCTGAATTTTTGGCTTTAGGGCCTAAAATGTTTGGAGTCAAATGTCACTGGGGCCATGGTTTCTTGAACCTTTGAGTGAGGCCAGGGCTTGTAGTTCTGAGATGGATTACTCATGATGCAGATTTCTCAGTTCCCATCATTTTGTTTAGGTGACATAACCCCAAAATACTACAAAAAAGCTACTAGAACTAATTCCATTATTTTGCGTTTGTCAAGTTGTAAGGTAAATATTTTAACATCTAATATATTTCATACCATGCCAATAAAAATTGAAATTTACAAGAACATATACTAAGGACAATTCATTTCAGTTGTCTGAATAACATAAATATGATGTCTCTATGCTGAAAAGTTTAACATGTAGGTCAATAAAACAAAATAAACCAAGATATAAACAAATGGAGATTCAAGTGAATGGACCAAATGATTCAGTATAGTTGATTTACCTATTGTCCACAAAGTAATATAAAGATGGAAATCAACTTCCATTGGAAAGAACAGCTGATGACTCACTTTTCTTCTTTTGAAATCAGCTGTCTGATTTTGATCAGTCTGTTGGAAAGCAAGGAGATAGAAGAGTGCAGATGACTTTGACAGAAGTCATAACTGACAATATCTGATTCCAAAGCTTAACACAAAGGCTCAGTAATCCAGGTAGTGTGTTGCCGGTACAAGGATAGATACTGAGATCAAAGGGGCACAATGAAGCTTCTGAAACAGACACAGGCATACACAGTCAGTTTATTTAGAGATAGGTGAGAGAATCCTGCTTTTCACAATGGATTCTGGAACAATGAAGGTCTAAAAGTCAAAAGAACTCTCAACCCACACCTCAGACACTAAACAAGAGCTTAAGCCCTGAGGTATAAAATCCCTAAGGGTTACCATTGGAAAAAACACCTTTGATTTCTCATTAGATCCATGTTACTTAGCAGCAATGACAGGGCCCATGAAAGAAAAATAAAATGTGACCTTATCAAAAACAAAAACTTTTTATATCAAATGAAACTGTGGAAAAAATGTTAAAATGTAAACCACAAGTTGCAACAAAATATTTTTGAGACTTCAGAAGTATGAAGAATATCAAACATAATATTATGATAGACTCAAACTAATAAAAGAACTTTAGAAAAGATGGTTTCACAATTAAAAGTATATATAATCAGTCAGACAAATACAAATTAGAGTCAAGATATGATACACCAAATTTCAATGATTTTTATTTAAAATAAGGGATGCTTGGATACCCTCCAAGCATTCAATAAGGATATGAAATGATACAGCCCTTTTGCAAAACAAATTAGCTGTTTTTTTCAAAAAGCTAAATATATGCTTATCACATGAATTAGGAATTTTACTTTTTAGGTTAATATCCAACAAAACCCAAATAAATGTTCATTTACACATTCTTTTAGACATATATTACATGTAAAAACTTATGCTAATTTTACTCATACTTATCAGATACTGAAATAAACTTATATGTCCTCTATGGATGAAAAGTTAAAAGCCTGATATATATCCGACTGTTGCAATTTTGCTTAAGATGGAAAAGGAAACAAATTACTAATAACCTTTCAGTGTATTTATTATGCAGTAAAGATCAAATTTATAACAAGGATAACAGGGAATCAGATGAATTTACAGCACTGCTGTATTCTGTGGTTGGTAACTACGTAGGTTTGCTTTTGTTTACTTACTGAATAAATAGGAGCACATTTAAAATGATTTATTTTAATAAATTATATCACAACCTGACTTACAACAAAAATTCCAAAAGGAATGTCCTAAAAAATAAATATTCATTTCAATATTTCAGTATTCACTGACACCTAAGTACACAAATAAGTATTGTTTCACTTTTTGTTTGTTTTTGTTTTTGTTTTTTTCTGTGATAAAACACTGACTAAAAGCCAGGTGGTGGTGGCACATACCTTTAATCCCAGCACTCGGGAGGCAGAGGCAGGAGGATCTCTGTGAGGGCAAGTCCAGCCTGGTCTACAAAGCGAGTTCCAACAGTCAGAGCTGTTACACAGAGAGATCCTGTCTCAAAAAAATCAAACAACAAAGCAAAACTTGGGGGAGGAAAGGGGTTTATTTAACCTAGAGGTTATAGTCTAGCATCAGGTGAAGCCAAATCCAGAATTCAAGGTCATAAACTGGAGACAAGGAACTGAAGCAGAGACCACAGAGAAATTCTACTTACTGGCTTTCTTTCCATGGCTTGCCCACCCTGCTTTCTTAGCGACACCTACCCAGATCTAGCACCAGCCACAATGAGTTAAACCCTCTCACATCCATTCTTAATCTAGAAAATGCCCAACAGGCTTGCCTAGAGGCCAGTTTGATGGAGGTATTTCTTCAGTTGAGGTTCCTTCTTTGACAGCTCAGTTACTGTAAGTGATGTTGCCATTATATATTTGATTTTCAGAAATAATACTTCCTGATAACCCGGTGTGTTTGAAAATCTTATGAAGCACTGAAAGTATATTTGCTGTACTGATGTACCCCTGAAATTGTGAACATAAGTGGTTTTTACATATACTAGTAATTTGACATTGGAGAGACTATAGAAAACATTTTGACCTATATGTAATATGAACAGAGCCTATGTCTGAGGAAAAACATACCACACTATTAACTGTCTTCACAACATTCCTACTTTTTTTTTTTTGGTATTTGTAGGAAATATAGGGAAGGAAGCCCATGAATGGTAGACAACATGGCATAAAAAATAAGTCTCTCCTGTGAAATATGCCTTATTTAGGTAATCTTCAGCAGATCTTTGTATGGGTATACTTCTATAGCCTATTTTGATGAACAGTAAATTTTAGTTCTGGTGTTTATGAATAACTTTGCACTGGAAAGAAAGATGAATGCCACAGGTACCGTCATTCAATCATTGGAACTTTTAAACAAATAACCTTATAATCTCAGTTGCATACTTATTTACATATTTGCATTCTAAAGACACAGGTTAATCCAAGCATTCTTACAGACATAAAAGGATGGAACATTTAATTTTCTCTCAGATATGCTCTGTCTGCAAGGCTCAAATATCAGGTGAAATTGTGTGCTTCACAAAATAATGGAAAGTAAAAAAGCAAGTCAATGGTTGAATGGATCAAAATTAAACAATTATTTGAAAATTCAAAAAGTATTGAATTTGCTATATAATTTGTTAAGCTATTTGAAGGAAAACAAAGACAAATCTATATTCTTTCCCTTCAAGTTTTAACTAAGTTTTAGGTGAAGACCACTTTTTATAAATAAGGTTATGTTTAGATTTTACATACAATTTTGAAGATGTATTTCCCAATATATACTTAGAATTTCTAATAATCTGTGAGACAGAACATGTTAAATTTGTTTCTATGGACAAATGGTCCTAAGGAAAGGTCATTTCGTAATTTGAAAAAGCTTTTGAGGAAGCTAAAACTTGAGACATAGAGCATAGACTTAGATCTCAGGCCTGGCTCTGCTGTCCTCAAGCAGGTTTTTTTTTTTTTTTTTTTTTTTTTTAATCTATGATGAGGCTTCAGTCATTTAGTGTTCAAGAAACCATGCATGGAGGACCCAGCCTAAGGATTGTACAGCAAATAATATGAGTTCAATCAAGAAATTTGAAACTGCAAAGACACTATAGTCTTCAATAATGAATGGCATAACAATAAAGAGTGATAGGTACAAATACTATAAGGTTAATATCAAATACTTTGAGAAAAGCATTGACTAGGAGTAGTTGTGGAATGCAATGCAGAACAGGGGCCATGAGATGGCTCAGCAAATTAAGGCACATGCTGATCAGAATTATGGAACAGAATTCAAATTCTAGAGCCCGTGGTAAGGAGAGAACTGATTCCTAAAAGTGCACCTCTAACCTTTACATGTGGCTGTGATATTCATATACCTGCACACACACACACACACACACACACACACACACACTCAATTTTGAGAAATCTAGTAGAAATCAGTTCATTGTGTAGTCAAGTTTAATATCACCAACAATAAATCACGCTGAATTCATGTACCTGCTGATTTATTGGAATGAGTAGGACATTTCTCATCTGCAGTAATCTTTAATGAAGCCCAGAATTCAATCATAAGAAAATATTAGATAATCAAAGAGGGAAGTTGCTGTGGATATCGTTCTGTATGAATAAAACACTGATTGGCCAGTGGCCACGCAGGAAGTATAGGCGGGACAAGGAGAGAGGAGAGTTCTGGGAAGTGGAAGGCTGAATGAGAGACACTGCCATCCGCCGCCATGACAAGCAGCATGTGAAGATGCCGGTAAGCCACGATCCACATGGCAAGGTATGGATTTATAGAAATGGATTAATTTAAGATCTAAGAACAGTTAGCAAGAAGCCTGCCATGGCCATACAGTTTGTAAGCAATATAAGTCTCTGTGTTTACTTGGTTGGGTCTGAGCAGCTGTGGGATTGGCGGGTGACAGAGATTTGTCCTGACTGTTGTCTAGGAAGGAAAACTAGGAAGTTTTTCTTCAAAAACCTCAACTGAGTATTTTCAAAACTGGAAGGTCACAGTCAATGGGAAAGATTGAGAACTGTCACTGATCAGAGGTCAAAGAGAAATTATCCCTAAATTGAGTAAGGGCAAATTATCAAGCTGATTGGCTGCTAGGATTGATAATAGACAATGGTGATGTGAAATAACAAACTAGGAATTAAAGTAGCATTTCAGTTATTATGGCATTGCACCTGCCTTCATAAAAATGACCTGGAATATAAACCATTGATAATGGGTGGTGAGAGAGAGGGAAGACTAGAAATAACTGCTGTCACTATAATAATAGTTTTCTAAAATTTTACATGAATCTCAAACATTCTAAAGCAAAAATGTTTAGAAATGAAAAATAATGGTATAAGTGGATTATAAGTATTGGATTCTATGGGATTTAGCTTTAAAGTTATAGTAATGTAAATATATTAATTAGAAATTTGAAGCATTAAGGGATATTTACATAGGCTCACTATCTTTCCAAGGAATACGCATATTAGTTGTAGAGGGATGACTTTTCATTTTATATTGGAGTGGTCTGGCAAACATGTCGTTCAAGTGGTCAAAAATACCTTCATGAGACTCAGTACAGATTCTTGTTGTCTCTTATGTGATGGGAAGCTATTTGAGAGCATAACACTTCGATGGGCTTTTTATTTCCAAGTATATTTAATACAAAGGCTACTGAATTCAAAATACCAGAACAAGCAAACATACAAAAACAAATGAAGGGTTATTTTACAAATATTTTGAGCCCAAAACTTGAGGATGGAAGGAAGTCTTATAAATAACTTTGACAATAGTGAGTAGAAAGACTGCAGTCAACTGGACAATGAATAACTTGCCTAAAAGATTTCAAATTCAATCAAAGAAGCTTCATTAATCAAAGGAGACTCCAGTAGAAACAATAGCTACAGATGATATTCATTGTGAACTTCCTCCATGTCAAGTGCTATGGTGAGACATTTGGAGAGGGGTTATAACCATTATCTGGGAGACTTTTTATGGCAGTTATCACTCTGAGCATCAGTTCATGCCCCTAAATATAGTGCTATCACTGTCTACCTCATTGGATTGTTGTAAGGATTCAGAAAGTGCATGTATAGCCAACACATAAATATTGGTCACCATGAGAACCCCATATTCTTTCTTGTAAGCAAAAAACTAAACAGAATAAGGACAATAATAAAATCCTCTTCCATACACTTGTAAATGAGTAAACTATGATATAGAAATCTTCAAGAAATAGTCTAAGGTTGCTTTTCTGATTAATGCCAAGCCACTAACTGAATGATTCTTAATTACTACAGTCTTTTAACTTTTACTTTTTCACAGATATTACAATATCTTATGTGAAGAATGTTACAAGGACACTAAATTTTAAAAATTGATAAAGTAAGATAAACTATTTTCACAAATAGCTTACACTGAAGAGAAAGCTATAAAGGAATACATAATATAAAGTCAACAGTTACTCTTTGGATACACTGAAATAATTTTCTTACAGAAATTGGGGAATTGAGTTGAAGATAAAGAATGTATTAATGAATAAATATAATAGGATCAATTTTCTTATGTATACACAAAAAAACAACAGTTATGATTTGTTGTTAGCTCACTGCTAACAAATTTTTTATGTGGAACATTTTTGCTGTATTGCATCACAGTAGAGTGATTGTGAACTATAGAATTTATTTTTACTGTATTACTAAATATGGATATTAATTACTCATCCTATGATACCAAGCTTAGACTATTAGAATATCATCTACTGTAATACCTGTGGTTTGCAGAGCAAAGTTGATTAAAAATTTTATTGTCTATTATTGACTTAAAATGACATTGACTTAAAATGCCTTGTTCAATATGTACACTGATGTCTTTCTTTTAAAACATCCCCCTGTTGATTAAACTCTGGAATTTGACCAGTCATAATCACAACTATAATTCCTGGGTAGAGGAACTTGGACAAATATCACAGGACACAATAATATTAGCAAAAGACTGCCCAAAAGCAAACTTGAGCAAAGCTCACTACAACCTGACACAGACAAAAATATTTCATCAAGGAAGTCCAACAATAATTGCTTGTTTAATGTTAAACTGACACCACTGATTGATAAATTGATAAATCATCTCATTTCTAGGAAAGTCTTAAACTAAATTTTTTGTTGTTGTTACCTATTTTACTGATGAATGTAAACAGGTTTAGTCTGATTCGATGAGCTACAAGGTTCTTGAGCTTGACAACAGTTGAAAGTATCATCATCCATAACATGGGAATTATCTTTTATTTATTTCTACTCATAATAAATTCTAGTAATATCTTGAATAGAGATATCAGTTGATTTTTCTTTAGAACCAGGTCAGAATGTAATTGATATAGAAATATTTCTCTACAGTGACCTATGTGTGTACTCAATTAACACTGCACTAAAATGCACTGTTTTAACAATCTTTTGAATAATGTTCAAATGTTACAAATATATACATTTTATTTTGGTACCTGAAAGTACTTTGAGACAAATGCAATTGAGATCTATATAATTTATCAACTTCCTAACATTTATCCACCTCTGTTGAAAACTTACCAGTTATTTCAAAACCATCCTGTCACTAAGTAACTAGCTGCTGAGTGAATGAGTTAACCCAGGAATGGACAAAATCTCAGAACTTCCACTTTAACTCCTCCTGGAACAGATCTTCCATGTATTTAGCAAGAATAGTTTTATGGTGTACACTGAAGCATGAAATATAGAAATATATTAGAAAATAAAAAGACATCCCAAGCTCATGAATCAGAATTAATGTAAAAATTACATCTTACTAACTTGGTCTATGGGTTTTATGCAAGGCCTTATTAAAAAAAAAAAAAAAAAACTCCAATGCCATTCTCATCATACATAGAAAACAACACAAAAGATTGTATGGAGGCAAAAAAGACAAGCTATTGTCAAAGCAATGCTTATCAAAATGTTATGGGACGTAGCATTGGGCTTGATTTCAAATCATACTACAGAACCACAGTAATAATAACAGTATTATATTGGCACAAAGACAATAGCCAATAGAGTTGAGGACTCAGATATAGACCCAAGTAACCTCAGTTACCTGATTTTTGACAGATTCTACAGGTATGTTCCAGAAAAATAATCACACCTCCAACAACTTGTGCTAGTAAAACTGGATTCTATATGCAGAAAAATGAGAAACAAACAAACTCTCCATGAACAATATTCAACTACAGATGGGTAAACATCTTGACATGAAATTTGATACCTCAAAACTGCTAGAGGAAACTGCTCACTTTAACTTTTAAGTGACGACAAGAACTTTTGGAATAAGACTTCAGTAGAACTGGAGACAACTTCAAAAATGACAAATAGGACCTCGTGAAACAAAAGACATCCATATAGTAAAGGGAATTGTGATGTAACTAATTAAACTCCCCACATAATGGAAGACAATCTTCACTATATATTCATCCCATACAGGATAAGTATCTAACATATGCAGAGAATGCAAAAGCATAAACATTGAGAAAATAATCAATCCAATTAAAAAATGAGCTATGGATATGAACAGAAACCAATTGTAGGTGATTTGTTTTCTCACTCACGTAGATCCTAGATTCAGTACTTTTGTTTTATGTCTTTCACTTGGTGCTCAAGTGCAAGTCAGGCAACTAGAAAGGGAATGTTTGGGGAGCGAACTTACTAAATAATGGGAGGGTACTAGACCTTAGGTGATTATAGTTGTGAGGTAGAATACTGGCAGGCACAAAGCAGAAAGGAACATGGGAGTAGTCTGAAATAAGGAAATCAAAAACAAACCCAAAATGAAGGGGCGATGTAAGCTATATGGAAGTCTACTTTCTCACAATTCAACCTATAAATTAACATGAGCAGGGATAATAAAACAAATGTGGGAGAAAAGGAATAATACCAGGGGTTAAAATGCTAGTTAAGACAGATGTATGGAAATGAAAGCACATAAAGGGCAGTGGGTGGTGTCAAACAAAACTAGAGATGTGTAAAAAATGGACATCAAACTTCATTCCTAATAGTATTCCTCTATGTTGGTGCACAACTTTACTCCTCAAAGATATGGATTATTAAATGAAAATCTCAAGGCCATGCAGAGGATACATCCCTGAGTTATTGATCAAGGGGGCCCCAGAGGTTCCTTAGAACAACATGGGACTTTGCTATTGCCTTTGGTTACATATTATAACAACAAGGCAAGAACCTATTGCTGAAGACACCAAATACTTCAGATATAGGGTAAGGAAGAAAGGAACATCCGATTGACCAGGAATCTTTATTCACACTGTCATGCTTTATTAGTGTCAAAAGGTGGAGTGTAGGCTGCTGAGGTGGAAAACTCATCAGCTGTCTTGCCCAACATTGGATGGTGTATGCTGCAATACCAATCTATCTGGTAATATGGGTGAGTTGGTATGAGAGTGGCATGCTTGATGACTTGGGGTAGATAATCATTTTCTGATTGTATTTGGGGCCTGCTCCATAGGCTGGGATTTCACTCCTACTACTGTAATCTGGGTCAAATGCCTATGGTGGGAGGTCATAGGCCCTATGGCAGAACCTACTATTTTAATTTTGTTACATGGTCATGCTGTCAATTTGTCTTGTAAACACTTGTGTTTGGTTTATACCTGTAGACCTGACTGCTCTCAACCTTAGTCAGAGAAGCTTCCCATTGCAGTGAGCAGCAGTCAATAGATAGATGCATAACTTATCAAAACACTAAGAACAAGAAAGCCCTAAAATACCCTAAAAAGGTCATCTTAATGAACCACCACTGTCACTACCAAGGGTTAGAGAATATCCCAGAAGAAGCAGCGGAAGGAATTTAAGAGCTGAAAGATTGAGAAGAGTGTATGAAATGCTGTCTTCTGGATGAGGCATTGTTATTGCACACACAAATTTAAAATAGCCATTGTTATCTGAAAAAAGATACATATAAGACCAAGGCAGAAAAAAATTCCAGCATAGGTGAGGAAGATTATATCCAGTCTTCATAACATACTGGGGAGCTGTAGGCTGTGAATAATCATTGAGGGAGGGGAAAAATCATTATTTTTGAAAATGTGGCCACTTGTAGGTTTCCCTTACTCCAGTGGATGGCCACATATATTTGAAAAATACTAACTGGACTTAGTGTGTTGTTCAAAAAGAAACATGAACTCAGAAGGCTTATTTTGGGGGAACCTGTTGTAGCTGGAGAGGAGGAGTAAGTATAATATTTCATTGTATACATGTATGAAATTCTCAAAAAAAGGAAAAACATACATAAAAAGGAGTTAAAACCAATCTGTTGGATTCTAAAAATTTGTCCATAGCTATTGATGCAAAGGTCTTCTCAACAACCTTGGGGGTTCACAGTGGCTAGACAGGAAACAAACTAAGCCTAGCTTAGGTCTTGATTGTACTTTGTCTGCATATCTCTGGAGATCCTGATGGTAGAGACTGAAAAAGGCCAAAAATTCTTGCTGTCTGTATCAAATTTTGCCATTTGGGGCATAAATGGTTTTAAGGACAAGTAGATAAATGCAATGTTTACACTCACAGTATGCTGATGAAATAAAGAGCACTCTCAGTCTAGGTGGGAACATAGGGAATAAAAAGAACCTTTTATGTCTAATTTTATTTCCAAGACACTTTATTTAAACTGACACCAACATGATCATCTTTCACTTCTTGGCATGTAGACAGAAAAATAGAATTCAATGAGTGAGTTTGCATAACCTTCATAACATATTGGAAGAAGGAATTTGGTCACACAGAAAATAGTTGAGAATATTTTAAGATGGGTCTTTTATTTAAAAAAAATAAAACTAGAGAGTGTGAAGTGCTTTTAGAGGGAGGGATTCTGTATATGATAAAACATTTTGTTCCTCAGAAATCAGTTTATAAGTATACTTTTAGCATACCAGAGATGTTATAGTTGTTTTTTTTTTTTTTTCTTCGAGACAGGGTTTCTCTGTGTAGCTTTGCGCCTTTCCTGGAACTCACTTGGTAGCCCAGGCTGGCCTCGAACTCACAGAGATCCGCCGGCCTCTGCCTCCCGAGTGCTGGGATTAAAGGCGTGCGCCACCACCGCCCGGCTTAGTTTTTTTTTTTTAAATAGATACTGAGCATAGCTTGGACTTGGCTTTCTAACTGCTTTCCCTGTAGCCTGCTTGCAAAAGGTCTATATGATTTTCAGTGTGGTTGTTTATTCTGCATCAGTGGGGTCTGGTTATTATGAACTCTGAATTTTTACTGACTCACTCTATAATACTCTGAGTAAAGGTAGAAAGCTTAAGCATTTTCATCTTTCTATATATTTAAAATAGTGAATCGATACTAGTTTATATTTAAAGAGTATATGGAATTTTAGCTTGCATTAATATTTATCCAACTCAAACTTTAATATGCAAACTTCATATAAAATACTCCAAAGATAGTAAGATAGAGATAAAAAATTAACTGCATTTGCATGGCCAGAAAGAGTTGGCAGATGAGCTGTTCTACAAATATACCTGTGTTTGGATCCCCAGTACTCATATAAAAGCCAAACACAATATTTAACTATATAATCAATTCAAGTGTTTGGGGACAGAAACTGTTGGGGTGTGCTGGCCAGCATGCCCAGGTGAATCAGCAAGCTACACATTTATTGTGAGATACCATTTCATAAAGTAACACAGGAAATGAAAACTGTAGCAAGATACCTAGCTTCAACCTATGTGCTCCTTAAGTATGTGCTTCTGTACCACATGTATATGGCACAGGAACAGAAGATCATTCATGTGAACCAGAACCACCCCCCCCCATACAATAAATGAGGTTTAGTATGATCAAGGAAGAAATCTGAAGTTGACCTCCGTTTTATACATTCATGCACATGTACATATGCACATGCTCATGTAATTAAATGCATGTGCACACACAAGTGTTAGCACACACACATTCACAAACAATTTGCATGTGTGTAAGTTTTGATGTGTGGGTTTTCTTCTCTGGTATAATATTTTCATTTATGTACAAATATATTTGGGATGATAATATCATGTGTTGTAGTTAGAACATGAATTGTCTTCCATTGGACTTTGTGTTTCAATATGTTTCCCAGAGAGAGGTGTTTTTTGGGAAACTTGTTAATCCTTATACAGTGGAGCTTCAGTAGTGTGAAGTGAATCATTGTTATCAGATTTTGAATTCTTTAGTGAGGTCCTTCTTGTTAGGGGTTCCCAACTATCTGACTACAGAAACAATGTGACCAGATGTCCCAGTGTCTTGCTGATACACTTTCTCTGCCATAATAGACCAGACCATTTGCCATCAAATGTGGGCCAAGATAAATTCTTCAGTCCTTTATATTACATCTTTTCAGGTTGTTGTTGACAACAAAAAGTAACTAAATCATTGCTCTCTAGGGCAACTATACAGACTGTACACACAAGGATCATCAATTTGGTAGATAATTTATCTTCTATAAAGTCAAGGTAAAAGATATCAATCGGTACTGCTTTTTCTCAGCAGTGTTTGTAAGTGTCCTGCACTTATTTGAAACTGACTTTCACTTTAGGATCATATCCCTTCTTCCCTCTTTTTCTGCATTCTTCTTTCCTCTATTTTTCTCTTTATCCCACCCTCCTCCTTCTCTAATTCTCTACAGTATCTGAATGTGACACTATACTGATATTAGAAACATGTTACCTAACATTACTGATAGACATGAATATAAATTCTTTCTGGTAACTTTTTGACAGTGACAAGACTAAAAAATTAGTGTCTTGTAATTGGATGCCACTATGAACTAAATCAGTTTTTCATATATGTACCTTAATTTTGTGGATAATAGCTAAATGAGCAGGTATTCCTTGATATCAAGCAAAAGGTACAAGAAAGAATGAAATGATAAGTTGTAACATTTCCTAAATATGTTTTCAATGTATGTATATGGATGAAAAAAATGAATTACTTGAGTTCATAAGTGTGGCAATAAGTGGGATGGAGAAAGAGAGAGATAAAGAGACAGAAAGAGACAGAGACAGAAACAGAGACAAAGAGAAAAAGACGGAGGAGGAGGCAAGGAGGGAAAGGATGTGAAGGAGAAAAGACACAAAGAACAGCATGAAGAGACAGAGAAAGGGCGTCTACCTATGTGAACTGGAATTGACCAAGTCATTCAGGAGGAACATACATAGTAGTTCTGATGATGGAGCAGATTCCAGAATAGTAAGTGATGCAATTCCACATTATTCCATGGAGAGTGATTGGATGTGTAGCAGTCATGCTCTGACCCTGGCAAGATGAAGCACTCAGGATCAAGCAGCTCAGGGTCAATAAGCACCAGTCTACGTGAGAAACCACTTCTGGAGGATAAGATAGAAGAGCAACAAGCTTCATAACAGCACTGGATTGGTAGCCTGTTCTTCAAGGCTTGCATCAGAACAGATGCTCATTAAATTTTGGGACAGAGAGTCAGGCAATCACTTTTCAATTGGCTGTCAAATCCAAACAAAAATGTGCCAGGATACTTTTTTGCCCAGCAGTCTAAAGTAGAAGAGGATTGTATATACCAAGACCAGGCAGCTGGATTTCCATGAGTAATTAAACATGGGGTCCTGATATTTCTCTGATTAATTATGTCCTGATTTTGCTACTGTCACCACTGCAGGTTGGTTCTTTAGAAATGACAAAACATAGCCAACTGAACTTCCTTCTTGTTTTAAAAGAGGAAAAGAAGCATCAATGAAGGCAAGCTAAAAATACTGTACTGTTCTTTCAAGCCAAGGTAGAGTCATCAATGATTCTGGAAAACAAACTGCCATACCTGTGACATGACCATCACAGATCGCAAATGAAGGGATATATTTGGAGTGAGGGGTGACCTACCACTGAGTACAAGATATGTTCCTTCCACGGGGGCTTTTGAACTGTGCAATAATGATTCTTAATTTGATTTCATATTTATTCTTAGTAACAAAGTAATACTCTATAGCAATTCTCTACTGTTCTGTAATCAATAAACTTTGACAATAAGTATGCCAAAATAAATGCTAATACTTCAAACTGGTATCAATCTCTGTCTACATTGGCATAAGATTATGCCCCACCTGTATTTCTAAAAAGTATTTAGAGTGATAATTGGGGCAATTCTGATAAGCAATTTTTGTCATATGATTTACTCCCTACCAAAGAATAATTCTCTTAGTTTCTGAAGGCCAGTCAATCTTCGATGGAATATTATCTCATATATTCTTTTTTTTTTTTTTTTTTAAACCTATTTTTTTGTTTTTCGAGACAGGGTTTCTCTGTGTAGCTTTGCGCCTTTCCTGGATCTCGAGCTGTAGACCAGGCTGGCCTCGAACTCACAGAGATCCGCCTGCCTCTGCCTCCCGAGTGCTGGGATTAAAGGCGTGCGTCACCACCGCCCAGCTTTTTTTTTTTTTTTTTTTTTTCTTTCCTTTTTATTTTTTTTTTAATTTATTTTAATTTATTTTGCAATACAATTCAGTTCTACATATCAGCCACGGATTCCCTTGTTCTCCCCCCTCCCGTCCCCCTCACCTTCCCCCCAACGCCCCCCCCCCCCATTCCCATCTCCTCCAGGGCAAAGCCTTCCCCACAGACTGAGGTCAACCTGGTAGACTCAGTCCAGGTAGGTCTAGTCCCCTCCTCCCAGGCCGAGCCAAACAATCCTGCATAGG
Organism: Peromyscus californicus insignis; assembly: GCF_007827085.1. Classification (NCBI taxonomy): domain Eukaryota; kingdom Metazoa; phylum Chordata; class Mammalia; order Rodentia; family Cricetidae; genus Peromyscus; species Peromyscus californicus. The sequence continues at coordinate 45,577,530 of NW_026294447.1, read as the reverse complement.
CCCCAGGTTTCAAACAGCCAACTCATGCAATGAGCACAAGATCTGGTCCCACTGCCTGGATGCCTCCCAAACAGATCAAGCCAATCAACTGTCTCACCCATTCGGAGGGCCTGATCCAGTGGGGACCCCTCAGGCATTGGTTCATAGTTCATGTGTTTCCATTCCTTTGGCTATTTGTCCCTGTGCTTTATCCAACCTTGGTCTCAACAATTCTCGCTCATATAAACCCTCCTCATTCTCGTTAATTGGACTCCCAGAGATCCACCCAGGGCCTAGTCATGGATCTCTGCATCCAGATCCCTCAGTAGAGCCTAGGTGTACAAAAGGGAAATGTTCTTAAGCTTCATGGTGGAGTTCAGACATGCCTGGATCCCCCCATGGAGGATGAGCCTTCCTCGCCGTTCACTCCTGTTCTGTCTCTCAGTTCTTAGAGCAGTATGTAGGCCACCCGCATACACATAGGCAACCTGCCGCTATTAAATCAAAAAGAAGTGCTTTGTCTATATGACATGGTTAACCGTTATGATATTAAAATTTATAGAAAACACTGTTTTATGTGAACTATTCAAGCAATAACAAAGTAATATAGAAATATCCAGTGGTAAATACAGGAAAATGCAGGCTCAGTTAGTAACTTGATGATATCTAAGAATGAGTTCTCTTAAAAATTTCATCTTTGCTTTGAGAAATTCTGATTATTATTAATAATTGACTCATTTTATCGAAAAACATAATAAAAATACATTTAATAGTTGCATTTATTGAAAATAGCAAATATGAATGGAACTCAACTGTTTATGGCACGAAATGCTATTGAGGAATAAACTAATCAATATTTAAGAAAAATATATTTTTTTAAATATATTGGAATCCCATATAAATGACATTGTAGAGAGTCATGTGGCATTAAACTCACATGACACCTCTTCCCCGATCATTTTTGAAAGGCTATTAATTTGGCAGTAGGAGGACATATAAAGAGTTGGAGGGAGTCAATATGAGAGGGCATAAGGGATGAAGTGGAAGGGGTAAGTCATATCATTATATTTTGCTTAATAATGTAAAATAAAAGAAGTTAAAATAATAAGATAAAATAATAAAATAATAATGCTAATGTGATGATTTAAAATATTAGACGAAAATCTTGTAAAATCAGTTTTAGAAACAAAAGCAAAAATATACAAAAAAAAGGACAGGTCATGGCTATATAAAAAGTATTTCTAAGCTGGATATGGAGTCTTATGCCTTTATCCTGGCACTTGGGAGGCAGAAGCTGGAAGATCTTTAAGTTTGAAGTCACCCTGGCCTACAAAATGAGTTCCAGAACAGCTGGGCTGAGAAACTCTGTCTCAAAAACAAAACAAAACAAAACAAAACAAAATCAAAAACCAAAAACAAATATACAAAGGATTTCTAGAGACAATGAAATCAGGAAAATCAGCATACAACAGAATATTGGGTACTAGTGATACAAAAGTTCAAGATGGTGCTTAATAAATTACTTAAATTTTATTAAGACAAGAAGAATAATTAAAGATTTTAGGTCTGAAATGGGCAAGGAATGTCATAGTGATTTTACAAGATTAATAAAGAAGGTAATTTTACAAATGTTTTTGATGAGGATCATTGATAAGGAGAAGACTGATAAGTAGAATGATGGCATTAACATATGGTGGAGTCCAGCAAATTATTTTAAAAACTTATGTCTTGGTGGTGAATTCTTCAGCACTTAAAGAAGACTAACCTCCTGCTCTAAGGCATAATTAAATCCTAATTTACTATATATTTATTTACAGAATATTTATATTCTTTAAGTGTATATATGCTACTATACTATACACAGCACTATATTGAGATATGTTAAAAATAATCACATGGACTTGCATGTTAACTACATGAAAATAATCAACATATTTGCCTTTGTTTTTGTCACATGTTATTACTTTCCTCTTGCTTTCTTTAATTATTTAGTTACTTAATTTTCATAGACTGAGCCTGTCTCCTTCTGCAATCAGTGTAACTTTGTGCATGATAGCTTGGATTATTTTTGTGCCACAGTGGATATTTGAAAATGTCTGGAAACATTATTGGTATTCCTCATGAGGAAAGATTCTGCTGGCATTTGATGGGTGATGTCCAGTGATTCATCTCTGCATCCTGTAGAGAAAAGGAAGCCTCAAATACTTACAAAGAATTACATTGCCCCGAATGTCAGCAATGATGAGACTGAAAACCCCTGATATAATGTATGTGATCTTATAAAGAATGAGGCATGAGCTGGTAAATAATATTACTATCAACTTCAATGTAAAATTTGTGTTTCTGACAGACTCATTTGTGAAGTAGGATGTACACAAGGTCGACAGTTCAACCTCACATTGGGTGAGAGCAGTCCATGTACCAGAAACACCTGAATTCCACTAGTGTCATGTCATGATTCAGGATTTTAAATTCTGGAAATTGTTGTTGATTTTTTAATTCAGCTGTCCATTCTTGGCTGTGTATATATGGCTTCATCTTAACATCCCGTTCTTCTCCACATCCCTCTGTCAAATGCCAGTTTACTATTGCGAGGCGTGAGCTTAGTTACTCTTCAAGAATAACTGTTTCAGCTGCTGTTCCATTGCACATCAGAAGCCATCGGCCCACTGCCTATTCAGCTGCCTTCGAAGAAAAGGGCACTGTACCTTTTCCAAATTGCGAAGGCCACTTCAGGGATGGTGCCATATTGTCCTGGCCTCAGAAGATGCCTTCACAAATGAGTCTGTCAGATATGCTAAGCCTATAGGCTGAAGATGATGCCCCAACACTGTGGAGAAACCTCAGGTGACTGTCCAGGCAGCTGGCTGTTTCTGTCAACTCACAAATTTTTTGGAAGTTGCTTGCATGCACTTTCTGTTTTTATTTTTGTTAGCTAATATTATTTCCTTCTTGGGTCTCTGAGGGAGTTGAAGATTAGTTAGTTATAGTTGAAGGTTAGTTAGTTATAGTTGAAGATTAATTAGGATAGAAAGTGAATTAGATACATTTTGGACTTAACAAAATAGGATAGATAATGAAATTATTTTCTCTGAATTTGTCAAATACAAATGGACTAGACATTGTTTAGACATTTATTACTTGTATATATTGTATATAGTCATTGTACTTTTGTATATAGTTTTTCTTTTGTTAGTTATAACCTTTTTCTTTTTTTTCCTTTTTATTAAAATAGAAAAGGGGAAAAAAAAAAAAATTTGTGTTTCATAAGAAGATCCAACCGTGTTCTTTAGGTAAAAAGGTACATCTCCTGTCTTATTGGTGTAATTATCTGTAATTAATTGTAACTATCAATCTTGAATTGAGAATACAAGTATAGCATACCCTTTATCTATTTTCCCTTCAGTCTTAACACATTTGAAGAACTTGATAAAACACCAGTGGAATTTTCTTAGAAGAAAGCTATCTGCCTCAAGTGAAGCAGATTCAATTGACAAGGTGCCGTAAGGCAACAGGTTGATAATATTTTATTTGTAAACATATAGAATACAGTTATACCAGTGTGCAATGTGTTGGGAACACACAAAAGTTTTTGCTAATAATAATGTGCCACATGTACAAATTTTCACCCCCAGATTCCTTGCTGTATCTTTGTAAGATTGTTACTTTAAATAAGAAATAGTTCTGTATTGTGCATCAAAGTGATTTGGATACTAGAATTATGTTTTGCTTTATGCTTTATAAATGAAGAACATGACCTAGTTTTTGCATGCATCAAATCTATCTACACACATTTCAGAGGCCTGTGCATATAGGCTATCCCATTTGATAGAGACAGTTCAATGACGCTCCACTGCAAACTTCAGTGAGCAGGACATCATATCTCCTAACTAATAACTATATGTCCCTACATGTCAACAGTGCTGAGACTGAGAGTCCCTGCTTTAATATATGTAGCTTAGTAGTGAGTAATTCCTTAGTACCTAAGACCCCTCCTCCATTCCCCTCCTAGAAAGAGGAATGAGAGGAGACAAGTTAGAAGAATTCAATTTGGTAACAAACTGGATGTGGGGAGTGAGTGGAAGAAGCATAGGTCTGGGTATCTCATTTGGGCATCTGAATTGAAGTATTTCACTTGTCCTGACAAAAGATAAGACAGGATGATGCATAAATAATTCTAATCCAGTTCTCAACAAAATCTGCAGACTGCAGTGGTTCTCAACCATCCTAATTCTGAAACCCTTTAATACAGTTACTCACGTTGTGGTGACCCACAACTATAAAACTACTTTCTTTGCTGCTCCATAGCTGTAATTTTGCTACTGTTATGAATTATAATGCAGATAGTTGATATTCAGGATGGTCTTAGGGGACCCCTGTAAAAAGATCATTTGAACCCAGAGGGGTCATGATCCACAGGTTGAGAAATCTGGATTAGTGTCCTTATTCTGTATTACTGTAGTGATACATTGTGTACTCTAATAAACTTGCCTTGGGATCAGAGGACAGAACCAGCCACTAGATTGGACATAAAGGCCAGGCAGTGGTGGCACACACCCTTAATCCTGTCACTCAGGAGGCAGAGGTCCGGTCTGTCTGAATCTCTGTGACTTCAAGGCCACACTGCAAACAGAGCCAGGCAGTGGGGGCACACACCTTTAATCCCAGCATTGGGAAGCACACATGCCTTTAATTCCAGGGAAGTGATGGCAGGGCAGAGAAAGTTATAGAAGGCATGAGGAAACAAGAGCGAAAGCAGTTCGGCTGAGACTCTTTCCAGCGAGGACTCAGAGGCTTTCAGTCTGAGGATTCCTGGAAACAGGATTGGCTGAGAAGTCTGCGAGGAGAGGCTGGCTGTGGCTTGCTCTGCTTCTCTGATCTTTCAGCTTTCACCCCAATATCTGGCTGGTTTTTTTTTTTTTTTGGTTTGGTTTTCCGAGACAGGGTTTCTCTGTGTAGCTTTGCGCCTCTCCTGGAACTTACTTGGTAGCCCAGGCTGGCCTCGAACTCACAGAGATCCGCCTGGCTCTGCCTCCCGAGTGCTGGGATTAAAGGCGTGCGCAAAACCATCGAAGGTTCGGACAACGTATCACCCACCCTTTCAACCTGGCCCCAAAAAGAGAGACAGGAAGGGGAAGAATGCAGGGTGTTGAAAACTGAAACGGGGTTGCAAAACAAATGGTCCTCTGCTCAACCAAGATGCCCAGCTGCTGAAAGAAACTGCCCCTGCTGTTGTGCTCAGCCTTCCTAGTTGGCTGCACACTTCTTCAGGAAAGGCTCTGTAAATCTGCAAATGGTGTAAATTATTGTACTTGTTTTACAAATGTCCCCTGTGGGCTCATATACTTAAATAACTACTCCCAACACGGTGGTGTTGTTAGAGGAGATTTGGGAACCTTTAAGATACGGAGCATTCCTACAGGAAGCAGTTCACTGAGGGCACGCTTTGGGGGTTTACAACCTCACCCACTTCCTCCGGTTCTTTCTGTTTCTACCTGTGGTGAAAGTTGCAATCTCTCAAAAGTTCTGCTCCAAAGTGACCGGCTGCCATGCTCACTCAGCCCCAATTGGACTATCTTTCTGGAACCATAAGCCAAAATCAGCTCCCTCTTCCATTAACCAGGTTTGGTCATGGTGGTTTTGTTGTTGTTGTTTGTTTGTTTTGTTTTGTTTTTGTTTTTAGCAAAAAAAAAATAACACAGATATCATGACTAATTTTTTTCCTTTTCCTTCAAGACATTTTCAGTACTCAAGGGTCATGGGCTTTACTCAGGAAATGCTCATCACACACCTTTCAAGTCATGACTTTCTATGTCATTTATACTTATGCCTCTATTTAACTATCTATATGAAGAGAGGACAACAAAAGGGACAAGTTCACTTTTATAAATACCAACATTCAAAACTAACTTTAGCGGCCCACTTGTGTAAAAATGTTTGATTACTCTCTTTATAGTATCTTGAAATTCCTTACTGGAATCTTGGAAGCAGATGCTAGCAGTCAGTGGAGGACTTGGTGTTCCACTTCTCATCACTTTCACTTTGTCTTAGGTATTTGCTTTCACTCAGGCTCGAACTGCAGGAATTTGCCAGTGTCTTCCGCTACCACCTTATCTGTGCTTCCTTGTAACAAGCATACCCTTGCACATCTCCATCATCTGTCCTGAAAATGCCATTAAAAAAGAGGCTTTCCTATTGTTAGTATGTAAAATGTTCACTGCGGATTTTTACACAGGTTTTATTATCTGATGTGTCAGAGGCTCATTTATGAAGTAAATAGAGGCATGGGTGAGGGGAGATAGGAGCCTGGCACAATTTTTTAAGGAAGGTAGAAATGCGCCAGCAAATTATTTTTCATTTGAACAGCATTGTATAATTGTTATACAAAGCAATTCTGCCAAGGTGATAATCATTCCCTTTCGGGTCCCTTTAACCCCAGAGGACATTTCATATATAACACATCATTTTTCTCCCCAGGAATGTCCTGGTGGTCTTCTGAGTTTCTGTTACTAAAATCCAGCCCCCATTTCTGCAGTGACACATACAAATGCAAATGGAACATTATACTTTCAAATCCAACGATAATGTGACAAACAAAATCAGTCACATCCCTGATCAGTTTGCCACAGTCAAGTCCCATCTCATGTAACTGTCTTTTGCCTCTATTTGCTCACTGAGCAATAGCAACATATTCATTTTGAAAATGCCTAAACGAAGGGAAATGGAGCCATCCAGCCAAGACTTAGAGGCAAGCACAACACTTTGCAGAGGTTTCATTGCATCTGAATCTCTAGATTTCTAGGGATTCATTCACTCCAACTCAGTTTCAACACCACTGATGCTTACTTTCAAGTCATCATCACCAGGGCTGTTAGACAGACACACTGCAGGAGATGGAGCAGCATCCTTCCCCTCTATTAATTGCATATCAGTAGCAATTTTGGGGGTTGATGGGAAAAATGATTGAAGACATTGTCAAATATCCTATAGAAAGTGACTTATCCTGTTCACTGAAATTAAACTTAAAATAAATATCAATCCCCTTCTCCATTTCTTTCATATCTTGCACCTGTATCTTGCTATTTTCCTCCCTTGCACCCCCCAAACTATGGTCCCTTTCATATAGACATGGAAGATGCTCCAACTGTGGAGTAAATAGTTCCTCATGGAAGGAGAGGGGAGGAAGAGAAAATAATAATACCGGGGTTGTTTGATAAGCTCTCACGAAATCAGATTATTCTGTATATATGTATGAATATGTTTATGTGTATGTATATTCATTATATATGGGACTAGGGTATTCCAGATATTATGTGTTATAACTAAATATGACCATGGTAGTTGGATCATGTGTCTTCATTTTAATATTCTGACATTTAATTTTAGCATGACAGTGCAAAATAATTGATTATTATCAAAAAGTAATTATAAGTATGCAAACCTTTCCAATTGTATAAGCCTCTAACTTTTGATTATTTCTACATTTTACTTTCACTAATTCTAGTTTGATACTTTGGGTACCACAAGTACTAAGACTAAAATATAATCAGTACTTATGCTTTCAATTCTTTCCATCAAAACATGAGAACTTGAAAGAGGGAGCATGTGCCTCCCTCCTGGAGGCTTGAGCAAGTGTTCAAATTGCTTTGGAGACTTTTTTATTAATCATACCTCCAATAGAACTGAGAAAGCTTAGCAACCCCTCAATAGAAGAAAATTATAGGCTAATAGTTTAAGTCACTTCCACACATTGTTTATGATCCAATAGTGACACAGTCAATTGTACAACTGGAATTCTATTCAGAACACTGGGTAGGAGGCATAACACTCCAAATCACTTTTCCTGTAACTCCCCTAACAGGCCATGTGCACAGTTTTCAAAGTCACATCCACGCCATCTGCCACTAAATGAATTACTGTTCATGCCTGCCTAGAATTGAGGATCCTTTTCTCCTAATTCTACCCTAATCTGTTCTATTTGTATGTTTTGCTTAATCATAACTTAGTCTTCTAATTTCCACATATCCTGTCCATGTGAAAGTTACTTTTACACCATTACATCAAAATGGTTTGTAACATCCTAGTAAGTTATAGGCATAAGTAAGTAGGTGCTGAAAGCTAATATAAATAGTAATTCCCTAAGATTTCAAAATTTGCACAAATTTAGACCCATCATTCATTTCACATGTACATGGTGTCCTCATCTAAAATGAATGTGATAACTAAAACCATTGAGTTAATAACTTTTTAAAAAGTATTTTACAATTTTATTATGTAAGCAGTGTTCTGTCTGCATGTTCGACTACATGCCAGAAGAGGGCATCAGATCTCATTATAGATGTTTGTGAGCCATGATGTCATTGCTGGGAAGTGAACTCAGGACCTCTGGAAGAGCAGTCGATATTCTTAACCTCTGAGCCATCTCTATAGCCTGAGTTAATAGCTCCTAATGTCTGCCCACAGGAATCATGTAAACTGTTGCTTTAGAGAAATATGGGACTGGTTTCCTGACTCCAAAGACATGATTGCTCTGTCATCAGGCTACATTCAGAAGCTCAGTAGATGACCTTTAATTCATGTACTTGACCATCTTTTTTCCGGAAATGTTCACGGAGTTCTAATAAATTCTAGATAAAGCATGTGCATTCAATTAATGTATTTCTAAAGATAATTATCTGCTGGACAAAATACCCTTGACATCTGAATAATCTAGAACTCTATTGACTATTGATTTATTTAAATTATTTTATGGATATTATAATATATTTACATAATTTCCCCCATTGGACCACTTGCGGGGGTCCAAGTCCTTCTGATTCTAATTTTGTAATAATTAAGTCATGAAACATTTATGAACTAGCCAAAGATAATAGCTAAAATTAAGCGATTCTGAAGGAATATTAATGGGAAAAAATTGAAGCATGCATCCTGCGTCAGTATGGCCTTAGATCGCTTAGTTGACTCTTTTGGAATAAACAAGAAAATGCAAAATTATATTCAGCTTTAGGTTATCTGTCTTAGGATCCGTAGCTGTCAATGGTGCACACATTTGAGCAGTGTGACCATTATAGTGTTTGTTTTCAATGACAACAATCCCCAATACTTGCAGACACAATGTTTTTAAAAAGACTTTCAGGAGAAATCTCTTACTTTTCTCAATTTTCTTCCTTGTTTTCTATTCTTCAGCATTCCTATTTTTATCTTTAATTCTCTTAGTGGAAGCATATGGAAATGTTGTATGTTAAATCAGATCGTCTTTAAAAAAGTAATCAGACTTCCTATCAGAATGAAATTCCTCAGCACCCCCTTTTTATTTTCCTTCCCTTCTGCCTGTTTCCTTTATTTCCTCCCTCTTCTTCCTTCCTCCCTCTCTTTTTCTCTTTCACATCCTCCCTCCTTCCCTCTTTTCTTCCCTCCTTCTACTTTTCTTCCTTCCATCCTCTGTCCCTTCCATTTCCCTTCCCTCTTTCGCCTTGCCTAACTTTTCCTTTCCTCTCTCATATCTCCCTTCCTCCCCAAAGTTCCATCTCTCCCTTTTTTCTGTTTCTCTTCCTCCCTCCCTTCCTCTTTTCCTCCTTCTTTCCTTCTTCCCCTCCTTTACCCTTCCTCCCTCCCTTCTTCCTTCCTCCTTAGGTTTCTACTTTTCTTTCCGGCCTTCCTTTCCCACTCCCTTCATCCCATTCATCCCTCTTCCTCCTCTTCATTCTTTCATCATTCCTCTCTTGACACATTCCTTTATTTCTGTGCTCCTTCCTTCCTCCCTTCCTTTATTCCTCCCTCCACCTGTTTTTCCTGATTATCTTCATTATTCTTCCTCCTTCCTGCTCTTCCTCTTCCACCCTCCCATCCCTTTGCTTCCTACTCTCTTCTTTCTCTCTTCCTTCCTTTCATTCATTTTTCCTTCATTTCCCCTTCTATCCTCATCTCTCTCCCTCACTCCCTCCATCTCTCTCCCTGCCTCCATCTCTCTCCCTGCCTCCATCTCTCTCCCTCCCTCTATCTCTCTCCTTCCCTCCATCTCTCTCCCTGCCTCCATCTCTCTCCCTCCCTCCATCTCTCTCCCTGCCTCCATCTCTCTCTCCCTCCCTCCATCTCTCTCCCTCTCTCCATCTCTCTCCTTCCCTCCATCTCTCTCCCTCCATCTCTCTCACTCCCTTCATCTCTCGCTAGATGCTCTTTAAATATTATTAGTTAGTAATTTGAAAATAGCATAGATATCTCTTAAGAGTTAGCTTCCTTTTTCCCACTATATTAGCCTTGCATATATTGGACAGTATTAATTACAGTTATTAAAGGGATGTGGGTTTTATATATTGAATTTCAGACAATTGGTTGAATCAGAATGATATCTTGTGAATGTATTTTTGTGTTTCATATTCCGTTCATTCTGTAGCATCATGCGATGCTCACTATATGTGTGCTTGTGTTGTAGATAAGGAAACTGAGGCACAGAAAATTACAGTAAGATGACAAGTATCAAAGAAGAAATAATAACTTACGTCTATAATTGTAAGTTGTTCTTCTCAACTACTGTTCTCTGAGGTTTGAAGGATTTTTTGTTTTATGAATTCCTGAAGATTATAAATAATGGAACCAAGTTTTAAATATGGACGCTCTGAGTCCTGATCCTGAGCCTTTCAGGGTTGTAGTGTCTTGTTTAATGGTAATTGTGCTTGGTGATGCAAGATAAACTTAATAAAGCATAAAATTTTATTTGTGGCAACTGGAGCTATGTTTCATCAGTTAATGTGCACTTGCTACTTGACTGCAGAATGGGGTTCAGTCTCAGCACTCATATTGTAAATCTTACAATTGCCAATAATTACAGCTCCAGAGGAAGCTTCCTTCTGGCTTCTGCCTGTACAAATGTGGCACACACACACACACACACACACACACACACACACACACACACATACACACACACCTTTAAAATATGTAACTTTTTTATTATATATTATTACATATTTGTTATCACAGCAGCATTCTGTATGAGAGGCACAGGACCAGTTCATTAGTATTTTGTTATCATATTTTATATTGCACTTTAACCTAAAACCATTCTGTTAGTAAAATATCTTTATGTCTCTCTACTTGAGGAAGTGAAGAAGAGCTTAATAAATTGATGGATGCATATTTTTTAGGGAAGACTATTTACTGGGAAGGCAGAGGCAGGTGGATCTCTGTGAATTCGAGGCCAGCCTGGTCTACAAAGAGAGTTTCATGGCAGCAATGGCTATAAAGAGAAAATCTGTCTCAAAAAATATAATTCCATGAAATTTAATAAGGATTTTAATAAAGTTCTTTATTTTTTATCCTTATGGCAGCTGCTTCTATATTTGTTTCCTTTGGGGTAAAATGTTATATCCTAGAGAACATATGTCATTCCCTTACTCCATCACAGACAGTTTCAGATCTTAAAATATCATTAGTGTGTCCCTGTTCTAGTCCCACATGCTGTGACTTTATTCCATGTGAGATTGTGTTGGAGGCATAGACCAGTGAGATATGAAAGCAGTTGAAGAACCTAAACAATGCAATAATATTTCTATTTTTATTTTCTACAGTGGCATGTGCTGGGGGATATTGTTTTAAGGTGTGCTACTTTTGTTTATGTTGCTTTGCTTTGAGTCTTTGAAGCTGTATTGCTTGCCTAAGACACCTGATGGTGTAAAGACGAACTGAATGGCCAATAGCAAAGTAGGAGAAAGGACAGGCAGGGCTGGCAGGCAGCCAAGATATAGAAGGAGAAATCTGGAGGAAGAAAGGAGAAGGAACAAGAGAGAAAAGAGTAGGACTTCAGGGGCCAGCCACCAAGCCACACAGCCAGATACAGAGTAAGAAGGAAAGGAAGAGGTATATAGGAATAGGGAAAGAAAAAAGCCCAGAGGCAAAAGGTAGACGGGATAATTTAAATTAGGAAAAGCTGGGTAGCAACAAGCTAAGGACAGGCATTTATAATTAAGAAGAAGCCTCCTTATGTGATTTATTTGGAGGCTGGGTGGCAGGCTCCCTCAAAAGAGCAAAAAACCAACAACAGGCATGCCAATCAGTCCCACACAATTCACCTGTCTCACACTGTTCTGTGCAATTCAGAATGTCAGGTACAGTTTTCCTGACCAAACTTTAGCTAATATCACTGACGAGATGTTATTCATTTGAAGGTAAACCTCAAGATGAAAATTCAGAGTAGGTGCATGGAAATGTAGTATGAATAAATATATAAAAGTCACAAACATGCACACAAATATACATACATATGCACAGGTACGTATATACACAGATATGTCCACATACAAATATATGCACACATGTGTACATGCATACATGCACACACATGTACACATATATCCATACACACATATACATACAATAACACATATAGACAGACAACATACACACAACTACACAAATGCACATAGACAACCATACACCCACATACACAAAAACACATGCACAAATATTCACACACATGTGAAAAAACACACATGTACAAATATACACACATACATACACACATATATACATACAAGCATATATGGACAGCATATATGGACATGTACACACGTACATTCAAAACACACACATATATGCATATGCATATATCTGCACTTGTACACACATATATACACAGACATACACACCTATATTATACACAAATATACACATGTTTATACACGCACATACATACATATGCCTTGTTGCAACATATTTTGAGTTACTATTACTCCAAGTGATGATGATAGGTTGTATTATATGTAGTTCTTAATATATACATTTCTTACTTTTATATTTTCAAAAAGTATATCTTGTATTGTCATCCATTTTTCTCCTTTCATTTGAATATAATATTTTATTCTCAATGAACAAACCAAGCCACACACTTTTAAACTCAGCTCTCTCCTTCTACCTTGGTAACTGGGCTTACATCCCAGTGACCTTGGTGTTAGCTTTTGCCATGGATCAGAGCCCAGCCCAGATGGTTGCTATTACCTGGAATTGGTTTTAAAAGTCACCAGGTACCTTGTGGATGAGGATATTCCACAGCTGTTCTCATGGAGCAAGCACACCATTTTCATTGCCCAGGAATGGAAATACCAAGCTTTACTTTACTTGTCCCACACGAGACGTGGAAAGTTGCTTTAGTCACAGCCCATGACTCACATCTCCACATTGTGAGGTCTCTGATCATGATGTCTGTAGTCCTGCAGGTCCAATACAGCTCAAGTGCTGAATAAAGAGACTCACAAGTTGCTACCTAAGTGTTCAGGCACAACAGAAAATATTTTTTCCAAGCCATCTGAGAAATATTACCTTTTATTGTAAAGAGATTCCAAATATTTTCAAATTTTTATCCTCCCCCCGCTCCTTCTTTTTCTATTTCCATTATTATGATTGTTCTTAATTCTCACACAATCACCATGATTACAGGTATCACAATTTTTTAAAAATGCTGCTCAGGAAATTTATTTGCATTCATTAGTCCTTTAATTTCCATTCAAGTAATCAAGGTAGATAATTTGCACCATCAGTGAATAAGGAAAGTGAGGTCACTTGTAGACTCAAAAGAATACAGACACAGATTTAAAACTTATGTCCAGAAAGTACGTATATACATATATACACAAGCTTACACATATCTTGTGGATAAAATAAAATAATAAAACAAACACACCTTTGTTTTCTGAGAACCAACTAGAGGAAGAAAGATAACTGATTTTGCCTTATTCCTGAACGATATTAGAATAGGGTTTAAGATTCTTCTCTTTAATGCACACTTTGACTCACTGGAGTTTTGGAAATTCTGATCCACATTCAAAGAAAGTGAGGGCGAAGGAAGTTGCAAGAAGGAAAAAGAGGTCAATATGGAATGTTACTGGTTTTATTTTCAAATGAGGATCTTGATCCTAATACAGTCAAGTGTACTGGCAAGGAAGATTTTCAGTAATTGCCAGCAATTTATCCAGGGCACAAGACAATGAATAATGTGTCTTTTCCATGTTTCTACTAATTTATAAAAAATAACAAGAAAATTACTAACAGTAGTGTCTTCTGGTATTGAAAACCTAATCACATTCACCACCAAATTAATATAGGTACCGTGTTTTCTTGGAAATTATTTCATAGAGCCAAATAGATTATAAGGAAATCCTGCAACAAACAAGAGATCTTCCCTATTTCCATACATAACCTGAAATATATCATCTGCAAGTGATTTCATTAAGGCCTGGCCCACAATGCACCACATCCTCATTGGCTTTGAAGTTAATGTGTGTATTTCGTGTGTGTGTGTGTGTGTGTGTGTGTGTGTGTGTGTGTGTGTGTGTGTGTGTTGTATACATGTGGTTGCATCTGCATGTGTGGGTATCAACATCCATGTGCATACATGTGGAGGTCAAAGGAGATGTTTGATATTCTCCTCTATTGCTTTCCGCCTTATTCATTTGCGGCAGGGTTTCTCAATAAATCTCGAGTTTGGTGTTTGCTGTGTAGGTAGGCAGGCTGGGCACAAAATCCCTGCGATTTTTTTGTCTTCTTTGTTTTTATTAAGAAATTTTCTACTCACTTCTCATGCTATCCACAGGCCCCTCCTCCCTCCTCCCACCCCCAGCCCTCTTTCCCAAGCCACCCTGCATCCCCATATCCTCCAAATCGAGGTCTCCCATGGGGAGTCAGCAGAGCCCAGCTTACTGAGCCTAGACAGGTCCAAGCCCCTTCCCACTGCACCAAGGCTGTGCAAGGTGTCACACCACAGGCACCGGATTCTCAGAAGCCTGCCCATGCACCAGGGACAGATCTTGATCCCCCTGCCTGGGTGCCCCCAATACAGTTTGAGCCAAACAACCGTCTTCCGTGTCCAGAGGGCCTAGTCCAGTCCCATGGGGACTCCACAGCTACCAGTCCACAGTTCGTGGGTTTCCACTAGTGTGGTCTGTCATCTCTGCACATCCTCCCATCATGATCTCGATGTCCCTCACCTGCAGTATCTCTCCTCTCTCTCATCAGTTGGATTCTTGGAACTCAGCCTGGTGCCTGGCCATGGATCTCAGTACCGGCCTCAATCTGTCACGGGACAAAGGCTCTATGATGACAGCTAGGTTATTTGCTAGGCTGGTCACCAGAGTATACCGGTCTAGGCACCCTCTGGACCACTACCAGCAGACCAAGGTGAGGCTCCTGAGAGCCTTCCCAGCACACTGCCTCTTCCTATTCCCATGATGTCCTTATCTGTCATGGTATCTTCCTCCCTGCCCTCCCACTCTGTCCCTGTTCCAGCTTGACCCTCCCATTTCCCTATGTTCTCATCCCCCACTCCTCGCCCTCTGCCACCACCCACACCCAGTCCACTCATGTAGATCTCATCCACTTCTCCTTCACAGGGTCATCCATGTGTGCCTCCTAGGGTCTTTTTCTGTTAGCCTCTCTGGAGTTGTGGGTTGCAGTCTGGCCATCCCTTTCCTCGCATTTAGTATCCTTTTGTTTTCACTTCATCATCCAGTCATTCAGTACTGGGTTTACAATTGTCAAAGGTCACACCAGGTTTTAAGAGAGTGCAACCGCATTCAAACCCAGGACCACATGTAAGAACAGGAAGCGCTCATACCCTCGGAGCCATCTCCCTCGTGGCTTGCTTTGGAATTTCAAGGTTGAATCCTGACATCTTTTTCTCCTACAGGAATTTTTGGTTGACACCAGATGGTGATTGTTCTTTGAAAAGTTAGCCTTTTATAAATTGTAATTACAATGTGATAGGAATTTTGAGAATCCTCAAGCTTTAATTTCTGAATAACTTTTGCTCTTGCTAGCAGATAGTAATACACACATATTGCCCATTCAGTGTCTCTCATGAAAGATAGTGAAAATCAATAAATTTAGATTCTTGGGATTCATCACCCTCATGTACAAACACAACCACACACATACACACACACTTCTTAATTCAAAATATAATCAATTTAAATGATGCCTATGAATATTCTGCTATACTCATCAATTCGTGTCTGCCCCACCTGTCATCAGAAAGGTTTTATTCAGTAATTGATGGATACAGATGCAAAGACCCAACAGCCAAACATTAGTCAGAGCTCAGGGAATTCTGCTGGTGAGGGAGAAGGATTGCACAAGTCCAAGGGGTCAAGGACATCACAAGAAAATTCACAGAAACAACTAATGTGGGCTGATAGGAGCTTCCAGAGTCTGAACCAACAATCAGTGAGTCTGTATGGGACTGACATAGGCCCCCTAAATGCATGTGACAGTTGTGTAGCTTGGCCTACTTATGGGGCTCCTAACAGTGGAAGCAGGGCCTGTCCCTAACACTTTGGCTTGCTTTGTGGAACCTATTCCTCATACTGGGTTGCCTTGCCCAGCCCTAATGCAAGTAGAGGTGCTTAGGCCTATAGCAAATTGATATGCCATGTTTTGTTGATACACTGTTCAGAAAGGGAGACCTACTCCTTTCTGAACAGGAACAGAGGAGGAATGAATTAGGGGGTAGAGGAGGGGAGATGGGGCTAGGGAATAGGAGGAGAGTGAGGAAGCAAAACTGTCATTGGGATATAAAATAAACAAAATTTTTAAAAATTATAAAAAATAAACATATCATGTTCTTGGTATCATTCATTCTTTGTTTTATTGTAATGACTGCATTAAAATGAGACAATAGAAAAGAAAAAAATTGTGTACCTTCTCTCTTTTTTTTTACATTTTGTATTTCCATTAAAAACAGAAACATATAAGTGTTTATCAATATTTTGTCTTGTTATTTTCATCTGTTTTGGGTTGATTTGGGTAAAGATCCAGTCTGTAAGCACAGAAAGATATTTAAACAACATGAAATTGGAGCTGTTGTTGAAGCTATTAAATTTCAATTGATGTAGCAAGTGTAACTGGAGATGTAACTAGACAAGACGGTAAGATAACCATAATGCCGTCCTTAAAACATCTTTAACAGAAACATGGCTATGGAATTTAAGATGCCCCAGAACTTTTAATTAAAGAGTGGGAACAGGAACACAAGCCCCTGGGTCTATCGTTGGCCTGTATCTTTTTGTGTCTACTTAAGGAAACACTCAGATTTCTACTCTAATTTTGTTGAATGATAAAGGCAGTTAATGAAGATTGAGAGTCTTTAATATTGACTTTTCTATGTTTTATAAAGCCAGTCACAAAAGATCCATCATCTCTCTTGAGAATGTGAGGGATGGTGATCCCTCAAGCCTCTTCTCTGTGGTTTCAATAGAAATTTGAGACATAAGACCCTTATCCTTGATGGCGACAGAAGGTAAAAGGTCCTATATATTGCAGATTTCATCTTATTGTTTCCTGTTTCTAGTAGACTCGGTTTTATTACCAGCTTAGTACTGTTAATCTATTCTTTCTCCTATATAGAAAGTCATGAAATGGTTGGAAACAGATTAATTTATGTCAGCCCTTTGAAAGGAAAAGAATGAAGAAAAAAGGCAATTTCTAAATGTGGGGGAATATAGTAAATAATGCTTTCTGGGCTATTGGTCAGGATTTTCCAATTTTTACTTATTTCATTTGTTCTATAGAAAAGCATTGAGAATAGGCACATTATGAGTAAGCTTTAGTGAATTTAATGGCTCGAAAAAATCCTTGAATTCCATTTATGCATTCCTCTATTAGGATTTTAAGATTCTAATTGTGTTCCCACAATGAGTTCTTCTATACCAGTCACTGACAGTTGACAATCAGGGTGGCTTAGAAATGAACTTTTTTTAAAAAAACGTATCAAATTCGACTTTATATATTTAATAACATCTCAAGAAAAGACACTGAGGAAAGTAATTTGAGCACAATGTGGATTACCCGAATCTGCTTCTTATTATAAAACATTTCCAGACACCATTAGAGGAAAAACTGGGGATTTACACTGCAATAGATAAGCAGCCATAGGCTCAAAGTTGATATTTTAAAGCCAACTGTAGAATTTCACATTCCCTTTCATACAATTTTCTTTAGATCTTTTTGTTAAACATGAAATGAGTGAGATGCACAGCTGTGTAGGCAATATAAAGTCCTTCATTCATTTTTGTATCTTGTGATTGTGCATTTCTCTGGATGTTTCAGTACCATGATGCTACACTTAACAGCTTCCCCAAAGTATGGTACTGTTCATTCAGGTAATGAAATACTGCCCCCCCCCCAAAGCCCATAGGGGTTGATGACCTGTATGTTTTTAGTATTTGTTTAGAATACCGTAATCCATGTCTTAATTGTTTAGGTAGGAAGACTGAACTGTACCTGCCACAAATCCTGCCTCTGAGCAGCAGACCATCAAGTCCAATATCAACAAACTTTCAAAAATGAGTTTCAAAAATCATACTGTTAATGTTGCTTCAAATGACTTTAAGAAAAACAAACAGAGAGAAAAAGAACAGTCTCACCTGAAAGTTCTCAAAGAGGGAAAGAAGTTATGTTTCAAAACTCTAATCAAAATGACAAATATTTTCAAAACATTACTGACTAGACACATTCCACAAGAGAGGGACCATTACCCAGCAATCAAAGGAGTTATGATATTGAAAGAGATAGAGAAAAAAATGAAATTGGCGTAATTTCAATCCATAAGATAGTTGCAAGAATGCTCTTTGTCTTTGCAATTCAGCTCATTGTCCAGGAAAGAATATAGTAAGAAGTGGTTAATTGGAAACTTAAATTTTCCAATGCTGGACTGAATTTTTTGGATAAAAGAACCATTTTCTTTTAACTCTGTTAGAGTTTAGATACCTGACAATAGTGGAAATCATTAATAAGGCAACATCTATTAAAATATGTCTGCTTAGGCATCTGTGCAGAAGCAAGAAAGGGAGGCAAGAAGGAGTATGTAGAGGCAATGTGTCTGTTAAGGCAAAATCCATTCAGAAAAACAAGAATGAACAAACCTGAAGTATCAAGAAACCCACACACACTAACACAAGGGTGAGCCTTAACTTTAAGATCATTCAGACCAAGAAGCTAATGTAGAGAGAAATATATCATAAAATATATGCACATTTTGACGGGACACCAGATTACCATTTACCCGAACTCTTTATGTTACCAAATGATGGCAACATAGTTCAAATCTGACCTGGTGACCTCTGCTTCACAACCGTCTACCTGTCCAGAGAAGGAATTTTGTATTTTGAAAAGGGAGTCCTTTGAGAGTGTTCATCTTATTCTGAGCTTCACAGTTCAGATTTGGCAATGTGCTGCCTCTCCAAAAGCTGGAAAATGAAGAAATGAAACACACACACACACACACACACACACACACACACACACACACACACACACACACACAATTTGACTCACATATGTTCTTTTGTTATCACTGTAATGGACATTGCTTTTGTAATATTTAGAGTATAGGGCATGGGGTTTTATCTGAAATTAGGCTGATGGAAGTGTCTTTTCATTCTAATTGTCATCAATAGTGCAATTCATTTGCAGATGAGGACTGCTTGTCTATGTCATTGTGAGATCGTCACAGTTTTGTGTGCATGCTTTCTGAGAGGGAAGGTTGATGTGAGACATGACAGAAAAACAGATGCACAATCACGATTTCTGTGTGTGTCAGTGGGGTGTTCTCTGGGTGTGACATTTGCTAATGTGCTTATGAAAACAAGAAAATCTTCAGGTGTCACTCCTTGCTTTGGAGTCTTTGGAGACAAGCTTTTTGTTTTTGGAAACAAGGTTCCTCACAGGTCCCATGGCTGACCGTTGAGATAGGCACTAGAGACCAGCTCTTTAAACAAAGTCAATGAGATTCACAAAGCCTAGTGTGACATATTTATTTTCATCTGTGGAATTCAGGATGAAAAAAGAGAAAAAATGAAATACAAAATGTGAGAGGCACTGTTACGTATCAGAACAAGCCGGACAGGGAGTGAAGTGAGTAGTGCAGGTAGCAAATATGGTTTAATTTTGTTATATGCATGTATAAGGATGATAAAATGAAGGTACTTTGTACAATTAATATTAATAAAACTTGATATACATATGTTGAAAACAAAATTGCCAAAATAAAAAAAAAAAAAAAAAACTGTGGGACACTTTGTAGTGATCTATTGAAATTTCTTTCAGGAAACCAAATGTGTTCTACACCTGTTTGTTTCCACTGCTGTCCTTTCTCTTACTTGTAACCTCATCCCTCCACACCTGTAGTCCCCTCCTGGCTGTCTGCTGACAACTTAGTCATTTTCTCACCTTTCCTGATCTCTATAAGAAAACAACTCCTGTATAAACATATATGCTAAAGAATTGCAATAAATCTCTCTGTGTTTTGTTTCTGAGGAATGCAATGATGGAAACCAGGTCTGAGAGTTAAGGTATGGTGGTCAGTAGCAGAACATTTTAAAGGTTGGGCTGAGTGAGAGGTTACCAGATTATTGGTGGTGTGGCCCCAAGAAGGGAATAACAGATTTCTCCTGGAAACCCAGTTAGTATCTAGTAGAGATGTTATTTTGTTAGTGTGAAACTTACTTCTTTCTCTGTTAGGTACCATCATATGATGCATACTTCTTCTTCTTTTATTTTCCTAACTTGTTTTTCTTTTAAATTAGCTATTTTTAATCAACATGCAAAGTAATGAATTTCATTATTAATTTTCAGAATAGTTTATTGAGCTTTCTCTTCAAGGCAATTCCAAGACCAGTTTTTATCCTTAGAATTCCACCATCTCCCACCTCCATGGTAAGCCAAGCTGCAAAGAAGACTATGAGACCAGACCAGCTACCTAGAAGAAGCAGAAACTAGCCAAGCTGTCTGGAAGAGGTTTAAGACCAAATGAGTCACTTGGAAGGGACTTTATGCCTGCCTGCAGGCTGTTTACTGTATTCCATGTTCCCAGCTTCTTTGAACCATCACTCATGTTGTGGTGGGCTTGATGTTAAACATCAAGGTTCCTAAGTTCAGACACTTTTTTTCTCAGATGCTGGTGGTGTTTGGTGAGGTGTGGAACTATTTAGGGGAAGAAACTTGAGGCTTATAGTCTATCCCACTTCAAGAACAAGTTCTATCTCCTGACCCATTGAGATGTGACCTGTGACAAAATGCAAGCTATACCAAAGGAGTGGAAGGCACCCTCTCAAACCAATGGCCAAAATAGACACTTCCTCCAATAAATTGCTTCTTCCAAATTTTGTCACAATAATGAGACAGTAGCTATTTCACTGATTAATAATAAGATTGTTAAAAGTGCTGTATATAACAAAATAAATGTAATTATTGAGGTTTTTTTCTATTAATCGAGGAAAGATCTATGTATATAATTGATATCTATAGATGTTTGGCTTGATTCATGGCTGGCACATAGGTGAGCTCAAAGTATAGAAACTATTTCTCTAAAAATTTCTCTGTCTTAAATAATATCATATATCTCAATACACATTAACATACATTAAAATGAATCTTAAAAATATAAGTGTATATTTGCATTATTATTTTAGGTTTCTATTAAAGGTATATAGTTTCACATACCCTTGAAAATTAGATCTTGAGTCTTTGATTTAGTAGGACAATTACTGAGATAATTTTCTACAATACCCACTGTTTTTCTAATTTACTTAAAAAAACACCCCAAAAGTATAACCTTCTAGCTTATTTATTTAGGGCTTGGGTGAATATAATTTATTTGGAAAGTCATGAGAATAACTGCATAGATTTTACTTTGAGTACAGCTCCCAAGAATATGGTGAACAATGAAGTGAAAAATGTTGATAAATATCACTTATAACTGTGACCTGTAACAAACACTGGTTTTAAAGACTTCAAATGTCTTGACTTATTTAATGCTAGCTGCACCTACCTTCAGTAAATGCCATAATTATTCTGATTATCATAGAATTGTATAAATCAGGAAATGGAGGTAAAATTTGCTGGAGGTCACACAGCTGCTACATTATAGAGATGAAATTTAAAACCAGGGAGTCACTGAGAAGAATCCTTTCTATTTTTCAGTCTTATAATTTAGTAAGTGTACAATTTGAACAAATTTTAGACTTTATTCCAGAAAACCAGTAGGAAATAGTAGCAAATCTCCTTAGGATAATAGCTACTGTTATAGAACAGAGAAAGGCTGTACAGGTATAAAATGAGTAAAAAATAAAGATTTTGATTCAGATGGCTTTGTAGCATGGTTCTTGCATATACACTCGTAAGTATGGAATAACTTTTTCACAAAATTCAAATGTTTTAATAGTTGTGAAGTTTTGTGAACAATCTAGGTAATCAATTGAAATAACGCAGACACTTGAACAAAATAACAGAAAGACACCACTATCTATACATACATGCAGAACAACCATATTCACCTGCATAGTCCATACTGCATGCAGTGATTGTAAGTCCCGATTTCCTCTTTTAATAAAAGACAAGAGTCAAATTTAAAAGCATTGTTAGTCAATGATGCAATAACTCTATGATAGAATAAAAGAGATAAAAATTGCTCATGCATTCTTACAGGTATAAGAATTATATTATTGAGAAAACTGAGTAAAATTAAAGATGGCTTGACAATTCATCCAGTCATTAATGTTCACCACTGGCCCCCTATCTATTGTCCACCAATCCTGGCATCATGAAAATACCCTAATGAATGATGATTTCATGTGAAAACATACATAGGTTCCATTTGTGGAAACACTGATTTAATGTCATTGAAAGATAAGCTTGAAAAAAGCCTGGAGATTGTGAATCAGAACTACTCCAGACAAATGCAGACTGGCTTTCCCTTCTATTTTCACAATAGTGAAGGTGGTAGTAACAGCACTAAGATCAACTTAGGTTCTTTAAAAAGAAGTGAAAACTGACAATGATGATTCCTGTATATATGGAAAGCTGTGGTTATGTAAAGAATAGAAAATTAATTTTAGCTGTTTTTTTTCTGGTTTATTGAGACAGGGTTTCTCTGTGTAGCTTTGTGCCTTTCCTGGAACTCACTTGGTAGCCCAGGCTGACCTCGAACTCACAGAGATCCACCTGGCTCTGCCTCCCGAGTGCTGGGATTAAAGGCGTGTGCCACCACTGCCCAGAATTTTTAGCTGTTTGTGAAAAATAGCTTTATATCTCATGAAAAAGCAAAGAGCAGATACACTGCCTGATTAATTCCTAGTGATTCCTTCTTAGTTTAATCTTGTTCTTTATGTCTTAAAACATAGTGGTTCTGCATGTTGTCTATTATGAGATCTCTCCAGATAACTAAGACAGACATTCTTATTGCCTAAGTTCAGAGTGCCCTATCAAGGGCTTTAACATAGATATTTTTCATGCATGTTATGTGGCATAGTGGTACATATTTCAAATCCCTTTTGTTGGAAGTAGGTTTCCACATCCAAATCAAATCCTCTCTACTTTCCAGTCAGTCTGAACATGTCGGAATCCTCCCTAGTAGAAACCTTTCTCCTGTATCATCTGCAGGTCACTTTCTTCATTCCTTGAAGATTCCTGAAAGCTATTTAGTAATGGCTTAGTAATACTTTCTTTAATTCAGCCTTAGAGTCAGAAAGAATGTGATGTAGGGGTGAATGGAGCATACACACAGGAATTGCTGCATTTCAGATATTTAGACCTATGAGAGAAGGAATAAAGAGACTAGAGTTGGTGGAAGTTTCTGTCCTACCAGCCAGCTGCCAAATAACCACACAGAAAACTTATTATTAATTATAAATACTTGGCTGGTAGCTTAGGCTTGCTACTAAGTAATTTCTTACAACTGAAATTAACCATATTTTTTTTTATCTATGGTCTACCATCTCTACCACATGGCTTGGTACCTTTTATTAGCATGGCAAGACCATCTCCTGCTTTCTCTGCATCTGGCTAGTGACTCTGCCTTTCTTCACTCCCACAATCACTCTCCTTTTGCCTGTCTGCAAGTCTCACCTAACGATTGGCCATTAGCTCTTTATTGAACCAATGAGAGCAACATATCTTCACAGTGTACAAAAAGATCTTTCCATAAAAGACTAGCGGGTTTTGTCGCTATCTCCCATACAAGAGCAAACAAAATATAAAATTAACAGTAAAGAGTTAGCCTGCCATTAGTTAAGCCAAAAGCATGCACAGACATATTCCAAATATTCAATAATCATGTGATTTGATAAATTGTAAAGCATAGCAATCTATCATACATTTGTGGAACAAGCCGCTAAGAAACAAAACTGAACATTAAAATTAAAAGCTGTTGATTTAGAATCCAGTATATTAATACTATTAACTTGACAGTTTTGTATAATAGTAGAAGTGATTCATAAAGTGATAAGTATTTACTAAGCCAGTATCTAAGATAAATGAGAGGTTGGTTATGGGATCAAATAATAGTGATTCTGGTATACTAAAATTTTAAACAGAAACATAATGACTTTAAATATAAGGAAATAACTCCTTTCAAGAAAAGATAGGTAGTGCCAGCTTCACATGTGTGACCAATATGGTCTCATAGGGATCACTTTGGAGGCATGTGCTCATCCCAATGCCTTGCTGAATGAGTTTGGAAATTTCACTAATGTCCGAACAAAGCTTTGTATGTTTTCCTTTGCTCAGGTGCCCACAATATATGTGTCCTGACCAGACTTTAGCCTGATGATATATACCTGAAAAGCAATTAGTTGTCCCCTGGGTACCAGCTGGTATCAGCTTTAACTAGGGGTGGAGCGAAATAATAGATTCCTGAAGTCTGTGTGCACTCACTCTTTGTTAATTGTTTAAATAGGAATTGCGGCTATTAAACATCTGGCCAGAATAACCAGGATTGATAAAGCTACATCATCATAATAATCTAATAGAGCTCAGCAAATAGTGAGCAATAAAGCTACTTCCAAGCTCTAGAACAAATCAAGTTAAAAACAAAATTGTATGATAAAACATTAGGAACTTCTAATCCTAAAAAAATTATACAGAGAAATAATATATATCACATAATGCAATAAATCCCAAAGAAGCATGTAGTTGGGTAGATACAAGTGAAAATAGACAATCAGTAAAATATCACACATGTACATTTTATAGGCATATAAACACATGATATACACATATGTAAGCATAAAGGTGACAACATGACAGTACCAGTGATAAGAACCTAAACCTTAAATGTTTGTTTGATTAAGGGCTACACACTTTGAGAAAACTGTCTTTCCTCCAAGAAGCTAACAATTAACACTAGCTGCCTAGTTAGAGGTGGGCTTGTACTCCACTCCCCACTCCATGATGGGATTTAGAATGGGTTGGACTTGCACAGTTTTGTACACAATGGGAGTTCATATGTGCTGCTACTCTGTTGGATGTCAGAGGCTGTGAGAGTATACAGTAGGTGACAACTAGTGTTCAGCAAGTCAATCCTACCAGGTGAATGACTCTCTGATTGGGAGCCCAACTTTGCAAGGCTGTGGGGTTACTGACTGTAAATGACTGGTTGCTTCTGTCTGTAATTTTTCTCATGTGCTGCTACATTTCCTCACTAAAAACAGCAATTGGTATTCTCCCACTGCTTGTATACTTATCTTGTAAATATTCCATTGATTGGGCACACATGTAGCTATGGATGGTCAGGAAGATGATTTCTACTTAAGCTATATAATTTTGATGATTAGAATACGTTGGGATATGCTTCATAACTAGATCTATTGTTCCACGAAGACTGTAAGACACTTAGAAGTCTGCTTTTCCTTCCTTTTCTCCCCAGTCTAAGACAAACTACACACAATTAGTTCATTTTTACCTCAGAGCAAGTTCAAATGGGACTGAGTGTTGCTGTAATTGAATGATAAGTTAAAACTTTACAGATATGCAAAAAGGACAGAGTTGCAGACCTCTAAGCAAGTTTATTATCACAAGGCAACCTATGATATTATGCCAATTCTTCATTTGCTAAGTCTGGTTGATAAAGACCTGACTGTACAGATCTCTCTGCAGCTTGTCTCCCTGGGCACTGTGCCTCTGGCCTATGGTCACAGTCTTGCACACCAGGAACCTTGAAACCTTGTGTTGCCATGATAAATGACTCTGCCCCTTATCATTTACTCAAGGAATGTGCTGTGACCTTCAGAGGTAGCTTTGTAGCTCTTCTAATTATTGAAGAAATTCTCCTGTAAAATATGTATATAGCTTTGTAGAACAAATGAGGACTAGAAAGTGCTGAGATGAAGCCATATATACACAGCCAAGAAGAATGGACAGCTGAATTAAAAAACCATCAGCCAGGCGGTGGTGGCGCACGCCTTTAATCCTAGCACTCGGGAGGCAGAGGCAGGCGGATCTCTGTGAGTTCGAGGCCAGCCTGGTCTACAGCGAGAGATCCAGGAAAGGCGCAAAGCTACACAGAGAAACCCTGTCTCGAAAAACCAAAAAAAAAAAAAAAAAAAAAAAAAAAAACCAACAATTTCCAGAATTTAAAATCCTGAATCATGACATGATACTAGTGGAATTCAGGTGTTTCTGGTACATGGACTGCTTTCACCCAATGTGAGGTTGAACTGTTGACCTTGTGTACATCCTACTTCACAAATGAGTCTGTCAGATACGCTAAGCCTATAGGCTGAAGATGATGCCCCAGCACTGCGGAGAAACCTCAGGTGACTGTCCAGGCAGCTGGCTGTTTCTGTCAACTCACAATTTTTTTTGGAAATTGCTTGCATGCACTTCCTGTTTTTATTTTTGTTAGGTAATATTATTTCCTTCTTGGGTCTCTGAGGGAGTTGAAGACAAGTTAGTTATAGTTGAAGATTAGTTAGTTATAGTTGAAGGTTAGTTAGTTATAGTTGAAGACTAGTTAGGATAGAAAGTGAATTAGGTACATTTTGGACTTACCAAAATAGGGATAGATAATGGAATTATTTTCTCTGAATTTGTCAAATAAAAATGGACTAGACATTGTTTAGACTTGTATGTATTGTATATAGTCATTGTACTTTTGTATATAGTTTTTCTTTTGTTAGTTATAACCTTTTTCTTTTTTTCTTTTTATTAAAATAGAAAAGGGGAAATATGGTGGTATTTTACTTGTACTGAAATGTGATTTTAATTGTATGTTAATAAATAAAGTTGCCCGGGGGTCAGAGCTATTAGAGCCATAGCAAGAGCATGGCGGTGGTGGCGCGCACCTTTAATCCCAGTACTTGGTAGACAGAGCTAGGTAGATCTCTGTGTGTTCAAGGATACAGTCAGCATTGGAGACACACGCCTTTAATCTCAATACCAACAATAGAAGACCTGGAAGTCTCTACAGACAGGCAGTGATGAGGGCAGTCATGTGTTTGGGTTTACAACCAATGAGAAGGCAGAACAGAAAGACTATTTAAAGACATACACACAGGAAGTAGGCCCCTTTTGGAGAGCTCTCTTGGCTGAAGCAGGAAGGGTAAGGCTCTTAGTTCTGACTTCTTGGTTTTCTTCTCTGAATCGGCTCTGTGTTTCTTATTTAATAAGATGGTTGGTTACATCTACAAGAAAGAATTAGAACTTAGAAGGAATTAGAACTTAGGAAGACTTAGAGCTGTAGAAAGAATTAGAGCTGTAGCAGAAAAATAAAAGAGCATAATCTGAATAGTTCATGTGTGTATTTATTCCGTTCCTAGAAAATACCTCTCAGATAAAATGTCTTAAATTAAGTTTCACTAGGCTGTGGACCTTTTCTTCAAACCCTATTTGTAGCCTTTGAAGCTGATCTCCAAAGGCTACAGTAGTTGTGGTCAGAAAACGTTGTACTTTTCTAGCTATCCACTGTCTCTGGCTCTTAAATGCTTCCATCCCCTCTGTTGCAATGAACTCTGGGTATTGGAAGGGGCCAATGACAGGACATCTTACATTAAAAGGATGCAGAAAGAGTATTTCAGCTAATGGAACTAAGAAATGAGTAGGTGTGACTATTCTAATATCTAACACAATTGACCTCAAACCAAACAATCAGAGGAAATGAGGAAGGGCATTTCATATTCATTAAAAGAAAGATTCAGCAATGTAATATTACAATCTTAGAGATATATGCACCAAGCAGAGAAGCACCTAATTTAATTAAATAAACACTGTTCAACTTATGACTACAAATATATCCAAATATAGTGATAGTAAGCAATTTCAATACCCTACTCTTACCAATAGACACGTTATCGGGTAGCAGAGAGGTGATAAACCTAGAGGAAATCTGGCATTAAATGACATTGTTTTAATTAGGTTTCTATTGCTTGGATAAAGCAACTTGGAGAAGAAAAAAATTATATAATTTTACAGTTCCAGACCATAGTCCATCACTGTTTTGGCTAATTTTATGTCACTTGACACAAGTTAAAGTTATCTGAGAGAAGGGAACCTCATTTGAGAAAATGTTCCCCTAAGATCTGGCTATAAGCAAGTGATTGGGGAGGACCCAGCCCATTGTGTATAGGGTCACTGACCTTGGGCTGGTGGTCCTGGGTTCTATCAGCATGCTGTCTGAGAAAGCCATAAGATCAAGCCAGTAAGAAGCACTTCCTCATGGCCTCTGCATCAGATCTTGTCTCCAGGATCCCACTGGGTTTGAGTCTTTGTCTTGGCTTCTTTTGCTGGACTACGACTTAAGATATGTAAGACAAATAAACCCCTTCCCAACTCAAGTTCCTTTCAGTCATGGTGTTTCATCACAACAATAGTAAACATGACTAAGATAATCACTGAGGGAAATAGAAACAGGAACCTGGAGGCCAGAAGCCATGGAGGAATGCAGCTTACCGGGTTGCTATCCATTGCATTCTCAGCTTGTGTTGTTTAAGCATTTAAGACCAACAGCTCTGCAATAGAACTACCCACATCGAGTTGGGCACTTGTCAATCAAGTAAATGTAATACAGGCTTGCCCAAAGGGCAATCTGATGGGAACCTTTTCTAAATTGGTGTACCCTCCTGTCAATGACTCTAGGTTGTGTCAAGTTGACATAAGACCAGTCAGCACAGACATCATAAACCAACTGAATGCACCAGGCTTTACTGACTCCCCAAGGGAGCCCTTACCCTTTTGGAGGAAGGGATGGAGGGTGGGTCAGAAAGAAGGCTGGAGTGGGATGGGAGAAGAAATGAGAGGGGGATCTGAGGTAGATATGTAAAATGAATAAAAAACATTCTTAAAAATGTATCTACAGAATTTTCACCTAAACATTGAAGAATACATATTTTTCTCAGCATCTCAGGGGAGTTTATCCAAAATTGACCACATTTTAGGATCCAGGGGAATTCTCAGCAAATACTAGAAAAATGAATCACACCCTGAATTCTATCGGAGCACCATAGATTAATGTTGTATAACAACAACACCAAAGATAGAAAATAAACTTACAGAATTTTAGTAACACATCAAGAAAAAAAAATTCCTGTAGTTGAATGAAAATAATAACACAATGTTCTACAATCTATGGAACAAACTGAAAGCAATCATATGAGGAAGTTTATGTCACTATATCCTGTAGCTTTTCAAACAAAGAAATAATTACATTTTTATGGTAGTTAAAAAAATCAGGAAACATAGCACTGAAATTTACCTTGAAATAATATATATTCAAAAATTCTCTCTCTCTCTCTCTCTCTCTCTCTATATATATATATATATATATATATATATATATATATATATGTGTGTGTGTGTGTGTGTGTGTGTGTGTGTGTGTGTGTGTGTGTGTTCAAATGTTCCTATATATTTGAATAAGCATAAGAAAACAAGCAAGCAATTGTTAAATATATTATCAATGATAGTTATTACTATTGGTGAAATACACAGCAATTACTTTGTTCTTTGTGTTCTTGCCTAAAAGCATTGGCCCTGTAAAGAAAAGTATTTTAAAATATTATCAGACATGAGAAATTGTGCATATGCAAGCATGAGTCCCAAATTGCTTAAGGAAAAATAGTTTTCTCTGAAAATACCAATAATAAGATTAGTCAAACTAAGATTATTAGTGAACAGTTCTAATAAACACTTAAAAAATCCTCAATAAGTTTGTGACAATAAGAACCTAAAAATATTCATTATTTTTAATATCAGTTGAGCAAATAGAGTGTGTGTTTACCTTGGATGATGACAGAAAATCAAAGTAAGTTTGAGAAATTATTACTCTGTTTAGAGTAAGCCAACATTTTTTATTGAAATTGTATTAAGTATTTAATGGGAGACATTATATGATCAAAAACTATATATAGCAGTCAGAACCAATTAAAGTGAACTATAGGGAATATTGTATAGAGGGTGAAAGTGGACAATCAAAGGTAAAAATGAATAGATATGCCCATTGAAGAAGTCATGTATTCTGAGTTTTAAAAGAAAATTTATAAATTAATAAAAAGTTGTTTCTTAGACAAATATTTCCCCAGTTCTTCATCTAATCTTTAAATGCAAGAGATGTCATACAGTCAGTGGAATTTTCTATTAAAAAGGTCAATTTGAATATATTTATTTAAAATTTGATTCATGCACCTCCTTGTACTGTAATTTAATGCATGCAATATAAACTTCTCTAGTCTCACTTTAATATTTTAAATTCACATATAAAATTTATTTCACTTGAATTAACTAATAACTGCCCTGATTTTGTATAATGTAGTAACTTTTAATGATGATTTTTAGTGTTGGTGATATTAATGATTATCATGATTTATAAAAATGAGAAAAAAGAGATTTCCTCATTTTATCCCAAATAAAGCAAAACATCTAACATACATTTTCAGTCAGGAATGCTAGTTTTCTTTATAAGCATTAAAATTTTAACAGATGCATACTCACGGTTTCAACTTTATCTAAAGTATGTTTCCACTGAAATCCATGGTACTATCATTAGCTGAAATGTCCCAGGTATAATCATTGTCATGAAAACTAAATATCTTGGTAGCCCTCTAATCAGAATAATCTACATTTCCTTCTTCTACCCTGGGTTTTCTAAAAGTAGTTCTGTGCCATATATTTTTCTAGTTGTCTGCAAAGTTGTATTTAATTTTATTTAACCAATGGTGAGCACACCAACTTGGGAAGAAGTAGCAAAGTGTATGATTTGATCTTTGCAATGATTTCAGAATTGTATTTGATCAGAGCCTATTCTACTGAATAGAATAGCCATTCTAAGAAAAAGCCATTCTTTTTCTTAATAAGAGTGTGATTTCTATTATAAAAAGATACAATAAAAGTGGACAAAAGATTATCTCCTAACAATGGTCACAGTGCAAAACTAGTTCATGGTTTCCCAGTCAAAGTTTAATCCATTAAGGCATCCTTTCTGATTGTGAAGAGCATAATACATTAATAACAGAGCATTATCACTTTCCGGAAGTAAGGTTTTCCCTTTGAAAACATTCAGAATGTGATTAAAACCACAGGCATTCTTAAGAGATATCAAACAAGCATTAATAATGACGAAATTATTATTGGAGTTTCATATCCAAAACTATCAATTAAAAATGAAGTTCAAATTGACATATAATCAGTAACAAAATCTTCTTCAAGAATGCAAAGTGTTACTGTTTACTGAGAACTGACAGAGACAGCATTTCTGATCTATTTCCCAAGTAGAGTATTTCTGTTGCAAGCCTTCTCATATCCTATGCTTTGTAAGTGCTGTGAGACCCAGCACTGCAATATACAATACAAGATTAGAGTCAATTTAATATATTGTTTGATGCATTATCTTCCTTTATGTTAAATAAGAATGACCATTAATCACACCAGATTTTACCTGTGTACCAGGCACAAGAACTTGACAATTTGGAGAGCCAAAAGCCCCTTTAAAATGTAAGTTATTTGAGAAGTATAATGGAAACCCATTATAACTCATTGTCATCCACAGATTCATATAATCAAGACTACACTTAGCTCAAAGAAGTCAGATTTCTATAATAGTTTTTTTCCTTCTTTTGAAAGATTAAAGATGATGTGATCTCACTCAGAGAGTGTTATATTGTTTTCAATGCTGCTAGTGTCCACAGTTGTGGAAAAGCAAATTGCTAATAGATTGCAAAAGAGAGGGAGTTATTTTTCTCCTATATGGCTTCTCTGAGGTACATAACAGTTATGAATATAAGTTTAGCAACATATTTGGACCCTAAATTACTAATTGACTTGCCTATATTAAACAAATTAACATGCATATGTTTGTAGAGAAGTTATTGAAAATAGAATAAGCATAATAAAGAAAGTAGCAAAATATTGTTTAAACTTGGACTATCTGTGTGTCATATGCAAAAGAATCAACTGTGTGTCCTATGCATAAGAATCAACTGAAGTAATAGTCCTGACTTTTGTTTCTTTAAGACTTACCTGCCTTATTATACATATTGGTTTTTGCTTGCATGTTTAAAAATTGAATAAGCGTATTAAAGAAAGTAGCAAAATATTGTTTAAACTTGGACTATCTGTGTGTCCTATGCATAAGAATCAATTGAAATAATAGCCCTGATTTTTGTTTCTTTAAGACTTACCTGCCTTATTATATATACTGGTTTTTGCTTGCATGTATGAATGTTCAGAATGTTAAAGACAGATCATCATTCAAGCAGGAAAAATATTGGAGAATAACACTGTAGTAAATAAAGTTTTAATTCCAAAAATGTATACAATAAAACATTACAAGGACAGAGATATTAGTGAAAATGATTACAAGAGGTTGGAACAACTGGATGCTTAAACACAGAGTTCCATAGGGGCTTTAATGCATACTGTCACAGTTAAAGAGATTGTTGAATGTTCATCAAAGAAAATTAAAGATTTATGAAGTGGCATTCATAATGAAGCAGGTTGGAACATTGATGCCTATCATTTAAATGGTGTTCATCAGACCAGAATTAACACAGACAATGGGCCTTGAAAGACATACAGATCTTGCTGAAACAGCCATGAACTATAACACAGCCTTGCAATAGTGGCTAAATACAGAGTGATGCCGAAAATCAAACAATATCTAGCCAAGTAGTTTTCTGAACATAGAATTTCTGACATTATTTCAAACTATATTTTATGTGCATGTAGCTTGTCATTATATCGTTGTGGGTGATGGAAGATTGCACTCATAGAGCCTTAATCTCTTCCAAAGCATTCTATGTGAACAAGTAGAAATAAGTGACACCATCGTCTAGAAGGCCCCACTGAAATACACAACAAAACTAATTTGTAGAATTTAGTTGACCTTAAACCTCAAAAATTAGAACTGTAAAATTTTATGCTCCAGGTTTTGCATAATTTAAGATTTTTCATGTCTCTAGCCTCAATTTTAATCTTTGTTTTCCACTTCGTTATATGTAATTTACAATGGCATATGTGGTTCCAACTCAGAATTCAGCCTCTGAAGCCCCAGAGTTCTTTCTCATTAACTGTTTTCTCTAGGTTTCCTGCCAGTCCCCTTCTTTACCTAGGAAACCACAGGTGTGAGGGATGAGATGTCTGTGTTGTGGATGGTCATGCTTGTTTCTATTCCTAGA
This sequence comes from Peromyscus californicus insignis, assembly GCF_007827085.1. NCBI lineage: Eukaryota > Metazoa > Chordata > Mammalia > Rodentia > Cricetidae > Peromyscus > Peromyscus californicus. The sequence goes on along the minus strand of NW_026294447.1, from coordinate 45,544,126 downwards.
GCCACCTACAATTGAGTGTTTCATTGATTTAACCCAGCAGGAACCCATAAACACCAATGTAGAGCATTTAAATCTATACAAGAGAACAAAGCTTCTAACTGTAAATTCTCTTAACTTAAAAAAAAAATGTTCAAGGCTGTAAGAAATCTGCTGCATTTCCTATATAGTTTTATGAGTATCAACAAAGTTAAGAGTCTCCTGACTTGGCTGGTAAGTAAATCTTCTAGGCTAGTGCCAAAGTCTTGTAAGACAGCAGATGGCAGCTGGAGCAGAAAATAGTCTACAATGAGGGATGCTTGCTGCTTCCCTAACCTTTCATCACCAGAAATCATTCCCATTGTTCCACTCTGCATCTGCAGCCTATTTGCATGGGAGAATTGACTCACAGAATGTTTACGATGTGATGCATTGAGCTTGAGAGAAACAAAAGCTGTTCTGGTTTTTCCCAAATGGCCATTCTAACCACTACTTTAAGGTCACTGATTTTAAGCTGTGGTGGTGTTCTTAATGACTCTTCAGTGTGAGTCTCTGGTGCACTTTGAAATAGGACCCAACCCATATTTGAACCTTTCCTCAGAAAGTCATTTTATCTAATTTCCTCTGAATTTGACATCTTATAGCTGCTGGGTTAATCCACTATACTCAATATCACAATGACTGGGGGGTCCTAAATTCCTGTGCTCAATTTTCATTGCTGATGTAAGAATTACACCAAGGATTTCAAATACCAAATACATTCTGTTGTGTAACTCTCAGGAAAAGTTTTCCCTGAATACATAAATGCAACAGAGGAAATAAGAGAAATTGGAGAATTAGAGAAGTGGATGAATTGTCTCTGTTCTTCACTTTTCTGCTGACTCCCTAAATAATGCTGGGAGAACCTACTGCTGTCCAGTTCCTCCTACAAAAATAAAACATTGTTATTTATTATTTCTGTCACAAGCTGGGGACAATTAATGGTTATTCATTTTACACAACAAACTGGAAATACTAACTTGACTGTACAGAGTACATGCTATACTTTCGCTATGCTCTTGGTGTAAGAACAAAAAATGATTCCTTCTAGCAGGGGGCAGATAGGCAGGGAATGACAACAGAGAAGAGTAGCTATCCTTTAAGTTTTTCTAATCCTTTACCTATACTGCTTACAGCATCATGATTCCTAGATACTGTGACTTCCATTAGAAGAGTAATATCTTTTGAGGTATTATACATGCATGATGATAAACTAAGAGATTGAGATTACCTAAGAAAAAGATGACACCAGAGTCTAGATCCAAACTTTCATGGAGTGAAATGACACCTCCAGCATTCTTTCTTTCTTATATACAAATTCCAGGAAGACAAATGACCACAAAGTGAACAAATGTGGGTACCCTATTCAAAAGAGAAGTTATCAACATCCCAAGACAAGAATCTCTGTGGAAAAGCATAAACGTCTCTAAGGCCTTTAGTACCCACAACATGAACAGCATATAAAGGGCAACACGGTATATTTTGGGGTATGGCTTTTGACAATATGTAAGTGATTTTTCACATCATTTTAACTGGTTGGTTTTTGTTGTATTTTGTTGCTACTTGTTTCCCAGTACATAAATGTAAGAAATATGATATTATTATTTATAATATGAATCTTAAAAGGGCTTATTAATGAAAACAAACCCAGAGTCAGGTATTGGGGTGAATGCTGAAAGATCAGAGAAACAGAACCAGCCACAGCTAACCTCACCTCGCCAATTCCTCAGCTGATCCTGTTTCCTCAGACTGGAAGCCTCTGAGTCCTCATCCGAATGGATCTCAACTGGACTGCTGCTAAAAGCTAAAATCTTAAAAAGGCTTCTAGTTCCTAGTCCTCACACCTTATATACCTTTCTGCTTCCTGTCATCATTTCCTGGGATTAAAGGCGTGTGTCACCATGACTGACTGTTTCCAGTGTACTTTGAATTCACAGAGTTTCAGAAGGATCTCTGCCTTCAGAATGCTAGGATTAAAGGCGTGTGTGTGCCACCATTTTCTGGCCTCTATATCTAGTGGCTGTTCTGTTCTCTGACTCCAGATAAGTTTATTAGGGTGCACAATATCTTGGGGAATACACTATCACCATAATTATTACTATATAGTATTATTACTACAGCCATTGTGGTTGCTTAGAAATGATGGGCTATATATTTTAATAATTGCTCTATATATTTTTTGAATCCATATCCTTTAATGGCGAGTATAGTGTTCCCATGTACCTCTTTAGATATGTTTCAATAATCACATTTTTTGTTTATGTTTGAGAACCTTTCCCCCGATCCACCATGAAACAGACTGGTCTTGAACTCTCAATCAATCCTCCTGCCTCATCCACCAAAGACTGGCATGACAAGACTTACCAAGACACCTTGCAGAAAAATGATTCCATATTTTAATTTTGTGCAGATTTTGTTTTCTTACTCTCACTACACTATCTTAGAAAATGACCTTAGTTATTTACATTAAAACATAATACCAAAATTATGATATTTTTCTATTTTACTTTTAACCCTATTAAGTATATGATGTGATAACAAGACAAAAACAAGATTGAAATTGCTATATCTTCTTATAGTGAACCTTTCTTATTCTTTATTTATACCCTCAATCATTAGTAATATAAATTAAAACAAGTTTTGCTATTTATTTTGATTTATATAGAACATTTGATTAAATTTCTGTTGTTGTTTATAAGGTACTTATTTTCCATGTTTTATTGCTATATTTGTTATTAGCACAATATTACTTGAGTTAGAATTATATGTAATTCTTATATATACTCAAAGAATCATCTATTTAATTGGGACACATATCTATTTACCTTTAGAATTTCAATCAAGTAGTTATGTTAATACTAGCTTTGCTATGTTTTTAACAAGTCCAGCTTATTTTCCTGTAATCTTTTTTATAATTTAATGTATTTTATTTTTTCTACTCACTTTATTATTTCTGCCTTATTTCAATATGGTTTTATTGCTATCCCGAATAATGCAACACCTTGGCTTATGATAGAGTAATTTTACCTCATTTTACCATTTTAAACAGTTCCACAGTACAGCATTTGAAAGGCATTTAATTAATTTTAAATTAAATGGCTTACTAATTTCCATAAGAAACTTCCATTGTTCCTCAAGTTTTCTTTGTATATTTATTGTTTTATTTAGTCAATCTTAATTTTTACTGTCCATACAATTACAGTCTCTCAGGTTCCTCTTGATTTCTGTGTCTATGTCCTTACCTTATAATTTGACTCTAGAAAAAAATGTCTATTCCCTTTTGTCATATATAGTCTTCTATTTCTCATTTGGTATTTTGTCATCTTCTCCACAAAATTTCCTATCAGCTGTTTATATGTTGTTAAGAAGACTCATTAAATTAACAATAACAACGATTTTCCAACCTTGTGGAACCAGCATTTGATTCCTTTTTTCATTTAGAATTGATGTTGAAAATAATAAAAACATTATTGTGTTTATTTAATATAGTCATAGAAAATATATCATTACTTGTCAGTGACCAAACATGAACCACAGAAAAGTACTAGCTAGGCCAGAGAACAAGCCACAGGCCCTAAACCAGATGCCCCCAAAGATAAAAAACATCCTGCGGTCAGGTAGCATAGCAACAGAACAATGGAACCTGACCAGTGACCTTATCATCTAGCACAACATCCTGCAGCTTCAAAACCTGCACTTGCCCCCTCAGCTGCATGTCCTGCATATCCTTCACCCCTTCCCTCCTTCCTGCCTCCTCCCCCTCCCATGCTATATAAGCCTTGCTGAGGAGAATAAAATTTGCAGCTTGATCAGAACCTGGTCTTGCTGTCTTCCTTCATGTCTCTCATCCCTTTCATTCTCTCCTGCAGGTGGGTCGCCCCCATTGAGACCCCGCTGGCCAGGGCAATTACTCATATCAAAAAATGAGAGATCTAGAAAACCTTTGTGTCTGTACTAATATCTATTATTTCTCTATTTTTCCTTTTCTTTATATGTTGTTAATATTCCTCCACTTAGTTTTTGGTAAATGTTACACATTAGGAATAGTAATTATTGGTACATTTTCTGAAAGGACTTTTATTAGGGGAGTTAGGAGAAGTTTACATTAATCAAGATCTGACACAATTAAATTCTGGGCCTTCATAAGAACTGTGGCTGTATTGACAGTTTACCATGACAGCTAGAACCAATGTGTCTAAATCTCTACACATGTCCAAAGATTTTCTGTAAATCTTCACTCCAGTTTTTTCCAATTATCCAGGGTTGACACCCTGTCAAATCCACTGCATAGGTCCAAACGATGACAGTTGCTACCATGTGTAATTCTCAAGAAGGACCGAGTATGTTTCTCAACTGAAGAAAGAAATTTGCTTAAAAAACTGTGTGTGTGTGTGTGTGTGTGTGTGTGTGTGTGTGGTGTGAGGATGTACATATGCAATAGTATATGTATGGAAGTCAGAGGAGGACCAGCTCCAGTTAATTCTTTAATTCCATCATGTGGAATCAAGGGATTAAACTCAGGCTTGGCATAAGGTATCTTTACACACCAAACCCTATTTATCAACTTGACATTTGATTCTTTTAGACTTTTGTTAAAAAGAAAAAAAAGAAAGAAAGAAAATGAAAAATTTGCTCAGTCATTTTTTTTGTCAACATGGTGAAAACATTTCAGAAGTCATAATCCATAAAAGTAGGAAAATGAATTTCTAGACCTGGTCAACATGGAAGTTTACAAAAAAGGGAAACAGAACAAAGCAAAAACAACAGCAGAATCCAGGGAAGAAATATCTTCCCAAATCTAGAAGATGTTTTCAACTCGCTCACACTCATTCTAGAAAAATGACAGTTGCAGATCTTTCGTGGTGATGTATGAGTGTGCATAGGAGCCATATTTCTATATGTAGAGGGCCACAATCTGTACCAAGCATCTTGTTTCCTTCTGAATTATTTCTAAGAATTTTTCTTACTGAACCTAAGTTCACCAATTAGGTTGGAACACTGGCCAGTTAATCCCTGGCACATCCTGAGCTCTGTTTCTTCAGTGCTAGAGTTAGAGGCATTGTCACATGCCTATTTCATACTTGGGTACTACGATGGTATCCCTGGGGTTCAGATGTTTAAATGTTTAGTCTCCTGTATGGTGTACAGTTTCATAAATTAATGTCTTGTTAGAAGAAGGATGTCAATGGGATTGGGCTTTGAGAATTTAAAGACTTGTGACAGAAAAAAAATCACTATAATGGTACAGACATGCCTCATCAAGAGCAAAATCTATGAGCTGTATGCAATCAGATAGACTCCAAAAGGAAGAGGCACATTAATAAGGTTTTGGTGCACATTTCAGAGTGATGCTGACATATAAACATTTTGATAAATTTTCAAAGGATAGAGCACAGTCTTTTTGTCTCCAAAGAAATACATGCATAACATAGAAATGTTATACTCTCTACAGCTAAGAAGTACACTTAGCACGTGGAGATCCCCAAGCAATCCAGGCTGCTTCTAGGACAAAGGGTTGCTCTGCACAAACTGATATCAGGCCCCATTGCCAAGGATGTCACTCATAGAGCTTATTGAACACAGAGAGTTCAAACTGGTGCCTGTGTGGTGTGGGAGTGGCCAACTCCTGAGGTTTTACTTGAGATCCATGACACAAGACCTAGGGTAGAACCAAGCAAGACTTGCTCAAAGTAAACAAACAAACAAATAAAAAGTGAAATATAAAAAATAAAAATAAAAATCAATGAAATAATTCCTAATAATGTTCTACTATAGTTATAGATTGGTGCATTGTTTAGTCTTCATCAGAGAGGCTTCCTCAACCACCAGATGGGAGTGTGTACAGAAATCCACAATCCATGGCCAGATATTATTCTGAGAAAGAGTCTAAAGAGTCCAGGGTCTCTCCCCTTGGAGATCATGGAACCTTGTCTAAGAGGGGGAGGAAAGATTGTAGGAGTCAGAGGGGATGGTGGATACCAGTAGAACATGGCCAACTGAATCAACTAAGGAGGCCTGACATGGGGTCACAGAGACTGAAGCAGAAAGCAGAGGGCCTGCATGGGTCTAAACCAGTTCCTCTGCTTGTATGTTAGGGCTGTTAGCATGGTGATTTTTGTCAGACTCCTAACGTCAAGAGCAGATGTATCTCTGACTCATTTGCCTGCTCTTGAGACTTTTCCTGCTTGGGTTGCCTTGTCCAAGCTCAATATGAAGGGTTTGCCTTGTCTTATTGTATCTTGGTTTTACCTGTTTAGCTGTCTGTCTTTGGGTGGCCTGCTCTTTTCTGAAGAGGAAACAGAAGGGGAATGATGTGGAGGAGAGGGGAAGTGGAGGGAAGCTGAGAGATGTTAAGAGAGTGAAACTATTGTTGGGATGTGTTGTATGAGAAAGGAATCTATAATTTTTAAAAGTACACATATTTAATTTTAAAAAATGCTGTTTGAGACAGTGGGTTATTAGTTGAAAGTTTTCTTGAAGTTTCTGTCCCTTTCTTTTCTTTATATTTAATGTAGTTTTAAATATATTCCTTTCTTTATCTCATAATTTTGTAAATGAATGTTAAAGGGATGTATTTCCTTGATTTAGTCATTAAAATGTATAGTGTGTGACCTTAGTGTATGATTGTAAGTTTATCACGATTAATAAGAAGGTAGATGATAACTTTGTATTCAACCACATGATTGGTCTTAATGGAATGATATATTTAGGCAGAAATGTTGACTCTAACTTTCTCAGTGACTATTTCAGTTTAACATTAGAAAACCTCAATCTTCATTTTGGCTATCCAGGCACAGCATTCTGCCTATATTCAACTCCTGGTTCTTCTCTCTAGTAGCAGAAAACAGAAATAATTTAGAGTAGTAAGTTATTACATTTTCTGTGATGTATTTCAAAGATTGGTTATTAGGATATTGTGATGGTTTGAAAGAAAATGCCCTCCAAAGGGAGTAGTACTATCAAGAGTTGTGGGTTTGTTGGAGTAGATAGCATCTTGAAGGAAATGGATCAGTGTGGGGCAGGCTTTCAGTTCTCTTATGGTCAAGATACTGCCCAGTGTTACAGTTGACTTCCTGTTGCATGCAATATGTATGACTCTCAATTACTACTCCAGCACCAGTTCTGCCTGCATTTGACCACACTCCCCTTCATGTTGATAATGGACTGAACTTCTGAAAAGTAAGCAAGCCACCTCAATTAAATATTTTTTTAGAAGAGTTGCCGTGGTCGTGTTGTCTCTTCACAGTGATAGAAACCCTAACAAAGACAGATACTATAGTTAGATTGAGTTGACTTATGAAAATAATAATTAACAATACATCAAGTAATTTATATTTATTGGTTACTATTATTTGTAAGATAAACAGTTCCTAATGCATTAACACTTGTGTAGACTCACTATAACACAGGAAGAAATAAAAAAAAGACAAGTCCCAACAGAATCAATCATCTTTTAAATCTATGGAAGTACTATAAAAGTATGAAATATTATATAAAATTCCAGGAGGAAAAAAAATAAGGATCACAAAGCAGCATCCAATGATTTCTGTCCAAACACACCGAGTGGGTTTAAAGCCTAATTAAACCTTCATATATAAGGAAGGAGGTGAAGTTATTATGATGGTATCAGGATACCATCAAAGGATTTAATCATACAACCTGTTCATGGATCACCTCTTATTCTCCTTTTTATTCTATCCTTGGAGAGAAACTTTCCAGTTTTATTTCGACATGAATTTGACTTCAAAAGAGAGAATACAGTGAAGAAAATGACAATCATATACTAAGCATGACTCATGATATCAATTTTTACACTTACAACCATAACAATTTACAGACTTGATGTCAGTATAAAATTCACTAAGTAAAATGTTTTTAAACATCTATAGCAAAAGTCAAAATTCATATTCCAAAGCTCTGCAAAATTATCAATTTTAGATGATTGATTTTATGGTTTTTTTTAAATGGTATTCCTAAGTGTGGAAACAAGTAGGTCTCTGCATCTCTATTTGATTCATGTACCTTTTCTTGGGCTCCATTCTTTCTGTTTGTTTGTTTTGTCATATTCCAATGTGTTTGTTTTTGTTTATATTATATTATAATCCATCAGAAGCCTACTTTCTAATGAGAGCCAGAAACTGTGCATATCCAGATTGAGAGGACATGTGGAACTGGGAGAATTGGAGTTAGTGGAAGTACTATAAAATGTGAAATATTATATAGAAATCTATTTTCATTAAAAAAAAAACTATTAAAGTATGTGACATCATGTTTTACCAAATAGGAGTCCCTTTACTGGAGCAGACAAATTTAAAAATAATTTGTATTTAGAGGAGACAAAAATATAGCTAATTTTTTAAGTACTGAATATATAGTAGATAGTAAGCTGTTAATCTCACATAACTATTTGCACAAAATTTCTCACAACTTTCGGGAATGGTACCTCCATAACAGAGATGGAAAAATGAAGAAACCTAATCTTAGAATTATGAAGCAATCCACAACGTTTCCAAATTACAGATGGAGAATCCAAAAGGAAGTCAGACTGCAAAGTCTATGCATTTTCCATTGTAGCTCATTTATAACTGTATCAAAGGTATGGCTGGAAAATTCATATACATATCCCAAGGGATGTATTAAAGTGTTCCAAGTGGTGTGTGGGCATAGATAATTTTAAGAATGTTCCTTTTAGATCATTACTTTCCATTAGTTTCTTCTTTATACCCTAAAATGGAAAATCCACCTGTTTTGTGGTATTTAACTGTGTCTTTATCCTAATACTATTTCACAACGTTCCTTCTTACACCTCTGAAAATATATCTCCTTTTGTTGAAAGTCCTGACAATCCTTATTAGCTAAGAGTAGAAAAGTTTACTGTCCTCAAATAGTTCCATATATAAGTATGGAGGAATTGTCCATAATTGAGTGTAGATGTAACCAATGGTCTTATTAAATAAGAAACACAGAGCCGATTCAGAGAAGAAAGCCAAGAGGTCAGAGCTAAGAGCCTCACCCTTCCTGATTCAGGGATCCTCTTCAGCCAAGAGAGCTCTCCAAAAGGGGCCTACTTCCTGTGTGTATGTCTTTATATACTCTAGCTGTTCTGCCTTCTCATTGGTTGTAAATCCAAACATGTGACTGCCTCATCACTGCCTGTATGTACCGCCCTCCAGGACCTTAAAGGCGTGCGCCACCGCCGCCACGTACTTGCTCTAATAGCTCTGACCCCCAGGCAACTTTATTTATTAACATACAATTAAAATCACATTTCAGTACAAGTAAAATACCACCACAATTGAGACACATTAAAATCACAATAGGCTTCATTCCTCTTATTTTTATAAAACCTCCTGTAGGTAGATATTAGAAATATTAATTTTATGGCAATACCATCAATGCATATACATTATATGTTTGACACCAGAGTAAAAGCCCTCCTGAGTATACGAAAGAAGAAAAAGAAAAAAAATACATATACTTTTGTATAATATATATATATATATATATATATATATATATATATATAAATTTGTATAGTATATTTTTGTTTTATATATATATTTAGGTATAAATATAATCTAGGAGTTTCAGTCATAAGTTCTAATGGCTAGTTTTATGTCAACTTGACACAAGCTGGAGTCATTTTGGAAAAGAAAACTTCAACTGAAAAAAAATGCTGCCTCAAGATTGGAATATGTACAAACCTGTGATGAATTTCCTGGATTGATAATTGCAAGGGAGAGCCTAAAACTTTGTGGGTGTTTCCATTCAGGGACTGGTGGTCCTTGGTGGTATAAGAAAGCAAGCCTGTAAGCAACAGTCCTGAATGACCTCTGCATTAGTTTCAGCCTTGAATTCTTTCCCTGAATTATCTGGATGGTGAACTACAAACTGTAAGATGAAATAAACTTTTTCCTTACCAAGTTACCTTTGGTTGTTGTGGATATCGTTCTGTATAAATAAAAAAACTGATTGGCCAGTGGCCAAACAAAAAGTAGGTGGGACAAAGAAAGAAGAGAATTTTGGGAAGTGGAAGGCTGAGTGAGGGAGACACTGCCAGCCACTGCCATGACAAACAGCATGTACAGATGCCAGTAAGCCACGTGACAAGGTATAGATTTCTAAAAAATGGGTTAATTTAAGTTATAAAAACAGTTAACAAAAAGCCTGCTACAGCCATACAGTTTGTAAACAATATAAGTCTCTATGTTTACTTGGTTGGGTCTGAGAGACTATGGGACTGGCAGGTGACAGAGATTTGTCCTGACTGTGGCCCAGGCAAAAAAACTCTAGCTACAAATGGCACCCAACCTGGGGCGAGAGTTTCCACCTAAAACCTAAATAAAAAGATTCCAAAACGGAGCTAAAAACAGTTCCTAGTTGTCTCTCTCAAGATAGCGACAGCCTGAGTGTTTAAACTACTACAGTGGATTCCTGGCATGTGAGCTCGACCTACAATATGGTGAGAATGAGTCCTCTGCAAGTAACACATTAAGCTGCATCATGGATTTAGCCTTTGCCAGTACAAAACCAAAAAAAAGAGGTTTCTAGGCTACACGGTGCTTTGATAAAAACATAGGCCCACTATTTCTGAGAGTTGATGGCTCCCAGAGCTGACAAAAAACGTACCACTGCCATGTTGAAAAGCTAAAGTGGGCGGAGCCAACAGCCACAGCGCCAGTGCCATTTCAAGCTCAAAAGACTACAGTTTAAAACAATAGGCTCAAACTAATATAAAAAATAAGCCACGTAAAGATGGCTATCACACAGAGAATCTGGATTATGTTCTCTTTGATAATCATAACTGAAAAAAAACCATTTGATTACAAAAGCTGTTAAGTTATGCCAAAATGTATATTTTAAAGGTATCTTGACTTCAAATTTTGGATATAAGGATATGTTGCTTTAAAAAGGAGACTCTTCTTTTGTTTCCACAGAAAGCCAGAGGCTATGGATTTGTTCCAGATTAAGATACATCAGGTTTGACCAGCCAAGACCTCCTGAAAGGTCTCCAATGACACCAAGGCCCAGATGATCCAACATCCAAAACCGTTTCAAGGCAACTGGCTCAGACAATACACCCTCACGGACTACTCCATAATCCTAAAATTTTCTTTGTGTCCCCATAAGATACAGCACCCTCCTCCAACAAAAAGTAATAAGAAAAACTACACCCAAATTTCCAAATTATGTGTAATTTTACTATGTTAAGGTTAAAACCTTCCTTTAAAAAAGAAAAGGAAGTGCTGTGGATATTGTTCTGTATAAATAAAACACTGATTGGCCAGTGGCCAGACAAAAAGTAGGCGGGACAAAGAAAGAAGAGAATTCTGGGAAGAGGAAGATTGAGTGAGGGAGACACTGCCAGCCACCACCATGACAAACAGCGTGTAAAGATGCCGGTAAGCCACGAGCCATGTGACAAGGTATAGATTTATAAAAATGGGTTAATTTAAGTTATAAAAACAGTTAACAAAAAGCCTGCCACAGCTGTACAGTTTGTAAACAATATAAGTTTCTATGTTTACTTGGTTGGGTCTGAGAGACTGTGGGACTGGCAGGTAACAGAGATTTGTCCTGACTGTGGGTCAGACAAAAGAACTCTAACTACATTTGGTCATGATCTTTCAGTATAGCAAAAGAAACCCTCATTAAGAGTTAAGTAGACTTCTAAGCTTTGTGCAGATCACAAATTCTGAATGTCCAAAAGGTTTAGAAAATGTACTTATAAGTTTTTGCCTATGTTTCTTTTCTTGATTTATTTTTTTTAATATATTTTAAATCAAAAAAGAACCAGATCACTTTTCTGCTTTCCTCTCCAGGTCAATGTAATAAGATAAAAAAATATTACACATGTCATTGCTTTGAAAAATGATATTAAATTAGTAATTGATATTCTCAAAGATATCTGATGTGTGGGTAAATAATCCAATAATATGTTTCAGTTAAAAGATCAATTAATATAACAAAAATATCACATCCCTAATTAGTGAGAGACTTTATGGAAATTTAGAAGGTAAATAACTCAAATGCCTATAGATTTCTCTGTAAAGTGTCATACACAGATAATTAAATATCAGCAATAATTTCTATGCCTAGAATTGATATTTTGAATATAATTTATAGTTGATTTACTTGCACACTATAAAAACAAGCTCTTTATTGCTTTCATGTACAACATACTAAAATATAACTGATGACACATAATTTACAAAACGAATGATACTTACTGCTAATTGTCTATTGGCCTGAAATTAGAACCAACTAGAAGGAATATTTTGCATTCATGTAGTGGGTTAGGTAGGTGAGTGTAACTGAGTTGGGAATACCTACCCACTATGGGGAGGGCCATTCCCTGGGAACCTGGAGACAGGGAGATGAGCAGCAGCATGCACTCCTTACTTTCTGCATCCTGAGTGTGGACACAATATGACCCTTTCTGGCTATCTGCTACAAACATGAACTCCTGACCATAAAAAGCTGTACCTAGGGACTGAGTCGTAATATGAACCCTTTCTCTCTGAAGTGGCTTTGTCAATTTCTTCTAAATCTAGCAAACAGCTAACTAAGACAGTCTCAAACAATGCAATTTAGGGGTAGGCTCCTAAGAGGTCACTGAGAGTCAAAAAGGCAGAAAATGAAGCCACAAGAAGATAATAAAGATGACAACTGTCTAGTTTCTTCATCATACTCCTAACTACAGACAAAGGCCTAAAATGCATGCAAGCTTTCCTCTAGCTAGGAGTACTCCTCCAGCCCCATGTCCTGTCCATGGACTGAACCAACAAGTTCAGACTAGATCAGAACATGTTTAAACTAAAACATAAAGCCTGTCACCCTTCCTGACTTTGTTTAAATTGACAAACCCAGAAGCGTGGAGGAACATCCCTCAAAGACTCTGAAAACCCCAGACCTCAAGAAGAGGTAGACTGGGGATTGGGGCTCCAGAGTCCTCACTTCCTCTGATCTAAAGAGTCTCTCTCTCTCTCTCTCTCTCTCTCTCTCTCTCTCTCTCTCTCTCTCTCTCAATCTCTCTCTCTCTCTCTCTCAATCTCTCTCTCTCCCTTCCTCCCTCTCTCTCTCTCTCTCTCTCTCTCTCTCTCTCTCTCTCTCTCTCTCTCTCCCTCTCCCCCTCCCTCTCTCTCTCTCTCTCTCTCTCTGTCTCCTCTTCTCGTTCTCCCTCCCCCCTCTGTTTCTTTTCTCACTAAAAATAGATACATAGATAGATACCTAGATACATAGATAGATAAAGCTTCCTTCACTGAGTCATTTTACTCTTGTGTTTGAGTTTTTCCCATATCTTGTGTTGATTCTGATTCTTTCTGCCTTTTCAATTCTGTAACTGGCAGAGAAAACGGACTGGATCAAGACTCTTCGATGGTAACACAGGAACATAACAAGTAATTAGGGAAAACAGTTCTCATTAAGAAAAGAATTACTGTAGATTTCCCCATAATGGTCTTGTCCCCCTTTGCTCATGTAATCCCTCTTCCCTCTCTTCAAGCTCGGCCTAGTTCATGGTTGTGGATCTCTGCATCTGCTTCCATCATTTACTGGACTAAGGGTCCATGATGACAGTTGGTGTATTCATCAATCTGATTAACAGAGTAGGCCAGTTCAGGAACTCTCATGATTGTTGCTAGTAGTCTAATCTGGGGTCATCCTTGTGGATTCCTGGGAGTTTCCCTAACACCAGGTTTCTCCTTAACCTCATAATGTCTACCTCTATCAAGATATCTCTGTCATTGTTCTCTCACTAAACCAAGCTCAAAGGAACTCATGAACTTTAGACCAACAGCTATAAAACCTGCATGGGACTGGACTAGACCCTCTGCGTACAGGAGATAGTTGTGTAACTGGGTCTGATTGAGAGTTCCTTGTCAGTGTGTTCAGGATCTATCCCTGGTGCATGAGCCAGATTTGCTCACCCCTGATAAATGGGAAGGGATTTGATTCTGCCTCAACTGAATGTACCATGCTTAGCTGTCCCCTTGTGGGAGAACTTACCCTGTTGGAAGAGGGGATGGGGGGAAGTGGGAGGAGGGATGAGAAGGGAATCTATGGTTGGTATGTAAAATAATTTTAAAAAAAGAAAAGAATTGCTAACAAATTTACCTCTTATAATGCACAATAGTTACTCAGTGAAGTCTTTAAATGACATTGTTTTGACACTCATACTAATAATGCAATGCAGAACACTTTTGTAAAAATGTATAGATATTAACATATGGAATTGTAAATGTTATTTCTCACATTTATTTTACAGGTATACAGATTCATATCTATGTCCATATTATTATTGTAGTGAGGAATATAATATTATGATCAATAAAAGTCTATCAAGCATAAAATTAGACTCCAAAACCTTATGAGTAGATCATTTAAGCAGAAAAAGAAGATATTTAAATATGTGCCCTCTGAAAATAGTTTACACTTCTTTATTGCTGTCATAAATAATTTTAATTTCTTATTTCAGCTATTTAGTAAAAAAAGTCATTTTCCATATTAATTCAATTTACTTTAACTGCTGTATGTAGATATGAAAAACATTATGTCTGTATGTCTACATTCTGTGATTTTATATTAAGATAAACACATGTAACACCTCAACTGTTTATCAGTTGTTTGATAAACATTGAATACCCTTTCTTTCAGCTTTTCACTTGGGCAGGTCATCACTGCTAACTGTCATGAGTATACTATGTAAAAGAGCAGCAGTGTATCCAACTACAAGGTGCCTGCAATCGTTCATTGACCAGTCTGTGCTCATCCTTTCCTCTGCCATACTCTCCCCAATGTGGAATCATCATTGTAATCAATCTGCTGGTTTTAAGTCATGGACAACATAAGATGGTAGAAACTTTTGCATTCTTCTAGTGAAATAAATGAAGTAGATTTATTTCAAAATGGCAATGTCAGCAAGGTACTAAAAACTCTCTTTTTTCAACTGATCCTGATCCCTCTGCCAGGGACCCTTCAAGCAGACCCAGCTACACAACTGTCTCCCTTATGCAGAGGGTCTAGTCCAGTCCCATGCAGGTTCCACAGCTGTCGGTCTAAAATTTGTGAGTTCTTAAGAGCTTGGTTCAGTTGTCTCTAAAGATTTCTCCATTATGAACTTGACTCCCCTTGCTCATATAGTCCCTCTTCCCTTTCTTTGACTGGGTTCCCAGGGCTCAGCCTGGTGCTAGGTTGTGGATCTCTACATCTGCTTCCATCAGTTACTGGATGAAGGCTCTATGAAGACAGTTAGCGATAGTAGAGAGGGTGCCTGTACTGGTCTACCCTGGTAATCAGATTGGTGAATATCCATTTAGACATTATTGTCATAGTGCCTGTAATAGAAAACTTATTTAGTGGGGCATGGTGGCTTAAGTCCATAATCCTAGCAGTCAAGTGGTTAAGAAAGAAGGATAGCTATAAGCTCAACGTCAGCCTGGGCCATATAGTAAGTTTCAGAGGACTTTAAAGTAGGAAATTGTCTTATGTGAATAGTTAAAAATTATTACATTGAACTAGTCATTCAATAAAATTTTCAATGCACATGTTTATCTCAGTGTCTGTATATATTGAAGAAATTAAGTATATCTAAATTGAAATTTCCTAAACCATTCACAATGTACAGTGTCTCATGAAACAGAAATGAATTTCTTATCTGTGAATCATACAATATACACATAAATGCTAATTTGACATAACTTTGAATAAAATCCCCCATCTCTCATTCTCTCTGAGTGTGTGCGTGCGTGCGTATGTGTGTGTGTGTGTGTGTGTGTGTGTGTGTGTGTGTGTAAGTAAATTTGCATGTCTATTACTTTCACTTAGGCACTGCACAGCATGTGTTCTGAGGCACAGTATGTTACTTAGAACTCACCAGTACCTAGGCTTCTGGCCAATGCACTCCAGAAAACAACCTGTATGCCTACACAGCATTAGACACACAAACATGGGCCACAATGCCCTCATTTTTCACGTGAGACTGGGTATCAAATTCAGGTCCATGTGTGCCTGTAAGGTAGGCCCTTTATCAGGTGAGCTTTTACTGTAGCCCCCAGTATAATTTCTTTGCCTATTTACAATTCTAAAGATTGATACATTTAAGGTAATAGCTTAATATAATCACAAACTATGTCATGCTATGTCAGTATTTCATAATTGTACTTCACTCAACCCCTTTCTCCCTTTATTCTATAAAGCATCTTCTTTGCATTGTTTCAGGTGTTGTCCATTGCGATGGTTAAGGTCATTGTGTCTTTTAGTCAGACAGATTAGCTGTGTGATAAATCCAGAATTAGAACTTAAACGATTCAGAAAGATCACCTGTAGATAATGCCATATGTGTTCTCCACTTACCTTTCTTACACTTTGTGAACACAAACTATTTTTTATATCCAGATGACATATCCACCTCTGTGAAATTTTTTGAGAATTACTTCACAATTAGGATGGATGAGGTAAAAAATAATGTAGAGATGTAATTTTTTTTTTTCGAGACAGGGTTTCTCTGTGTAGCTTTGCGCCTCTCCTGGAACTCACTTGGTAGCCCAGGCTGGCCTCGAACTCACAGAGATCCGCCTGGCTCTGCCTCCCGAGTGCTGGGATTAAAGGCGTGCGCCACCACCGCCCGGCGAGATGTAATTTAATATAACTGCTGTCCTCTTAATGTAAAGGAAAATGAGAGATCAATGGTGCTCAAAGAAATGGCCAAGTTAAGACAGAGAAAATCATTATCTGCAAGCTAA
Organism: Peromyscus californicus insignis; assembly: GCF_007827085.1. Lineage (NCBI taxonomy): Eukaryota > Metazoa > Chordata > Mammalia > Rodentia > Cricetidae > Peromyscus > Peromyscus californicus. The sequence goes on along the minus strand of NW_026294447.1, from coordinate 45,527,369 downwards.
GATTGGCCTTCAGAGAAAGCAAACCTATTGCCCTGTGGATCTGAAACTCTAGATCTCTACACATATGAGACAGTAACATTCTGTAGTTTAAGCTGCTCATTCTGCAGAATTTTATTAGGATATTCCCAAGCTGAAAAACAGTATCACACAAGTGGTAGGAGGCAACACTTGAACCTAAAGCAATTTCCTAATAAATAATTCTAGTAAATAATTTGTAGTGCTTGAACACTGGTCAACAGTAGTCTTATTTTTGTCAGGATAAGGAAGAAAATGGCCTATGTATAAATTCATCAGGAAAGGATTAAGTAACATGCCCTAAATTGCATAGCTTCTAAAATTTAAATGAGGAATTTGAACCTGGGAAGGTATGCTTTTTACTGACCCACTATAGCAAACCTAAATATTAAAATATGCAGTTTATATTTTCTCGCTTTATTAAAATTGTGTTATATAATTAAAATTAACATTCTGAGCCAAATTCATGGTAGTGAAAATGGATGTTATTTTCACATCCCCAGAACTTTCAGAGTATCAGATTTAAATATCTGATAGCCAGATATCAACTTACCAATTGTATTTTTCTTTTATTTTTTGGTTATTCAAGACATGGTTTCTCTGTGTAGCCCTGGCTGTCCTAGAGCTCACTCTGTAGCCAAGGTTGGCCTCAAATTGATCTCAGAGATCCATCTACCCATGTCTCCCAAGTGCTGGAATTAAAGGCATGTGTTATTACCTCTAGGCTACCAGTGGTATTTTTCATAACATTGACATCACTCCTCAAATTCTCAAGATTCTTTTGCAAGTGACTAGGTATTACTTCAGCTTCTTAAAGTACCAATAATCATGTGAAATTATTGGAAATCTAAATCAAAAGTGTACAAAATATCAGTTTTGAGATAAATGACTAAGGCCTTGCTGAATCAAGTCTTGGTAGTGAAAAAATAAATTATTCAGATAAGAATGATTGGGTTAATTAAATACCTTCACTGGGACCAGTTTTAAAACATATGAACACAAATTATTCTCATTTGGGTAGTATGTTTCCTGGAACAGGCTTGGATGGAGGACTTAGAGGTTAAAGAATATACTTCTTCTGTCAGTAGCTCTTGACATTAGAGGACTTCCTCTGCCTCACTTCCAGGAAGGTTCAACTAGCTAAGAGAACTTTGTGAAGCTATCTTTAGGAAAATCTTGAATCAAGAAGATAGAGTGACAGATTCCTTTGCAAGCTGAGAGAGAGTAACTAAGAGTTTGAAGTATGAAAGCATATAAGGTAATTTACTCCTAGCAAACTGCTTTCCATATACTTAAGGTAAGACTTGAAAAAAAAATGACACAGAATATTCATGTAATTTCCCTTAAAATTAAAACATTTGGTATGTGTTCTTTGACTGAAATTTGCTAACACTGTGGCCAGAGACATTAAATCAAGCCACATATAAAGAGTAATAGAAGGGACTTAGAGACTGACTATAGCTCACAGATACTTTAGGAATTTGGCAGATAAATTCAAAGGATACCTATTAGAGGGCATTCTAGTTGTACATTGGACTTGGATCCCTAATGTTGGTGTTGTGAAGCAGACACACAGTTTGTTCAGAAATACTATCAATAGTTTCTGCTTTAACTATTAAAACTGGATGTGGGACATAAGAGCTATTACTGTTATCAGCAATCCCATCAAAGAGACTGTCTGTGGTACTCTCTCTTTCAAATCACCCACTCCTAATTTACTATCTGTGAGAGATTTGGATGAGGTGTAGTGTCTCAGTCACATTTTTGTGTCCCAGACAAAAGTGAGATAGACAGAATTAAAGATAATTCTTTTGGTTAACCTACTCTTCATAGAAGTCATACTCTTGTGAGCTAAAATCAGTGTTTCTGCAAATGTTAAGGATTTGTAATGTGTGGTATAGAAATCAAAGTTGTGAATACAATTGGAGAAGGGCTAATTCTGTATTCTCTAATAACCACTAAACTGCCCACTAGTATTTGCTTTCCTTAATCCTAATGGTAGAGTTATATTCAAAAATTCCCAGAAATGAATTTACTATTCTCTTTTTTCAAAGACAAGTAAAAGCTCTATTATTCCAAGTGTCATTAAAATGTTTATCTTTCAACTGGTGGGTTTCCAGATTTTCTTTCTCCAATTGTCTAACATCTTATTTCTGTCTTTTTTTGGCTAGCTGCATCTGCTGACTTTATTGTGGTGTCGAAATGGGACATTTATTCCTCCATAATTTGGCAGAGGGAACATCTCCGGGATTAGAGTTGAGTACAGCAAGAGTCCCTGTCTTGGAAAGCAGGGTTGGCAGCCTTCTGTTCTCTACATGATACTAAGCATTGTTCCAGCCAGAATTGCCTCATGTGTTCCTTTATTTAAGCATTCTGTGACAATGTGCATGCAGCATTTTAGCGACAATTGAGCTACCAGTTCAGAGTCTGGGAAGACATCACAGTAGGAAAGCTATTTGAATTATTCTTGAAGAAAACTTCAGACTCGTATAGTATTACATATGCCTCAGGGAGTTGGAAATAGCATGGCCAGTGCTGCATTATTTTTTAATCCTGCTGCTTTTCAACACATTTTTCTAACCGGATGGTAAACAAGTAACTAAACACTTGTTATAAATCTGTAAATGGTGAAAATAAGGTTTTACTGAAGCATGGAACTCATCAGTAACATTTCTGAGTTGTAAGAAAGATATTTCACCATAGTTCCTAGATATTGTTTAGATTTATCTCAATTTCTCCAGATCATTCTTTGAATTATAAATTTTACATTATGGGTTTTCATTTACTTTTGTGATTTTGTGGTGAAATCTCAAAGAAAATTAACTCATTGAGAATGACTACCAAAGGAGTAAAGAAAAATTGGAAACAACCAAAAAGGATTAATTTAGATTAATCTGACAAGGAAGCAAGACTGACACAAGTTAAATTTAATTAAATGCTCAGTTATTGAACACAAAAATAAAATTTATGTTTTAATTTTCTCTAAAGTTTATCACATGGTTTGTTAGCTGTATTAGATTTCTTTTAAGTAATACAACATGTTCATATCAATAAATGTCATAACATTTCAGAATATCAGAAGCTTAATAAATGATCATTTCTATGCAGAGAAAACCCTGACAAAATGGAAGATAAAATCTTATATAAGTTTTATAATATAACAAATTTCTAATTACTGGACTTTCACCACTGTCCCTTTTAACCTACCTTTATTCTTTACCATGTATAAAAAGAAAAAGGCGAAGAATAGTTTAAAAAAGTTATTATCCATGTTATAACATTTGGGAACTCTTTAAGATATACATTGATGTTCTTCCTCAGCCTTTTTGAGATAAACATAGCTGTGTACTCTTTTTACATTTGTGCAGTCTCTCAGACCACTTCCACACACCCATAGCTACACTGGGCTGCAGCTTAAATGGTATGTTCAATATATCTCAAGAAAATTGTGATCCATTCTAATATTAACAGCACTATAAAATTATATTTTAAAGAATGTTCTGTTGGATGTGATATCCATGTGCCAGTGTAAGTTCAATGTATTTCCCATTACATGTTCTTAAGAGTTCCAAGAAAGATCTACCCTGAAATAGTTTGTGAATATTCCACTTCTATCTGTGCTCCTCTGATTGTTCTAGAATGTAGAATCTAGCCCATCTAACCAGTTTTAGGTTTTACTAAAGGATTCTAGAATATCAAGAACACAGTTTCATTAATTTGTTAATTATGTATTAATTTCATTAATGAGCAGTAGCTGGGTAGAAGATGGGAACTGAATACTGAGGGTGCCTTGCTGATCTTCCATTGCATGTACTCACAGCAAAGGAAAAGAAGATCAGTAGAAATGTATTAAGTGAGAGTTGGACACCTACTTTAAATAATTCTTTAAAATAGAGATAGTAGAGAAAGCAGAGATCCAACTCATTAACTGCTCTATCATTTATGAATAGATATAAGCATTCTTTTTGTTATTTAGTAACCACCACTGATATTCTCTCTCAAGTATTTAATTTATTTTAACCTGGCCTCCTGACAGCGTCAAAACTATCATCCCCCTAAAAAAATAAAACAAAGATTAGCATATTGAAAACTAAGTTTTAAAGAATTATTAGTCCATCTCACTCTGCCTGAACATGTTATTAATTTTATGTAACTATTTGTGATGGATAATTTCAAGTTTTTTAAAATTTTTTTCTCTCTAATTATGATAAACTGTTTGTTTTAAAAAAATTAATCTGGAAGTCATGAAGGAATTTTTAATTACAAGGCAGAAGGTTTTGTTTGGTTTTCTTAGAAATTAATAGGAAAAGAAAATTAATACCCTAGCCTACTTGAGCACTAAAGATAATGTTTAAATATAACACATCTTCATTTTATATACTTTTGACTAAATTTGAATGTTCAAGCCCATTTGCTGAAATGAGAATTATTTCTGGCCTCTTTGTTTCCTGGGCTTCATGAAAACCCCAGGGATATTCTGGGCCTGTCATTTGCTATGACAAATCCAATCTATGCACCGTGTACAAATACACACTTGAGCCTGGAAACATGAGACACTACTGTGTAGAGAGAATGAAAATTTTCAAGAAAGAAGATCTCAATTAGAATACTCTAGATAATAGTTAGATGATTTGGTGGGCTAATATTATGATATATTTTATGTCTTTCTTGTTACTAAAAGCAACATTTTCTAATCATTAGAATAATGGCATTATGAAGAGTAAAGAACAGTAGATAATGCTAAATTGTATGTTCATTCTCTTTCAACAAAAGATTAAAAACAAAGCCTTTTCCTAAGCAAACAAGGAAAGAATGCAATATTTTGACATAAAACAAAATAAAAATGAGTTTAAAAGAGACAAAAGGTTACTCTATGACCCATGGGACTCTTCAATCTACAAGAACCACTTGGAACATTTTCTTAACCATTAAATGATTCATTAGCTATGTTTTAGATACTGTAAATTTTATATTTTATGAACTGGAGAATGTAGATGGCAGAAGAATGTATTCATAGTGTGCTTCAAATCCTGCATTTGACCTCAGTAGTACAAAAAAAAATCTATCATCTATCATCTATCTATCTATCTATCTATCTATCTATCTATCTATCTATCCATCCATCCATCCATCCATCCATCCATCCATCCATCCATCCATCCATGCATTCATGCATGTATGCATCCACCCATCCATCTATCATCTATCATCATTTAAATATGAATATTCCATAATCTTTGAGATAATGATTGAGTCTATTGTGTTAAGCGAACTTTTCCATAGTAACAATTCTCACTTGCACTAGAGGATTTGAAAATTAACCCCTTGGTAGACAAGAGCATCATAATTCTAAAAAGCAAATCGACATATGAAAGACTGTGTATATGTATGACCAAGTAGGTGTGAAAGCTCAGTCACCTGATTTTAAGCTAGCATGCTATTATATTGTTTTTCATTCAGTTTAACAAGAATAAAACATTGAAATTCTTTTTTCTTCTTATTCATGCCATTTTTGTTTTGTTTTGGATTTTCAAGGCAGGGTTTCTCTGTGTAGTTATGGAGTTATGGTGCCTGGATCTTGCTCTGTAGACCAGGCTGGCCTCGAACTCACAGAGATTCACCTGGCTCTGCCTCCTGAGTGCTGGGATTAAAGGCATGTGCCACCACCTCCCAGCACTCATGCCATTCTTATATCATTTACTAAGGACTGTACATCTTAGGAACAGATAGGCATATGTACATGGATGTTTAACCATTACAAAAATTATGAAGCTGTATCATCCAAATATCTTTGAAGGACTGAAAGATGCTGAGTGGTTAAGAGCACTTGTTTTTTTTTTTTTTTAAGTTCTTTTTTTAAATTTATTTTACAATACAATTTAGTTCTACATATCAGCCACGGATTCCCTTGTTCTCCCCGCTTCTGCCCCCCTCACCTTCACCCCAGCCCAACCCCCATTCCCACCTCCTCCAGGGCAAAGCCTCCCACCTAGGACTGAGATCAACCTGGTAGACTCAGTCCAGGCAGGTCCAGTCCCCTCCTCCCAGGCTGAGCCAAGCAAACCTGCATAAGCCCCAGGTTTCAAACAGCCAACTCATGCAATGAGCACAGGCCCAGTCCCACTGCTTGGATGCCTCCCAAACACATCAAGCCAATCAACTGTCTCACCCATTCAGAGGGTCTGATCCTGTTTGGGGCCCCTCAGCCATTGGTTCATAGTTCATGTGTTTCCATTCGTTTGGCTATTTGTCCCTGTGCTTTATCCAACCTTGGTCTCAACAATTCTCGCTCATATAAACCCTCCTCTTTCTCACTAATTGGACTCCCGGAGCTCCACCCGGGGCCTAGCCATGGATCTCTGCATCCAGATCCCTCAGTCATTGGATGGGGTTTCTAGCATGACAATTAGGGTATTTGGCCATCCCATCACCAGAGTAGGTCAATTCGGGCTGTCTCTCAACCATTGCCAGCAGTCTACTGTGGGGGTATCTTTGTGGATTTCTGTGAGCCTCTCTAGCACTTTGCTTCTTCCTATTCTCATGTGGTCTTCATTTACCATGGTCTCCTATTCCTTGTTCTCCCTCTCTGTTCATCAAAATGCCCAACAGTCCAATTAAGAAATGGGCTATAGAACTAAACAGAATTCTCAACAGAGGAAACTCAAATGGCTGAAAGACATTTAAGGAATGGCTCAACATCCTTAATTATCAGGGAAATGCAAATCAAAACAACTCTGAGATACCACCTTACACCTGTCAGAATGGGTAAGATCAAAAACACTGAAGACACCTTATGCTGGAGAGGATGTGGAGCTAGGGGAACTCTCCTCCATTGCTGGTGGGAATGTAAGCTTGTACAACCACTTTGGCAATCAATATGGCTCTTTCTTAGAAAATTGGGAATCGATCTCCCCCAAGATCCAGCTATACCACTCTTGGGCATATACCCTAGGAATGCTCAATCATACCACAAGGGCACTTGCTCAGCTATGTTCATATCAGCATTGTTTGTAATAGCCAGAACCTGGAAACAACCTAGATGCCCTTCAACGGAAGAATGGATAAATAAAATGTGGTACATATACACAATGGAATACTACACAGCAGAGAAAAACAATGACATCATGAGGTTTGCAGGCAAATGGATGGATCTAGAAAAAATCATCCTGAGTATAGCTCTATGATACTATACATGTGGAACAAGGATGACTGGACTGCTACTCACATCACCAGGGAGGCTACCTGGAAAACAGGATCCCAAGAAAGACACGGGGATCGCCCAATGATGGAGAAATGGATGAGATCTACATGAACAGCCTGGACATGAGTGGGGGTAATGAAGGGCGAGGGTTGAGGGAACGAGAGCTTGGGGGTGCAGGAGATCCCAGCTGGATCGAGCACTTGTTCTTGTAGATGACCTCAGTTTGATTCCCAACATGACATGGTGAGTCACAACCATTCATAACTTCAGCTCAAGGGGAGCCAATGCCCTCTTTTGATTTCTGTGGGCAACAAGCACACATACGATGATGCCTAGACACACATGCAGTCCAAAAACTCATGCACAAAACTAGATAAATAAATCTAATAAAAAACTTTAATACCATCTTTTAATATATTTTTCATTTGAAATATATACATTTCTACCTGTTTACTTTATAGTTCCATATGTTTTTCTCACTATACTTAAAACTGACAATGTCAGCATTACCTCATTCAGCAATAAATAAGTGAATATATTATAACCATGAATAGCAATAACATTGTAATATTTTAAACAAATCATGTTTTTGTGGAATGAATTAAGTATAAAACAGAATAAAATCAAAAGTAGATAGCCTGATTAATTTCACAAAGCAATTGTATAAACAGCAACCTGATCAAAATGCTGTCATATTTTTATACCTGCAAACATATTCTATTTATATTTAACTTTGTAAGTGAAATTGCATTTTATGATCACATCAAAGTGTTCTTGAAGAGGATTGACAAAGCTCTAGATTGTTTGAATAATCAAGCCTGCATTCAGCTTTTGATTGCTAACTATATTATTCAAAAGCTTTCAGTTGAGCTGAACAAAAAGAAATGGATTAAAACCAGCTATGAACCTCCTTTTGTACATTTCTACTTCCTCATCTAATAAATATCCATATTAGGTAGTCACAATCCTATATAATTTCAACCCAGAACTAAGTAGTCATGCCTGAATGTATGTGGTGCTGTGATAATAGCTATAATTTTAGAGTATACATTGTGCTTCGTGATCCCATTAGGACTTAACTGAGCAGATCAAAAAATATTAGATATTACCTAAAAGTTATAACTTATATTTCCATATCCTTTTTTAAAGAGAGCCATTCCCAAGTTTTGACTCCACTGTTGAGTTCAACTAATTTGACTTCAGCAAGTTCATCTCTGACTTCTGAACTACTGTTACATTCTCTGTTAACAGTGGATTGATGTACTTGCTACTCATAGATTATCATTACCACATCATGCTGTGCATAAAAAGTTCTAATTTGTGACAGTTAGGGGCACAATGGAAATATATGGGCAATCCACCTAGAATATCTACAGTGCCACACATACATATCATGCTTGTCTAGAGACATAGCCAAGCCAATTGAACTAAGTGGAAACTTTCCTCTTTTTATTCTTACCAGTTTATTACAATGGAATTTTAAATGCATGTGTGTGTTACATATTGCCTAGATCATAGTGGGAACTTCACTGTGACTTGTTGCAAATGATTTTTGTGAAACCCATATGCTACTGCATCAGCTCAAGTTTCCCTGGAAAGCTAGGTCTTGCTTATTACCTTTCCTAGTAACAGATACACAAAGGATGCAACCCTTCACTTCGATCCATTTATTGAGAAGCACTACTTCACCATAGTTCATCCTCTCAAACTTTAGCCCATCATATGCACTATTACCATTTTATTTCCCCTTTACCAAAACTCAAAGACAATAGTTAAAGTAGATGTGATGTATCAGATATAAACTTTATCGTGACTGAGCATATCACTTCAAGAGGATGCCCACCCAGAGATTTTAAAATATGGAAATTTTTCCTAGAAAAAGTCTTATCCTTTTAACGACAGAATCCAAAACATTTTTCTCATGACATCCTGCCTGTTCTGATGTCATCATGATTCCCTGTATTAATCTTAGATATATGGAAATCAACAGGCATAGCAGACACAATTGCATCACAAGCATTTTTGAGAATAGGAGAAGGATTCCATTCATGTCCTGAATATTTCTGGATCACACAGATTACTCTTTGTAATTAACTTTTTAATCAACTGATTCCCAATAAACCCATGTCTGTCTAATTCCACTCACTACTAAATAAACTTCTCTTTCTATGACAGACATCTGAACTGTTCTAGTTTGTGCAGCATTTCTATGGATTTATGCTCCTCTGCATTAGGTTTTAAGTTCCCTACTGGTTGGATTTAATTTGACTGATTTTAAAAGATATTTATCTATAATTAACATCTACAATTCATTACATCTATACTGAGCTGCATCTGTATCCTTTCCCATTTAGAATTTTATTCAGGTCAAGTAGGAAGTGTCATGTCTTGTCTAACAGCTATGAATATATAATATACTGCTCTACACTAACGATAATTTTAGAAAAGAGTTTTTCCAGGACTACAGTTGATAATATAGAATAATATTTTAGCATGCCTTCCTGCCTGTGGTGTGTGTTCATACATATATACTTGTTTGACTCTATGTAAGTTTACATGTGTGCCAAAGCTGGAAGTTAATGTTTGGTATCTCTCTGGGCCACTCTCCACAATATGTGTGTGTATATATATATATATATATATATAGTGAAGGAATATATGTGTGTATATATATATATACATATATATATATATATGTATATATATATATATAGTGAAGGAATCTCACGAAACCAAATACTCACTTAGCATAAAGCTTGGCTGGATATTCAGTTTGATCAAGGGATCCCTTTCCTCTGTCTCCTGAGTGCTGGGATTACTGATGGCTACCACTACTGCCTTGTTTTTAAAAGGCTTGTGTGAGGATCCAGACTCTGTAACTCACAATGGGGTCACAGGTGCTTTGCTTTCTGAGCCATCTCTCCAACCTTAAGAATGGTATTTTAAAATGTCAATATAGATCTGCTTAACATCAGCATAGTACAGCGTTGTTAACATTATTGCTTAATTTTTACTGGTTGCAATATTTAAATTGAAACTCAGGTGTTAAAGGCTGAAAGTCCTGTTGCAGTATCATACTGTAAATGGTATTTACATTGCTAAAGTAAATGGTATTAACTGCTTACTAAATATGATACTCAAACTTTAGTTTAGAATGGTTATCAAGACCATATTGTATAAAGTAAACAGTATTACATTATCAAATATGATATTCAGATTTTGCAATACTTATCAAGGTTAGTAACCAATGCCAAGTGATAAATACAGTTCTTTACATAGCATGCACTATCTCTTCAGAATTTATATTTTTCCAGGGAGAGAAATGAACATTAGTGAATAAAAGAAGCAAAGTCACCATAGAAGTAATTCAACATGAGGTTGTATTGTAACTATTTAAAAATAGAATATCGCCGGGCGGTGGTGGCGCATGCCTTTAATCCCAGCACTCGGGAGGCAGAGCCAGGTGGATCTCTGTGAGTTCGAGGCCAGCCTGGTCTCCAAAGCGAGTACCAGGAAAGGCGCAAAGCTACACAGAGAAACCCTGTCTCGAAAAACCAAAAAAAAAAAAAAAAAAAAAAAAAATAAAAATAGAATATCAGTAGAAGTAATTCAACATGAGGTTGTATTGTAACTATTAAAAAATAGAATATCAGTTTGAAGACTAAAGCCAGCTTTGTTATGTCTGGAACTCCTAACAAATGTCCAGGATCTGCTGTGAATTGTCCTTAGATGAGGAAGCTTTGAGATATCTTTAATTCATTGCATATTCTCAAGTTGTTTCAAAGTCCTGTGTTTATGTACAAAATGGTTTTACGGTTCTATATGTTATTGCTATGATCTAGTACCATGTCATTACAAAAAATAGAAAGGATGCTATTTGTTAATTTATATTTTGAGACAAGGTGTCATGTAGCCTTGGAAGGCCTTAAACTTATTATGTAGCTGATAATTACAGAAAAATTCTAATCCTCCTGCCTCTGCCAAATAAGTGCTGGAAATTTCAAGGGTGTGCCAACATATCAAGTTTTATGCAGTCCTGGGGACAGTGCACTTATAAATTCATGCTTGCTAGATAAGTATATACCTAACCCAAAAGGAAGAATTTAAAGCACATTTACAGGAAGACTCTCATCCTAACACTAATTGTATGCGGCTGCAACAAAAATTTTCAAGACAACTCATCATGAAATTACAGGTTAGGAGGTTTCCAATCAGGGGTTTAATTTTGTTGCTTTCTTGATAAGAATAATTCTATATAGGGTACAAAAAGAACAAATCAATGTTAACAAATATTTATATTGTGAAATATAATGCATTAGAACAGTGGGAAAACAACACAGTACACTGGAAAGTACCACCTTATTTCACCATCTCCTTTCCATGGTGAATTTTGTGATTTACATTGTTTTCTGTTACTGAGTTTAACACAATCGTGATGAATTTAAATTAAAATTATAAAAATTTAAGTGAAAATCAGAACTTTCCTTTCTTCCAATTCCACACACAAAAATATTGCAATTGAAGACAAAAGAGGAAACATGTAAGACAGTGAGAGAGCCAAGAGGCAAGGTGCCTGCCACAAAGCTTTGTGACCTGCGCTCTATATCTAGGGCCCCTCCGGGTTGTCAGGAGGAAACCAAGTCTTGCAGCTTTTTCTCTGACCTCCACTCATACACTGGGGCACAAAACATACATGCTTGTGTGTGTGTGTGTGTGTGTGTGTGTGTGTGTATGCACATCCACAGACACAGATGTGGTGTGCTAAATAAGATACTTTAAAATAAAAATGTACTGACCAGTAAGTTTTTTTTTCTTTTACTTTTGAATGCAACTGTGAATGAAAGACTTGAGCAAAAGGAAAAGTTTTCAAAATTAAGATGGAAGTATACAATTTAAATAAATTGCAAAATATACCGTTTATCATGGTGGACACAAACACACTTTCAGAGAAGAGAACCACGGCTAATGGCTAATGATGAGCTGATTGATGTCCTTGGAAAGCAATGCTGTAAGGTAGTGATCGTTTTAGGCGCCCCACAGAGGATCTGTTTCTCTAAATCTGGACAACAAATAAAATTATTGACAATTCATGATTATAAAAATAACCACATTAACATTTTGTAAAATAAATGCAAATACATTCTTGGATTGGAACATAATGGAGAAGTAATTGTAAAATCCTTTACAGAAATTCACCCTCTAAAAGAAGCAACATATAATGAGGATCAATGAGTGTGACAATTCCATAGGTAATCATGGGGAAAACAACTAGAAAAAAATAAGACTCTTAAATAGGATAAAAGAAGAAATTTCAATATAGAAGAATAGATAACTATCCAAGAAAATGTATTGTAAATTATATAAACGGGGAAAGATAAAATAATTTCATATTTTGGTAAATTCACTATGATTTTGATAAAAAATAAAATCATAAAGACTGGAATGACAACAAGTTAGTGAGACAATAATATGAACTGGGTGAATTCTAAATGTAGCATCTTATTTTAAATAAAAATATGTCATTATTCCTGTTTTGTAGAAAAAGCTAAGAATGTTTAAAAGTTAAATGAAAAAAACAAAGTTAAAATGATTAAATATGTTATTGAAAAAAATCAATTGTATGTTATCAGTCAGAAACATACTCTCATAAGATACAGAATATCAAAGTTAAATAATTATACAGCATACATTGGAAAATGGAAAATACTTAACATTAATGTGAAATGCATAAATTCATGGAAATTTACGACAGCAACCTAAGGAAAACTTACAGAGCTGCAAATATGACAAAGTAACAGGATCAACTGGAAGTCAGGCTTTACTGGAGGTTTCTTGAATAAGAGAAGCCCAGCACAAATTGGGCTGACACACCCAAACGTGGAGTTAAAATTTTATTATATTATCTTCTCATATAAAGTCAACATTTTCATGTTTATTGCCAAAAATTGAGCTATTAATCAGAAAATCAAGCAAGTTGTATGAACTGAAATTGGCATTTATTTGGAATGGACTTAAATGAGTTAGGCATTCTTTACCTTCAGCCGTGCTGCGGGATATCAGGCAGAAACAGTAGACTATCCACTAATGTTTGATTGACTCTCTCTTATTTGATCCAGTGACCTTGCCTGAGGCTGCACCAGCACTGAGAAGAGCTTGTCCTCAAATCATATCCCTACTGGCTCTACAGGAAGAGCTGCTGTAACCCATCTTGAGGTGGAAAGAAAGGTCAGGTAATGTAGCAGAAGAGAATGGTTTACCGCCAAACTGGAAATTTGCTGATTAAATATGCAAAATTGTGACATATTTGAAATAAAAATTAAGAACATCAATGCAGGGACAGAAGACAGTACCCCCTGTGTACAAATAACCCTATTGATATCACTATTATTCTAATCACTTATGTCCGATTTGGCATAGTAAGGCTTGATCCATATTAACCTGTTACTTTTATATACATTGAATATTTATATGTTTTATATTCTTCTATAACAATTTAAACTCCACCACATATTGGAATACATGTAGAAAGAATATATGGAAAGAATCCAAAATTTTCCAGAAGTATATCACTAAATAAAAATTAGAATCATGATTATGTTGTAGATGTGTATTTGGGTTTAAAATGTTAAATATAGAAACAAATCTTCAAATTTACCATTGATACATGCAAATAAAAGGATTTCATGTTAAGCATGTTTAGTAAATATTTGGGAATTTTGCTGTAAAATGAAAAACAATGAACAGAACTATAAGGAATTAGAGTTGGTAGGAATAATCTGAATCTAGGCTACAATTAATTAACAGCCTGAAAAGAATAAATGTTAACAAAAAATGTAGTTCAGTGACATTAAGTGTTTCCCAAACATGGAAGTGATTTGTCTCACTTAAGAAGCTCTGATGCATTGATGTGTTATGAGCTGTCTGTGTAGAACAGTTATCCCTAGCAAAAAAATACATAACATCTGCACAATTCTACTTGGGCAAACAGGACACTTGTGCCTTGATTTTTAAAAGTTAAAGGCATATTTCTTAACCAACAAATTAAAAGAAAACTTTTAATATTACACAAAGGCATGAGGTGTTTTTTCAATCCAAAGTGAAATATTTAGGTATACAAAATTATAATTCTGGACTACTATTGAAAATTATTAATTTTCTTTCTACAAATATTCTTAAAATACAAAGCCAAAATGCATGAGGTAATCATTTAGAAAAATACTTCCCTGTAGGAGATTTTAAATTTGGACTGCCTTAGGCTGGGATAAGTTACAACGGCTAAAATTCAAATGTAATATTTAGGCATCAATTTGTTTTCAAATTTAAAGGCGTAAAATCAGAAGATGCAATGTGGAAATGAATTTGCAATTAGTTACGTTCCCTTCTGAAAATGGCATAAATAAAAACGGATGAATTAAGTGGCCTTTCTTATTTGCATATTTAAAACTAAGTAGAAGCAGACCATTTTCAATGACTTCCATTTCAATTAGTTGTATAACTTGAGAAGTTTGTGTTTCAGAGCTCTCCATCTTAAAATAATACTAACACCATGGGACCTATTTTATTCAGGTATTTTGTTACCTATTCTTGAGCTAAGCCACAATTTAGGAAGTCAATTGTAGCTCAAGTGAGCATTGTGTATACTTGCAAATTGCTGTGCTCACCACTTTTCAACAACCACACTCCTGCTATTTGGTAGGGGCAGAAAGAGAACTCTACCAATAATCATTTCCATTTGCAATTGGTTTTGTGCCAAACTTCCTCAAACAAAGGGACTTAGTTTGTAACATTCATACTGGTTGTTAGCTTATCAAGCTGAAACATAATAAGCCAATTAAAAGCTGCCAATTTTTTTCATGAGCCTCCAAAGCCAGATTTATGTTGAAAATTTACACAAAACATCAGAAATTACCCATTCAACACTTCTGATGGAATATTTCTACTTGCTCAAATAACACTGAAATTATTCCTAAAATGAAAGGGAAGAGAATTAGATGAAAATCTGCAAATACATGGAGAAAACACATGAACAGAGAATAATAAAGGATTTCCTTAAAAAGAAAAAAGAGGTTTATGTGTTAGCTTGATAGAGAAAATATAACCTTCACATTAAGTGGTCAGTCCAGATGTGAGTTTTTCTCTCTACTGGTGCTAAACTTCAATCTCAGAGGTTACAGGTAAAGGATATATGATTGACCCACATGAAACTATCAACACAATTAGTTAAAAATTTCTATAGAAAGATGAGCAGCTTCTGAAAAAGCATCTGGCATTTATACCATAAATGAAGTAAAATATGTAAAATGAACAAAAACCTAAGAAAATTAAAATAACAAGCTCAAAGAGAGGGAGATAATATACAAAGTTCATTTGCTTACTTCCATCCAGAGACCCCAAAACTCATTGTGTCACCGTAATAGATACCTTCCCTACTACTTATATGTACGTTTAGTATAAAACAATGCAAGTCATTAGCTACAGATTCCTGATCTCTCTTCATTATATCCCAGCCTTTGAGGAACAAAATAATTTTATGCAACTACTATATTTTGAAGCATTGGTAACAAAAGTTTTCATATATAGCCTTGAAACAAAGATATATATATATATATATATATATATATATATATATATACACTATATATTTATACATATATGTTTAATTTATATATTTATATCAATTTGTAATTTAATAAATATATAATTATATATATTATATATATATATCTAAAATTAGGAGTACAAATAAAGTGTTTTTGCAGTAATTGGCACATTTTATACAGCAGTCATCAAAGATGTGGTCTTGAGATTCTGCCTTTGTCACTTGCTTACCTCTTCCTCCTTTTTGCACACTTTTCCTGCTCTCACTCTTCAATTTCCCTTTCTTGCTCTGGTGCTGACCCAGGTGCTAGCTTTGGCTTTGGCTTGGGCTCAGACTGCAGCTCTTGCTCTACCTCATCCATTGGTTTTCAAGCCAGGTTTCACTATACCACTTCTTTCTCAACTTGCCATGTTTTGGAACAATCTTTTTTGTACACTGTGAAGATGTGCTGCTCTCTTTGGATTAATAAAGAGCTAACTGTCCAATAGCTAGGCAGGAAGAGGTTACGAAGGTCTTGCAGAAAAGAGAGAGTTTTCTGGGATGAAGGAGGGCAGAGTTGCCAGGACAGGAGGTGGGGTAGGGGGTAGGGGGAACAAGCAAGAAGAACATGCCATGCTGAAAAAAGGTACTATCTTATGTTAGAGTGTAGATAAGAACTATGGGTTAATTTAAGTTGTAAGAGGTGGTTGGTAACAAACCTAAGCTATTGGCTGAGTATTTACAATTAATAATAACTCTCTGCATGGTTGTTTGGAGTTGACTGCTGGGAAAGAAAATTCTGCCTACAT
Source organism: Peromyscus californicus insignis (assembly GCF_007827085.1). Lineage (NCBI taxonomy): Eukaryota > Metazoa > Chordata > Mammalia > Rodentia > Cricetidae > Peromyscus > Peromyscus californicus. The sequence continues at coordinate 45,510,766 of NW_026294447.1, read as the reverse complement.
TTCCTCCTAAGGGGTTACAAGCAAACACCTCCAAACTAATGATTGAAGCATTTTATTTCCCTAATTTTTGGTACTGCTATAATTCAGAGGATGGTGCCATGACTGTGTGTACATGCATGTGTGGGGGGGAGGAGAGGGGTGCGTGGGTGTGGCTGGGTTTGGTTACAGACTTTGCCCTTTCAAGATATTTCTTTTTTTTTTTTTTTTTTTTTTTTTTTTTTCTATCCTAACGCTGGCAAGTGCCATCATGTGACCTGTCATCTCTCATCCCTAGAACGTTCTTTGTCTTCGGGGCAGTGGTGGTACAAGCCTTTAATCCCAGCACTTCGAGAGGCAGAGCCAGGCAGATCTATGTGAGTTCGAGGCCAGCCTGCCCTAGAGAGTGAGATCCAGGACAGGCACCAAAACTACACAGAGGAACCTTGTCTCGAAAAAACCAAAAAAAAAAAAAAAAAGAGAGAGAGATCGTTTTTGTGTACCAAACAGATGTAAACCGAAGAAGTTAATACAAATGAATTTATAAAAGCAGTTCTGGCAGATCATTTAAAGAAATAATCATGATATAAAACAGCATGTAAAGATTTAATTCATATTATTATAAACCCAATCAACTTTAAGAGTATGAAGACATTGTGGAATGGTCAAATCAAACAAATTACCATTTATATCACATTAAACATTTTAAATATTTTGTTTTGAAAATTGTTAAAATAGACTCTCCTAGGATTTACACAGTAAATTTACTGGTTACACAGTAATAGTGTTAGTAGTGTTAGGTACAGATTTCTTGAATTTTTTTTTTTTTTTTTTTTTTTTTGGTTTTTCGAGACAGGGTTTCTCTGTGTAGCATTGCGTCTTTCCTGGAACTCACTTGGTAGCCCAGGCTGGCCTCAAACTCGCAGAGATCCACCTGGCTCTGCCTCCCAAGTGCTGGGATTAAAGGCGTGTGCCACCACCGCCCGGTGATTTCTTGAATTTTTATCATCAAATATAATAAGTACAATGTCTATTCTGTGACCAAAATCTTTATATGCTTCTCTGGCAAGTTCCTGGTGATCCACATACTAGACTACTAGACTATGCTTTGGTAAATCCAACTTTTATGTGTTGTGTATGAAGTAAAATGATATGAAATGTGTCTTTCTGGTTTATTTACAACACAGTGTCTTTTTTTTTTAGCATCTCTGTCAGTGCAAATGACCAGGGAATTTTATTTTAATTTTAAAAACAATGCTTACTATTAAATTATATATGTAAACCATATTGTTTGTCTCCATTTTTGGTGAGCATATAGGTTGACTACATATCTTTGTCATTGTGAATAATGATGCAATGAATAAAGTGTTGCAAGTATTTCTTTGGGGTATTGATTTTATTTCTTTCATCTAAAAAACACACAACAAAAGCATTGTTAAATCACTTAGTCGTTTTGTATGTATAGTTTCTTAGAAATTTCTGTTTTACTTGCTGTAATAGCTACCTAAAATTGTGTTACTACAGAATGTGCCTTGGGTTGCTTTTCTCCATACTTCCTAGCATTTACTATCTTTCTTTCTTTTCTTTTTTAATAGCCCTTCAGACAGGCATAAACTACTCCTACTTGGCTTTAATTTCTGTTTCCCATGGTTGGTCATTATAGTTCAACTGAGAAATGTCTCTTCATACTTTGCTCATTATAAAATCTATGAAAAAGCTTCAATTTTTTTTTTACATTGAAATACCCTATATTTCACATGAGAATAGTGGGCCCACTGAGATATATCTAGTACTCTGGTGTTTACATATGCTTTAATATATTTGCTTGTTGATATTCTAAAAGTCAATTCCAATGTTATTTCTTTCATACATAAGGGATTTCTTTTTGTGTATATTTTAATGTAATGATACTTTAGTTGATTTCATTTAATAGAAAGTACTTCTGTGGTTAAATAGGGGAAGATAACATGGTTGGCTGTAGCATGAATCTTAAAAGTTCTTATTAATAAAATCAAACTGAGCCAGGTATTGGGGTGAACACTGGAAGATCAGAGAGCCAGAACAAGCCACAGCTACCTCAGCTCACCGGATCCTCAGCTGGTCTTGCTTCCTCAGACTGGAGGCCTCTGAGTCCTAATCCAGAATGGGTCTCAGGTGAACTGCTGCTCAAAAGCCTGAAAGCTTAACCAGACCAAATGCTTAACCAGCCAAATGCTTCTAGTTCCTGGTCCTCACGCCTTATATATCTTTCTGCCTTCTACCATCACTCCCTGGGAATAAAGGCGTGTGTCACCATGCCTGGCTCTTTCCAATGTGGCCTTGAACTCAGAGATCCCAGATGGACTTCTCCCTCTGGAATGCTAGGATTAAAGGCATGCCACCATTTTTCTAGCCTCTATCTAGTGGTTGTCTGTTCTCTGACCTCAGATAAGTTTATTAGGGTACACAATATTTTGGGGAACACAATACCACCTCAGTCAGCCATATGGATTTTTGGAAAATTGTGTGATTGGTAGGCAGACTTTGCAATGATATTGGTTAGCCATTTGGGATATTTGTATTTTTTATTACCAAGATAGAAAATGTAATACTTGAAATGCTTTTACAGCTAGCAATGTCAGCTAAAAATGACATTTTCTTACAATAATATTCATAAGATTTTATTTTTCTTTCTAATTTACTTTTTTAAAACAATTACTTGCACACCTCAGTGAATAAAATAAAAACCACAAAAATAGTAGACATGGATTGTATTTTATTGAGAATGATTTTTATTACTCTTCTAATGTGCTATGGAAAAGTACATAGATTTTCCTCGGAAATGGCTGCTACATGTTACACAAAACCGGAGTATCCCCAAGCCTGCGTCTGGCATCCTGCACAGTTGTTCCTCCCCGTCTATCTCCATCTCCTTGTGATTCTCCTTCAATCCTCGGTGCGTTCTCATCCAGGTACCTCGAAGCAACCCACTTGGCAGAACCACAGAGCCTGCCTGTCCTGTTCTTCTGCTCTTCCATTCTGGTCACCCTAGAAACTCTCTAGATCTGCCACTCTGCCTCCTATTTCCCTACTCTGATCAACCCCCATAATTCAAGCTATAAAAATAGGAATTAAGGGAAAAAAAAGAATCCATAAAGAAAAGCCAAACTGAACTAAAACTCAAAAAATCTCAGTAAGTCAATCTAAAAGTTCCAGGGAAAAGGATATGGAGGAGAGAGTTTCAGGCCCTGAAGACAAGATAGAAGAAAGATAACTGAATCAAAGAAAACGTTAAATACAAATAAACAGAAAAACAAAAATCCAGACATAATACACCTATTGAAGTAAAGATGCTATAAAAAACTCAAACCTAATGGATCAGAGATGTAGAAAAAAGAAAAGTAGCAGTCAAATCCTAGTCAAAGTAGATAAACAGTTTAACAAAAATATAAAAGAAAAATTCCCAAGACTAAAGATGCCTATGAAAGTAGAAGCAAACAGACCACCAAATAGATGGGACCAGGAAAGGAACTGACACATAATGGTCATGAGAATAGATGCAGAAAACAAAGACATGATGCTAAAAATTACAAAGCAAAAGATCAGATCACATATAATAGCAGGCCTGTGTGTATAATATCAGACTATGGGCACAAAGTCCTGCCTTCAACCAAGAATCCCTTTATAAATAGTGGCGGCTGGGAAACATAAAATCAGTTTTTTCTTTCTTTTTTTTTTTGTTTTTTGTTTTTTGTTTTTTGAGACAGGGTTTCTCTGTGTAGCTTTGCACCTTTCCTGGATCTCACTCTGTAGACCAGGCCAGCCTCGAACTCAGAAAGATCTGCCTGCCTCTGCCTCCCAAGTGCTGGGATTAAAGGTGTGTGCCACCATAGCCTGGCCAAAAATCAGGTTTTTCAACTGAGTAATCCTAGATTTATAAAAAACACTTTAGAATAGGCCCCATCCTTAGTATCAGATGCCCAGTATAAACTGGAATTCATGATTTTTTATATATCTTTTTCTCTTCTCTTCCCTTCTTTATTTTTCTTTCTCCTCTCTTTCTTTCTTCCTTCCTTCCTTCCTTCCTTCCTTCCTCCCTTCCTCCTTTCTTTCTTTTTTTTTTTTTGGTTATTTATTATAAAGAATTTACTGGCATTTTGAATTGATTATTGAAACTAACATAAGAGTTTTAAATATACAAATTTATCACAGAGATAGTTTTGTGTTAAAGTTTCTCCTTTTCAGATATCCATTCATAGCTCGGGTTTTCTTTCATTATGAAAACTTTTCTTTGACACAGACCTGAGTTGCTCTAAAAGTTCACACAAGCAGAAAGTAGGACAGAAGTCAACTGAAAATACTCAATATTAGTACTGCTGACCTCAGCAAAAAGATCATGGAGGGGCACGTTCTACCTTGGATATGAAGGACCAAGAATGCTTCCACTTTACTCTATAATGCTTCTCCAACTGTTCAGAAGAGGTGATGGGAGAGGATGGGCCAAATATCTTACTGTAAATACTAGTATTTGATGAGCATGTCACTTTGGTTTTTAAGAGACAGAAAGAATATGAAGAATATGAAGTATGCCACAGCAGTGGGAAGCTACTTGAAAAAGTACTGAGATGAGAATGAATAGGATAATAAAAAAAATACTACTTGAAATTCTCAAAACATAAAAAGTCAAACACATCTAGGCATGTATGAAATTATATGTATAGTTCTTATAAAATATTTAACATTACTGAAATTTTATATATATATATAATGTAAATATTTTATTTGTATAAAATATGTATGTTTTGTTCTTTTTTGTTTTTAGGAAAGTTTGTGATTAGTGAGATTACATTGAACAAATCATTGTATGCCAAATATTTATTTGATGAAATATTAATATTAATGAAAAAGTAATCAAGACCTTTGTGCTCACAGGGTTTTGCCAACTTAACACAAACATATTTTACCTCAGCAGAAGGAACCCTGAATACCCAAATCCTACATCAGAATGGCCAACAGAAGTGTCTGTGGGAGATATTTTTTATTAAAAATTGATATGGGGCAGCTTAGCACACTGTGGTGGTGCCATAACTGGACAGGTGGTCCTAGGTTACATAAGAAATTAAGCTTAACAAGTCTTGCAAAACAAACCTAACAGCTTATTCCTCTTCTGTTTTAGTTTCTGTTCTCTGCACCCAGGGTCTTGGTTTTTGTGTTTTTTTTTTTTTTTTGAATCCATGTAGCTGTCTGGTTTCACACGTGGCCTCTCCTCATGATGGACTACATCTAAGTTGTAAGATGAAGTCAATCATTTCCTCTCCAAGTTGCTTTTGTTCAGTGTTTTATCTCAGAAACAGAAAAGTAAACCAGAACATCCACATTTAAATGGGTATGACATAGGTTACAATTTTGGATTCTGACTTTATATTTACTTAGTTTATAAAGTTATGTCATTCCAATGAAAATGTAATCAAATTGCTTAACATATATTATCATGATCTATTAATTATGGGAACAATAATAACACAAGGTAGTATAACATGTTTGCTGTTGGTTTAAAATGTGATATGTGTAGTGAGCTAAACCTGAAAGAAATCATATATAAATCCTTTGGTAAGAGAGACACAATCATTCATCAGTTATCAAAACAGATTTCTAACAGGACTGATAATGGGTCTTTTGATATAAAAAAGAGTGGCTCAAAAATGCGTCTCTACAGGCAGATTTGCATGCATAGAAATACTAAAACACACATGTACTCATGCATACATAAAGACCCTGACCATTGGCTGATGTAGGCAATGATGGTGATTTCTAGTTGTCTCTGTAGAATGAATTTAGTTAGGATAATCAGAAACTGAAATAAGCAACGGGATGAGAGTGCAATGTGAAAAGACAGATTATTTTTGTTATTTTTTTATGGAATTCAGCTGTGAAATATAAATAGTGACAAAAAAGTTTCTGAGCTTTCAAACAACTTAGAAGATGAGATTTAGAGCATTTCACAAAGAAATGACAATTATATATATATACATAAATAGGTTTACTCTAACTTAACAACTTCAGATCAATATTTTATATGGAATACATATAAATTATAACATGCAAATATATACATATATCATAACATTACATAGTACTACAGTTTTTATGTGTAAAAGGAAAGAGCACACACTTTGGGAAGGGGTAAACATTTGAAGTATTTGGAGAGAGGAAAGAGAAGAAGGAAATATAATCATATTAAAATTCCCTAAATAAAAGTTAACAAATCTGAGCACGAAAATAGTCCTGGAATCATAGAATTATCACTGGGAATTGGATGAAGGGGAGATTTTAAAAATCAAACAGAATTCATGTGTCATTTAGTGACAGGATTCCTTCCAGAATTGTTTCACCAGGTCATTATGCCATTGCAATAATATAGCAGGGTATACTTAAAAAAAATTAGCCAGTACAGCTACCCATCATGCTTCTGGTAGTGTGGTCCTCTGTGAATCATTATCATCTCACATGGCACATGACATTATACATTTCTGTTTTGAGCAATGATTTTTCTTCAATTTATTTTTTGGGGATTTATTTGACTAAGAAAACTGACTTGGCGCTCCATTCATAGGATATACATCTTGGTATACAAATTAGTCTCCCTGTGGAATGAACCTAAGCTCATTTTTTACTTGCAACTCAAGTTTTCCCATACAATGATTCTAAAGACTTGCCAATTTTATAAGGTCTTCTATTCACACTCTATGTCCTAATTTGAAGTTTTTGTCTGTTTTCTTTTTACTGTTGTTTGCTCTTCACCTGAGAGTTCTTGCTTGTTTTACTGCCAGGAATTCAGCTGGTTATTACAGAAAAGAATTTAATGTTTTTTTTTTTTGTTCGTTTGTTTGTTTGTTTGTTTGTTTGGTTGATTGGTTGGTGGTTTTTTTTTTTCTGTGTGTGTGTGTGTGTGTGTGTGTGTGTGTGTGTGTGTGTGTGTGTGTGTTTTGTTTTACTCTTTATTTTTGATCTGGAGCTGGTGTGAACTGAGGGGTAGACCCAAACTAGAAAAATGTACCATTCAGCCATGTTCCTTAGCCCCACACCCCACATTCCTCTGATGTGTAGTGTTTAGTCTTCCATCCAGAAGACAATTATCAACTGTATCCTTGTCTAGTGACTGATTTCATGGTTTCCCCAAAAACACATTATTAAAACTATAGCATCATAGATTCAAATTTCTAGATCTTTAAATTTAGCAAATGCAAAGGAAGAAGAGAACGTTGTCTGATTTCTAATCATGAAGTTTGGTGAGCTGCTAAAGTCCCTTGCAACTTTCTTTCAAGAACATATTTGCCCATTCTGATCCACAGTATTGACTATAAACTTCATCAGGAAATTTAGAATTAGTTTTCCCATATATTTTCAGTGAGAGAGGGTAATGCATATATATCTGCATTCATACATACATAAACATTTAAATAAATAAATAAATAAATAAATAAATAAATATAATATTTATTGGGAATATATTAAAATGTGTGTGAGTGTGTGTGTGTGTGTGTGTGTGTGTGTGTGTGTACTGAGAATAAATACTGCTACACATTTTGCAATAGTCCTAATAATGATGCTGGACTGTGGTAACTGTTTAGTAGACAATCATTAAATATCAAATGTGCTATATATCTGCAAAAGAAAACATTCTAATCCAATAAACTTATCCCATACTCTTGAATACTTATAGTTCCTTCAAATATCTCATGCTAGAGCAGGTGATGGTGATACAACCTATCAGGCAAGGGCATCAGCAACCAAGCCTGATGACCTGCGTTCAATTCCCTAAATCCACATGGTGGAAGGAAAGGATCAACTATAGCAAGCCATCCTATGACTTCCACATGAGTGTCATTGCATGTCCATGCCCACGCATACAAACTCATACCCACATACACACAAACACACACATACAAACTCATACCCACATACACACAAACACACACATATACAAACTCATAACCACATATACACAAATGCACACATATACAAACTCATAACCACATACACACAAATGCACATGCATACGAACTCATACCCACATACACACAAATGCACATGCACACAAACAAGTAAAATCTAAAAAAGTTTAAAAAAATGAAGAAAATCCTTAATGCCGTTTTTATTTAAGGAAATATTAAAAATTAAATCTCTTATTTCTAACATATCCTCAGTAAAGCATAAATTAATCAGTATATTTATTGCAATGTTGAAAACAGGAACTACTTGTTCCACACTTTCACATTTTCATTTAGAATTATATTCGTCATCGAGGGCAGTTGTGACCTTATACCTCCTCAAACAAGTATAAATTCCATTTTTGAGAATATTCTTTTAAAGATTAAATACTAAATGTGCTGAAAGGAAGACATGAATAATTTTTTTAATTGTGTTTCCTTAACTTCTCTGTCCTATGTCTTTTATTCTACAGGTATCAAATAGGACAATGGGATTCTCCTTGAAATGTCAGTATTGAGACACACACCTGAAGGCTTGGTATGCATATCATTCTTGGAAACCTCTCAGCTTTTAAACATAATAATATTTTTGTAAAACTTAGTCATATATTTTGTGAAAAAAATTAGCACAAAAATACTCAAATCAAAATAGCATCTTTGTTTAATTGGTAATGGATATTTTTAAAGCAAAGTTAGGAGGAATGTACAGATAATGAATTTACTTGAAAATAATTAAATTGACCATAGTGTGATGTGTATGTTGTTACATTTATATTTTTAATTTATACATATTTTCATTTACACATGAGAAAGTGGAGAAATAAGGTAATTAAAATGGGTGATATGGACAACAAGAAGCACTGAAAACATATTTTTAAAATTTGAGTGGAAACCAGAGAAAGCTAGAATTCCATGCAATGACAAATATGTTAAAAGAAATGTACACACTATTTTACTAGAACATAAAGGTAATAGTTATTTTAAGATATACCTAAAGTATTTAGACCAACAGGACAATAGTATTAAGACTTCAAGTTCATTTTAACCTAACTTTTTATATTAAAGAATCTGATTTGAAAAAACTTTATTTTGATTGTGAAAATTATGAGAGAAAATCACCTGTAGTTAAATGTCAATATGTAGTTTAAATGTCAATACATTTCATTTTAAGACATACTATATCCTCACAAAGAGAACCTTATGAATTCTTTTATTGTCATAATAAACTGACAATTTTGTTTAAGATTGCTATTTTTTCTGTCTTGAATACTATACAAATTTTATCGTTAAATAAAAAGAATCTAGTCATTTTAGTGTTATTTTAAAAATTATGATTCAATCGTTTTAACAACTATAATTCTGTTAGCTATCCTGTCAGCTTTGATTATTAACATTTTAATACATATAAACATATATAGTTCATTTTAGTTGTTAGTATAAGTAAATATTTTAATAAAATAATTTTATTTCTAGTGTCTTTAGGATTAATACACATGTTCTGTAAGTATTTGAGGTTGATAATTCATTACATTTTTGTTTTTAACAATTTTTTTGATGTTTTACCTTCACTTATTGTATTTTTCATCAAAAATCACATCATTAATTTTTCTCCTTCTACCTGCTGTCCTAGTTAGGCATCTGGAGCTGATATAAAACCAGGACCAAAGAGGGAAAGTTTAATTTTACTGTACAGTTTACAGACCGTTATCTAGAAAAGCCAAGGCAGGAACTCAGGGCAGAAGCATGAAGTCAGCTCCACATTAGACTCTCCCACATCAATAACACTGAAAAACACTACAGGACTCTACACGCTACTTTAATGGATGTAATCCCTCAGTTGAAGTTTCATTTTCTCAGATGCTTTTTGATTGTATCAAGTTGATGCCAGGTCTGCCCAACTGAAGGGAGAAGTGAGGATTGAGAAATAAAAGATATGAAAAATAGACAGTGTAAAAGACGTAAAAGAAAAAGACGGAGGCACAGAGTAGCATTGGGAGGGCTCTGGGTCAATACCACAGTTGTCCCAAGTTTATTCCTCATGGGTTTTTTATACATCAGCAAGGGGAGAGGCAAAGACCTCCCCTTCTCAAGGACAATGTACAGACAATTGTAAACAATTCCTTAATTCTCAAAACATCAAATAGCCACACCTTATGGCAAAGAATCCTGTAATTAGGCCTTGAAGGATAAGACACCTGGTAATCTTCTCTTTGGCCAAAATATCCTATTATGCAGCCGTGCAGAGCAAAACAAGCTTGAACTCTCTGAACTTAAGTCAAAACAGAATGAGACACTGTGGAGTCTCTGTGGGCCCCCACATGTGGTGATATTTTATTTGTGCTCTAATAAATAAAGCTTGCATGGAGATTAGAGGAAACAGTCAGCCACTATATTAAACATAGAAGTCAGGCAATGGTAGCACACGCCTTTAATTCTAGCATTTGTGAGGCAGAGATTTATCCGGATCTCTGTGAGTTCAAGGCCACACTGGGAACAGAACCAGGCATGGTGGCACACACCTTTAATTCCCAGCACTAGTTAACCATAGAAGTCTGGAGGTCTGTACAGACAGGAAGTGATAGAGCTGGGTGAAATGAGGAAGTGATGTGGCTAGGCAGAGAGAGGAAGTGAGATGGTAGGGATAGAAAGGATATAGGCATGAGTATATAAAAAGTGGCTCTCTCTGGAGGCTGAGGTTTGGTAAGGTGAGGTTGGCTATGGCTTGTTCTGTTCCTCTGATCTCTCGGTTTTCACTCCAATATCTGGCTCCAGGTTTGTTATTAATAAGACCGTTTAGCAATTCATCTTACACCCACAAGTTGACAGAAACTAACCAGTACACTTATGCTTACGATATAATTCAGGAATTTATATTTTATATTGTATTCATCATTGTATGTTTTCTTTAACCAGTATGTCTTTAAACTTCATCCATAAAAGTATCCAAAACCTCCAAGTTTCCAGCTCCTTGAAATCTTGCTAGACTCCTGGATAGCGTCAGATTTAGAGCTGGTTAACAGAAATTGCAAACCATAACTATAAGAGTGTAATTTTCCCCTCTAATCCACCCTCTACTAGGTTGCCATGACTGAACATTGTCTTAGTAATCAGTCACACCTGGCTGATGAAGCTTCCCTGAAAATACCTAACTCCAAAGTTTCTTGTTGACATGTCTGTAAGAATGGTGTCACCCCTCCTTAGGCATTGGGACTTTGGAAAACGAAGCTAATAAATGAGGTAGACTTGAGTCTTATGCAATAGCTAACTTTGCTCAGTGCCTCAATTTATACTCTGAGGGTTAAGAAGGGTCATATGAGTACAGTTCCTCTAAGTTTGAACTGTATACAGCCACAAGGACAAGCTGCATATTGCAAAAATAGGTATTTCCATAGAGGCATGATTGAATAAGAACAACAAGCAATGAGTAACCTGAATTCAGCTCACTCTTATCCAATACTTCTGGGAGGAGCACAAAAGCTCATTCCAAGAATAATTCTGTTTTGAAGAAACTGAGGTTGCAAGACTCTTGTTTTCTTGCAGCTTTCTCAGAAGCATTCAGAATTCTTCTCACATGACTCCATCTTGGACCATGTCCCAACAGAGTAGTAGTCCCCAGATTCCATGAGGTTATAAATCATTGGATAGGAGAACCTTTAAGACCTTAACCTGTGTACTTTATCTGGCTACCCATAAGTTTTCTTTGAATGAAATTTAGAATAATGTAGTAAAACAAAACATTTATTTTCTAAACCAATTTAGCTAGTTATAAAAGATGAGTGATGGATTATGGGACCAGTCAACATTTTAGCTGATTCAGAGCAAGGTCTAAATCTCTTGAGAATTCACTATTAGTAGGCATAATTTAAAATAAAGCAAGGGCAGTTTCATTGATATATGTGGAGATGGACATTCAATTATTTCATGTCATGACTGAATTACATTCTTGAACACTCAATGTACCTCTGGAGAGGGAAGAGTTAGTTTATAAGGCAAGGAAAATAAATCATCACAAACTGAGTTACAGAAATTCTGTCAGTAGAGAAAGTATTTTATTATTAATTTATAGAAATTAAGATTTATTTATTAGTGTTAAATTCAGTGACTTTGAGCTTTAACTTATTTGCTTATATTTTAGACATTTATGGATATTTTTAGACACACACACACACACACACATACATACATACACATAGGATCAGGCCACTGAAAGTTAAAATGTATATGTAAACACACATATCTTCCTTTTCATTCACAACCATGTTGGTTTCTTTATCATTTTCTCCTCTGTGTTTGTTTGCCTAGGTTGCACTATTTATGTGGCCAGTGAAGTAGTGGTGTGTACTAATGTCTTTTTAAGTTTAGGATTATATGTGCCTTCTGAAATGAGAAGTTCAGATAGTAAGCATTCTTTATTTTATCCATTCTCAACCTGATATTAGAGGGAGGCAAGCTGATTCCTGTCTTTTATTTATTGAGATACCTGTGTGGATTTTTCAATATTGTTATTATAAAGTATTTTCTTTGTATGTTTAGTTTTTCAAAACTTATTATAATGAATGCATGCAAATGTTTTCAAAAGCTAATTCTACATATATTGAAATAATAAGTAACTTTGCTAATCATTTTATTAACAGAGTATACACAATTAATTGATTTTAGAGTATTAAGCTCAGAGGATTCTAGATCTATGTCCCACTGAGCCTGGACAGTTGTCTCATCTGTTGCACCAGTTGGGTCGTTGACACTTTGCCATAGAATTTGCAAGTCTTCCTTTTCCGTGCTGTGCTGATTAGGTTTTGTCAACTTGTCACAGACTAAACTTATCTGGAAGGAAGGAGCCACAGCTATGGAATTGCCTCAAACTGACCTGTGGCCATGGATAGGAGATATTTTCTTAATTAATGATTGATGTGGGAGGGCCCAGCTGATTGTGAGAACTGTGTTTCCCCGTGGTCTCTGCTTCAGCTCCTCTTTCTAGGTTCTTGCCTTTGTTTTCCTCAATTATGAACTATAAACTGTAATCCCAAATGAATGCTTTACTCTCCCAGGTTCCTTTTGATTAATACTTTATCACAGCAACAAGACACCTAACTGGGATACTTCATCTATGTTGTTTGCTATTTGTTTTTCATGTCTTTGCTCTAGGTGGACCTACAGGGTATTAGCTTGGGAGAGTACAATTTTTCTAGTACACATCATTTCAATTCTGTATTTCCTTCCATGCTCTGATTTGAATAAACATTTTAAACTTTGTCATGAGACGTTTTTATTTTCATTACTATCCAAGTGTTTTCTAATTTTACTTTTGATTTTTCCTTGACCAGCTGGTTACTTAGACATGTTCCAAAGTTGTTTTCAACTGCTCATGTTTTTCTTTATTTATAATTTGTAATTTAATACATTTTTACCAGAGAACAAATTTACATGAATGTATTGATTCCAAACTGAGAGATGTCAGAGAATGGCAAATTGTCTTTCCTGATAAATGTTGCCATGGTCACTTCTGCCGCTTTCCAACAGCACTCTAACCAATACCACTTTGGGCATGCTTGCTAATCGCTCCTATTACATTTTCAAACCTTTCACATTCTCACTGATATTTACATATAATTGGTGTATCTACTTTCAATAGTGACAGATGCAACTATTAGTATTTTTGCTATTTCTTTAATTTGTCAGTAATAATTCTTATGATTTTATAATATTTTATATAACATATATGTTTATTTTTCTTTTACTTTTATTGAGAATAGATTGTTTTTTATATAATAGATTCTGATTATGGTTAGTCTTTCCTCCACTCCTCCCAGTTTTTCCCCACTGCCCCTCCAATACAGATACATACCCTCTATGTCTCTCTTTAGAAAACAAATAGGGTTCTAAGGGAATACGATATAATATGATATAATACAGTATAATATAATATAATGCTATAATATAAAAGATAAAACAAAAGTGACACATAGGAGTTGGGCCAAACAACAAGCAGAAAAATAACCCCAAAATAATCCAAAAGAAGGCACAAGAAATAGAGACTAACTAATTCACACACTTAAGAATACCATAAAACCTCTAAATTGGAAACCGTAATGTAAATCGTAAGGGCCTGTAAGGTAAGAAGAAAGAAGAAGGAAAGGTACAAATAAAATAAAGTTAAAATAAAATGGAAGATAACAATTAAATATATAAATACCTGACATGACATTGAAGACAAGGAACTTCCAGAGATATTGCTGAGCTTGCATTCTATTGCTGGCCATGTGGCCTACCCCTAAGAGCGGGAGTTTGCCTCAGTTTCTTTGGATGAAACTAAATTTTCATTTGCAAATGAAAGATTTGCAAGTTGGAGATTACTTCCTTGTTAGGGATTCAGGCATGTATCCACCGCTCTTTTCAGCTCAAGGACCCTGTCTGGGGTAGACACCTTCCTGCCTGGTGCATGCTGACTCAGTCTCTGGGAGTTTATAAGCATCAGTATTTTTGATTTAGAAATAATCTAAAGAATAAATATTTAGTACTCTTCCTGGTTGTTTCTTGAGCCCTCAGGAGAAGGATTTCATGGAGACATAAGTTTAGGTTTAAGTATTCTCAATACTTGATGCGGATGTCTGTATTTGTTCCCAACTGTAGCAGGAGGAAGCTTCTATGATGAGGCTGAGCAAGACAGTGATCTATGAGCATAGAATAATGTCATTAGGAATCATTTTATTCCTACACGATTTTGGGTGGTTTTGATAAGTAATATTTAGAATTAACCTAGGTCCCTAGACTACTGAGTTTCAGTTCACACACAAACAATGTCAAGAATAGGTTTCATCTCATGATGTGGGCCTTAAATCAAATCAGATTTTGACTGGGAACTGCCACAACCTTTGTGCCAACTAGCACATCTAGCTGACAAGACTCCATTGTAGATCAAAGTATTGTGGCTAGTTTGCTAAAAGTGTTTGTAAGCTGTGGGAGTTTCCCAGTGGAAATTTTAGGGTTATTTTATGTATACTATCACATAATTTGGCACCCCTTTATCTCCTCCAGTTATATTATTGCACAGGTTAAGTCTTCAAGTACTGTACTGCATAGGTATGGAAAGAGTGGACAACCTTGTCTAGTTCCTGATTTTAGTGGAATTGCTTTGAGTTTCTATCTATTTAAGTTGATGTTGACTGTGGATTTGCTGTGGTCTGCCTTTATTATGTTGTGGTATGTTCCTTGTATCCCTAATCTCTCCAGGACTTTTATCATGAAAGGATGTTAAATTTTGTAAAAGGTCCTTTGTGTATCATGATATGTTCATGTTGTTTTTGTTTTTCAGTTTGTTTATATGGTGGATTACATTTATCAATTTACATGTGTTGAAATATACCTGCATCTCTGGGATTAAGCCTATTTGATAATGGTGGATGATATTTTAATATGTTATTGTATTAATTTTTAAGTATTTTATTGAGAATTTTCTGTCTGTATTCTATTGGTGAAATTATTAAGGTCACTCCACGTAGTTAAAAGGGAGATTTATTTAGTGGCGTAACTTACAAATGAAGGGATAGGTAGATTGCAGGGTCTGGGAAAGATGCAGCGCGGTCCTGCGGTGTTCTCTGGAGAACTCTCCTTGGTCTACCTCCAGCGTCCAGGGTCCAGGAAACAAGAAAAGAAGGTGCATCCAGATCTCGGGTCTTCGGGGCCCTCTCTTGGCCCTGCCTTGTAGGGAATGGCTACCCACTACAATATTCATAATGAAAATTGGTCTCAATTTCTTCTTTTCGGTTTTGTCTTTATGTACATTCAGTATCAGCATCGGTCGGGCCTTTGAAAACAAATTGGGAAGTGTTCCTTCTGTTTCCATTTCATGGAGTAATTTGAGGATTATTAGCACTAGTTCTGCTTAGAAAGCCTGGTAGAATTCTGTGCAAACAAACATCTGACCAAATGCTTTATTTTTTTGTTGGGAGAATTTTAATTACTGCCTCTATTTTAAAAGTGGATTATAGTCCTTTTTAAATTGCTCATCTGAAATTGAGTGAAGTTTGGTAAGTGGTACCTACTGAGAAACTCATCCATTTCTTTCAGATTTTCCAATTTGGTTGAGACATATTTTTAAGTGATATAATTATGATTTTCTCGATTTCCTTGAAGTGTTGTACTGTATCCATTTTGTATTTATAATTTTATTTTGGATATTACTTCCTCCTTTTTTGTTAATTTGAATAAGTGTTTTTCAATTTTGTTGATTTTCTGAAAAAAAATTCTTGGTTTCATCATTCATTGTATTTTTTGTAATTTGTTTTGAATTTATTGATTTTGATTATTAGTTTATTTTTTAGCCTATTAATTTTGGTTGTGATTTTTAAATTTTTATTCTAGGGCTTTCAGATGTGCTATTATGTTACTAGTATGAGAGCTCTCCAGTTTTTTTTTAATGTGGGCATTTAGGGTTATGTACTTGCCTCATAAACTGCCTTGGTTGTTTCTCAAATATTTAGTTATGTTGTGTTTTCATTTTCACTCAAATTTAGAAAAGCCATTAATTTCTTTCTTAGTTTTTGTCTTTACTCATTTTTCATTGAGTAGTGAGTTTTTCAGTTTCCATGTCTTTGTAAGCTTTCTGGTGTTTCTGCCATCAATAGTATCCCGATTTAATTCATGGTAATCAGCTAAGATGCAAGATGTTATTTAAACCTTCTTTTATCTGGTGAGACTTGCTTTGTGTCCTAGCAAGTTGTCAGTCTTTGAAAAAGTTCCACGAGATGCTAAGAAAGTATATTCTTTTGTGTTTGGATGAACCATTTTTGTGGCTGATTTCAGGACAGGTTTACCAGTTGTTTTCAATTTGCTATTCTAGAAATTTTCTCTCTTTCTCTCTGTCTCTGTCTCTGTTTCTCTGTCTCTGCCTCTGCCCCCCCCCCTCTGACTTAGTCTAGGCTATATTTTATTCTGTATTTTCTGGGTATGGAACCAAAAGTTCTATGAAGTTCTTAAAGTTATCATTGAGTCTAAACTCTTGCCTACATTGTTACATATATGCTAACAGTGTTATTTAGTTATAGTAAAGTATATTTAATTTAGTAAATATGTTCACAATAATTTATTATCACATCCTTTACCCTTACATATAGAAATATACCACAACTCTTTTGAACAAATTTCAGAGTATCCTTACAAGCTGTATTTGTTTTAATTTTCTTTTTCTTTCTTTTCTTTATTAAGAGATTTTCTTTTCATTTTACATACCAACCACAGATTCCCCTGTTCTCCCTCTTCCCACCCCCCCATATTTGGCCTCCCAGCCCACCCCTGTCTCCTGCCTCCTCCAAGGCAAGGTCTTCCATGGGGAGTCAGCAGAGCCTGCTACATTTAGTTGAGGCAGGTCCAAGCCCCTCCTCCCTGTACCAAGCTGTATTTTTTCTGGAAATACTTTATTGCTTTTAGTCAATTTGAATATACAGAAGTCTTCTGTATAAATAATACTCTCTCTCTCTCTCTCTCTATATATATATATATATATAATTCTTCAAACAATCTAAAGTACTCAACAAATCAGAACACTATATTATTTTGGTGTTTTGTAAAAGTATTATACTATTAGAGTATTATTTTAGTTCTTAAAAGGAAACAGGAAAATATTCAACACCCTTTTTACTTGTCTAATGTAAATGTCATATGGAGCAGAAGATAAGTGTGTCTTTAACTCAATGAACCCATCAACCACTATTTTTTGGTTAATGTTGATAAAGAGAGTGCCTAAAAGGACATGATGGAATGAACTTAATATATGCAGATCAGGGTATGATATGATTTTTCCTAGAATTCTGATGATTTGTGAACTTAAAAAAAGGTTCTTATCATGATAATAGCAAATAGTCTGAATCACTTAACAAAGATTAATGAAACTCTATTATGTTTCATATCATGCAAAGCAGATTTAGACTGCCAATATTTTTGCAACATTTTTTCATAAATGAAATCATAAGCTTAATATTTCACAAGTAGTATTTACAATCTTCTAATTGCAGAAAATAGACAGTAGGATGGCTTTAGTAAATGCCAATTCCTTCAAGTAATAATGATATTCACTTCAATTTTGAAATTCATTTACCAAATAATTCACTCACCTTGTCATTCACTCATTGAGTTCCATATGCCATAATTATCATAAAAAACTTTCCTAAAAGAACAAGTTGAGCCAAATGTTGTCATTATAATTAGACAGTAAAATCCCATGTATATTTCAAAGCACATAATATAGTCTAAATCTTTTTTAAAGGTCTTTTTGTCTCTGAAATTTCTTGTTGAGCCTGCAGAGACCAGGATCCTCTTAGCCAAAAAGCCATGCCTAGATTGAGATTGTCTGATGCAAATTGAGAATATGCCAGATTGGCTGTCATCAGCAAAATCTTTGTAATTGAGTTGCCAATATATTCAGGAGCAAAATAAAGTTATTTTAAAAGATGAGACTTCAAAGCCCTCAGATTATTTTTCTAACAGTGAAGGATGTAAATTTAGCTTTTTAGTGTATGATATACTTCTAGATCCTTCATGGATTTTATACATGTATTACAAATTTCTTTGTAAGGGTAGACTTTCTAAGCTCAGGAACTTTATGTCAGTAAATTAAGTAAATGCACTGACATCTAAAACAGACCACAGTTAGAATTTTAAGTTGTGCTGATTTGATTGCACAGTCACATTCTCCCTGTGTTTATCTGGCATGATAAGGAATAGTATAGCTTGTCTTATATCTGCATACAATCTTTGACCTTTCTAGATTTCTCCTTAGAATTCTCCTACTCCATCCTTATGATACAAATTCATGCACACTGATCTGGTGCTGTTTTTTCTACCTATCACCAAATCACACATTTATAAACGTTATGGTGCCTCATAATGTCACCATATGACTTGTAGAGCTTTGGAACCAGTCTCAATTATTCTAAAATTTATTATTTTGATTAATCCAACATATTAGAAGTTCTCACTTGGTTGTTTCAATTATTGATCCTTAATAATAATCAACTGAACTTCATGAGTTTGTGTTTTATTTACTTATACTTCATTGAGAATAAGAGTCTTTAAGGGTATGTCTTTGTTCACATATTATTGCATGAATTCATTCTGTATTTGAAATTTACCAGGATCTGCATGTTTATGGAAAATAAAAATATCATCCTAAAACAAATCTGTTTCCAGTTGGAATAAAAAGCCAAGTCTTATATTCTAGTTTGTAGTAAAGTACAGATTTGTCACAAAATGGAACATCCTATAATTTAAAAAGCTAAATAAGATAACACTTAGAAAATCATTTCAGTCAGTAAAAATGGGACAAAGGGGAAGCTCAACCTCAGAATATTCTTGTTTGTATTACAGTTTTTGTTGATTGTGAATGAGATTCATTTTTATTTATGCTGCCAACATCTCTCCCATTGTTTTATCCATAGATAAATAAGTCATTGTCAACATGTTGAACCAATTACTCTCATTCTGTTCCTAAATTGGCATTAATACAGTAGCAGGGCAGAAATGGCCCCATGCTTGCTTACATGTTAAAAATGACCAATGGTGCAAAACATATTGCTATATCCATTCTCTTTTGCTTCTGTGCTTGAGAATAATGGGGTTGCGGAGTTTCCTGTTGAATGTTGCTTTTCTTGCATGACACTAAAAGTCATCAAGGTTTCACCATTTAGAAACTCTGCTTCATGTACATTAGGTCTGATAGATATGAAGTTATGCTTTAGACGAGTATTTCTTATATTTTTGTTCTGATTTACTAGTTCCTCTAATCATACCTCTAATACTTGATATAGTATTCTAAGAATTATCATTATAAGTATTGTGACTTCTAGGTGGGCAAATGAGTTTATTTTCAGTAGATTCCAATAAAAGCCCATATCCTCATAGCTCTGATGGTTAAGTATTTGATGACATATCTTCTGAAAGCCTCAAATGCTGATGATTCAAATTTGGACATTGAGTTAAAAACACAAAATGGGAGATTAAAGTTGATGTGGGATTTAGACAAGAGTTTCACTTAGTTTGTGTTTTAACTTGAGTATGTCAATAAACAAAATGCATGATTGTTTTATTGTTTTTCCCTAAACTGAGAATTAACAAGTATTACAAGTTTGCTGTGGTGTACTAAAATTGACAGCTCACAGTGTACATCATCAAATGCATCTCTTCTCTCCCCTGTTTCCTAGTATTTTACATACAATAATTAGAAATTTGGGGGTTTTTTGTTAGATATTGTTGCACATATCTTTAATCCCAGAACTTGAGAAGCAGAGAAAGGCAGACATCTCTAGCCTGATGTATAGAGCAAGTGTCACTATAGCCAAGGCTACACAGGCAAACCTTGTCTCAAAAGGACCAGCACATACATATAAATATGAATTGGATTTAATAGAATTGTTTTTTTCTGATCTATTTAACAGTAATTACTAAGGGCTGAAGTAAATGCTTCCCCAATACCTAATTTAATCTGGGAGTCTGCTAGCGGGGAAAAAAACTAAATCATGTCTAGTATGTAAAACTGAGTATAATAATAGGAAAAATACCCAAAGAGTAAGGAAATGTGCTCTTTTATGGTAACGTCCCCCATTCAAATGGAAGTTTGCATTCAAATTATGGGTGTAATATGTAACCCCAACCTTTTACATTATTTTCATCATCCTAGTCTTTTACATCAGTTTCAAAATTTCATCACAAAGTGTACAAATTACACATAGAAGTACTATAATGGAAATAAAAATTGTCATGACTAGTCAACTCTGGGATCCACAACTGAGATACAGAATTTCAAATATTCATATTTTCAACATTATATTGAAACAATCCATTTTATACTGAAAGCAATTCCACCTTACTAAATATTCAGTGCTCAGGATTGGAATGTATGGATAACCTTAGGCATAGCATCACTTGTGGATAAAAAAAAATGTATTCTCTCCTTGTCTAATTGCTTATCAGGTATTAAATAAACTTTATTAAAGAATATATTTTATGATTACTGAAAGTAACTTCGTTTAATGTGAAGTCAAATCCAATTACACATTACATGCAGATAGAGAGAAGCTCCATGAAGGAAACTTTCTTATAAATGTGAAGAAGTATAATCAGGAGCCAAAGTAAAATGTCTTTTGTTGTGATTCCAATTTCAATATTTTTTTAAAGAATTTGCCATAAAAGTCCGTAGCATATATACATTTTAAGAATTGGTCCAAATTATGTATTTAAAAGATTAGGGCTAATATTCATGCAGAAACAGGTGGATTATTGGCTATTCAGGATCACTGATGCAAGAAGTTGAATCAAGTGTGAAATGAAAAATCCAACCTTCACCTCAAAGAGTCTGACAGGTGCTGAGGGCCCTGCTGGGGCCTTTTAGTGGAGTTAAAATCACACAAGTGTGTAATAAATTCTCTCTTGGTCTCAGGGCCCTGATGGGGTGGCCTAGTGTGCTTGAAAGAGCTGTTTTATACCTGCCCTTGTGTCCATACATCTTGCTTACCTCTCTGGCTATCTAAAGC
Organism: Peromyscus californicus insignis; assembly: GCF_007827085.1. Lineage (NCBI taxonomy): Eukaryota > Metazoa > Chordata > Mammalia > Rodentia > Cricetidae > Peromyscus > Peromyscus californicus. The sequence goes on along the minus strand of NW_026294447.1, from coordinate 45,489,297 downwards.
TGTAATGTTAATAGTCTCTATTTCAAAGTGGTGTGCTAGGTAAGAAAGTTATCTGAACGACTCAAGCTGAATGATTCAACTTTGCCTCCATTTTTAAGACATATTTCAGTGGATAAAAAGAGTAGAGAAAAAATTGGATGAAGTATTGGTTCTTGGAAATAATAACTTTGGTTCTTAGTTTTCAATAGAGCCAATTGATCTTTGTAGAGTAATGATCTTTACATGTGTTAGTATCCTGCCAAAGGAATATAGAAACCTTTCTGTAAACTGTTTACCATTTTCTTTTCTGAAGAAGGCATTTTGTATCTGATTCCAAACAAGTTCTGTGTTATTTATTTACAGGGAAAAAATTCAATTTTTTTATAACCTAACACATGTGATCAATTTAATTGGACCTTGCAGAATTATTAATACCTCATTTATAGTGTTCCCCTGCAACGATGAGCAGATCAGAAATGCATTTTCATATAGATACATAAGATTATTACATGAAGAGTTTTCATACACCAAGCAACAAACTAAAACATAAAAATTAACAATGAGAAGAAATTGCACTCAACCAAAATTCACCTTTGACAAATAGACCGGTGACACTATTGCCCCCCTTGTTGCTTCACCTAGTCTATTTTCTTTGGCATACAGGACTAATATTAGTAGTGTCTTGAAGACAGTTAAAATGTGAATGACCTTGTGATAACAGCTCAGAAGCAATTGTCAATAAAGTAGTTTTCATTTTTGTTTTATAGCAAGAAATGCTAAAGTCAAGTAATAGAGGAGAATGGATTTCATTTTGTTTAAGATCTCAGGCAATTAGGCTACTATGTACCTCAGTCTGATTGGAAATAACTATTACACATAATCTGAATCAGGGCCATTGCTGAAAGCAGACATATTGCAGACACTAATCCTAATGAAGGTCTTACAATTTAGTGACATGGCATACACATGTCATTAATTGAAGTTTTAGAAAAATATTGATAAAGAATACAGAAAGCAGATTCTTCAATACTGTGTTTTAGAAGTTGACAATACTGGTAATACGTTAAAAAAAAAAAAACAACAAATGACAACAACAAGCACTCATTGTAACAGCTGTGTTTTTCTGACTTAAACTTCACCACCCAGGGAAAATGAAATAAACAACCCCATTTTAAAGAAGATAAAATCTAGCCATGGATCTCTGCATCCGGATCCCTCAGTAGTTGGATGAGGTTTCTAGCACGACAATTAGGTTGTTTGGCCATCCCATCACCAGAGTAGGTCAGTTCGGGCTGTCTCTCGACCATTGCCAGCAGTCTGTTGTGGGGGTATCTTTGTGGATTTCTGTGGGCCTCTCTAGCACTTTGCTTCTTCCTATTTTCATGTGGTCTTCATTTACCATGGTCTCCTATTCCTTGTTCTCCCTCTCTGTTGTTGATCCAGCTGGGATCTCCCGCTCCCCCAAGCTCTCTTTCCCTTGACCCTCGCCCTTCACTACCCCCACTCATGTCCAGGCTGTTCATGTAGATCTCATTCCATATCTCTGTTATTGGGTGATCCCTGTGTCTTTCTTGGGGTCCTGTTTTCCAGGTAGCCTCCCTGGTGATGTGAGTAGCAATCCAGTCATCCTTTTTCCACATCTAGTATCCTCCTATGAGTGAGTACATACCATGTTTGTCTTTCTGAGTCTGGGTTACCTCACTCAGGATGATTTTTTCTAGATCCATCCATTTGTCTGCAAACCTCATGATCTCTGGGAGTCCAATTAGCAAGAATGAGGAGGGTTTATAAGAGCGAGAATTGTTGAGACCAAGGTTGGATAAAGCACAAGGACAAATAGCCAAACAAATGGAAACACATGAACTATGAACCAATGGCTGAGGGGTCACCAACTGGATCAGGCCTTCTGAATGGGTCAGACAGTTGATTGGCTTGATCTGTTTGGGAGGCATCCAGGCAGTGGGACTGGGCCTGTGCTCATTGCATGAGTTGGCTGTTTGAAACCTGGGGCCTATGCAGGATCTTTTGGCTCGGCCTGGGAGGAGGGGACTGGACCTGCCTGGACTGAGTCTACCAGGTTGATCTCAGTCCGCGGGGAAGGCTTTGCCCTGGAGGAGATGGGAATGGGGGGCAGGCTGGGGGGAGGTGAGGGGCGGGAGGGGGGAGAACAAGGGAATCCGTGGCTGATATGTAGAACTGAATTGTATTGCAAAATAAAAATAAAAATTAAAAAAAAGAAGATAAAATCTGGGCTAACATAATTCATGATTTTCCTGACACTATTATACTAACTAAAAGTACAGGCAGGCTTGCTGCTCAGGACTCTCATAACCAGACCCTGAATGGCTGTTGAGTAGTAACTTTTTTTCTGATGTCAAGGCAGACATGGTAGAAGACAGATAGCTAAAACATTCAATCCTGCCTCCAACCAAAAATACAAATCTGAGGGTGAACTAGATGTAAGGCGTAGCGCACGACTATAAACTCTCAAAATCCATCCCAGCAAATTTCTTCCTCCAGTAACACCACATCCACAAAGCCTCCCGAAGCAGCACCACAAACTTGGATCCAAGGGTACAAATACCTTAACCTATGGGGGGCATTATTCATTTAAACCACCACACCAACATGGTGCATTATGGGGAGGTTGGAGAATTGTTAGAACATAGGGCTTTATGGAGATAATTACATCATTGAAGAGACATGTCTCTGAAACATACATACCACATACACATATACACACAAACATCTATAAAATAATAAGATAAACTGAATATTAAATATGATATATTCTGAGACTCAGTATTTTCTTGGCATAAATTTATGAAACAATATTTCTTTTTCTTTATTCTTTTCTTTTTTTTGTTTTGTTTTTTTGTTTGTTGAGATATGTTTTCTTTGTGCAGTTTTGGTGCCTGTCCTGGATCTCACTCTGGAACAATACTTCAATAATATTGTGTACAATGACTCTGTGAGCACAATAAGCCAATGTAAAATCTCTTGAAGTAGTTGAGGAAAATCTATGAGAGAGGCACAACAGTGGAAGATGTCATGTCAGACAAAAGTAGTTCTTGTTATAGCAAACTAGGACACTCAACTATTATAGCTACATTCCCTATATGTGCTTTGCACTTTATATAGCTTCATTCAGTTATATTTGATTATTTTTGAAAATATTGAATAGAAAATTCTAGAAATTATCTGTTAATAAGTTGTAAATTACACAGAGTAGTGTGATGAAATTTCCAGCCTTACCATTCTGTTTATCCAAGAATGAGAGTCTTTACTCTGTCTACTGTTTCCACAATTCATAGGCTACATGCCACATATTACTCACCTAGAAGTCATCTCGTTTATCAGATCAACTATCATGGCATCAGAATGTTCTGCTTCAAGTAACCTTGTTTTGCATTATAATCACTTCAGAAAATCATATAGTGATGCTGGCACTTTGGGACCTAGAGAAGCTCTAAAGACACTCCATAAATTTTTTAAAGTAAAAATTAGACTTAATCTTAAAATATGTAAAAAGATGTTGATATTCATAAGTTTTATGGTATGAGAAAATATAATAAAATCTAACAAATGTGCAACTGAAAAATGGAAATGTTTCAGCCCATGGTCTTAGATAAATTGATAAACATTAAAAATGTCTATATACACTCAGAAAAAAAACATAATATTTAGTTATCCACGTGAACAGTAACAGGTAGTAGCATGGGGCCTTGGAATATGTCCTCTAAGAATGACTGCAATTGCTATTATTAGGCAAGACATACTTAGAATAAGGGCAAGTGAGACCAGGGGAAAGGAAGACAAATTACATGAGATTTTCCTACCATTACCACTATAGATAGTTCCCATTCAAATTGGACTGCAATCCATATGGTTGAAGCTATAATATGGACCCATTAATCCACAAGAATCCACATTTGCAAGATTATAAGCTAATTCAGTGAGAATCAGGACCTCTCAGAGTCACAGCCTCCTTGGGTAAAGAGTCTGCTGCCATTAGTCAGGACTTAGAGATAAACACAATGCAGCATACTCCTATAAGTATATTAATTACAGAAATCAGAATCAGAGGAGACTATTAACCTGCTATTTACAACCTAAAGACCTAGGAAAATTGTGTTAAAATTCAGCCTGAGTGTGAAGACCCGAGGAATGGAAAAAATACTTCCCACCCTAATAGACAGCATGTAGAAAGTGCTCGAACTTAAGAAGGGGATGCAAATTTCCCCTTCCTCCTTAATTTGCTCTATTAAGGCTTTTAAATGGTGAGTCTGTCTATATTAGTAAATGAGATATTTTCTTAGTATACAGAATCAAATGTTCATGTCTATAAGATGCATACTCAGAGACTCATCCAGCAGTACTGTTTTACCTGATATCAGAATTACCCCAAAGTTAGTCAAGCAAACATGTGCAGTTCACCATCTTAGCCACTGTCATTCTGACGTTTACAGACACAGACATCGAATTTAGTTACATTATCCTCAGGTCTATTTTCTTTAGGGTGACAATATTCATAATGGACATAGGATTATGCTTAAGTATAGAAGAGCACTTATATCAGTTTGTCATTCCATTTTCCCAAGGGCAATAGCCTGGAAACTGAACAAGGCTGGGACAGTCATATTGATAAAGACTTTAAAATGAGTTATTATAATAAACCTATTCAACTGTGTACAAAAGACAAAATAAAACAATAATTATATGTATTGTCAGAGTCTGCAGTACAACCAAAAATAAATGCATGCATAATGTTCTTTAATGCCTTTTTCTATTTCTCTTTGCACTTTAAAAAGTATTCCTGTAGCACAAATCTTAAAAGGTCTTATTAGTAAAAACAAAACTGGAGCCAGGTATTGGGGTGAATGCTGAAAGATCAGAGAGACAAAAAACGCCAAAGTTAACGTCACCTAGCCAGCTTCTCAGCCAATCCTGTTTCCTCAAACTGGAAGCCTGTGAGTCCTCATCTGGAATGAATATCAGCTGAACTGCTGCTAAAAACCTACAAGCTTAACTAGACTCTAGTTCCTAGTTCTCATGCTTTGTATACCTTTCTGCTTCCTGCCATCACTTCCTGGGATTAAAGGTGTGTGTCACCGTGCCTGGCTATTTCAAGTGTGGCTTTGAACTCACAGAGATACAGATGGATCTCTGCCTCCTGAATGCTAGGATTAAAGGTGTGTGTGCCACCATTTTCTGGCCTCTATATCTAGTGGCTGTTTTGTTCTCTGACCCCATATAAGTTTATTAGGGTGCACAATACATTGGGGAACACAATAACACTACATATTCCTGGTTCAGACTTTAGAGAAATTGAGTAGAACTGAAAGAATTTTTTTGGCAAAAAGTATTTTTCAAAGAAGGAAATATGGTTTGGTGTATGGATGAAAGTTAGAAAACTTTGGAAATATTTCTCAAATATGTAAATATTAGCATGAAATTGTATTTAATCAAACATTTAGATATAAGATTTATTGACCTTTTTTCAAAGTCTTTCATCCTTTTATACACATAGTGAATAAATGAACTTACGTTGTGTTATAATCCTAAATTTAAATTAAGGACAAATCATTGCATCTGTTCATATCAATTAGTATACCACCTGCTCTTTCTTTCTTTTTCGTGTGTGTGTGTGTGTGTGTGCGCGCGCGCGCACACACACACGCACATGCGTGTATGTCTGTGTGTTTGCAGGGTAGGGTACATATTTTGAAGGCTTTTGATGGATATTTTAGTTATACCTGTCATGATTTCTCATAATTGCTAACATTATTGGATGAAATGCTTTTACATATGTTTTAGTGACAACATCCTTGTTTGAAACTTCCTTATTTGTAACTTCATAGATAGTGAATTCTTGTATTAGTGATACATGTATTCTGACTTTGGAATTAAATGGAGAGCATTCATGTTTCAAAAATTTATCCTGTGTGCATCATCCTCTTTTGTTAAACTAGATATAAAATGTTTTTAATAAAGCTATTTTGTTGACAAAATATATTTCACATATACACACACATACGTTCATTTTACGTTTGTAAAATTTATTTCTTTATTATCATAAATGCTCTTTATTTTTTACAATATTTTGTTCTTTTATGTTAATGGTATTCTAGTATTATTTCTCCATAATTTTATTCACACTCTAGCCTTTATGATTGTATTAGTGATTTGCTGAAATATATTAGTGTCAGATGACCTTGGGAATTGCCACAACCAAGGCTCTTGACTTAGCAGCTATAAGAGAACAGTTAGGATAAAACACTTGCAACCTCCTATGGTTCATATATGAAGTTACTCTTCAGGTTCAGTACCCAGATGATGTGACTATTTAGAAAGAAATTGGAGATTGTTGGAAGTGGGACCCATCCAGAAAAACCAGGTCACTATTGGCTTGTCATTGAAGCATATATCTTGCTCTACCCTTTCTGTTTTGTTGTTTTATGGCCACCTTGAAATGACCAACACTGTTCTTCCATAATTGTGGTATTATTCCTCACTACTTGCAGGGAACAGTGTAGCTGGCAAATGGATTGGAGTCTCTGAAACAGGGAGCCACAATAAAACCTCCTGCTAAAGTTACTTACCGTATTGATGAGAAACATATGCCACAAAAACCTACATGCGTGCGAAAAAAGAGTATACAGGTGTATAGATATACATACACATACATGTTTAACATATAAATGTATATACACAGAGACATATTTTGTGAGGTTTTCTGAGGTTTTAAACATTTGGAAACTACATTCCCAAACTTCTCAATCAAATATTAAGTACTTTTTAACAAAAAATATTCAGCAAATATATTATTTATGAAATAATGCCAGAAAAAAATTCTGCAATTTTCAATACAAATGTGTTTTTCAAATATTTTCAGTCTGTCATTGATTAAACCTACTGATGTGATTGCAATGTGTCTATATTTATTCCATATGCAAAATAGAATATGCTTCCTTTTATTTTTATCAAAATTATGGAAGAGAAACATAATTCATTAAACAAAGAAATGCACTTCAAGGTTCCAACATTGAACAGATGTAATCTGTTCTTCTGTCCATATGCCTTCTCCAGCAGGTATATAAGTCAGGATAGCCTAAAATTTAGGCCACAAACAATGTAAAAGCAGTAACTAGCCCTCTGTAGTAAGACCATACATAATAAAAAGCAAAAAAACACTCACTATGAAAATAAGTAATAACCTTTAGTTTCATATGTTTGAAGCTATCCTAATATTTTCAAATAAAAAACCGAGCTTTCTCTTTACATTATAAAGCTTTCAAATACAATGGTATGGGTAAAAAGTAAATTAACCATAAATTTGGCTTTGCTGAAAGGTAAATTATTTATGCCTTAGTGAGTTAAGTGTTTCTTTTTCATTTACTCTTGATTCTTTTGTTTTGATATGATTCCTTTTGAAACAGGCTGATTGGATTTTGATTCATTTTGTAGCTCAGACATACATTGAACTAGATGCATACTTCAGGCTAGAGGCAGAACCAAGATCCTTCTGTCCTCTGCTTTTTGGGTACTAATTATTCCTTTATCCATTCATTGACTACCAGAGTGGCTAGTTACCAAAAAGCTAAGATGCTCACTATAAAGTCTTCTGTGAGAATTTATTTAAATATATACAAATATCTAAAACTCCTACTAAGCCTGAAAAACAGAACTTGCCACAATGTATAAAATATAGGGCAATGGGTTGAAAGTAAAAGTTGTAGTGTTAACTTAGTGCCTTGGACAAATCAATCACTTTATAACATGTTCCTTTCTCTGAACAAATAGGTCAAATAAAAGAAAATATCAACTCACCTTTTGATTATCTGAATTAAATGAGACAATGATGTAATGCAATGTAAGCTAGCATTAGAAAATATTTACTAAACATTTTCTAACTTCATTATTCCCATTCTAGAAGTATATTCTTTCAGAATTTAAGTGTTCTAAGGCATGGAATAAAACTGCTATGTCTTCATGCTATGTCTTCATGAGGGCATTACAGAGAAAATGAAGAACACAGTAAATTGGTATGTAATCCTGCTGCTTACTGGCTTTTGTATAAACAGATTAATTTTAAAACTATTATTTGTAAATTAAGCTCTTTCAAATCTTGTCCTGATGAGATTTAGAAGGGTCATCAGTCATTATTAGCTAAAGGGAGTCTTCATTCAATTCTGGTTGGAAAGGCATCATTAAAGATGATTTGTCTCTTTGTCTCATTTTTTTCTAAGAAATTGCAGTTCACAATTAGACTTAATTGATACACATTGGTGCAAAACTTTCATTTAAAAATTGCAACTCTTAATCACAGTAAAGTAAGGCATGCTACAAAGATGTGTGCATTTAATTATTAGAAAGATAATTCATTTCTCATGTTCAGTTTGTTTGGAAATTTTCAGCCATGTTAATTACTGAAAAACCTCCAAAACCAAATGTGTCTTCTATGGGACATTAAAGGTTTTCACAGTTTATCCATGCTGTAGAGACTGAGGGGGATTTAGATCTATTCCACATCATAGTACAATGAACGGCCATGTAACCTTGACATTTCTTAGAGTTTCTTAAATCCTACAATAGACCAGTAAGTAAAAATTCCATCTCTGCCCCTAAAATGTTTGAACTAAAGCGGCATAGTGTTTTTTTAAAAGTGCTTAGATAATTATTCTAAATATGTTTGACAAAGTAACGGGTCAGAATCTGAGGAAGTGCAGAAATGGCATCTCAGGAACCACTAGCTGTAGACAGAAATGAATCTCATAGGAAGAGTATTTTCCAAATCAGTTAAGTTACTTTGTAGCCAAACATTTTACAGTGAAGTAGTATCCAATATATGTTTCCCAAGTGAGTAAATGAATATTAAATTTGAAACTATAGTCTCGTCTCAATGGCAGGACTTCCCAAAGATGGCATCATAAGTATCCTCTTTTAAAGCAAGTAGATTCTTGTATTTTTCAGGAATTTCCCCCATGGCCTTTGATTTCATGAGATTCTCATGTGTAATTCTGGATGACCAAAATTACCTTCTTTAAGACTGACTCTAAGCATGTGGTCTTATTTCATTATAATTATCATTATGGTCCTGGAGAGGGGTTCTGCTTAGTTTTCCTGAGTTACAATTCCCTCTTGACTGTGCTTAAACTGTCTTTGGATTCATAGGTCTGGAAAATTTAAACAATCCAATTTAATGAAAAACAATTTCCATAGCCATCTGGCAATGGTCTGGGTATTTCTAGAAGTTAACTTTTTGCATATTAAACTTCTAAAAGAAATAATTAAATCAGCTTTTATAATAGCTCATGTGGATAGACACAGCCTTGTATGTTCCCACCAGTCCAGTGATTTGTGTATATGTTGTATTTCCTTGGCAGGTTTAGAGTGAAATGGATCATTTATATAAATTATAATCGAAGGGGGTCTGAGTGCTGAGAAATTTGGAACAGCCTCTTGAGAAAGGTAGATACTTAGAGACTAAGCAATTAATCTCATCAGCTTGAATTCTTTCATCAAGGCAAGATTTAAATCAATTAATTATAATTTAGGATATTTTCAAAGCTAGAAAGCTTTCAGAATGAAAATTGTGTTTAAATAATTACAAAGAAAGTTCTTCCTATTTAAAAAGATATTTTCACAAAGTGCCATTTTACAGCCTTCTCAAATTAGTGACAAACAGTTTTGTTGTTATTCTCAATAACAATGTCAGAACTGTGAAAATTATTAACCATTTATTGATCAGTACAAATTGAGTTTTCTAAGCAACTCATTATCCCTTAGGAACAAACATAAATACTATCCTACTTTGAATTCCCTATACTAAACTATAATTTATAATGGTGTTAAACACCATGATTTTAGGGTAAAACTGAAAATATCACAAACATACAAGAAAATCCATTAAGCCTAAACTGCGAGTTTGATGTGTGTATTGATTGAAAGAATTAATTGTATCCCTTATATATTTTGGCATGGCTCTTTAAAAATCAAAGACAAGCCGGGCGGTGGTGGCACACGCCTTTAATCCCAGCACTCGGGAGGCAGAGCCAGGAGGATCTCTGTGAGTTCGAGGCCGGCCTGGGCTACCAAGTGAGTTCCAGGAAAGGCGCAAAGCTACACAGAGAAACCCTGTCTCGAAAAACAAAAACAAAAACAAAAACAAAAAAATCAAAGACAAATAAAAACCTAAAAAATATGATAACATCCAAAATATCCTCAATTATAAAACTTCCATGAGACATATATTGGAACTGGTGCCTCGTTAACTGTGAGACTAATCTGTTTTTTCTCTCCTGCAGTTTCTACAATTCTGGATAGGACTATAAGCCATACCCTACATTTTCATCCAAATTTCTTTGAATGCAAATCACTTTACTTCTCAATTAGATGAGTGGATCAATTAATAAAGTGACTGATTAAAGACAAAGCAGGCAGGCTTTTCTCCTGTGTAGAACCCTTTAAATATCATTTTATGGAACTATTGGCATATAAAAGTAAATCCTTCTAAAGAATATATTGTTTATCCAAACAAAAGAAAATACTCGATTTTCATCTAACTCTTGAAAATTAAAGTTGTCATGAAGGCCAAGTGCATTTTGTCTCTGGTTTAATGTAACATATTGTGTAGCTTAAGACAAACAAACAAACAAAAAACCAAGTAGCCAACATCTGCAATAATGATGTCTTTAAATCTAAATCACAAGGTACATTTGTAACAGTAAGCTAAAGTGGTAGCTACCAAAACATTTGATTGAACTGACAAAACATTAGCCCTTTAAGCAAGAAATTAAGCTAATTCAATCAACAAAAATCTATCTCCAGCTCAATGGCCTTTCACAATAGTAACAAATATACAGTTCTCTATAATTTTGTAATGTTCTTCAGATCCTTCTTTTCTTTCCTGTTTTTTTCTCTTTGGTTTTTACTCTTACCCAGCTAATAATTCTGGGGAAGCACAAAAGGAGTTATCTGTTCCTGCTGTTCATCACTTTTAAAAATCTTAATCCTCTTAGTGCAACTATAATCATCTCTACAGGAATTAATTGTGATGTCACTCAATATTATGACATTATGTGAGAAAAAGACAGCAATATATTGAACGTTATGAAGAACAAAGATCTCTGTCTTTAGAAAATATATGGTGTGCATGAAGCAGGTCTGTCTTTAAGAATGGGATCAATTAAATAAAAGTAAACAAATGGAAAAGAGTATTTTATTTTCATATATTGAATTTTCTGATAATTTTGATTGTAAAATTTTGCTGATCCAATAAAATCAGATTGTTTCCTGGACATTTAAATCAGAATGGTCACAGATACACATTTTACTTTACCAGGGATCATCACACATTTTTACTGTATCATGAAAAAAAGCTTTCCCTAATCCTCTGATAGCAATTTGGTGAGAAGCTTGATAATATGCTCATGTTCCATCTCTGCTTATGAAGCTTCTGGTTGACTAGTTCCTGAGTGAATTCTGAACACTGGGAATTTACAAGGCTCCCTGGTGATTCTCATATAAAGTCAAGATTGAGGACCATTGATGTGTGTAATAGTGCTCAAAACACAGCACTGCATTTGAGAAGCAGTTCTTTCTTCTTTCATGAAATCAACAGATAGAATTTTAGAGAAAGTCATAATTTTAAGCATAGTTTATTATCATTTTAACCTATGGCTGAATCCCATTTCATTATTTAATTTTGATAATGTTTTATTATTTTTATGATCTACTGTATTTTGACTCAAACGTATGAGTATTTTCTTTCATGTATGTCTGTCCAATGTGCATGTGCATTTTCACAGAAGCCAGAAGAGAGCATTGGTTTGGAGTTTGTAACTCCTGGTAAGGGAGTTACAGGCAGCTTTAAGCCATAATGTGGGTGCTAGGAACCAAACACAGGTTCTCTGAAAGAGAAGCACGGATCTTAGCTACCAATCAGTCTCTCCAGACTCAGAAATCTAAGGGCAGATGTATACTGGCAGATTTGGTGTGAGAAGAAGAACACATGTTAACTTGGGCCCTAAAAGTAAATCTTGTTAACTACTAGGGAATACCAGCAGTAGAATAAAACATAAATCATCATGGAATTCCTGGAGTAGGGGACTGCTTTCCTCAGAGGAGTATCAAACATTTTCTTAAAGCAAGATAATTGAGAGGGCAAATCATGGAACAGACACTGTGCTTCAAACATCTGTTTATTATACTTGATTTAATCTCTAGGTAGTGGCACTGCTTGGCTGACTATTCTGGGTTCTATAAGAAAGTAGGCTGGGCAAGCCATGAAGAACAAGCCAGTAACCAGCACTCCTCCATGACTGGGGCATCAGTTCCTGTCTCCAGGTTCCTCCCCTGAATGAGGTCTTACCCTTACTTCCTTTGATGATTCACTGTTATATAGAACTGTGAGTGAAATAAATCCGATCTTCTCCGACTTCCTTTTTTTTTTTTCATGGTGTTTTGTCGCAACAATAGAAACCCTACCTAAGAGCACTTGTGATTTTTTAAATCCTACCAGAGGAACATGAATTTTGTGCTCTACCAGAGAGCTCCTCTAGGATAGTAGAGCTTTAGAGACAAAGGACTAATGTCCTCATCAAAATAAATTTCATTTCTACCTAAGCCTCTCCTGAGGTCAGGTAACTGGATGAAATTTACAACAGTTCCATCACTTGGCACAAACTTAATAATAACGAACTAGAGGCAATTAATTTATCAAAGCAAGAGCATCCTCCTTAACCCTGAGGTTAAGGAAGCATTAATCCTATGGTTATCCAAACATAGTAGATCCATCTCGAATGGTAATGTGACAGGAAGTCTACTGCAGAAACTGCATAGGATACCGTAATAGTTAATCTGATTTTCATATCCATTCTCATTCTCCCCAATTCCTCTTTTACTTCTGTCTCTGTCTCTATCACCTTCTAACTCCTTGATAAATTTATTTCCTCCTTATGAAACTACAACCAACACAGACCAAATAGATAGAACTACAAAGGTGGACATTGGTTTATTTTTAATGGATATAGAACAAGTTGAATAGTGAATAAATACTCAACACAAACACTTGCTACTTTTCAATTTTAGCTGTGAAAGTTTTATGTATATGTGGTGTTTAAAAGTTATTTTAAAAATCCAAAAGATCATTATGTTATGTATAATTACAAATAAATTATTATAGAAAAATCTGAATTATTATGAATAAAATTTCATAAGAACCTTTGAAATTATGAGAATAAAACTTGGGTTGAGGCAGAAATGAGATTAAATACCAAGAAGACAGAAGAGGTAACAGAATGCATAAAAAGAGAAAGGAGGAGGAAACTGTAGATATAACAGTCTTATTAAATAAGAAACACAGAGCCAAATGCAGAGTTAAAAGCCCAAGAGGTCAGAGCAGTAACTGAGAGCTGAGACTTAAAATGGCCTTTCTTACCCTTTGCTGCCACTGTCGTCCTTCCCCTCAGAAAGAGACCTACTTCCTGTGTATCTGTCTTTTTATTGACTTTCTGTTCTGCCTTCTCATTGGTTGTAAACCCAACCATATGACCTCCTAGTCACTGCATGTCTATACAAACCTCCAGGTCTTCTATGGTTGGCATTGAAATTAAAGGTGTGTGTCTCCATGCTGACTGTATGTATCCTTGAACACACAGAGATCTGCCTGTCATGTGATCTGGATTAAAGGTGTGTGCCACCACCACCATCCAGCTTCTGCTATGGCTTACTATTAGCTCTGACCCCCAGGAAACTTTATTTACTAACATACAAATAAAATCACATTTCAGTACAAATAAAATATCACCATATTTGGAAACCATGCATGAGTATGAATGGAAAGGGATTAAAAAATCCACAATATTTAAGATCATATGCCCATAATTTTCTGTAGCACAGCAGTGTCACTCCATTATCATCTCAAAAATAAAATCAGAAGCCAATTGCAAACTGTTGTCTTTATAATTACTGTCCCTGGAGAATTAAGTGATTAAAATATTGAGAAATCAGAAAAAAAATTAAGATGAAAGTTAAAAGTTGAAAGGGGCTGTAGAAGGCTCTACAGGATTGGAACTGGTATAAGATGAAAGAGTGTGTGTATAGAACTTGACATGCCCTTGGCAACTGTAAGGCAGAGAATGGTGGCTGTGCCATTGCTAAGCATTCATTATTACTGAAAATAGGCCATTGTTAAAAGTCATTGTCCTGGTTATTTTTTTTTTTCATCAATTTGACTAACTTAGTAAGAGGGAACCACAATTCAAAACCTCCTCTCTATGTCAGATTGAACTGTAGACATGTCTGTAGGGTCAATTGATTGATTAATGGTTGCTAAAAGAGATTGTACCCCACTATTGTAGTACCCATAGGTAAATGTGTGGGATTCACTAAACAGTACTCCTCTGTGGTTGCTGCTTCGGTACCTCCCCCAGGATCCTTCCTTGAGTTCCTGCTTTCTCTCCCTCAATCACAGAATCTAATCTGTATGACAAATAAACTCTTTCCTACCTCAAATTGTTTTTTGGCTATGATGTTTGTCTCACCAACAGAGATCTGCTATGGAACAATCCTTTTCTACATTATGAATATTTACTACTCTCATTGGTTACTAAAACGCTGACAGGCCCATAGTTAGGCAGGAAGTTACTAAGGAAAGCTAAACTCAGAATGATAGGAAAAAGGATAATGAAGTCAGGCAAGATTCAAACCAGCTGGCAGGAAGCAAGACATGCCAGAGGACAGGTAAAGCCATGAGCCACACGGCAATACATAGATTAATAGAAATGGGTTAATTTAAATGTAAGAATTAGCTAGTAACAAGCCAGAGCTATCAGTTGAGCATCTACAATTAATATAAGTCTCTGTGTGGTAATTTGGAAGCAGCTTTAGGGAAAGAAAATCTCCATCTATATATGGCACTCCAATGTAGTGGGCATCCATCCACATAAAGCCTAAAAAGGCTTAGAAAAAAGGGGGAGGTTCCAGACACACAGAAACGGAACCAAGGAAAGCTCTGTAGTTTATGTCTCTCTTGTGGACTGTGGTAAAGAGATACTCCCCCTTTAGATAAATGCAGTCTTAAGCTAAGTGGCATGGTGGGTTCCACAGTCTCTCCCTTGGGTCACGGTACAGAGAGGTTTCTTCCAGCTGCTACAAATTGGCTGGAGAGCTCTGCCAGCTTGCGATATGGCAGGTTTAGAGTTTTTACTCATGCAGAGAGAAAGAGTTAGAGATACATAGTAAGGACGGATTCAGATAAAAAGAACCTCTAAATGGGTCACAGTGTGTTTAAAAATTATGTGTAGGCTTGAGAGAGAGAGGAAAAAGAATATATATAGTAATATATATGGTCTTCGATTTAAAAATATAGCTTTAAGATAAAGTAAAGTACTATAAAAAGAATGGAGTAATAAAACATCTAATAAGCCATGTACAGACATAAAATATAAAGAGAGCCTGGATACTGTATGTTATTGTGGATTCTTTGAATTTTTTGACTAGTAATGAGTTAATGATAACTGCTAAGAGACATTTGATTATGAAAGCTGCTAGATTAAACCAACCTGTATATTTTAAAGATATCTTGACTTCAAAAAATAAATCATGAATATGTTACTTTGGGGAAGAGGTTATGCTTTTATTTTCACAAGAAATGAGAGGTTGTAGATTCATTATGGGGTAAAGAAAATCAAATTTGGTTGAAGAATACCCCCTGAAATACTGACTACAAACATAAAGAAATAAACCTAGAAGAACTACAAGAGACATGATGTATATTTCACGTGCTCAAACAAAAACCAAAAAATTTTAGCTTTGGCTGCCTTATATGCAATGCATAGTCTATACTTGTATTAATATAGATATGTATGTTACCCTTAAAAGTTTATGTATTCTCATATCAATGAAAACAGATGGCCCAGACAATCCAACATCTCAGAATGCCGTTGTTGTGGTTTCCTCAGAATTCTACTTCTCGAACAGCTTCAAGGCTGCTGGCTAAGATAATATAGCCTCACAAAATACTTCAGCCAGGACTTGACCATAATGCTGAATTTTCACAGGGTCCCCCAAAGATTATGAGTGCCCCAATCAACAGAAAATAGTCTAGAAAACTATACCCACATTCCCAAAAATAAATTATGAATGCCTGTCATTGTTTAGGGGGGGGGGGTTTAAAAGTTGTTATGAATAATGGTCAGGAAAAAAAGCTAAACAAAGGAGATTAGATTCAGGGATCTTGTTCTGAAAAGAAAAAATGAGGGATATAGAAATGAAAGGACAAAAGGGTCAATTATTGTGTGGGGATATATTGTGTACCCTAATAAATTTTGCCTGAAGATCAAAAAGACAAAGGAACAAGCCATTGCCATGTCTTACCTCTAGCACTCATCATCCTGAACAGCTTCTAGTTCCTGTCTCCCTTTGCCTTATATACTTTTCTCAACCCAGCCATCATTCCCTGGGATTAAAGGTATGTGTGCTTTCTAAGCAAAGGCATGAGATCTCAAATGCTGGGATTCAAGGTGTGTGCCACCACTGCCTGCCTCTGTTTCTCTCCTAGACAGAGTCAATCTCATGTAGTCCAGGGATCTCTGCCTCCAGAATGCTAAGATTAAAGGTATGTGCCTCCAGTGCTTGGCATCTGTGTTTAATCTCATGTCTTGTTTTGTTCTCTGATCTTCAGGCAGTTTATTAGGATACAAAAAATATCATTATTGAATCTACTTTAATCTAAAAAACAATTATGAATCTTACCTACTTTACATTGGAATGGATTTTGGTTTATTGATACAAATTTGAAGTTAATTATATTATATTGTATGCATATTTCTACTCTTCTTTAGGGTACTATGTTTATGAAGCTCATTTAAAAACGCAATATATAATTAAGAAATACAGATTAATAATCATCTATAATAGCAAACTTATAGTCTTATTAGTTATGCTTTTAAGGTCACAGAGAGATAAATTTCAGATAGATAGGCGATCTTCAAATACTATAAAGACCTACAGAATATGACATTTAAAATGTTTTAAGAACTTAGACTTTTCTTGACTGTGAAACATGCCTGCTCCTGGCGGCACCAATTACTTCAAAGCAGATAATGGGCATTGTAGAAACTCCATATGGAGTTTGTTTTCTTTATGGCAAAAGCTAGCCATGTGTGCAAAGAAATTGCCTTTGCCTGAATTGCTGAAAGTTACTGTCCAAACTGGACCAGCAGGATGTAAGAAAGATAACTACTGTACTTTGCCAAGACCAGGCAGGACAGTCCTTCAGATTTCCCTGCTTCACAGAAAAGTCTGTCAGATATGCTAGGCCTGTAGGCCAGAGTTGGTTACCTCAATGTTATAGAGGAACTTTGGGTGACTGTACAGGCAGCCTGATGTCCCTGGCATTAGATAACATTTCTCCCTTCTGGAGTCTTTGATGCAGTTGAACACTATATAGTTATAATTACAGTTTCCTCAGTTATAATAGAAAGCTAAATACAAAACTTTATGCTCATTAAGTTAAAATAGATAATTAAATATTTTCTCAAATTTTGTCAGCTGCAAATGGATTGGATATTGTTACTATAATTCTTACTTAATAACTTTTTGTTGTATATTGTTTTACTATATTAAGGTTAAAACTTTCTTTTTTAATTAGACAAAAAGGGGGAAATGCTGTGGAACTATTCTTTTCCATACTACGAATATGTATTATTCTCACTACTTAATAAAAATCTGACAGGATGGGGTAGCTGTGCAGGAAGTTAAGACAGAAAGCCAAACTCATAATGATGAGAAGAGGAGGGTGGAGTCAGGAGAGATGTGAACCACCACCCCAAGACATGTTAGAGGACAGGTAAAGCCATGAGCCATGTAGCAATACATATATCAATAGAAATGGGATAATTTAAATGTAAAAGTTAACTAGTAACAAGCCTGAGAAATCAGGTGAGCATTTGTAATTAATATAAGTCTCTGAGTGATTATTTGGGACCCAGATGTTGGGATAGGAAATGTCCATTTACAGAGGTCCAACTAAAATATCTATCGTCCAGTAGAGACTCTAAGGAAAGTGCTCTTAAATAAGACAGATAAAGGTGTATGGGCATGGAGTAAGGGAGGATTCAGTATTCCTTCTCATTCTTCTGGGAGATATCCTTAGCAAAATACACATGCCCTTTTGTATTTCCTGCTGATCACTTTTATTAAACAACCTTTAAAAGCCTGTTTTTTGATACATGTTTAAAAGATAATCTATGTTTAATACTAAATTAATTTATCCTTTAATCTACAGAATATGTACTTACCTGTTCATAATAACAGAAAAATAATAACAGAAAATGACCTAGTGATCAGATTTCTCATTAGTGAAAATCAGTACTTTAACAAATCACCAAGTACCATACTGGTCCTGTGAACAGCCACTGCCATTACAATTCATTAGGTAATGTACATAGTCACATAAGCCCACAAGTCTTTAATGCATTAAACTGTCTTTAGATGGTTTAAAATATAAAAGCAATGCTTGAAAGTTGTTGTAACTTTCATTTTGATCTTGCCTCTTTTGTGTGATCATGAATAGTGAACATCACTCCCTTCTCTCATCTGATTTGTATTACATAGAACACAGTCCAGGAAACTTGACACTTTACTATGACAAATAATTTACAGAATTTACAGAATCCAAATGGAGAAGAACAATTACACAGTTTTTTTTTAATATTTGTTTCACTTGTCTGTATATTTAAATGTAAGTATACTTAGATTAAAAAAAATGACTTCACTTGCATAAGTGCGTATAGTTGCTTTTGTGTTTTAATATTAAGCTAACTATGGTTTAAATATCCTGATGAGGGCACAGTTAGTAATAAATTTGATACAAAAATAAAACAGTCTGAGAATTATCATTAATGACTTAGATCCTATCTAATTTCCATGTTGTAATTATTATGCTAATATGTTATTGAAGCACTCATAATAATTTTATTATTAATAATCATTCCATCTACAATAATTAGAATAGGTATGTGTGTATATTATATTAACTCATGCTCTCATAATTAGTTACTCTGAAATCAGATTTTCTTTACAAGAAACATCATACACAGAGGTAAATTTTTCTGTTTCTCTGTGAAAAGCACAATAGTTTCAAAACATATCATTTAGTGTTTGTTATTAGAAAAAGTAGCTCAGATAATTTAACTCATTAAATCATGCAGTCCTGATGTTGACCAACAAAGCCTTGAATGTTTTCTCATAATCTACAGAACAATTTTAACAGTAATTGCAGCTAGTAGTTCTGTGTTCAATTGCCAAATAGTCTAAACACATATAATAAAAAAGTACTAAATTGGTTATCACCAGACTATTGAGAGAATAAACAAGAGACTTTCAGTTATAACTGAATTTGGTCTGCTAAACTTTATATAATATGATGAGTTTACTAGATACTTTGTTACAGTTAGTAATCTCTTGCCTTGCTCTCTACAAATATAAACACACAAACACATGATTCCAGTTTCTTTTTAGTCTTTGAAGTCAAAAATGAAATTTATAGTAATAACAATACATGGATAATTATTTATAGCTAAGTCATTACAAAGAGATAAATTAAACTAATGTTCTGTATTATCAATTAATTTGTGAACATTATTTTAAAATTGTTTTTCAAAGAATCTGGCTATTAAATGCAGTTTGGTGTTATGAGATTGGCAAATCTTTGTAGGTCTTTCAAACTCTCCCATGCCACCTGCCTATGATATTGAAAAATTATGATTAAATGTGATGATTTTCTCAAAGAAAAAAAATAAAAATACCTGTTTTAATCATGCATATTGGGTTAATCAAAATGATTTTATACAACAATCAAAAATTCTGATTTCAAGCAAATTTCATAATTATAAATGTAAAAAAAACAATAAAATCAACAGGATAATTATAGTTGAATTAAACATTTCCTAAGTAAGAAAGAGAAGAGAGGAAGGAGAACTCTGAGATTTGCACAGTTCCCTATCAGCCATCTCATCTTTACTCACTCTTCTCTAGTCTTGTCATGTACTCCGTGAACATGATTAAATGATGAGGCTCAGAAGTCATGCACTCTTAACTCTGTACAACCTGTGTCTTAGCAGGTGGTCCCTGGTATATCCAAGCTCCTGTGATCAAGCCAGGGAATGAAGCCTGGGAAATCCCAGAGTTATGCGATTTCTACCTTGTCAGCCAGGTTTTCAGTTCCAAGGGTCATGTTACTTTTCAATTCTGCTAAATCTATTAGCTTCATGGGAGTATGGCCTGATATAGTACAGAATATTCTGTCCTTGGTGTTCTGGAAACGGAGCCGGGAAATTAGCTTTGGCTTTAGCTGAATTCTAACTCTGAGCAGCCAGGAAACCATGGCTCACATTAGAGGACAAATGTGTATTTAATTTATACTATAATGTAGACCTACCTCCCTGTAATGTCCTACATTTCAGTTCTTTCCCCTCAGATGAACTGATATGAATCTTGTTTTTAGAATGGAAAGCAAAGAACACATTGTGCTTAAGCTGTCACAGCACAGAAAAAAATATAATTCTGTAGATGAATTTATAAATTATATTATTAAATACAAAACATGGAGCCAGATATATGGGTGAAAGCCTGAGAAAGATCAGGGAAATAGGGAAAGCCACAGCTGACCTCACCTCACCAATTCAGCAGCTTCCAAATGTGAGTTACTTCCTGTCTACCCACGTCTATATGCCTTTGCTGTTCTGCCATCTGATTTGTTCTCTCTGTTCTGCTACATCACTTCCTCTTCCTACCCAGCTCTATCACTTTCTGTCTGTCTGTACAGACCTCCAGACCTCCATGGTTAACTAGTGTTGGAATTTAAGGTGTGTGCCACCACACCTGGCTGTTTCCAGTGTGACCTTGAACTCACAGAGATCCAGACAAATCCCTGCCCATCAACTGATAGGTTTAAAGACATGTTGCTACCATTGCCTGACTTCTTTGTTTACTTATAATGGCTGTTCCTATTCCTCTGGTCTGTAGGCAAGCTTTACTTATTAAAGCACACATAAAATACCACCACATAACTCAGAATTATTCATTTTAAAAATATACCTAGGAATTGTCAGTACAGTACTATCCATTACATAATACAAGCTTTTTATACATCATGCTACTGCAGTGCTTTAACACAATTCACACTAGCATTTTGCATTAGCATTACAACTAACTATATGACACTAGACTTCTGAAATCAGAGCACTCTAGTAACTTATTCTCTTCAGCAATATTACAAGAAATGACCTTCTCATTCAGTTATTTATTGCACTTTGGGACCAGACAGTAAAACAGCCAAGTGCAGGATTTGATAAGGACCTACACTTGTTGAAAAAGCATGGTTATGTAGAATTCTTTTTTTTTTTCACTTCAGCACAGACTATCACATGGGTATATTTATGAATCAACCATTTAAGTATGCTTGTAAAATTGTTCTGTATTGTGTAATCTCTAAGATTTCTGTTTCCTATCATTTTCTGAATCAGAGGTTTACTTTGAATTCTCAGAGTAAAGACTAAGACGAGAATCTTTAAATTTACTGGCACAAAATGCTTTTAAAAATGGTAGATAATTCAACCAGCAACTTCACATTGTAATTTTTTTTTAAAGATTGGATTAAGGGGATGATTTTGAAAGTTTAAATCATCATTTTAATATTATTTTATGGAAAGTGATTTTATGATCATAATCAGTCTGCAAATATAGACTTTAAAAAGGTAGCTGCAGAAGATGTTTAGTAATAGTGTGTATAGAAAGGCATTTTCCATTTTCTGACATCTTCTTCAATTTCTTTTTTCAGGGACTTAAAGTTCTTGTCATATAGGTCCTTCACTTGCTTGGTTAGTGTTACCCCAAGGTATTTTATGTCATTTGTGGCTATAGTAAAGGGTGATGTATCTCTGATTTCCTTCTCCGCTTCTTTGTCCATTGTATATAGGAGGGCTACTGATTTTTTTGAGTTGATCTTGTATCCTGCTATGTTGCTGAAGGTGTTTATAAGCTGTATCAGTTCCTTGGTGGAATCTTTGGGGTCGCTCAAGTATACTATCATGTCATCTGCAAATAGGGAAAGCTTGACTTCTTCCTTTCCAATTTGTATCCCCTTAATCTCCTTATGTTGTCTTATTGCTCTGGCTAGAACTTCAAGTACTATATTGAATAAGTATGGGGAGAGTGGACAGCCTTGCCTCGTTCCTGATTTTAGTGGAATTGCTTTGAGTTTCTCTCCATTTAATTTGATGTTGGCTGTTGGCTTGCTGTAAATTGCCTTTATTATGTTTAGGTATGTTCCTTGTATTCCTGATCGCTCCAATACCTTTATCATGAAGGGGTGTTGGATTTTGTCAAATGCCTTTTCTGCATCCAGTGAGATGATCATATGGTTTTTTTCTTTGAGTTTTTTTATATGGTGTATTACATTGACGGACTTTCGTATGTTGAACCACCCTTGCATCCCTGGAATGAATCCTACTTGATCATGGTGGATAATTGTTTTGATGTGTTCTTGGAGTCTGTTTGCCAGTATTTTATTGAGTATTTTTGCATCAATGTTCATGAGGGAGATCGGTCTGTAGTTCTCTTTCTTTGTTGTATCCTTGTTTGGTTTAGGAATTAGGGTAATTGTAGCCTTGTAGAAGGAGTTTGGTAATGTTCCTTCTGTTTCTATTGTGTGGAACAATTTAGAGAGTATTGGTATTAACTCTTCTTTGAAGATCTGGTAGAATTCTGCGCTGAAACCATCTGGTCCTGGGCTTTTTTTGGTTGGGAGACTTTTAATGACTGTTTCTATTTCATTAGGGGTTATTGGACTATTTAAATAGTTTATCTGGTCTTGATTTAACTTAGGTATGTGGTACCTATCCAGAAAGTTATCCATTTCTTTTAGGTTTTCCAGTTTTGTCGAATAGAGGTTTTTGAAGTATGACCTGATGATTCTCTGGATTTCCTCAATGTCTGTTGTTATGTCCCCCTTTTCATTTCTGATTTTGTTGATTTGGATGCTCTCTCTCTGTCTTTTGGTTAGTTTGGATAAGGGCTTGTCTATCTTGTTGATTTTCTCAAAGAACCAACTCTTTGTTTCATTAATTTTTTGTATTGTTCTCTTTGTTTCTATTTTATTGATTTCAGCTCTCACTTTGATAATTTCCTGGCATCTATTTTTCCTGGGAGACTTGAAGATGTCAGAAAATGGAAAGATCTCCCATGCTCATGGATAGGCAGGACTAACATAGTAAAAATGGCAATCTTACCAAAAGCAATCTACAGATTCAATGCAATCCCCATCAAAATACCAACACAATTCTTCACAGACCTGGAAAGAATAATACTCAACTTCATATGGAAAAACAAAAAACCCAGGATAGCCAAAGGAATCCTGTACAATAACACAACTTCTGGAGGCATCACGATCCCTGACTTCAAGCTCTACTATAGAGCTACAGTAATAAAAACAGCTTGGTACTGGCATAAAAACCGACATGTGGACCAATGGAATCGAATTGAAGACCCTGACATTAATCCGCACACCTATGAACATATAATTTTTGACAAAGAAGCCAAAAGTGCACAATGGAAAAAAGAAAGCATCTTCAACAAATGGTGCTGGCAAAACTGGATATCAACATGTAGAAGGCTACAAATAGATCCATATCTATCACCGTGCACAAAACTTAAGTCCAAGTGGATCAAGGACCTCAACATAAATCCAGCTACTCTGAACCTGCTAGAAGAGAAAGTAGGAAGTAGTCTTGAACGCATTGGCATAGGAGACTACTTCCTAAATAGAACACCAGTAGCACAGACTCTGAGAGAAACAATCAATCAATGGGACCTCTTGAAACTGAGAAGCTTTTGTAGAGCAAAGGATACGGTCAACAAGTCAAAGCGACAGACAGCCTACAGAATGGGAAAAGATCTTCACCAACCCCACATCTGACAGAGGACTGATATCCAGAATATATAAGGAATTCAAGAAATTAGACATCAAAATGCCCAACAGTCCAATTAAGAAATGGGCTATAGAACTAAACAGAGAATTCTCAACAGAGGAAACTCAAATGGCCGAAAGACATTTAAGGAATTGCTCAACATCCCTAATCATCAGGGAAATGAAAATCAAAACAACTCTGAGATACCACCTTACGCCTGTCAGAATGGCTAAGATCAAAAACACTGAAGACACCTTATGCTGGAGAGGATGTGGAGCTAGGGGAACTCTCCTCCACTGCTGGTGGGAATGCAAGCTTGTACAACCACTTTGGAAATCAATATGGCGCTTTCTTAGAAAATTGGGAATCAATCTCCCCCAAGATACAGCTATACCACTCTTGGGCATATACCCAAGAAATGCTCAACCACACCATAAGAGCACTTGTTCAGCTATGTTCATATCAGCATTGTTTGTAATAGCCAGAACATGGAAACAACCCAGATGCCCTTCAACTGAAGAATGGATAAATAAAATGTGGTACATATACACAATGGAATACTACTCAGCAGAGAAAAACAATGGCATCATGAGGTTTGCAGACAAATGGATGGATCTAGAAAAAATCATCCTGAGTGAGGTAACCCAGACTCAGAAAGACAAACATGGTATGTACTCACTCATAGCAGGATACTAGACATGAAACAAGGATGACTTGTCTGCTACTCACATCACCAGGGAGGCTACCTGGAAAACAGGACCCCAAGAAAGACACAGGGATCGCCCAATGACAGAGAAATGGAATGAGATCTACATGAACAGCCTGGACATGAGTGGGGGTAATGAAAGGCGAGGGTTGAGGGAAAGAGAGTTTGGGGTGCGGGAGATCCCAGCTGGATCAACAACAGAGAGGGAGAACAAGGAATAGGAGACCATGGTAAATGAAGACCACATGAGAATAGGAAGAATCAAAGTGCTAGAGAGGCCCACAGAAATCCACAAAGATACCCACACAACAGACTGCTGGCAATGGTCGAGAGACAGCCCAAACTGACCTACTCTGGTGATGGGATGGCCAAACACCCTAATTGTTGTGCTAGAAACCTCATCCAACTACTGAGGGATCTGGATGCAGAGATCCATGACTAAGGCCCCGGGTGGATCTCTGGGAGTCCAATTAGCGAGAATGAGGAGGGTTTATATGAGTGAGAATTGTTGAGACCAAGGTTGGATAAAGCACACGGACAAATAGCCAAATGAATGGAAACACATGAACTATGAACCAATGGCTGAGGGGTCACCAACTGGATCAGGCCCTCTGAATGGGTGAGACAGTTGATTGGCTTGATCTGTTTGGGAGGCATCCAGGCAGTGGGACCAGATCTTGTGCTCATTGCATGAGTTGGCTGTTTGAAACCTGGGGCCTATGCAGGATTGTTTGGCTCGGCCTGGGAGGAGGGGACTAGACCTACCTGGACTGAGTCTACCAGGTTGACCTCAGTCTGTGGGGAAGGCTTTGCCCTGGAGGAGATGGGAATGGGGGGGGGGGGTTGGGGGGAAGGTGAGGGGGACGGGAGGGGGGAGAACAAGGGAATCCGTGGCTGATATGTAGAACTGAATTGTATTGCAAAATAAATTAAAATAAATTAAAAAAAAAAAGAAAGGCATTTTCCAAGAATGAAAGTTATCCTATCTATAAATGTCGTGATAGAACCCAAAAATCTAGGGTCTCAAGTGGGTGCCCCAAGAACACAGACTCCGGTCCAGTTGATGCACAGTGCGAGGTTTATTGAAGCAACTGTACAGACGGGCTACTCTTGTCCTGAGAGCAAGAGTTGCATCTTTCTGCAGCCACATAGGTACTTTTTTTTTTTTTTTTTTTTTTTTTTTTGGTTTTTCGAGACAGGGTTTCTCTGTGTAGCTTTGCGCCTTTCCTGGAACTCACTTGGTAGCCCAGGCTGGCCTTGAACTCACAGCGATCCGCCTGGCTCTGCCTCCCAAGTGCTGGGATTAAAGGCGTGCGCCACCACCGCCCGGCTACATAGGTACTTTTAAAGGAAAAACCCACAAAAGCCATAAGATTACAATTCCCATACAATTTCGTTTTGATTGAATTATGTCTAGAGGCTAATTTCATAAGATCATGGTCTGCTCACAGAGTGATCACAAAGTGGGTACAGTCACGTCCGCATGCACATTCTTCCCAAAACCTCAAGGGGGGTATCAGGGTGGGAGTGAAGTTTACACAAAGGTTACAGTGGTCCTTCCTGGAACACTTGCAATTATCCCAGTCACAGTTGAACGCATCTCTTAATAGCAATATTGTTACATTCTGGCAGGGGGGTAGTTGGGTAATGGCTGAGTCAGTTGCCCTTGGAACTAGCTTTTTAGTTCCTCATTTCCTGGGGCTTGGGGGTGTAAGCCTGAAGGGTTAGGGTCTTTCAGTAGGAGCTGGAAGATTGTCTTATCAGAAGAAAGTTCCTAATGCACAGGCCTGATAACCTGTGTTTAATATTTGGAACCATCAGAAAAAGCTACACAAGGTAACAAACATTTGTAATTCTATTGCTACTGTAGAGAAATGCTCAGTGGAGACAGAGAGATACGGCAGAAGCTTACTGGCTGTCCAACCTTGTGTTTGCCGTGGAGAGATGAGAGACCCTGCTTCATAAACAAGGTTGAAGGAAACATCATCTCCAAGCTTATCCTCTGCCCATTAGGCATATACATACACACACAGTGTTTTTTAACTTTGTTTTTATTTCTTCTTTCACATCACGCATCTAGATAACATTCATTTTCCTGTTCTTTTCATACCTACCCTCTGCCCTTGCAACTCCCCACCACCACCAAAATAAAATAAAATTTGAGAGGGAGAAAAGAAAAAGGTAAAAAAATCTCATCATGGAATCCGTAGTGTGACACAGTGAATCATACAGTAAATCCTTTTGTCCATCTATCTTTACTTCCAAGTGTCCAAGGCAAAGAGTCATTGGTCTAGTTCAAGACCTCTGGTTTCCGCTACACTATCGATGCTAGGCGCTCACTGCGACTCCTCTTGGATATCCTGTTGTTGCCCTGCATCGTGGAGATGCTGCAGCTTTGAGTCTACAGGACCGGTCCCTTCACATGCTTCCACAAATCATAGAAGAGGTGGATGTTGGGGTGAGCCCATTAATATATCTTGTTTTGGGCCTAAGTAGTTGCACAGTTGGTCAGCCCACCAGCTTCTCCCTGTCTTCACCACTAGGGTGAGCTCTCCATCATTGCTGGGATAGTTCACCCCTTGCAGTAATGTGCAAGGGGCAGGGACATTTCTGCAGCTTTCGGGTCCTCAGGGTTGGCTCTCTCACACCTGAACCATCAGCGACCCTCTACTGGCACACACATTTCTTAATGAGGTTAGCTTTCCATTATCCACACATTTACTTCTACAAAACAAGTGATACCTAATGTGTCCACTCTTTTTTCATTTGTTCACACATTATTCTATATCTATCTTCTTCAGTTAAACAAATTTATTCCATTTTTATGTCAAATAAGAATATCAGTCATAAAAGAACTAGATAATTTTAGTTCTGAAATACTTTTTGTTTACTTCTCTCTTCCAAAAATAAAGATCCCCCCCCCCATTTAAAAGCCTTGCAGGTATTTTGTCTTATAATAAAGAGATGAGCTGTAGGATTAGGAATAGAATTTTGGAAGCTTTCCTTACACGCAGCCATACTCTCAGTTTGCATGTCTCAGCTCCTCACTCTAGAAACACGTTTTTAGCCAACAGCAGTCAGAATCCAAAAAGAAGAGAATCCTGAGTTCAAAGTGTCTTAGGTGGACACTGGTAGACTACTTTAATTGCCAAATTGATATAACTAACAATCACTTGAAATAGTCTCAATGAAGTATATACAGTGAGTTGCCTTGTTGGTATGTCTCTTTGGGATTGTCTTCATTTAATTGATATGGTAAGACACATCTCACACTGGGCAGCAATAATCCCTAGGCAAGGGATCTGAAATATATTAGAGAGTCAAAAATCAAGCTGAAAAGTAACAAGAAGCCATGCATGAATTCATGTATCTCTTTCTGTTCTTGACTCAGGGTATAACAATATGACCAGCTGTGTCAAGCTCCTGCCACTTTGACTTCCTCATCAAGAAGGACTGAGATTTGTAATTATAAATTTAACATACCATTTCCCTCCTAAGTTTCTGGGTTGTTTTATTTCATGGTTTTCTATCACATCAATAGAAATGATACTAGGACAGCTATGTTCCAAGATCATCCCAAGAAGTGTGTGTGTGTGTGTGTGTGTGTGTGTGTGTGTGTGTGTGTGTGTGTTCGTATTTGTGTGTGTATGTGTATGGGTGTGTGTGTGAGAGAGAGAGTGTGTGTGTGTATGTGTGTGTGTGTGTGTGTGTGTGAGAGAGAGAGAGAGAGAGAAAGACACAGGCAGAGAGAGAGAGAGAGAGAGAGAGAGAGAGAGAGAGAGAGAGAGAGAGAGAGAGAGAGAGAGAGAGAGAGAGATTACTGACTTCTGTGTTATAAGTGGGCAGTTCTCTGGCAGATGCTCTATATAGCAAGGTGATACTCCCTGTCTTTGTCTTATCTGGATGTGATAAAACATTCTGACAACAGAAAACATAACAAAAGCCCCTCAGAAGCAAAAGGTTTATTTTTACTTACAGATTCAGAGAGATAGTCCCTTACGATATGGAAGACAGGAATAAGCAATAAGCAGAGAAAACAGGTCGGTGTGATCCAGAAGACGGCTAATCACATACATCCATACAAAGAAAGCAGAGAAGGAGAGGAGGAGGAAGGGGAATGAATGTAAAACATTGCAGAAGCCTGCCCAAGTAATGTCCTTTCTCCAATAAGGCTCTGACTCAGAAAGGCTCCATAACTGTCCCAAACAGGGTCAGCTAATGACTAAATGGTGGAGGAGCCTATGGTGGTACTTCCCATTTGAACTTCAGCACGCTCAGAATATGAAATCATTGGAGTTGAATCAACACACACGCTCTTCCAGATGCAGAAAGCAAGATCCAGAGTAAGAGGGATTAAGAGAGAAAAATCAGGATGGAAGTAAGTAATCAAATAAACGTGAGCAGTTCGAGAAGGAGAGAGAGGCAGAGACAAAGAGGGGAAGAGGGAAGGAATAATAAGGAAGGTAGGAGTAGACACAAAAGAAGGAAAAATGAGAAGCAAAGCTAGTGCTTGACAAATTGAATAGATTTCTTCAAGAACAAATCTCAATTATCTGGCTGTTACTCTTTCAACTTTTTTTTGTTAAAATTATTTTATATTAGTTTCAAGTATGTGTATGTGCTTATGTCAGTGTGAAGATGTACATATGGTGAATGTGTGCTCTACAGGCTAGGGCATCAGAGCTTTTGGACCTGGAGTTACAGGTGAATGTGACCCACCCATCATGGGTGCTGAGAACTCAGGTCCTTCTGGAACAACAGCAAGTATTCTTAAAAACTAAGTCTTCTTTCTAGATAAAGCCCCTTCTATCTAATTTTGATCAAGGATTAGTTTTGTCATCATGAAAATGATGAACTCATACCAAGATTAAAATTTCTCTACTAATATTCAGACATCAGCTAAAGCATTCCAAGATAAGAAAAATAGTGAATGGTCTGTACTGAGTTACATGAACTCAAAATAGTGTATGCCAATCTTCCCCACTCACTCTCCATGTCCCACCCAATCATAGAAATCACTCATGTCAATCTCCCTAATGCCTTGTTCCTGGAGGGTGTACAGAAGCACCTATTTACTCTCTCTTTGACTTAGTATATTGGTTGATAAACATCAGGATACATTTCCCTTTCATTCCATCCTTCATGCTTAGTCAGTATTATTATTTTCATCTTTTCTCTCTTCTGAATCTGATGACTTTTCCTGAACTCCAAAATACTAGACATTAAATCTGTTTGCTTGCCATGTGCTTCAAGAATTATTCTTATTTATGAACATCTTATCACAATTATAGAAGCTTGTTTTTGTTCATAAGATTTAAGAATAGTGTAAGAATACTTTGTTAGGTAAAATAAGTAATTAACATGTTTAGAAAAGTATTTTATATTTTCACCTTAAATTGTTTTATTTTTATTTATCCTTAAACTTTCAATTAAAATTTTTGAACAATTCTCTGAAAATGCCATACATTATATTTGGATAATTTTTACATCCCTAACCCATCTCCTTCCAGATCTATGCGTGAATTCTATACACATTCAACATGGTATCCTTACCTTATTTCAGATGAACTGAATCCAATCAGTACTGCTTAATTACTTTTGGATATGTGGTCATCCACAGGAGCGCGTTTGATCTGCCAGCAGTCATGCATATAAAAATAAAAATCATCCAGTGCTCCCTCTCCTACAAGTAATCAATAACCAACAGTTTCTTCAGTTAGACATGGAACTTCATGCTCAATTCTTCCCACCATGCTGGGATTTTTGTCTGGCTTGAGCTTTCCTAAGTCTTTGCATGCAGTCACAAACACTGCGATTTCATATGTGCAGTTGGGTTTTTGTGTTTAAATGCACTATAGAGCAATGCATAATCAATCTTAAATAAATGCAAGTGATTTTCAAGTATTTTTTGTTACTTAAAAAGAGAAGAATCCAATAGCTTTTTAATAACAGTAGTTAGGTTTCAATAAGGCTCAGAATCTGCTGTAGCAGAATTCCTTTTAAAGTCAGAGCACTCCAAAACATTAATCATAAAGGGACTTCTGCAAAACCAATATATCTAACCTGTCTGTTTCCAAATAGAGTTAGGATAATTTCTTTTGTCCAGAAGGAAAACAAAGGAATAAAGATCACTGTTGGAAAGAGATAGCATTCGTGCCAAGTAAAGAGCTAGAAGATGAGGAGGTAGACAATGATGTTTGAAAATCATATCACTTTGGGGGGGGGGGGTAGACAATGATTTCTGAAAATCATCTCGGTTTGGAAAATCTTTGGATGCCTCCCATTTTTTACCATCTGAGGAATGAAAGTCTTAAATTATTTCAGTTCTCTTGGTGTGTGTGTGTGTGTGTGTGTGTGTGTGTGTGTGTGTGTGTGTGCTTCTTTGTGTCCATGTGTGTGCTTTTCTGTGCTGTGTAATGAATGTAAATTCAGACAACTGTTAGGAGTATATGCTCTCCTTTTACTATAAGGGTTTCAGGAATTGAGTTCATGTGCCTTGGCAGATAGTGCTTTCACCAGCTGAGCCATCTCACCAACCCCTACAGGTTCATTTTAAAACCCAAGTACTTAGTGTGTCTTGGGGAGGTTCCCTACATGCTACTCTTTCTCCTCATTCAGAGCCCCTGTTAGTCCTTTATTCTCTTCTGTTTCTTCTTTTCTCCAGCAACCAAGGATGTGGGTTCTTGCTTGAGTAACATAAGCAATGTTGTGATTGTCTCATTAATTGAATGGGGAAGCTTTGTTGTTATAAAATATACTTGCTCATCTGAATAACATTAATGCGTCATTCTGATGATAGTTAATTTTAGTTCCATAGAAAGTTACTAAAACACTTTGATTACTGGGATATGTTTTTTTTTTTAAACTTTTATTTTTATTTTTTTATTTTTTTTTTAAGATTTATTTATTATGTATACAGTGTTCTGTCTGCATGTATACCTGCAGGCCAGAAGAGGGCACCAGATCTCACTATAGATGGTTGTGAGCCACCATGTGGTTGCTGGGAATTGAACTCAAGACCTCTGGAAGAACAGCCAGTGTTCTTAACCTCTGAGCCATCTCTCCAGCCCGGGATATGTTTTTATTTGAAGCTTGCACACTGTCTATGTTTGAGGAAAGCTTAATCCTATTCTCAAAGTTACAATTATCACCAGCTGCTAATTATTAGGCATCTGGAAAATTAACATTCAAATGTGACATTAACTGAATTATCTTATTGAGGATTTCTTAATGATAAGATTTAAAGAATAAAAACTCAACAACTCTGCTCATTCAGCCCTTGTATGTTGCTTTCTAATTGTTTCTTCAAAGAATTAATTCATGGTGCTGCTCTTAACCTGAGTGCAGAAATTACTTCTACAAGGTTTGTCTTTCTCTTTCTGGACATGAAGGAGTGGTTGTGAGGGGGGATTGACTTGTAAAGAAACCAGGTATTTCTTTCCTATAGTAATCTATCTTCCTTCAAGTATTAATATTTTTGTTAGGATATTATTATGTTAGGATATGTATTATGAATCTTGACAAAACTGTAATGTCTAACATGAGTCAATCTAATCTGTAAAATAAACATAAAAGGTATTATTTTGAACTGGTAGGAAATGATTAATATTTGAACAAAGAGTTATAACGATGCAAAGTTCCAACTAGATGCATTGACTGTGTAATACATGCTTCCTTTCAAATTTGTAGTCAAATGTTTGGTAATACAATTAAATGTTATTATAACTAAATAAAATAATTTTGCTTAGAATTCATAATACTATGTGTTTTACCATCACATGCATGATTTAAACTCAAATACCCTATATCAAACATTTCCTAATAAACACACATTTTTTTTCTCAATTTAGGTAAAGAGTAGAACAATTAAATTATTCAATTTAGTTTTTACTATTTTAGGCAGAGTTTTAAAAAGTCAAAATTAGTTTTAGTATTAACACATTGTAGCTTTCAAATTTAGTATATCTTTAAATAAAAACAATAAAGCAATTTATTAAGCAATGAATACAATATTGTGTTCTAAAATATTAATCCTGTCATTAATTGACATTACAAAAACTATCATCTAGAACTTAATATTAATACACTAATAAGAAATATTAACACAATACATATTTATGCAACATACTAATTATATTATTAACACATTACATCTAGCTAGATAAACATCTTTGAATATAATGTTTTGCTGTATTAGTTTGTTCATTTTGGCAATTATTACAGCTGAATGTCAAGAAATGTTAAAACTTCATCACTTCTATAAAAATACATGAAACATATCCAACGAACTCATATTAACATGTATTGAAAAGTCTAAATACCTTTTCTCCTCCTTGAGGGCACAAATTGATATACAAATACAATCTATATCTTTTAGAAGTTATAGTGACAGACAATAATGAGGAAAGGAATAACCTCAACTGTTCTATACTCATGAGCATATATCTGTTCCTTTTAATCAATACAATCAACATAATACAGTCAAGACATTTTTAAAACCACAGTGTATTAAACAACCAAACATATTCCTTCATGGGATTAATCCACAGAGTCTATTTAATGACCAAAGGAATTTATTTTGGGGTTAACTACAACCATGGGAGATTTATTGTAGGGTCTGGGAAAATTGAGCTGTGTCCCATGTTGATCTGCCTGGTCCAAGATCTCAGCATCCAAAATCACAAAGTAGTGAAGAGAGAGAGCATATGTGAATCCCAAGTTTTAAGTGTCCCCTAGTAGGTCATAGGCAGGTGTAACAGCTACCTTCTACCTCAGTAGGGGCAGTGCTTCAGGGCATGGCTCAAACAGCCAACCACTACAACTCATCCTTTTGTCTAAGTAAGAAAGGTCTAACCTAACACAAAACTATATATAATAGGAATGATTATTAAGTATTGTTCAAAGAAATAAAGGATAATGACCTAAGCAAAACTGAACTGGCAGTAACCAACAAGAACAACATCAAACAAGAGACACATACTAAAATCTAGAGATGTCCAGACCATAGGTAAATGATATGTTAGAGAGATTATTCCAAAAGCTTCCCTATCATGAAAAACCTGAATCTAGTACTTAGTATGTTCTAACTAAGATACGAGAAGCTTGTAACTGTTAACTGTTGGTCTTCAACCCCATCAAAGTCCTGAGAAGGAATGTAATAATACTCGAGAAAATGGAAAATCCATGCAAGCAACTTTGGAAATCTTTTGAGAATAAACAGAGACAGCTGACAGCCTGGACAGTAACCTGAAGTTTCTCAGCACTGTTGGGGCATCCAATTTGGCTACAGGCCTAGAATATCTGACTGACCATTTTCAGAAGCAGTAATTTTGAAAAAATATCTTACCCTGTCTTGGCAGAGTTCAGTAGTCACTTTTCCTTATGTCCTGCTCATCCAGAAAGGACAGCATTTGTACTGTCAGCAGTCGAGGTAAAAGCAGTTCTTTGCCCAGAAGGCCATTATGTACCAGGAAGAAGACTAACTTCCAAAAGCAGTGTCTTAAAAGCCCAACATTCTCTCAGGATCAGACAGGTGCTGACAGAAGCAATTGTGTCTCATTGTCAACAGAATTCTAACTTAATTAAATGCCATATTCTCTAGACCTATGAAGTGTTTGAAGATTACCTGTCCATTTGACCTATGTATCTATAAATCTGGACAACCTAAGTAACATAACTATAGAGATAACAAGCATGGGTGACTATAAATCTTTAAGTGTTATCTATCTAAATAACCTAAGGACTAAGCCTTCATATAAACAAGTTAAACAGTGTGTAAGCAAATGTATAGTAAAAGGACCATGACCTCAAACTTGTGACAATGCAAAAATATCTTAAACAGAAGTGGAAATGTATGGTGATATTTTATTTGTATTAAAATGTTATTTATATGTTAATAAATAAAGTTGCCCGGGGTCAGAGCTATTAGCAAGCCATAGGAAAGCAGGGCAGTGGTGGTGTACGCTTGTAATCCCAGCACTTGGTAGGCAGAGCTAGGTAAGTCTCTGTGTGTTCAGGGATACAGACAGTATTGGATACACATGCCTTTAATCTCAATACCAATCATAGAAAACCTGGAGGCCTATACAGACAGGCCGTGACGAGGCGGTCATGTGGTTGGGTTTACAACCAATGAGAAGGCAGAACAGAAACTCTATATAAAGACTTTAACACAGAAAGTAGCTCTGGTTCGGAGAGGTAGGACCACCGCAGGAGGAAGGGTACGGTTTTAGCTCTTAGCGCTGACCTCTTGGCTTTCTTCTTTGCATTGGTTCTGTGTTTCTTATTTAAAAAGACGGTTGGTTACATCTACAGAAATGTATAGTTCAGTATGCAATATGACAACAACATGTATCAATATACAAAATATCCTAAACAGAGGTAGAACACACATATAGTATAACAAATATAATTTTACATTTGTATTAATATACAAGATATTTCAAATAGGAGTAAAAATATATGTACAATACAAGAAATATAGTATTGTATTTGTATCAATACACAAATTATCTTAATTAGGAATATAAAAATAGTTTACATTTATATCAATATACAAGGATCCTTAACTGTGCAAATTATCTAAGGGGACACATGGTTGATGCATTGTGTGGGGGAAGCAATGCAGAACAGAGACAGTGTGTAAGTATTGCTATCCATGCAATAGCTCAAATTAGGAACAGATATGCAAGTCTGGTATGGTGTGTGGGACACAGACGCGGCAACCTGAGAGGAAAAAGGGTGAGAGTGGATGGCCAATCCACCCTCCCATGTGGAATTAGTTCACAGTGTCTATTTAATGAGCAAAAGAATTTATTTGGGGGTTAACTCACAACCATGGGAGATTTATTGTAGGGTCCGGGAACATTAGCTGTGTCCCACACTGATCTGCCTGGTCCAAAATCTCAGCATCCAAGTGAAGAGAGAAAGCATATATGCATCCCTGATCTTAAGGTCCCCCAGTAGCCATGCCCCAGGAGCATGTATCTCAAGATCAAGATCATAGGCAGGTATAACAGCTACCTGCTATCTCCCTAGGGGCAATGCTTCAGGGCATGGCTCAAACAGCCACCAACTATAATCCCTTTTCACTCTTGCACATGATTATGACCCATGTCTTCCCACAGGAGGCATTTGTCAACTTTTAGATGCATCGTGTCCTTCACATATCTTCTTTGCATTTATGAATAAACTTATATATGTGCCAGGTGCTGGTTGGTGCATGCCTTTAATCCCAGCACTCAGGAGGCAGAGGCAGGCGAATCTCTGTGAGCTCGAGGCCATCCTGGTCTACAACATGAGTTCCAGGAAAGGCACAAAGCTACACAGAGAAACCCTGCCTCGAAAAACCACAAAAAAAATCCCAAAAAACAAAAAACCTATATATGCTTGCTGAGGATATCACTCTGTATGCTGTGAACCTGCTGCTCTGATTGGTTAACAAATGAAATGCTGATTGCCAGTAGCCAGGCAGGAAGTATAGGTGGGACAAGCAGAGAAAAGAATTCTGGGAACAGGAAGGCTAAATCAGGAGTCTCCAGCCAGACACAGAGGAAGCAAGATGTAAAAGTTTCGATAAGCCACGATCCATGTGGCAATTTATACATTAATAGAAATAGGTTAATTAAAGATATAAGAACTATATAGCAAGAAGCCTGCCACGGCCATACAGTTTATAAGGAAAATAAGTCTCTGTGTGTTTACTTGGGTCTGAGCTGCTGCAGGAGCCGGGTGGACACAGGAAAACTTCAGCTATACAGTGCACAAGTATTTCCATTACTGTCTCACTATTTCCAGTTATCTCGTCTTATGACTTACAGAAGACACAGAGAATGTGA
Organism: Peromyscus californicus insignis; assembly: GCF_007827085.1. Classification (NCBI taxonomy): domain Eukaryota; kingdom Metazoa; phylum Chordata; class Mammalia; order Rodentia; family Cricetidae; genus Peromyscus; species Peromyscus californicus. Next base: position 45,452,800 of record NW_026294447.1, on the reverse strand, counting down.
TCACATGCAAATGGCACAACTAATTCAGCTATTTCACACTTGTGTCATTTTATTGTGTTTATTGTAACATTCTTAGAAACTTTATTATTTCTTAAAAACTGTTATTCCCTGTAACTTTTTGGTATGCCTGGGCTTATCTACAGGGCACATTTAGAGGATTTCTACAAATTTTCGTTGCTAAAATTAAGGGTTACCATTTAGGTTTTCAGTGTGTTTTGTTTATTTTATGAACACGGTAAATTAACAATCTACAACTGCAAACTGCTGGCCATCAGAACATGGGTCTTAGAAATTCCTACACGTGTAAGAGTGAAGACTTAGCAAATCAAGTTTCTTTTTGAAATCAACTTGAAATTTATCATTTTATTGTTTTAATTATTACTACACTAGCCAGTACTAGAACTAAACTGTTTTACTTAAGTTTTCAGATATTTAAAAAAATCTTTTCTTGCAAATTGCTTGTTAATACATGTTACCTACTTTTCTGTAAACTGGACTGCATTCTCTTGATATTATAAAATATTTATAATATTTTAGTATTTGATTCAAGATTTATGTCCCACCTTCCTCATTAATGGAGATAGTATTAACAAATTGATTTAACTTTCTTAAATTGTTTTCTATGGTAAGATTTTTGAAATGGTTTATTTTCCTTATATTCATGTACATTGTCATACATTAAGAAGTTGTATTACTTGGAGAAAAAGATATTTTTGGAACATTTCAGTTTTTATTGTTTTACTTAAAAAACTATATTAAAAGCAAAGAGTAGTTAATTGATGGATCATTTACATGACCTGTGTAAGACCATACCTTCCAAGCACAAAAAATCATAAATAAATATATGTAAAACAATAAATTAATTAATATTGCCTAAATGTTGGTGATCTACCAGAGTCCTTTTTTATTTAATATTATTATTTCTTTATTTATTGTATTTATTATATGTCTATGTAGTGTGCGTGTGCAATTGCTCATTTCGTTTTATGTGTATATGTGTATGTGGTCAGAGATAACATTTGGTTCCTTTTTCAAAGTTCACTATTTTTTTTTTTTTTTTGGTTTTTTCAAGACAGGGTTTCTCTGTGTAGCTTTGCACCTTTCCTGGAACTCACTTGGTAGCCCAGGCTGGCCTCGAACTCACAGAAATCCGCCTGGCTCTGCCTCCCGAGTGCTGGGATTAAAGGTGTGTGCCACCACCGCCCAGCTTCACTATTGTTTTTTATAAGTAACTTTTTACAGATGTGCCCAAACGTGACTGGCTTTTATACATCTGTACCTGCTATTTGAACTTCTATTTGTGTTTCTTTGGTAGTCCCATTGAAGACTAGGTCATCTTTTTAGCTCCTGCTTGGAATTTTTAACAGATAATTAGATTGAATTTTTTTAAAAATTGAAATTTAAAACTATATTGGTTTCTTGTCTGGTTTAGTTAATATATTTTTTCAATAATATGCAGCTAGGAAAAACTCCAGGAACTCACAAGACCGTCCCCAGCTAAGACTCATAGCAATTATCTAAACTGTGCTTGAACTAGCCTTCCCCTGCACTCAGATTGGTATCCACCCTAATTGTCATCATAGAACCCACATCCAGTGACTGATGGAAGCAGATGCAGAGACACACAGCCAAGCAATGAGCCAAGATCATGGAGTTCAGTTGAAGAGAGGGAGGAGGGATTATAGGAGCGAGCAAGGGAGGTCAGAATCATGATGGGAACAACCACAGAGATAGCTAACCCAAGCTAGTGGGAACTCATGGACTCTGGATTGACTGCTGGGGAGCCTGTGTGGGACTGCACTAGGTCCTCTGAATGCAGGTGAAAATTTCATGGCTTGATGTGTTCGTGGGTCCTCTGGCAATGAGACCAGGACTTATCCCAGGTACCGGAAATGGCTTTTTAGAGTCCATTCTCTATGGTGTGGTGCCTTACTCAGACTTGATACAAGGAGAGGGGGAGGGGGAGCTAGGTCCAGCCCCAACTTGGTATGTCAGCCTGTGTTGACTACCCAAGGGAGGCCTTATCCTCTATGAGGAGAGGATGAGGGTGGGATTGGGGAAGGTAGGGGGAGCAGGAGAAGGGGATGGAGGGGTAATAGGGGTTGGTATGTAAAAGGAAAAAAATTTAAATAAAAAATAATAATATTCTATATGATTCCTAGAGTTTTTCAAATATGCTGTTATTTATTGTACTGAAGAAACAGTTTTAGATTGGAGGTAGAGAAGGGATCAGTAGTCAAAGGCAATTATTGCTCTTTCAGAGGAACTCAGTTTAGTTTCCATCCCTGGCATCAGGTGGCTTTCAACAGCCTGTAATTCTAGACTGTAACTCTTCTGAATTGTATGAGCAATGAACATGTGTGCATACATCCACAAAGACAAACACACATACATAAATATAAAAAAATAAAATGAAATATTAAAGAAGCATGGATTTAGGTTATTCTATGGAGAATTGGGAAGAGATGGATGTTTTAGGTCAAAATGCTTGTCATTGAGTTTAGACCACCTCATGAGTTGACTCCATGAATCCCAGGATGAAAGAGAGAATCATCTCCAAAATTAATTATCCTCTGTCCTTCAAATCCTCACTGTGACATGTTTATGCCTCTACACACACACACACACACACACACACACACACACACACAGAGAGAGAGAGAGAGAGAGAGAGAGAGAGAGAGAGAGAGAGAGAGAGAGAGAGAGAGAGAAGAGTTACAGATATGGAAACAGAAACAGGTAGAGAAGGCTCATAGACAGGGAGAAAGACTACTATTATTAAATAAAAGAAACACTTGAGAAGGTATACTATGCTAATGAGTAAAATGTTTACTAAGAATAATCTCATTAATTTCAGTGTCTATAATATTTATTTTTAGCTCCAAATCTTCAGATGTGAGATTATCACCTGGAATAAAATAAATAAAACAAACAAACAAACCAAGTCTACAGTGGGTCATGGAGAGTAGAATAGTTGAATCCTGATTCCAGTGATATGAAAAGGAAAAAGAGAAACATGGGGAAGGGGCTCTAATTGTGGAGGGAGAGGGAAGATAATGTAGAAGGAGAGGAGGGAGGCGGGACAAATAACATCAAAGTTGTTTGATAAAGTCTCAAGATGTTGGTAATTTTTATATTTCCCTAACTCACATACTTATGGGTGTATATATGTATATAAATATATGTGTATACTCATATATATATATATACATATACATGTATATATATTATGTATATATACACTTTGATCATCTTTTACTTCTATGTGATATTTTTACCAGTCTTGGACTCTTAGAATGTTGGACTTTTATAATGTCAAATATAGTATACTATGTGGAAGACACCTAAACACAAATAGACTCTAATAACCTGAGGCTCCCTGCACTCCCTCAATCCATCCTGTCTTTGAACAGGATGAATTTCAAGGTAGATGAATCTAGGCTTCCAATCTTAAATCTGCTAAGCTCACAAAGAAAATTCTGAAACCTTAAATAAATACCACTCTTTCAGGTGCTCCAGAGTGCAGGGTACTCAGTATAGGAGTCTATAACTCTTGCCCAATATTAACGTACTTACTGATTCAACATATACAGATCACTTTATCCATAGGAACTCCAAAAAGAGAACACAACAGATCAATCTGCCCAACTACAATTAAAATGTGTTAAATCGGGTGACAGGCTAAACTAATCACAGTGTCCACAATATCCCAGCACACTCTGCAGCATTGGTGTTATCCTTCAGCATCTTCATCTTTGTTGAAATCCCAAGACATCATTAAAGTTGAATTTAAATAAGCTTTGTAAAATATCCTGGAGAACTTCCAAACATTTTCTACATCTTAAACAATTCTTATAGGGCCGGAATGATTTTCTTCCTAAAGACCTTGATAGTACTTGCCTCCAAACATCTGTCTATATTTTTTTACAGGGATTGACTTGTACTACTCTTATAGTGTGTTGAGTACTTGTTGGTATATTCTTGTTTTCTATTTTGAGACAATTTTGTTTATGTATCTCAGAAAGCTATAAATTTCCTATAAACTTGTTTGTATCTATAAAGTACAATTTTACATCTTTTTAAATTTCACATGCTCACACACATATCTATATGGAAGTTTGATTGATGGCAAACAGTATTATGATAAAACATGGCAAGCATAATATCAACTCTGAAGCCATGTTTGCATCATGACAAAACATTGATACACAATTGTCACATGTTTGTGGAAGGCCTAGGTCAGTCTCAGGCAGGCTCCCTGGTTGTTGGTTCAGACTCTGTGAACTCCTATGAGCCCAGATTAGTTGATTCCTGAGTTTTCTTGTGATGTCTCTGCAGCAGGATTCCTTGATTTGGCCTAATGTTTTGTAGTGGGTCTCTACATCAGGTTCCACTAGTTGCTGGAAGTCATCTCTGATGACTACTCAGCTAGACACCAATTTATGAGTGTAGTAGAATACCATTAGGAATTATTTCATTGACATTTTTCCCCCAGATGTGTTTGGCTCTATCCTAGGTCTCTGAGTGATCCAGCCTTTGGGTCCTGGCACTCTAGGTAGTGTTAGGGGTGGGCTTGCTTAGGTGGCACAGATCTCAGACTAGAATACTCATTTATTGTCCACTTCCATAGTAGCTGAGTCACCCTTACCCCAGGACATCCCATATGCTGATCAGACTGTAGGTATGGATTCCTAATAGTGGAGCAGGGGCTGTCTCAGACTCTGCTGCTGGCTTTTGGGACACTACTCCTCATACTGGATTACTTTGCTCACCCTTAATAAAGGGAGGTGCTTAGTCTTACTACAACATGATATACCATGTTTTGTTGATATCCATAGGAGGCCTGCCCTTTTCTCAATAGAAAAAGAGAAGGAATGGATGTGGGGGAAGGAAGATAGGAGGTGTGGAGAGGGACTAGAAGGAGAGGAGAGAGGGAGAAAGTATGGTCAGACTATGGAAAAAAATAAGTAGGTAAATAGATAGGTAGATAGATAAATAAAATTCTGAAAATACAACACCAAAACCAAAGCATTGAGACCTGCCCCTACTAAATGTACCTCCCCATGGGAGGCCTTACCTTCTTATAGGAGGGAATGGGGAGTGGATGGAGAAGGGGAGGCAGGAGGGGTGGTAGGAGAGAAGAGGGGGATCTTTGCTTGGTATGTAAAATGAAATTTTGAAAAAGAAACTTACAGAACACCAAATAGACTAGAACAGAAAAAAGTTTCCCAAGAAACAAAATAATCAAAACATTAAACACAGAGAAAAAAGAAAGAATATTAAAAGACTACAAGAGGAAAATCAAATTAAAACATAAAGGTAGATCTATTGGCTTAACACCTGACTTCTCAACTGAGCCTGGGCAGATGTTCTAGAAACACTGAGAGACTACAAATGTCAACCCAGACTACTATATCTAGATAAATTTTTAATTAAAATAGATGGAGAAAAAGCATTTCTCAGTAAAAAGAATTTAAGCAATACCTATCTATAAATACAGCTAGATAAATGGCACTGGAAGGGAATCTGCAAACTGAAGAGGTTATCCATGCCCAAGAAAACACAGGGGGAAAACCTAATCTTAAAGATCAAATTAAAAGAGGGGTTAAATAACCCATATTAACATAACAAAATAACAGGAATAAACACTTCTCCATGGTAACATTCAATATCAATGGTCTCAATTCCCCATCAAAGGATACAGAATAACAAATTGGATTTGAAACCAGGATGCAAAATTCTACTGCATCAAATACACACACACACACACACACACACACACACACACACACACACACACACACATATGCTAGCAAACATGCATGCACACTGACATCAAGGATAGACATTATGTCAGGGTAAAATGATGGGAAATATATTTCAAGCAAGTGGATGAAAGAAGCAAGCTATTATGGCCATTTTAATATCTGACAACATAGACTTCAAAGCAAAATTAATTTGAAGAATTTGGGAAGGACACTACATACTCATTAAATGAAAAATTCACCAAGATATTGCAAGTCTTAACCTCTATACATCAAAGGTACCCTAGTTCATAAAAGAAACACTACTATAGGCAGATTACAAATTGACACTCACTCAGTGATAGTGGATAGCTTCAGTAGCCTGCTCTCATCAATACTGTGATCCAGACAAACACTAAGCAGAGAAATGCTGATTTTAATCCTGCCATAAACCAAAGGGTTGTAAGAGATATTTATAGGACATTTCACCCAAACACAAAAATAAAACTTCTCAGCACCTTGTGGAACTTGCTCCAAAACTGACTTCATATTTGATGTAAAGCAAATCTCAACAGATACAAGAAAATTGATATTAACACAGTACATCCTATCTGACTACCATGTATTAAAACTGGATGTCAACAGCAACAGCCACAACAGAAAGCTTACAAACTCATGGAAACTGTATAAAAAAGTAAGTCATGGCACAAATTTAAAAAGAAGCCTAATAGACTTTAAATTTGAATGAAATTGAAAACACAACATACTCAACTATATGTACCTAATTATGGTTGTTCTGAGAGGCAAGTCCATAGCACTATCTGTTTATATATAAAAAAATTGGGCAGATCTCATATTAGTAACTAATGGTACATATGAAAGCTCTAGAACAAAAAGAAGAAATAACACCCCAAAGAGTAGTTGGCAACAAATAATCAAATAAGGGCAGAAAAACAATTAAATAGAAACAAACAAACAGAATAAAATACAAGGAATCAATGAAAAAAGATTGATTAAGATTGAAAAATCCCTTATCCAAATTAACCAAAAGGTAGAGAAACAAGATCCAAATTATTAAAATTTAAGATGAAAAGGGGACATTACAGACACTCAGGAAATCCACAGAATCATAAGGACATAATTTAAGGCCCTACAAAATTGGAACATATTTAAAAAATGAGGATATTTTTGATATATACAACTGACCAAAATTAAAATAAGATCAGATAAACAGTGTAAAAACATTTATAACCCCTAGTAAAATAAAATCAGTAATTCAAGGTCTTCTAATCAAAAACAACAAAAAAATAAATAAATTAAAAACAAACTAAAGACAAACAAACAAACAAACAAACAAGCCAAAACAGCACAGGGCCATTTGATTTTAGTGGAGACATCTACCAGTTCAAAAAGAATTAACAGCCTATACTCCTCAAATTATTACAAAATGGAAACAGAGGGCATGCCTCAGCTACTTTATAAGTCCATAATCCCTAATACATAAGACAAATATAGAAAAATATTTACAGACCAGATTTCCTATGAACATAGGGGCAAAAATTCTCAAATATATAAATAAATAAACTTGCATACCAAATCCAAGAACAGATAAAATATATCATCCACCATAACCAAGTAGGCTTCATTCCCCCTGGATAAGTGTTCAGATAGGCACATTAATAAATAATCCACAATATACAGACTAAAAGGCAAAAATAACAGCTAAAAGCATGTGATCATCTCATTAGATGCACAAAAGTCCTTTGACATAATTTAATGCAATTTCATGGTAAAATTACTGGAGAGATTAGAGATGAACAGGGCATGATTCAACATTATAAAGATAATATATAGCATGCCCATAGCTAACATCAACCTAAATGGAGGGAAATTCATAACATTCCTACTGAAATCAGGAACAAGTCAAGGTTCTACATGCTCTCCACAGCTATTCCCGATAACACAATTGACAGAGATTAAAGGAATACAGATAGGTAGGAAAGAATTTATTTGCAGATGATATAATTGTTTATGTAACAGACCCAATAATTCCACATAGAAATTTCTACAGCTTGTAAATACTTACACTTCCAGCAAAGTAGTTGGATACAAAATTAATACACAAAAATCAGTAGTCTTCCTATATACAAATGACAAAAATACTGACAAACAATTCCCGGAAACAATACCTTTCAGAATAGGTTAAAAAATGCATTGTTGTATCTCTAACCAAACAAGTGAAAGACTAGTATCAAAACAAAACACAAAACAACAACAAAAAAATATTTAATTCATTGAATAAAGAAATTGAAGATAATAGAATGTAGATTTTTAGGCAAATGGACCAGCATGTTTAATATAGTAAAAATGGTTATCCTACTTAAAACAATGTAGAGATTCATTGCATTCTCTATCAGGATATTAGCATAATTCCTCAAAGAACTTGAGGAATTTGCATTCAGGAACACAAAAAAAAAATCACAATATAACTAAAACAATCTTAAATGTTAAGGAGGTATTTCCATCAAAATCACAAATTTTCCTACAGAGGCGTAGTAATAAAAATCAGTCTGGTTTTCTCATAAAAAAGGACCTATTGATTAATGGAATCCAATTGAAGAACCAGAAATAAGTCCATATACCTATGTGCTGCTTATTTTTGATAAAGACCTTGGAAATATACTTTAGAAAATGGTATCTCCAACAAATGGTACTGGTCAAACAAAATAGCTGCATGTAGGTTAGTTCAAATACATCCATACCTATCACCCTGCATAAAACCCAACTCAAAATAAATCAAAGACCTCAATATAAGACCACATAAACTATATATTGGCACAGAAAAGTCTTTCTGAAGAGAACACCTATAGCACAGGCACTAAGATCAACAATTATTAAGTGTGACATCAGGACATCAGCATTCAGACAAAGTAGTAGGATGGAGAATGGAAAATTATTTTTACTAACTACACAGTTGATACAACACTAATATCTTAAATACAGAAAAAAAAACTGAAACCGTGGACATCAGAAGACTAACAACCCAATTAATAATGGGAAACAGTTCTAAACAGTGAATTCTCAAATGAAGAAATAGAAAAGCTGAGAAGCACACATCACCAGGGAGGCTACCTGGAAAACAGGACCCCAAGAAAGACACAGGGATCACCCAATGACAGAGAAATGGAATGAGATCTACATGAACAGCCTGGACATGAGTGGGGGTAATGAAAGGCGAGGGTTGAGGGAAAGAGAGCTTGGGGGAGCGGGAGATCCCAGCTGGATCAACAACAGAGAGGGAGAACAAGGAATAGGAGACCATGGTAAATAAAGACCACATGAGAATAGGAAGAATCAAAGTGCTAGAGAGGCCCACAGAAATCCACAAAGATACCCACACAACAGACTGCTGGCAGAGGTCGAGAGACAGCCTGAACTGACCTACTCTGGTGATGGGATGGCCAAACACCCTAATTGTTGTGCTAGAAACCTCATCCAACTACTGAGGGATCTGGATGCAGAGATCCATGACTAGGCCCCGGGTGGATCTCTGGGAGTCCAATTAGCGAGAATGAGGAGGGTTTATATGAGCGAGAATTGTTGAGACCAAGGTTGGATAAAGCACAGGGACAAATAGCCAAATGAATGGAAACACATGAACTATGAACCAATGGCTGAGGGGTCCCCACTGGATCAGGCCCTCTGAATGGATGAGACAGTTGATTGGCTTGATCTGTTTGGGAGGCACCCAGGCAGTGGGACCAGATCTTGTGCTCATTGCATGAGTTGGCTGTTTGAAACCTGGGGCCTATGCAGGATTGTTTGGCTCGGCCTGGGAGGAGGGGACTAGACCTACCTGGACTGAGTCTACCAGGTTGACCTCAGTCTGTGGGGAAGGCTTTGCCCTGGAGGAGATGGGAATGGGGGGGGGGGGTTGGGGGGAAGGTGAGGGGGACGGGAGGGGGGGAGAACAAGGGAATCTGTGGCTGATATGTAGAACTGAATTGTATTGCAAAATAAATTAATAAAAAAAAAAAAAAAAAAAAAAAAAAGAAATATTCAACATCATTAGTTATCAGGTAAATACAAATCAAAACTAGTATGAGATTTCTTCTTAAAACAGTCTGATTGGCCAGGATGATTAAACAAATGACAGCTCATTCTACCATGAGTAGAGTAAGGGAAACGTACATCCCTTGCTGGTAGAAGTGCAAACACTTGAAAAAAAAAAAAAACTGTGAAAATCAGTGTGGTGGTTTTTCAGGAAGATAGGAATCCATCTGCCGCCACAAGATTCGGCTACACTTGAGTATGGATGGACAAAGATGCTTCATCCTACCACTTATTCAGCCACATTCAGTGCCACCCTATGCATAATAGCCAGAAATTGGAAACAGCCTAGATGTCTGTCAAGAGATACATGGGTAAAGAAAAATGCGATACATTAAAATTATGAAATGTTATTCAGCCATAAAAAATGAAATCATTAACTGGGCAATGGTAGTCAAAGACTTTAGTCCCAGCACTCAGGAGTCAGAGGCCTGTGGATCTCTGTGAGTCTAAGGCCAGCCTGTTCTACAGAGTGAGTTCTAGGGTAGCCAGGGATACATGGAGAAACCCTGTCTCAAAAACCACCCCCTAAAAAATGAAATCATGAATTTTACAGTAAAATTGATGGAACTAGGAAAAAAAAATCCTGAGTGAGGTACACCAAACCCAAAGACAAATATGCTATTTGTCAATTATTTGTGGATATTAGCTATCAAGCCATTGATACTTAAGCTACTACTATCTTTTGGTATTGAGTAAGGGACTATGCAAGAGGGTGAACCAGGGGAAATAGGATATATAGTTATGGATGTATAGGGGATCAGAAAGAAATCCTGGGAATATCAAGTCGAGAGGTAGAGAAAGATGTGGGTGTGGGGAAAAATATAGAAAGGGACAGCTCAAACTAAGGACCATTTGAAGGTCATTCAGAAACCCAATCCAGTAAAATTTTCCTAAACTATATACATGTATAAAGGCAATGTAAATTAAATTACCAAATTGCAGGAGAGAGGAAGTATCAACTGGACATTTCTTGTCACAAAGGGAAATTTTCAATACCAGGTATGGGTTGCATTAAATAGGAGTTTTAGCAAAAAGCGTCTCATGGAAACCCTCAAATAACCCAGGTTGTTGACGAGGCTACTAGTTACTCTACACAAACTGATGATAAGGCTTTTTTATTTTTTTTTTTTAATTTTTTAATTTTTTGTTAAACTGAGGACAACACCTAAAAAAAAAAAAAAAAAAAAAAAAACATTGAAGACTGTAAAGTTGCTGCCTACCTAGAGTCTTCACTGAGTAGACTAGTGTTCATGATGCTGCAAGGGACTCTACATGCTACTAAAGGAGAAAGGTAAACATGACCACAGCTACAAACCCTTTATCTACAATGGTCTGCCTCCAAATTGTGCTGGTACAATAGTGGCAAAAAGCCAGTGGGAGTAACCAACCAATGTCTGATTGGGTTTAAGGTCAATTCCAGGAGATAGAACCCAACCCTAATACTTCTCTATGAGCCAAGAACCTGAGACCAAATGAGCCAAGTACCTAGGGGACACCAAATACTACTGTTCTGTGAAAGAAACTTAGCAATAAAATGATCTCTAGTGACATTCTGCTATACGCATAGATCAGTGTCTTGCTCAGCCATCATCAGAGAAGCTTCCTCCTGCAGTAGATGGGAACAAATACAGAGACCCAAAATCCGACATTATGCAGAGAGTGAAACCTTGGATGTCTTATTCCTAAATAGGACATCTCCATCAAATTTCTTCCAAAAAGTTTCAGAGTAACATGTGGAAGAAGAGATGGAAAGATGTAAGAGCCAGAGTGTATGAAGGACACAAAGGAAGCAAGACCTTCTACAAAACAGGCAAACTGATGAACTCACAAAGACTGTGGCAGCATTGACAGGGTCTGTATAGGACTGTGCCAAATGGGGTCCTAGAGCTGAGTGAAGTGAATGCAAGTCTCCATCCCTAACACAGAAATTATCTCCAATTAATAACCATTTAAAAGTCAAAATCATTTCTTTCCAAAGGAATCTTACCAGGGATACATACCTCTCTTAAAAATAGACCCTATGCCTGGCAACTGTTGACCAACATAATAAAATCAAGGGCCTCTTTAGGGGTTCTTTCTCGCATAGTGTGTTTCCCCTATTTTTTATTTTGTTTTTTTTTCACACCTTGCAGTTCCTTTGCTTATATATTATACCTTCTGTTTTTCTCAGATTTCTATGCATGTGAATTGTGTGTCTCTGCATCTATATGTGTTTCTCGTGCTTTTATTTTTGGTCGGGGGAGGATTTTTCTTCTGTTCACTTGTTTTTGTCACCTTCTGGTTCCTTTGCTTTTGTTTTATCTTATAATTCTTTAGATTTCTGATTGTTTTCTAAAGAGAGACAGAAAAGATGTGGATTTAGATATGCATGGAATGGAAGGTGGTATGATCTCAGAGAAGTTGTGGGAGAGGAAACCATAATCAGAATATATTGCATGAATAAAATTAATTTTCAATTTAAGAAAGACCATTCTACTATATCTTACTTGAAATGCCAAATGCAGTGCAGCACTCAAGAAGTAGTGTCAACTGTTTTTCTGGTGTTTTATTTTGGATGTAATAACAGAATAGCACATACAGGTATATTCAGTCACAATTACTTTCATATTGTCTTTGAGAAATCTTCAAATATGAGATCCCAAGGAGAACATTGTCAGTTTCTTGGTGATGGCTCTATCCCTGGCTAGTGTACGGAAATTTTTCTCATTGTTTTACATGACAGGAAGAGAAAACTAAATCCTCTTCTTCTGAGGATAGGTATATCACTGAGTATAGTGGCATATGCCCGTAACTTCACTCATGGAAGGCAGAGGAAGGAGGATCATGAATTTAAGGCTATTCCAGTAGCCTTATGACTGGAATATACAAGGGAAACAAAAACAACAATATCAAACAAACAGACTTGAACCTCATCACAGCAGGTCTTGGAAATTATGTGCATGCAAAGTGTAAAGCTCTGAATTCCATTTACTAGATGTTAGCCTATGAACATTTGAGTAGATACAAAAATGCAGATCGTATACACAGTGTTAAAGCAGATATAGTGTGATGTTTATTGTTTGCAATAATATTTGAGTAAGGAGAAGTATGAAAGGCAAGATTGGTAAGGCACCACGTGAAAAAACGTGGAGGTCCTGTAGATCAAGACCAACATTTTTTAATTACAGATGCCAGCAATGATAAAGTACTAATATAAAGTGGTTTGGGGACAGATCAAGTATGAAGAACTCTCTTTTTAAAGATTGATGTTTATCATAAGTAATTTTAATTTTGTTTCCTATGGAACTTGTAGTCATTTTATGAGCAGGAAATTTGCATCCTCAGTATTGTAGTGTCTGTATTAAGGGAAAACTAGAGCAAAATTAACCCACAGGCAATAAAGGTCATAAAAGAGAGTATCTCAACACTTTGAATAAAAATTAATGCCAACCAAAGTTAGGAGGCTGATTCCAACAATGGAAAACACTACAAACCCAAGTGATAATAGAAGAAATTATCAAAGATTTAGATGTACCGAAAATGTGTGGAATGAAAGAACTGCAAATGAGAATAATTCACAAAAGAAAATGAGGACTTTGCACAGATTAAGAAACCAAAGAGAATGAAACCGTCAATGATCTAGAAAAGATACAGGAACTCTAAGAGACTGCATGGAGTAAATGATACCAACAGCATTTCAATTCTGAAAGAAAAGCAGCATTTGATCTGAACTTCAGTAGTCTCTTTTAAGAAAATATAGAGATTACTAATCTTGTTACATATATCATGTTTATTATTCACACATAGTTCCATTATCATCAATTTCTAAGGAGAGTCAAAAGTAGAGGGGAATATTATGATGAATGTAGAACACAGGCCAAGCAAAAGATAATTTTATATTTCAATCCCTGAGTGAAATTGAACACTTAAATATTTGATGGTGAATACAAGGTATCCGAGTCAGTTGAAAGAACGAAATATAAACCATGCCAACATGACCTACATGAAAACCTTTGGCGAAGTTAACAAGAACAGCTCACTGTGATGAATGGGAAGAAAGCCAAATTTACCATTTAGAATTGATTACATATTAATAAAACAGAAAGAATTTATATATGTTGTTTCTAGACTCTTTGTTTAATTAAAATAAAGCAAGGTATTGATTATTTTGACAAGAAGGTAAATATAAACATGTTTCTTCCTCCCAGGAAGACCTATTACAAGGGAAATTGAAGATGTATGAATCACTAAAACTTATAAATAAAAGAATTGAATAGAATTTTGCAAGAGTAGATGAAACATGCTAACTATCACAGAGAGGAATTTGAGCATTGGAAAAATGAGGCCAGGTGCCATGTTCAAAAGATGAGTTAGAAGGGAACTTGTGAATTTTGTTCATATTCCTCCCTGTAAATGAAAGGAAAAATTGAAACCAATAAAAGAATAAATTCATATTAATATTAAGCTCTTTAATAATAACCCTGGAGGCAAAACATCAATGGGATAATATACTCAACGTGTTTGAAGAAGAATTATATCAAAAGATAATTTAAATTTATAATTTAAATGGGAGAGTGCAATAAAGATCTTTTTCTCATCCACATGAAACCTCAAAAGATTCTTCAGATAAAAACCATGATTTCAGATAGCCTAGAAAACCATATTCAGTAAAGAAATGTTTAATTAAGCAAGACTTAATTATATACATGAAAGAAAATTAAAGGGGCTACTTTGTGTAACATATCATCTTGTAATTCATTACATTATCTCTTTAAAATCGAGACTAAGGTTTTATGATAGCTAAAATACTAAAGCATCAAAGAAACTAGTGACTTCCAATATTTTAAGGACTCTGTCACATATACCCCTAGGTTTTAGGCTTTTCTTTCATATTCTGTGTTTATGTGGAAATGTAAATGTGCATTTATGTGTCAATATAACAAATTTCACAAAATTATGTGTGTGCTTTAAACTGATACTTTGAGTTACCTATTTTTAATTTTAGTATTCCACTTTTTAAATAATTCTGGACAGCTAAATTAACTTTTCTAAAGTATAATGGACTAAGCCCATCGAGACTTGGTGTCATTCTTAGACTCTTCATCTTGGAACAGGCAAATAATATTGCCAAAGCCTAAGTTGAGGAATTTCCTAGAAGAGGCTTGTCTATGGACATGTCTTTGAGGTATTGTCTTGATTATTAATTGACGTAAGAATGTCTAGCACACTGTGGGCAGTCTCATTTCCTGGTAGGAAATCATTGATGGCATAAGAAAGATAGCTTCAGAGGTATGTGAGAAAAACAGAAAGTGAGTCAGAAAACATCCTGTCTCCATACATTCTGCCTTGAGTACCTCCTCTGACTTCCCATGGTGATGCACTGTGACCAGAAAGGGTAAGATGAAATGAAATCTTTCAGCTCTAAGAAGCTTTGTCTCAGAGCATTTTATCATAACAGCAGAAAGAAAACTAGAGCTTTATATGAACACAGACATTGACAGGTGTGTATATCACAAATTCATCTTATTTGGAAACATTCAAATTGATCATTACACATGGTAAAATGTTTTGTCACTGGCTTTTATAAGTCATTGAGTATACTGTAAGAGCGCAAATACAAAAGGCATATTGTGAATTAAAATAGACTAAGACTGAAAATTTTTTAAAAAATGGAAGAGGCAAAAGTCAGGAGAAGCAAAAATTACATGAGTGAATACATCACCAATCAATATCAAAGGGATGATATGAATCCAGGTACAGGACTAATAGCACACACATACATAGGGAAACAGATGCAGGATTATCACAAGTTTAAGGCTATCATATACAATTTAGTGAGATTGTATATAAGAACAATAATAATTATAACAATATAAATGACTTTATATAGTACTGTAGAACCTTTGTCATAGATGTGGGCATCATTCACCATGATCTGGATCTGCCATCATGAAAACCTGAAATCAATTTGTGTACTGTAATGAGTTTATTTTCCCTTGAATAATTCAGCTGGAAGCAGTGGTGCATACCTTTTATCCCAGCTCTTGAGAGGCTGAGGCAGACAAACTCTGCGAGTTCAAAGCCAGTCTGGTCTACAAAGCAAGTTCTAGGATAGCTAGGGCTATTACACAGTGAAACCCTGTCTCTAAAACCCTAAAATAAATAAATAAATAAATAAATAAATAAATAAATAAATAAATTAAATAAATAAATAAATAGATGGTAAATTCATCAGTAATGGCAATTGGGTTCCTGGAAGTTTATAATTTTACAACTTCAAATACCATACCTAGCATTCATTCATATTCTAATTTTTCATGCCCAGGAACACCAGCCTTAGAAAACCCACTTGAGTCCTCAAATAAATTAACATTTTTCTGTGTCTGTTCTTACTTATGCCATTTATCAACTCATCATGGTTCATAGTTTACTGTTTCTTTGGAAGGAGAGTCATAGAAAAGTACATGCCTCATATTATTATGACTGAGTGAAGATCAGCATAGTCTATATTGAAGAACCTGCAGATCTGATAAATAAAATGTTACAGTTATTTTTTCAAAACAGATGAAGGGCAAGCTTCTAATGAGATTCAATAGTTTATTTTCAGCTTAAAAATAGTAACCCTGGAAACATATGATAATGTATATCCTTATTTTTACTAGAAATGTAAATTATAGTAACCTTGAGGTATTGAAGCTCAGGTTTATGCTTAAGCCGTCTTCATTCCCATCCTTGGATGTAACATATTTAAAACAAAATCAAATATTTTGTTTCTGTTTTGTAGTATTCAATGAAATACAATAATAAAAATGATGCTGAATAAATAATTCAGATTATTAAAGGTAATAATGTAGTTATCAGGAACACATTGAGAGAAAACTTAAAGAGCAAGAGATTAATCATTCCTACTTGAGATACAATGGGTCTATTATGAAGTGCAATTTGTTTCTATATTTTATTATTGCTGGCAATTAATAAATACTATTATTTTATTGTTGCATATTTAATTTTTATATTATTGATTTTTTCTAGTAGCTTATAACCAATGTTTTCCTTAAGAGCCAAACAGCATAATTTCTTTATTTTTGAAGAAAATGATTCACCATTCTGAATTATACTAGAAAATAAAAACAATTTAAATGATACATATTTTAAATTTGCACTTAAACTGAAAACTACATGGAAAGGATACTTCTCATACATTTAAATGCACATTATTTTGGAAACTTTGCTATTTGTGTACTGTAAATGGACAATCAGTGAATTGAAAAACCTCATAAAAGTTTGAAAACAAATACACTTCAAAAATGATATATTTGAAATTCAAAGTTGAGCAAATCATAAAAAATGTTGGTGATCAATGGAAATATGGTATTAAAAACTGTAGCCCACAAATGCACTTGAGCTTTTATTGTCTGACATCATAACTTATGTCTGGGTGGAAAAGAAAAAAAAAAACATTGATTTAATCCTGTGATATCATCTAAAAAGTTTATTCTTTATCCTTTGTAAGCAATTCTGGGAACATTGGCTCTGCATGCTTTGAAGATGGTAATGAAGAGAAAACTCAAGGCCCAAACTGGTTTCTTCTCTTGGTTTCAAATCATGTCTATCTACTAAGTTAGGATGAACTACTCTGCACCTTGACTTTATTGTGACATAAACACATGTCTAACCACACCTAGGGGATATTTCTGAATGCTGTTCTCGGGGGCCAAATATGGCAAGCTCCATTCTCACTTTGGAAACAATGTGGTTATTTGTCTAGCATCTAGGGTTTCACCCAGTTTATGATAGAATATTTTGATCTGATTCCTTCTCTAATTTTTCAGAAAAATGAGGGTCTTGTTCTTCGATTTAAGACAAGATGCTGATATTTCATCATTTTCAAAGCCGTAGTATCTTTGCCAAAAATATTGTTAAAGCAGTCTGTACGTGAAAATACAAGAGAGCCTAAGGAGATGCATTTGTACTGTTTGCTCCCGCCAGATGTAGAATACTAATATACAGATACTGTTACTGTTAACTTGAAGTTTCTTAAAGCATTGTGCACCCTCCAATAAATGTTCAGTTTTCTTTATCATCAACTCACAGAATTATGCTTTATAAAGAAGGCATTTTAAGTAAGAAGAACACACTATAATGTTCATATCTATTGGCCCAATACTGCTTAAAATTCTTTCCTCAAATACCACTTTACTTATGAACTTTCACCTCGAACTCATTAACTTTGTGTTTAATAGAAATAAAATCAGTACATAGCTGTTTAATGGAAAATCACTAGAGTTAGATCTCACAGAGTAGGGAAAGTAATGATTTTTCACTACTTGAACAGATAGATAGATGTGAATATAATTAATAAGATGGAAAAACTTATATTGATGGAAATTCAGCTGCAAAATAGAAGCAGTATCTACCCAAAGCATCAGTATACATGCTTTTGAGGTATTAAATCACAAGCAGTGACTAAGACTGGAGCTATTCTTGGTTCTATAAACACTGTTGGGAAAGAAGAATTTTTCCATCTTGTAATATGCCAGGAAAAAAAAAACTGTTTCTCACTCTAGAGTAGTCTAGAGGGAAAGGTAAGATTGGAGGACAAACTTTAAAAACAAAGAAACAAAAAACAAAAACAAAACAACAACAATGACAAAAACCCTTGCTGTTTGGGGCCTAAGAGATCGCTCCGTGGAGATAGTACTTTCCACACAAGCATCAGAATCTATGTTTGGAAACTTAGCATACATATAAAGACTAGGTATGGCAGTACATCTGCCAACTCTACATTGAACAGTCAGAGGTGACAAACTGTCTTAGGTGTTCACGCACCAGGCAGTCTAGATAACCTGTGAAGTCCAGATTGAGTAAGAAACTCTATCTCCCCAAACAAGATGAAGAATGACAGAGGAAGAAAACTAATATCAACCTCTAGTTCCATGTGCACAGGTACATGTATATGTGCATTGTACATGGACACAGACACACCATCAACATCATCATCATCATCATCATCATCATCATCATCATCATCATTTCTGCCTCATAATTGCTGTGCATTGCCACAGTAGATTTTTTTACAGCCTTTCCACCAAACTTACCTTTCCCTCTAAACTACTCTAGACAGAGAAACATATTTTTTGGAATATAGGAAGACAGATGTTGCCACAGGCAATTTTGATGAAAGAAAAAGAAAGAAATAAAATGATGAACTTAGTGAATAAAAAATTATGTAAGGATTCTAACCAGGTTTATCAATGGATATATAATGTGAAATGATTCATTTGTACACCATGAAGATATGTTGCTCTAATTGATTTAATAAAGAGCTAATGATCAATAGCTAGGCAAGAAAAGGCTAGGCGTGTAGCTGGAGAGCTTCTCTCCAGGTCCCGCCAAGCCCTGGAGTCCCACAGCCCACTTATAAAATAAACACACAGACACTTATATTATTTAAATTGTTTGGCCTAATGGCTCAGGTTTCTAGCTATCTAGTTCTTACATATTAAATTAACCCATTTCCATAAATCTATACCTTGCCACATGGCTCGTGGCTTACCAGTGTCTTCCATGTTGGTACTAATGGCTGTGGCTAGCACAGTCTTCTGACTCAGCCTTCTAGTTCTCAGAATTCTCTTCTCTGCTTGTCCCGCCTATACTTCCTGCCTGGCTACTGGCCAATCAGCATTTTATTTATACAGAGTGATATCCACAGCATAGTTGGGACTTGTGGACTGGTAAAAAGAGTGCAGGGATGAAGAAGGTTGAAGTCGCTAGAGACTTGGAGAGAGGTAAGTGCTAAACTTGCAGTGCTGAGAAAATGCACTGAGCCATGTGGTAGTACATAGTTAGGAAATATGGGCTAATTGAAGTTGTGTTAGTAACAAGCCTAACCTATCAGCTGAACATTTATAAGTAATACTAAATCTCTGTGTTGTTATTTCAGAGCTGGCTGGTAAGACAGAAACTTTCACCTATAAGAATCAGGCAAGTTAGTAGAAATAGATTTCAATGAATTTACTGATGATGTAGTAGCTGCTGGCACCTTCAGTATTCATGGGTCATAGTATTAGTTTGGAATCTTTAGGAGAGTAATGAATGTGAGGTAGGTCACTAGGCATAATTTCTTAATTTCTGAGATATCCTAGTTTTGATCCTAAAGTTTTCTTAAGGATTGATGCAGCTCACTCATATTGCTAAGAATAAACTCTTTACATAGGCTCATTTGATTCTAAAATCAGTCTTCTCCAGGGATAGGACTCCTGATACATTATCTAATCACAAATGCACACATATGTATGCAGGAATCACTTAAAGTACTTATTTATAAGCTAATTGTAGAAGAAAGGGGTGGGTGAATATGCAATAAATACAGCACTCATATTTGAATTAAAAAAATAGGAAAAAGTCTGGGGCCTGGATAGATGTCTTATGGTTTCATAGTATAAACTGTTCTTGCAGAGGACTGCAGTTGAATTCCCAGCAGCCACATCAGGACGTTAATAGCCACTTGTAACTCCAGCTCCAGAGAGTCAATGCCCTCTATTTGTTGCTCTGAGTACTGTACCCATAAGTATATGTCACATTCAGAAACACAATCATACACATATATAAAATAATACAAAATATTTAATCAAGTTCAAATATTGACAAATATTGTCAAATAATATATTTGTCAAATATATACTTTCTTAAATTTGACAAAACTTTGGATAGAATTTATATCATTAACTGTAATCATATAATAATAATATTGAATAATTAAATACAAATATTGATTTGTAATATTAGAATACCTGAATCAGTCATTTCACCAACATTTGAATGGATGACTTTTATCTAAGTCCACTTGGATACAGAAAAATATATAGAAAATTATTGAAGACATCCAATAGAAACTTAATAGCAAAACTCAAGATAATTCAATTTAATTTTGTCCTTGAAAAGAAGTTGCAATGTTGTCATGCAATTGGAAACTCTATCAATACTTGCTCTTTTAACAAATGGAATGCAAAATGTATGTTACATGAAAAGCACTTGAATTAATTCACAACTTATTGTTAATAAATCAGCACCTGAAAATTTCATAGGGACTAAATTATTTTTAAAAAAGTAAATTCTGTGAAATACCTAAAAATCTTCATACTTAGTGTTCAAACACTAGTATAATGTCTAACAAAATACAAGAACATAATAATTATGACCATCAGTTCTACTGAACAGAGTCAGAAACATGAGCCGGTACAGTAAATGAGACAGAAAGAAGCAAATTGTTTAAAAATATGCAAGCATGTCTCTTCTTCTCAGATGTTGTCTCTTATTATTTAGAGTACATCACATCTCTACAAATTATTCAGATTATTTATAATTCAATTTTTAATAATCTAAATTTATTTTTTCTACACTCTTTATTTTGCATATAAATAATAGAAAGGATAATACAAAATGATGTCAATTGTCCAGCTGTGGGAGTTTATGACTATAACACCAGTTCTCAGATGACTGAAGTGAGTGGTTGTGAATTTGAGGCCAGTTTGGTGCCAACCAGTGACGTCTACCAAGACCTTGTCTCAGAAGGAGAAAAAAATATCATTTATGAAAGAAATATATAGATATATTAAAATGACTATATACTTTTGGAGATGGTGAAAGTGTTATTTTTGCATTTATTGTTTTTTTTATTTTTTTAAAATTGTTTGTATGTATGTCTGTCAATGCTTTTGTGTGTACATCTGAGTACTAGTGTCTACCAGGGCCAGAGATGTTGAGTAGCCTGGAGTTGGAGTTATAGGATATTGTAAGCCTCATGATATGGATACTTGGAAATGAACTGGGGTTCTCTGTAAAGGCAGTAACTGCCTGTTATTGACTTCTATACTAGTCTAAAATCTTATTTTTTTAAAATATTTTTCATGTGTATTCATATGTTTGGTATATGTGAATGTACATATGTAACCAAGGCAGATTTTGATGTCTACAATCTTCCTCAATTGCTTTCCTACTTCTTTCTTTTGAAGTTGGTTTTTTCAGTGCAATGCAAAGCTAATGGATGACTAATTTTGTTAGTCAGCTTGCTCAAGGGCAAGAGAAAATAATTTTAGTCTTTGTTGTCTCTGAGTCTAACATTATAAGAGGGCTACCATACCCTCCTGTCAGTTACAAGGGTACTGGGATCTAGATCCCACTCTTCTTGTTTGTGAGGCAAGAAATTTAATTGCTGAGATATATCCCTGTGGTGATATTGTGTTCCCCAAAATATTGTGCACCCTAATAAACTTATCTGGGGTCAGAGAACAGAACAGCCACAATATTAAACATAGAGGTTAGGCAGTGCTAGCACACACCTTTAATCCTAGCATTCCAGAGGCAGAGATCCGTGTGGATCTCTGTGAGTTTAAAGTCCCACAGGAAACAGCCAGGCATGGTGACATGAGCCTTTAATCCCAGGAAGTGATGGCAGAAAGCAGACAGGTATTTAAGGCATGAGGATGAAGAACGAGCTGGTTAAGCTTTCAGACTTTTGAGAAGCAGTTCAGCTGAGATCCACTTGGATGAGGACTCAGAAGCATCCAGTCTGAGGAAACAGGATCAGCTGAGGAATTAACAAGGTGAGGTGGCTGTGGTTTGTTCTGCTTCTCTGATCTTCCAGCTTTAACACCAATATCTGGCTCTGGATTTGATTTTATTAATAAGAACTTTTAAGATTCGCGCTACATATCCCAAACCTGAAATCATTATTTTGAAATATAACTTTTAGGATCTGTATAGGTATTATAATTCTAATCAAAATCCATATCATATGAATGTGACAAAATGATTGTAAAGTTGATATTGAAGCTGAGGTTAGTTTTTTCTTATGATCATGAAGGAAAGAACAGAGACATACCAAAGAAGACCAACTTCCCCAGTCTGATAGTTATTTCTGTGCTGGAAAGTGGGGAAACAAACTCCCATACTAGAAGCAGGGAAGTCTGCTTTGAAAATTCCACATTGGGTGGAGCTCTATAGCTCAGAAGACAAGGAAACCCTGCTCAACTATTGGTGTTGGTAAGTTAGTTATACACACAGAAATAAGTAATCACACCCTTACCACACAGCAGACCTGGAGTTCAATCCTATGTACTCCAAAGACTAAAAATCCCAAAGTGAAGCTTAATCAAGAGTAGAGATTTGTTGGATATGCTCACACTCTCAGGGTAGAATTGAAAGTTTTAAATGAAAGACAGCTAATGCAGATTGTAAAGAAAATGACTAATTATATTAAAATGGAACACCTCTTATCAAAAGAAAAATTAAGCATATATTATTAAGTATTGCTTGGGGGAATTGATCTAAAACTTTAATATTCAGTTCATTAAGTTCAGAGTTATTATAGATATTTTATTGTAGTATTTAGAATAGCTTAAATATGTATGCATATACAGTGTTTTATTATATTTGTTTTTAGATATGTAGACTAAAATGCAAAGACTATAAGAATGGAATCCAAAGAATTTTAGCAATTGCATATATCTGGATATCTCTCTCTCTCTCTCTCTCTCTCTCACACACACACACACACACACACACACACACACACACACACACACATACCACATTACCCCCCCACCCCTAGTTTGCTATTGTAGATCTCATCCATTTCTCTGTTGCTGGGTGATCCCTGTGTCTGTCTTAGGGTCCTCTTTACTAGGTAGTCTACCTGGAGTTGTGAGTTGCAGTCTGGTTATCCTTTGCTTTACACCTAGTATCCACTTACGAGTGAGTACATACCATGTTTGTCTTTCTGAGTCCGGGTTACCTCACTCAGGATGATATTTTCTAGTTCCATCCATTTGCCTGCAAACTTCATGGATCTATGCTGAGACACTTTGCTCAGCCTTAGTGTAGGGAGGAGGGGACTGGACCTGCCTCAGCTGAATTTACCAGGCTGGGCTGACGTCCCAGGGGAGACCTTGCCTTGGAGGAGGTGGGAATGGGGGGTGGATTGGGGGGGAAGCCTGGGGGGTTGGGAGGAAGGAGGAAAGGGGAATCCGAATTTGTGGCTGATATGTAAAATTAAATTAATTATAAAATAAAAATATTAAAAAAGAAAGAGATGGTAATTATAGGTGCAAAAAAAATAAAAATTAAGAACATTAAGGAATCATAATTGTAAGAAGATGCACTTTTACAGTGAAAATATATGAGTGTAATATATTAGAGATTAAGTTTTATATATATATATATATATATATATATATATATATATATATATATATATATATATATGGAGGGGGGAATTAAGCATATATTATTAAGTATTGCTTGGGGGAATTGGTCTAAAATTTTAATATTCAGTTCATTAAGTTCGGAGTTATTATAGATATTTTATTGTAGTATTTAGAATAGCTTAAATATGTATGCATATACAGTGTTTTATTATATTTGTTTTTAGATATGTAGACTAAAATGCAAAGACAATAAGGATGGAATCCAAAGAATTTTAGCAATTGCATATATCTGGATATCTTACACACACACACACACACACACACACACACACACACACACATATATATATATATATATATATATATATATATATATATATATCACTCCCATCATTAGTAGTTATTATGTCTCTTTCCAGGCAGTCCATAACCCTAGAGGCAAGCAATGTTGTAATTTTCCTCCAAAATTAGTCATGGATTTCCAGAAGTTTATATAAATGGTATCATATGTAATCTATTTTATCATGCCTCTTTGCTCAGCCCATTATTTTTGAGGTTCATATATCATCAATTGGTTATCTTGATTTCTGGGTAGTGTTCTGCTGTATGAAATCTAAGCTTAGTTTACCCATTCTCCTATTAATGGAGAGATTGTTTCCATTGCAGGGCTAGAATATTTTGAGTTGTTTCCACTTAGGGACTAGTATGGAAAAACTTGTATGAGCATGTTTATCTTTATAGGAAATCGTCAGATCAACTTCCAAACTGGTTTCAGATACATATACATATGCCATAAATATCAGATGTGAGAGAAAGAATGGAATTATATATATGTCTTCAAAGTGATATGACTATGCTCATGGACCTTTTTTTTTTCTTCAATATGTATGTCTGTGTCCTTCTTTGTACTTTAAAAAACAACAACAACAACCAAAAAAAAAAAAAAAAAAAACAGTAGTATGGTTGACGATGTAGCTCAGGGTATAGTGATAGTCTAGGACCCATCAGGCTCGGAAACTAACCTCTCCCATCACTACCACAGCTACTTCTACAAAGATTGGATTCACCTTGAATCTGTGTTTTTCTAGGAGACAGTTAACTGAACACGTTAGGCTTGAATCTCCACTTAAGGTCACCTGCATAGATACCAGGAGGTAAGAAATGGTAGGGGGTTTTGTGAAGATATGGTTAGAGTTCTGCCTAATACAATGTATTAATTGTGAAATTTTCGAACTTATTTAAATGGACTTTTCTTGGGAATGTTTATTCTTGTTGTGATTATCATTTCCTTTTGTAATTTTGGTTCTTTATTTGGTGTCCTTGTTTGATTTATAGTCTGAGATAAGATACACTAGCCTAGAATATGCTATATAACAAAGCTGATCATCAACTCCTATTCTTCCTGCCTCCATTCTCCCTTTGCTGGAATTAGAGGTACTCATCACAACACAAAGCTTTTCTCTCTACATTTGAGATCAAGCCCAAGGAAATGTTCAGAAAACAATAAATATTGCTTGAAAGATTGATCTCAAACATAGTACCCAAGGATGAGGCAGTGGATTCTATTGTGAGTAATAGTTTATATTCTAATCATCATGTATTCTTTCTCATCTTAGGTTGACAAGCTCAATTAAACATGTTTTCAAATGGCATGGATAGCATCTTCTGCGTTCATATTCTGAGGAAGAGTCTTTTTCCTTCTCAAATTCAATCTTTTGCAGCAAACGCACAGACACACACGCACACACACACATGAGTGCTTCATCAAAATCAGATATGGGCTTTGATATAAAAGGAAATAATGAGTTGAAATAATTATGTCGAATTTCTCATAATGCTTTATCCTTTTATCCTAGCAGCAGTCATGAGTCTGCATAACAAAGGACGAACCGTCATGGTGTCTCTTTCATTAAACCTCCTTTCTCCCTAAACATATTGCTTGGTGAGGTCTGTTGAATTATTTCCTCCTTCTTTAGAACAGTTCTGTTTCATTTCAGCAAAAGATAATAGTGAGTTTTCTGTTACATGCTGTTCCTGTTGTTAGGTAATTATTCTGTCTGGAAAAAAATATAATAGATTTTTCACAAAAGAGCTATTCAACACATTGCATTTTACTATGGAAATCAACAGTCTAGGGGAAATGTGAGAATTTTAGACAAAAATGAACACATTTCTCTCACTCGGGTTTCTCCCATGTATTACAGAAATTTGACCATGAAATTAGCTAAGAAAAAAATGTACTCGCACCTTATGAGGGAAATTTTTAGCTTATTTCAAATGAAGCAAAGTGAATAATGCCAAAAATTATCCTTTAAAATACAACTTTATTCCAATGTAGACCTCTCTTGTTGTCTAAGGTGAATATATTTATTTGTTAACAGCTGCAAATGTACTTCACTGCCATGAAGTAAGAAAAAAATATATAAATAGTAAAGCAAACCAAAATGTTCCATATGCTTTCCTTACAGTTCACCTAAAACACCAACTAAATCATAACCATACATCTGTTCTACACTGATGAACTGAATATGTTTTAATTCATATATCCTTTTTCTTTTAACTGTTTTAAATTTCTTGAGAATTTATTTATGTACATTGTTCACTAAAATATAATCAAACATTAGTGATGCTATGGTTTGCATCCCTGGGTGTTTTAATTATGCTATTATAACAAATTGATAAATAAATAAGTTTTGTAGCTAAAGTTTACAATGCATAAAAAAAATACTCTGGATTTAATTTCAATAAATTGCAGAAAGTGTCTCACTTGCTTCACTGTTGATCTACGCTCTTCCCATACACTATATATATATATATATATATATATATATATATATATATATATATATATATATATATATCTCCCACAGTACAAAGCCAAAGACTGATAATTGTGAAAGATTATTGGTCACAAGATAGACCTTATTCCTTATTTTGGTTTTCTCAGATTTTTTTTACTACATCCTTCTTTTGATATGCATAAAATCTTAAACCTGTATATAGATTTCAGTGGCTATCTGCCTATTGAAGTGGATTTGGCTGTTTTCAGGTTTGGACAATTACACCTGCAGAGATCATTGACATCCAAGTATTGCACAAATATACATTTTCAGTTTCCTAATTTAAATATTCCAGAGGGCCTAGTGCAAAGTAAGCTTAGCTTTGATTTGAGCTTCTCATCCCTGTACCCCTGGAAAATTCATGCAACAGCATTGAATATAACATGTATGTCTTAGTTCCATTTTCTGTTGCTATGACAGATTACCAAACCAAAAGCATTTTCACAGACAAAATTTTTTGTTTTGAATTGTTTTCTTCACATCCAAATTATAGGCTATCCTTGTAGGAAGTCAAGGAAGCAGGAGCATGAAGCAGTTAATGACATTGTATCCACAGTCAAGAGCAGAGAGCAATGAATCCTTGTATAGATGCTAGTGTTCACCTAGCCATGTCTACTTTATACAGACCAGTTGCCTCTGTTCAGAGAAGGGTCCTACCATGACAGAAGATATGTCTTCCTATGTCAATATAATCAAGGCAATTCCTCACAGGCATGGTCAGAGGCTAATTTTGTTCTAGACAATCCCTCAGTGCTGTATCTGGAATCTTTCTGTTTATGTGTCTGGTTGACAATTAATGATAACTATCACAAAAAAACAATACAGTGATTGATACTGTCTGCATGCTATTTTTGTTACTTTATCCATCAAATACATATCTCTCATTGCATATTTAACTTAAAATGCCATAGAGCCAATGATGTCAATTATCTTCATTGGCTTATTATCATATGCATATTCTCTGTGACATCATGTCCTCTTAAATTTTTACTATTTATTTAGTTTTGTTCTTTAAATCCTTTCCTCAATATTGTAATTAAAAATTTCTATAATTTGCAATAAAATAGTCTGCCTACTATTTGGCTGGGTAATATTTGAACTCTTTCTTTCCTATTTCTTGTCATTATTTGTAGAGTAACAGGCGTTAATTTTCTGTTAATTTCTATTGACTTCATAGGACTATGAAGAAGAAGCTTGATTTCATGCATTATTATTTAACAATACTTCTCATGTAAGTTTTACATTTGAATCATATTTAGAAAATACAGTTGAAACACATTAAACTCAGACATAGTAAAGAATATTTTATGATCACAATGTATTTTGACAATTGATTGTTTTATCCACAAGTCTTGAAAGACGCTTAAATTATTTTGGCTCATACACATGGCATTATTTAATTGTGTAGGCCTCAGTATGTGTGTGTGAATGAGTGAGAGTTTGTCTGCATTTGTGTATGAACTATATAAGGATTCATGTGTACATGTGTGCATTTGTGTGTTGAGACTATAATTCAGCATCAAATGCCATTTATCAAATGTATCACTTGCAGTCCACTTTTTATTAAAACAAAAAGCAGAGTCTCTCTGACGAGGAACTTGCCAAGTCTTCTGACATAGGTACCCTGTATATTGATGTATCTTGATTTCCCATGTCACTTCTCCCCCATTTTCTTTATTTCTTTTTCTTTTTTTCTTTTTTGTGTGAACTTATTTGCTCATGCTTACAAGAGAAACACTTTAACATCTAAGCCATGCCTCAACAGGGCAGCATCGTATTGGATGTTTGAATGTTACATGATAACAAGTCATTAATGAAAGATATCTTCTAATTGCTTTTAACTATTAGAATTATTGAAGCTATTTTATTGAAAAGAGAATGAAATTTGTTCTAAGTATTTTAATATGCTGCACCAAAAAATAATGATAATGTACATCACAATCATTTAATTTATCGACTCACACAACAGAGATGCATTGCGAGCTGAGTGAGCAATATAAGAAAGTATCCTTAAATGGAACACAGCCAAAGCACTTTACTTCTAAAAAAAGTGAACAGTTTCCTGAAAATGTCAAATGCTATGAGATACCATTATATTTAAATCAGAGACAACAAGAATATAAAGCAGAAGGTTATTAAGAGAAAAGTTCAGAATGTGTTTGATTACTGCGGGTCCTAATCACAGAAAGAGGACATTTGAAGAGCAATCAATAGGTCCAGAATGATGAAATCATCATGCTTATGAATATAAGCAAGCCCTAAATGAGAACAAAATCCTCTCTTTTTCTATACAATCATTTCTGTGTGTTTTTTTTTAAGTAGGGACATATGTGTGGGAAAAATAACAAATAATTGCATTGCTTACAGTTAATTGGGACTATTTGAATGTCAACAACAGCCTATGTACTTTTTTTCAATATTATGGAATTTCCAAAACAGGAAACTAAAATCTAGAGATGTGCTAAACTAAACCAACAGTCAAAACATTACTACATCAACTACCTTGCTACTGCTGTGGTAATACACCATGAACAAAAGTGTTATTAAAAAAGAGACTATTTTGAGTCATCTTTCCAGATGGATATTACCTTCCCATTATTGTGGGAAGCATGGCAGAATGCATGAAGCATAGCACCTGGAGCAGGAAGCTGAAAGATCACAACTCTCACATAGTATGAAGCAGGGCAAGTGACTGGATATAGGGCCAAGCTATATACTGTCAAATCCTGCCCCCACTACCATCCCTCCTCGAGCAAGGTTGACATTCCTACAACTTCCATAAAAGCACAACTATCTGATGATCTACTCTTTATTTATTTTTTCCTTTTTTTTTAATTAAGCAAAATTTTTCATTCATTTTACACACCAAATATCCCCCTCTTCCCTTCTCCCACTCCCAACCGGCGCCCCTCCCCCACCCCCAAGAAGGCACAGGGAGGCACATCCAGTAGAGGCAAGTCCAAGCCCTTCCCCCTGCCTCAAAACTGGCACGAGGTGTCCCATCATAGGTAGTGAGCTCCAAAAAACCCACTCATGCACCAGAAATGATCTTATTGCCACGGGGCCTCCCAAGCAGATCAAGCTACATGACTGTCTCGTCATGTAGAGGGCCTAGACCAGTGCCCAGCCGTTGATTCAACTTTCATGAGTTTCCTCTAGTTTGAATTGGTTTCCCCATCATGATCCTGATGCACTTGCTCATAGAATCCCTCTTCTCTTTCTTTGACTAGACTCCTGGAGCTCTGCCTGGTGATTGGCTGTAGATCTCTGCATCTACTACCATCAGTCATTGGAGAAAACTTCAGTGATGACAGTTAGGGTATTCATTGGTTTGATCTCTGGGGCAAGCCAGTTCAGTTCATGTACCCTCTCCACTATTGCTAGTAGTCCAGGCTAGGGTCATCCTTGGTGATTCCTGGCAACTTCCCTAGCACCAGGTTTCTCTCTATCCCCATGATATCTCTCTCTACTCTTTAGATACCTGAACCTATAAGGCACATTCTCTTTTAACCAACCACTGTCACACTGAGAGAAGAGTTAAAGATGTAGATCCCAGTGAAGTGATGCCTGAATCAAGAACATTATGGTAGAACATCCTATCATTAGGAATTGAATTATGTATTCTGTGCCTCAGTTCAGTAATCTGAGAAAGGATAATATCTATGAAATATTCTCAGTGTTGTTGTGAAGACCATGAGGGTTAGTACATGTAAAACATTGAGAATATAGCCAATGATAAAGAGATGCAACCTTTGGCATTTCATTATATAATTCTAATATAATTGTTCAGTACATTTATATAATGGTTATTCTTGGTGTTGGAATGGAAAATGAAGACTAACATATACATGATGGTAAGAGGCTACACTTAAGAATTAATGGCTGTATTGCTTCAAGTCACATTAATACTGCTAATTGATTTGCCAGAACATTATATGGGTCAAGGATATCTTCCAGGCCATTTCTTTCAAGATCACTGCAAAGTTTACACATAATTATGTTTTACAAAGAATAAATGGTGGACTGGAGAAATGATTCAGTAAATAGTGTTTGCCATTCAAACATCAGAGCCTGGGTTTGATCCTCAGCATTCACATTAAAAGATGGACTTGGTGGTGTGTGTGCTTGTAACACCAATGCAGGGGAAGAGCGACAGGGTGATTTCTGGATCTTCTATGCCAGTCAGCTTAGACTAATCAGTGAACTCCAGGCCATTGAGAGAAATTTCTTTGACAAAATCAAAGACTCCTAAAGCATGGGAAAAGTTTGTTCTCTGGCCTCCATATAATCAGGAACACCTATGCACACATACCCACAGATTCATAGCTTTACACACACACACACACACACACACACACACACACACACTACACACACCAAGTGAATTTGAGGACTAGCAATATTTTGCTAATATTTCATGAAAACCATGAATTTCAGGAATTTTTTTCATTCCTCATTTGAATCGTGTACTATGTTAATGAATGTATTAGTAAAAGGAAGAATAGTCAAAATAACCTAAGGACAAGTGGATCTCAGGACTGGTTGACACACTACACTCACAGGCTGCCTGCATTGCCATTAAAGGAGGGACAGTGAGGTTTCCTTTGAGTAACTTACCTGATTCTTCATTATCCATATTCATAAAACTGAAACAAAGTGTAAAACATACAGCAATGTACTGTCAATGGTAGGAATGAAGAATTTAGCTGTCTGTGAGAATGCAGGTTTTTCTGAAAATAGCCGTTATTGAATGTCTGTCAATTAATGATGATTGTGATGATGATAATGATGATGATGATAGCAACAATATATGATCTGTGTCTATGGAATCCTCTAGTCTGAATATTAACAACCCCCAAATGTACACATGGCTGAGTGATCACGGTGATACTATGGAAAAGTATATAGAATTCTACAGTGTGATTTTTTTCAGCATTCTACAAATTGTGTAACCCTCTTTAAGCATATGATTGCAAAATATGAGGCAATCATTATATACTTTGAAAGATAGATACCACATAAATTAATGCAAACAATATAATTAAAAGGATCAAACCTCAATATGGTGGGTCCTATATTCTCAGGAGACAAAAAAAGAGAGTTTTCCAAGTTCAAGGTCCAAAACATGTGTTTTATTTCATATGTTGTATTATGACTTTTAATTAGATACTCTCTGAGAAATATTTGAATATACTCATTTGGTTAAACAGACAATTATTTCAGTCTTTGGTCCAAAACATAAAGTCTAGGTAAAACAATATTTTGGTCATCTAATCCACAGTGTTTCTCTATCAGCAACCTCAGTTGGATTCTTTCAAGATGTCACATCAATTGAAAAGCTCTATTGCATTTTTATGTATTCTATATATAACTCTCCAGATAAATGTATCTGCTACAAATACAGCATAGCTATTCCATTTTTTGTAATTTCCAATGAGAATATTTTCTTTTCTTTTTTTATAAATATTTTTTATTTTATAATTAAATTAATTTTACATATCAGCCACGGATTCCCCTGTCCTCCCTCCTCCCACCCCCCAGCATTCCCCCCGAATCCACCCGATTTTCCCACCTCCTCCAAGGCAAGGTCTCCCCTGGGGAGTCAGACCAGCCTAGTAGATTCAGTTGAGGCAGGTCCAGTTCCATCCTCCCTGCACCAAGACTGAGCAATGTGTCTCAGCATAGGCCCTAGGTTCCATAAAGCCAGCTCATGCACCAAGTACAGGTCCCAGTCCCACTGCCTGGGGGCCTCCTAAGCAGTTCAAGCTAATCAGCTGTCTCACTTTATCCAGAGGGTGTGGTCCAGTTCCATTGGGGTTCCTCAGCTATTGGCTCATAGTTCATGTGTTTCCACTAGTTTGGCTATTTGTCCCTGTCCCTGAAGAAAGAAATTATAGAAGATGTCAGAAAATAGAAAGATCTCCCATGCTCATGGATAGGTAGGATTAACATAGTAAAAATGGCAATCTTACCAAAAGCAATCTACAGATTCAATGAAATCCTCATCAAAATCCCAACACAATTCTTCACAGACCTGGAAAGAACAATACTCAACTTCATATGGAAAAACAAAAAACCCAGGATAGCCAAAAGAATCCTGTACAATAACACAACCTCTGGAGGCATCACAATCCCTGACTTCAATCTCTACTATAGAGCTACAGTAGTAAAAACAGCTTGGTCCTGGCATAAAAACCGACATGTGGAACAATGGAACCGAACTGAAGACACTGACATTAATCTGCACACCTATGAACATATGATTTTTGACAAAGAATCCAAAACTGTACAATGGAAAAAGGAAAGCATCTTCAACAAATGATGCTGGCATAACTGAATGTCAACATGCAGAAGA
This sequence comes from Peromyscus californicus insignis, assembly GCF_007827085.1. NCBI lineage: Eukaryota > Metazoa > Chordata > Mammalia > Rodentia > Cricetidae > Peromyscus > Peromyscus californicus. Next base: position 45,419,562 of record NW_026294447.1, on the reverse strand, counting down.
TTGCAAATAGATCCATATCTGTTGCCATGCACAAAACTTAAGTCCAAGTGGATCAAATACCTCAACATAAATCTAGTTACTCTGAACCTAATAGAAGAGAAAGCAGGAAGTAGTCTTGAATGCATTGGCACCAGGGACCACTTCCTAAATATAACACCAGTAGCACAGACACTGAGAGAAACAATTAATAAATGGGACCTCTTGAAACTGAAAAGCTTTTGTAGGCCAAAGGACATGGTCCATAAGAAAAACAAGAATGGGAAAAGATCTTCACCAACTCTACATCTGACAGAGGTCTGATATCCAGAATATATAAAGAATTCAAGAAATTAGACATCAAAATACCCAACAGTCCAATTGAAAATGGGCTATAGAGCTAAACAGAGAATTCTCAACAGAAGAAGCTCAAATGGTTGAAAAACATTTAAGGACTTGCTCAACAGCCTTAATCATCAGGGAAAAGGAAATCAAAATTACTCTGAGATACCATCTTACACCCGTCAGAATGACTAAGATCAAAAACACTGAAGACAGCTTATGTTGGAGATGATGTGGAGCAAGGGGAACACTCCTCCACTGTTGGTGGGAATGCAAACTTGTACAGCCACTTTGAAAATCAATTTGGCACTTTCTTAGAAGATTGAGAATCAACCTCCCTCAAGATCCAGCTATACCACTCTTGGGCATATACCCTAGGAATGCTCAATCATACCACAAGGGTACTTGCTCAGCTATGTTCATAGCAGCATTGTTTGTAATAGCCAGAACCTGGAAACAACCTAGATGCCCTTCAACAGAAGAATGGATAAATATTCTTCTATTTGGTACATACATAAAATGGAATACTACTCAGTAGAGAAAACAATGACATCATGAGGTTTGCAGGCAAGTGGATGGAGCTAGAAAATATCATCCTGAGAGAGGTAACCCGGATTCAGAAAGACAAACATGGTATGTACTCACTCATAAGTGAATACTAGATGTAAAGCAAAGGATAACCAAACTGCAACTCACAACTCCAGGGAGGCTACCTAGTAAAGAGGACCATAAGAAAGACTCAAGGATGCCCCAGCAACAGAGAAATGGATGAGATCTACATGAGCAAACTGAGGATGAGGGGAGGTAATGGAGGGCAAGGTTCATTCAGGGGAAACAGAGCTTAGGGGAGCGGGAGGTCCCAGCTGGTTCAGAAACAGAGTGAGAGAACAAGGAAAGAGATACCATGATAAATGAAGACCCCATGGGAATAGGAAGAAGCAGAGTGCTAGAGAGGTCCCCAGAAATCCACAAAGATACCTCCACTCTAGACTACTTCAATGGTTGACAGAGTGCCTGAGCTGACCTACTCTGGTGATCAGATGGCCGAACACCCTAACTGTCATGATAGAACTCTCATCCAGTGACTGGTGGAAGCAGATGCAGAGCTCCATGGCCAAACCCCAGGTGGAGCTCCTGGAGTCCAGTCGATGAGAGAGAGGAGGGATTATATGAGCAAGAGATATCAAGACCATGATTGGAAGAATATTTTCTTAACCGGTAGTTGCTTCTTTCTTGTACCTGCCTGTGCTTTTGATTGCATTAATATATTTTGCTTGAAATAAAGCCCAAAAGGCATTTACTTTTTTTTAAGAGGGAGGGAAGTCATTCCATGAGAGTGAGATTGTCTAGCATGTTATAAGTTCAAGGGCTTTGATTACCAATAGCAAACATACGCGTATGCACTGACGTGTGTGTGTGTGTGTGTGTGTGTGTGTGTGTGTGTGTGTGTGTGTGTGTGTGTGTGTTTATGCACATACACACATGCATAAAAATATCTACACAGTTAGCATACACAGCTAGCATTTCTATTCTGTTTCTCTGTTGGGCAGTTTTGTCCTTTTCTTCTATGCATTGTATTATCTTCAGATGAACATTGGGCTTAAATACTACAATTCTGTGTTATTAAAGTAACTTTGGGTGGCTTCTGTTACTGCATCGTAGCCAAAGCCATTTACGTTGTTGGTTTTTCTGGGACAGTCTGCTTCAATCATGTCTAATCTACGAAAGAACAAGATGACTGTGAAACATCACTATAGATGATGGGGGTCAGAAATAGCCAGGATCTCTCCCAAATGTTGAAAGGATGTAAAGTAATTGGGCAAGAACCCACACTCACTATAAACAAACAAACAAACAAACAATTTTGTCATTTTTTTCTTCTCTTATTTTGAACCTTTGCGTTAAATGTCAAATGATTGCTAGGAGAAGGCAGGAGGAATTTAGAGATACTCAAAACCCAGGACTGATTCCTCATTCTCACTCTTTGGAGAACTTTCTTGTGTTGTTAAAAATCCACCTTCCACTCTCCAACCAGCTACTGGCTTTCTGGACCCTTTCATATGCTGCCCCCTCCCTCTGGCCTCTTCTTTTCCCAAAGTTCAGTTAAAAGTTCAAAAAAGGCGATGAGGTGGTCCTTTCCACCATGCACTATAGTCTTGGCACAGCCTTTGAGCATGAATTGAAGCACCTGTGGACCACACAGTTGAGTGCAAAGCAGACGGCACAATGGTCCAGTCTTCTTATTTGGGGGAAATGTTTACTCTCCCATTATGCAACACCCACCTCTTTGTAGATAGTCCAGTCCCTATACGAATTCTCCTTAATTGTTCTTTGATGTGAATGATTGCAGACATTATAAAAAGGCAAAAGCAAATTGATGGGAATTTATTATAAAGGAGAGTCTGCAGTTAAATTCAGAATGAAAATACAGGAGTTTAGAGAAATGAGGGGAATGAGGTAGAATATGGACAATATATTGGACCAAGAACAATCTGAGCAAAGGCAGTAAGACATGAGCCATTATGAATTATTTCAGGAGTAACAATTTCCCCTAAGTGTTAAGCCTCATCTTTAAAATGTTGGAGGCCTGTTGACATCTCCTGGTATGAGTTTCAGATTCCTGAAAAGTGAAAGTGTTTACTTCTGTCATTTTAAACATATGCATGTGGAATCCTGTATGCATGTATGTACTTGTCTATCATAAGAAATTTAAGTATTAAAATACTGAACATTTACACACATTCATGAAATGACAGAAATTAATAGCATTTTTAGGTGTCTAGATGACAAATAATAATGTGCCTGAGTGTTGAGATCAGTTGACAACTTCAGATGACTTTTTCATGGCCATAAATCTTAATGGGATGGACCCTTACTGGTCTGGAATGTTCCAAGCAGGCTAAATTACCGGGGCAGAAAGTTCTCAAGAGCTGCCTGTCTTTACCCTCCAGGTGCTAAGATCACAAGCACACACTATCACACCTGGTTTGGGGTTTCATGTTTCTTCATTTATCATTCCTGTTTAATTTACATAATTTCTGGGGCTCAAACCCAATCTCTGCAAACACTCTCATCACCATACCGCCTATCAAGTCCTTAACACAACTATTTGTTACTCTTCTAACGTTAACATGACATTTAAATGTTTAATTACATAGGTGCATCAAGTCAACTACTTTGAGGGAATAATTTATTGATAAGTAAGATGTATTTCATCTAGAAAAAATGATTTAACACCACACAGATATTGTCACCTTTAAATTTTATAAGACAAAAATGTACTATCATAGATTAAATTCAAAAATTAGTCATTTCTGGGTTATACTTGATGTATAAAAACATGAAAAATCTGAAACCCACAACTGTGTATTGCATATATATTAATACACACAAGCACTCTTACTAAGAGAGGGATAACATCACAGCATTTGACATTGTAAGAAAATAACCTCAGATGGGTGGTAAGCATCAAACTACAAAATTAAAGTTTTATGTCTTGCTTGTGTTCACATTTGGGAGGTTTTTTGAGGCAGTAGAAGGCTTGCCCCAGATGGTGGTTCAGCTGCCCAGACTTTTCATGTATTGGAAAATTCCAATTTTCCATATTGCCATTAATACTCCAGCCAGAGTATGGACATATAACATGTTAATGAGAAAAAGGATACATTTTATTACTTTGTGTTTTGACTGGAAAATTGTGTATAAAAATCCTTGTTCAGTGTGAATACAATAGTAGCACTTCCAACCTTACTATTTCTTTATATTATGTATCAAATGTTAATCCAAGAAATTTTTTTCTTTTAGATGAAGAGTTTGAAGGTCTGGTGATATGCTCAACATTCATCTTATCATATTTGCTGACTGATAGGTACCCATGTGATATTCCAAATCTGAAAAGAGAGATACAGAAATTGCTTATTTATTTTTTGTTTTTGTTTTTTTTTTTTGGTTTTTTTCGAGACAGGGTTTCTCTGTGTAGCTTTGCGCCTTTCCTGGAACTCGCTTTGGAGACCAGGCTGGCCTCGAACTCACAGAGATCTGCCTGGCTCTGCCTCCCGAGTGCTGGGATTAAAGGCGTGCGCCACCACCGCCCGGCCGAAATTGCTTATTTATAGAATAGAAAATCAGGCAAAATATATTAGAATGTACCTGTAATTCCATCACTGATAAAGCTGAAACAGCAGGATTATGCCTCCATGGTTAGAGTGGCTGAACAGAGGACTCTGAGTAAAAGTACAAAACATTAAAAAAAACCCTACACAATAATTGTAAAGTAATAGTAGTTATAAATCATTTTGGATAATTGCATTACAGTCAATATATATGTCTTTAAAAGAATTAATGACTATGTGTGAAATGATGTGTGATGTCTTTCCACATAATTTTAAGTAATATATCATTCAAAAGAAATGTGGGTATATGCAGTAAAATTTATGAGATGAGAGGAATATGTCAAAATGGTGGAGAGAAGGAGGAGACATGGAAGATATGAATAAATGTGTCATGAAATCAGAAGAAAGAACTTCTTCAGGGAAGGAATGGACTGTGAAACAGATGACAGCAAGAACATGTAAGGAAACCTGGGAAGAAGAATCCAGTATATAATGCTATATATGTATGAAAATAGCATATTGAGAGGCTTTTTTGATATTCACACAAATTAGCATGAAAGGTGCTAACTAAATTGAAAAACATAGGGAAATAATATTTCTGTTTATTGTATTTTCATATAAGATATTCTTTAAAAGACCAAAATAAGGAAAAGCAATTTTTTTTATTAGTGAGAATTTTTGGATGAAGAAAATATAATAGTTTATATTACAGATTAGTAATGATGTGGTTCCATTACAGAATTCCTAGTTTTTGATGCTGCTGGATGATTAATTGAAAATCAAATGTATATTCAAAGCAGTTATAGCTGATAGGATCCCCTCATGAAAGAATGTTGTCATTTATTTCTGCTCTGAAGAAGCTTTTCTCATTCTGGGTTAAAAAGCATATATTTAGTTTGCAGAAACCATATCAAGAGGAATGTATACCTTAAAAGTCACTTTGTTATTTTGAAACCAAAATGTGTTCCTCTGCTCTTGTACTGGGCCTCAGGTTTTGGGATATTTTTTTCTTACCATTCTGTAAATATTGTTTAAATTAATGAAAAACGTTAGAAATAAAAACAAAAAAAACCTACAAAAGTAAAAAGAACCATAAACATTACTCATGAAAGATATTTGACAGCATTGACACTCTGCATGTTAAGCTTTAATTTTGAGTTCATATAAAAAGATTGACCCAGTTATCAACAATATCTGACAGTCTAGAATTTGAGAGCAAGATATTTGGACCTCATCTAAGAATTTTATTCACATAAATGACTATGTATTTTGGATGCAGTCACTAGTAGAACCCTCTGGTAGGAAAGCTAGAAGAAAAGAATTACAAATTGCTTCCATATAAAAGAAAAAGTAATATCTTACTAATATTAAAATTATGCTGTATAATAACTATAGGGGTAATAAAGCAAGTATGAATTATAAGAAAATTTGTTTTATAGGCACATATAAAAGTAAAAGTATTGAATATTAACATTTTGTTAAAAAGTACTATCAGATTTATACAATTGCACATATATTTTCAAAAATAAGAAACTAATTTTAGTCATGGTGATAGTATCTGGCACATACCTCCATTTTGCCTGAATGTAGATATTACTCTATATTCTATCTTTGACTAAAATTCATATTGGTACCATCTCTCTTTACCAGGTCTCGTCTGGTCAATTGAACAAATCAAGCTGACAATGATTTAAAAAGTGTCTAAGAAAAGAATATATACATATTAAAGTTAGCATTGCCACAAGGTTGGAAATTAACTTCTCCATAACTGTATTGGCAAAGAATGTGTTTTAATGCCAATGAGGATTAAATAGAGTTATGTATGGGGAAATGTTCAGGTATACTCACTCTGTCACACTAAAGAACTTCAGATTCCTACTGTGAAAATATCCAACAGTTTCTAGCATTTAATTAAGAGTTCTGTGATGTAATACAATTAATGAAAGAACTAAGACTTCAGAACACCAGCATTTAATGACACTGAGTGAAGATTTATGATATTACTCTCTAGGCTCCAGTATTTCCCTATCACATGCCATTGAATCTCCTCACTTTCAATAAGCATTTGAAAGCATAAATGATCCATGAAGAAAGGGTATTTTGCTTATGGAATTAGAATTGGAGGATAAAACAGGGAGAGGAAAGAATACAGGGCCAAGGGAGGAAATAAAGCTGAAGGCTATCTGAGGGTGTATATGTAAACCTAGAACAGTAGAAGCTTCTTAAATATATACAAATATGAAGTTTATTTAAATGAAATTGCCAAATAAAGAGGGAGATAAAGCCTAAACTGTCCATCTCTTGTCACTAAATGAAGCCTCCAGTATGGAGAATGGGTTACATATAATCAAGTTGTTAGCAAAAGGACATCCATGGGAACCTTGGGTCAACCCAGGCTATTGCCAAAGCTATTGATTGCTCTGTAAAAACTGACCATTGTAGTAGGAAGGTTTCATCAGTTCTGGCTGGCTCCATGGTCCCTCAGTTGCTTATAAAATAATCATTCAGAGACATATTAATTACCAGTTGCATGGCCTATGGCAGGCTTCTCATTATCTAGCTCTTATAACTTAACCCATTTCTATAATCTATATTTTGCCACATGTTCCACAGCTTTGCCAGTCTGCTGGCATCTTGCTTCTTGGGCAGCTGACTAGCATCTCCTTCCAGACTCTGGCTTTCTCTTCCTGTCTATCTGCTTGTATTTTCTGCCTGCCTCTAAACTGCCTTGCCATAGGCCAATACAGCTTTATTTATTAACCAATCAGAACAACACATATTTACAGCATACAGAAAGACATTCCACAGCACTTCCCTTTTGTGTCTAATCAAAAATAAAGGTATTAACTTTAACCTATTCAATTACATATAGTAAAATAGTTACCAAGCAAGAGGTATAGCTACAATGTCTAGTCTATTTATATTTGGCAAATTAAAAGAAAAATTCTATCTATCCTATATTTGTGAGTCTAAGGTTTTATATCTGATTTATCTTTTATCATAACCAAGGAAAATTATAATTATAACTATGCAGTCTTCAACTACATCAAAGACCTCAGAGGGATATAATATTATCTAAGTAAACAGGAAATGCATTGTAAGCAACTTCCAAAATTCTGGGATTGACAGAGACAGCTGCCTGCCTGGATAGTCACCCAAAGTTTCTCTGTAACATTGGGACATCCATCTTCATCCAATAGGCCTAGAGTTTTTCAGTTATGTCTCCCCGTGTCTTGTAGAATATTTGGCAATCTCCTCTGTGAAGCAAGATTCTGAAGGATCATTTCATCTTGCAAATTTCAGTGGTCACGTTCCTATGGGTCCTGAATGTCCAGTTTATACAACATACTCTCAATCAGTTGACACAAGGGCACCTTTTTGCCCAGTGGCTAACTTTTGCGACAAAGAAAGCAAACTCCATGATGGGTTTCTTCAATATTCATCTCCTCCTGGAAATAATTGGTGCTGCCAGGAGCAGACATGTCTCATTGTCCAGAGAAGTCTAAGTTCTTAAAACATTTTTAATGCCATATTCTGTAGGTTTTTGAAGTGTTTGAAGATTACCTATCTATCTGAAATATATCTATATCTAGAAAACTTAACTAACATGACTGTAAGTTTGATTATCACAGATAACTAATTATTAATCTGCATTTCTTAATTATCCATTACAACTTCAAATAAGGTGTACAAACATACCTTAAATGATAGTAGAAATACACAGCATAACAAAATTAGCTTTTAATTTGTATCGGTAAACTAAGATCCATAGCAAGGTAAAACATTTTAAACAAGTTGTTACTCTTTATCCTATCATATCTATAATATCCCCTTTTCTTTTTTATAAAGAGATTGCATTTATAATCAACCTACTTTAAATAGAAATAGACATTCATAAACGATATTTCGGGAATTTGGGCATAGCTTCTCATACTACTTCCCGCTAATAGGGTGCACTGGTAATCTTATGAGGATCCTGAGAAAATTAAGAATTATGGTAAAGTTCTGACTGGAGTAGTCTGTGACACTGTATTCTCTGAGCCAGTTGCCTTGAAGCTGTTCTGGATGTTGGATCATCTGGAGACCTCTCAGGGGACCTTGGCTGATCAAACCAGATTAGCCTAGAAGCAATCCACAGGTTCTCATCTTCTATGGAAACAAAAGCAGAACCTCTTTTCCAACGCAACATATCCTTAGACATAAATTCTGAAGTCAAGATACCTTTAAAATATTCATATTGCTTTACCTTAGTAGCTTTTGCAATCATATGTCTCTCTGCATTTAAAAATCCCAAAGACAATATAATCCAGATTCTGTGTGTGATTTTCATCTTCACATGGCTCTTTTTTTCTGGTTTTTGGAGACAGGGTTTCTCTGTGTAGTTTTGGTACCTGTCCTCGATCTCACTCTGTAGATGGATGGCCTCGAACTCACAGAGATCTGCCTGGCTCTGCCTCCCAAGTGCTGGAATTAAAGGCGTGTACCACCACTGCCCGGCCACATGGCTTATTTTTTATATTATTTTTATTGTCTCTTTAAAGACATTATTTTTTGAAACTATCTATTTCTTTATATAACTGTCTATATTCATTTCCCTCTCTCTTGCAAGCCTAAGTACATTTTTACACACATTGTAAACCATTTAAAGTCTTATTCCATCAAAATCTGATTTATCGTGAATCTGTAATCCTTCTCTGACCAGGAGAGATTTTTAAACTGCTAAACTGCACTTTTAGGACTGAAGCAGCAGCTTTGGCTGCTGACTCTGCCCATTTCAGCTTTTCAACATGGAGAGGTAATTCACCTCCAGCTCTGGGAGCCATGCTCTCCTCTGACTCTAGGAGGCAGTGGGTCCATGCCTCCATCCAGCAGTGTGCAGCCCAGAAACCTTTTTGTTTTTCTGTACTAGCAAAAGCTAAATCCACCATACAGTGTACTGTGTGGCTTAGAGACACCTCTGCGTACAGTGATAGGAATGTACCATGCTGTAGGTCAAGCTCACACACTACTGTAGCTCATGGTGTGCCTGAGAGACACAATTAAGCAGCTGATTTTAGCTCCATTTTAGAATCTTTTTAAAAAAAGTTTTCTCAGGTTTTAGGTGGAAATTCTTGCCCCATGTTGGGCAGTCAAATGTAGTAGGAAGATTTCTCCAGTCCCACACAGCTCAATGATCCCTCAGCTGCTTATAAAATAATCATTCAAAGGCTTATAAAAATTACCAATTGCATAGCCAATGGTAGGCTTCTCATTAGCTATCTCTTATAACTTAACCCATTTCTATAATTTATATTTTGCCATGTGTTCCATGGCTTTACTGTCTGCTACCATCTTGCTTCTTGGGCATCTGGCTAGCATCTCCTTCCAGACTCTGCCTTTCTCTTCCTGTCTATCTGCTTGTATTTCCTGCCTGCCTCTAAATTGCCTTGCTATAGGCCAATACCACTTTATTAACCAAACAGAGCAACACATATTTACAGTATACAGAAAGACATCTCACAGCAGACTGTAAAGCCCCATTGCTGAAAACCACACCTACACAACACATTGAACACTGAAAAGTCAAGAGCTTTCACCTCTATGAACTAATGTTCATGGTACTGGAAGGTACTTTGCACACTACCAAAGGAGAAATGTAAGCATAAACACAGCTACAGACACTTCAATCTACATTAGTGACCTATCTGCCAGATACACCCATTCAATAATTTCACAAATACTGTAGCAGGAGCTAACCAAGATTTGGTTTGATTTAAGGTTCACTCAATGAAATGGAACCTTTCCCAAACTGTATTTGGATGACAAAGAACCTGAGCCTAGATAGGCAAGACACTTACAAACAAAGCAAATATTACTATTCTAAAAAAAATTATAGCAATAAAATGACTCCTGAAGACATTCTGCTATATTCATAGATCAGTGCCTTTCTCATCAATCATATGAGAAGCTTTTTCCTGCAGAAGATGAGGACAAATACAGAGGCCTACAGCTGGACAGTATACACTAAAAGATCTTGGAACCTTCAATCTTAAATGGGATGTCTCCACCAAGTCCATCCCCTCAAAGCTCAGGGAACCCTGCGGAAGAGGAGTTGGTAAGATTGTCAGAGCCAGAGGGGACACAAAGGAAACAAGGCCTTCTTAACCTGGCATGACTAACACAATATGAAATCACAGAGACTGTGAAAGAATGCACAGTGCCTATCTAAGCCAGATAGGTCTTAGAACTGGAGAAGCAGATACATGCCCCCATCTCTAAACCCCAAGCAAGGATCAATTGATAAACAATTGCAAATAAAAAGTTCCTTTTCTCCAAGGGAGTCTCATGGAAGAAACAAACCACTCTTAAATGGAAACCACAAGCATAAGTAGATGAGGAGTAGATTCCATTACAACATGAAGTCAAAGGCTTATTTGAAAGGTCTTTGTTCATAATGTTGTGCTAGGCCCTTTTTATTTTTATTTTTTGTTTTTTTGTTTTTTGTATCTTGCAGGTCCTTTGCATATATAATATGGTTTCTGGTTTTGTTTCCTATGAGATTCTTCAGTGTGTGAACATGTCTGTGTCCGAATCAGTATTTGTTTCCTCTGCTTTCCCATTTTCTCCTTTTTTTCTCTGTTTGTTTATGTGTTTTGTCTGATTTTGGTTGGTTCATTCTGTTATAGCATATTTTACTTCATTTCATTTTATTATTATTCTGTTCATGCCTGTTTGGTTTCTAAGGAGAGACAGAAAGAATGTGGATCCATGTGATAGGGGAGGTAGGGAGGAATTGTGAGGAGTTGGGGAAGAGGAAACTGCAATCAAGTATATTGTATAAAAATTTCTATTTTCAGTTAAAAACTGAACATTGTTTGAGATACAGGAAAAGAACTGAAAATCACAATGGTGGAGAAACACAATACAAAGATTTGTTAAAACGTTCAACATAGATTTCATTTACAGCCCTGTGAAAGATGATTTCAACTAGAAAAGTATCAAGTTCCTGAATGAATATTACTTTACTTTTCTGAATACAAGGGTTAGGGTGAAAGTAAAAGTCAAAGAAGCCAAAGGGAAATTTGAGAAAAACATGGAAAATTAGAGAAAAGCAGGATAAAATACCAGCCTGTACAGTGGAATTTTATGATTTTCTTTAAGGCTTCTCTTTTTTCCTCTTAATACTTTATCAAATGGTTCTTCATGTGCCTGCAGACTCACAAACTTGTGGGTATGTGTTTTAAAATGAAGACTTTACCCAACAATTCCCCTAGATCAGCCAACTCATTCAGTATTCTTGGTAGCAGGAAAGCCTCCTAGGTGTGGAATGTTTCTTCATCTAATTGAATAGATTTTTCTGTTCCCACATAAGTTGTTAAAAATTCAACCATCTTTGAAACAGGGAGAGGGAGCTTGGACTTGCCACTGATGAATTTGCTTCCCCATGGGAGGTCTTGCCTTCTTGTGGGGAAGAGTGGGGGTTGGGCTTTGAGGGGGAGGCTAGGGGATGAGATGGGGAAGAGGGAGATCTTTGATTGGTGTATGAAATGAATGGAAATTTTTTCTTAATAAAAAAAATTTTAAAAAAGCAAGAAAAAATTCAACCATCCCCTCAAAATACTCAACTACAAATGGATCAAATAACTCAATATAAACCAGATATACTGAACATGATAGAAGAGAAAATGGGGAAAAAAATCCCAAAAAAAACACTGTAGCTGTAAGGTTTCTCCAGACCTGCCTGAACCATGGTCAGGATAGATGTCTTCCACCTGAGTCCTGCAGCTGCTTGGTCCCAAGTAAACACAGAGAGGCTTATTATTATTTACAAACTGGATGGCCTATGGCTCAAGCTTCCTTATAACTTAACCCAGTTCTATTTATCTATATGTTGCCTCATGGCTGTGGCTTACCGGTATTTTCACATCTTGCTTCTCCTAGAGGTGCTGGTGTCTCTCTCTCTTTTGCTTTTCTTCTTACTGTCTCTCTCTTCAATTTCCTTCCTAGTTATAACCTGACTTGGCATAGGCCAGACATCTTTATTTATCAACCAATCAGAGTAACACATATTCACAACATACAGAAAGACACTGCACAACACTCAAATTTTTCTGCTCAAGCAAGGACTTGAGATAAGCCCTGTACTTTTGCATTATGCAGAGACTGGACAACAAATGATACAGCTACCTTTCCCAGGATTTGACAAGTAACTCAAAATTTTTCTTTTCAGGATCCCCTAAAGATGCCTTCAACCCCAGATAGCAGGAAGTAATTTTAAGAAAACAACTCCCACATTCTCTTGAGGTGGGGTTGGTGGTTTTTGATCTTTCAATGGGTTTTGAATAATTGTCATTGTTTAGGATGATTGGTTACAAGTTGTTAATTGTTAACGGTTAGGAAAGAAGCTAAAAAAAAGAAATTAGTTTCAGGGTTCTTGTTTGAAAAAAAAGAGAGGCTATAGATAAGAGGTAGATTATTGAATCTACTCTGAAAAGAAAAAAAAAGAATATGGATATATGATGAGATAAAAAGATAGATTATTGAATCTACTTTTAGAATGCAACTACTAGTTTTAAATCTTTTACATTGGATTGGATTTTTGTTTATTGTATACAAATTTTGTATACTGATACAAATTTGATATTGCTTTTGTTAGAATATATTGTATATATATTTCTAATCTTGTTCAAGGTATTGTACCTATACAGTTCATTAACAATGGAATGTAATTTTCTAGTCTTTGAAAGTTATTATTACCAACATTTAGGATATAAAGAAATGTAAGTCAGTAGTTATTCATTACAATCAAACTTGTAGTCATATTAGATATGTTTTCAAGGTCAAGCAGAGATATATTTTAGATAGACAGGCACTCTTCAAACACTTCAGAGATCTACAGAATATGGCATTTAAGATGTTTAAATAACATAGATTTCTTTTTCTTTTTTATGACTATGAGGCATGCTGCTCCTGGCAGCACCAATCTACTTCAAAGAAGATGGACTTTGAAGAAACTCCACATGGAGTTTACTTTCATTGTGGCAAAAGTTAGCCACTGGGCAAGAAATATTCCTTGTACCAACAACTACTGACAGTATGCTGTCCAAAATGGACAGGCAGGACACAAAACAAAGGAGTTCTAATTCTTTCCAAGACACGGTGGAAGGCTCCTTAGAAAATCCTGCTTCACAGATGTGTCTGTGAGCTATGCTAAGCCTGTAGGCAGAAGAGGATACCACAATGTTGCAGTGAAATCTTGGGTGACTGTCCAGACAGCCAACTGTTTCTATCATTTCTCAAATTCTTTGGAAGTCACATGTTTGCACATCCTGTTTTACTAGGTAATATTATTTCCTTCTCAGGTCTCTGAGGGAGTTGAAGATTAGAGAGTTATAGTATTCCTTGTTAACAAATTCAGAAAAGAAGCTTGGTAAAGAGGTGTTAAGTGTTTAAGTTTGAAAGACATCAAAAGATAGCTTTCTGTCGGTAAAGTAAGTTAGCATAGAAAGTGAATTAGGTACATTTTGGACTCACAAAAGTACGGTAGATAATAGAATATCTTCTCTGAATTTGTCAAGTGCAAATGGACTGGACATAGTTGATGTATTTATTGCTTGTATATATTGTATATAGCTATTGTACTTATTGTATATAGTTTTTCTTATATTAGTTATAACATTTTTTATTTTTTTATTTTAGGCAGAAAGGAGAAATGTGGTGATAAATTGTGTCCTCCAATATATTGTACACACTAAAAAAGCTTTTCTAGGATCAGAGGAAAAAGCAAGCCACTATATTAAACATAGAAGTCAGGCAATGGTAGCACATGCCCTTAATCCTAGCATTTGAGAGGCAGAGATCCATCCAGATCTATGTGAGTTCAAGGTCACACTGGGGAACAGGCAGACATGGTGACACATAACTTTAATCCCAGCACTAACCATAGAGGTCTGGAGGTCTGTACAGACAGATAGGAAGTTATGTAGTTGGGCAGAGGGAGGAAGTGAGATGAGAACAGAAAGGCATATAGGTGTGGGTATACAGGAAGTAGCTCTCTCTGGAAGCTGAGGAGTTGATAAGGTGAGGTTGGCAGTGGCTTGCCCAATTCTTCTGATATCTCAGTTTTTACATCAATATCTGACTCTGGTTTTTTTGTTTGTTTGGGTTTTTTTTTATTAATAACACCATTCAGCAATTTGTCTTACAAAACATTGAACTCATTGGCAAAGGAAAAGACTTTCAGAACAAAACACTATTAGTGTAGGCACTAAGATCTTTAATTAGTAAATGGTACCTCATGAGACTGAAAAGCTTTTGTAAGGCAAAATACACCATCGTTTGGACAAAACAATAGCCTACAGAATGGAAAAGTTACCAACTCTACATCTGATAAAGAACACATATCCAAAATACATAAAGAACTCAATAAATTAGATATCAAAAGCCCAAACAATCCAATTAAATGGTAGGGCACAACAGCCAACATCAAATTAAATGGAGAGAAACTCAAAGCAATTCCACTAAAATCAGGAACGAGGCAAGGCTGTCCACTCTCCCCATACTTATTCAATATAGTACTTGAAGTTCTAGCCAGAGCAATAAGACAACATAAGGAGATTAAGGGGATACAAATTAGAAAGGAAGAAGTCAAGCTTTCCCTATTTGCAGATGACATGATAGTATACTTGAGTGACCCCAAAGATTCCACCAAGGAACTGATACAACTTATAAACACCTTCAGCAACATAGCAGGATACAAGATCAACTCAAAAAAATCAGTAGCCATCCTATATACAATGGACAAAGAAGCGGAGAAGGAAATCAGAGATACATCACCCTTTACTATAGCCACAAATGACATAAAATACCTTGGGGTAACACTAACCAAGCAAGTGAAGGACCTATAGACAAGAACTTTAAGTCCCTGAAAAAAGAAATTGAAGAAGATGTCAGAAAACGGAAAGATCTCCCATGCTCATGGATAGGCAGGACTAACATAGTAAAAATGACAATCTTACCAAAAGCAATCTACAGATTCAATGCAATCCCCATCAAAATACCAACACAATTCTTCACAGACCTGGAAAGAATAATACTCAACTTCATATGGAAAAACAAAAAACCCAGGATAGCCAAAGGAATCCTGTACAATAACACAACTTCTGGAGGCATCATGATCCCTGACTTCAAGCTCTACTATAGAGCTACAGTAATAAAAACAGCTTGGTACTGGCATAAAAACCGACATGTGGACCAATGGAATCGAATTGAAGACCCTGACATTAATCCGCACACCTATGAACATATAATTTTTGACAAAGAAGCCAAAAGTGCACAATGGAAAAAAGAAAGCATCTTCAACAAATGGTGATGGCAAAACTGGATATCAACATGTAGAAGGCTGCAAATAGATCCATATCTATCACCGTGCACAAAACTTAAGTCCAAGTAGATCAAGGACCTCAACATAAATCCAGCTACTCTGAACCTGCTAGAAGAGAAAGTAGGAAGTAGTCTTGAACGTATTGGCATAGGAGACCACTTCCTAAATAGAACACCAGTAGCACAGACACTGAGAGAAACAATCAATCAATGGGACCTCTTGAAACTTAGAAGCTTTTGTAGAGCAAAGGATACGGTCAACAAGGCAAAGCAACAGCCTACAGAATGGGAAAAGATCTTCACCAACCCCACATCTGACAGAGGACTGATATCCAGAATATATAAGGAATTCAAGAAATCAGACATCAAAATGCCCAACAGTCCAATTAAGAAATGGGCTAAAGAACTAAACAGAGAATTCTCAACAGAGGAAACTCAAATGGCCGAAAGACATTTAAGGAATTGCTCAACATCCCTAATCATCAGGGAAATGCAAATCAAAACAACTCTGAGATACCACCTTACGCCTGTCAGAATGGCTAAGATCAAAAACACTGAAGACACCTTATGCTGGAGAGGATGTGGAGCTAGGGGAACTCTCCTCCACTGCTGGTGGGAATGCAAGCTTGTACAACCACTTTGGAAATCAATATGGCGCTTTCTTAGAAAATTGGGAATCAATCTCCCCCAAGACCCAGCTATACCACTCTTGGGCATATACCCAAGAAATGCTCAACCACTCCATAAGAGCACTTGTTCAGTTATGTTCATATCAGCATTGTTTGTAATAGCCAGAACATGGAAACAACCCAGATGCCCTTCAACTGAAGAATGGATAAACAAAATGTAATACATATACACAATGGAATACTACTCAGCAGAGAAAAACAATGGCATCATGAGGTTTGCAGACAAATGGATGGATCTAGAAAAAATCATCCTGAGTGAGGTAACCCAGACTCAGAAAGACAAACATGGTATGTACTCACTCATAGCAGGATACTAGACATGAAACAAGGATGACTTGTCTGCTACTCACATCACCAGGGAGGCTACCTGGAAAACAGGACCCCAAGAAAGACACAGGGATCGCCCAATGACAGAGAAATGGAATGAGATCTACATGAACAGCCTGGACATGAGTTGGGGTAATGAAAGGCGAGGGTTGAGGAAAAGAGAGCTTGGGGGAGCGGGAGATCCCAGCTGGATCAACAACAGAGAGGGAGAACAAGGAATAGGAGACCATGGTAAATGAAGACCACATGAGAATAGGAAGAAGCAAAGTGCTAGAGAGGCCCACAGAAATCCACAAAGATACCCCCACAACAGACTACTGGCAATGGTCGAGATACAGCCCAAACTGACCTACTCTGGTGATGGGATGGCCAAACACCCTAATTGTTGTGCTAGAAACCTCATCCAACTACTGAGGGATCTGGATGCAGAGATCCATGACTAGGCCCCGGGTGGATCTCTGGGAGTCCAATTAGCGAGAATGAGGAGGGTTTATATGAGCGAGAATTGTTGAGAGCAAGGTTGGATAAAGCACAGGGACAAATAGCCAAATGAATGGAAACACATGAACTATGAACCAATGGCTGAGGGGTCCCCACTGGATCAGGCCCTCCGAATGGGTGAGACAGTTGATTGGCTTGATCTGTTTGGGAGGCATCCAGGCAGTGGGACCAGATCTTGTGCTCATTGCATGAGTTGGCTGTTTGAAACCTGGGGCCTATGCAGGATTGTTTGGCTTGGCCTGGGAGGAGGGGACTAGACCTACCTGGACTGAGTCTACCAGGTTGACCTCAGTCTGTGGGGAAGGCTTTGCCCTGGAGGAGATGGGAATGGGGGGGGGGTTGGGGGGAAGGTGAGGGGGATGGGAGGGGGGAGAACAAGGGAATCCGTGGCTGATATGTAGAACTGAATTGTATTGCAAAATAAATTAAAATAAATTAAAAAAAAAGATATATTATGTGAGGAAAAAAAATGGTAGGGCACAGATCTAAGTAGATAATTCTCAATAGAGGAACTAAAATGACTGAGGAACACATAAAGCAGTATTTGGCATTCTTAGCCATCAGGGAAATGCAATTCAAAACTGTTTTGATATTTCATTTGATACTTGTCAGAATGGCTAATCTCAATAACACAACTGATAGCTCTGGCTAGCAAAGATAGGGAATAAAGAAAAGATTCATCCATTGTCAGTGGGAATGCAAACTTGTATAGTCATTATTGCATATGAGTGTGGTATTTCTCAGAAAGACGGGAATTATTCTTTCAAAATAGCCAGCTATACCACTTTTGGGCATACAGCTAATGGATGTCTCACCCTCTCAAAAGGACACTTGCTCCATCATGTTCTGTAGCAGGGTCCTTGCTGTTGTTCCCTTTGGGGGCTGGGGCCAAGTAGGCATGGAGTCAAACCACACAGACTCCAGGAGAAGGTCAAAACAACAAACTCTCTTTATTCAAGAAGAGGCAAGCCTTATACACCCTCAACCCAACCCTGGGGGAAGGTGTAATGAATATGCATCAGCTGGTGTGACATGGCTGTCTCTCATTGGTCCAGGTCATCTCCAGATCATGTTTCAGCTGCTGTTGCTAAGACTCTTAGGCAGACCCAGGCTGGCTCTCAAAAAGTATCTTTTTTACTTTTTTGAGCTGTCTGGCCCTCAAGTCCATTAGGCATGAGTTATCCCACAATGTTCATTGTTGCTCAGCTCACAATGGGCCAAAATTGGAAACAATCTAGATGTCCATCAAAAGAAGAAAAGATAAAGAAAATTTGTTATGCATATATAATGCAGTATTACTCATCTATGTAATAAAAATAAATTATAAACAAATGGAGGGAAGTAGAAAAAGTCATCCTGAGAGATGTAATCCAGACCTTGAAAGGTAATGTATCCACTTACATATGTATATTATTAAATAACTAGATGATAACCTAGCTGCAATCAAAAGACTCCGATAGCTTAGGTACAGAGGAAGTGTCTAGGTGGGACACGTTGATCTCACTGGGAAATACAATAGATTTTATGGGTGAACTGTGGTCAGGGGGTTGGCTGAAATGCAATGATTAGGTGGGGAGGGTGAGGGAATACAGGGATAGACAGCTGGAATTGAGAGGCATTTGAGGAGTGATGTGGTAATCTAATGCAGTGGAAATGTTCTTAAATATATAAAGATGATCTGAAATGAAGTCTCCAGATAACAGGGGAGTCAGTGTCCCAACTGGCCTTCTCTTGTCATCAAATGAAGCTTTCTATACTGCGATAGGGTTGCACCCAGTTGAGTTGTTGGCAAAGGATATTTCTTGGAAATTCCCCCAACAACCCGAGTTATTGCTAAGAAAAGAGGTTGCTCTTCACAAATTGACAGCAAAGCTCTCTTGCTGAAGATAGCACCCATACTACTCACTATACACTATGTATATACCAACACAGCCACAAAACTTTTGATCTACAGTGCTGTCCTGCCTATAAAATATGCTAAGGTGATGACGACACAAACATTGTGGAAGTAACCAACAGATATTTGGTTAGATTCAATGCACACTATACCAGATGGAACCCATACTTGACATTGCTTCAGTGAAGGAAAGCTAGAATCTAGCTGGCCCAGGGACCTAGGGTAAAACCAAATACTACTGATCTTTAAAGAAAATAGTGATAGAATGACTCCTAATGATATTCTGATCTAGTCATAGATAAGAATCTTGTTCAGCCATCATCAGAGAAACATTCTCCTACAGCATATGGAAACAAACACAAAGGCCCATAGCCAGATATCACACACACACACACACACACACACACACACACACACAGAGAGAGAGAGAGAGAAAGAGAGAGAGAGAGAGAGAGACAGAGAGACAGAGAGAGACAGAGACAGAGACAGAGAGAGACAGAGAGACAGAGAGACAGAGAGACAGAGACAACGAGAGGGAGGGAAAGAGAGACAGAGACAGAGAGACAAAGAGTGACCTTGGAACACTCAGCTCTAAATGGAATGTCTCCATCAAATGCAATCCCTCATACCTTAGGGAAACCCAGGAAGAGGAATCAGAAAGTGTGTAAAAGCCAGAAGAGATGAAGGATACCCGGTGAACAAGGCCCTCTAGATGAACTGAGAAAAGCTCATGTGAACTCACAGAGACTAAAGCAGCAAGCAGAGGGTCTGACAGGGTCTGCACCAGATCCTCTGCATATATGTTAAGGCTTTAAATTCAGTATTCTTATGGGAATCTTGAGAGTGTAAATGAGTGGGTCTTGGACTCTTGAGCCCTCTTGGGCTTTTTTCATTCTGTTGGTCTACCTGGTCAAACTTCGATGTGATCATTTTATCATATTATATTTCATTGTGTTATATTTTGATGCTAAAAAGTAAAGAAAACCAAATTTCTAGCCAAAAACAAAACAAAACAAAACAAAAAATGTATTCAATCATCTTGCTCCAGGTAGTCTGTATCATTAGACTAATACATGCTTATAAATTTACTGGCTATTTTAATGCCATATTCAAATGGTAAGAGTACTTTTTGATCGTCCCTCGGAAACATAGATGGTATTCTATTGAAATATGGTACTTTCCCAAATATATTCATAAAAGTTTAGTTTAACTGTACTCTCCTTAAAATTATGTCCATAACTCTCAATTAATCACAAATATGATGACCAAAGCAAAACTCTTTGACTAATAAAAGTACATTGAACTTAGTAATTAGTGTATGTTGGCTGTATTTTGAATTTAATTGTATAGCTTCAGATATGACATGAAAACACTAATAACAATGTATCATAACTCAGCCAGCTTTACCATCTAAAACTACATAAAATTCATATAAATCTTTTAGTATAGTTCTCATTATGTTAAAAAATGTTAATATGACTTAATACATAATATTTTCCAATCTGATCATGGCCTATAATACAATACTAGAACTGATAGCTATTTTCTTTGAAGCCCAATATTTAACTATACGCTGTGATTTGAGATTTCAGTAAACTATTTATAACATGTCTCTGCTGATAAACTTTTATGCCTTTGAACAGAGATATGAAAGCAGACATTTAGTCCTTGCTGCCAAAAAGTGACAGGGAGTTTTTGACATTCCACACGCCTGAATGATGGCTTCATCCCACAGCACATCTGCTTTTTGTAATGTTCTTGTAGGCTTGTAGCACACTGCAGAAACTTTATATAAGGGACAGAATTCTGATAAAAATTTTGATGCAAATATGTTTAAGACAACAAGTATTCCTGATATGAATCACCAAGAGATTAGTTGCTTATGTGGTAGAAATAATCTTTTATATAATTACCTATCTTAGCTCCAATGAACTTAGGATATTGGTGGCATTTTACAAGAAGTCAGACCATTGCAAGTATATGTAGCAAATATGCATACTTAAAATATTATGACATCAGAAAGATAATTTGAAGAAATAATACATGGAAAAATAATAAATTACAGACAGAGACACACGTCAAAAAAATTCATAGAAATTTATGGAATGAGTCTTTGGCATCATCTTGTTCAACTTCATTTTGCTGCAGGAACATTGATTTTCCAAATATTATATTGTGTTAATTAGAGAAGCTCTCAATGGTAGAGCTGAGAACTTCACTATGAGATTAAAGTTTCTTGAAATTCTATTTACTTAGTCATCAGTTTTTTTTTTACATTTTATTATTATTGTTGTTGTTCTCTTTATTATTGTTGTTGTTGTTGAGGTTTAAATTCTGGTAGGTTATCTAATTTTGGGCTGATCCCTAGTCTAATTATCAGTGGTTTTATTAGGATGATGTCATCTTATTCCAAAAATGTTTTGGACCCAGCACATCCCTGTTATGCAATACTGAGAAAAATTGTTTGATGAGCATGGAATATTGATAAACAGATACTACAGAATGTTTACTCCTGTGTTAGCCTTTAGGTAGTTTTAATTTCCGTGTCATGATTTTCTTTACTTTACACCAGGAAGGCACAGTCAGCAAGAGAGAATAGAGGACTGCATAGTAGTGGGATAGAGATTCCTAATTGGATCCTGTCTCACACTGCAGGTAGAGAGCACTCAATCCAGGTAGAATATAAACCAATAAGCAGAAGATAGGGAAGCCTGTGCAAAGGCTGAGATGACATGTGGAAAAATCTATTGGGCTTCGAAAATTTTGCTGCCAGTTGTTTGGGGTAGAGATTGTTAGCAGAAAAAGAAGTGAGTTGGCGAGACAATGATGACAACAATGATATTATAATGGCCTAATAAATACACCCCTGAACCTGAAGTGAGTAGAGAAACCAGGGGAAGCTGCATCAAGCAGAGCAGAAATTAAGAAACAAGGTCCCAGAAAAGTATCAGAAAATAACCTCTGTGTCTCCGTGTCTAGGGAAGCAAGAATCAGTACCAGTGTTAGAGAAATAAATGGTATGATATATTATCCACATTTATGTGGTGCTTATTCAACATATTGAGATTGTATATGAGTTGAAAGTGTGTGTGTGTGTGTGTGTGTGTGTGTGTGTGTGTACGCGCACACGCGTCCGCACATGTGTGAAACAAGTTTATGTAAGAGTTGAGGAGTTAATGAAGTATTTGTTTTATAAATGAAATAATATAATTTATGTATGATATGACATAAATTAGTTGTTATTTTTTATGACATTGGTTGGCTAAAACAAGCAGCACAGATTCATTTTCTCTATTTTGCCATTTGCACGAGAAGATAACACCACAGGCTTATTGTAATATTCATGCATGCTTGGGGTTGTTTCTATGAAGGAAGATAAAAATGAAGGTAGGTTTTGGGTGAAGCCCTTTGGATGCAAACAAAATTAGTAACCCTGGAGCTTGTTTTCTTTTCGGTTTATTAGCATACCATGCTTGTAGCAATTGAGCTGCATCTACAAAGAATATATTTGAAGGTTGTAAAGTTTATCCTTGATGTATCATTGCTAAGGTACATTTCTCTCTATAGCCTCTATTTCAAAACAAACAGGAAATATGCAATGGCAAAGGAACATATTGGGAGAGAGACACACATGATTCATTAAACTATTTTAATGCAATATATCTCATATATGTTACATAGAGTTTACTCTTTACAGTTCACAAAATACCTTGCAATTTATATTATTATTTAGTCCAGTGAAAGCACAGTCCACCACTCGTGTTTTCAACATTATTTTTTAAATCACATATGCTTAGGTCATCAATCATTGACACTCCTCAAGTCTTAAAAATTAAAGTGTGAATAGTTATCTGGAGATGTTTGATGCAGTGAGTTGGGATATTGAGTGTGTGGAATAAAAGGATTGAATGAGTTGAAGAAATATGAAAGAGAGGGGAAGAAAGAATCCAAACAAACTATGTGCCTGAATGGTGCCATAGGGGTAAATATCTTTGCTGTTCTCAGCAAGACCTTAGCATTTTGCCCAAGATAAAGATGACAAGCCATTTAACCCAAGTAAAACCATAAATACAGAATGAAAAAACACCAAGAAAGAACTTCTTTGTGCCTTTTACAACTCTGAATTATTTCTTTATCTCTATTTCTCTCTCCATTTCTCAATAAGCAACATATTTACACAAACACACATACACACACATGCACACACACATGCACACACACACATGCACAGACACACACACACATATGGAGAGAGTGAGTAATATGTAAATCACATGATTTCTGCAAAACTGAATCGATTTAAGTTCATAAATTTGACTTCTTAGCTAGGAGTCATATTTTGCCTAGAATTCTACAATACATAAATTGTTTGCGTGTATATGTGTGTGTGTGTGTGTGTGTGTTTTACAAGCAGACAATAGGAAATTACAATGGTTAAATGAATTAAAGAAAAAATTTAGAGTATATGGCGTTTCAGAGATTTCATGAAAATAAATAACTTTAGGAACATTAAAGTTTCTGCATTCTTTTGGTAAAGTGGAAACTGTGACATTTGAACACATAATCACGTCTTCATAATTCTCATGTCTTATATGTTGTACTTTATTTCTTTTATTCTTTGATGGTTTTAGTTCTATAAAGAAAAAAGAATTTGATAACCTAACTACTTCAGTGAGAATTTTTGTTGCAAAGCATCTAGCAATACTCTTGGCTTTTAAAATACACTCAGCAGGTGTTGATTCTCAATGGTACTAAGAGCCACTTATGATAGAAGAGTGTCTACATCCAGACCTTACATTTCAGAGCAACAGAATCCTAACCCAGCAAGACTGCATCAGTTATCAGTGATGATCTATAAATAGGATGGATAGCTGCAATTACTTTTACTTAATTTTATCTTGAGTTATCAAATTTAGGAAAGAAATGGTCAGGAAACAATTCATTCTACAAAAATACTGGAATTGAGTAATATGGCTGACAAAATATAGGGAGAATTTAACACCGTATATTTTATTTTTCTTCCACTTGGATTGCGGAGTGATGTCTTAGCCTTTGGTGCTTTCAGTAAGCAAAGGAAAGTACTTGTGGACATTTTCTGAGTGATTCTTATCTCATACACCTTTAGGTTACACCCAAGGACTTATACAAAAGAGAAATGGCATTGCCATCAAGGAGCACAGATATTCAATTGACAAACAATTTAGGAATATACAAATTCACCTGGGAACCCTAAAGCGATCTCGACGTTAACAGAGAATGTTACAGTCAAAAGAGGGCTTTTAAGTGAATGGGGTTCTTAAAACCATGTTTTCAGAGGCAAATATCAGTAGCTTCTGTCCTTGTGTATTTTATATGTACTCCAAAAAAGAAAAATCTTTGCAGAAGTGTATGCAGTGCTATTGGTAAACCATTTCTAAAGGACAAAACATAGACTAGCAGAAGCCAATTTTGTCAAGAGCAATAGAAGTTTTTTCACTGTGGGAAATTGTACATATGAAGCCAAATTAGCATAAAATTGGCCTCAGAACAGAAGCACTCAAGGATTAGAGTAAGATTTCAGGTAGGGTGGGAAGGCTGGAATAAAATTGTTTCTCTATGTTTTTTTTCATACTGTGAAAATAACAGGTTATTTTTGTTTAAAAAAGTATCTGGTCCATATGGCTGGCAAGTTCTAATTAATAAATTATAATTTGGACTTCATATTTTAGTTTATGAAAAGCCAGTGTTAATGTTTTTCTGAAAAAATGGATTCATCTTCCACTTTCAGATATGCAGTTTCTGGCTGTGAAAACTGAACACTGGACCCAGGCGGAGGTTCACTCCTCTCATCTAGATAGATAAACTGGCCTCTCTCTCGTGGAAGTACCTATACACCAGCAAATCACCACTAAACATTTCATAGCACCTTCCTGTTTTAGGAAACATATTAGCAGTGTGAGCAGTTCATATTCAGTGTCCTGGTTGTAAGACTTATCATTAAACTCTTATTCCCAAATATCTGCTGAAAACACAAACTCTTTTGCTGCAGACTCACCTTTTGGAATTTACTGCCTTTAAAAAGAAAAATATATTTCTTTTAAAGGGTTTCTTATATAGTCCTCTACTAGATTTTGGTGGATTTTGTGTGTGCCTCAAAAATTCACATTCGAAAAGCTTGGTTCCCAAACTGGCTTTTGTTGAGGATTTTTGCAAAAATCCAACTGTTTTTTTTTTTTTAATATAACACTAAGATTTACTGCTGACATTCATGACAATTTTGATGCAAATTCATTACATATCATTTTTTTAAAAGCTGTCAGTTATTAAGAAATGAAGCCAGATTACTGAATCCCTTTGACTTCCTGCCTTCCCCTGTGGTCTCTTCTGCCTTTGTGATACCATTTCTTCAGAACACATCATCACTGGTCAGAAGATAAAGTCCCAGTGTCTCTAACTTTTGCCCTCCCTTAAATATGGGCCTCAGTAAACCTCCTTTATTATCCAGTCTCAGTTATTTTTTACAAATAATAAGGAACTAAGTATCTAATAAAATGAATCACATATATTAATTGTTTGAGTCTAATCTTAAGAAACTAGCATTGATTTCATCTTCATACCTAGACAGTTGAGCATTCCTTGCCATTTTTGTATTGAAATATTTCCAAATCCGTTTACAGCCTTCCATCTCCAAAACCATCCTTACCAGTTGTCCCTTGCTTCTTAGTATTCCCCATCCTGCTTTCTCTGGTAATTTCTTGTGAGTTTTTTTTCATAAAGTAGGCAGTATACTGTTTAAGAATGTGAGTCATCTCCAGTCATCTTCAAATAAAATCCACATACAAAGGAAAGACGGTGATTAAGGCAGGTTCTTCTTTAGCACCTCTCTGAACTTAGCATTGTTTCTTGCATATTAGGCTTAAAGCCAACTAAAGTTCTTTTTCTTTTTTAAAAAACATAGGCTGGAGAGTTGGATCAGCAATTAAGAGCACTTGCTGCTCTTCCAGAGGACCTGGATTTGAGTTCCTAATACTCACAAGGAAGCTTAAAATCATATGTAGTTTTAGTTCCAGGTCATCTGTCACCCTCTTCTGGTTTCGACACCACTGCACACATGCATTTCACATATAAGCAGACAAATATTACACATATAAAAATAAATCTGAAGTTTCACAGTTATTATTTTTCTATTCAGAAATTGTAGAACTGTAGAGCTTCCTTCTTATTATTCATTTCTGCACCTAGGTATAATGCTAAGTCCCAGTAAAGACTTTGCTAAATTGGAAGGTGTAGAGTAACCCATGAGCATGGTTTGCCACTCAACACATGTTATTTTTTTTCATAACACACACCACAGTTGCAAGCTTGTCCTTTATTTCTGTGAATGTAAGGGTATTCTAGAACACATACATGGTTTCCTTCTCTATTATAGAAAGAAAACAATGGACAAACATTGGAGGAGCTTATAAATGTTTGTTCAAGAAACAGATTACACAGGGAATTCAGATAGAGAAAATAGGAACATTAGGGTTTTGGGAAGGTGACTCATTGGATCAAGGTTGTTGGTACCAAACCTGAGAACCTGAGTCTCACAATTGCAACTGACATGATGTAAAGAACTAACTCCTGGAAGTCATTAAGTCATCTTCTGAACTCAACATGTGTGCCTTAACATGCCTGTCCTCTCTCTCTCTCTCTCTCTCTCTCTCTCTCTCTCTCTCTCTCTCTCTCTCTCTCTCTCTCTCTCTCTCTCTCATACACACACACACACACACACACACACACACACACTATGACACACAAGTAAATAAATGTAAAGAAATTGAAGAAGATGTTAGGAAATGGAAAGATCTCCCATGCTCATGGATAGGCAGGACTAACATAGTAAAAATGGCAATCTTACCAAAAGCAATCTACAGATTCAATGCAATCCCCATCAAAATACCAACACAATTCTTCACAGACTTGGAAAGAATAATACTCAACTTCATATGGAAAAACAAAAAACCCAGGATAGCCAAAAGAATCCTGTACAATAACACAACCTCTGGAGGCATCATGATTTCTGACTTCAATCTCTACTATAGAGCTACAGTAATAAAAATAACACCACTTCTTAAGAGACAGAAATAGAACTTATAGAGTTTTTGGTAATTTCATTTTTGCATTAATACATCATCATTTCTACATAACAATATGGTTTAGGATGGCTACCACAATTTAAATATTCACAGAACAACACATTAATTGAAACATACACATGTACACACTTTCCCAGCAATTAAGAGGCTTATTTACCTCTTCTTATTTCTGGAAGAAATAGAGGAATAATTGTTCTAAACCACATGCTGATAGACTCATTTTACATAAATAATCATTTCACATAAGCATGTATAGTTTTTTCCTCTGAGATTTAAAAGTTGTTGGTCTTATTTGGTATTTAATTAAAAAATGAATATAAAGAAAGGAAAAAAAATTAAAGAAATTACTTAGCATTATTTCCACTAAAACATTCACATATTGTACAAAATCTATGCTGTATTTTAATGATTTAACTTCTGACAAGATATATTATTTTTCAAGGTTCTTAAGAAACTCCCATAAGTAGTTGTCATTGACATTCAGATTACATGGGTACATTCTGTCTACATACTACATAGCCAGAGTGGACAATGGAATTTACCCTGAAAACAAAAACAAAACAAAACAAAACAAAACAAAAACCCTTTAGTTCTCTGTGTCCATGACCTCAATTTAAAGTAATCTTAAGCCCACCATCTACTTCAGGCATTCCCTGTTCTAATTTTGACTTTTTCCCCTCTGTGTTCCTCCAAGTTACAGTTCTCAATGAAATGATTCCTTCCCTTTCCATTCCCATTTATCTTCTTTATTTTCTTTGTGAGAGATTGTATCAACTAATCCAAGGAACTCATTGTAGAGCTTGGCTGCAGAATCACCTGACCTCAGTAAATGAGAGTCTCTCATGTGCAACTCTGTGTGTCTATGTGATTTAACTTAGTCCTTGTAGAATAGACCTTGTAGAGTAGATCTTTGTCCATGTTCCCCCCTGTTAGGGTCAACCAAGTGCCCGTTACTTGAAAGGCATTGTGGTGTAAAGGATGCTATAAACAAGATAGTACTGAAAAACTGCTTTTTTACTGAACTAAACTTTGTAAAGCAACAGTAAGGACAGACACAAGTGTCTATGGCAGGGGTAAAGTGCTGTCTTCTTACTGTCACACAACACAGCAAAGCACACCTGCCTGCCTTTCTGGTTTGTTGCCTTCTTTTCCTTAGCATCATTCAGAACATTCTTCACATTGATTCAAGCCGCACAAAGTTCCAGTGGTTTCACCAGAAGAGAAAGGGAAATTATATTTCACATCTAAAAATATTGAGATAATTCTTCCATGTATAAAAATACATATTATCTTTTCATTTTCAAAATTTTATGTATTTGTTAATAATCACATATTTTTATTCAAGTAATACTTTGTTTATTATTGATAGTTTACAATGGTAAGGGAATTTAATGGCATTGTCAAAAGATTTCTGTAGTTACTCTGAATGTTATCACTAAACGTAAAAAATTGGAGTGTATTCTTCAGAAATATTTTTTTTTAAATAAAACAAAACTTCACTGGAAAACAAAACAAAAAGGAATTTGTTC
Organism: Peromyscus californicus insignis; assembly: GCF_007827085.1. NCBI lineage: Eukaryota > Metazoa > Chordata > Mammalia > Rodentia > Cricetidae > Peromyscus > Peromyscus californicus. The sequence goes on along the minus strand of NW_026294447.1, from coordinate 45,390,711 downwards.
CATATTTGTGTAGTGCATTTGAAGAGGTTTAATGATGTTTGTGTTAATGTTCTATTTTTCACTTATATTTCAAGAAGGAGAATGAAATCTACTATAATTATTCTTAACCTCCACTTCTGCCTGCTTCAGCCCTGTGAACAATGCATACAACATGTATCTTGTTTTGTCAATCTGAGGGCAGATCAAATGACCAATAGTAGAGTATTTGGAACATAAGAGATAAAATTAATGTTTAATTCATTTTTGGACCAAATCCCCACCAGGTTGTTCCACTTTATCAATGTTTTTGTGAAGAAAAAAACTAAGAAAATTAACCACATAGAGACTTGCTTTGCCTGCATTTTTGGTCCCCTCCATTGTTATGCAGATGGGGGATTTCAGAACATATTTTGGGTTTTCTTATTTTTCAAGCCATCAGCAATTTTCTAAATCATATTTCCAGCCTTCTTTGAGACAGTGAGAAGAAAAATAAGTTACGTGAAAGATATATAATGGGGAGTAGACATTCACAGCAATCTCTGCATGGTTCCTTTTTTGTGAGGTGAATGAATTTCAATGATTCATTTCTTCTCAGTCATGTTTATGTGAATATATTTCCTGGGATGGATTAAATTGACCAGAAACTAATGTAAGCAGTGTGAAAAATTAACAAGGTCTTCAAATCATTTTATTTATTGGTAGTAAATTCAGAAGTCAATTTTTCATCCATAAATTGGAGAGAGGGTTATATTTCTTCTCTTATGAATATTTTGTAGGAGAGTTACAAATTAACATATTCACTAAAGATGTACCTACATTCAGTATCTGCCAGACTACCTCTGATGATAGTGTATTCATTTGACATGTAGTAATAATTATGCCCAAGTATGAAACACCCTGAAATAGCATTTCAGGAATAATTTTAGCAGATAAAAGTATAGCTAAAGAAAATAATTTAAACTTAATGTATGTACTTGTAACTATATGAACACATACATGTTGGCACCAGATGAGTTCTGTCTTATTAAAGTGTGTATGCTCTGAGACACAAAACTCTAAGCACTCATAGTCTGTGATAAAATGACAATTCAATTTCTTTTGGAGAAAATAATTATTTTATTTTGAAACTGATTGTGGGATATAAGGAGGAAGAAAACTATCCTTTAGTGAATTAGAGTATCTTTTGTATAATGGCGTCTATACAAGAGAGTGAGCTATGAGTAAGTATATCATGCATCACACAATTTCAATCAGAATCAAGTACACGTAGCTTAGTGTCATTCTTGTTTATGAGATATTCTGTAAACTATAGTAAACATGCTGCCTTCTCATGAAGCCCACAATCTGCCTTTCTCATGATTTGCCAGGTGAATAACAGGAAGTGCTAGGAGCTATGCTGCCTAAAGCTGTGCTTCAAACTCTTTGACAATGAGATTGGGTAGCCAGAACTATAAGATGAAGAGGCAAGGTTTGCAACTGTCTGATATAAATCTAGGCTAAAAATAACCACACATACTGAATTAAAGAAAATTCTAACGTCTATTCCAAGTTTTTAATAGTGACTGCACTTTGAATTTTAAGAATGTATTTATTCATTCAAAAATCTCTAAAAATCATTTTGAAGTCAAATTAATGCAAAAGGTACACACACACACACACACACACACACACACACACACACACACACACACATATATACAGTCTTTTGTACCAATACTAAGATTCTTGCATCTGCTCCATACATTCTACTTACTGTTCTTTCAATTTGATGAGTTTTAATTTGTTAGGCAATACATGTGGTTAGTAGCTTCATGAATGTAAAGACAAACTTTGTTCTGACTTTTATACGTTGACCAGTTTGGTTCTGTTTATTTCTCATGAGTTCCATCATGTTGAAGAGGAGATAATCAGTTAAAGGAGTTAAAGAGGTAGACGACAACCCCTGCTCCTGCTCCTTTAACCTTATAGTTGAACCCTCCCAAGTGGAGCAGCTCCATTAGGGAAGGATGAGTTAGCATCCCTGCAGATGAAAACAGAGATGAAGTTAAAGACACATATGGAATAGGAAAACAAGAGAACAGCTACTGAGTCTGCGCCCTTTCATACAGCCTACATTCAGCATCTTCTGTAACTTCTGCATCTGTGGGCAATAATGACACATTTCTCAACAATCAGATGTTTTTGTGGTGGAGAGGTATTTTCACACACCCAATCCAGCTATGGAGACAGAACATCGATGCTATATGAGTGCTGACATTTAGTTTGGGATATATAATTCATTGGAAATATGATCAGAAATTGTAGTTCATCTGGGATCACTTTTCTCATCTTCATAGTTCTTTCTTTCTCACACATGTTCTGGTTTGGAGGATATGCAGCAAAACCCAGAGCTAAGGGTTCCAGGACACTTGAAGAATTCCATACCTAGACATGGATCAATGAGAACAGATGTTTCCCCTGAGTCAACAGATAAGAATAGATGGATTCAAAGCCTTAATTCATTAATTAAAAATTCCCATCAGAAGAAGGAACTTAATTTCCTGCCTTGTACCTAAGTTGATTTACAGCTCACGAGAATGTATTTTTTCTTTTTTCTGGTTCACTTAATGTAATTTCAATATAGGTGAATCCATAATTTGCTGTCACCCTTAAGAAATTTGAGTAGTTTAAGACCACAAATTAAGTATCCCAAGTCTCCTGCCTCTGCTTAAGTTTTTTAAAATGTTACCATACATATTTGCTCTGGAGTTACATAATTTAAAAATATATATTTGCAAAATTATTGCCATTATGTGATTTATTGACATTGGTACACTGTAGTCTTTTAAAAAATAAAGATTATTATTGCTACCTCTTCACTGACTACAATATGGCATGAGCATTTGGGCAAAATGCAAGTTTACAGTTGAATGTTTAGAGCTGTATTAATTAAAAATTACATGTGTGTAAATTTATAGAATGTAGATGATTATAGTGAACTATGTGTTAAAGTAATACAGACATACATAGAAGCACAGACACGTACACACAAATACACACACACACAGTGGGAGAGACACAGAGATACACAGGCACAGACACACACACACACACACACACACACACACACAACACCAGGCACAAAGACAGACACAGACACACACACAGAATGAGAGAGGATAGCATCCTAGCTCTTTGAAAGTGTCTGTTTATAGAAGGAACACAAAGAGCCGACATAATGGAAATTTACAAGACTGTGGGAATGGATCAGAATGTAGTCAATGCATTTATATGTGGATATAAAATATGTAATTTATTGTATTGATCTGCCTGCTATCAATGATGCAGCATTCAGGATAACTTCACCTTCTTTTCCAAGAAATCTTAAGCAAGATGACTTTATTTTATAGTATATGCATAATGACCACATGAGTCAAGATGACTGGAATTTTATTATGTTCATTTACCTTTGTTGGTAAAATCAACAATAAAGAAAAATAAAAATATCCTCCTTCTCTATGCTGTAAAATAAGAGTTGTTTGATGAAGAGAGAATCTTGATGAAATCATGTTACTTAGATAATAAAACTCAATTTTGTTTTACTTATCTTTTAAAGGTTATATATTGTCTTGGGTATTTTTTGAAGTCAGTCTTTAACTGTTCAGAATATTGAAGGTTTTAACTGACGCAAAGTTGATGGCATTCTAAAATCTGTTCTTTTGTCCAGGATTTAAGAAAATAGATACACTCATAAACTAATACTCACCAAAGCAATTTTAGTGTATGTACTGCAAATCAATTTAAATGAATTTATATTATATTTTAATAAGCATGAATCTCCTAGATGCTATTGATAGCAGGTTGACTCTGGAAAGACATTTTGTTCATGCTATTTGTATACCAAATCTTTCACGTTGAGTTTTTAACTATACATATATATCAGTAGAATACTGGAAAGAATATAAACATGGATTTGAGATCCTAATCTCATACTTGCTCAGCTGGTAAGTAACTTCTCTGCAAACATGAGAACCTGAATATAAATCACCAATACCCACACAAAATGAAAACTGTGCACAGTTTTGTAAGTCTGTAATCCTACCCAGCACTGATGGAGTGACAGGAATGCCTCTAGTTTTCATTTGCCAGACAAATTAGCTTAATTGGTGTGTTCAAGATTTGCTGAGATATCTAGTCTCACACATTTTGGTGGAGGGACATTGAGGAAAGAAACTAATGCCAACAACTGCATGAGCTTGAGCACATGTGTAAGTCTCCTGTCATGCACAAAAACATACATCATATACAGCACCTATGCACTAAAACGTTGATATAATAATACAGCCTTGCTTGTTTGGTGAGAAATATTTATTTATTTATTTATTTATTTATTTATTTATTTATTATGCATTGGTGTTTTGTTTGCATGTATATCTGTTTGAGGGTGTCAGGTCCCCTAGAACTGAAGTTACAGACAGTTATAAGCTGCCATGTGGGTGCTGGGAATTGAACTCTGGTCCTCTGGAAGAGTAGTCAGTGCTCTTAACCACTGAGCCATCTCTCCAGCTCCAAGGTGGAAAATATTTAAAGGCAAATAAGTTTGGTCTTATATCATCTTCTCTTAAAGTATCATCTTCACTGCTATAGACTTTTCTCATATACACATATATATTATTTATTATTGAAAATAGATTCTTCTCTCATACAAAACATCCAAATAGCAGTTTTCCCCCTCTTCACTTGTCCTAACCCTTCCCCCCACCTTCTCTCTCCCCTATGTCCACTACAGTTCCCCCTTTGTTTCTTCTTCCAAAAAAAGCAGGACTTCAAATGACAACAGCCAAACAGGCAAAAACAAGATACAATAAAATGAAATCAAAGTTCTCATATAGAGGCTGAAGAAGACAACCCTATAGGAGGAAAAGAGTCTCAAAAGTAGGCAAGAGCATCAGAGATATACCCGCTCCTCTGTTAGGCATCCCACAAAATCCACCAAGCTAAGAGCTATAACATGTTCAAAGGACCAGTGCAGATCCATGCAGGTCCCAAGCTTGTCCCCTCTATTTCTGTGAGACCACATGATCTCTGCCTAGTTGAGTAGGTATTTTCTTGGTGTCCTTCATCCCCTCTGATTCCTGTATTCTTTCCTCCTCTCATCCCTAGGGTTCTCCTATCTCTGAGGGAAGCAATCCAGTGGAGACTTCCAATTTAAACTCTCACTCTGCTCCTATATGTGGCTGGAGGAAGCCTCTCTGATGATGACTGCACAAGGTTCCAATCGATGAGTACAGGAGAATATTATTAAGAATCATTTTACTGATTCTTTTAAGAGCAGTGCCGTTTGGTTTTACTCTAGCATGATGTCATTTTTTGACAGCAGAGTAATAAATACTCCATTGTGTAAATATACCACATTTTCTTTATCCATTCTTCAGTTTTAGGACATCTATATTGCTTTCAGAGTCTGGATATTATGAATAAAACTCCAATAAACATAGCTGAGGATGTGTCCTTGTGGTAGGATGGAGCATCATTTGGGTATATGAACCAGAGTTGTGGGTCTTGAGGTGTATTGATTCTGAATTTTCTCAAAATGCCACATTTACTTCCATAGTGGCTGTACAAGTTTGCACTCCCACTAGCAGTGAAGGAGTATTCCCTTTGCTCTACAGGATCTGTCAATTGTATTATTGAGTTTAGCCATTCTAACAGATGTAAGATGGAATCTCAGATTCATTTTGATTTGCATTTCCCTTATAGCTAAGGATGTTGAACATTTATTTAAGTGTTTTGCAGACATTTGAGATTTTTTTATCAAGAAAATGGATATAAGGGGAAAAATCATCCTGTGTGAGGCAACCCAGGTCCAGAAAGACAAATATTGTGTGTATTCACTTATATTAGCTGTTAAGTAAATGGCAATCAAGTTACAATCAACAGACCCAGAGAGATTAGGGATACAGTGTCTGAAGCAGACACATTTTGTAGCCAGGTAAGGCTCCCAGTGGTGGTATTGGGTTGCATTGGGTTGAGTTGTTACCCAAGGTGGTCACATGAGTATCTTTCAATAATCCAGGCTGATCATAGGACAGGGGATTGTTCTCCCAACACTGACAGGTGGGCCCAGTTGCTGAGGACAACATCCACATAGATCACTGAATGTAGAGATTTGGAGCTGGTACCTGTATGGTGCCCTACATTCTAGTTTCTTTGGCATAGGAAGGTACTCTGCATGCTATGGAAGGAGAAGCCTGTATACCAACCCAGCTACAAACTCCTCAACCTACAATTTCTTATGCCTGCAAGATGTGCTAGGGAATAGTGATGCGGAACATTGGGAATGGCTAACTACTGGTTGATTTATTGAAACTCACTCCATGAGAGGGAGCCCATGCCCTGTACAGCCTTGATGACCAGAAATAAGACACTGGATTGCCCAGGATTGCCTAGTGTAGACACAAACATGACTGGAAAAAATCAACACAATGATTCCTATAAGATGAATTTCTAAAGATGTAAGATGAATTGCTGAACAGTCTTATTAATAATAATAATAATAAAACAGATCCAGATATTGGGTTAAAACTGAGAGATTAGAGGAATAGAACAAGCCACAGCTGACCTTACCTTACCAACTGTCAGCCTCCAAAAAGAGAGCCACTTCCTATATACCCAGGTCTATATGCCTTTCTGTACCTGCCATCTCACTTTCTCTCTCCACCCACCTATATCACTTTCTCTTTCTACCCAGCTCTGTCACTTCCTGTCTGTCTGTACAGACCTCCAGACCATCATGGTTAGTGCTGAAATTAAAGGCATGTACCACCATGCCTGGCTTTGTTCAAAGTGTGGCCTTGAACTCACAGAGATCTAGATGGATCTCTGCCTCCCAAATGCTAGGATTAAAGGCATGGGCTACCATTGCCTGACTTCTATGTTTAATATAGTTGCTGGCTTTTTCCTCTGATCTTCAGATAAGATTTATTGGGATGCACAAATAAAATATCACCATAGATTCCTACTGATATTCTACTATATTCATAGATCAAGTGAAAATTCTTGCTACAGAATTAGGTTGTATCTTCTTTAGTCAGTCTCTAAAGAGTTTCAACGGCACCCCTGAAATATTGAAGGCTGTTGAGTATGCTTCCTAACCTGATTGTAAGGTCCAATACATTTCAATAAACATAGTGCCAAAATAGAAGCATCTCACCTACTGATAATAGATCCTGGTAATAGGTGGTTCTTTTCATAATACCAAAGGAAAAAAGTAATCAATGAAATCACACAGTTACAAACCCTACTACCCACACCAGAGTCCTGCCGACTAGATACAGTGCTTCAATAGTGTTACAAACATGGGAGTAATCACTCAATTTTGATTGGATTTAAGACCCACTCTATGAAAAGAAACACATATCTGATACTTCTGAGTTGCCAATAACCTGAGAAAAGATAGACAATGGGCCTGGGGGGAAATCTACTATTCTGCTCATGGAACATAGCAGGGAAATGACTCCGTTGTCATGTTTGTATAGCAATGGATCTGAGCATCATTCAACCTTTTTCAGAGACGTTTCTTCTAGCAACAAATATTTAACAAAGAGATCCAGAGCCACAAAATATTAAGAGATGGAGAGACTTTGGAGCACTCAACACTAAATGGAGTGTCTTTGTCAAGCCCACCAACTAAGATTCAGGAATCATTCTTCTTCCAATTCCATGGTGTTCCTTGAGCTCTGAGGAGAGGATTTGATGGACACATTCCATTTAGTTTTCATTGTTCTAAGGTCTCTTACTCTCTGCTTAATATCTGGCTGTGGGTCTCTATATTTGCATCAGGGGGAAGTTTCTTTGATGATGGATAAACAAGGCACTTATCTATGAGTATAAGAGAATATCATTAGGAATCATTTTATCACTATGGATTTTCTTTTGTTGGTTGGTTGGTTGGTTGGTTTCTTTTTTTAGACCACTGCTATTTGGTTTCATCATAGCTATATGGTCTCAAGATCTTGACCCAAGCTGTGTACATCATTGAGTAGTTGACCAACACAAAATAGTCCCATGTTTTATTGTGTGCTTTTAGTTCCTTTTTGGTATTTTTTTGCCTTATTGATTTTCTTTTCATTTTAAATTTAGTTTATCTGTTTTGATTTTCATTATTGTGTGTCTTGTTTTAGGTTTTTGATATATTTATTTTTGTTTATTTTTTTGCATTTTGAAAGAGAAAGAAAATGAAGTTGGTTGGGCAAGGATAGGGCAGAGACATAGGAGGAGTTGAGGGAAAGAAAAGAATATGATCAAAATATATTGTGGGGAAAATTAGTAATAAATATTTTTATAGTTTGATAGGAAATAGATTTTTTCTTCCATGTTATCTTTTTCTGCTCAATATCTAGTATACATTTACTTTGAAGAATAAAGAGTTTAAAAGTCTAGGTCTTAAATTCAAAGTTACATGTTAATGGAACATCCTGGTTTATAGCAATATACAATATTCTTAAATTTAAATAATATACGAATAAGTAGAAAGCTTCAAGTTTAATTTTATTCTGATACATACTCAAGTTCAAAAATTCCAGTTATAAAAAAATCAGATACTCTTTGCTTATAGTATATTTAAGTGTGTATGTGTGAGTGCACGAATTCTTTTTTTTCTGATTATTTTGTTTTTATTTATTGTGGTAGTGTGAATGAGATTGGCCCCCTTAAGCCTATAAAGTGTGGCATTATTAGGAGGCAGTGGCTTTGTTGGAGTTGATATGGCCTTATAAGTGTAAGTGAAAATGTAGGGGTGGGCTTTAAGATCTCCTTTGTTCAAGCTTCTCTCAGTGTGATACTCAGATCACTTCCTGCTTCCTGTGCGATCAATATGTCCTCCCACTCCATTCTCAGTTTCTTCCCCAGCACCATATTTGTCTGCATCCTGCTATGTCCCACCATGAAGATAACAGACTAAACGTCTAAAACTGAAAGCTAGCCAAATAAATGTTTTCCTTTATTAGACTTGTGTGGTCCTGGTGTCTCTTCACAGCAATAGAAATCCTAAGACAGAAGTTGGTAACAGGGACTGGGGTATTGTTGTAATAGGCAGGACCATGTTTTTGTTTGGAGTAATATGGACTTTGAGAGTTTGGGTTAGGAAAGTAGTGTAATATTTTAAGTGTTGCTTAATGGGCCATATTAGTAGAACTGTGGGGGACCTGGCTCAAGAGGTTTCAGAGGAGAACAATTTTAATATGTGGCCTAGAGATTATTCCTGTGATGTTTGGTGAAGAATGTAGCTGCTCTTTTGCCCTTGTCCAAAAAGATTCTGCCTGAGGCTAAAGTTAAAAGAGTTTTGGATAAATTCCATTGGCAGAGGAAATCTCAAAACAGTCTAGTATAGACTCTGTCATGTGGTTATTATTGGTAACACTAATAAAATTTATAAGGAAAAGGAGCAAGCTGTGCAGGGTAAATTACAAAATGCAAAATTTGAAGAGAAAAGGAGCACCAGGAAGTGGAACTGAGCTAAGTCCTGTGTTAAAGGAGATAAACAGATAAAGAAATAAAATGAAGGGAGCAGTGATCTCACCCAGCTTAAGTTTCGATTTGTGAAAAGGAATTAAAGAAAGTATTAGAGCAGGATATTGTGATGCAGAACTTTAATCCTAGCACTGGGAAATTTAAGGAAGCTAGATCTCTTGAATTTGAGGACGGCCTGATCTACATAACAAGTTCCAGAGTAGCCAAGCTGAGGTAGTAAAAGAAACCATCAAAGCAGAAAGTTGGTGAAGATGTAATCAAATGAGGGGCATATGTTCCAGTCCTAACAAGCAGTAGAACTTGGCTGCTCTGGCAATGTGGTTCTGGAATTACAGATAGAAGAAAAGGGTTAGGGAATTTGCCTCCACTACTAAGGAGAGCCTCTGAAGACAGCAATGTTTCAGATGTGTCCATGTGTCCATGATTGCAGGTCTAGGGAAGCCATTTCATGAAGCTGTGGAGATCCCAAGATGTTGGAGATGTCAGAGCTGTGGGATACCTGCCAATGAAGCCTGCTAATAGGAAAAAGAACCAGCCCATGAGAAAGAAGTGTGTTGCCATCTACAATGCTGAAAGGAGCTAGAGATCTGAACAGCATTTTCACATCAGAAATGCAGAGTTTACAGTTTGCCCAGCTGGTTTTCAGTCTTGCTTTTGTCCAGTACTTCCTCACTATGCTCCCTTCCTTATGTTTTGAAAGAGTAATGTGTATCCTGTGCAATTATATGTTGGAAATACATGATCTGTTTTTTTTTTTTTTTAATTTTGATTTTATAGGGGATTACAGTTAAGAAATCACATGTCCCTCAGAAGAGAATTGAATTTTGGACTTTTAAATAAGTTTGAGACTGTGATAGACTATGGTCACTTTTGAAGTTGGGCTCAAATGCATTTTCTATTATGATATTGCAAGCTTATGATATATTACAAGCTTATGGGGGCTAGGGATTAGAATTGCAAAGTTTGAATGTAATAGTGCCCTCACTAGGGATTGGTACTGTTAGGAGGTGTGGCTTTGTTGGAGTAGGTATGGTATTGTTGGAGAAAGTGTGTCACTGTGAGAATGGGCTTTGAGGTCTCCTTTGCTCAGGCTTCTCTAACAGATCACTTCCTGTTTCCTTGGGATCAAAATGTTAATTCTTCTCCATACTCAGCTCCTCCTCCAGCACCATGGCTGTCTGCATGCTGCCATGCTGTACCATGATGATAATGGACTAAGTATCTGAAACTGTAGGCAACCCAATTAAATGTTTTCCTTTTTAAGAGCGACATGGTCATGGTATCTCTTCACTCAATAAAAACCCTAAGACATTTATTTTAAGTTAATTTTATATTAACTCATACTATTTGCATTTATTCAAGGCTGAGTTTCTTTGCCTTTATTTTATTATGGTTATGATTAATTTATATATCTGTGATATATATGAAGAGAAGAAACTGTTTATAAATATGATATACTTTTATCATTTTTAAAAATACCTGAAGAAGCGCCGGGCAGTGGTGGCGCATGCCTTTAATCCCAGCACTCGGGAGGCAGAGCCAGGTGGATCTCTGTGAGTTTGAGGCCAGCCTGGGCTACAGAGTGAGTTCCAGGAAAGGCGCAAAGCTACACAGAGAAACCCTGTCTCAAAAAACCAAAAAGAAAAAAAAAACCTGAAGAAGTAGTTAGGACAATAAAATATGGATTACAGAAAATCCATAAAATTTGAAATTGAGCCTAAAGTGACCAATATGGTATGAACTGGGCATCCAGTTCCACTCTGGTTTGCAGGTGACTCTGGAACAGATTGCATTTGCCTTGGTTCCTTTTAGTAAAGCAGTTACCTTCTATTTGTGTCATTATTTTATCTAGCTATTTTTAGACTACAATACAAAACAAGAAGCTATTGACCATAAGGTCTTAAATACTCCTATGAAATATGTGGCTCCCTATATAGTGTTGATGACTTTGAAAATCTGTAGAGCACAGAGAATGTAGACATCATTAGAGTACAGTGCTTTGTGCTGCTTTAGCTTTTCTGCATATTATATAGAAATTATTAGCTATATATTTTCATATTTATTTGCTTATAGTATTCTCTGTGTTATTAATTTTTTTTAGGATTTTAGCACCATTGGTGATACTCCCTCATTAAATTTTATTTTGTTTGGTAACCCACTTTTAATTGTTTTATTGATTAATGGAGCTCTATTTGTTAACTTTTCTGACTGCCATAACAAAATACGTGACAAAACAAACTTACAGAAGGAAGTATTTATTTTGGCTCACAGTTTGATGGAACAGTGCTTTATTATAGGGAATAATGGTGACAATTACAGTGAATATATGCTCACAGTTCTTCAGAAGTTAGAGAATCACAGAGATGAATGCTGGTACTATCCTATATCCTCTCATTTCCATTCTTATTAATTCTAGGACCTCACCCAAGGGACAGTGCTGTGAACATTCAAGGTAGGTCTCCTTTCCTCAGTTAAGTCTCTCTATATAGATTCTGTCATACACATTCACAAGTGTGTTTCCTGGGTGATTCCAAATATAGTCAATTTAAAATAAGAATTAACCATCCTAGAGACAATTACCCAAACTGAAAATTTATGTTGCTGTTTCTTCCTCCTATACTGACTCTATTGTGGATTGAAAATAATTTTGAGAAAATTGAAAATATACTTGTCATACTAAACTGAATCCAAGAACACATCAGAATTCATCCACCATGACCAGGTAGGCTTCATCCCAGAAATGCAGAGATGTTTCAATATATGAATGTCTGTCAATGTAATCCATCATATAAACAAACTGAAAGAACAAAAAAGAAAGCACATGACGATCTCATTAGATGCTGAAAAAGTCTTTAACAAAATCCAACACCCTTTCATGATAAAGGTCTTGGAGAGATCGGGAATACAAGGAACATACCTGAATATAATAAAGGTAATATCCAGCAAGCCTACAGCCAGCATCAAATTAAATGGAGAGAAATACAAAGTGATTCTTCTAAAATCAGGAAAAAGACAAGGCTGTCCACTCTCCCCACATCTATTCAATGTAGTACTCAAGTTCAAGCTAGAGCAATAAGACAACAAAAGGACATCAAGTATATACAAATTGGAAAGAGAAAATTCAAACTTTCACTATTTTGCAGATAATAGTATGTATAAGTGACCCCAAAAATTCTACCAGGGAATTCCTACAACTGATAAGCACCTTCAGTAAAGTGGCAGGATATAAGATTAACTCAAAAAATCAGTAACCCCTCTATATACAAATGATAAATGGACAAAGAAAGAAATTAGAGAAACATCACCCTTTGTAATATCCACAAAATCATATAAAAATACCTTGGAGTAACTAACCAAACAAATGAAAGACCTGTATCAAAAGAACTTTAAGTCCTTCAAGAAAGAAATTGAAGAAGATATCAGAAAATAGAAAGATCTCCCATGCTCATGAATAGGTAGAACTGACATAATAAAAATAGCAACCTTATAAAAAGCAAGTTACAAATTAAATGCAATCCCCATCAAAATCCCAACACAATTCTTCACAAACCTAGAAAGAACAATACTCAACTTCATATGGAAAGACAAACAACCCAGGATAGCTAAATCAATCCTTTACAATAAAGTAATTTCAGGAGGCATCACCATGCCTGACTTCAAGCTCTACTATAGAGCTATAGAAATAAAAACAGCTTGGTATTGTCTTTAAAAAAAAAACATGTTGACCAATGAAATCAAATTGAAGATATTGATATTAATCCACACACCTATAAACATCTGATCCTTGACAAAGAAGCTAAAACTGTACAGTAAGAAAAAGAAAGCATATTCAACAAATTGTGTTGGGATAACTAGATGTCAACATATAGAAGATTGAAAATAGATCCAGATCTATCACTATGCACAAAACTCAAGTCCAAGTGGATCAAAGACCTCAGTGTAAATCTAGCTACACTGAACCTGATAAAAAAATAAAGTAGGAAGCAGTCTTGAATGCATCAGCCAGGACACCACTTCCTAAATATAACATCAGTAGCACAGACACTGAGAGAAACAATTAATAAATGAGACCTCCTGAAACTGAGAAGGTTCTGTAAGACAAAGGACATGATAAATAAAACAAAATGACATCCTACAGAATGAGAAAAGATCTTAACCAACCCCACATCTGAAAGAGAGCTGATATACAAATTGTATAAAGAATTCAAGAAACTAGACATCCAAATACCAAACAATCCAATTAAAAATATATGCTATAGATCTAAACAGAGTATTCTCAACAGAAGAAACTCAAATGACTGAAAGACATTTAAGGAATTGCTCAATAGCCTTAATCATCAGGGAAATGAAAATCAAAACAACTCAGAGATACCATCTTACACCTATCAGAATGGCTAAGTTCAAAAACACTGATGATAGCTTATGTTGGAGAGGATGTAGAACAAAGGGAACACTCCTTCACTGTTGGTGGGAGTGCAAACTTGTACAGCCACCTTGGAAATCAGTATGGCAACTTTTTAGAAAATTGGGAATCAATCTACCTCAAGACCCAATGATATCTCTCTTGGACATCTTCAATCATACCACAAGAACACTTACTCAAGTATGTTCATAGCAGCAATATTCATAATAAACAGAACCTGGAAACAACCTAGATGCCCCTCAACCAAGGAATGGATAGAGAAAATGTGGTACATATACATAATGGAGTATTACTCAGCTATAAAAAAAAATGACATCATGAAATTTGCAGGCAAATGGATGGAACTAGAAAACATCATCCAAGTGAGGTAACCCAGACTCAGAAAGACATATATGGTGTGTAATCACTCGTAAGTAGATATTAGATGTAGGGTAACCAGAATGCAACCCACAACTCCAGAGAAGCTACGTAACACAGAAGACCCTGAGTGGGACACATGGATCACCTTCGGAAGAGGATATAGATGAGATCTTCAGGAGTAAACAGTAGGCAAGGAAGGCAATACAGGGAAGGGGATAGTGGATGAAACCATGAGCAAACACGATAGTTGAGATGTGGGAGGGTAGAATGGGAGAGCAATGAAAGTCCTATCTTGATAGAGGAAGCCATTATTAGGGAGAAATCTGGTGCTAGAGAAGTTCCCAGAAATCCACAAGGACAACCCTAGCCTAGACTACTAATGACAGTGGAGAGAGAGAGCCTAAACTGGCCTACCCTGATAATCAGATTGGTGAATACCATAACTGTCATCATAGTCTTCATCCTGTAACTGATGGAAGCAGATGCAGAGATCCACAGCCAAGCTCCAGGTTGAGGTCAGGGAGCCTAGTAAAAGAGAGGGAAGAGGGATTTTATAAGGATTATTATAAGTTCCAAGCTTATAGGAACACACAAACTTCCGAATGATAGCTGGGGAACATGCATGGTACTGGACTAGGTCCTCTGCATATGGAAGACAGTTGTGTAGCTTGATCTGTTTGAGAGGCCCCAGGCAGTGGGATCAAGATCTATCCCTGGTGCATGGTCTGGCTATTTGGAGCCCATTGCCAACTGTGGAATGCCTTGCTCAGCCTAGGTGCAAGGGGGAGGGGCTTGGTCCTGCTTCATCTAAATATACCAGGACTTGCTGACTCTCAAAAGGAGGCACCATCTTTGCAGAGGAAGGGATGAAGGGTAGGTTTAGAGGGAAGGCTGGAGGAGAGCAGGAGGAGGGATGAGTTAGGGATCTGTGGTTGCTATGTAAAATGAATAAAAACATTCTTAAATTAAAAAAATAAAGAAAATATACTTGCCGTCCTAAATTATGTACAAGTTCTGTAAGAGATAAAAATATAGAAGGTGTTGAAGTATATTGGAAAGACCAAGCAGAGATTGACCTTGATGCTTCTTTACTACTAGACAGCTCTCATGGTTCTAGAAGATACCATACATGCTACCATCAGCAAAAAAGTAATCATCAGTCTTTCTCAGCAGTGAGCACCATGAGCTAAAGTAATAACAAGACAGACCTGTTGGTGCAAAAGTGGCACTGGTGTCATGAGAGTAACCAACCACTTCCTCCTTGGATTTAGTTTCAGCATTATGGTGAAATCTAGAACTGGCACAATTATACAGACTAAGAACTTGTGGCTAGTTAGGTCATAGGCTCTAGGCAAGAACCGACTTCCATACGTGATGACCAATGTTGTTTCAATATGAAAGGGGGCGGTTAGCAAGCTACAGAAAATAAATGACGAATGCAGTTATCTGATACCAGTATCCCACTATACCATAAACAATATAAATGTACCATAGTAGACACAGGTTTGCTCACCAATGTAACATTTAAACAATGGGCTTCAAGCTTCTAAGAAAGTCATCTGACATTCTATTGTATGCAGAGGGAATTGGACTATCTCACTTAATATTATAATCAAAAGAGTCTCTTAATGGTGTTTCAGTTCTGTATCTGGTTTAGATTCTTTGTTTTTAATATTTTTTTTAACTTTCTAGACTTGTAAGCATCCACCCTTAGAGAAATGGTACTAAGCAGGGCATTGAAAACATTCCAATTAATAATGTTCTCTTGCCATTACACAAAATTTCTCTCTTATTTTTGAAATCACATTGTGTATATATTCATGGGTCAAAATGAAAAAAAAACGTATTAAATTATCTCCAATGCAATATGGAAAGCTCCCATATGTTGTAATATATGTCAATTAAGGCTAACGTTGGTTCAATATCATTCTTAGACTTTGGAAGACAAATGTGTCCCATTTTGAGACAAAATTAAAAATAGGTACAAATTTTAGTGGCTGAAATGATGGCTTAGATGGCAGAGTGTTTGAATTGGTAAACATAAGGACCTAGATTCTCATCTCTAGCATCTACAAAAATGCTAGACATAATTGTGCGTGTCTGTAACCCTAGAAGTGGTGAGTCCAAAATGAAATGATCCCTCTAGCTTGGCCAGCCTAGTCATTCAATGAGCTTCTAGGACAGAATGAGTTCCTGTCTCAAAAGTAAATTGGAGGGCAACAGACGGTGACAGTTTATATGGACTAATAGTATCCACATGCACACAAATATTTCTCATGCATTTTAACCCCTGTCCACAGCAGAAACTCATAGAAAAAAATTAAAAAGCAGCATTAGAGATGTAGATTAGAATTTATGATTATATTTTGATATTAATATTGCAGAAAATCTTCTGTCCTATGGCAGCAGTAAGAAATGAGTGTACACACACATACCTACACACACCAAAATAGACAAAGATCCCCCCCAACCACACACACTTTTTTTAAGGCTGGTGAAGTATGCTAGACTCTATTCCACAGGGCAAGGAACTGCAATGTGTTTCGTGCTGAAAGCTTATTCTGTCTAAGAATGAATACTGCAGGGAGAAGCCAGAGAATGCAAGCAAAAAAAAAAAAAAAAAAAAAAAAAAAAAAAAAAAAAAAAAAAAAAAAACCATGAAGAGGAGAAACCAGCTAAGTCTTAGCTGACAGAGTGGGTTAGCATGACAAATTGGAATAAGAAAAAGGCATGAACACAGATATAAATTGCTCAGGCAGACAGTTCACTTCTACTAATGAAACACACTGAAGAAGCAACAGTGAAATGGAATATGTTCCATCTTGCACATTGGGAGACACCTGGATTTAGGAAAAGTGCTGGAGTTAAATAGAAAATTGAACCCAAACTATGTGCAACTGCAGTCAAATAACCCTCTTTCACATACCCGCAAACCGAAAGAGGTACCCATGGGAGGAGAGGTTATGCACAGGTCTAATCTCATTTCAAATCAATCTAATGAAAGTGCTATTACAGTATGAGGTTGACTCCACTTTAGGAGGAATCTTAATGGCTGGCTTGTCAGCCTTATTGACAGGCAAAGCAAAAGGCTTGTGCTCTTTGAGGAAAAAGTCAACAAGACAAATAAGCTGGTCTTTAGTCACTACTGATTCATTGTAACATTTAAAATGCAAGGGATGGCTTCCAAAATAATGGGAGTCTTTCCACATTTCTCAAGAGATTCGGGATTTTCATTGCAGGTATCTCTTGCCTCCTTGTATAGCTTTATTACAAGCTATTTTATTCCTTGAATCTATTTTAAAATAGAGTGCCTTTGAAATCATTCTCAGTGTGTTTGTTGTTTTCTCATAGCAAATCTACTGATTATTGTAAGTTGGTTTTGTGCTAGGTCACTTTGGTGATAGTTTATAGAAGTTTTCTGGTGGCATGTTTGGGATCTCTTTTGTATGTGTCATGTCATCTGCAAATAACAATAATTTGACTTCATTTCCCCCTATTTTTATTCCTTTAATTTCCCTCTGTTGCCTCCTTTCTCTGGCCTATGCTACCAGCAATAGTGGGCAGTCCTAATCATTCCTGATTTTAATTATATTGCTTTCAGGATTTTCTACATTTAGGACACTATTGGCCGAGAATTTGTTATATGTAACATTTAGTATGCTGAAATGTGCCCCCTCCAGCTCAGTTCTGTCTTGAACTTTTATTATAAAATCATATTAAATGTTGTCAAAGCCTTTTCCTGAATTTATTGAGATAATTGAATAACTTTGTTTTTGAGTCCATTTATACTGGTTATTATATTTATTGACTCCCACCTGCCGAATCAACACTGGGTTTATGGAATAATT
Organism: Peromyscus californicus insignis; assembly: GCF_007827085.1. Classification (NCBI taxonomy): domain Eukaryota; kingdom Metazoa; phylum Chordata; class Mammalia; order Rodentia; family Cricetidae; genus Peromyscus; species Peromyscus californicus. The sequence goes on along the minus strand of NW_026294447.1, from coordinate 45,372,591 downwards.
CTAACTTGACTTTGGTTGGCAGTGTTCTTGATATGTGAGTGTACTCAGATTGCTAGTATTTCATTGAAGACTTTTGCATTAACGTTCATCAGTGGTATCAGTCTATAGATTTTGATTTTGTTTTCCCTTTGGGGATGAGTATCTTCCCTGGTTTTGGTATTAGAGTAATGCTGGTTTTGTTGAACAAGTATAGAGTAATCCTTTGTTCCTTCCCTTCCTTCTGTCCTTCCTCCCTCCCTTTCTCCCTCCCTCTCTCATTTCCTTCCTTCCTTCCTTTCTATCTGCCTTCTTTCCTTCCTTCCCTCTGTCTGTCCTTCCTACCTTTCTCTTTCTTTTTTTTTTTTTCTTTCTTTCTTTCTTTCTTTCTTTCTTTCTTTCTTTCTTTCTTTCTTTCTTTCTTTCTTTCCTTCTTTCCTTCCTTCCTCCCTCTCTCCCTCTCTCCTTATCTCTCTCTTTCTTTCTTTTTTCTTTCTTTCTGACGAGTTTAAGAAGGATTAATCATTAGTTCTTTAAAGTCTTGAATAATTCTACATCACAGTTCTGAACTATATGGCTCAGAGAACACTCGAGAAGAGAGACAGAAAGACTGTAAGAGCTAGAATACCAGGAAGTGTTCTGTGAAACAGTTGACCTAGTAACGGCTGGAGATATGGCAATATATATTGACATGTTAATGTGGAAGAGGTAAAATGCCGTGCAGTTACAACCATTAACAATGGATTACAGGGAAATAATGACTGCTGGGAAATGAAAATTAGGCTTTCAGAATAAGCCCCAATATTGTTTTTCAATACAGAATAGTTAACCTTGAAAACATATATACACCACCAAGAAAAATGGATTCAGCAATGTGTGTGTGTATGTTCAAACACATACATACACACATGTATTATATAAAAATAATAAGAAAGAAAATGGGTTATCCACTTGAGAATGAGGTGACATAAGGGGGGTAGAATGAGGGTTGCTGGAATGGTATGAAAGAAGAAAAGGGAGCTGAGAAACTGATATAATTCTATTTTAGTTAAAATCAGAAAACATAATCAAAACATAGGACAAACACAACAAAAATAATACACTCAAAGAAAATAAAACTCTCAGATACTTGACTACATTTAGGAGAAATTGATTATCATATATATATATATATAATGTGTTGATTTATATAGGTGTTTGTTCATTTATTGTATATAAATAAACATGTAGAGATTTAAAAATGTGTTTTAAGATGATTAAAGAACATGAAAGATAAAAAGAAATTGTGAAGAGAATCAGATAGACATTCAAATATTGAGTATGATTATACCTAAATGCAAACTTTGATATTAATGGAGGAATACATATTATAGAAAATAAGGTCAGTGAACATGATGACAGGCCAAAGGAAATTATCCAAAATGAACACAAATCTAAAAACAGTCAAATTTTCAAAAAAATCATGCATTCTGCATTTATAATTTCCAGAGCAAAAACAAATTTCAGGAGAAAAATAATAAAAAAAAATATTTTTGTACATAGTAGTAAATGACATCAGAGAAGCTGAGGAAGAAAACTTCTACATAAAAGAAATGAAAATTCCAGACTACATTATTATTAGAATGAAGAGTAAAGGTGATATTATGTAAAGAACAGTTTCAAGAAGAAAGGCAGCTGATTCCTAATGCTATGGACATGTCTAAGTAATATCAGCGTAATTGTTTCAGCATCCATAGAAATAGAAAATTTTATATAAAATGATAATTATAACTCAAGCAACAGACAAATCAAAACATAAACTGAAGTAAATGACAGATATTAATTTGCAAGATTTATCACTGTAGAATTGACAATGGCTGTCCAGTAGCTTTCCTTAAAGTCAGTTGCTTTTAATATATTCACATACGTCTAATGACTTGGGTGAGGCATGAGGATTGAGAATGTTGGTTTCTTCTGGTTTGACTTGAAAGTGGTTCTCATCAGACTCGTCAATTTCAGTTGCTTAGCAGTCCAGCTGTGCTCAGAAAGGGTTGTGACACCATAAGTTATCACCCATCTATGATATAGAGGAGGAAGACAAGAGATTGGATGCATATGACATACAGAGCACTTACCTGGAATGCACAAGGTACCAGGTTTGATACTATGATTTCACACACACACACACACACACACACACACACACACACACACACACACACACACACAGAGAGAGAGAGAGAGAGAGAGAGAGAGAGAGAGAGAGAGAGAGAGAGAGAGTCACAAAGTGGTTCAGGAATCTTTAGTCAAATCACTATGATTCTTTCTTTCTTGTAGTAACATCGGGGAGGAGGTAGTCAACTATTTTCAGACTGTGACAAAGGTAGCAGAGAAAAACCTGTTGGACCCAATAAGTTTTACTTTTGGCCCATGGTTTCAGGAGTTTCAGAACATGCTTTGCCATTGGCTTCAGATGGCACACATGATGAAGGCAGCAGGATCTTGCTTTGCATTAAAACTGCTCACTTAGCCGGGCGGTGGTGGCGCACGCCTTTAATCCCAGCACTCGGGAGGCAGCCGGGCGGTGGTGGCGCACGCCTTTAATCCCAGCACTCGGGAGGCAGAGCCAGGCGGATCTTTGTGAGTTCGAGGCCAGCCTGGTCTACAGAGCGAGATCCAGGAAAGGCGCAAAGCTACACAGAGAAACCCTGTCTCGAAAAACCAAAAAAAAAAAAAAAAAAAAAAAAAAAAGTTAACTGGATGCAGAAAGCAGATCCAGGGAGCACGATGCAGCTTTCCAGGGCATACTACCAGTCATCTATTTTCTAAAAACATCACACCTACATCCTGCCAAGTCCTGATAATGTCACAGTATTATGGAATCCTAGTATTAAGCAATTGTTTAGGTCAGAGGTCTCAGAATCTGTAAAACTCATCTTCTAACAACCAAGCTCATACATGGACTCGGGGGGATATGTATAATCCAAATCATAACCATAGTTTGCTTTAGGCATATCATTATAGGATATGCATCACGTCCATCTTCTAGACTGACAGAATGTTCTGGAACCTTCCCTGATTGGAGAACTGTGTTATCTACTTATTTCTGCACATTTACATATGTAGTCATTTCCTTTTTGTTTGTTTGTTTTATTTTTTTGAGACAGGGTTTCTCTGTGTAGTTTTGGTGCTTGTCCTGGATCTCACTCTGTAGACCAGGCTGGCCTTGAACTCACAGAGATCCGCCTGGCTCTGCCTCCCGAGTGCTGGGATTAAAGGCTTGCTCCAGCACCACCCGGCCTGTAGTCATTTTTTTCAATAATTGTCCAGTGGCCTTCATATAGGTATATGTGTTCTTTGCATTCTAATGTGTCTTTATATTTCCTATCTTATTGCACATGACTTCAGCATTTACCAGAGTTACACAACACATACTTAAAGGTTTTCTTTTGTTGAGAATGATCTGAACTTTAAATGTTAAGTCTTCTTCTTATACCATCTATCAGGATACAGCCACCTTGACATTTGCATAGAGTAATTTTGTCTTGTACCTTAAGAACTTATTGAATCTTAAAGATATGTACAGGGAAAAACACAAAGCTGATGTCTGAGACTTTTCTTGGAATACAGGACATAATATTTTTCTTTTTTTCAGTAAATCAAAATCAGAACCATTTTTGTATAACACATAACACATAACTTGAAGTTTGGTGGCAGATTATCTACATTTTGGAGACAAACATATTAAAAATATCATAACTATAACATTTGTAGTCTTTCCAGTTAGTTACAGTTTTAATACTGAACACACTTTATGGTGTAAAATGTTTTATAAGAATTTAGTGAATACTATTGCCAATGAAGATTGACAGGTGATATTAAAACATATGATTATTGATAGATTTATATTATGGATGATAAGACTTAAGTCTACAGATTTAAGAAAATTTTCACAAATAAGGAAATGTTAAGGAAAATATTTGAAACAATGTGTTCCAAGATCAACAGTATTATTTATCTTTTAATTGGACACTGTACTAAAATTACTGTCCCACCAAATTTTACATTTCAGCAAATTTCATATAAAGTAGCTCTAGAATGACATGTTACAATAAACAAGAAATCTTTTTTTTTTGTTTTTACGTTTAATTTTCTTCAATCTCTCCATCTGTTTGAAAGGACAGAAAGAATCAAAATGGTTCCAAACGGCTCATAACTTGTACAGTTTCTACCTGCATTTGGTCTCAACTGGACAGTTCCATTAGTATTAGCATTGTTGAAAAATTAATCACTTCCACACTTTTCCCTGAGCATTTTAAAATAATTCTGATTGTGAATAACTTTTCCACTATGTACTAGGCGAGGGGCAGTTTCAACTCTTAAGGTCCAGCTATTTTTGAATTGCCTTTGCGCAAGAAAACTCCACCTTAAATTGCTTTTAAAGTAGAAAATAGACACTGTCTGCCTCACGTAATTCAAAAGAGTTAGAAGTTACATTTCTCAGAAAAGAAAAAAGGAAATGAAAAAGAAAGGTGACAAGAGAGCTGAAATCTGGTCTGTGCAGCACGTGAAAGGGAACATGATTTGGAAAGTTTTGCTGTTGTTATTTTTCTTCCTGGAGTAGAAGGATCTAGGGGACAACAATTTTGGGAAAAAGTAGCGGCAGTTTCTGCTGTCATAAATATATTTTTGTGGTATTTGGAAGACTTGTAAAGAGCAAGATTGAATTATAGACAAAGGTAATATGTAAGAGCCAGAGCAGTGCTCCATCTTGAATGACTGGGATCCAATTTTCCAAGGTCACTCTTATCATCCAAACATTATCCATTCAATCAATTTCCCATAAGTTTGCAGGATAAATAAGATCATCATTTCATAAAGGCAATACATCCGTGCTTTATCAATGGAAAAGTGGCCATACAGTAGTTCAGAATGCTGTACAAATGGTTCTCCTTCCACAGACTCAATTAGAGGGAAATTTAATTTAGGTTTACAAGATCCTCAGATGACACATTTATATTGTGACATGGAAATTCACAAAGTAGCCAATATTCGGAGGAAGGATTAAGAATGCAAATACCCCAATTATTTGCAAGAGAGCATCACAGCTCAAAGCTATATTTCCACAATACAATAAATAGAACAAAGATATACATTTCATAAATATTTTTTAATAAATAAAAACCATATTACACAATATACATTCCAGTAATATATTCGATGCATTGCTTTAAAGGTGTACATTTAAAATACAGTTAGTTTCTTAATATTTTCATATTGTTGTTTTATTTTGCAATATGATCTCACCCTGGCTGAAAAAGTTGGCTTTTACCTTGGAATATTTCTGCTACAGCATTAATGCTGGGGTTACTAATTATGGGTGTGCACCATCATGCTTTCCCAGCTATAATATGTTTAAATTATGTTTTATTAAATAAAATACCTCTGAAGCTCAAAATGCTCTTGTATATGTATTAAAGCATATATGTATGTATAATATAAAGCATATATATATATATATATATATATATATATATATATATATATATATGGCTAAAGAGTTTCAACACAATGCTTTCACAAAATATCTGTGTGTACATACATATACATGTATATATAAGTATATAAGTAGGTATATATGGCACTATATTAACATATTTCGTGTCTGTAGACAGAGGAGATATTATTCATACTTGCAAAACTATAAAATATACACTCTTAGAGCTGATTCCAACAGGATTAGAGGTGAGCCACCAGACAGAAAAAGGTGTCATTACAGACAGAAGAAAGGGGGCATCAAAAGTATGGAAGTTGTGAGAAAGCATTTCTTACCCAGGACTTAAGAATAATTCCAATTTTAAAGTCCTGAGTATAAAGTTTAGGGGAAAAGGTCAACTATTCAGGAAGCCAGGATTTTATAATTGTCTTATAGGTTAAAACAAGATTGATTGATTGATTGATTGATTGATTGATTGATTGATTTGGTTTTTCGAGACAGGGTTTCTCTGTGTAGCTTTGTTCCTTTACTGGAACTCACTCTGTAGCCCAGGCTGGCCTTGAACTCACAGAGATCCACCTGGCTCTGTGTCCCGAGTGCTGGGATTAAAGGCGTGCACCACCACTGCCTGGCTAAAACAAGATTTATAAAATAAATGACTTGTAATGGATTTTAAATTCTTCAGATATGTACTTATTTATAAATATGTTACTATGAACATACTTCTGTTTTTATCAGAAACTTTTAGCAGAAAGTGAAAGTTAAAGAAAAAAACTGGAGACAATTGACATCATTAGATAAGTGACATTATCTGCTGTGAAGGATTCAGGCAGTACCTTTCCAAGTGGGAGTTTCGACTTGTGTACTATACATTTCCAGTGAAACTTGACATATTAATGCCTATAGTGTGAGTCCAAAGTTAACACCATCCTGATTTTGCAACTCTTTCCAAAATAACTATCCTAGGATAAACAGATAAAGAAGATCTCATTTCATACTACCATCATGCTTTTTCCGGGTTTAATCATGTGAAATCACCAGATGATCAGTAAAAATAAAACTTTGAATTTCCAGTTTTCTGGGCTTAAAGTATTGCAACACAATATCTTCTTACAGCACTTGGCAGTTGGAATCATCCACAGCTTCCAGACAGCAACTTTACTATCCACGGAATGTAACCTATAATCTATAAAGCACTGTGTTGTCAAGCTATGGTGCTCAATGGGTTATGTGATTTAAATACATTTCAACTTACGCTATTTTCAACTTTTCATAACCTCATTTTAAGCCAAGGGCCATCTATACATCACTTCCTTCACTATTCTTGAGGAAAGAAATATCAAGTTGCAAATGAGCATCCCTCCTAAAGTATAGCGTACTTTTTGATGTGAAATTGCTTGACAATATTTTTAGCTGTTCTGGTCGGTAGAAGAATAAAACAGTTGCGGAAATTAATGTGACAGTTAAAGCTTTCAAAATGAACAGTACTGAATGTTTACTTTTCACTATGTAGTTAGCATTAGATAATAACATAATAAGAGATCAGTCAAAATCTACCTCACTAAAACACAAGGGGTACAATAGCATTGATATATTACTCTCACTAAAGTGAGTATGAACCACCCATGCTCATACAGATAATCTTAAATAAATGCAGTCACATGCACACACACACACACACACAAACACACACACACACACACACACACACACACACACACTGGTAGAAGAGAATAATGGGAAGGTTTTAATCAAAGAAACACACATAGAGAAAGAGACTATGAAACTGCAGAAGAATAAATATATTTTATAAAGAGGAAAAATTAGTCTTTGAAGATTTTTTTTAAAAGATTGAAATGGGCTTTTCTTTTCTGGATTGTATAAAATGGTCCCATTGTTGTTAGCTGTAAAAAAAAATAATGAAAAGTATTAGTAGCCTGAAGAACATTCATGGGTATGGTTCTAAAAGTTCTCTTTTAGGTAGATTCTTTTCCAGATAAGTACATCTTTTCAGTATTTCACTTAAGAAACCCTCTTTTATCCTATTGCCTGGAATGA